>NC_142513.1:54760000-56015724 GCF_057876585.1 Rhinolophus sinicus | reverse complement strand
AAGGGCTTACCCCCTACTCTATGCTCCCACGGCACAGAGGCACCAAACGGGGACCCCAGAGCCTGTGTCTTAGGAGCAGGTGGTAGGTAGCTCGCAGGGAAGAACTTGAGACTCAGAGACTCAAGGTTGGGTCCGTCTTTCTGGACCCACATGGGCATCTTGAACTTGCGGCTCTGAGCTCTCACCGGAGACTCAGGGAATTTGCCTTGTGAGGACACAGATGTCGTTTGCTCCTCTGTTAGTCCTTTGGGAACAGAGTTCCTCGGCAATTATTTCACAGCCTGTAGCAGTGCAGGCACATTTCTTGAGGTCCAATCTCCAGAAATACATTTGAAGGGATGTATTTTACATGAAAAAGAAGCCTTTCAAGTACAATGACCTGTGGGCAAGAAGGCATGTGACTTCATGTATATGTATATGTATATGTATATGTATATGTATATGTATATGTATATGTATATGCATATGCATATGTATATGCATATGTGTGTAATGCTGTATTATACACACAGTGCATTTGCCTGGTGTCTGGGTGGCAGAAATGAGACTTGGTCACCAGAGATAGGAACAGTGGGGCTGATCAGTTTCAGGAGAGAGGAAGCTGGACTCCAAAGCTGTGCCTCAACCAGCGGGTCCGTTTGCTAATGAAAAGGGAGAGGAAGTGTCAAGAAGGTTAATGGGATGCATTTCACCGCAGAGCAGAGCTGAGTGTAAGTGAAACCTATTCCCAGCCTGCACGATTCAGGGCTGTTTTGACGTGAGCGCACTCCCTTGTAGAAGGGGCTTGCTCAACGTTACTGATCACCCGGGGCCCACACAGAATGGTTTATTGAGGCAGGATTCCACACGGAAGCTGTTTTTGTACGTGAAGCTAACATTTGATTACTGGGAGAAAATTCCTGCGGCTTGCCATCCGGCTTCCCAGCCAGTACCATTGATTCATGGGGCTTTGTGGGGTTCTTAATAATGCGTCCCATTTCATTTCACATGAGCTATTGAAGCTGTTTCCTTGACTCCTCCAGTCTGAACATTTAGGACTATTGCACCACGCTCGTACTCCAGCTTTCTTCTGTCGAATCTTTGGAGTTCCCAAATGCGGTGGCATTTATCATTTATAGGTTATGAAATTATCATGTGGTAGTTTGCATTTTTGTTAACGTTCTTCACTTCTAATAAATGCAGGTCTTCCCATTAGAGCCCACATGGATTTTTTTTTTTTTTTTTAACCAGGGAGAGTGAGGGACATTGAACTATGTTGACCCACCTCACTCTAGACGACCGTTCTCTTCTTGTTTGTGAGTGGGGAGCTGTTGAGTAAAGCTACGCGCTCTGTCTGTGGTTTTCCTCTCCCAAGAAGCCTGATTCCTCCAATTCCCAATGTTCGTGTTTCCCGTTTGTTTCCCTTCTCTTTATGGAATTACAGCTAACTCCAGAAACAGCTGCTTAAAAGGAAGAAACATGCGTGGCCTCAGAGATCTCGTACTGAAGTGTCTTCAGTTGATAACAGGGTCCTGGCTTGAAGGCAGGGGTTTTTGTTGTGTTTATAGAAATGCTCCAGCATCTGCATACATACCCCTCTACCCTGTACTGTGTAAACCAGCACTTTATTTCCTCAATGAGGGTTCAGAGCGACGGCTGCAATCCCAAAGCTGAAAAAAACTTTTCTCTGCCAACAAAATAAAAGTTGGATCTATACGCGATCACAGTTGCCTCTCAGCAGTGGAACTCTGAGCAGAAATGGCACGGGGACATACATCTTTTAGAGAAAAGCTTTCCCAGTGTGAATAACGGTGAGCTTTCACATTAGATGTTTCTCCTAAGGATGTGCCATATCTTGTGTGAGAATGGCCAGAGTTACACTTAGGAAGTGTCTCTGATGCCAGCTGTGAGTCTGCCAAGATGTGTCAGGGGCTTAGGAGCCACACAGTCCTGGGTCGAAATCCTGTCTCTGCCCCTTCCTAGCTGTGTGATCTTAGGGAAGATGTATAACTTATTCTGATCTCTGGAAAACAGAGAGAATAATGCCTTCTTGGCAGCTGGAAAGTTGTGAGCATTAATAATTAAGTATGGTAAGTCCCTACCACACTGTTGGCCGTTGTCTATATAGAGTGCTGCGTTTTAAAACGAAACAAAACTCAAACCGGAAGTTGGCTATTACAACTAATCTCTTACCCCAGTTTTTACATTCTTTGGATCAAAATAAAAAATCAACCGCCTTCTCCTGGTTTCTGCCCATTTCCTTTATCTTGGCTCCTGAGACTGCCCCAGAATACTTTGCCTCAGGTGTTTTCTCTGCCTATGCAGATGCTGGGACTGTCATCTTGAGAAAGCCAGCCTCCCCGGACACTGGCGGCTGAGTGGATCATTTTGCTTCCAGGTGCCAAGCTGACGCAGCAGGGCTCCAAGGGCAGGGTTGGAACTGGGTGTCCAAGACCTTCAATTGCGAGACTCCCTCGCCTGTTTTCTGACCTGCCCAGGCATCCTGCAGTGGATGACATGTCACCATGGGGCAGGGGGCGGGGCAGGAGCTTTGAGCATGAGAGGGAGTCTTTGCTCTTGAGACACCGTTTTCTGAGCAGACCCTGAACGAGATGCAGACAGCACAAGCACATGGCTTGTTTCTGGTGCCCTCAGCTTGTGTGAAGGTGTCTGTTTCAACACATCTTATTTTCTGAGCATGAAGTCAAAGGGAGATAACGCGACCCAGTTAACAGGATAGGGCTGCACCGTTCCCAGGGGCTGCGTCCGCTGACCGTCCATCACACACCCAGTGCCCTGCTCCAGAACAGGCCATGGTGCCAGGTCACCCGTGCAAAGCAACAGGCCGTCTGGTCCCGAGTTAGGCAATGGCCACCTTCTTACCGAGCTGAAGAATGCACTCTGCTCTGGATGCCCAACTGGAGAGGCAAATGCTACCATTCTAGAAGCTGGAGCTCTGTCTTTCCAGAGAACGCCTTTTTTGGGGCAATATTTTAATACCATCGTAAACCTGCCTGTCTATGCTGTTTCCCCAAGCAGTGTGTCTCTGGATACAAAAGCATCTCATTTCCGTAATTGTTCTTTGTCTGGCCTGGATCTGTTACTCTCTGGCCTCCAGAGCCATTGGGTCCTTCTGGAGGGGTCAAGAAGGCTGCAGCACTTGTCATTTCTAATTGATCCGGGAAAAAGTCCCCTAAAGGAATTTAA
Source organism: Rhinolophus sinicus (assembly GCF_057876585.1). Taxonomy (NCBI): domain Eukaryota; kingdom Metazoa; phylum Chordata; class Mammalia; order Chiroptera; family Rhinolophidae; genus Rhinolophus; species Rhinolophus sinicus. The sequence continues at coordinate 56,012,538 of NC_142513.1, read as the reverse complement.
CTTTTAGATACACAACGTGCTGACATTGTACTTGTGGGTCGGGGTCATCTCCTCCTCCCTTTCACCATGAGACCCCAGGGCCTGCCGTCTCAGTGGGTGCGATGGCACCCCTAGCGGAGGGAAAGTTGCTTCCTGTGGGTGGGACAGAGCCACAAAACCTTACTCTTTTTATGTATAAATCATAGATATACGTACAGTATATAAACATACACAGTATGTCTGTGGTATTAAAATTTCTTAGACGGCAATTAGGAAGAAATGTCTAAAAAGGTTCTTGGAGGGCTGATAATAAAAAGGGGCTTGAAAAACACTGCTCTAGAATTTGACTCTCATTTTTTGCCTCATATTTTCCATTCACATACACACAAAATAATGCCTAAAAGGAAACCCTTCACTCTCTATTGATGGGGAAGACGTCTCCAGGTTCAGTTCTAGAAGGAGGGAAAGGCGGTGTGTTTCCAGATGAATGGCTGCTCAGAAACCTCTGGGAAAGCCATCCGTTAACTTGAAACAGCATCTGAATCTCTCAGAGAGATTTCAAAATAGCAGCTCCTCGGCCCTACCCCGTGTGTACCCCAGAATCTTCTAGAATCTTCTGGAGGTCCAGACCAACAGTCAGTCCACAACCACTGTAGAACAAGGAGAGGAAGTGGCTTAGGTTGGGAGCTGCCCCGGGGCCAGAAAGCGAGACTGTTTTGTAGCCCTTTCTGTTCCCACCTCCTCACCTGTGTGCGTCCCCACACTGGATGGTACGTAGTTCACCAAACATACCCGCCTTTCCCGCCTCCATGCATTTGCGTATTGCACTGTCTCCACTCGGACTCCCCTTGCTTTCATCTTAAACCTATCAGCATCCGACTTGTGCTTTAAGACTTATTTCCAGTGATTCTCCTTACAGGAAACCGTTTACGAACCTCCCAGCCCTCCCACGATTTCTTGTTGCACTTACTGCATTCTGCCTTCCTTACATTTTGGCTGTGTGTCCACATTGTCTTTTTGTTTTGTTTTATTGAGATATGATTTATGTAAGAAAAATCTATCCATTCTAAGGCTATAATGAAACGATTTTTAGGAAATGTACAGAGTTGTGCAGTCACCACTACAGTGCAATTTTAAAATATTTCCATCCGTCCAGAGAGTTTGCTCTTGCCTATTTGCAGTCAGGCCCCCCGCCAGCCCCAGTTCCAGACAACCTGCCTCCTTTCTTTATAGATCTGCCTGTTCTGGGCATTTCCTAGGAAGGAAATAATACAGTTTATAGTCTTGCACATCTGGTTTCTTTCAATTAGCATAATCTATTTGAGGTTGATCTGTGTTGTAGCTTGCATTGGCAGTTTGTTCCGTTTCATTGCTGACTACTATTCCTTGGTATTGGAATTGAGTAGGTATTAGATTAACTGGATTGGATTACGATGGGATTTATGGCTATACCATGTCCTGTTTGTCCATTGATCATAGGTGGGCATGTGGGTTGTCTCCAATTTGGGGTTATTACGAATGCTGTTGGTATTTGCAGTCTTTGTGTAGATACATATTTTCGATTCTATAGGGTAGATTAGGGGTGGAATTGCTGGGTCATGTGATAACTCTATATACGTTTATTTACATCCTTTTAAAACTGCCCAGCTGTTTTCCAAAGTGGCTGTGGCCATTTCATCATTTACATTCCTACCAGCAGTGTATGACTGTTTCACCACACCCACATGACTACCTGGTATTGTCTTTGTTTTTTTATTATACCCATCCTAGTAGGCGGGCAGTGTGACCTTGTGATTTTTATTTGCATTTTCCTAAACACTAGTGCTAAGCACCTTTTCAAATCCTTGTTAGACATTTGTATGTCTTCCTTAGTAAAATGTCTATTCAAACTACGTGCCTATTTTTTAAAAGATTTTTTTTTTGGGGAAGGGGAACAGGACTTTATTGGGGAACAGTGTGTACTTCCAGAACTTTTTTTCCAAGTCAAGTTGTCCTTTCAGTCTTAGTTGTGGAAGGCGCAGCTCAGCTCCAGGTCCAGTCGCCGTTGCTAGTTGCAGGGGGCACAGCCCACCATCCCTTGTGGGAGTCGAAATGGCAACCTTGTGGTTGAGAGGATGCGCTCCAACCAACTGAGCCATCCGGGAGCTCAGCGGCAGCTCAGCTCAAGGTGCCGTGTTCAATCTTAGTTGCACGGGGCGCTGCCCACCATCCCTTGTGGGACTCGAGGAATTGAACTGGCAACCTTGTGGCTGAGAGCCCACTGGCCCAGGTGGGAATCAGACCGCAGCCTTCGGAGTTAGGAGCACGGAGCTCCAACCGCCTGTGAGCCACCGGGCCAGCCCCTACTTGCCTATTTTTAAAATCGGGTTGTTTGTCATTTTAGTTTTGAGTTTTAGAGTTGGTAGAAAGTGTTATTCAAGCCATCTTTGTCCTTGCTGATTGTCTGTCTAGCTGTGTTATCAATTATTGAGTGAGATAGTAACAGCTTCTGTTATTATCATTGAGTTTATTTCTCCTTTCATTTTGTCAATTTTCACTTCATATATTTGGGGGCTCTGTTATGAGGTTGATGTGGTTGGATTTACATTTGTCATTTTGTAATTTGTTTTATGTCTCATGTCTTTTTTGTTCCCGTGTTCCTTCTTTATTGCCTTCTCTGTGTTAAATAGAGAAGTTTCTCATGTTTCATTTTAGTTCATTCTTCCCATGTTTTGCATTATTTTCTTAGTGATTGCATCTGTAATGTGCATCTTAAGTTATCACAGGCCACTTCAGATCAGCACTAACTTAAGTCCTGTAAAATATGGAAACTTTGCCCCAATACAGCTCCATTTCTGCCCCCGTCCTTTGTGCTATTGTCATATATATTACATCTGTATGTGTTCTGCATTGAACAATGCAGTGTCAATGTTTTATGCAATCCTATGCATTTTAAAGAAGTTAAGAGGAAACATTTATACAACCTTTTGTATTTACCCACACATGTAACTTTTCTGGTGTTCTTTATTTCTTAATGTATATTTATGTGTATATTCAAGTTACTATGTGGTATGATTTCCTTTCTACCTGAAGGAATTCCTTCAGTATTTCTTGCAAGGAAGATCTGTTAGCAATGAATTCTCCATCTTTGATTATCTAGGAATCTCTCTATTTTGCCTTCATTGTGGGTTTTTCACGTTCCACTTCAAATCAGCTGGACTCCTTCCAAATACCCGGCTGCCGGTCTGTGTGGCCAGCCCACCTGGAAAAACGACTGTGCCAACCAACATGGGAGGGGCATGAGAGGGAAGAACAGAACCCAAATTCCCACTGTGCTTAACACAGATTCAGAAGTTTTTCATGAATAAGTGCTCCTCAGTATGTTGTATGTTTTAATCAATTTCCGGAGTCTAGAAATGGTTGTTTTTGACAGTTTTATCATTGTTCTTGGAGGAGAGGCTTTGTCAAGCTTCTCACACTGCCGTTCCAGTCCCCTTATTTCTCCCCATCTTGCAGAGAGGAAAAACTATGTGGCAATTAAGAGTATGGACTCTGATGCCAGATTGCCTGTGCTTAAACCTTGGCCCTGCCATCTGTTCCTTGCAAGACCTTAGTCAAGTTACTCAACCTCCGGGCCTCAGTTTCTTCACCTGTAAAATGGGCATAATAATAGTACCTAGCTATTGGTGTTGTTGTAAGAATTAAATGGATATACATAGAGTGATAGGAGCGGTGCTTGGTGCAGTGTAAATGCTATAAAATATTAGCTCTTATTATTAGTTCAGCGAGGGCAGGGACTATTGTTTTAATTTGGGACGTTAGTCCCCCTCTTCTTGGCCTGGTGCCTTGCACGGCATCAGCTGCCCTGACCTTCAGATAATCTTTACTGAGCGATGCTTGTCACTCAGAGGAAATGAGGGCAGCGCGCAGGGTAACCACAGGCGAGAGGAGGAAAGACGGCGGGGGGGCTGGGGAACAGATGGCTGTGCTCCTTGTTGAGGCCAAACGTTGGCCAGTCTTAGTCTCGGGCGCGCATGTGTTTTTCCTGCCCGCCCCGGGAGCTGCCTCACACTCCATGTCGAGATCCCTTCCAGCTCTGCCCACTGGTGTTCTCAAGCAGTGCATCTAGCTCAGTTGCCACCATTTCCGAAGGTCCCTTGCATCAGGCGCCCTCCCAGAGTGGACAGAGCAGTTTACCGGGAAGCCTGTTTACGTACTTGGGGAGTATGGGATTTTAGTGTGTGATCACTACAGAGCCCTGGTGCCGGTGGGAAGTGGTCCTTCACCCTCCAGGGGACACAGCTGTGCTAAAGGAGTGTGGGCTGAATTCAGTTCCCGCCGACCACCTCGGTGAGATGCCTCTGGGCAGGAACGTGTGCGTCCCGCACAGCTGTATGCAGTGACCTGGCTTAGCCACCACGTGTCCCGGTCTGGGCTTGAGAGCAGGACTGCAGACATGATAAGACAGCCCTTGCCTTCAGGGAGCTTTCAGCCTTTGTGAGGGACGCCAGACGTGCCACAGTGAGGAGAGCCGTGTGACAGTCCGTATGAAGTACCGTGTATCCAGGACGGCTCACGGAGGAAGTGGCGTTTGAACTGCCTGCTGCTAGATAAGTGGGGGTTGCCGAGGTGCGTGGGGTGGGACAGGTGGCGTTTCGGCCCATCTGAAGGCTGCGGGGTGAGATGTAGGCCAGTGCAGGAACGTGCACGGTGGGATTGCTGCAGGAGGGAGGTGACAGGCAGAATGCGGTCAGATCTCGGTGGGTCTGTCACCCCCAGACAAGGAGCTCCGGCTTTTCCAGGTGGCAGTGGCCGTTGCTGGAGAGATTTAAGCAGAGAATCAAGTGAAGATGGATGGAATGAGGTGAGACAGGAGAGAGGACAGTGGCCAGAGCAGATTCATTTGGGAGACTTCAGAGATGAGGCGTGAGCAACAGAACTGAAACAGGCGGGTCTGAAAGGGTGGGGGGGGAGAGGGGGAGGGAGAGGCCAGTGGGACATGGAGCCGGGGCGGCTCTCAGGTGTCTGGGGCTTGGGACCCTGCAGCTGTCAGTGTAACGCTGCTGGGCACGGAGGGAGGGTGAGCAGGGCACCCGCATCTAGGCGTCCTCACTGTCCTGGCAGCCTTCTAATGTTGCACAGGAGCAGACAGTTTCCCTCTGATCTATGTTTACCTTACACCCGGACGCACAGGCTTGGTAACCATATTATTTTCTCATCAGCTTGTTTGTGGGGTTCATTTCCGAGAGGGGATATAATTAAGTGGCAGTAGATTAACTTGGTGTTTAGGACCTAACCCGACCTGCCTGGTGCTGTGCTGTTGAGGAATGTGTGTGTACTGATTTTGTGCCCTGCTCTGGTAGAAGTGGTTTAAAAGTGCTGTACTCCCGTGGAATTACATGTAGAATTTGAAGATCAGGAAGAAGAAGAAATGAAATATTTATGTGAAGCCCTGGCATCTACACCATTTCTAGCTGTAGGGGTGGATCTGAGGTTCCTGGTAAGCAAAGCGAAAAGGGAAAGGCAGCTATAATCAGACCATTTCACAGCATTTGGCTGGAGCTAGCTAGGTTGAGAGAATCAATAAAATTAGTTGCTATGAGAATCAGAGCTTTTCCTAGTACTTAATTAAAAACTTGTCATGTCAGTTTTAACCTAGTGTTTCTGAAAGTATATATATATATATGGCCCCCACCTGCCAAGGGATGCTTGTATTAAACAAATATTTTCATAGGAGAGTTTCAGGATATGCTACATGATATATATTTTGGTGAATGATTAACAATGAATGTTGTCATTTGGAAATCTCTCGTAAGTCTTGTAGTAAAGAAACATGCCTACCTTTGTTGAACCCAGAGTTTTAGGAATTCTATGTGCTTTCATAACTCTTTTCTTCCCTGCCTAACTTTTAACAATAACTAATAGTTTTCTAACAGCAAGTTTGGTTACCAGTTTGCTTGGGGCTTCCTGTGCTTACCTGAGGGGGCCCATTATTAGCCTGCACCACCGGGGTCAGGGCACCTCCCTGAGAGAAGCGGGGATTCTGTGTTTCTCTCTATTCTGGGAGAGAGAACTGCTACCCTTTGTAATAACGCCTGTTGTCGTAGTTGCCGCCCCTACTGTACCGTGAGCAGGCTGAAAGCATCATCAGTCCTTGAATTAGCTCCTGGAGTGTCCCAAATACTCGGTGTGGGATTTTTCAATCCATGTGACACTAAGCCTGGGCCCCAGGGCACATAGAGATGCCTGATTCTGGGAAAACAGTTCTGCCTGGGGAGTGTGCGTGTGTGCGCGTGCGTGCGCAGAAATTGTTATCAGTGGAAATCTCTTTGTTAAGACTGTGTCTGGTCTTCTATACAATTTTTGTTGAATGCTGAGGGAATCATTTAACTCCTGTTGTTCTTGAAGTTTCTCTATAAAAGAGACCTGGCACCGCATAAACTGAATTGAAAGAATGTCTGAAGGTGTTGTGTGAATGGTGCTAAACACAAACTATTAGTAATAGTCAGCCTGATGTAAAAAATTGTGATGCAAAAATGTACAGCTCAGTAACTGAGTGGAAGAAAATTCTATTAGTTGTATGTAGCGGAGACGGAAAATCTTTGTTTCTCTGTGATGGACCACTGAGCTATGGAGAACAATCAACAGTGATATGTGTCAGTAGGAAGCAGTGAAATTTAGAGATCTTTTAGAGAAGAGAATCGTGACATGTTAACACTTTCTCATAGAATTAATTGAACCAATGGTTTCAGTAAAAATAAGGAATAATAAAAAATACGCTTCCGCTGTGCTTTAGGGCCACTCAGGGAAGAGGGTTCCTGGGAGGATAGATTGATGAAAGGAGCTAAGAACCAGGATGTAGAGGGAAAAAATAGTTTGAGAAAGGTGCAAATGTTGAAGTGGAGAAAGATGCAGGAAATGGCAGAGACAAGTCTCAGAGACCTTTCTCAGGAAAGCCGGCTGAGCCTCTCCCTCTCAGGATGATGAGAGGACATGCTTCTGAGGAAGTGCTTCTGTGAGAGACCCAGGTACAGAGAGACAGGGCTACGGCTTCTCAGGCTACTGCCGCACGGACAGGCGAGGCCACTGCGTATTCGCCACCCAGGCATAACTGCAGCCACAGTGAGGAACGTTGCACAGAGCGTTTCTCCCTCACGTGAACCTTGTGACAAGCGGGGAGGGCAGAGTTGTTCTGTCTGTGTCGCACACGAGAAAAGGGAATTATAGGCTCCTGAGGTTCACGGCGAGTGTGTGGCCCTCAGAATCTCTCCTGTTTTCCGTCTGCGCCTCCTCACATACGCGATCCCTTTCGTGTGGGCTGGAGGCCGGAGTTACGCCTCAATTAGCCATACTCCGCATAATTCTGACTCTGCTTTAAAACAAAAACAGTTGTGACGTGACAGCCATGTGTCCCGTAGTCGTAATAGAGGCTAAATCATTCCATTAGAAATAAAGCAACACGGAGCACAGGTCTGTCTTCCCTGGCTGACCTGTCAGGTGGGCGGGCCATCTGTTTGTCACCAGGAGGGGCTTCCGTGTTTCCTTCTGTTACCTGGTCCTATGGATCCTGGAGTCATAAGTGCATGGATATCTTGTGTGTTCCTTCCCCTGTGCTCTGAAGAACTTGCTCCAAAGAGCAGCAACAAAAGCGCAGACTGGGCTCCCTGGATGAAATTGCCCTGCTGCTTCGTCTGGGCTTCGGTGGTGAAGCCCAAAGACGTGTCCCCTTTTACTGCAAGAGGACATGTCCTTGGCACGTCAGACATGAAGCGGAAATGGGCTTGCAAGTTATTTTCATTGGACTCTAACAAACCAACAAATTTGCATTCAAGTGGTGGCTGGCGTGACGTGTGTGTCAGCAATAGGGTGTTTCACAAGCCTGCCGTCCATGGCCAGCGTTTTTATTACAGACACAGGAAGGACGTGATTTCCCAAACTGGATTGGCAGAGTCTGGCGCTGTGGGGCCTGGGGCCCAGTCCAGCCCGCTGCTTATGTTCATGACGCTTTGCTGAGCACACAGCCCTGCCCCTCGTTTGCACGTGTGCCAGCGATGTGCCAGCCTGGGTCCAGGAGAGACCATGTGGCCTGGAAGCCTGAAACATTTACTCTCTGGCCCTTTACAGAAAAAGCGAGTCGGTCCCTGTTCCAGAAGCCCTGACGGGACGTGGGGCCTACAGTCTCATGTGAGGTTGACATCTCCTGGACTGTTTCCGCATCTGCTCCTTGATAAGGGTCCGGCTGCTGGGTGTGTGGTTTGAGGGTGCAGCTTCCTGCAGCTTCCCGGGGGCAGCCTGCTGGCCTGTCGTGCCCCAGCCCCGCAGAGCAGAAGTCCCTGCTCTCAGCCCCCCAGCTCTCTGAGGCCTCACACGGTTCTGGGCTGAGTCGGGGGAGACTCCCCACGGTCCTTTGGGCTCTCGCTTCCTTGCCCCGGCCTCCCGTCAGGCTGGGGCTTTGCTGCGTTTTACTTCTGCGGCCGCTCTCACACCAACGCCCGTCTCTGCCGTTCTGCCAGCGCTTGCCTGCTTGCTGAAGCCTCATTTCTCACCAGGGCCGTTGAAATAGCTGCCTGGGCAGTTTCTCCCCTCTGCATACCATGCAGCGCTGCCAGGGAAACGCTGCTGAAGGATGGCTCCTGCTCAGGAGCTTCCCTTGGCTCCCCAGTGACCTCCAAGTCAAGGGCAGGTCCCCGGCTCCTCTCCAAGGCCGTTTTATCTCAGATGCCTCCTCTGAGGCCAAAAGGTCTCTGCCCTCTCCCCAGGGGTGGTCTGAACTTTCTGCGTGCCATGCCAAGCCTCCCCACGCCACTGGTCTTTGCTCTTGGCACCCCCACGCTCCCCCCAAATCGGTTAAAATCCAGTTCATCCTGATTGTATCCCACACATATTTTTCTCCACGTGCAGTGTGCTCTACTTCCCTTGAGCCCTCTGCCACTCTACTATATGCCCCTCTGTTGGAGGCTATGTTGTTGTTTGATTGCGTCTTTCACCTCTCCCCACGCCGTAAGCTCCCACAGGCCAGGCATTGTCTCCCAGTCGTAGTGAGGTTTCTTGCGTCTCCCACGGAGCAGGTGCTATGTGTGGAATCGACCTGGAAGTCACACAGAGCGTGCACACCAGTGATGAGGGCGTCTCTTTTGTGTGCACCTACTATGTGCCAGCTGCTCTGATGTGTGAGCTTGTAACACTTACTCAAGCAAGTCCTGTCCCCACTGCCCAGATGTGGGCACAGGCTCAGGACGATTGACTTGGCCAAGTGTTGTCGAAGCCAGATTTGAACTTGCTCTCCGGCTCCCATGCCGCATGGGTGTGGCCAGATTGCACTGCTGCAGCCGCTCACACGTGTACACCCCCTCTGCGGTGTGCTACAGTCCTTTCCTGCACACACACACCTCTCTCTGCTGCCTGTGTATTAGAGGCCCCTGGGAGCTTTGAAAATACTCATGCCCGTCCCAGCTGTCAGCTGACATCAGAGCAGAGTCCTGGTAGTGCGGAGACAGCTCTGGTGTGTTTCAGAAGCTTGCCAGGTGATTCCAGGTGAGGTCCAGGCCGCACTCGGCGAAGCAGAGTAGGATAGTGGACAGACTGGGAGGGCTTGCGAGAGCAGTGCCGACCTTTAGCGGCTGCTCCTGAGAACTTGGCTTCTTACTGCGTTCCTGATGACCTTGGCCTTTTGGAAGGTCAGGCTGGCTCACCTGGACCTGCACACGGTCTCTGGTGTGTCCTGTCTTCTGATGTCTGTGATGACATAGACTGAAGAGCCTTCCAGAACGGCAGCTCACCTTTCCCCTACGTGGAGCGCGTGTCTCTGTGAACTGGAAATGACGGGGTGATTTCGATTGGTATCTAACTTAAAATACTGGCTCTTTAGTCCTGAGTGGGGTGGGCTTCTTGGGGAGAGGGAGTCCAGGGCAGCAGTGGTTCTCCAAGCATGGCCGCCCGATCTGCAGCAGCAGCGTCCCCGGGAGCTTGTTAGAACTATCAGCAGTCAGGCCCATCTCAGACGGTCCAATTCAGACAGTCTGATCTTGGAGCCCGGCAGGCTGACACCCTCTGGGTGATTTGCGGTCATCAGAGGATGAGACCACAGCTCTAGATAGGTGGTGAGTACGTGGACCCCTGGAATGCCAGGGGTGTGGGATTCAGCCCTCCCTGGGCATCAGAGACCCCGGGAGCTTTATAAAACCTCAGGCCCTCGGCCTCATGTCAGGGTTGGGGAATCTTTGTCTTTACCAAGGGCTCCAGGAGATTCTGAGATGCAAGCCCCCTGCCCCCCTTTTTTAATTGTGGTAGTAGGAACCTGGTAAATATCACATTATTTTAATAATAACTTCCTATCCACTTGGCACAGGGCAAGGACACTTCCTCTTTCCTTTTCTTCCTCGGGTTTCAGCTTCTTGATCTCTAATTAGCACGACGTTTTCCGTCGGTCCTGTTACCCATTAAGTAGAGACAGCCGTTCCCTTTAGCACACGTCCTCCTCGTGGCGGGACTGTTCGTTGCCGCATCAAAGCCACAAGTGGGTTTCATGGCCTCCTGCGCACGTCATTAGTCCTTCTTCTCAAAATTGTGTTTGAAGTGAGCGAAGACATGAGCCTCTGATATGCTTGATCCACAAAGCATCTTTTCAGAATGTTTGTGTAGCTCACTTGTTGATCTAACAGGCTCCCTGAGGCCGAGTCAAGGGTGAAAAGCCCCTGCGACTACTTCCTGTCACCCCTGCGGGTCACCCTACCAAGAGCAGGACGAGAGCTGCAGGCACAGGTGGCAGCTCTCGCTCAAAGAGCTGATTATTTTTCTTTTGCCCACAGCTGTCTATTCTCCCCACCACCCTTATCTGTCATCATAAATGTCCATTCCTGCGTGATATTTTATGACAGGACACACCTGCTCAAACAGAGTGGTTGTCGCGTTTCAGATATGCTGCCCAACCTGTATGTCATTACGCCTCATGGCACAAGTGAAATAGGGCTTCTGCTCCAAGCGTCCCACCTGCCCACACTCCCTCCGACTTTCACTGACCTCTCCTCCCACGGTGGACGTCACCAGGCTGCAGACACATCAGACTGCTCGAGGTGACACTGGGGCACCCAGGGGACCCAGCCCAGATGTGCCCTTTTCTGCATCTGGTCTCCTCCTGCCATCTCGCGAGAGTCAGCACAATGGCTTGTGTGACGCCCGAAACCCCCCACCTCCCAGCCAGTCAGGCTACCTTCTTTGGGGTTCCCCCGCTACATTACCTACTAGAAGCCTCTGTTAGACCACATATTCCATCATGCTTGTTTGTGTTCTGAAGGAAAGAAGTGAATCAGGGAAGCCTTTGTTTTTGTTCACCAAACTTTTCAGAAGGAACTTCTTTGGGAGTATTTGAAAACTATGTTAATGAGACCATGACTCATTCAATTTCTTTTCTCGACAATTGCAAATACGTGGTGTTTGAAAAATAATCATGTCACCATGTAACACGGGATGACAGCTGTGAGCTGGCCTTGGCTTGGTGCACAAGGGAAACGGACTCAGAATTGGAAAGTGGGAAATAGAGGGGTACACGGGTGTCTTGTCGGTCACGGACGGGGCCTGTGCCCGGGTTTAAATACTGAAGGAACGAACAGTCACGGGAGTAGGTGTCACTGAGGTACCGCTGTGCCGTTCACACACTCATCTAGGGACCTTTAACGGAACCCCGGGGCCAGGCTGCTCCTGGACCGATTGGTCAGAAACGGGGAGAAAGTAGTGGGGGAGGGGAACCAAGCATCTGAAATTATTGGTGCTTTCCAACTGCTTCTATGTGAAGGCAGCATGGGGGCGGGGCGCGGGGTGAAGGGGTCTGTTTAAATGGGTGCGGTTGAAAGTATGGCTAAGAGGAGTCAGCGGGCTACTGTTCTTTTTTATCACAAAGGCCAATAGAATAGAGGTTTGCTCACCTACACGCACACTGTGCACATTGTAGGGAGGTTGTGGACGCGTGGGTGCTGACAACAGTGCGTGTGTTTGTACCGTTGGAGGAAGGCTAGATCCGCGGGACGCTCCCTCCTCCCTTCTCTGAGCAGCTTCCACCCAATGGACGGGCAGACGCAGCCCAGTCTCCTCAGAGATGCAATTCCGCCTCTACCCTGCTTTAAACTCTTCCTGCTCATTTCCATTGCCACTGTATTGACGCAGGCCTTCGCTCGCCTCTCAGTAGTAATGCAGCCCTTTTCTCTGCTGGCATTCATTTCTTCCCTCATCCACCATCCATTCTCCACACTGCAGCCACACTTGGTGTCACTCTTCTGCTTTATAACGCCTTTCCTGTTCCCCGATGCCCTCAGATAAATGATCGTAATGGTTAGAGGGAGCCCTCACCTAGCATTCCTGGCACCAGCCCCGAGAGGTAGGACTCGTATCCCCATTTTACATATGGGGAGGTGATAGCGTGGGGTAACTTGTCACAGAGTCAGGGTGGACCCAGACTTTCAGGCCCCAGAGTCCTGGCTCTGCACCCCTCTCCTTCACTGCCTCTCCCTACTTTCCTGCCAGGTCGGGAGAGGCCCCTCTGTGCGAAGGGACTTTGCATCCATCCTGCTGGGTAGATATTACTCCTGTTTCACAGAAATCAATCAAGGCTTGGACAGGCTAAATAACTTGACCAAAGTCACAGCTAATTAAGGAAATAATAGATGGGATTCAAGCCAGGTGTCCTCTTTGCACGATGTACCCACCACACTGCACGGGATTGTTTAGTTCCTTTAGAATGGCATCTGTGGCTCCTTATATTCTGTCCACAACCCACCTTTCCACCTGTTTTCCATTTCACTATTAAATCATGCCACCCGACTTCTGCTCACGCTGTTTCCTTTGCTGAAGAGTTTTTCCCCATCCAGCCAGAGCTGTCAGATTTCCCATGACAGGAACTCTTGCCTTGCTCCTAATACCTTCTGTGGAACCTGCAAATAGGAGAGGAAGGCCGTTGGCATTTTCTCTCCACCTCAAGAAGCCCGAAAATAAAGCCTCTCCTGACACCCCTAGTGTGATGTTTACATCGTAAATATGACATCCAGTTGCTTTATTGTCATACTTGGGTCCATGCCTATCTTTCTGCTAGGTGGCCTCTTGAGGGCAGGTGTCATCTCTCCCTTGTTTTTTTTCTGTCTTTTGTGCCTAAGGCATTATCAGGCCAGCAGCAGATAGTCGGTAAATATTTATTAAACAAATATAAGGCAGGCAAAACACAAAGGTGGGAAAGTCATAAAGATGTTCCATCCAGGGGCCCTTAGCGGGGGCTGCGGGGCATAGAACATCAGGGCTGTGTTTACCTGCTGGCCTCTAGGGACACCTGCATTGTTTGGACAGTTCCAGAAGAAAGGGAAGAGCTAACGGTTACCCTAATGAGGTCTCCTTGTTTGCCCCTTTTGCCACCTAGGTTTTTGTTTCATTTTGTTGTAATGTATTTTCTTGAGGCCTGCTTACCTCCGGGGAAGAAAGCCCCAGGCTCTTATGTCCTCCCAGCATGTGCTTTACAGATAGGACATAGCGTGTTAAAACTGCACTTCTGGACATTTACAGGACACGTGGGCACTAACTCGCTGTGGGATAGGGGACACTGTGCTTCCTGAGTAAGGAGGCAGCACCTTTCAGGTTGGAAACAGGTACCAAGACAAACTTGTGAGTCGCTGGGAAAGCGAATTCTTTCATTGTGTAATTAGGGTAATCATACTAAGTAGACAGTTCTTGGACTCCTCAGGTTTAATTCACTTTGCACAGGTGCCTTTTGGCATCTGGTGCAAACCTCCAGGTGGGAGGGCTTGAGAGGGGCAGGCATACCACGAGGCCAGAGGAGGGTCCCCCGTGGAGTCCGGGCTTGGCACTGAGATTGCGTTTTGCACCCGCAGGTGAGCGTGCTGACCACCTTGGAGCGGAGGTTCAACCTGCAGAGCGCCGACGTGGGCGTCATCGCCAGCAGCTTCGAGATCGGGAACCTGGCGCTCATCCTCTTTGTGAGCTACTTTGGGGCGCGCGGGCACCGGCCTCGGCTCATCGGCTGCGGGGGCATCGTCATGGCGCTGGGCGCGCTGCTGTCCGCGCTGCCGGAGTTCCTGACGCACCAGTACAAGTACGAGGCCGGCGAGATCCGCTGGGGCGCCGAGGGCCGAGATGTGTGCGCCGCCAACGGCTCGCGCGGCGACCAGGGGCCGGACCCCGACCTCATCTGCCGCAGCCGGACCACCACCAACATGATGTACCTGCTGCTGATTGGGGCCCAGGTGCTCCTGGGCATTGGTGCTACCCCCGTGCAGCCCCTGGGTGTCTCCTACATCGACGACCACGTGCGCAGGAAGGATTCCTCCCTCTACATAGGTAGGAGCGCCCCGGAGCCGGGTGTGGGCGTCTCTGTTAGTTAGTAATCTGGGCGTGTGGACAAAGGAAGGAAAGGTGGGCCTGTGAGCTTCGTATTTCTCCAGAGCAATGTTTTTCAGACTTGGCTTCCAAAAGTCAGGGAATGTGACAAGTGCCGATGTCTGAGTTGCATCCCCAGAAAACCTGGTGTCCTTGGTTTGGGGTGCAGCCTCGGGGCAGAGCGTTTTTTAAAAGTTCCCCACATGATTCTGCTGTGCAGAGTGGGAGCTCTGCTGTGCTAGAGCATGATAACGGACCTTGAGTAGGAAGACAGGTCAGGAGGAGTTTTGTGTTTATTGATCTGCCTGTGTGTGTGGGGGGGTGTGGGTGTGGGTGTGGGTGTGGGTGTGGGTGTGTGGACTTCGGGCACTCTGACTTGAGCCACCAAGGTACATCGGGTTTACACATTGGAGACCCCCATTTTTAATAAGGCGATCTGGTCATTGCCCAATGAAACTCAGAGGGAGAGATGATTGCGTCCCCGGCCTTTGGTATCATTCAAAGTTGGTGACTTTGAGTAATTTTTTTCGTTAATGAGGGTATGTGCTGGAACTGGATATTTCAGAAAAAATAAGGTACATGTGAGTTTTTAAAAATCATTTTGTGCTGTAAGAGTTTCTGATGTTTTATCCTGGAAGGATGGACGCCTATTTGCTGATGTGGGGGTAAGAAATATTTGAGTGGTGATTTGTTTTTACAGCCAACAGGGTCCTTGGTCCTTAGCCACTGCTTTGGGTCACTTGCATGGTCATTAATGGCTTGCTGAACTTCTCCATTCTTTGGTTACCAAGTGTAATTTTGCCTCCCACAAGCTGTTGGATTGTATGACATTTATTTCCCCAATTACCAGCACTTAGCTTTGAAAACATTACCTGTGGAAGCTTTGTGCTTCCCCAAAAGCAGTGTGCCTTGAGATATAAAGTCTATTATAACATGGAGGTTTGGGTTATAATAGAATTTGACAAAATTTGACATAGAGCTCCTATCTGCCAAGCTTCCAGCATCCACTGCCCAAGCTTTCTGAGACAGTAGGGCTTGAAACAGCTCCTCACCTGAATGCTGATGTCCCTGTGCCTTTCTGTGGGAGCAGAGGCTGTTGTTGGAAACTTGGTTGCAGATGTATGTTTCAGCCCTCTGTGAACAGGCTCCAGGTGAGAAAGGCAGCACCTGTGAGCCGGCTCAGGCCCTAAGCACGGGACACAAAGTACCGTGTTTCCCCGAAAATAAGACCTAGCTGAACCATCAGCTCTAATGCGTCCTCTGGAGCAAATATTAATATAAGACACGGTCTTATTTTAATATAATATAAGAACAGGTCTTATCATGTAATGTAATGTAATATAATACAGGATCTTTTACTAATTTTTGCTCCAAAAGATGCATTAGAGCTGATGGTCTGACTAGGTCTTATTTTCAGGGAAACACAGTAGAAGAGAAGACTGCTCAGGCCGGAGATGGCCAGTCCCTCTCCCCATGAGGTTAGGGGCTTCCACAACTGTGTCTGAAGGTGGGCGCCGTGGGAAGAGGGGACGAAGGAAACCATTTGTGTTTTGCTACTTTTAAAGCGTGAATGAAAGCTACTGCAGGTGAAACTGTTGCAGACGAGGACACGGGACGGGACCCAGCGTGGAGCCACAATTGTCTCTGGAGGTCCGGCCAGATGATTGGTCTCTGGCTTGATGGGTGTCCCCCTAGGCCCCTGGGAGAGGGGTTTTCTGGCAGTGATAACAGCAAGTGTAGAAGACAGAGCACAGAGAAGGAAGCAGGCGGTGGAGAAGCTGAGTTCTTGTCTGGGATGATAGAATCAAGTAGAAAAACGTCTCCCTAGAATTCCTGCTCAAGTCGTACCAGTGGTAAATCACCTCTGCTCGGCATGTCCTCGCTGGAGCCGCGGGCTCACAACCGTCTTCCGAGTCTTCCCTGACAAGTTCGGCTACTTGCCTGCACTGGACGGGGCCTGGTTTGTGTGTGCAAAGCTTTACGATAAGGAGGTATGTGGGTTTCAGAGGCGGGAGGCGGAAGCATGTGCAGTAGAGCTGACAAGGGGCCTTCTCCAGCTCTGAGCCTTTGTGGGATTTGCAGCGAGTCTGTGGTGGGAAGAGCGTTTCAGCCACGTTCCTCTGTGGGCACCCTTTCCCTCATGGTAGATAGTTAAGCGTTCAGAGTTGGGGCGTCTACTGTTTGTGTGGTGCATGGGTATCTTGGTGGCTCTGGTCCATCAGGCCACATTCCAAACCCTGACAGCACAGGGCCACGGAGGGGGACGCTGCGTGTCTCCGAATGGGTTTCGTGGCAGCTGCAGAGAGCAAGCCTCTGCACAGATCGGCCTCAATAGGTGGCCTCGTATTCCATGCACGGTTTGACTTCTCCAGGAGCAATTTAAGAAGGCAGAAAATAACTGGTCCGTGCATTTATTGTGCAGGTTGTAAAAACATGTTAGTGATAATGGGAATATTTTAGCGTTTATCTCCTCTAATAGGGAGCTGGTTCCTAAAGCCACTTACATTTGCTTTGGGAAGCATTTAGGGGAGCCCACTGAACGGAATTGATATGAATCACGGCCTCATAAGTCCCTGCGAGAGGAGGGACGTCTAAAGGGATGGGCACTGGGGTGGTGAGTATACGTGTGCCCACTGGGGTGGAATAGCGCGTATGCCTTCTGGGCCCAGCTCCTGCCAAGCTGGTTAAGAGAGAGCGGCTGACGACCAGCTGTCTGGTCAGGTGCCTGAAACGTGAGTGTGGATTGGAGATCAGAAATACTGCATATGTAAAACCCAGGCAGTCGCAGCTGACCCTTTCCTGTGGGTGTCAGCAGGGAAAGGGGTGCTAACGACACAGGGTTCAGGCCCCAGGTCACTGGTGACAAGCCTTCCCACGGTGGGCTGCCTGCATCGTGGGTCACCACATGGGTGCCCTCTGCACATCTGCGGCCATGCCACCGACCCCACTACCGCCAGGGGGAAGTGACACATTCCATCTTGAGTCAAGCTGATAGTTTTCCACTGAAATGACTTTCTGCTTTGGCCTCTTGTGGCCGGGGCCACTGCCAAACTCCTAGAGTCCTAGATGGGCCATTCACAAGGGGCTTCTCTGGCTGGCACCGTTCTGTGGCTGCTCCTTTCCAGCGTGGGGAGGGAGCCAAGGGAGCTCATTACTGGGGGACAAAACCTGATGAATGGGGACGCAGCTCTGCTGGCAAGCTTTTCACTCCGGCACAATGTAGAACCAAGCCGCGCTGCGTGGCTAGATAATGACCCATGGGTGGCACGTGGCACTCACTTTCTTCCTAGAGGACGGATCAGACAGGGTAGCAGTGGAAGCCATTCAATGGGGTCTAAGAATTGAGAGTCCACTCGTGCCATTAGCCCACGTGGTAACCTTCCCTTTGCCCAGTTTTTTAAGCTGTCCCGTTTCTCCAAGTTCAACACATGGCAAGTGGTATTGAGGGCCAGGATAAGTAGACTGTTATCATGGGCTCCCTGCGTTCTTTTCATTAGGTTGCTAGGCCAATTGGTTGTTGCCTTGTTTTTTTCCTTTGAGGAGGAAAAAGCCAGAACGAGAGTGGTAAATATTTTTAAGATCACTTTATTTATAGTTAAAAAGTATTAATGTGTTCACTGTTGACAGCTTGGGAAGTATATAAAAAAAGGAATAATTAGAAAATAATTACTCATAGCTTTACGATTATATAGTCTTTCTGCACTGGTATTCTTTTCTACAAAACAAACGTGTTTATAATAAACAGTGCTTTGCGATTTCATTTCTCTCTTAATATTTCATGAGCATTTCTCTGTCACTAAATAGCCTGTGACGTTCTGACTGCATACATAATATTCCCTCATGGGCATATACCTTAATATTTAATGCCCTCTATGTTGGACATGAATTTTTAAATTTTTTGCTGTTATAAATGAGGCAGACAGGTAAACTGATTCTGAGAGGGTAAGTCACTTGCCTAAGATAACTTAGCTGGGTGGCTGGGCTCTGGGTCTGACAGTGATGAATTTTCCAGGTGCGTCGGGGATCTTTCACCAGGCTGGGGTGGGGGCGAAGAGGCTGGTGGATGGTCCAGGGGGTCAGACGCCAGTTAGACATGCCACAGACAATCTGAAACCAGGAAATAAAAATCGTAGGAGCCAGGAAGGTGGGAAGAGGGCAGTGTGTCTCAAATCTGAGGGGAGAGGTGCTATTGGGATGGAGAGTGGGTGTCAAAGCCGGAACAGAGAGATGGGAGTAGGAAGGAGAGGGGAGGGTGGTGCCAGCCAACAGTGCAGACTTCTGGAAAGAGGGTGTGCCCTGTTTCCTCGTGCTTTGAGTAGAGCTGGGTGCAGATCAGAGCTGAGACTTCTGAGCAGGGGCAGCTGGTGTGTTTCTTGTTCTTCTCACCTCTCTCCTGAGCAGTGGACACTGCATGGCTGGTCATCCCATTTTTGATCAACGATAGCCAGTAGGAAATTGTCCTTACGTTGTGTTAGAAATCTGTCTCCTTACAGCTCTCCACACGTTGGTTCTGGTTCTGGTTCTGCCTTCAGGGCCTGCCCTGAGAAACTGTGATCCCTTTTCCCTGTTTTGATAATGCACATACCTGGACACCAGCCTCACGTGGGTAGAGAGAAGGAGGCTAAAACTTAGCTCTTCTGGGCTGGGACCCGTGTCCCTTACAGATGCGGTTTCCCGCCTCACTTCAGGTGCCATTTCTCTCTTAAAGAGGGTGCCCAGGGCTGAGGAGCTTGTTACTGGGACGAAAACAGATGAGGGGCATGCAGGATACGGGTACTGTATTAGTGTCTCGGGTGCCATAACATAACACCACGGACCGGGCGGCTGAAACAACAGAGATGCATTTTCTCACAGGTCTGGAGTCAGGGAGTCCAAGATCAAGGTGTGAGTGACGTGGTTTCCTCTGAAGTCTGTCTCCGTGGTTACAGAGGGGCCTTCGCCTCCTCGTGCCTTCACGGGATCGTCCCTCTGTGTGCACGTCCCTCGTGCTCCTTCGTCTCCTAAACGCCTCTTGTGAATTTGCTGGGGACACAATTCAGCCCCTCTAACCGGTGCTGAGGGGACCGGGACCAAACCGAGCCAAGATTCCTGCCGTACTTTTTTGTCCTAACTTTTCTATAAGGTGCTGCATTGTCATGTTGGTGTGTCGGTTGGGTTTTCAAGGTGCCCAAGGGATTATTGAGGATGTAGTTACTTTGTTTTTGTTTTTTGTTAACTTTTTATTTTGAAATAATGATAGGATCACACGTTGTTGGAAAATATAGGGAAGCCCCCGGTACCTTCATCCCGTGCCCTAGGTGGTGACATCTTGCGTTGGTCTAGCACCACACCCAGACTCGGAAACGGCCCCAATGTTAATCTGTGCAGTTTAGTCAATAGATTTCACCAGTTTCATTGGCATTCAACTGTGTGTCTCTCTCTGTGTGTGTATAGTTCCGTGCACTTGCATGACGTGTGGATGATATTTTAAAAACGCAGAATGGGGTCAAGATGAAACCAGATCATTTTGAGTCCTATGAGTGCAAACATACACACGTGCTAACACTGGCACATGTGCGCACGCTTACACCCACACACATATACACACACAGGACGATTTAGAGACAGAGACAGCTATGGGTAGAATGGGAGCTGGTTAGAGGAAAGCGGTTCCTGGAAGAGGTTTTCTGCAGGGACCTTCTGTATTCCTAGGAAGAATGGGGCCCTTGCAGGGTGCCCCGATACACAGCAATCACTCCAAGTCGGGGGGCACGTGTGTTAGACACGGAAGTGTCATGTTGTCATGGTTTAGCACTTACATTGAAACCCAGTGGAAGCCTCTGTGTTCCGGTTAATGATGCAAAGAGAAATTATTCTCCAATTTCATATGCCAAGTGTTTGTTTATTACAAAGGTCACTATAATACCCGCCAGCAACCAGAGAGAACCCAATTTGCCTTCAGAGCCGTGGGAGCCTGGAGTTATTTTGCTTCTGATGAGTTTTTATTTTAACTTGACATTGGGTAAAATGTGTTTTAACTCTCCAAAGAGCGTGGGTCGGGTATGGATCAAATACGCTGTGATTGCAGTTCATCCGAAAAAATAATTAAAAAGCTGTCCCTTGTGGGCGCAGACATAGCTCATTGTACTTCGTAGATATTGAAGTTTCCCTCATTAATTTCTTTTTCTACGATAAATGACACTGTAAAACTGGTCAATTTGTTTGGCTATGTTCCACTTCATCTCCCCCCACGGCTGGTCACATGCTGTTTTCTGGATGTTTTAGCAGTGTGCTGGGAAACTTGCGCGTGGCTCTTATCTGACGTTTCCACGTTGCCCAGGCTGGTGTTTCTCATTCATTTTCAGGGCTCATAATTCATGCCCCATCGTTCATGGACTCGCTGCTGTGCTCACTGCCTGGGCTCTGGAGTCTTGACAGCCTTGTGATTCAATTTATGGCTCTGCCACAGACCTACCACTGAGAATTTGGACACGTTTCCAGTTGACCTGAGCCTGTGTCCTTATTCAGGAAAACAAGGCTGGGACCTACCTTGCCAGGCTTTGCCTAGGTGTCATTTGCATCAAGCATCATGTCCACAGTGGAGACCAATAAACACTGTTCTGTTCATCTTGATGGTCATAGCACCTCCACTTCCAGGTGTAGAAACTGAGGCAGGAGTAAGTGTTTGACTTATGTAACCACGCAGGCGGACAAGAGCAGTTAGATCGAGATTTTCAGCCTGGGAGACAATCCATCTAGTGGAGCTGAGAATAGCAACCTCTTCAGTCCTGAATTAAATCAGCGGGGCTCTTCTTTTCCTGCAGACCCCTTCCTGTGGCTCATCTCAAAATACTTAAAGTGCTAGCGTTGCCCCAGGCAGCAGGCTCTCTGCTTTATATTATATCTGGAGGCACCCCAGAGGCTGGCCGTTGCCCCAACATGATGTATTGGTTGGCTTTCTGGGTTCTAACACATTGCTTCTTCTTCTGCTTCTGAATATTGTTGCCGTTTTTTAAAAGACTGTGTTCTCATTTTAGTAAACTTGGGAAAAACAAACATTAATTAATAAATAATTTATCATCCAGGTGCCTATAGACTATGACTGTCACTATTTAGGTATATTTCATTTGCCTTTTTTCTTTGTATCTATTTTTACTTAGTTAAAACCTGCTTTTTGTCAATTGACCTACAAGCTTTTTTATATATCATAAACAATAAACGTTATGGCAGATAAAGGCGTAAAACGTTGTCAACCTAGAAATGCTGGAAGTTGCTCTTTGAATATTTGTTGAAATTTTTAAAAGCTCCAGTTAGGTCCAGTAGATTCCGTGTGAGCTGGAAACCAGCCGTCGGCCTTACTGTGACTTCCTCCGGAAGATAAAGGAGTGAGGCCCGAGGGTGTCGGCAAGAGAGACTCTGGGCCTGGGCCTTGTTTTGCAGCCCGGCCCACACCCGCTGCTCGGAGCTGGGGACCCTGAGTGCTGCACGGGCCCCGCTAGCAAATGAGACGGGGGTGGGGGGCGTGTCTGGGGAGCCCCGGTCCTTGCCTTGTGCTGGCCTTTGGGTGCTCCACGGGAATGCAAAGTCCATCTTGCCAGCTCTGATTTTTTTTTTTTAAGAGAGACTGGAAATCCGTATTTTTCAAGTGGACTGAATTGCCAGCTTGTTGACATCGTCTCCAAACCCCTGTGGCTTAGGGGCACGTCAGCCAGCTCGAACACGGTGGTGGCTTGCCACTTGGGGCTCTGTGCTCTAGACCATCAATTTCAGGTCACGTTCACCTTATGAATAGCCGATAAAGATGAAAGGAGGAAAGGAAAGCAGTTGGACCTCGTGAATGCCACCGCCAGAATAAATAGAGTTGTTTCCTATGGTTCCAAATGATCCAGGCGTCAGGTGGGGGCACGAGGGGGTGGGGGGCGCTCGTGCATGCACACAGGACCTGGAGGCAGAAATGAGCGAAAGCCACCCTCTGAGCAGGCCTCTCTGGGTGCTGTTTTGGTTGAGGCTTTGCTTCCTGTCTCATAAGAATGGGAATTGCAGGATGGGAAGGAAACTAAGCCATTTTTCCAAGCTAAGCATGGCCAGATGAAGGAAACCATGCGACTCCCAGTTCCCTGAGGGGGCGTTAGCAATGCAGAAACCAAACCCTGGGGGGCTGGCTGGGGCCTGCCGCGTGCATTGCTTTTTGAGAGCATCTTTGATCAGAGACTTTAGAACCCAGGATCGAAGTGTTTGAGAGACAGCGTGTAAGGCCGGGGAGGCCCAGGCCGACCCCAGTGGATTCGTGGGAAAGGTGAAGACCCACGCAAGGGAGTTTTTCCTCCGTTGGACTCTTAACGATGACCGTTCATTATTACTTACCTCCCACCTCTTACTGTACCTGCTCGTAAAAGCAGACCAGACCCACTGTATTTTTCTGTTCAACTCTAACACAGGTCTTGTTCTTAAAATTAAAAAAAAAAAAAAAGATTCTGAGATATTTTCCCAAGTAACATGCATGTTTTTTCCTTTAGTTTATTTGTAGACTATTTACTTCTCCTTTCTGAGAGGGAATAATCTTGGCTTCGTTCCCCCCCCATTTCACCTACTAGAGGCATTCTGTGAGAGCAGATGGCATGAAGGGTTTGGTTTCCGTAGAGGATTGTGACTGGCTATTGTTAACACAGGGACTAGAGGTCAGTGGCCCTGTTCAGGGGAAGTGAGTTCTTCGTTGCTGCAGGATTCTTCAGCATCACAGGGCCTCATGGAATAGTTGTGGACGTTTGCGTTTGTCTGTCCAGCACGTTGTCTTTTCACTGGGAAACTACCTCTTCCCATGCCAGGTGGTTCTCGCAGGCCGCAGAAATGACCGTGTGATCCAGGCTTGGCCATCCACCACACAGAGGGCTCTGGTCTGTCACTATTGGCCCAAGGACTGAGACCATCAGAGTCCGCTGTGAGGTTTGAAAAACAGAGAGAGAGAGAGAGAGAGAGAGAGAAAATGACAGAGGTTACTTTCTCTTCTTGGACTGCTAGCTGTATGAACTCTGAATGCCCAGAGAGTCCACTGTCCATCTTTGCAGGCACATGCAGAGAACGTGACCTAGGAATGAAGACAGCACAAAGGAAAATGGACCAGGAGAGAGAGAGGGCTCCCTGGATCCAGCGATGCCTGAAGCTAGCACTGGCCCTTAGAATCCCAGTTACTTGTACTTTTAATGATTGTTTCCAACGTTTGCAGCCATTAGGATCTTGCCTGATGAGGCTCGACTGCCCTGTTAGGTTGTGTAAGTATTGGACTGCATTGCTTTCCTCTTGAGGTTTGATCTAGCACCTTCCACGGGGAAGAGTGTTTCTGTCCAAGGAAACACGTAGAAGGCAGTTGTCCTCTGATCACAGTGCTCGCTCTTTCACAACATCAAGAGATTCACTCAAGATACTCTGAAGAACTGAAGGGAGACTCCTGACCCTCTACACACAAGAAGAAGCACTAGGGTGAAAGTTCTGGTTTAGTGCTTCATTTCACTGTTTCATGGACACTTCACTTGTAATACAGGACCCAGAGGCCAAAAGTAAGGCCCCCTCCCCTTCCTCCCTGGCCACCCCAAACAAGCGAGAAAGTGTTTAAAAATCACCTGTGGGCAGGCTTTGTGCAGGAACAGTAGGTGTTTAAATAGCAAATGGCTTATGTGGGCAGGAGAGTGTGGCGCGCTCAGCTTATTCAGTGGTGCTCTTTACTGAATGGAAAAAACATAACCAACCCTGGCTCCTTCGCGGGACTGCAGTCACCAAAGCTACCTTATTTCACTCCCTCTAATGACTTCATATTGTCAGGAGGCGATACACTAAATGAACACCTTCTATTCTCAACTTGGCTTTGCTGTTGCATTCCTGCCAAGCCGTGTGTGTGTGTGTGTGTGTGTGTGTGTGTGTGTGTCCACGTGCAGACAAAATCTAGGTACTAAAGCATGAGGTGGCTAATGGATATTCATAAAAAACTTCAGTGTAGTGTTTAGAGCTGGGATTCAGGAACGTGCCTTAACGCCTGGAGAAATCGAGGGCTCCGTAACTGAGCTACTTGAAGCTAAAGGTTCTTGCAGGTGATGTAGGGGAGAGCCACAACCTTCTAAACTTACATGGAGATGTGCTCTTGTGGGGAAGCTTTCCCTGGATTCTCCAAGAGGTTCATGACCACAACCCAGGTTAAAACTGTATAAAACCCTTCTGCTGGGCAGACCGTGACAGCAGTCATCTCGGGTGAGGTAAGGAAGACACTTGAGGTGATAAGCTGTACGGAGTGACAGATGGCCCTGCTCAGCTCTCTAGTTGATTGGCTCCCTGGGGAGCTGCTGTACTTGCAACAGGAAGCATTTGGGCATCACTTAGGCCTCTCTGGGTGAAGAGTCAGAATGCCTTTCCGGCGTTGGAGTCGCCCTCTCAGCCCTCCTCCTCCCCTGCTGCCGCCACCACCCGCCCCCGCAACACCCCCCCCCCCCAAAAAAAAAATTCCTTTGGGGCTGAAATTTTCCATCCCTTGCCTCCCTTTGCCTAACTAGGTGTTTGGGGTAATATTCAGCACATTTTCTGTGCTGGCTTGAAGTGATGCACAGATAGGAAAATCAAAACTTTTTGCTTTGGCTCTGAAGGCAAAAACCATTTTAAAAATGCGCTTGGATCATTAATAGAATCTGAACTCTCAAAGTCAAAACTTTCCATGTGTTCTTACTGAGAAAAGTGCTGTTAGGGCAATTGCACACAAGCAGACAGGAAGTAGTGCAGAGTCTCCCAAATCATCTGGGGATGTGAATGAATTTGGCAAACTGTTTATGGCAAAAAGCTTCTGGTCCCAAAGCTTTTGGGGATAGTTGGTTCCTTTGAGAAACTTCCTTCCTATATTTGCCAATTACCTACCCTCACGTCCTGGGAAGTGCAGTGGTGGTGGTGGTGGTGGGGGGGGTTAGTGCATCCTACTTTCTCTCCAAGGAGACGTGCTTTTCTCCCTCTCTCTCTAATGTCGTAAGCACATCCCGCCCTTTCTGGGCCAGGCCTTATAACTAAGAACAGTCACGTTTGCCCACCTGCCTTGTGGGTTGTTAATGGACTTTACAAAGGGAATTTGGGTTCCCCCGCAAGAGTCCTCATTAACACAGCAAGGTTTTGATAGGTTCTCGAAGGGTGTGTGGACACTTGGAAGGAACCTGTTAAAACCCAGTGGTGTCTATTATTAGATTGAAATCATTTCACCGACTCCAGCCTCAGATCTGTAGGCACATTTGTGTCTCAGGGGAGAGGACCTGGTGCTGGTCCAGCCGGATCCCTGGATTGGCTTACGGTCACATTAATACCTGTACCTCAGGAGCTAACGACAAATTTAAAGGCCATCAGGCTGGATACAGAGCAAACGCCTCCCACCTTGGTGCTTTTGTATTACTTTGTATTGCTCTCGTTACTGGCTGTGAGCAAGAGTTCAGTTTTAGGATCCATTGCTGTCACAAAGAAAAGGCAGCAGCTGTCTGCGTGTTTAGACAAGTGTGTTACGCATATGTGGGTTTGAATAGTGACCACAGTGACACTGAGTACACGAGCTGTGTGGATGGGGTCACAGCTGTGTGACAGAGGACTGGCGGTTTGCACGTGGCCTTTCGCTCCTTCCACCTGCAGCCCAGGGAGCAGAGGTTGTTATGGTAAAGAAACTGAGGCTGATGGAGGTTAAGCGCTGCGTCACTCAGCTAGTTCGTGGCAAGGCCTGGATTACAGTCCTGGGTGCCATCATCCCAAAGACCGTATTTCATGTCTTTTCCATATTATGCTCCCCTTTCCCCCATCTGTAAACACTGTTGTCATGCAGGGAGGCCGGCGGGGTCTCTGCTCCCGCTCCCCATACAAGAACGCAGGATATGGTGAGGCCAAAAAGGAACACCCACGGAGCCATAGGTAGGGGAGTCATACCACTATATTCTCTCTGGCGGCACTATACTCTCACTGGAGGCTGGATCCACACTGTCCGCAAACCGTCATCCACACTTGCCAGCCCAGCCACCATCTTCTTGCTAGCCCCCATTCTTTCTCTCTCTTCCTCCCTGCTAGCGTAGCCACAGCAGTTATATTGTGGCCAATGGCTCACTGGTTACAGCTGACGGCCAACTAGCCACAGCTGATGGCAATGCAATCACAGTTGGCCATTTACTACCTGAGCCAGCACCTGTCTATGTGAGGCCGAGAGCCTGGAAACTACTTTCTGGGGCTCTGCCCCCACAACTGTTATGTCCCCACCAGGATAATATAGGACCCCAAGGGTGCCTTGCTAAGTATTCAAAGTGACTTAACCAGCTACCTAATTATTTTCCCCTCTCCCTCTCCCTCTCCCTCTCCCTCTTCCTGTCCTCTTCCCCTCCCTCTGTCCCTCCCCCCCCCCCCAGGAGTGCCTGGAGCTGTACTAAAGCCTGAGATGAGATGGTGACACATTTCTAGGCCAGGACAGCTCTGAGTATAGGACGCTCAGGCCCTGGCTTCTCCGTGGGAATGTTTAAACCTCTCATCAGATAAAGTTTTGCTCCCACAGAAAACTACATGAGTTGTTTTCACAATCTCCCTGTAGTAAAGCGAGAGAAACGCACTCACCAGACAGCATTGCAGGCCCTGCCGCGTTGACCTGGTGCACACCCGTTGCTGTTGGGCCATTTGGAGTTGGGTTTTTCCGCTCCCAGGCTCGGCTTAGCCGACTTGCTTTCCAGTGCGAGTCTGGAGTCGATAACCTAGGAGACGACAGGTGGGACGCGAGGGTAAGAAGGGAGGGGAGAAAGATTGCACGATGAGCACACGAGGAGGAAAACGGAAAGAACCAATAGAGATCAACGAGTTAAAGTAATATTCCCAAGGCCTCCCCAAATAATGGGCCTCCCCAGGGGCTCAGTCCTGGCGTGCTCTGAAGACCCTCAAAATAGGGCGTCCTTGGAAATGAACTGTCTTAGCAGAAGGAGATGCTGACATGGGATCAGAGGGTGGCAGCCGCCCCCTTGAGCCATTGTGGAGGTCAGAGGTCCAGGCAGCTGAACACGCTCCCCCGCGTAGGTCTTTACGTCACACTTTCTTGAGAGCCTGTGGGGCCTGTAAACAAATGACCATCTCTACTTGTCTGCCTGGGGGAATGGATTGAGGGTTCGGAGGGCAGAAAGTGGGTACGAGTGGCCAAGTGTTCGGTCCAAAAATATTGGTGCGAAGTTGGGGGAACTGAGAGCTCCTCTGGCTCATGACTCCAGCTTCGTATTTCCAGGGTTTTATTTAAATTTAAAAAATTAATCGTAGAAAACACATCGTAACCTAAGATTCACCATCTTAACCGTTTTTAAAGTGTACAGTTCAGTAGTGTTTTAAGTATATTCACATGTTACGCAACAGAACTCTTTCGTCTTGCAAAACCGAAACTCGGGACCCATTCAACAACTCCCAGCCCCTGGCAATCACCACTGTGCTTTCTGTCTTCGTGCATTTTATGACTCTAGTTACCTCATAAAAGTGGAATCATATAGTATGAGTCTTTTTGTGTCTGGCTCATGTCACTTAGCAAAATGTCCTCAAGGTTCATCTGTATTATAGCATGTGCCAGAATTTCCTTCCTTTTTAAAAGCTGAATAATATCCCTTTGTATGGATAGACCACGTTCATTCATTGATGGACATTTGGGTGGCTTCCACCTCTTGGCTATTGTGCAGGAGGCTGCTCTGAAGAGCTGTGTGCAGTGTATTTCTGGCTTGTTCAAAGACATCTCTACTTGGTGGCCATGAGGGGCGGTAAGCTCAGTAAGTCCAAAATTCAACTTCTTAATTTCATCGCAGTGTTGCTTTGTCATTGACTCACCTTGTTTTTTTCCTCCCACGTCCTGCATTGAAAAGCCACTGCCTCTTATGGATTATGGCTCCTGAGGGTCCCTGTGCCTGACTTCTGGGGCCCTCTCTACCCCCCTCACTGCCCCAGGGCAGGCTCTCTGCATCTCTCACCTAGATGATTTCATCCACCATTGCTGAGTGTCCTTGTGCCCCATCTGGCCTGTCTCCAAATTGCCCTCCACATGGCTACTGCTGCAAAGAACCTGGAGAGACATACATTGTCCTGGAATTTTTGTTAGAAAAGTTCCGAGGCATCTGCCTGGAATTTGATTGAATTTTATTACATGCCCAGTGAACAGTAACTTTAATTATAATTGCATAATATTATAATGCATATGTTTCAGATAATAGCACCGTATTTTTGAGAGACGTAAAATACCTTCACTCGTTTTTAACAAGCAGAGATGTGTTAAATTTAATTGTCTACGTTTCATTCATCCACTCATTGATTTAACAAACGTTCATTGAGAAGCTTACCACGTGTCCGTCACCATGCAAGGTGCTGAGAAGACGTGGCCGTCACAGTAATAATATCAACAGACATTTATGAAGCACTGCATACGTGCTAGAGACTGGGCGCTGGTCTCTACACATAGTCTCTGGTGTGATTCTCAAAACAGTCCTTTGAGTTAGGTTTAATTGTCTGCATTTTATGGAAGGAAACCAGGACCCAGAGAGATGGAATAACCCGCCCAGTAACGGACAGCCGGGGGAGGGGAGTGGGAACTTGAGCCCAGGGGGTCCTTTCTCCAAGTGATGTGTTCCTCTGCTTCCCAGAAAACTATCAGTGACTGTCATAAAAAGCAAAAGCTTGAAACATAGGGCAGACAGAATGAAACGCCAGGCTAAAAGGAACCTACACATCTATTTGTAGATGCGGAGTTGGAAAGTATTGACCAAATGTGCTGAGGAATATTTTACACGTGTGAGTAATTACTCAATACCCTCCAAAGAGACTTGCCGTCTTCCAAACCATAGCTGCTGTGAGGGGGGGAAAAAGCAAAACACCATTCTGTGTGCTCCCAAAGCAAGGACTTGTGTAAACTCCGTTTTTCAAAGGTGTCACATGCTGTTCCCTGATGGGATGCATTATCCAGGCAAGGAACTAACATGACGGATCCTCTCACCCAAGCTGAGGCGCAGAATGGAAAGTGCTGTCTCCGAACTGGCTATCTGGACGTCTGGGAGATGCGTTTTCAGAACTTGGGAGTGTTTGCAGCTGGGGAGACGGTGCTCACTTCCTGTCACTCACAGAGGGCCCTCCCGAGAGGGGCCACTAGCTCTGCGTGTGTGTGTGTGTGTGTGTGTGTGTGTGTGTGTGTGTGTCTGTGAAGGGGGAAAACAGAGATTGCTATTCAGTCACACAAAACAGCGTGTTCTCTTAAGAATGCATTTCACTCCTGCTGGAGACTATTAAGCAAATAAGCCATGATCATTAAGCAGGTTTTTAATTTAAAGTCTGGGTGGAAGATTAGGTCCCCCCGGCTTGCTGTCTGCACCGGTGATGATGTGGAAAGCTGTGGGGGGGGGAAGCCCCCTTGGAATGCCCACTGTTTGCCAGGCACTGAGCTCAGCCTTGCCCTTGGGTGTTCTCGTTTCATCTTCATCATGACCATTTCACAGAGAAAGAAACAGGCTCAGCAGAATTAACTCATCCAAAGTCCTGTCTCTTAGTAAGTGATAAATTGAACATGTCTATTGATTGTGTCCGGCCCCAGATTGAGTTTTGGTAGGATAATTGTGTATTGTGGGAAATTGGAAACCTATCCCAAAGTAGAAAGGAGAGTTGAATGAACCTCAGAGCGTCCATCACCCAATGGCCTTTCTTGTTTCGTCTTGCCCTCCACCCAGTTTTCCCTTCTCCGTAGTTATTTCAGACAGACTGTTTCCGAAATTTTAGACACATCATTTTATCTGTAAATATTTAGTATTTATTTCTAAGAGATAAGGACTTTTTAAAAACATAATCACTGTGCCCTTGTCCTGTCTTAATTCTAATTTCTTAGTATCAACAAATGTCTACTCAGTGCCTGAATGCTTGGCAGCCCTGGCAGAACATACAGAAGCATAGAAACCCATGGGGCACGGCTGCTCCCACCATTTCTTTGCACTTTTCTTATTTGTTTTAGAGTAAAGAGCCCAGTTGGGTACCGTATGCCATTTCTTTGACAAATTACTGCTTCTAAACACTTTGGCAATATGCCCTGCCTGCCATAGTTACTCTACGTTTTGTAGTTCTCAGATTCTAACTGTAGCAAAAAACGAAAACACAAACCCAGTGAGCTCGCCTTTGAAGGCTACTCCTAATCCATTTCAAACTCTTGCTACATTGCGAACCTGTGGCTTGTTCTTTATTTGTGACAGGTGACATTTTGAAAGCAGCCAGAGAGATGAGGTTGACAGGCATCTATCGGTTCCATTCCTGCATAATTGGGGGGTTTCATTTTTATTTCCTGTTCTTCTCCCTGGCTGAACTTCTTTTCAATGTCAAGTCCGGGTTTTCTTGCCAACGTTTGTAATTCTGTAAATTCCCTCCCTTCCCGAGACCGTGATTATAACATCACCTTTTCCCAGTAACACGTTGGGCTTTGAATAGCAACTCTCTTGGGCGGCATCCCCCTCTAGGACCTTGGCATCCTCCGTGAATTTGCTGATCGGGTTTCTGACATTAAATAAGGAATATTAAGCATCCTTATTAAGGATGCATTTTCTTTCTTTCCGAGCCCTGTGCATCTGGTGGCAAGAAGTGGTCTCTTAAGTCAGGAGAGGAAAAAGCAACATAATGAGCTTTTGCAAATATGGCCCAGCAGGTCCTCGGATAACAGCGTCGTGTTAGGATAACAGCATCGTGTCCGACACCATTTTGTTGCAGTGTTTCAGAGACTCCGTAGGACCTTAACTCTTGCTTATATCCATGAGCCTGTGGGAAAATTGGTTTTGCCACGTCGTTTTGCTGAAACTCATAGAATCTATTGACCACATTAAGTGAGGACTTACTGTAACTCTGATCCCTTGAGGAAAAGTGGGAGCCAGCGCTCAGAGGCAGGAAGAGAGAACATTAAAAAACAGGTCCTGGGTAGGGGAGGAAGGTCAGGCTCATGAGGGCAAATGTCACTCTTGCCACCCGCTACCCCTTACCTTAAAATCAAGCCCACTCCTATTCACTCCGAGGATGGGTACTATTTAATTCAAAAAGCCTGGTTATTAAAAGTCTAAGACATTAGATGGGGATAAACCTCAGTCTTTTCTCGCTCGTGAGCAGGGCTTTTTTTTAGGGGTTGCTGGTGTGTGGGACAGCGAGGGGGTGATCACTTCCTTCCTGGTGAATTCGGAGGGAGTGTTGCACATGAGGGTGCACAGAGCGTGTTACAGAACCGGTATCGGGGTTTACACACAGCCACCCTCTTTGTAGCGTCACACTTCTTGCTGGGGCCTTTTCTTGAAACGTTTTCGTTTCAGCAGGCATTGCGGGCTCTTTCAGGACCTTAAAACTGTCTCACGCCGGACGTCCCACACCACAGTTTGCCTCTGGAACACGAGGAAATATAAGGCTTCATTACGCACGTTTTCTCGGGTCTGAATAGTGAGAATAAGAAGGCTGAGGGTGAGACGAGTGGTTGTCTGCCTGCACGGGTCCCGGCGGCTTGTCCCTTACGAGCTCTGTGACCCCGTTTTCTCCCAGGCACGATGGGAATGATGATAGCGTTTCTCTTACTAGAGACGTGGAGATTACAGGAAGTGACACGACAATGTGCCATGACTGCAGGTGCTCAATGAGTGATGAAGTAGGAGACGTGACGTCTGTACCAGCCCGGTCTGCTCAAGTACACGGCTTTTCCAGCCTTAAGCTCCAGTAGCCAAGGTGAGCTACACCTGGCGGTTTCAGTTCATTCAAGCCAAAGAAAATGAAAAACATTGTCGTTCAGATGCACAAGCTAAATTTCAAGACTCGAGCCACGTGTGACTCTCAGCTACAGTGTTTAGAAGTACCGATCGCAGGACAGTTTTGTCATCACAGAGTTCTTGCGGACAGCTCTGGTCTGGGGGGTTTGAACCCCGAGGGACTTGATATTTAATTTGGGAAACTTTTTCCTGATACCAGCCCCCTTTCGAAGTTCTTTTCTACAAATAGAGAAGAAAGTATGTGGTGCTGATAGGGGCCTGTATGGACTAGTTCAGTGACCGTGGGAATCACTAAGTCCTGGCAAATGAGCTGAGGAGGGGGGCGTTACTCCCAGGTGGAGGCTGAGGCCACCTGCCAGGTGGCTGAGGGTCACTCGGTGCCTTTCAGCCTCACAGGCCGCTGCAGACCCTCCCAGCCACGGTCACAGAGGCCGCATTTGCTCCTTTGCTGAGGCCCCAAGACCTTCTTGAATTCTGTCATTTCCTTCTGTTTCCCTCAGTGGCATTCTACATCCCCATTTGTGTTTCTAAGCTGTGGTCCCTGTGACTGTGGGACACCGAAGGCCTGTCGTTCATCAGCTGAGTATGGGTAGTTCATATTGTCCAGTCTCAGCTTCTGGAATCTGCAAAACAGGAGAGTCTGTCCTGAAGGGGGCCGGCCACCTGTGTCTCCCTTTCCTTTGGGTTTTGTCTCCATGAGGAGAGTTATGAGCTACATTTTGTAGCTATGTCACCGGCCAGCTGATGGTGTAAAAGGAAACCACCCAGTTGCATTCAGATGTGTTTCTGCCCTTGGGGGCTCAGTGGAGATGGCATTAATAAGGACTCCTGTGCTCAGCTGTCGTCTCTCTGCCTTTTCTCTGGAGCACGCGTCATGAGGAAAGTGCTCCTGTCCCCACAGGGGCTCGGAGCTGGAAGCTGGGACTGCTCCCTGCCATGGGGCAAATAGGCGCTCTGGGCAGACAGCTGGAGGAGGGGGTTCCAAACTGTATTTTACAGAGCGGGAATGAGGCCCTCAAATCAGCAGCAAGGGGAGAACGGAAGGCAGCATCCTGGGAAGAACAGATTGTGCAAAGTTTTACTTTGAAACAGGGAACCATTCATTAGGACAACTCCTCCACTTTCAGGTTATGTGACCTTGGGTAACTTACTTAACCTCAGTTTTCACATATGTAAAATGGGGTAGTAATTAGTACCTCATAGGGCTGTTCTGAGGACAAATGGGATAATATATGTGACGCATTCACTTGGCTCAGGGTAAGCACTCAGTGAAAATGAACTGTCATCATTATCTCTCTCATCCTTGTATTTCTACTATTATTAAAAGAGAAATTGGGTTCATATGCCAGCGTTGCCACGGGCCCTGTGCAAGCCACTTTAGTTTTCTGAGCCTCAATTTGCTCGTCATTAAAATGGGCTTATACTAATCTGTGTTACGGGGCTCCTTGTCACGTTTAAATGAGGTATTGCCTATAAAACCCTTGAACGGAACCAGGAACACAGAAGGTACCCAAGAATGTTAGTTTCCTCCTCTCCTCCTCCCTCAGCCAACTTTCCACAGTAGTTATTTGGTAACCCCTTTACTTGGAAAATGATGGGACGAGGTAGCATTTGAGGAAAATTAATCCAGCAGCTGTGTGTTGGATGGATTAACTCATGTGCAACACTGACATTTAAATAGAAAAGTATTTTTGGTATCTAGGTGTTTGTGTCATCATTGGTTTCTGTTGTGGTTTCTATTACAGTTACAACAGTTCCTTTCACGTGTCAAGCTCTAAGTGTTTTACATATATTTACTGATCTAACCCTCAAGATACCCATAAAGAGTAGGACTGTTGTCCCATTTATAGATTAGGAAACTGAGGCACAGAGAGATCAAGTAACATGCCCACAATCACCCAGCTAGCCTTGTCCTGAGAAGTTGGGTGGTGGTGTCAGGTTTGGAACCCAGACCCAGAATCTATGCCTACCTCTCAGTAACGGACAGCTCTTTTTAAAAATTAAATTTATTGGGGTGACAATGGTTAGTAAAATTACATAGGTTTCAAGTGTACATTTCTATAATACGTCATCTATATAACACATTGTATGTTCATCACCCAGAGTCAGTTCTCCTTCCGTCACCAGATATTTGACGCCCTTTACCCTCTTCTGCCACCCCCCTGCCCCCTTAGCCTTTGATGACCACTAAACTATTGTCTGTGTCTATGAGTTTTTGTTTCTTTGTGTGTCTTTTGTGTTTTTTCGTTGCTTTCAGTTTTATATCCCACATGAGTGAAGTCATATGGTTCCTGACTTTTTTCTGACTTATTTGGCTTAGCACAATAATCTCTAGATCCGCCAGGGTTCTGCATTCTACATTTAGCATTCACGTGGCACGGAGTCCGGTCCACTTAGGAACCACAGAGCTGTAGACTAGAGGGTAAATGGAAAAAGAAAGCATGGTTGTTAGGTCACCAGTAGATTTTAGCCTTGTCCTGAGACGTTGGGTGGGGAAGGGCAGGCCCCGGGTTTTCTAAACTTAGGCCCTGATGCTCCCCCCGCCTCTGGGCTGAACCTGGGCCTGTGCCTGCCCTCCTTCCTCCTGGAAGCTGCCTGGCATTGTGGAGGGAAATTGCAGCTCCACAGCAGAACTCCCCCACCTCCCCATTTTGCACAGAGAGGCCAAGTCACTTGCCCAGGGTCACACAGCTCAAGAGTAGCAGTTGGGCTTTGCACCCAGCAGTTTGACTCCGGGGCCTATGTTTCCAGCCCCTGCCTCCCTCTTCCCCTTCCCACCGGATGCTCTCACCACACATACTCACCATGCCCTTTGCCTAAGCCCTTCCTTTTGTGGCCTGCCTTCCCCTGCTCTTCCTGTCCCCTGCCCCATGCCTTTTGACTTGTGTCCCTCCTGTGGCCACACTCAGTGACAGCCCCTGCCTAGCGTGGAGGGTTCAAGTCTCTTCTCTTCTCTAGGTCAGCCTCATCTGTTTCCAGTACCTTCCATGAGGGCCTGACACCTGCCTGGTCTGAGTAAAAAAAAAACACAATAGTAGTAGATAATAACATTTACCAAGCCCAAGTCCATGCAGCCACCATGCTGACCCACCCCCACGTCCAGGTTTCAAAGAAGAGGGGAGTGAGTGAGGCTCAGGGACAGTGGCCCAGCGGGGTGAAGCCAGGCTCAACCCCGGCCCTTCCCAGGGTACCAGGCGGCCTCTCCCTGTGGACTGGAACAAGTCCATTGAAAAAGTGAACTTCCAAGCAATATTTGAACTATGGGCACTTTTTGTGGTCCAGGGACTTGTGACAGGGTGATCCAAGCGCGTCGCTGCGGCACCCCCTCCCCCATCCAGATACCCCGGACACGTGCTCTTTGGAGCCCTGCCAGAGTGATGGAGACCAGTGAGGGCTGCCCTCCTGGCTGCGTGTGTGTCTGTGCAGCTCTGGGTGTTCATCACAGCTCGGGGGCTCCCTGGGCGTCTCCGGGGGGGCTCCTGTGCCCGCAGCTCCTGCAGCAGCTCCGCCAGCCAGTCGTGGGTGCTGAGTAACTCTCATCTTCTGTGGGAGGCCTGGGCAAATGACCTACATCCTGACCACTGCTCTTGAGTTGTTTTTCCTGCTTTGTGGCGCCCAGTCGTTCCTGGAAGCCCTGGAGAAGCTCCTGGGCGGGGGCTGCTGAATGTTAATGAGGGTCCAGTCAGGGGACGGCCCCCTGACCTCTGGCCTTGGGCTTTGCCACCTGCCATGTTAGGAGAGTGATTTATTGAAAGGGAGGCAGAGGTGGATGGTGGGAAGGAAGGCGCCTTTTTAAATTTATGGCCAGTTTTGCCTGCGTTAATGTGCAAGCCTCCAGCCATGCAATTAGAGGTCGTTAGGGAGCTACAATGCAAAATTAATTCTGTGCCTCCTCGGCTGCCCCATGCTGGCTGAAACCGCTCCAGGGCAGGGAGAGAGCAGGCGGGTTTCACTGGCCTGGTGACAGGGTTGTACTGTTCCCCGGGGAAGGGACTGAGCTATGGCTCTGAGAGAGAGAGAGAGAGAGAGAGAGAGAGAGAGAGAGAGAGAGAGAGTTAGGACAGTGAGTAAGTGACCAGCTCGGACTGAGCCCAGGGCCCTGAGAATCCCTGCAAGGCACTGAGGTCTGGGGCTTGTGGATTTGCAGCTGGGGCAGGAGGATCACCCTGGGAGCGGGGCCTCCTTCTCCTGGCCTTGGCGAAGGCGGGATCTCCACTCTGAGACTTAAGGCTGGGTGACCTAGGCCAGGTTGCTTAGCCTCTCTGTGCTTCGTAAAAGGAAGGTGATGGAAATGAGAGGATCTGGGGTATATTTAACTCAGGAAATGATCTTTTCTCTTCCTTCATCCTGCAGGGTGTGAAGCTTCTAATCTCCGGTGATATGTACTTTTTCCCACTTTGGGATGTTTGTTTCTCATTCTTTCTCTTTAAAAAAACAAGAACAAAAAACCATTCTTTTCCTCACTTTTAATTTTTCAGTCTAAATTACCTTCTGCTCATTAACCTTCATCGAGCTACTCTCCGTGTGTGTGTCCCCCTCTCTGCTCAGGCGCCCTCCTTTCCTGTCAGCCCCTGCGTGCTGGAGCAGCTCCGCACATGCAGACGTTTCCGGGAGCCCGCAGCCCTAAAGCCAGGACCAGGGGCTGGTGTGAGAGGGGCCTCCTTGTGTTGAGAACCGGGGTCTGCACCCAGGCACTGAAACACCGGTGGGTGGGGCCTGCCTTCCTGGGATCTGGGTCTTGCCCGTTCAAGACAAAACTGAGCAAAACAAGGAGCATGGGAGCGTTTGTCATAAGATCAATTCATTCAATTTGCAGTCCTGTTCTTTATCCTGAGATAATGCTCCCGCTGACTGTTTGGCTGTGTTAATACACCTAACTGGTTCACCGGAGCCTTTCCTTTCAAAGCAGTACTTGTGGAAATAAAAAGACGGGACCTCTGCCGTTTACCCCCTCCATATTTTATATTTGACCCATCCGTAAAATTCAAAAATGTAGCGACTGCTGAACTCGGCAATGTCCGATCCACAGTAGGCACGTAGGAGTCTCCATCCTCAGTGAGGTATTAGTGCACAGTTGTGATGTGAAAACACATCTGTCCTTTGTGAAGAATGGATTGTTTATACTTTCCTACAGCTGTGCAGGTACAGCCAGACGCAGGCTGCGGCGTGAACCTGTGCCTGTTGGGTGTAAAAATGCCAGGCTCACTGGTTTGCAGACTGAGGTGTGACAGACCCTCTGCCTGTTGGAAATTTTAAGGGGGATCCTCCCCACCCCCCACGCGCCGTCAGACAGATACAGGAGAGCCGCTTTGCCTGAGTGGGCGTGGGTGCCAGGGCCCAGCCTTTGAACTCCCCATTGCCACCCTCACTCCCCTGAAAGCCTCTCCATGGACCCTCTCTCCCTACAATCCCTGGACTCCACAGAACGCACTGAAAACCTCAGGTCTAGTCTAATTGCCCATTTTCTTTGTTTGTTTTTTAAAAATTGTGGTAAAATACACATGACATAAAATTCCCCATCTTGCCCATTTTTCACTGTACAGTTCAGTATATTCACATTCTTGTGAAATAGGTCTCCAGAACTTTTCCGTCTTGTAAAACTGAAAACGTGTCCCCACAAAACAACTCCCCTTTCTCCCCACCCCGCCCTCCCAGGCCATAACCACCGTTCTACTTCCTGTCTCTAAATTTGAGTACTCGAGGGACCTCATATAAGTGGAATCGTGGTCTTCATGCTTTTGTGTCTGGCTTATTTCACTGAGCATAATGTCCTCAAGGTTCATGCATATTGTACCGTGTGTCAGAAGTGTCTTCTCTGAAGGCTGAATAATATTCCACTTCATGTACAGACCTCAGTTTTGTGCATCCATCCATCCGTCCGTCGGTGGACACGTGGGTTGCTTTCATCTCTTGGCTCTTTTAAGTGACGTTTCTGTGAACATGGGTGTGCAGATATCTCTTGGCGGCCCTGCTTTCACTGCTTTTGGGTGTGTACCCCGAAATGGGATTGCTAGGTCCTACGGTAATTCTGTGTTTAATTTTTGAGGGACCACCATGGTGTTTTCTACAGTGGCTGTGTAATTTCCTTATTTTCCGGGTGGTGAAGTGGAGGCCCACCAGGAGGCTTCAGCAAGATCAGAGCCCTGAATGAGAGGGGAGCAGTGTTCCCCCGGCCCCCTCCATCCCTGCTGGGCCCTGGTTTTGCCATAGCTGCCTTCCTCTCCCCAGGCTCGCTCCTGCGGGCTTCCAATGACACAGCTCCTTCCTCTTGACTCTTCAGACGTAACGGTTGGTGGCTGTGTCCCCCTTTGTCTAGTCCGGGTGCCTTAGGGTCCCTTGGTAGGTAGTCCCGCTGCCTTAGGGTCCCTTGGTGGGCCCCTTTGCCCTGCCATCACCTCTGTAAATAGGTGCTCTTTAGGGAAAACTTCTGAGTGTACTATTTGCCACTTGCACATCCTGACTGAGCCAGCCCCTTCCAGGCGAGGGTGACCTTGAGCCTGTCGCACAGCCTCCCCATGCCTCAGTTCCCCTCATCTGTAAAATGCCTCCTCAGGGCTTGTTGATATATGTTGACATAAGTAAAGGGCCTAGAGCAGCCCGGGGCACGTAGGAAACCGCACAGGAGCGCTCGCTGTTATTGTTATGATGGCTGCATGGCTTGTGCAAGGCCCCTCCTGAGCCTGGGAAGCTGGCGCAGGCCCCGGGCCTGTCTCGTTCGAGCACAGCCCCTCGGGATGGAGCAGTATCAGGAAGGGCGCTGTAAGTCCTGCCACCGCAGAGAGAGGCCCTGGGCATGCGGGCACCTGGCTTGGGACAGGCCTCCTCTCCGTGCCAGCCGCGGTGGTGACATTGGGCTTCGGTGGCTGCGGCTTCTTGTGCACGCTGGGCAGATGACCTGTCACGGGTCCTACCCTGGAGCCTTGTCACTCTGCTCAGCCCTTGGCCAGCAGCCTGCCAGGCTATGACACAGCAACTCCGGAGGGTTTGGATCTCGGCTACGGAGGATTCGGTGTCCCTCCCCCTTCACCCACGAGGTGCCTGTCGGGAGCAAGTCTGCCTGCAGCAGCTACCCCTTGGCCTCAGAAGAGCGCTGCCAATGGGCCTGAGGTGAAAAAGAAAGGTACGAATTCACCAGTAATATCAAGAACTGAGGTCTAATGAGAAGACCCTCACACGCCTCCCAGGTCCAAGCTCCTGTCCGATGAGAAGCCCCCTCCCCGTCCAAGTCTGGCCTTCCCAGACGCCCTGAGGCAGAAGGTGGCACCCACCCACACAGGAGCAGCTGCTCTGTAACCGGAAGCCGCTTGTGCACAGGCCCTTCTGTGAGGTGCTGAGAACGCTCAGCCTGGACTTTCCTGGACGGGTTCACACGG
Organism: Rhinolophus sinicus; assembly: GCF_057876585.1. Taxonomy (NCBI): domain Eukaryota; kingdom Metazoa; phylum Chordata; class Mammalia; order Chiroptera; family Rhinolophidae; genus Rhinolophus; species Rhinolophus sinicus. The sequence continues at coordinate 55,973,084 of NC_142513.1, read as the reverse complement.
CCGCCGTCCGAACGTCACCGGCAGAGGTGGCGTCTTTCCGCTTCTCGCTCGGGGGGTGCCACGTTGCCTGGACACCCTGCACCCCCCTTCCCTATCTTTTCTGCTCTGGGGTGGGGGTGGGGGTTGTGGTGGCCCTTTTGGGACCCGTCTGACACCTTTGGGTCTCGAGACTCTGGCAGTGGGAGCTTAGTGATGACGGGCGGGAAATGGGCTGGGCCCTTATGTGCTGCACAACGGCCAGCAGACCACCTTCAGCCGTCAGCAAGTCTGTGGTTTGTTTAACCCACTTTAGTGTTTTTTGAAACAAGTTAGGTCTCAGCATTAAGTCTGGATTTGGCCCAGAAGTGGCTACACTTCAGGCAGGACCTGCTTTCTCCACTTGCCCAGTTCCCACCCGGTCTGCTTTTCCTGCGTGTACACGGGCTTGGCCCTGGTAGGCAGGGGATTCAGGACCTGGTCGGTCTGTACACTGCAGAGTGCTGTCCCGGGGGCTCCTCCCGTTCGCCCCCCATGAAGGTTACAGGAAGGGGCTGCAGCCCAGCCTGCAGGGGCCTTTCCAGTTCCACGTGGGGGTTGTTTATCCTCCCAACGGTCCCAGTCAGGCCGTGGGAACAGAAGCAGAATTCCCATGGCAGAGGTACAGCGGAGTGGAGATAAAAGAGACTCGCTTCGGCATTTCTTGCTTACCTTGCCACACCCTTCTACAAGCTCGAGCCAGCAACTGGGTGTGAGACCCTGGCCTCCAGCCATTCTCTGCCCATTGTTTCTGTGCCATCCTGCTCATCAGTGCCATCCTCTGCAAAGCTGGTTCTGCTCCTGTGAAAGCCCTCACCAGCCCTGCACAGTGGACCCAAACGTGGCCCTGTGTCCTGCTCCCAGAGGTGTTGCTCGCCTGCAGGGTTCTGTGAGCACGAGTGTAGCCACGTTTAGAAGAAGAGGCCCAGAGGGTGATGCCAGCCCCACAGCCTCGTCCGGTGGGTCAGCTCCGGCCTTGCAGACATGGCAGCATGCCCTCGGCCCCCCGGGATGGAGAGTGGGAGTCACCGTTTGGGAACCTGGGGTTTCCCGCCCAAGCTCCCCTGGTCTCCTAAGTGAGCGCCCACAGGGAAGGGCCACACGCAGGCAGGTCTTCCTAGGGAACGTGTGTGCTTGGGCTTTGGGTTATTGCTGATGAGTTTGTCCCCAAGACCAAAGAGCTTTCAAAACAGGGCTGTCCTGTATGGGCCGTGCCCTGTGTTCACAGACACGAGGGCTGACGTTTCCTGCCCTGAAAATAGAAGGTGTCTGAGCAATAGGACGTGCCTATCGAAGGAAATCCATAGTTAATGCAGGACGTATGTAAGGTTGAAGGTCAGTGTCAGACTCAGGGGTCCGGTATCCCAACTAACGCCCCAAAAGATATTCTGGGTGGCATGTGCCCAGCCTCTGCATCAAGGCTCTGAGAGATTCAGGAGCGCCCCACGTCCTCGTTTCCTTTAATAATTGAAGGAATCCGTTGTCCATAAACAAATCAATACTTTGAGAAAGGCTTTTTGGCTTCCTGCTTACTTGTCCTTTGTGGGAGTAATTCAGTCCATGTGTATCCCTGGTGTAAACTTCCCTGCCCTCTGGCACATGTCATCACTGTCCCTAAGCGTCTCTGCACACTTGTCATCGTGCACTCACTGAGTGCTCACTCCCTGCGCACGTGTGTCTGAGTGTGAGTGGAGTCGGTGCTGGAGAAGGAGGTTTACAGGTATCGAAAAGGCTGGTGAGGGGGGTGGGTGCTTCTGTACCCAGATGACTGCTTCACACACAGATGCACTTGGAGGAGGGTGGCCCGGCGAGGAAGGGTGTGGACGCAGGCCCAGCCTGCCCGGGTTCCATCCCCCTCCACCGTTTCCTGTTTCCTGGCTGTGACCTGGTACCAGTTTCCTCCCCTGTGGGCAGGGAGGCGAGTAGTACCCACTCAGGATCGTTGTGGGATGAAGCCTCACTGTGCCAGGGGTGCTGCTAGGAGAAAGGGCCGAGGAAGCTGCCCTGAGGAAGAAAGTTGTGACAGGCAGAAAGCGGCTGGGACAAAGGTGGGGAGGCCTCAAGCTGCAGGGCCTGCTTGGGTAGCGTGGCGCCGCCCCTCTGGCCAGAGTGTAGGGTGTGTACGTGGTGAAGGGATGGGCAGGGCGCTGGGGAAGCGGAAATCAGCCTAGAAGCCGGGGGGGGCAGAGGGGGGGCTGGCTCAGGTGGGCGAAGAAAGGCAGGTGTTTCCATGGCCTGGCGGGCAGGGGGGTCCAGCCCAGCCACTGGTCCTTGATCCCAGGCCTTGATCAAGTGGGGTCTTTGATCCCCGACTGTGGGATCGGGGTGCAGGGAAGGGGAAATGAGCTACCACAGGGGTCACCTCATGCTTCACGTGGCCGGGACACACGCAGGTGCGCGCTCGCCTCAGTTTTGGCCATGGGCTCCATCGTCTAGGTCAGTCTTTCTAGTCACCTGAGGCCCCAGTATTTCACTGGGGATTAGACAGCCTGAGTTTATCTCCAATTTCCCACTCACCACGTCTTTCCTCCTTTTCTTCCCCTGGAACAAATTCAGATTTTGTGCTACTTCGTTGGCCTCTGTATTTCACAAGCAAGGTCCTGCTTTTCGGGGTGAGGGCTAGTGGTCGTGCTATGTGTGGCAAGGCTGAATGTCACGGCTTGTGGAATGCTGGTTCTGCCTTCAGTCACTTGATGACAAAGACGCCTTGGGGACGACAGCCAGGAACCACCCTCTGTGACTAACAACAGGTCGCTAATATCCAATGTGAGAAAGCAAATGAACAAGAAATATTTCTCTGGCTTTCACTTCATTCGACAGGGGAGCTTACGCTGTTGTACAGATTCTCATGCTAACGCCAGTCCCCACAGTCCTGGGGTGCTGCAGCTTTGAGGTATTGGCTGAACCTCACCTCATTTATTTCCATCCCGAAGTCAACACCATTTATTGAGACACAATTCGCACAGCCTTTTAAAGCATAGCACCCTGTGGTTTTTAGTACAGTCACGAGGTTGTATGTCCATCACCGTTCCCTAATTCTGGAACATTTCTGTCATCCCCGAAAAAACACCCCTTAGTAAGTACCATCCATTGTCCCTTCCCGCAGCTGTGGCAGCCACTCAGCTACTTTCTGTGTCTATGACTTGGCCTCTTCTGGACCATTTCATATAAACAGAATCATGCCACATGTGGCCTTTTGTGTCTGATTTCGCTCACTTAGCATAATGTTTTGAAGGTTTATCTACATTGTAACATACATCAGAACTTCATTCCTTTTTATGGCCGAATGATATTCAACTATACGGCTATAACAGACTTTATTCATTCATCAGTCAATAGACGTTTGCGTTGTTTCTGCTTTGGGGCTCTTAGAAATAACGCTGCTCTGGACATTCTTTTCTATGTGAAGCTATGTTTTCACTTTTATTGGGTATGTACCCGGGAGTGAAATGGTTGGGTCACATGGTAGCCGTGTTTAACATTTCGAGGAATGGCCAAACTGTTTTCCAAAGTGACCACACCATTTTACATTTCCACTAGTCACGTATGAGGGTTCTGACTTGACAACCTTGCCAACACTTGTTGTTTGTCCATTTGATTGTAGCCTTCACAGTGGGTGTGAAGTGGTTTTGATGTGCGTTTCCCTAATGACGTTGTGCATCATTTTTGTGCTTATTGGCTATTTGTATATATTCTTCAAAGAAATGTCTGTTTAAATCGTTTGCCTGTTTTTTAAAATTGAGTTATTAGTCTTTTAACTGTTAGGTGGTTAGAGTACTTTATACTTTCCGGATATTAGACCCTCATCACATCTATAATTTGCAAGTATTTTGTTGCCTTCTGTGGTTTTCTTGTGTATTCGTTTGAACGTGTGCCTTTGACCAGAACTGAGCCCTCAGTAGCCACAAAGGCAAGTAAGTGCTTAGAAGCTCTGCCAGAGAACACGTACGTTTTTGCATCCCCAGAACCTTGCGCAGCTTCTGGCATCCGGTAAGTACCGGTGGTTTGAGTAAAGAAATGAATGGTTTTCCTTTGCCTCTTTGCCAGGATGAACCTCCCCCGGGGGCCTCCCTAAGCTTCCGAGGAAGGTGGGCAGGAGTAGGTGGTACGTGGCTGAGGGAAACCACAGAGGCAGGAGGCGCTCAGGCACACGGAGGCATCTTGTGTCTGGAAGTTGCCTTCAGGATCAAGGAAGGGAAAGAGCCATGTGCAGAGCTGGGCTTGCGCCTGGGTTTCTGACGCAGTAAACGCACTTTGCCGAAATCAAGGGAGCGATTGCGGAGCCCTGTAAACGGAGTGTCGTTGTCGGGCCGAGAAGTACAGTTGCCACCTGTTGATTCTGTCCTCTCGGCAAGTTTTGCACATTTCTTCTGCCCTTCTGCCACTCCACCCTGGCTCCAAAATCTAATCCTCACTGACTCCCCCAAACTGCCTGGCCCCGGAGGGAAGAGGAGGTGAAACCCAGGGAGGGAGGTGCCAGCTGCACCATGGGGTCACCTTGGTGAGGGAAAGGACAGCAGAGAGAGATGCAGATTTAGGGCAAACGTAGGTTATTGTCACTCTGAGAAGTGGAATCAAGAATCCAAAGAAATGGCGAGGTGCACACCTCAGCGGCGGCTGCCTGTGGATATAATCTGGATGGAAAAGGATTTCTCACCCTGTAGAACAGACCCGAGAGAGGCTTCTGGAATCCTAGAAAGAGGTCCCAGGTCATCCCTGTAGAGGGAGACATCTGACATTCGCCACTTTATAAATAAACTGTCATCTTAGAAAGCCTAAGTCCCTGACTCATTCATTCACTCGTTCTTTCATTCATTGAGTAAACACTTGCTGAGCCCATGGTGTGTTCCCAGAAGGCCCTGTGCTGGGCTGTGGGGACAGTGAAGTGTGACCTCTGCCCTGCAGGAGCAGGTCTTCTCCTGGAGCCCCGGGCAGGGAGGACAAAGGAGTGCAAAGAAGAACGGGGTGGTGAAGGGCGTGGGAGGTGAAATGGGGAAGCTTAGGGGAGGCCTCCCCGGGGGAGGTGGAGCCTGCAGGGGGAGCAGGTGTTTATCAAGTGGACGGGGATGTTGTTGGTGGGGGTGTGGTTTGTGTCGGGACTTTCACCCACGAAACCACAGGGTGGGGATGGGAACAGGAGGGAGACTGCTGTGACGGCTGCCTGCCCAAGGACAGTCACAGGAGGAGGGCGGGTGAGGTCCCCAGTCCGAATTTCCCCACCCACCGGTGTCCAGCTTTGGGGGTGTGGGTGTGGGGAATGGCAGGAGGTTTAGGGGGGCTGAGTCTCAGGGTGGGGGAGGCGTCCTGCCTGCATGGCTGGTGAGTCTGCTGGGAAGCTGGCCTGCCCTGCCCCTGGGTCACCCACCCTCTGTGTGTCAAACCACACCTTCTTGGGATGGGGAGGGGGGCCTGAATTGATTAGAACCGTGAGCAATTCTCAAGTTTTTGTTCCCAGGGCTTGTCCACTCTTCAGAATTTGTGAGGACCCCATGATTGTGTGTTCACGCGGGTTATATCTGTGGATGTGGACCTTAGTAACGATTAAAAGTGAGCCCACACAGGCACGTGTCCATCACCCATCAGTGATGCCCTCTTCACATGTCACATAGAAGCCCCCACTGTCCACTCGTGAGACTGGAGTGTGGAAAAGACAGATACGGTCTTAGTTTTATGCGTAAAATAGTTTTGACCTCGTAGGCCCTCCTAAAAGGGAGTCGGGGACCGGGGGTGTCTGACACCCTGTGTGGAAGCTGCTGGATAAGCAGCTGTGTACTGTGCTAGATGGGTCCACCTTCTGCCCCGTCCCTGACTCCCCCATGAGTTTCTCTGCGTGAATTGTGCACCCACTGAGCTGGCAGGTCTTGAATGCGGTTCTCGGGCCAGGCACGGTGCTGAGAGGGAGGGGTCCACACCCCGGTTCCCAGGGGGCCACAGGTCAGGAAATATTTGTATCCCACTGTGGTCAGGCTGTGCAGGAGGGTGGCAGGGCCGAGCGTAATCAGGGGACGGCACGCCTCCCAGAGGAGGTGACTGCAGGCTCCAAGCTTGAGGAGCTGGAGGTCGAGTGGCTGAAGGGCCCTGCAGGCCGAGAAGGTGGCCCCGTGTGAACCTGGTCGGGATGGAAGCCCCTGTGGTTAGAGCCCAGGGCGTGAACCATGTGGGCAAGGGAGGCGCGGTGGTGGGCCTGCAGAGCAGCCCGCACTTTCCCTTCCCAGGCAGGATGCGAGGGGAAGGAGGTCACCACTGGCCTGGACACTGCGCCCTGAACTGCCCTCTGTGGGGCACTGAGGGGCCCCCGCGCTCTGCGGCCTCGCTACGACCGCACACCATCACACCTCCCGCGCCGTGGCCAGGCGCTTCCTTCCTCACCTCTGCCCGAGCTTCATTCCTCCCTCTGCCTGGGGACCCTGCTCAGTCCTCCCTGGCCCTCGTACCCCAGTTCAATCGTCTGTCCCCCACGACACCCCAGTTTCCTAACTGTTGTAGCTCTCGCATAAGAATCGTAGCAGCTCATTCCGGCACTATGAGCCACTGTTCCAAGTGCTGCAGAAAGATTTGCTTGCTCAGTCTTCCACACCCCTGTGGAGTAGGTCTGTTATTATCCCCATTTCACAGATGTGGAAGGTGAAGGCCCAGAGAGGTTAAGGACCTTGCCAAAGGCCACATAGCTAGGAAGTGTTGGGACTGGATTCGAACCCAGGCAGTCTTAACCCTGTCTTGTTATTTCCAGCTTTGGAACCCCGTGCTTGTATCCTCGGGTTACCATAGAAATAGGTGCTCAGTAGAGGTTTGACCAGTGAATTCCATTTTCATGTTTCACTTGCCTGGGCGTCGTGCCTTGTACACATGCCCTTAATAAAGAAATGAATAAATGGACAGAAGAGGAGGCCAGGAACAGGTGAGTGCCACCTGTCAGTGTGTTTGGAGGCTGTCATTATTAGGTGGGTACACAAGTAATTGTGGTTTAAAAGGTTAAAAGTAATTGCAAGAACCGCAATTACTTGTGCACCAACCTAATACCAGCGTTTTCCAGGGCAGAGGTGCGAGTTCACAATGACGAGACAGGTTCTAAAGGCATCCTCCTCCCCCGTGAACGTCCTCCTGAATTGATGGTGGCCACTGTAAAAAGTCCCTTGCCAACAGGAGGTGGTGTTTTTACTGTTAGCAAAAGCCGAAGCCTGTTGGAGGCATGTGCTTTCCAAGCCCTGGGCTGGAGGAAGAGAGAGGGGTTCCCCAAGCAGGTGGTGAGAAGGCCCATCCCAGGCGCTGCCCGGCGTGGCGGGGAGGGGTGGTCAGAGACTGGTTTTGGAGAATGAAAATGAGTTAAAGTCTGGCTCCTGTCATGCCCTTATCTCTGACTTCCTGCTGGGACTGGCTGCCCTCCGAGCACCCCGTGGCCTCTCAGCAGGAGACCTGAGATCCAGAAGCTTTGCACGTGTCTGTGAGCAGATGCTTGAGGGGGTCTTGATGCACAATGGGCCCCAGGTGTCTGGGATGAAAACCAAATGTCAGCCGTTATCATTTTTCCCACTTCTGGGCAGCCCCAATCGCCCTCGCTCTGTGGGTCTTTCCCTCCAGCTCTGCAGATCTGCTGGCCTATTTATTTGTGAGTGGAGTAAGCGGAATTTTTCAAAAGGAAGCAGTTTGCAAAAGATGAAAAGCAAACAACTTGGGATGAATGGCTCATCTAGCAATGGGAAATCGCCCCTGGCATTGAGAGGCCTTTGACCTTGTCTGAACAAGCAGAAGGGAACTGGGCTTCTGTGTCCTCTTAGAGAAAGCCTGTCTCCCTGCTGAGGCTGGACCCTGGGGAGAAACAGCCAAAGACCCACCCCAGCACTTGGAGAATTCCATAGGTAGGTACCTGTTTTCCCTCCCCAGTCAGCTGCGGCGCCTCTCCTTGGGTGAGCCTGGGTGCTTTCTGTGCCCTGGACTATTGCTGTCACCTCCCTCCCGCCGTCTCCTGACTTCTACCCCAGCCCGCTCTCTGTCTCCTCTGCCTACCGCAGCCGTCGTGATCTCCTAAAGCCACTGCGTGAGTCTGACCTGTCACACTGGTGAGAAGGCTGCTGGTGCCTCCCGCACTCAGAGTAAAAGCTTGTCTCACTGTGGCCTGCAAGGCCTGGGGACCGGCCCCTCTGCCTTTCCGACCTCATTGCCTGCTGCAGCCACACTGGCCTCGTTGCTCTTCCTCACGCACGTCCAGCTTATTTGGACCCCAGGACCCTTGTACGTGCTGTTCCTCTACCGGGATCCAACTGGTTCTCCCGCTCTTGGTTGAGGCTCTGCTCAGGAATTACCAGAAAAGCTCTCCTTGTCACCCTCGTATAAAGTAGTGACCCGACTCTCAGCCCTGCACCCCCTGACCCCCAGTCTCACTTTTGTTTTCCCCCATAGAACTCAGTGCCACTGGACATAGCATATGTATATATGTTTAGTTTCTGTCCTGCCGTACCCGCATGTCGGTGCCATAAAGACGAGGACTTTGTTTAATTCAGTGCTGTACCCCCGGTGCTTCGACCAGTGTCTGGTACATGACAGGTGCTCACCGAGAGTTTGGTGTCTAAATGCAAGTGAGCGACTCTCCATGTGCCCCGTTTCACATTCACCCTCTGTGAGTCCAGACCGCGCTCACCCAGCATTCGTCCACTGCCCTGTCCTGGAGGAAAGATGAGCTTTGGATTAAAGCAGCCCTGGCTTTGAATTCTGGTTCTTGCATGTCCTGGGGGGGGCTCGCCGGGCAGCTTCACCTCCTGCCTTCATTTCTTCCCTTGCGAAATGGGGGGAACGTGGCTTGCTGTGCGTCTGTTGGAGGAATGGAGGTTTGGCTATGCGGTATTTGTTAGCTGGTATGCTGTGTCAGTTTGGTGTTAGACAAACAGAGGAAAAGCCTTAAAAAAACCCCAAAAAAACACATCTTTCACCGTAGAACTTACCCGGTGAAAGCCTACAGTTCAGTGGTTTGGTGTATCCATCGAGTTGTGCATCCATGAACACAAATGCAATTTTAGAATATTTTCTTCCTCTTCCTGAAGGAAGCCCGTACCCATTAGCCGTCATTCCCCAGTACTGTTGCCCCCAGGCCCGGCAACGCATCCTGTCCCTATTGATTTGCCTGTTCTTGACATTTCATAGAAATGGAATTCCACAGCATGTGGCGTTTTGTGATGGGTTTTGTTCACGTCGTATGTTTTCAAAGCTCGTCCATGTTAACACACGTCGGTTCTTCATTCCTTTTTACGGCAAATAATATACCGTTGCATGGACGTATCCCGTACTGTGTCCCCATTCACCCACTGACAGACACGGGGGTGGTTTCCCCTCACTATTCCGCATCACGCTGCCGTGAACTGTGGTGTGTGTGCAGGTGTCGTGTGGACGAGGACAGCTTTCATTGGACGAAGCCAGGCAGTTCAGGATTGGCTTCTTTGAGGGGCGTTCACACCTCGAGCCTCGTCCCAAGTCCCCCAGCAGCTCCTGAGCTCATTCCGTTTAAATTATGACTGTATTTTTATAGAGCTGTTTTACTCATCCCAGCAGACAATTTTTTTTTTATGTACGATTGATTTTTCCATTATCGTCTCACTTTTGTATATGACGAGCTGGTGATTCATTTATTTCACCACCTGTGATTCCCCTTCTTGGTTCAGACTGGTTCCTTCTTGATGGTTCTCCTCGGCCGCACGCTGTTCCGGCCGCTGGCTTTATTTCACTCCATTTTCCCAGGCCTGACTGCGTCACTTTGTCCCTTGAGTGGCTCTTTTCTGAATGAAATTTGCTATTCTGCTCCAAGAACCATCGACTTGAAGTGGACTTGTCTGAACTGTGAGCCCTGAGTGTCTACTTTATCTCATTCCGGTGAATTTCTTTATCTCCTAATTGCGTTACCCGCGACACTGGTAGAATTACAAAAAGCCTGTGCGAAAGATTCATTAAGTCTTGACTGCTGCCAAGGGGGTGATGACAAAGGCAGCCCCAGGACGGCCTGTCAACCACCAGTGTTTGAACTTTTCAGGCCTGCTCTTCTCCTGCCTGATTTCCCCAACTTGGCTCTGAAGGGCGGCTCCGTCAGTGGCGTATCTTCTGGAAGATGGGGCGTGGGGACCGCTCAGTTTCTACTTTGAGGAAATGAAGGAAGTGTGTGCCTGGCATAGAGGTTTGCTGAAAACATCTCAGTCTAAGGGGTGTGGGATTCCAGAGGTGAATCACGCCGCACATTTGTAGAGCACTTTTCAGTGCATTTCCCTGTACATGTTATGGGTTGTACCCCAGGACCTTTGTATGTGCTTCCTCTCCACTTGGGCCTCTGTGCGTCTGTCGCCCCAGCATAAAGGCTTTCCATGACCACCCATCCCCCACCTTCACGCTGGCTCCCCTTATTCAGCTTTCTTTTTTGTCACAGCACTTCTCTCCACCTAGCCTATGACATACTTGTTTGTTGCCGTTCCTCACCAGAACGCAAGCCCCGTGAGAGAGCGTCATTCTCTCTTATGTCTTTAAAGGTTAAAACGGTTCTGAGAACATGGAGGGGACTCAGTAAATGTCTGTCGAGTGGAGGAATGAATGCATTTTGTTTTATGAAATCCCTGGGGCAAAGGTACTTTTTTTGCCATCTTGTGGGGAAGGGACCCAGAGTCAGATGACGTGAGAGAATCACTTGAGAGATTCTCAATGAATGAAGCCCAGTTCTTCCGCGTCCCAGTGCAGCCGTCGCCTAGGCTTATAGAGCCCAAGGATGTCCTCTGTAGGTCATTTGGAAATTCTCCGAAAATGCCACAAACTATAGTAGGCGGTGGCACATGAGGGACTGACTGGAGTGGAAATTGTAAAGGTCACGGAGCAAGGATTTCCTGTGACTTGAGAGGGAAAACAGGAAATAACTGAAACCTGGAAAAATAGCAGTGGAAGAGACTCGATGCTGAGGGAAGGGCTGGCGGGCGAAGGAACTAGAGTGACCCGGGAAGTGGCTGTGGAAGGTCGTAAACCCAACGAAAAGCCCTGGAAATGATGTGAGGAGCCTTGTGACACATGCAGGTCCAAACTGGCCCCCTGGCATTTCAGGCTGTTCCGTGCACCTCCCCCCCCCCACACACACAAATACCCAGATATTTCTCCAGTCTCACACTTTGAGGGATGACACCCTCGAATAATTCACTTTTGAGTGTTGTGCTACCGAGAAAGAAGCGTGGAACAAGAACAAACACCCCACTCACACTGCATCCGCTTGTGGGATGCTCCTTAGATGGTGATCGCGTGGATGGGGAATCTGCCTGTTTCCCATTTGTGAGAAGAAGTTTGCAGGAAAACAGAGCACGCGGTTCCCCCAGAAAATTCAAGATTCTAGTCTTGCCTGGAAGGCTCCACGGAGCACATTACCCGTGTGAGTCATTAGGCTGGTCTCTGAAAGGTAGAACAATGGCCCTGGCGTTTGTAATGCTTTTGGTTTTTTTGTTGTTGTTGTTGTTTGATTTTTTTTTTTTGGTGACGGGGGTCATTTTTCGGTGAACCATTTAAGATTGCCTTATACCCCACACCCTTTCTGTGTGTGGAAAATGTATTTGTTGCAATACTGACAGCTGCCCTAGCCAGCATATTCTCGTGTGCATCATTGCTTCAGTGGACATTTATTTCTTGCCCGAGGGATGCCCCAAACATTTTGGTTTTACTAACATGCAGGCTGCCGTCTGCCAAATGGGGGCTCTTTTCACCTTGTCATTGCCGTGTTCAGTAGGTCATTTTCAAGGTTGCTGTCTTTGTCCGCATCAAGGAGGAATGAGTATGGTGGAAAGGGGGTGGGGAATTCTGTGGGCCGGGCCGGATGTGGCACCTGTCACTGCCACTCACGTTCCCCCGGCCAGAGCTCGGTGACGTCCCCGAGAGGCTGGGGAAGGGAGCTCAGCCGTGTGCGCAGGAAGGAGCAGGTGAAGCCTTCGCAGCAGCAGCCCTGGTCTGCCGCAGGGAGTCGGTATCTTTAGGTACAATAATCCCTTTACATTGCAAACCCTTCCTGTGCGTTCCAGCAGGTTCTTGAGAATCAGTGCCCTTGAGCCTCACAAGGAAGTTGTCAGCCCATTTTGTAGATGAGGAAATGGAGGCTCAGCAAACTTAAGTCACTTGTTCATGGACGCAGCGGCTTGAATGCTGGAGACAGGACCGGAGCCGGCTTCTTAGGGCTCATCCCGTACCTGGGCCCCTACTTTCTTCTGACGGCTTGTTGAGTGTGGCCAAGGCCGACCTTCAGACTTCTCTCTGTGTGCTCCACTGGCTCTTGGGAGAAGCATGCTCATAACCTCCGTCTGTCCCCGAGACGACAGCTCACAGACCAGGTGAGAAAGGGTCAGTGGGGACACTCAAGTGGCGGGGAAGGTTTTCAGACACTTTGGGAAGAAAGAGAGGTGTCCATGAAAATCCAGTGCTGCAAAGAGCAGGATAATCCAAGAGAAGGCCCAGGATGAAAGGGACAAGCACGTGAGGCCCCAGCCCTGTGCTGGGGAACCCCAGCACTGAGCCGTGGCACCTCGGTGGCCCCTGAAGGAGACATTTGCCCCCCATGATGGTTGGATGGCCCGTAATGAGTTAGAAGCCCGAGGTCCTGCTCACACCCCTGGATTTGGGGGAGTACTGAAGAAAGACTTTTAAACTAGACGTGGCAGGTCAAAATAAGTATCTTTCATCCCAAGGGACAGTCTATCTGGTTTGGGCCTCTGAGGCTTTCTCAGTTTCCGGCTCTCTAAAAATACCCTTCATTGCCTGTTCACTTCCTAACCCACACGGATGCTTCTCCCCAGCTTCCCTTCACTTTTCTTTCACAGTCTGCCCGGCCTCCTTTTTCCTCCCTGGCCTCACTTGGGGAAGGCAGTGCCGGAAGCAGCACATAGGAAGGGAATGCTTCGCCCGAGGGCACAGTGGGCCGTGGGAAGTTAGCGGTGTCGTGAGTCTGTGTGTGTGTGTGGAGTGTTTCAGGCGGTTCTTAGGCGGGGTGGGGCACAGGTGCTCTCAATTTCCTCCACTCTAATTGTATACCTACCCCTGGAGGTATCTGGGAGGAGTGAGCCATAGTCATTTGAGCCCGTCCAGCTCCGAGGACACTGATTCCAGCTCCTAGCTCTTGTTGAAGGGGTACAGAAGTTCAGGTAGGGGCATCTGTGGAGTTCATCCTTGCCTGGCTTGTTCGGGGAGCCAGTCCCACGGCATCCAAGCCTCGTCGTGTCGGCAGCCGCAGGGCCCTTGTGCAGGGCTCATGGTGGGCAGCTAATATCTGAAGGAACGAGGCTGAGCTGAGATAGGTTGAGAAATGACCCAGACAGAAACGGGCTCGGCCTGGCAGCCCCAGTCACACGGCGGCTGCCCCTGTGCCTCGAGCTGAGGTCAGGGTTTGTCTGCTTTGTGCCTGATTTGGGGCTCAGAGAAAAGAGGAGTGGAGGCCTTGGACTGACCGAGGCCAGTACTGACCGATGCCGTCACAGGTGCCATTGCAGACAGTGGTTCGCAGTTCGGGAGGGAGCGTCGGACGGCCCAGTGTGTAAGCGAAGGATGCCTGGCCGCTGACAGCTTCCTCTAATGTTTCGCGAGCATCAGCATCTCTCGGCGACATGTTCTTCTATCGCACATATCCCACAATGCAATACCACCATGTCCCCAAGGTGCGTGGGGCAGGAAAGTCCCCTTGGAGCTGGGCACAAAATTGCAGTAAGAACTGTTCAGCCTATGACCCCACCAAGCTAGCACCTGAATTTTGTGGGCTCAGGTTTGCTTGAAAGCACCAGGCAGAGATCTTTTCAAATGCAAATTTCAGGCACATTTTTTTGTATGGGTCCCTTAGGGGCAGTAACCATTTTCAGATCCCAATTAACCTGAGTATATTAGAATGCCTCAGCGGTCGGAGGAGTGAATCCACGCCTGGGCCTTGGAGATGCTTCTCAAAGCCCGCAGCTGACACATCTCATGTAAAGAGGTGGTTTCAAACCGAGATGGAATGATTAAGGTGGTACTTTACAGAATGTAAAAAAAGTCGCACCCTTGCTTCTGCAAAGAGCTTTGCTGCTGCACCACAGGTCACATTTGTATGGCATTTTACTTCCAAAGGGCAGCTTTAATCATGGAGAAGAAAAAAGATTTGTGTAGGGATTTTTTCTTTTGGGGGTGGGTGGGGGGTTGACAGCATGAGAGATAAGACATCATTTGCGTTTTTGAACTCTGCTTTCAAGTAACTTGATAAATAGCTTCAAAACCGTCTTGGTCTGTTCTGGCTGCTATAATAAAAATACCATAGACCAGGTGGCTTAAACAACAAACATTTATCTTCTCCCAGTTCTCGAGGCTGGGAAGTCCAAGATTGGAGGGCCTGCAGATTTGCTGTCTAGTGAAGGCCCACTTCCAGTTCAGAGATGGCCGCCTTCTGGATGGCAGAAGGGACAGGGAGCCCACCGGGGTCCCTTTTATAAGGGCACTCATCCCACTCCTGAGGGCTCCACCCTCATGACCTCGTCACCTCCCAAAAGCCCCACCTCCTTGTACCATCTCGTGGGGTGTTAGGGTTTCAACATAGGAATTTCAGGGGGACCCAGGCATTTAATTCCTAACAAACAACAAACACTGTCTTTGCAAATGATCCAGAAGAGTGGACTCTGCAGAAGTTTTGAAATACCTTTTCTGTTTGTGTTTTCCTTTTTAAATATGAGTAGAAGTGGTTGGTTGGTAGGAGTCCATGGCTGAATAAATATAATAGTGCTTGCATCGAGATCATTTTAAATAAAAATCCTGAGTGATGGAAGAGCTTTTTCATTGCCAGAGCATCTTGGGGAAGTATCAGGAAGCAGAGAGCACAGGGTTTTAGCCTGACGGCCCTACACAGACGTGAACCGTGGCATGTAGATCAATCCATAAGAGTTTAGATAGCTCCCCACTTGAGGCTTTATGGGATGTGCTTGGTAGAATATCTGCCCTAGTTAAGCTTTTCTTCATATGATAATGTTATTTGTCTCCTTCCCTCCCTCCCTAGTACACAGGAGCTGACATGGGACATAATCCAGAACCATGGCCATATGATGAGGACAGACAGCATGTGACATATATTAGGTTGGTGCTAAAGTAATTGCGGTTTAAAAGGTTAAAAATAAATGCAAAAACCGCAATTACTTTTGCACCAACCTAATAAAAAATAATGCAGGCTAGAATGAGTCACGCAGTATACAGATAATTCCAGATGAAGTAAATTAAACCCATTTTACAGACGGATTAACCATTTGGTCCTGGTCCAGCTCCTGTTACCTTTCATATTTTTCCCAGATTCTATTTCCTATCCAGTATATCAAAAGCACAGCTTGGGGCTATGTTCCTTACCAACCAGCTAACCATTGGGAGGCCACTGGGACACAGTGACTGAAATAAAGGTCAAGGTCACATCTTCAGCGCTCTCCCAAGCCCCACTGGCACAGCTCTCTTCCTGTCTGTCTGCCAGAGTTGGCACCAGGAGTTCTCCCGCAGACCCTGGGGCAGCTGTCAGGAGGAAGACTCCACCCCCTGCTCCTGTCACTCCTCTTCCTGTCGAGATGCTCAGAGCTCTGAAAGGCTGGCATCTTCTCTCCCTTCTGATTGCCTTATTGTTCAGATGCTTCCAGCCTGAGCGTTGGCTCCATTCTGTGCCTCATCGCCTCGGAAAGTACCCAGGGAAACAGCCCACAGCCCATCCATCAACGTGCCATGCACGTCCACTTGCTCAGACAGAGGAAATACCCTGAAGGCTGCAGGGGGAGCAGGTACCCCAGGTTTAAGCGTTAGGGCAGGGCCAGGAGAGACGTGTGCATACCTCTCCTCACCCACTCTGGGCCCCTTTCACTTCTCTACCTTGGGAAACGGAGATGGGGCAGGAAGCGAGGTTAGCTGGCATCATTCCGATCCTTTCTAGCCTCCCGTGAGCTTTCTCTCAAGTAAACTCTGCAGAATTCGGCTGGAAATATGAGCGACAGCTTGTGAGTAATAGACTGGCCTTCGAGGATTCTCTGGACTGTGCTTATTGTGCAGCAGGAAAGTGTCACAGCTAGAATAAGTGCCTCTAATTTATCACGTCTGGTCACTACGTGTGACGAGGAGGGCTCCACAAACCCCCATGGGGACCAATGGCGCCAAATTTTGGTGCTAATGACACAAGTTCAGTCACACACGGGGAGTGGGAAGGAACTGGGTGGAGATGAAGGGCCCCCATGTACACATGACGTTTGTCCCCGCTCCCCACACGTGCGCACACCCATGCACAGTATTTCCACGTGTACTCACACATGCATGGTGGTTACAGGCGTCACTCACAAAGCCGCCCTAAGGATAGCACTGCGCCGCTTTCGTCTCCCTTTGGGTGGCCCTGCTTGTTGGTGCCTTCGTGCTATGCACGTATTGGTCCCTCTGCAGGGAATCCTTTCTCTCCCTCTGTGAAGCCTTCGCCGCCCACCACCCTCCACGCTCACCCAGGGCTCACTTCCAACGCTGAGGGGCGTGTAGCGTCACCATCTTTGTGCATCTGTTCTCATTCACCTGTCCCCCTGGAAGGGTAAACCATGTCATTCATTGTGCAAAACAACTGTGTATATATATGTCCCCGGCACATCTAAGCAGTTAGGAGATATTTGTAAATGAATGGATGAGTGAATGACTCATTGTGTGTGGGGGGGCGGGGGGGGGGCGGTATAGAATATTTGACCACTATATTTGGACACTAAGAGCTAATTCTTCTTGTGGATGAAATTTTTTGTGTTTGTCTCCTATTATTATAATTAATCATGTCTTTCTATCAAGAACACCACCAAAATCTACTTTGACGTGGTGCCACTCACCCTGTTTAATTTCTTTCCTGCTAGAAGGGCTCCTGTCGTCTCCTAAACGTGCCCCTTGGTTCTCCCAAGAGACATCTCCATAAGGGCCTTAGCTATGCCTGCAGGTCTCCTGGTCCTGGTTGTGGAGGCCGGGCATCCGGGCATCCGGACTGAATGGTGGGAAGCGGGGCAGGGTTAGCCCTTTGGAGAAATGGTGCTGGGAGCAGTGGTCTCTGTGGCCTCCAATTTCCCACCTTTTTGTGCTGAGATTCTCTAGCATGACGTTTGCCATGGTGACTGAGGAAGTACAGACGTACCTCGTTTTATTGGCGCTTCACAGAGGTTGCATTTTTTGCTCCACCGGCAAAAAGATTACCACTCACGTTCTAGCCATACCCCTTTCTTGCAGTGGCCTGAAACCAAGCCTGCATTACCTTCAAGGTATGTGCTTATATAGCATTGTTCCCCTTAGCTAAATGCTAAGAGGCAAAAAGACTTTTCTTGCTCACCCAGAGAAAACATTTAGCTCTAATAGGAAACCCCCCCCCAAAAAAAAGAAATAGTCTACGGCCATTATAAAATGGCATTGGCATTGGAATAGAGAGAGCCCCCTTTCCCAAGCTATTCACAGCACTTCATAAGCAAGGTCCTCGTCACATATGTAGATGGAGTACATTCTGAACTACATTTTGGTGTGTTATTTGAAAGACAACCACATTGCAGTATTTGTGCGTGCCTCACTCTCGACTGTTTTTCAAGCAAGGGGAGTTGTGATGAAATCCACAGCTGGTGAGCCGGCCGACACCTGAGCAGCCCGGCCTCCAGCACCCTGGAGAGCCAGGAAGGCTGCGGGAGTTGCTAATATGAGGTGCTTGCAGGGTGGGGAGAGGCCTGGGGTCCTCCCGTTCCCTGCAGCCCGCACACCAAACAGCTGACGTGGAACTTGAGGTTTGTGACCATTCGCTGAGACACTCCTAGAGAATAAAAGCAGGCAGCTGAGAGGTGGGTCATGTCTGGCTTCCAGAGACCCAGGAGGAGCGCCAATGATGCAAAATGGTTCTTTTTTTTTTTTTTTTTTAGTAAGTGGCCCCTTTTCTCCCGTTAAGCCTACAAACCTCCAGGTCTCTTCTGACCGAAACCAGGTAGTGAGGGTGGATCCTGCCACCACACGGTGTCTTGCCTTTGCAGACACTGCCCAAGCAGGCATGAAGTTTCTTTCTGACAGCCAGCAGCACCCAGGGCTGGAGAGCGGATGGGGCTGATGCCTGTTTACCTGACCCGTGAAGGGGAGCCCCGGTGCTGGGGGTCCACCCTCCTCTAGCCCTCGAGTCCAGCCAGCTGCATGCCTTCGCTGAGATGCAGGCGGGGGAGGGGGGGGCATGACGTGTGCGTGAATCCTTAGGTGGGTCCAGGCACATGCATTTGGTCCTCGTTATTTGGGGACGCTGGGCTGCGAATCTGCCTCCTCGCTCACATTTTTTGTGACTTCAGGATCAGCCCTCGCCACACTTTTGCAGTGGACATTTGCAGATACACCCAGAGCAGCGAAATATTTGCGTTGCCCCATAGGCATAGTCCCAGCTGAGGTCCAATAAGGCCGTGCTCTGCCTTCTTGTTTCTTGTTTCGCTCGCCTACTGAAAACACGGGTCCTTTTCGTGGCCTGTGGAATGCGGCCTTGTGGTGCTTTCCGTGGGTGATTTCGCTGTTTAAAAGGGCCCCGCGTGTCGTGCTCAAGTGGCGTCTCACTGTTGCTGAGAGCAAGAAGGCCGTGACGTGCCTCCTGAAGACAGTAGGCGTGTGAGACTAGCTTCTTGCAAGCACAGGTTACAGTGCTGTTGGCTTGCAAGCTCAGTATCAATGAATTAGCTACGTCTACTAAATACAGTATCTTTAAGCAGATACATACAAAACAAGGTGTCACTTAGGAATCAGATGGTGAAACTGTTGGGACCCGAGACTGGCAGGGACCTCACCCTGTATTTCCCCGGGGAGCCATGGCTCAGCGTTCACTAATTTAGTGTCCCGGGCAACTAGCCATATGGGACGTGACTACTGCGAATAATGAGAATCCACGGAATGAAGTGCTTCAGGAGACTTTTACATAGCTGTGTTTCTCGGATACATTTGGAGACATTCGGTGGAAGTCATGTGGCAAAAACTCCGGGACACAGATGGGGTGCGGGTGGGGGTGGGGGTGAGGTGCTGCTGTGAGCCCGGGCCCCAGGAGGCTGCCGCTGATACACTCAGTACAGGGGGCTTCCTGGTCGGGCTGGTGGGGCTCATCCCCCCGTGTCCCCTGGGTGAGAACAGTGGCCAGGGAACGCCTGCTGTGGCCTCCAGTTTGGTTCCCGGTACGCCCTGGGTCCTTTGTGAGATGAGCGACATCTCCCTCCCCACATGCGTAGCAAAGGACAGTGGGCAGGTACAGGAACAGGGTGGGGGTTTGAAACTCCCTACTTCCTCCCTCCCCAGGCAAGAAACAGTAATGACTATCCAGGGCAGCCCTCTGAGTGCTCATCATCTTCATTCTGAGGATGAAGAACAGACACAGAGAGGTCACCTGAAATGTGAGAGGACACACAGCTAGTGAGGGTTAACGTGTCAGTGTAAGCCGAGGCTAACTGAAAATACAACCGATGGGGTTTGGTGGCTTCCGGAAAATCTGATGGCACGGCAGGATGCATGGGGAATGAAGCTGGGATTTTGTCTGGGTGTCTGAAATACTAGTTCCTTTGGGGAATGAAGAAGTTGAGGGGGTGATTGCAGGGGACACGGATACGTCAAGGCAGAGGTTCTCAGCCCTGCACAATTTCGCCCGTCAGAGGACATCTGGCAATATCTAGATTCATTGTTGGTTGTTGGTTGTCCTAACGGGGTTGGAGGACAAGGGGTACACGACTGCTGTCTTCTGGGGGAGATGCAGGGGTGCTGCTAAACATCCTACAATGCACAGGGCAGCCCCCCAACAAAGAGCTGTTGGACCCAAGACTTGAGTAATGCCAAGGCTGAGAGCACCGGAATCAAGATGAAAGCAGGTTCCTGAGGGAAGTGCGTTCATTGGGTGCCTGGGGTCAGAGTTCAGAGACCCCCCCAGAGGTGCATGTAGACAGGCCCAGGGAGAACGCAGTGTTGTGACAGCGAAGGAGAAAGGCTTCACTTTGGGTTTCCAGTTCTATTTCCTCTGCTGAAAAAGGAATAATTACAATCCAAAAACTTCAGGGAAAGCATTTCCTTCTGAACTGTCATCATTCCTGGCTGAACGTTTACTTTTTCTTTGTACGTTGTTGATATTAAATAAGATACACTTTGCAAGTCTTGTCATCACATGGCAGCAGGCAGTGAGGTGACGAGACAGTGTCCCAGACCTGGGAGGCCAGGCAGGGGGCCCAGTGCTGTCCGTAAAATGGCTAGAGGTGTGGGGCGCCCCGGGGGGCTCCCAGGCAGTGTGAGAGGAAGGGGAAGGATGGGGGCAGGGGCTCCCAGAAAACCAGGCCTCTCCTGAGGGTCAGAGTGACCTAAAGGAACACCACTGGCTTTTTTATTTCTCTTTTTAGCATTCTCAGTGCCTGGTTGTTGGATACCTGGGGGCATATTTGCAATGTATGTTTGCAGTGTGTCCTGGGGGAGCTGCTGAAAGTTTTCAGAGACAGACTCATGAATAAAAGTACATTATGCAAATCCCTTATTGGGAGTATTTATTTACCAAGTGGGGCACAGAGCTGGGGGGGGGGGACACAGGCCCCTTAGCCCTGAGCAGCCAGAGGAGGGTGACAGTCTCTGGGTGAGTGGCTGTTAGGACCAGAAGGTGGAGGGAGGAGTCCAGGAAGGGGAAAGAACATGCTGGAAGGTGGGAAATGGGAAGCGTGAAGCAGCCAGGCAGTGGAAGTGCGCTATGGGGAGGGCACGAGGCAGCGGACAGTTGGGTGCCTCAGGCAGAGGCATCTGTGAGGCTTCAAGGGCGAGTCGACTTTCTCCAAAAGATGGGCGTCCTGACAAGAAGGCAGAGCTGGTTCCATCCCTCTGCAGTGGGGAAGCTGTCACCTCAGTCCAGGAGGTGTGATGAACCCAGTGTCCATTTGCATCAAAATCGGGAAGAGAATCCGTTCCTCCAAGTGCAGACCTTGCTGGGTACTAGACGAGCCCTTTACGAGGGTGGGAGCCCGGGAGCCCAGCTTCCCATCCCAGCAGCTCTACTTCCTCGCTGTGCTGTGGGCGACACTTAATGTCTCTGTGCCCCAGTTTCCTTCTTTAAAATGAGTAGAATAAGTATACCTACCTCATCGGTTTTTAATGAGATGCAATGATTTCATGCAAATAAAGTGTCTGGAATAAAGTAAATCGTCAGTTCACGTTAGCCAGTGTGACTCCCTCTTTCTCATTCAGGGAGGCAGTGGAAAAGTACTCGGAGACGAGCGTCGAGTTCCAGGGCGCTGTGGTTGGCTGACAGATGTGCAGTTTTTAAAACAGTGAATTCGGATGCCTTTGCGAGGGGCTGGCGCAATCCACAGTCCATTCTGCACCTCATCTCCTTGTCCCAAACCTGTCCGGCCTCACACATGTAGTGTCCCCTGCTCTCTGCTCCCTGGACAAAAGGGGCAGGGGACACAGGAAGTGGGAAACAGAGAGACGACCAGAAGAAACTGTCTGCAGGATGCGCCCTAACTGAGCCAGCTGTCACGCCCACGCACATGGGTGTGAGCCCTGTTTATGAAACATTGAGTCTTTTCAAATGCTGGGTTCTGCCCAGGAGCTCATTTGATGGTCAGTTTCCATGGCAGCGTGTGTTCAGGCCCAGAGAACAACACCCTGCAAGCCTCTGGCTGCAGGTGGTGGCTGCGGGCTTGGATCCAGGCCCAACCCTGCTCTCTGACCTTGTCCTGTGGCTTTCCTCTCCTTCCACCCTCTGCTTGCACGCACACCCTTCCAGGCAGGGGCTCTCCACACAGGAGGGGGCAGCCTGCCGCCCCCTAGCATACATCGGCCTCAAGAGCAGTGTTCGTAGTGGAGCAAGGAGAGACCGCTGGCCCCAGACACAGACCCTAGGCTGATGTGTGGCCTTGGGCACGTCACTGGGCTTCACAGCCCAACTCCTGTCTGTGATACTGGGGGGACTGGTGTGGCTTGTAGCACCTCACCTAATTGCTGGGATGCCAGAGAGAGGTAATGTGTGCAGAGGCGACTTTAAAAAAAAAAAGTAGGTTCCCTACAAATAATAGGTATTCAGAAAAATTAGCATATTGCATTACTTCTCCTGGTGTGGCCACGTCCACAGCCTGAGCGGAAAGCAGGAATCGTGTGCTGGGCGTGGTGCAAACCCCACTGCACGGGGGAGACGGCGAGTGGAAGCAAGGGTCTTCTACAGGCAGAGCATTTAATGCTGCGTGGGCTCAGCTGTGTCTTGAGAGTAGGGGTGCAGTTATTGCCCTGCTTTGGGGCTGCTGGCTTAGGTGGGTCTCTCAGCCAGGGTGGCAGGTCCCCAGGCTCGGGTAACAGTCATATTCCCCAGGGGCAGGTGGGGCTGCGTGTGGCGTGAAGCTTCTTGAGTTGGGATCTTCTGTCACTTCCTGTTCCTTGGTCGGCAGCTCTTTCACGCACCTACCTCCAAAATAAGACCTACCCCGAAAATAAGCCCCAGTTAAGATTGTCAGCCAGACGGGCGCATTTAGTACGTTATGACGATGTTCCAGAAGAAGGTGACATGACTGTATTTGAATAAATGTTTCAGATTGTTGTACATTAAAAAATAAGACATCCCTGAAAATACGCCCTAATGCGTCTTTTGGAACAAAAATTAATATAAGACCAGGTTTGATTTTCGGGGAAATACGGTATAAGATCAGGTCTGATTTTCGGGGAAACACGGTAGGAGGGGAGGCTCTGCGCCAAAGCCCACTCTGCATCTCGCACTACGGCTTGTGGGAATGGAGGGCAGGCTACTTGGCCTCAGGCTCTTTATCCTTTAAAATGGAAATACTGCCGGAGAGGCCCACTTCATGTGTGCTAACGCTGGTGAGTACTTAGAACACAGCGCACTCAATAAATATTAGGCGTGATTGTTAAAAAGCATATCATCTCTATTATTATCGTCCTCGGCCGCGGCCCAGCGCCCACCCTGTCCGACAGTAGAAATACAATGGGAGCCACAAAGGCAGGCCACGGAGTTGTAAATTTTCAACTGCATTAACAAAGGATTGTAGCCACATTTCAAAACGAAGGGACAGGCGAAGTACATTTTATACTATTTGTAATATAATTTTGCAATAATGTATTTTAGTTAACCCAAAGTGTCTAAAATATTTCCATGCATGATCAGTACAAAAGGTATTAACTAATAAGACATTTTGCTGTCTCTTTTGGGTAGTAAGTCTTTGAAATCCAGCGTGTGTGTGACTCTTAACCACCTCAGTTTGAACCGGCTACATTTCAAGTGACCAGGAGTCACAAGTGGTAAGTGGCTGCCTTTCTCGGACAGCATGTAGCCATATATACTAACTGCTTCCAGAATGCTCATCTTACCCCTGCTTTTCCTTGGGGTCGCCTCAGCAACTTGTTCGCTGTACATTCTTCTTTATCCCTCAGGGGGAGATCTGGCTCAGATTCTCTTAGAAGAGTTTTCTAACTCGTGAGTCTCTCTTCACACAGCTCTGCCCGCTGGCTCGAACCCGGGGCAAACTGCTGCATTACGGGAGCGGGAAGGGAACACTTGAGACTGAAAGGTTCTGGAAGGTCTTTGCTGTAGCATTGCTATTTAGAACTTTGTAACCTGTTGGCGTTGTCCTCTGATTACAAAGTTCCAGGAGCTCTTTACATATGTCGAGGTGCTGTGGCAGTTATGGATGGTCATCCAAAGAAGCATTTGCAGAAACAGCTATAAGTTGACTTTCTACTCCGGGTCTGTAGGGTCACCTTATTGTGTGTTTGGCTGTCAGTTACAAGTAGTGGTGTTTCTCTCTGCTCCTAGCTTAATACAGTTTTGCACTGATGTGATTTTAAATGTTCAGATTTTTAGGTGTGTCTGAACACAGAATTTGGCAGAGGTTGGACTCCCGGCTCTTTGGAACAAACAAGTTCCACATGAATTTGTTTTGCCCTGTATTGTATAGTAGAAAAATGAAAATGAGGTGGGGAGACATGAGGAAATACTATTTTTTTGCATCCAGTAATGGCAGACTTACAAATATAATTGTTAGGGTTGGCAGTTGTCATGACAACTGACCTGGTTGTGAACTCCTGTCCTGCTGTATAGAAAGCCTTTGTCACATTGTTCAGCCGTTACGTGTCTCAGTTTCCTTATCTGCCAACTGGGCATAATGACCATCTGATAGCGTTATTGTAAATGGGTAAAAGTAAGGTGGTTAATTTCCAGTCAGTATTGTTCTCATTTACTTTTTAGTTATTCATTTATGGTTTTGTTAAACAATGATTCTCTATGTTCTTTTTTTAAAAAAAATCTAGTTGATCAAAGACTAAAAAGGGAGTGTTGAACTCATCCATATAATGTCTTTCTCAATTTCTCCTCGTAAAAATTTTTTAGAGGCTGAAATAAAACATTCTTTTTTCCTATCGTTTATTGTCTATAAAATGACTTTGTTTGCTCCTGTTACTTTTTTCCTTTTCTAAAAGTCTGATTTACTGAAAGGTTGACTTATGTACAATAAAATCTACCCTTTTAAGTGTACAATTTGTTGAGTTTTGACAAATACATAGTTGTGTAAGGACGACCATAATCAAAATATGGAAGTTGCGTCACCCCCCGATATTCTCTCGAACCCTTTCCTTATAAACCCGCCCCCCTTCTTCCCTCTAGTCCCTGGAAGCCACTGGTCTGATTTCTCTAGACTTGCGTTTCTAGAATGTCACATAAGTGGAATCATACCATATGTAGCCTTCTGTGTCCGACTTCTTTCATTCATCTTAGTGTTTCTGAGGTTCAGCCACGTTGGAGCATTTATCTGTAATTTGTCCCTTTGTATTGCTGAATAGTATTCCATTGTATGGACGTACTGCAATTTATTTATTCATTTACCAGTTGCCGGACATTGGGCTGTTTCTCGTTTTTGACTGTTATACATAACGTTGCTGCAAACAGTTGCCCACGGGTCTCTGTGTTTTCATTTCTCTCCGGTCAATATTATAGCCAGGTGTGCGATTGGATCCCGGTGATACCTTTTGATGTGAATTTTACTTTGTCTTATTTTAATATTGTTCTCCTTTTTATTTATGTCGTCTGGTAGTTCTCTGTTCATCCTTTTATTTTTATGATTCATAGTTCTTATGCTTTATGGGCTTTGTCAAGCAGCATGTAATTGGATTGAGGTTTACTTAAACTCATTCTGAATTTTTTGGATTTTAGTAAAGATTTATAATTGTTTAATCTGACTTTGTCCTTTTACATGGAATTTTACAGTTTGTATTTACTTGCTGCTTATATAGTTTGTCTTTTCCTTGATTAACTCTGGTATGATTTAGACGATAGCTGATTTTTAACCCTAGTAAAGCTTCTCATTATCTTGTAGACCTGTATTTCTCTAAGCATGAAAGGCAAGAATAAAAAAAGGTAAGTGAAAGACCTTACTTCCCTTTGACAAAATAAAAAATTCATTGCATTTTTCTTCCTTCTTTTTCAACCTGCCCTCTGCCAATTTCTAAATGTTAATATAATCTAAAGTTATAGAGTCTCTAACTCTGTGTGGACTGAGGTTATCACGGTGTAGTTACTTTTACCATAAAATATTTCTTCAGGCTTAGTTTTTGGCTTGTACAGTCAAGTTTTAAACCATCATTTTAACAGCCATTTATACTTAGTCCTTTAAGTTACATGGTGTCTTTGCTCTCAGCCCTTTCTGTGTGCTGGAATTTCCCCATTCTTCAGTTCTTTCTCGATTTTAGCCATCAGAGAGCTAGAACATGTCTTTGAAATGTTTGCTCTCTAAAGGCATATGAGCGATACAGTTTTCTGAGTTCTGCAGTGTCTGAAAAGGTGTTTGTGTTTCTTTTCACCTCAATAATAAATTGCCCAGATAGAAAATTTTCTTGTCACAGTCATTTCCTCAAGTAATTATGCAGCTGTTGTCTTCTGGTGGGATGGGGCCGGACCCTAAGGTAGGTCTGATTGATTTCTGTTCCTTTGTATGCTGGTAACGAGCTGCTACGAGTTCCTAACCCCCCGGCCATCTCCTCCTGGTGCACGAGAAGTGAGGTGACTGTCCAAGGATGTCGTGCTCACACCTGGGGAGGCACATCCTGGCACCCCCACACAAAGCCAGTTAGCTCAGTACGTTTTGGTTTAATTAGGGAGGAAGGAAGCAACTGTTGAACATGTACCCTCGGAAAATGGTGTCTTAAGATATCTCAATAAAGAAGGACCCACGGCAGATTTTCCCTTTGCAAGCAAACCTTATCAGAAATATTTTTAACGGCTGAGGTTAAACGTTTGTATCTTGTACACGATCCTACCAGTAAACTCTTCGACGACAGAGGCTGTGGCTGACTTGTTCTTTGTTGTTTCCCCAAACCTTGCATGGGGTCCACCCTCTGTAAACACTGAATATTGATTCAGGTATTGAATGTAGAAATACTGATTATCGGATCAGATGCTGAACCAGATAATTTCCTGAACAAACAAATGCCACCTTGCATCTCTTGCTGGTTTTCTCCTGTCACCCACTTCTGGGGAGATTTTCCGATTTCTGAGGACTAAGAAGCAGGTTTGCTGGAGGTCACTGGTCAAAGGCGAATCTAGAAATCAGCTCCCCGAGGGATTTTCTGTCCTGTAACTGATACCCTCAGTCCTACAACCCTCTGTCATCCCATTGCTGTTAATGAAGATGGATTAGGGCTGACTTTGATATTTCCAGGCCTTTAATTCTTTCTTTCTGCAGTGAACTAAGCTCTTGCGTTCTCTGGTAAAAATGGCTCTGTGCGTACGTTTCAGGCATCCACACAAGGAAAAAGCTTTCTGTGACCATGTGGTCTTGCGCATGACAGCCAGTAATCTTTGGCGTTCTTAATTACCCAGACCATCACCTCATCTAAGCCCGGGCCCATTCTCCATAGAGGAGCAAAGGATTTGGGCATCAGTGTGCGTCTTAGCATCTGTTTTGTGTTCAAGGCTCAGAGTACGGGAAGGTGCGCTCTTTCGTTTCCGTGGCAAGTATTTGCCTTTCTGTTCCCACTACAATAATTGTAGTGCCTACACTTTTCCCACTGGCGTCGATTTCATAATTACAAGGGGCTTGCCTTTGGACAGTACATGCTAATGACTTGTGGTTTGCAGAACAACATAAACTCTCAAATCATGAGTGAATTCATCTATGAAAGCTGCTCTTAGGAACAGAGTCTCCTTAGATTTCAGACTTTCCATGTACCATTGTCATCACCCAGTTCAGGGGTCAGCAAATGACGGTTCTCGGGCCAAATCTTATTGTTATGAATAAAACCTAAAATATTGACTCTAAAATATTTACAGGAAAACTTGGCCAACCCCTGATCTAGGTCAACACTTAGAATAAGTCGTCCCCAGTTCTCCGACCCCATGTCCATCATTGGTTACCGGAATCCGTGTGCTGTTCTCTGATTTCCTGGACTAATGATCGGATATGACAGTATGATTTCAGACCTGCTATTTAAGCTTTCTGAGAGGCGGTTCCTCATCCGCAGAAAGGGGAATGTAGTAATGAAGTGTTTGGTGTTGGGCATTGCACCAGTGAGCTGACATACAGAACGGACCAACCATTACGTCTGGCGATAAACAGGCCCTCCTCACTTTCTAGTCTCCTTCCTTCTTTCTACCTGCTCCCCCAGAGAGTATGACTATTTATCCATGCAAATAAGTCAGTAAATCGCACTACAGGTTCGTAGGAAACTTGCAGTCAGACGGCCTGGGTTTACGTCACGGCTCTGTCGCTTACTAGCTATGTGACCTTGAACAAGATGGTTAATCCTATTAAACCTCCTCCAAAAATAGTGAAGTAATACTATCTCCCTCCTAGACGTTTTGTGCGTATTCGGTGAGAAGCGTGTGTCACGTCCTCAGCATACGCCTTGTACCCCGTGTTTCCTAGTTACATGGTGGCAGCGATTATTTTCATCATCACTGTTACCATTATTCTTTTGTTACTGAGGATGCAAACTATTGGTTCACAAGCAACGAAATTCGGAGTTTCGCCTTCCACACGTGGCGCCCTGAAAATACTCCTAAGGAAAAGCAACTCGGGGGGCTGGATTTGCTCAGTTCTTCTAGACGCACTCCGTGACTTCCTTCAGGCCCCCGGGGCTGCGTTCTCGCCAGTCCTCTCAGCCTTAGCCGTACACACGTGACTCTAGTTCCCTGATCGTTCTCAGCGGCTGACTGCTGAGGGACAAGAACTTGGGGGCTGGGAACCCTGAGAGTTTAAAGTAATCCACACAAAAGATGGTGAGTGCATTAACAGGGTGACGGAGGGGAGCAGGGGTACAGGGCTGAGCAGGGGTGAAGCTTTAGTCTGTATGAAGTTCCTAAGCTCATTGCTGTTTTGAGTGAGTCCCTTCTAAACAAGACACCTTGGCTATCAGTCCCTTTTACTTGGCGATCAGTCTGCAAGAGCTGCCTCCCTTTGCGGTGTTCTCCCTCCCGCTCTGCAGCTATTGCCGAGAACAGAGCAGGCTGGACCCACTGCGATGGGAGTGAGTTTGCCCTGGTGCCCCCGCAACCCTGAGACAAACACAACCCCCAGGAACAAGTGCTTTTTCTGTTTCACACGTGCTGAACGGAGGCAGTTGGCTGACTTCCCCCAGGCCTGGGAAAGACGATTATGCACGGTAACTCCAAAGAAGGAGGTGGCCCCACCTTGCCCTCAGGTCCAGGTGACCCTAACTCAAGGCACAGAAACTGGTGTGGCCTTTATGGAACAGCGGGTCCCACTGGGGTGGAAGTGCCTGGCAGCTGTGACTTTCTCGTCAGACACTCCCCTGGGAAGGCCAAAAATAGCTGGTCCTAGGACCAGTATGTGTCCAGGAAGTGGTGTGAGCGGCCGCCTCCCTGCTAGGGAGAGTGAGCCAGCATTCTTCAGGGGCCAGGCAACCCGGGAGGGTAGAGA
This sequence comes from Rhinolophus sinicus, assembly GCF_057876585.1. Taxonomy (NCBI): domain Eukaryota; kingdom Metazoa; phylum Chordata; class Mammalia; order Chiroptera; family Rhinolophidae; genus Rhinolophus; species Rhinolophus sinicus. The sequence goes on along the minus strand of NC_142513.1, from coordinate 55,944,186 downwards.
CAAGGGCAACAGCTGGGCTGGGGTGGAATGATTTAGATGCCAGGGATCTCGTCCCACCAGCCAGACCCTGCGTCCTCTCCTAGCTCTGTCTGCCCATCACTCCCCCTCTTGCGTGCTAACGCTGACTCCTCAGATGGCTGTGAAGGAAAGCCTAAAGCCAGCCTGTGAAGCCTGTTGGAAGCTGCCTGGATTCTCTCGTCTTTCCTTTGAGTCCCCTCACACCCTTTATGCTCCAACCCAACCAGAGTCCTCAACATTTCCCAAACGTGCCCCTGCTTTCCTCCCTCGTGGCTTTGCACTGGCCGTTCCCCGTTCCTACCTATGGACATTCTAAAGGTCCCTCAAGGACCAGCTCACGTGCCACGTCCCCCGTAAGTCAGGATTTATCATTCAAACGAGGACTGTCCTAGAACCAAATACCCAAACCAGAACTGCCTGGGCAAAGCGGGTGATGAGGTCACCCTGTCCAGAAAGCCTCTGTGAAGAGAAATCAAAGGAACGGGTCCCTCCCTTTTTGAGCTCCCTCGATTCTTCCATGGTCAAACTGCTGTAATAGACCCCATCGTGCTGCAGAGTGTGACATCCGTGCAAACATTTGGTTCCTGCCCCGTGTTCCAAGCTCTCTGAAAGCTGCCATGCCCTCCCCAGCACGCTGTGCTCAGCTGTGGCCTAGAGGTGGTGGTCTCATATATTCAGAGCAGCTGCACGTGCTGAGGCAACATGCCAGGTGCCAAGCTGCATGCTCTGCGTGCCCTCCTGCACCCCCAGCTCTGCTCGTGCAAGTTATGATGAGTCTGTAGCCCCATAGCCGTGGCACACCGGGCATGGACTCTGCCTCGGCCGGACAACTAGGCACCCCCACCCCCCACTCCCCTGAGTTCAGGCAGCGGACACATGTGTGGCTGCCAAATGTGTGGCAGGAAGCATCGGTAGTTGCCAGAGAGGGACCACCTACAGACCATGCCAGCCACACATTCCTTTAGACAGGAAACCTAGAGTGTGCCTTCCTGTTTGGCATTAGTAGATCCCTTAGCGAGCAGAGCAGGGCCTCCAGCTGTAACTTCGCCCGCGAGGGAGTAACAGCTTCGCAGTCTGGCCTTGGCCTTGCAGGGGAGGCGGGCTACGAGAAATAGTTGTAGGAAAGGCAATTCCACATGTGCTTGAAGATGCAAGTTGGAGTTTCATTTAAGTTCATGAAATTAATCCCCACACCCCGCCCTCCTCCTCCAGCAGGGATTTTCAAACTTCTAATTTCTTTTTTAGTAGTGAATCCTTTGTTCCAACAAAATCTTAGGCAGACATCCAAAATGGAAAATGACAAAGTTAGAGCTGTTCTGGGTGAAGGGGGCAGTGGGGCGTGCAGTTGTGTGCGTGTGCCAGTCAGCTTTTTCAACAGAGCTTCTGAGAAAAGAGCGCCGAGGAGTGTCCTGGCATCGCCAATGGTGAGGGCTGCTGGCTGCACAAAGCATAGGAGAGTGACAGGAGGGTACGGGCCGCCCAACGGCCCTACAGGACATGTTTGGTCAACACCGGTGGGCAGGAGCCACCTGGATCTGCCCAAAGCCACACAGCTAGAGCAGGAAAGCAGGCCTGTGAGTCTCCCAAGCCCAGGCTTTCAGCGTGACACCAGACAAGGGGGACAGGACCCCCTCCCAGTGTGGCTTACACGTCAGCCCCACCCCCGATTCCAGGAATTGGACAGTTCATTGCCTGCTTGCAGCCGCAGTAAGGGAGGCTTTATCCAAGTGCCATGTTCCCTCCTTGTATCCCCTGACTTGCTTCCTCCAGGCTGAGGATGGGGCTGGTGAGAAATAGCAGTCACGCTTGAACAAGTGAGGTTTTCACCAGATGCACTTGACTCTTTGCTGTTGTGACCAATCACTGAGGCTGCACCCCCACGCCAGGCCTGGGCCTATATGCTGTGCATTTCATTTTCACGGCATCCCCAGTTTATAAAGGTGTCATGGTTAAGAATTGTCATAGCATGGCCTGGGTGCATTTCTCCCACCTTTCTCTTGAAGCATGACCCTGAAAGTCATGGGGAGGGGCACTCTTTATTTCTCTAGAGACATGTTCTGTGGCTGCCCGTGTGTGGACGGCTCAGCCTGGACCCCTCCTTTGTCTGTTCTAATGGGAGAGCTGCGCCAGCTGAGCCAACCCAGGAGGTTTCTCTCCAATTCCAACTTATATCTCTGGCTCCCCTGGATGGATTGCAAGCTGAAACCCATCAGAAGGAAGCATGAGGCTGAATTTCCCCCGAGTGCCCGGCACACTTTTAAAAGTACATTGCTTAAAAAAAAAAAAAAAAAAAAAAAAAAAAAAGTACATTGCTTGTGTTTTTTCTTGAGGCAACAAAGGCACGTTTGCTGGGTTGCGCCATGGGGAGGCCGCTGTAACTGGGTGAAAATCAAGGCTGAATGTTTGTGACAAAAAGCCATGAAATAACATTGATGGACATGAGCATGACATGAAGATGAAATTCACCATGGGGGCCGGCACGGGGTGGAGGAAAGCGGGGATCCATGACCACGTGGACGGAGCTCTGACTGTACGTCCTGTTCGTCCACACTCAGTGCTACTACCTTCCCGATCCTAACGGCGCTCTAATTTGGGCCTCGATGCTGCCACGTGTTGTACAGTGAATCCGTCTGTGGTAACTAGGTTAGTAAAACAGGCAGGAGCGTGAAGACAGGTGGTGTGACCGGCCCCGGGGAGACGCTTGGGAGAGTGGCCGTGGCTCCTGCTCGTGTGGCCTTTCAGTTCAGCTGCTGTACCTCTCCTCCCCCAGCCAAGCAGGGGTTCTGTTTATCCAGCCTGGGGGCTGCAGGGTCACACTTGCACTCAGTTATTCCCCCCTGAAAAGAGGGCTTTGTGCCTTCATTTTTACTGGCTCTCCATTTTGTTGACTTTTCTCAAGGGGCAGTGGTGGGAGCCCAGCTCTGAGACATAAATCCTCTTTCCAGACTATTTCTGAAGCTTCAAAGGGAGATGGAGGTGCATTTGATAAACCTCCCTCTTCAGCTGTGTTTTCACAAGTACAGGGAAAAAATTGAAAATTTTTATAAGCGGATTTCCTGTGTGATTCAACTGTCCTTGTTGGAGATTTCCAAGTAATTTCAAAAGTCCAGAATCTCCTCAATCTAGATACCTTTGTGCCTTTTTCCTGAGCAATAAGGTGGCATAGTATGTGCACGTGTGTCGATAAGGGTTTCCTAATGTTTTTGCTTAAACCCCATCAGCGAAAGTTTCTGTAAGTACTGATAGCACTTTATATGCCTATATAATTTTTCTATTTGTATTTCTTTGTTAATATAGGATGTAAATTATAGAACAAGCAAAAGTGTACGTAAAAAGAGATAAAGATGAAAGTAAAGCGTATTTTATCAGCTGCTATCTCAAGACATAAAAATATACCCTTAGGCTGATTAATAATATATCCATGGGCCCTGCTAACTACCATCTCCTGAGTAGACTGTTCCTGGCTTCTCTGTCTTCCTCACTCCGGCCTTCTTCTGTGCCTGAAATAGACTTCTGCGCTTATCACGTCATATATAATTTGTAACGTGTGTGGTCCCTTTATATTGTGTGAGCTGTTCGCAGGCATCAGACGTAGGCCCTGCAGCGCTGGGCCCCAGCCCTGCCCACGCCTGGCAGAGGCACGGTAAATACCTATGGATTGCATGATTGGCTGATGTCGTGACGACATCCCCGAGTTCTCAGTCTATAAAAACAAACAGAATGAAATCACAAGCAATCAGTGGAATGCAGAGCGTTCAAATAACTGCTGTTTGGGAAAGAGTTGCAGAGTCACGGTTCACATGAGATAATAATGAGAAGCCGTGAGATTCGCTTCCCATCACGGTGGAGTCTGAATCTAACTTGGCTTATATTAATCGTTGCATCAAAGTGTCATTTATCTGCTAATGAAAAGCAATTTGCTGACACCAGCCCAGGGACAAGGTCGAATAGCACAAAATACCCGTAAGCGTCTGTAATCTCTTTCACATTTTGGTCACAGGGATAGGTTATCAAACGAATCAGAGGACTGGTGTCTGAATCCTCAGCTCTAACATAATCACTTGGGAAAATATTTGCTGAGCTAGTAAAAAGATTATGAGAAAGAAAGTTTCTTCCATTTATGCAGAAAAAAGTAGCTGCAGAATCGTAATCATCTAGAATATTTTAAATCCCCTTCCAGAGGGTCCAGGGGCTCAGTCCTGATGCATATTTTCAATTGTAGTGCGTGTCACTTCTATGCCAGACATCGATTTTTAAAACCCATGAGAGTGGGAGGCAGTGAGTTAACATGAGGAAATGGGCCGTTTCTTTGGAGACAAACATTGCATGTGGGGCCATGTACAGTGTGGGCATGGGAAGGCAGTTTGTTTTGAAGAAATTGTGGCTTGCTCAAGTTTTGTGACATTGCTTTTGATAAGTTTTGCCTGTTTTTCTAATCCAACTTTGCCGAGTTCAAGCGACAGCTTTTATTCAAAGAGGAGGAGAAGGGGCTGCCGTGGCAGTCTCTCCAAGGACTGGCACAGGTCACTGTCCTTGCTGGCGGCCCCCCGCAAGCTTGGTTTCCTGCACACCACCCTCTCCAGGTATCTCCCTCTTGACTCTAACCTGTTCTCAGACTCTTGAACCATTTCCATGTCATCTTCCTCTTGCCTCTGGGTATCCCTAAGGCACTACTCTTAACCTCTAGCTCTTTCCCATATGTTGTCCAATCATATATTTCCAAATGCCCCTGGGACATCTCCACTTAGATGTCCAGCCTCACAAGAAGAAACAAAAACCCAACTTGAAAATGTCTACTTGAAACTCACCTCTTTTTCCAGACCTTTCTCTCATTTGCACGTGCCATGGTCCGACCCTCCCACTACCACTGCCTCTCATGCCAACTCTGGAAGTCGGCTCTCAAACTCATATGCCTCAGAAAAAGGGATTTTGAATGTGTAAGGTACAGGAAGTGGGGTAGAAGTGGCAGTTGGCCCTCACCTCAGTATCGGGGAGCAATAGGAGCTGGTGGGGACGGTGGAGAACAGGAGGGCAGAGGCCCCATCCAAAGGGGGGGCATCTCCTGGCCATCCTGCCATGTAGGAATGTGGGCTCAGTGTTACCAGATTTCCTTGTTTTCAAAGAGAGTGTGGAATCCGTTTGTTTATTTTTTATCATCTGATTTTATAAGTCTTAGGTACTGTTTGAAATGAAAGCCACCCTTTGGGCTAATAGTGTATAGTTCATGCAAGTTGTATCTCTTAGCCCTGTGTAGACCTCAGCTAACGGTTTGCAATCTCTAATTCAGAGCGTCTAGCCCAGCGGCATCCAGTAGACATGAATAAGCCATATGTATGGTCTAAAATGTCCTAGTAGCCACCGTTTAAAAAGTAAAGAAAGAACAGGTGAAATTAATTTTAATAATATATTTAATTTTACCCAGTATTTCTAAAAGGGTTGACTATGTAATCCATAGGAAAAAATACAAATGAGATATTTTACGTTCTGTTTTGCACACTACGTCTTTGAAATCTGGTGCGTGCTTTACACCTTATGCTACATGTCAGTTCAATTCGAACTCGCCCCACGTGGCTAGTGGCCACTGCGTTGCACGTCATAGCTCTGGATGGTAAAGAACGAGAATGAATGACATAAATTCTTCAGTTCCATTAATTAATTAAAATGAGATGAGATTGTATTCATTATGCTTGTGTAGAGCGAGGTAATTTGAATTCAGGCTCCACTGAAGTAGAAGATAACAACTCTGAGAATGATGAGTTCAAAAATGACACAGCTACATAGGATGGAACCTCCGGGATTGCACCAGGGGCATCAGTCATAGACGTTTGTAAGCTCCTCACGCGTGGCTGACCAGAGTTTTCTAAAGGGTTTTTTGGAACTGTGCCCATCACACAGAGTTCACAGTTGAAGTTCTGTGACATTCACACTTGGAGATATTCACACTTGGAGACGATTCACACTTGGAGATGAGGTTACGCTTTGGAGTTTACTATGCTGTTGCCCTTTTCCAATGTCAAAGTGAGAACGTGTCCTTACACAGCTGAATCAAAATGACAGTCAGAGAAGCCAGTGTAACATGGGGAGGAATGTTCTGAATTCAGTGAGAACTTGGTCACACAAATCGAGATTTAGCAAATATCCTCAGGGCTAAAGGCGAGAATTTCCACTCCATATTTACCTCCTTTTCCTGTACTTTCTTATGTGGGAGCGGAGCCCTGGAGCTGCTGTCCGCTTTGGCCTAGTGAAGATTCCGACCACCGGTGGCCCTTGTCTTGACCCCCAACTCCATGGTTTTTGTTTCCTTCTGACTCCACTATTGGTACATTCAAGGATCTGTTGAGGCTTCAAACATGAAGCCTGCAGTCATAGAAATCATGTCGCGCCTTCTAAGAGTGAGGTCTCAGCAGCAGGACATAAGTGACGCGTGCTCCACACACACTGTGCTCTCACCCGACCTCTGTCCTCTTAGCAGAGGCCATGGTGTGGTCATGTACGCTCTTGAGCTCCTAGAGGGAACTGGGGGGCAAATGACAGCATCTCAGGGCTCACCATACCTGCTTGACCTAAGCCTAATGCCCTTGGGACAGCTAGCATTGTGGGAGGTGCTCACCATCGGTGCTTTCCGGGAGCCAGTGGTCGCACATCTGGGGAGTCAGGGCCGTCGTGCAGTTGAGAATATCATCCTGGGTTGAACTGTCAACGCTGTGGGAAAGACAGTCCTAGGGCTGAATGGGAACGCCACTGCTGAGACACGGCCCCGGGTTTAAAATCTCTGGCATAGATCTGGCGTGAGACAGCTGCCAAGAAGCAGGAATCTGAGGGACACTGAAGGCAATCTCGTTGGCCCCTTGGAGAGGTGGTTGCTTCCCCGGTCAGTAGGTCCTCCCGCCCTGAGCCCTGAGCCCTCCCACCTCTGGGTTCCGGCCAGGCTTGTCTCCCGAGTCCAGCTTTGGTGGGGACAGGAGGAAGCAGATAGTCTGCCTTTGTGCAAGGAGCAACTTTCCCACAATTGTCTTGGGACACATGCTCGTGCCTGCACGACCGCATAAGTGCAGACATTTCAACCAGGGTATAAAATTTCAGTCTGCTTTGTTTTGAGTCCTCTGAATTCAGAGGAAGTGTTTCATTTTGATGGACTTGGATGAGGGCGAAAGTTACATAGCGCTTCTGGTTTGAGGTTACTACTCCAAACACTTTTATGTAACGATGAAATTTGAGAACTAATTTATAGAGATAATGATTTAGAGTTGAAATGGAGAACAGATCGCTCCTTCTTGGAAAGGGCTCGGAAAGCAGGGAGTAAAATGACAGACAGCTAAGATGGAACTTGGCTGGATGACATGTGCTTTTCCTCTCCATCCCTACATCCACTTTTCTGATAAACGTATTGATTACCTCCCTACGGGGGGTGCCACAAAATGTATACACATGACCTGTATTCATCTTTTGTTATCGATATATATTGAGTATTACAATTTTAATACTGTTTTTTCCTTTCTTAAAATGTGTATACATTTTTGGGGGCACCCTCTACGTATATGCCAGGTACTTAGGATACAAGAATAGTTAAGAACCGGTTCCTTTCTTTACTTTATAGACCCGATCCTGTGGTAGCCAGCCTGTGAGGTTGGCCCCCAGTAATCCTGGCCTCTTGGTATTCACACCCTTATCCTGTCCCCTCCCACAATGAGTAGATTGAGCTGTGTAACCAATAGGATAATGCACATGTGATGACGTGTGACTTCCAAGGCTAGGTCATAAAAGATGTTGTGTTTTCGCCGTGTTCTCTTGGATCATTTGCTCTAGGAGGGAGCTGGTTGTTGTGTGTTGTGAGTATACTCCTACGTGGAGAACTGAGACCTCCTGCCCCCAGCCAGTGCCCATCTGCCAGCCGTGTGAGCAAGCCATCTTGGAAGCAGATCTTCCCGCTCCAGTCAAGCCTTCAGATGCTTACAGCCTTGCCCAATGTCTTGATTAAGGTCTTATAAGACACCCCAAGCCAGAAGCACGCGGATTCCTGACCTACATTTGTACGAGATGATAAATGTTTACTGTTGTTTTTAGCCTCTAGGCTTTGGGGTAATTTGTTACGCAGCAGTAGATAACTGATACACGTCCCTTACTATGTGCCAGGTATTGTTTCAAGACTTTTGCAGATATTACCCCATGAATCCTCATAACCACCTTTGCAGTAGGTACCGTTGCTGTTCTCATTATATATGTGTGGAAACTGAGGCCCAGAGATGTGTCAGTGACTTTGCCCAAGTCACGGAATTTGTAGAAGGCCGCGCTAGCGTTTGAATTCAGCAGTCTGGCCAGAGTCTGCGTTCTCAACAATTGCATTGCGTTGCCCTTGAAGAGGAGTATGTTTTAGGAAGTCAGTTGTAAACTCAGGTGATTGGTTAAAACCTGGGAGAGGAGTAAAGTGGTTTGTGCATCCAGTTCTGTCACCTTCGGGATTTGGGGATTTGAGAGCCTCTTGGATAAATCACTTCTCTAAGCCTCCATCTACTCTTCTGTAAAGCCGGGATAGTACCAACTCCCGTCGGGGATGTTTTGAGGATTAAATGAGATAAGTCATAAAAGCCCTTTCGCTGGGGGAAGGTACCTTTCATTTATCACGGATAAAGGGGGACCCGGTCCTCTGGAAGGTGACTGCTCTCTGCCCACGTCCTGCAGCCCTGGGCTATGGCTGCGCACTGCCTGTTCTCTGAGCCTAGAGCGGTGCCTGGCATCCCCGCCCACGAGCTCCCAGCCCTCTACGGAGACTCCCATTGGGGACTCAGCCCCGAGACCCCACACAGGAAAAATCACCTCCTGAACATCCCTGACCTTCATTGTTAGGTTGCAGACTAACAACAATGAACCGTTTCCTGTGCTTAATTAGATTGTTCACAGTAGTCTACAGAGTGGGCGGTTTGGAACCCCAAGCGCTGGTTTACAAAGTGATTGGGAAGAAAACAGTAAAACAAAGACAGGAGAGTGGCCTTTCTGCTGGCTCTGTGAGGTCTGGTTGGTCGGTCGTTCAGTGGTGGAGCCAGAGGCAATGAGACTGACTGGTGCCTGGAAATTGGGGGGGCACGGGGGGGGGGGCGCACCATCGGCCATGGAAGGCACAGGACTTGGAAGTCACACAGACCCGTTTCTGTCACTTTCTGGTGTGAGACATCGGACTGGAGTGGAAACAGGATAAAGATGCTGACCTTCCTCATTCCTTGTGAGGGTCCCATGGGTAGATAAAGTGGGTGCCATACTCGTGTCAGTTCCTTTTCTTTTCATAATGGTCCTACTGGATAGCTAGTGTCGGAGGCAGCTAATGGGTAGGAGTTCACGTTCACAGAAGAATCGTCCCCCACCCCAAGGAAATTTTGGGATTATTTCAGACCGAAACAGTGTTGACGCATTCCAACAGGCAACCGTAGAGGAGATGCAGACAGAAGTGGTCCCTGGACCTCGTGGAGGGCAGACCCCAGCCTCGGATGCTGAGACCTAGCCTGGCTGAAAGACTAGAGACTTAGTCTTTTCAAGTCTATGTTTCTTGACCTTGGAAGAGAAAAGCAGTTACGTCCCATGAAATCTGTTCTTTGAAAAGCTTGTATATGTCAATATAAGGTGGAGGGGAAGAAAAAGAAAGCTTTCCATAGTATAATATGCATTCATGATAAACGACACAAAACAAGAAAAAAACAACGCAGAAAACTTAGCAATTTAGAAATAGAAGGGAGCTTCCTTATTCTGATAAAGGGTGTCTGGAAAAAAACAAAACCCAGCTATGTTGAACATTATACTTAATTGTGCAACTTTAGCAACTTGATGCTTTTTCAGTTCTTCCATTCATAGTCTCACTGGGTGTTCTAGCTGCTTAATAAGACACAAGAAAAAGGGGCACAAAATTAGAAAAGAATAAACAAAATTGTCTATATTTGCAGATGATATGTTATCAGTGTAAAAAAATGAGAGAATCTGTAGACTATTAGCAATAATTTAAATTTGTTGGATATAAGATCAATGTACAAATATCACTAGCATTCCTATAGAGAAGCAAAAACCAAGCACAAAAGAAACAGTTTAAAAAGTAAAAATTTACACTAGCAACAAAAACTGTAAAATACCTAAGAAAAAAATTTGTGCAAAAATAAGCAAGAGAATATTTCTCTTTATGGAGAATATTTGAAAACGCTACTGGAGGGCGTAAAAGCCTTTTAAACAAAGGGTAAAACCTGCCATGTTCATGGATGGAATGACTCAATGTCATGAAGATACTGTTTATCCCCAAATTTAATCTGTAATTCAATGTCATTGCAATAACACACACACACACACACACACACACACACACACAATACCAGTTGGTGTGTGTGTGTAATTATATAAGATAATCCCAAAATTTATGTGAAAAAGTAATTGATGGAGAATAATTACCATACTTGTATGTAAGGGAATTACATAGGGAGGGAAATTACCTTTTTTATTGCATTGTCAAATGTGGTATTGGCACAGGGATATAAAAACACATACTGTTTAAACTGACTGGTGTGCCCAGAAGCCAATCCATACATGTACGGACCCATAAATGATGGCAGTGACATTATAATAAGTGAGGAAAACCATTTATTCAATGAATGATGATTAAACAGCAAATCAAAAAGGAACAAAATTCATGTCCTAACTTCATGTCACACTAAGAGAGTAGATTACAGTTGAGTCAAGTAAAAAGGATGTTTAAAGTCCTAAATATGAAAAGCCAAATATTTAGAACTTTTTTGGAGGAAAAGAACAAACTCTTAAAAAGGAAAAAAAGGTCTAATTTGATTACATTAAAGTTAAAACCTTTTTAATAATAGGACACCATAAACCAAATTAAAAGACAAGTCACATAATATAAGACAATTTCTGCTACACATGACCAATAAGAATTAATATCCAGAATACTTAAAAAGTTGCTACAAACCATTAAAAAAAAGAAAACCATGTCATAGAAAAATGGATACAGGACAGAAACTGGGAGAAATCGGGGCGAGAAGACTGTCTGGGTGATAAGCTTGAAAGATGTTCAAACTCACTAGTAGTTAGGGCGATACAAGTGAAAAACAATACAGCGTGGTATCATCCCTCACCTCTCTGGTGGGCAAAAATCAAACATATGACAACACCAAGGGTTGGCAAAAATGGGATTTTCATTCTGCCCTACGGGGAGTGAAGATTGGTAAAAATCGCTTTGGAGAATAAATGGCAATTTCTACTCCAAGTCAGCAAATCTGCATGTACAGATAGATAGACTCCAGAGAAAATCCAGTGTACACGTATGAGGAGAAATTTATATAAGAATGTGCCCATGGCATTGTTCATAGGAGTTAAGTAGAGGTCAACCACAATGTCCATCATTTAGGGAATGGATAAATAACTTATTTTATATGTATACGTAAGGCAGAATACTATATAGCAGTTAAACGAATGTATTAGGTAAAGCTGGATAGTTTCATGTTGAGTCAGAAAAGAAACTGCAGTCAAGTAGTATTCCATTCATGTAACTTTTTTACAAATCACAACATAGTATTTTACATTATTTATGGTAATACGTAAGTAAAAATTGTAAAAAAAGAAAAAAGAAAAATCATGCCTGGGAAAGACAGAAGCTCGGAACAGAAGTTCTGGGAAGCAAAGGAAGTTGGAGTGAAAAAGGAGCCCTCAGCTTGGTACTCTTCTGTTTCTTTAAAAAAGAAAAAATCACAATGAAAAAGAGAGACCTGAAGTCGATACTACGAAATGTTAACCTTTGTTAAATGTAAGCTTGGCGATGGTTATTAAATTACTTTCTGTGCTTGTGAGGTTCAAATCCTTCGCTGGACCACCAGCATCAGTGCCTTTCTGATTTGCGGGAAGGAGCTATGTAGAAATGAGTCCCTGCTTTAGGTGGCCCCCGTGTACAGGGACGTGTTTGGACGCACGCACCTGTGTCCGTGGCCATGTGTGCACACACTTGCATCCAGCGCCTGCCCAGCTGGGGTTGCCATGGCAACTTGGGACTGTGTGCTGAATCTGGGGTAGGTGCTTGGCTTTGCACATCGGCTTTTCATTTCCCTCCCGAGACGACACTCAGGAGCAAGGCTGATCAGCCTGTCTGTCTTTGTCCCTCTGTCTTCTAAATGTGTGATTCACCTTGTCATGCTCATGTTCTAGCTCTTGCCCCTGCTCACGTGTCTCATTTTCTCCGTTCATTCCGGAGACATGCGTAACTATAAATGCCTGATCAAACTGCCTAAGCACAGTTGACCACCTTAACCCATCTTCTCTAAGTAAGCAGTGAATATGCTTTAAGGACCAGGGGGGAAGATGCTGCCTTTGCATGATCTCTGTAGAAACTCTTTTCCCAGCTCTGGAAGTGCCAGAGTAGGGGAGCCGTGGAACTCGACGCCGTCACGGGGTGCTGCCTGGCTAGTGCCGTGGGGTTCCTGTCTGCCTTCTGCTCGCTGGAGACCACAGGACCCTTCTGGCTTGCCTTGCTCCTTGTTCAGCTGGATTTCGGGGAGCATGCCCGCGCCTCCCGCCCAGCCTCCTGGGTCCAGTAGCCTGCTGCGTGTGTCAGTCTTGCAGCCTGTCACTTGGGGTGGTTGAGCCCCTGCTAAGGGCTGAAGGACAGAAACTGATGGGCTAAGGACACCTAAATACGGATTCGGCTTTTGGTCTCAGACTCACCCCCAGCGACATTTCCTAGTGAGCGCAAGCCTACATAAAAGGAAACCAAATAAGCATGCATACTTTTTTTTTAATGAACACAGTCGGGTTTAAATTCTTAGAATGTTAAATCTGGTCATATGTTAAGAATTTCTGGTCCAACCTAACCAGCCAGCCAGCCCGCCAGCCAATATTTACTGAGTTCTTTTCTGTTTGCACTTTAGAAATGTGAAGGCTGAAGTTCAAAGGGGTTGTGTGACTTCTTTTCTGTTAGCTAAGCTGGCGCCTCTCCCCAGATAGGCGCCCACTCAATACCGGCTCCCCCGTCTCACTTATAAGGGTCATTAGCGTCTCCTCTTTTCCTGACACTTCTGAGACGGTGACACTGGGCTCTGGGTAAGGAATCGATGAGTCAGTATTGAGCCCTTAGCTGCTGGAACTCAGGATCTTAGTCTGGGGGGGACGTGAAGATTCGTAACCTGTGGGGGGGGGTAGGAATGCAGGGTCTGCCCCTCCAGATGGGCATTTGTAGGGAAAGAAGGCACCTTCCTGTCACCACCACGGGTACTGATTGTCCCTGATAATTGGCTAGGGTCCCATCCTGCGCAGGCAACAGCCAGACCTTAGCCCTTGGCCCCAGACTCCAAGACAGGGAAACCATCAAATGGTTTCACTCTGAAAAGGCACTTGAACAAAGTACTTACAAGACTTACTCAGGACCTGTCTGGACAAAGGGATGGATATCTAGAGGTCTGGCAACAGCTCTTAGAATTCGACAAAGCCCAGGTGCTGGCAGCAGCATAGCATAAACCTACTTACTGCTTTTTCTCTTCTTTATTAAGAAAAAACATTGTTAGCGTTGGAATGCGGGGGCCTGTTATTCTGAGAATTTTTCTTCTTACTGGTTCCAGCCTTTCCAAACAGTTAATGTTTTGTTGTTGTTGTTGTTTGTTTGTTTGTTTTTTGTTTTTGTTTTTTTTTTTGCTTGATGCATACATGGTACACGAAGGGTTTCATAGTAAAGCTATTCCCAGAAACTGGGAATAGCAGTTGCCTCTTTGGAAGCACCTGGCCTGGGCAGGACACTCAATTTGTATTGAATATCCTTGTAGTATTTGAATAACATTTTCCCAACCGCATACCCTTTACAATTAAGTATATTAAATTAAAAAATTATTTTGTAGAACGCAAGGGGTACCAATGCCGAAAATACTGCATACATGAGGTATTAACTCTGTAGTACTACATCTGAATTCCTACATCCCAGTTCTTGTACTTACATGACACAGCCAGTCACTTAAGTGCCTCAAGCCTCAGCTCACCAATCTGTAAAATGGGGGTGAAGATACCCACCGATCTCACAGACTGTCATAAAGGTGAAGTGAGGTGGATACACATGTCACTCTCCCTGCATTAAGTTACACGCCCGACTCTCCCCGTACTGTATGTACCCGATAGTAGGAAATGCCTCTCGTATTCCTTTCTATCCCCCCGTCCCTGGTTTTGTGGTCTGTGACCTCCTGATGGGAAGGGACATCTGCTACACTGTCTAGTGCTGTACCCGTCGTGCCGCGAACGGTGCCTGGAACAGGTGCCGTGTGAGTGTTCGTTGAATCTGCGTGCACACGGGACGGGCTCAGTTAATGTTACCTGATGCTTGATACTGATTTGCTGAACTACTTTACACGTGTCCTGTCGCATCTCCAATGGTTAGTGTTAATACACATCCAGGCTCCGGAGTATATACTGTCGCGTGCACACCCCTTCTGCTGTCCTGCGCGTTGTTGGAATTGTTCACCAGCTGGCCTGTCATGTACTGGCCTCGGTGACCGCCAACAAGCCTAGTTGTCCTGCCTCCCGGCGTGAAGCACCACTGCTCAGCCGTGGGCAGCTCATTGTTCCTTCGCCACACGCTCTGTTATGGTCCCTGCTGAGGAATCCGGAGCTGGTGGGAAAGCACAGGAGCTGGTGCCTGCGAGCAAGCGCAGATCCGGCTGTGACGTGCAGTGGTCCTCGAGTAGGGGAGGAGCTGTCCCGCCCGATAGAACCTGTGCCCCAGGAGACAGCAGTGAGCAAGCCAGGTCCACACCACGGCCAGGCCTCCGTGGAATTCATGGACAGGACCCGGCATGCACTCCGCAGTGACCGGAGGATGACACCCGGTCGTCTCAGCCCTGGGCAGTTGGCTCGAGCAGGGTGGCACTGTGTTTTCAAACACCTGGCAATGCTACACATCAGCGCCACACAGCTGGGGACCAGCTGCCAGTCCCCACGAGGGTTGCGCTGTCACCTGCTCCATAGTTGGAGCTGTCAGCCTCTGTCTCTGATTCACGATGATCGTCTAGATGAGCTGAAATGTGCAGGATGGGCAGTGCCACGTGGAATGTGGTGGGGGGGCCATCCCAGGCACTCGTTATGGGTGCGGGTTCCAGGTCCCCCCCCAGACCTGGGAGACTCTTTGTGGGGCTGGGGCTTAGGAGACACCAGCTTTCACAGACCCGTTGTTCTCCATCACGGGAGAGGCCGAGAGCCATGGTGGAGTAGACGGGAGTCTGCTGTCGAGCTGGACAGACCTGAGTGAGTCTGGGCTCTGCCCCCTGCCCGCTGTGTGGCTTGTGACAGACAGCCCCGCTGGCCCTCCATGCCCTCCTCTGTGTGATGGGATAATGACGGTGGTGTCAGCGTCACAGTTGCTAGGATTGAGTGAGGGAGCCCTTGTGAGCCACCAAAGGACAGTGTCCACCCTGCAACCAGCACTGCAACCAGCACTTCCGAGCGTTGGCTGGTGACTCAGGGTGATTTGCTGACCATCCTGGATGGAGCGTGTCAACAGCTCTGCCCCACTCACTGTCCAGCAGAGACAGGCTGGAGTCGTGTCGAGCACGTGAATGAACACAGGAATTAGTGGCCATTTTTTGACAAGTTGACCACTGAAAGCCAGTGCCACTAACTCCTGGATTAGCTGTCACTGTCGTCTGTGCATCAGCAAACTCCGAGGTGACTTTCAGGAAAGCCTCGTCACTGAGGTTAGCAGGGAAGGAGGTGGACACTGGGAGTGATTTGGGAAAAGAAAGCAGATGCGGCCCAAAGAAGCGACCGCCGAAGCTCCCTTTCTGTTGTCCCTTACGTGCGTTAGTCTCAGTGGAACTGCGACAGTTTTTCTGATGTTAAAACATTTTTCTTCTATTATTCATCCTGGAAAACCCTAGTTCTAGATGCATCTAAGGCTTACATTTGAGCACCTACCTAAAACAGTGGTGTTTGCAACAAAGGAAAATAACACACAGAATCTGATGGCCTGCCTGTCCCTGTCACCAGCAGGCCCGTGGACCCTGTCATCTTGATGTCCTTTGTGACTCCGTGTGGGGACAGTTGGACTCGTGGGGGTCTGGGGTGTAGGTGAGAGACCCCAGCTTCCTGTTGTTCTGTGTTTCAAGGCAAGCACCAGTGCCCTGCGCAGAGGGGTACATTAGGCTCAGGCACTTGCCTGACATGCCACCTGCCCGGCATTGGGAAAGTTGGGGGCCTCCTGGTCCTGTGGGAAGTTGAGTTTGGGTACAGCCTGCCGTCACCTCTGTAAGGGCAGCCTGTCCGTGTGGTAGATGGAACACAGCTGTGCAATCGGTGGATCTCAGTTCTCCTCCTGAATCTGCTACGAACTCACCTGGTGGCTCTCGGAGCCTCAGCCCTTCTAACAGGCGCCTGAAGAATACACTCCCTCCCTGGCCCTCATGGGGAGCAGAGAGGGTACCTTGTACACGACAGGAGGAAACCCGCACCGGGAGTCCGTCTCCCCGCTTCGCTGCTAAGTGGCGCTGTTGGTCATGCGGTTGGGCAATTTGCTAATCTGGGTTTTCATTTGTTTGTTTTGGTTTTTTATTTATTTATTTATTGTTTGTTTGTTTGTTTCTAATAAAGCCTATAAAGCAACAGTCAGAAAACATTCAATTCAGAGGTTTAGTAGGCCTGGTGTATCTGCTTGTGCTGGAGGTGCCGATTTATGTGGCCGTTCTGTTTTCCTTCTGCACTTGGGGAGAAGGACAGGCTTGGCTTGCTCCTCATTCTAGTTCTAGGAGGACATGGTCTTACCAGGATCAGCACAAGAGGTGACAGAAGCTAAAGATCTGTGACTTGAGCTGAAACTTCCAGGGGAACCAGGTAACACAATCCCTTTGTCAGATGTGAATGCGTTTCCCTGGGCTTAGCCCAGCAGCAGAGTTCATTCAAGAGGAAAGATGCCTTTCGGATAGAGGGTGGGCGGTGGGGGGGCAAGGTTCTGAGGTTCATGTGGGCAAGTCTTTTGCTTAGATCAGACATATTTCTGCCTGATCCTGCCTTTGCTGTTTCTGGCACTCTTTTTTGTCAAGTATTTTAAGGTATGCTGAGTTTAAAACAAAAAAACCTAAAAAAAAAAAAATTCCTGTTCATTTAAATTATTGCAGTAGTTGATGAAGATGTGACTCTTTTTAAAACGTGATTCTCAGCGCCCCAAAAGACAAGACCCACTGACCTTAAAATAAACAGGTTAGATGTATTCCGTGCAGAGTCAGTCCCCTTTTTATTACCGACTAAATCTACTTCATTAAGCTGCCACATCCAGCACTGAAGTTTCCCTCTAGAGAAAATGCTAGTTAAGACGCCTGTTGAAGTCCCCACGTTGGTCCTCTTAGCATGATGTCCATTATTTAGTCCCTGTTTTCGAGGGCTGGAGTCCCTTAACTCAACGAAGTGATTTCTAAAGGAAGTGGCAGAAGGGCCCATTAGGTGATAGTTTGGGAATGTGCTGCATTGTCTTACGTAACTTCCTACGTCATCTCACACTGATTAAGCACTTGTGTGCCTTGTACAAGCGCTGATATCCGAATAGAGAACATTCCAGCCGACACCCAAGAAGGACTGCAGTGGGTCTGTGTTGAAACGCTCGGGGCGACGTAATGCCTTGTACCCTTGGCTGAGGCCTGGTTCGTGTCAAATGCTGTGAAGAAGGAGGGAGATGCTGTTTGTTCTCTCTGAAGCTGTCTGATTAATGGTAAAGTCGGTTGGAGAATATGTAAACACAAATGACGCAGGCGGTGTCCTCTAGTGAGAAGACAGCAGCGTTCGATCATGGAGGCCTTGGAGGGCGAGTTGAATGCGTGTTGGGTACATGGCTGGAATATGAGGCCGGTCGGTGGGGACTCTCCTGGATTGAATCAATGGAAGACCCGAGAGGGAGGCATGTGAGAGCAGAAGAGGGGGTGTCAGAGGTAGTTTAAGGCTCAGAGGAAGGGAGGGCTTTTGGAATAGGGAGAGTGTGGAGGGGGGCTGGCCTCATGACAAGTCACTGAGTCCCTCTGGGATGTGTACGCAGACGGCCTTGGCTGGTCAGGGAGCCACCAGGGAAGTGGATTGTTTCAGTCGGTAGGAAGAACCTCTCAGATATTTAGAGACCTTGAAACCAGCAGTGTCTTCTGAAAATCCGAAGAGCTGGGCGCGCGGTGGAGGAGGGAGAGTGCTCCATTTGTTTTTCCGGTTCTCTTATTTTTTGAGGCATCACCAGTATTAAAATACCCTCCAGTGCATGAAACAAGGGTGTCTTGTGTTAATAGGAGTATTTTACTTGAGGGACGGGAATCCAACCTCTCCTGAGTGCAAGTTTATTTATTTTCTAAGTCTTTGAAACAATCTCTTTAAGAAGTAAGTTGGTGCCTTTAGAAGGGGCCAGATTGACAGCCCAGGGAGGACGTGCCATTCCTGGACCAGTGGGATACACATCGAGTCTCTGATGGGACCAAATTAACCTTTGATGAAGAAGCCAGCCCAGCAAAGCAGCCTCCCCGTCCCCCCAACCCCCACCCCCCCACTGGCATCATTTCTTAGACGAACAGGGCAATGATTCAGACCCTTGAAATTACTTCTCCTTGGGCTGAGATGCATCGGCTGAAAGCTGCAGCGACTGATAACTTCTTAGAACGTGGGCTTTAGAGGAACACAGAGCAGGGCCCACCTCCCAGCTCCGTGAGAAAAGCCCATCTATTTTCTGCACTCCCGTTCACTCTTCTTTGAAATCAGGATTGTAATACTTGTTTTGCCTGGGTTTTGTGATGATAAAATAATATTTATAAAGTGTCTGGCTGAGTGGCTTGTACAATAGGATAAAAAAAATGTAGTTAGGATTTTCCATGTGGAATTCCTTGACGTCCTGTCTGAGCTATATATTAAAATAATCCAGATTGATTTTCACAGGTTTTGGAGAATCTACACTGACACTGAAATCAAAATTGGTTGAACTGAAGGGTTTTAGATACACGTATAGAACAAGTAGCAGTTGTTTTCACAACGTTATTTTTTAGTGATAGTGGCAAATGTGATTATCGTCCATAGGAAACAATAGTAAGGACTAGAAGCCTTTATGGGATCCGTGCAAATGTAAAACTGAAGCTAACAGTGAATCGTTTCAAAAACCAAATCTGCTTTGGATTGGCTCAGTGGTCAAGACCTGCAAATAGACCCCCTGTCCATCCAGAAGAGCAGTATTTCAGCGCTAGGGACTCCATTTAAAGAAGTTTTGTAGAATCCTGGTGTATCAGATGAGATTGGTGCTGTATCAGGGATGCTGTCATATGTAGGGAGAATGAAAAAACATTCCTCTCTTCTTTTAATTGAAGTCACACATGAATACGATGACATTTCTTGGCAGCGACTTTTGTTCCTTCTCAGTGACCTGAGCCAGCATCCAACTTCAGGTCACGGGCTGCACTTAGCCCCCAGTTTTGTCCTCTGCTGAGCCATCTGCTCTGTTACAGTGGGGAGGTCAGGGAACCTTTACGTTTCACCGTCAGAAGGTTTTCCGGAGGAGCGGCTCAGGAATTGAAATAAGCAAGAGCCAGTCTGCCGGGCCGTAGGCCAGGCCGTGCAGCTCACCCGCGGCAGGACAGATAAACACAGAGTGCCCTGGGCTCTGCCACGCCTCCCGCTTCCTCCCACTGGGGGGCTGGTGAGGCAGCTCAGGCTCTGCGCAGTGCCCTGGGGTGGGCTGTTGCAGCCTCCGCAGTCCCTAGTGAGTGCCGCCAACGTGATCAGGTCTCCCGCCTGCCCGATGGGCAGCCTGAGTCATAAATAAACCGGGCACTGGTGTATCAGGAAGAGAACAGGCCTCGTCGCCACACCAGCCTTTAGATTTGTCCCTGCCACTGTGATCTGTGTGATCCTGGGCAGGTCACCAAATGTCCACCGGTCTCCCGTTCCTCCAGGTTGAATAACAGGACCCACCTCCCCCGAAGGGATGTTCTGAGGTCTCAGTGGGATAGTGCACGGAAGGGTTTGTCATCTCTGCTTCCTGAATTCCGCTAAATGTTGTGGGTTGGAATGAGGACCAAAGGGAAGTGATCTGTGTTGGAAAGGGCAACGCAAAGCTTGTCCCGAAAAGCTTGCTTTCCTTCAGCCCCTTCCGATTAGTTCTGGTGGGCAAGCGATGGGAAAAGAGGAATGTGCTTTAAAACGTGTGTATTCCAGAGAGGGCTTTCCAAATGCCGGTGCTCTTGGTGGGGGGGGTGTGGGTCCAGCGGTCTGAGGGAGAAGCTAGTCGTGTGGGCGGGTCTCCCCCAGCCTCCACTGCTTGCTCTTAATTAACCTTGCAGCCTCTCCCTGCCCTGGACAGCCCAGAAAGCAGGAGGTAGTGCCCTGAGCCTGCAAACCACTGCATGGGACTTAGTGTCTTACTTCCCTTTGTACCCCCAGCCCTCAGCACGGGACCCCAGAAAATTGTTGTTAAATTATGGGACGCGAGGGCACGGAGTGTTGGAATCTGTCTATTCAGTGTTTCCCCAAAGTGTTTCAAGTATTACTCTTGGAAGGGGCTCCGTGAAAGCAACTACAACACCAAGAAAATACATGGCCTGATAAAGGTCCCTTTTGGAGGACAGCAGTGCATACTAACTTATTAAAGGCCCTGCAAAGTCCTGCCCTAGGAAACCAGTGTAACTTCATTCAGCCTGACACGATTTCCCAGCTTCCTTTGGTCTAGAAAGCCCTTTTCACTTCTTCTCAGAACGTGCGTATTGGAAACTACTAATCAATGGCGTATTGATTGGCATTAGTCTGTAATCGTAAACCTCATACATTTTCATGCAATTGCTAGACTTCTCTGTAGGCATTTGCTTCCTCGGAAGTGCCCGTTGTCCTTGCCAGACTGCAAAGCAAACTTCCGGTAGCTCTTCTGTCCCGTCATTGATGTCAGTGGGGACAGCTTGTTTGGCGAGACTTATCTTTCCTCCTCAGAAGGCCTATTGATCTCTGCATGACGACACCTCACCCCACTTAAGCCTCATGCCAGTTGTCAGTGATGGGACGAGACCCACTGAGCAGTCCCAAGGGGACCTCGATTATTTTAACAGATACGCCTATAATCCAGTCAGCTTTGCTATGAAAATATATCGGCCATCGCAGGTCACCCTCGTCCAAGCCATCAGTCTGTCTCACTTGGACAATTGCAGGAGCTGCCTAACCAGACCATTCCAGCCCAGCAGCCAGGGTGATCCTGCTAAAACGCAGGTCCCATCAAGTCCGATACCTGGGGAATGCCAAGGTCCTGACAATGGCCCCTGTGTGACCAGGGCCCCTGCTATCCCGCCCACCCCTCCCCTGCTGCAGCCACTCCAGACTCAGTGCTCGTTCCAGAATGCTGCCAGCAGGGTCCTCTCCCTCCTGCCTGGAACACTCCTGCCTCTGATGTCTAAATGTCTCACTTTCCCACTGCCCGTGCCTGCCAAATGCCGTCTTACCAGAGAGGCCTGTCTGTGTTGTCATACATAAAACAGCAGTGCTCCTCTCACCCCACCCCTTCTCCAGGAGTTGTTCTCTGTCCTCTTCCCTGCATTTTTTCCTGCACGACAGCCATCAGTGCCCGACATGTGATATGTGTGCTCAGTTATTTGGTTATTGTCTGCTCCGTCCGCAGGGGTGTCAGCTGACTCTGGGCAGGGGTTTGGCTTTGCTCTGTCTGTCTCCCCAGCTCCTAGCAGGGTGCTTGTCATGGAGGCAGAGCTCAGTGTCTAGAGACTGAATGGGTGAGGAAGGGGCATCACCACCCTCTGTGAGTGACATGACCAGGACGACTTATATGCAAGAAGTCGAACGTCAGGACATTCTCAGTGTGTGGTGTTATTTCCAACCGCTCAGCCTGGCAGCTTTTTGCAGGTTCAGAGGCTACTGCTTCTGAGTAGAGTTAGCAGAGCCAGAGGTGAGAGCCAGCGACTGGTGAGAGAAGGAGGGGGTGTGCAAAGGCAACCCAGAGACTGAAGGCAGCGCCTTCACAACCGCAGGCAGCAACGCGAGCCACTCACCACCACTTTAGGTTGTTTCCTCTTATAACGATCATTTATTACGTTCGTGCTTTCTTGCCAGGGTCTGTCCTTGTTGCCTCCTACAAATGCCGCTGTATTTTAATCTTTTCCGTTACAAGCCTTTGAGTTTGCAAGGGCTTGCACCTGAGCTCACCATGAGGTGTCACTTCGTATGACAGCAGAAAAGGGCAGGCTTGCTGGGCCTCGATTTCCTTGCCGTGAAATGAGCAAATCAGAAGTGAAGGTCTTAAAGGTCCCCTCCTGTCCCAGAAGCTCCACTGTTCTCGAAATAAAGTCACCATGTGTCGTTCATTTTATGACTCAACGTAGCAAATCACTTAAGAAATTAAAGCTACACCCCAAGGTGGTAGTGGCCTTGTGGAAAGTCCCTTTCCTGCCACTGACTATTTGGCTCTAGAAATTGTTAAGCTCGGAGACTATGTGGGCAGCAGTGAAAACTCATACCGATGGAAGGTTTCCTCTAGGTCCTGGTGGATTGAGGGTAGAAGTTTCTTCAGAGAATGCCCAGGGGAGCTGGCACAAATGAATCCCAGATATAAGGCAGACTAACTTCAGAGAAGGACATGATGAAAAAGGAAATGCCATTTGTTGAAGGTAAAAGTACAAATCCAGTCGCAGCTTGTGCACCAAAGCTGACACACACTGTAAACTGGAAGATTCCACATCGTGTGATCTGCCAGCAACACAGCCAGCGGCCCAGCCGTTCTAACAACACAGCTTCCTGAGAAAAAGCCACTGATTTTTCAGCTGGAAGGAGAGAGGGGGGCATGTGCAGGTGGGGGGTCGGTGCCCAGCAGACCCTGACGCTTGTGGCGAGAGCGGCTTTTCCAGGGGCAAGAAGGGGCCTTCTCAGTACAAAGGGAGTGTGCGTTCTAAACTCAGCTCCCATGAACTCATCAGTTCTCCCAGCAGTGCAGAGAGTTTGTTGTGATTCCCGGTTCACAGTGGAGGCACGCACAGGTTGAGGCTTGTTCTGTGTCACCCTACCTGCTGCCAGAGGGAAAGTGTATTCCACGCCTCTGATATTTATTTCTGTGATACGTGGCCTGCACTTGGGGCCAGGTGCCGTGACAGCAGGGAAGTCAGATCTAGTCCCAACCCTACAGGCCTTGTAGGGCAGAGACCCTGCTGTGGCAAAAGGCTGGATGACGTGAGTTCTCTACGTGCTCCAGGAGCACACGCAGAGGGTCTTAATCAGTGAGGCACGCGTGGGCCACCCCCTGAGCTGGCTTATACTTGTCAGCTGAGAACGTAAACGATTAAGACCTAAGAAGATTCTTTTCCAGTGATACAGCAAACGCCGTTCATAGTCAAGCGTCATTGCTTGGTTTTGAATCCGGCCAAGACACAGACCCATGGTAAGATTGTAGATTCCAGAGGGACCTTCAGAGATGTTGCTGGCAGGAGGACATCAGGGAAGAAGAGGCCTGGACTTTATCAGTCACCCTGGGTGTAATTCCTGGACCTGCCCCATAAAACTAACTCTGTGACCTTGGGTAAGACGCTGGGCCTCTCTGAGCCTCAGTGTCTCACGCTGTCAAATGGTATAAGGATGAATAGTGAAAACCTAATGGGCCACAGAGGCCTGGCAGCAATCGAGCTCGATATAGAGGTTAGGTGTGTAGTAGGTGCTCACGAAAACTGGAAAAGTGGCCCGTCTTTTCTGTGAGGGGACAGTCCTGTCCCCAAACAGGAAGTCTGAGGCGCTCCATCCCCCCTATTCTTTGTCTGGAGAGAAATGTATGGGGCAAGTCAGTGCCTTTCATTGCCACCGAAAAAGAAGGAAAATAAGGAGCCTACGGCAGCTCACCAAGACCTCCCACAGTTCACCGGGCTGCGTGGGCAACTGGCCACCTGCCTGCTCTTTTAAGCACAACTCTGGTTTGAGCCAGATACCTGGGCACAGAAGTGAAGTGTGGGTGCAAAGAGGCAGAGCAAGAGCTGGAAAGAAAACTGGCACTCCTTGGAGGTCTGCTGGGGCGAAAATACCCTACGATGAGGGTTTTCTTCTCGGCCTGTAGTTGGAATTACAGCCCTAATTTATTGCTATTACGGGCACTGAAGTGTATATGCCCCAGGCTTTGCAAACACAGGAAATCAGCCAGTGTTCAAACAGCACTAAGAAAATGAGGCTTCATGGTTGAAGAGCCGTGGGAGAAAGCAAACCTGCTCCCTCCTTTATGCTGGTCCCCGAAAAGCCCACCTCCTCCTCCATTGGCCTGTTGAGACACATTCACAAAACAAAGGAACAAATTACTGAGTGCCTAGTGCGCCTGATTCTGTGCAGGAGGCGGTGAGGGACATGGAAACTTGGAGCCCATTGTCCTTTGTAAAGGGAGAGGTCGGGCGGGTGGGGTTCATACCCAAAGCATTCTGGGAATTCAGCAAGATGGCCTGGGGGAGAGGAGGAAGAGGAGGAGGAGGAGGGAGACATTAGGAGAAGGTGCTGGGTGAGCTTTGAGCAGGTGTGTTTGAGATGCTACCTCAGAGTGAGTCAGGTGAGGGTCAGATACAGGAAAGGTTAGGCCGGATGGTATCATATTCTCTGCACAGTGGTTCTCCCCGAGTCCTCGGGGAGACGACGTCCATCCAAGACAGCACAGGGCAAGAACTCAGAGGGTCACCCATTCAACACCCATGCGTGACAGGGAAGAAGGGAAAGGAGCAGATGAAGGGCAAATCCAAGGGGAAGAGGGAGCCGTACATAGAGTTATGCGCTGTTTGCAAGGAGAGGGAGAGAGACCGTCCGAAGAAGAAACTGGCTAAGGAGCAAAAGGAAGCAGAGGAGGTCGGCAGACTTGCAAAGCTGTCAGTGAGACCAGATCCCGTTCCCGAGGGAGGAGCTGGTGTGGACAGGGTGGGGAGAACACAGACCCTGGGCGAAGCGTGTTCTGGAGAAGGTGGGGGAGGGCTGCGCGCAGTACGGAGCTGTCCTTGGATGGGCAGAGGCAGTCCCCTTCCCAAGTTTGGGGGCAGTGGAAGAAAATGGGAGCAGAGGCGAATATCTGGGGGTGCAGAGGACGAGAGAAGGGGTACTTCCACCACATAGCCTTTGTCTTAAGGAACATGCAATGAGAGGGTGACGGCGGTGGGTGTAGGGGATGGTGAGAGAGACACTACGGGAAGTTCGGGGATGAGAAATTCCCGAGGGACTGTTGGGGAGGATTGGCTCCAGAATCTGAGAGGAGAGAGAAGAGTGAGGTGACTCCTCAGGGATGTGTGACACTCCCCGTGATGGTTGGGGAACGTGCACAGGGGACGCTGCGTTGGGGTTTGGAGGCTGGAGGCTTCCAGAGGGGTGAGTGAGCCAGGAACACGCATGAAGCAGCTGAAAAGCAGCAGGAGGTTCGGAGAAGGTGGAAGGGAACAGGTGACGATGGTGGAGAGGCTGAGTGAGACGCGCAGGGGAGGAGGGCTCCAGACTGAGGCGTGGGTCAGCGCTGGACTGTGGCTAGCACAGCCAGGTGTGAGGGACGGAGGCCTCTGGGGACAGAGACAGGCTGAAGGTGCCAGGTGCCAGGTGGCCTGGGGAGGGAGTGCCGCTGGTGCAGTCGGGAGGGCCGTGCGTGGGAGTCCGGTGTGTCGTGCTGCTGAGTAGAGGTAAGTCCACACTATACACCTTGGGAAGTCACTTGCGTTTGCTGGATTGGGGGCTCCTGTGCAGTGTTCCCCCCTTCCTGTGCAAGGTGGTCTAGCAGACACAGGGGCCCCGGTGGCGATGCAGGGCAGTGAGCTCGGCTCCTCCAGCCTCCATCTCCTCCCCCGAGGCCAGCAGCTCCTTCTGGCCTGTTTGCCGCTGCCGCCCCCACCAGCTTTGCTCATGGTGGCAGCAGCAGCAGCAGGCAGTCACCTCCTCGTGACACCGCCGCTCCCCTTCTGCAAGAATCAGGGGCTCTGCATGCACAGCTGGGTTTCAGTCGGTGCCCTCACCAGCCTCCTGGCAGCCTGAGCTTACCCTGGACGATAAGCCAGGGCTGCCATGCAAGTCAGGAAAAGGGCAGCAGGAAAGGAGGGGAGGCCCGGGTCTCACCTGTGGGCCGCACCTCACTGGGTAAATACAGAGGCGCATGGCGGGGGGCCACGAGGGCAGGGCTGCCCCTGGCATCCTTCCTTCCCACTCCAAACACTGCAAACCAAAGTGCCACGCCACCACGGCTGCCAGCTGTGACCTGCTGTCCCTCTGTCACAGCAACGTGACTTCAGCATCTGTATCCCTGCTGGCATTCGCTTGTGCCCAGCCTGGGACCAGGCACCGCATGGGGACATTTTTTTTGTTTGTTTTCCCAGGAGGCTATTTTTAGAGTGCTCCATCTGAACTGCTTCTGTAAACCATATATCTTAACTAGGAGTGTGCGTGCTGTTAATGAGATGTGCAGGTGTGCGTACCCGGGGACGGGTGACACAGTTCCTCGTGGGGCTGCACGGGCTGCCGGCCACCGCCTTGGCTCTGCCAGGGGGGCTTTGCTCATTTATGTCAGCTGTGCAGGCAGAAGTTGTGTCTGGGTGTGAGTCAGGTCCGTCTGGAATTCTTCAGGTGGGACCCTTCTTTCCTCCACAATCAGGGAGGTGCCAGGTTTGTGTCCTAAAGAATGGCACGAGGCTGGTCCCCGGAAGTGTGGCCCTTCAGTACCTTGGACTTCATGGAGTATGTTTGGGACCCGTTTGGCTGGCTGGTGCAGAGGAAACAATGAATCATGTCTATGCCACTAACCAGCTCTGTGACCTTGGACACACTATGCACTTGACTTCATTTCCGAAGCCTCAGTTTGTTCATCTGTAACTTGGGACTATGAGAGTGCTGCTTTCATGAAATTCGTAGGAGAGTCAGATCAGGTAAAGCATGTAGCTCCTTGTTCGATGTTCAGTAAATCCTAGCCCCCTCTCCTTTTCTCCTCAGAGGCTCTTTTTATTTATAAACTTCACTCATCGGTGCTGTGGCCAATCCCTGCCTGAGGCCCAGGTGAATGAATGGTACAACAGCACGAAGACTCTTGAACTGAGCCTTGAGGGGTGACCAAGAGTTTGTGGCAGAGATTCATGGGGAGGGGATGACTCTTGTATGACTGCACCCTCTTTTTGAGGCCCACCTGACGATTTCCACATTTTTCCCAATGGCAGAGCTTTGTGGGCCGGCAGGAAAGGGAGGCTTTCTCCCTTGTCTTAAGGATTACCTCCAGCCCCCGTCTAGGTGAGCCCCGCACAGAGCCTGCTGGCGCTGTGTCACATGGGGGGGCCCCTGCTATGGGCACCTCTGCTCTGCCTGGCTGCCTCCATAGGGGGCCCTCTGAGGCGCACCTGTGGTTTGGGGGAGACTTGCCAGGTATGGAAGAGGAGAAAGGGGGCATAGCGACCTTCAAGGCAGCGCAGTGGAGGCGTGTTCTCCCCCTGAAGCAAAGCACAGCTCATTCGGGACCATGTGGGTGAAAGACGTGGGTGCAGGGTCTCTGAGCGCGTCTGTTCCCAGAGAGCTGCTGCCCATATACTGTTACCTCCCCAGGATGTGTCCCAGCTACTCGGAGGGGGCAGATTTTCCCAGGTGATGTGTGTCCAGGAGACATGCTTCTCTCTAATGTCCATTTTTTTGCCCGCCACGGAGACTTATAACTACAGGCAGTATTGTTTTTCCCCGTAGCACATACCTTTGTCATGTCCGGAAGCTTCTGGAGTGAAGCAATGGTGACTTCTGTCAGCTCCGTGAATTAACAGCCCATCTCAGCAGATTTATCTGGCAGAAACACAGGAGTCCTGAAACCATGTGGGCTGGCCCGCATGACCCCTGCCCTGGGAAAGTGAAAAAATATGTCATAAGTTTTGGGGCTCCGTAGCATTTGAAAAGCAGTCACATTTTATTTTCATTTCCGAGTAGTTTTACAGTGACCACTATTGACTCTCATGTTGAATTCTGTGTGGGTGATTTGATTAAGGAGGTGAGCAGAGTGGACAGGAAGGAAGAAGCAGCGGCCCAGCTCACAGACCATCCGACGCTCCCCTACAGAGAGAAAACAGCTGGCCCAGATAGGCGTCCGGTGACATGCGCTGGCCGCCTTCTCCTCTGTGACATCAGTGCTCAAAAGAGACCTGTTCCCGCATTTTCTTGTGAGCAGCAGTGAGAATTGAGCAAATTCAGACGATAGTATAGTGCACAGTGTAGCATTTGCAAAAAAAAAAAAATAAAAGAAAAAAAATATATATATATATCCTCTCAAGCCACCCTAGAAATATTTTTCATCATTTCATTATTTCTGTGGTCCACGGTAAGTGATTTCAGTCAAC
Source organism: Rhinolophus sinicus (assembly GCF_057876585.1). Lineage (NCBI taxonomy): Eukaryota > Metazoa > Chordata > Mammalia > Chiroptera > Rhinolophidae > Rhinolophus > Rhinolophus sinicus. Next base: position 55,915,876 of record NC_142513.1, on the reverse strand, counting down.
AAATATAGGCTCCATTGTGGTGCGACCTCATATAAACTGCATATTCTCCCCCCACCCCAGCCCTTGCGTGTTAAAGGGGACGCTGATAATAATGGCGAGCGCAGGGATTTGTAGTGAGGATTAAATGAGATAATACATGGGGAGTCCCTGACGTGTAGCAAGTACTTAGGGAATGGCGGTCACAATCTTGTCGCCATCCACGTGACTGTGTCGTCCTTATTGCATCCTCAGATTTTTGGGTGGCCCACGCGTGATGTGTCTTGGGTGGTGCAGGTGGAGGCCTCCCTGGTCGTCATTCTTTCATTTTTCAGAGGCTTACTGAGCTCCTACTGTGTGCCGGGCACTAAGACGATGAAAATGAATGAGAGACAGTTCTGCCCGAAGCAGCTCCCGCTCTGCAGAGATGTTCGCATCCGCATTGACGACTCGGAGGGAAGCAGGCACCAGGGTCCCGGGGAAAGAGACCCTGGAAGGGGCTTCTGGGAGGGAGGCAGAGTGGCAGAGTCCTCTTTCCGTGCCATCCCATGCCGCCTGCTACCGTGATGCCCCGAGTTCTAGAAAATCAAAGCCAAAGCCAATTTGTAATAAGAGCCGCACACCTGCTGGGAGTGGCAAGAAGGCAAAAGTCAACACATTTTATTGCTTGGGGACTAAATTCAACGAGAAGTTGAATTTCTGTCAGAAACCGAAGTTCTCATCTGTTGGCATAAAATCCTGACGAGCCCCTGGGGGTGGGGGCAGTCTGTCATCTTCAAGTGATACCGAGAAAGTTCTGACTTTAAAAAAAGGAGATCGTCAGCAAAGGAAGTTGGATATTTAGAGGTGCTTTTTTTTCCAAAATTATTTTTAGCCTCCAGCGATAGTTTTTCTTGCCAGTTTAGGTGCCATATATGGACTAGGCCGCTTGGGAACAAAAACAAGCCACATCCTCCCGTGAGAGCATTGGGATGTGTTTTTAAGGCCTGTGCATGGGGTGGTCTCAAAAGGGCAACATGTTGGTGGGGGAGAGCCAAGATAAGAGTCCTGGGTAACAGTCACCGGTAAATAGTCACCAAGGAAACCATTAAGGAAACAAATGATCCTAGCCCACGTGCTCTGTAAAGTGTGGGAAGTTCTGAGATGGAGGAAAAGGCTTTTGTCTCCCGAGAGTGGTTGTTCTCTCAAGTGCATTATGTTTGCTTTATTGCTCAGTGTCTGCGAGAGAAGACACAGCCACATTTGTTCTTCTGTTTATGAGTTTACCCATTAAGTATTTGCTCACCTCATCGGTCTTTGAGCCCCACCTCTTGCTCTCAGGGGGCACAGCCAGGGCTGCAAACATGCAGTTGGAAGCTGCTTTGGTTAGTGGTGTGATAAGTATGTGAAAAACGTAGATGGGCTGGGAGAGAAGAACTCTGCATGGAGTGCTTCTTTGAAATAACAGGTGACCGCTGAACCAGGCCCTCAAGAACTGATAGGTGGCCAAGGAAGAAAGGACACTGGCAGTGGGAAACGTGCAGTGCCATCCTGATGTCAATGGAAGCAGGGAATTGTGGGTCATGGAGCAGGGCCTATAGAGAATGTGAGTCCTGAAAACAGCCAGAAGTCATGGAGTCCCTGAGTGGATGGTTGTCCCAGCAAACCCTCTCATTTTACGGGAGAGGAAGCAGAGAAATTGAAATGGAGTGGCTTGCCCAAGGGTCACATGACTCCAGGGAAGAGTCCGAACCAGAATCCTTTGGGCTTCTTCAAATGTGACATGATGAGTTGCGAGGTCAGTGTGCTAAGGCCCCTCCAGGGTTCCTTGATTCTTCTCTGTAGCTCGCAAGGATACGACTCACAACACACGAGGCAAAAAGGTCCAGTAGCTGTTTCTATCCTACATGGCTGCAGTTGTGCCAAACACCTAGCCTCATCATGTTTTCAAGACTAGGGGATTGAAAAATCACTTCTTGTTTTAAGAGATTCTTTTTCGTCTTTTGGTAATCTGTATCAGAAGAAAACTGGAGCTTTCGGGAAGTACAGCTGTGAAGGAGAGAGGCTGAGTTTCAATAAACAGCTTTGAAGGTTGAGACTGATCTTTCCCTCCTCCTTCAGGAAGTCCTCCTGGATTGCTGGACCCTTAGCCCATTGCGACCTAGCCCATTGAGCTCCATCTTCTGGCGCTGAAACCTTTTCTTTGTGCTTGCAGAGGTAGCAGGCAGGATGGGTTTTGTACAGAGCTGGTCTCAGCATATGGGGCCTACTAGTGAATCCATTGGGCAGTCTGTTCCCTGGTTCCTCTGCCTCTTGACCTTAGAGAGCATCACGCCATGCCTGGCTTAGCACTTAGTGTTTCCATCACCTGTTCCCTGCTATGGTCCACCAGGCTGCAGGACCCCGGACGTAGCCCAGATCTGTCCCCTGATGAGAGAAAACAGGAGTGAAAAACAAAGACACTGATATGACCCCCTTGCTCTGCCGATCACGGACGAGGGCAACCTCAGTGGTTTCGTTAGCAGGATCTCCCTTTCTGTTCACGGCTGCATTACTGTCTGGTAAATAGCAGTGCCTGGCTCACACCTACCAAGGAATGGCAGGGCCCAGCAGGCCTTCGTCTTCAACGGAAATGGGGCCTCAGTTCCACTGGGAAGTTTATGAAAATACTGTGCTGCCCACCTCACTGTTAGTGTGAGTTCAGACTTTTAAAAAAATCCATGGCAATCTGTACTTCAGTGGAATTTCTACTACCGTCTACTGATACATGTTTGTAAAGTGAAGAACTCGTATATTTGTATGTATTTCTCTACCCACCCATTTATCTAACACATGTTTGGGTGCCTGCTGTGTGCTGGGTGCTTCTCTGAGTCCTGGGGATATGGCCAGGGAAAAACCACGTCCCGGTCCTTATAAAGCTTATTACCCTTGTGTAAGGGAGACAAAAAAATGAACAAATAAATATAGTAAAATAACAGTAGTAATAACTGCTCTAATGAAAGCAAAGCAGGATCAGATGCTGGAGAGCAGGGGAGAATGACAGGCAGTGTGACAATAGGGAGGCCAGGGAAGGCCTCTCTTGGGAGGTGACACTTGAACAGAGCAGAGACCTGAATGAAGTAAAGGGAGTGAGCCCAGAAAATGTCAGGAAACCTGCAAGTACAAAGGCCTTCCCACCTACGCATCCATCCGTCTGTCCGTCCGCCCACCTGCCTGCCATCCATCCATCCATCTATCCATCTATCTAATGGCATGCCCTCATGGCTTAACACCATGAATGTACTAGCTGCCCTACAGCAATTGAAATATAATGATTGCCATCCCTTAATAGCAGGTTGGTCGAAGTTATTTTTCCTTTGCACTTTATCGCTGTAAGAGAATTTTCTTTTGTATGTTTTGTTTTGTGTTACAAGAGTGATATATTTTTTCACTTCCAAGAGATTTTTAAATTCAAGAAGCACTTAAGCTTGTGGGCTCAAAGGTGAGCCAAGCGAGTCCCTCTTTAAATCTTAGGTTCTTATTTTCAGGCCGTGTGCGATACTTCATAGCGTTCTCCTGAAAACTAGGTGGGGGCTACTTGCAAACCACAACACTACCACGACCAGGAAACATTGACGGCAGCAGCCACCAGTGGTCTGGGAGCCGTGCTAGGCAGTGGGCCAGGCTCTGTCCATTCTTGGTTTCTAATTTTTGACATAATTCTGCAAGGCAGGTCTATCCCATTCCACGTGGGAGGGGGACGAGGCTCAGGTTAAAGCCGCTGTCAATTCTCTTCCTTCCCTGACCATCCCCCCAGCGTCTCCTTACTTTACTCTTAAACTGGGACACTTCAGGCTGTCTTCTCAGTCGGCAGAGCAGAAAGAACTTTCTAAGTTCTCCTCCCTGTGAGTGGCTGCTGCCTGCCTTGCAATGCCTTGTGAGTCATGCACAGCAGCAGCGAATATTTCCCGAGGGCCCTGGAGCAGCGGAAAACTGGAGGAGTGTTACAGAGGTTTCTAAGTTACTTAACAGATTGTATGAACTGTTAATTACCTCATAACGGCATTTTATGGGGCTCGGGTAATCTGTTATGGGCACTGGCTGTTTACGTAGCTCCGTGGCTTGATGCAGTTATTTGATCTGCTCACATCCAAGCCAATGTCCACCACCGGTCACTGAATGTGGGGACAGGGCTCTGGTTCTACATCTGGTGACTCGTTGAGTTATCATTAGAAAAAAATTTTTTTTTAAAATTCAAGTTTATTGGGGTGAGAATCGTGAGTAAAATTACATAGATTTCAGGTGTACAATTCCGTATTACATCATCTGTAAATCCCATTGTGTGTTCACTACCCAGAGTCAGTTCTCCTTCCATCACCATATATTTGTTATCGTTAGAAAATTTAAGCAGCACAGTTACTGGGATATGACCTCTTGATGGGACTGGTTGAATAGATTTGGCAACAGACAAGAGCCTTGGTTTTCTTATCTGCAAAATGGGGCAAAGAAGGAGGAAGGCAGGTTTTTATTTATTTTTGGTTGTTTGTTGAATGGACTCTTTCGCTTCGGAGTCTGTAAGAAGTTTCTCACTCAGGGGACAGAAATGACTAGAACAGGTGCCAAGTTGAACAGATGACAAAGAGGAAGCAGAACCAGCCACCTCCTGTTCCATTTTAATTGATCCCACTGATGAGAATGCCTTACAATGGAAAGGGTGAAACAGGCAGGGTCACACAGCAACTGGCGTCCATAGTAATTTTGAAAAATTTAGCATGAGGGGACCCCAAGGGCTCGCTGAGTCCTGCTTTCCATTTTCTTAAGTGAATTTGAAGATGTGAGCTCGTAGATCTGCTGTCTGGCTCTTTTAAAAGAGTCAGGAGGAATGAGGGCCAGGAAGGAGGTGGCAGTTGTCATAGTTTTTCTTAAGCAGGAAAAGATGGATTCTGGAAACAAGAGCCAGTACATGCGAGAGTGACAACATCCCCACCCAATGTCTGGAGTAGATTGTTAATCAGATGGGGGCTTCATTAGAAGATTGCTGGGAGTTAGTTGTCCTGAGCTCTCCAAAAACAAGCAAAGCCAAATAAATGCATTCTATTTTTGACCGGGCTGCTGTTATGCCACGTTGCTGTGACCTCCTGGAAACGTATAACAGATTTTCTCATAATATCCTTATGAATGTGTTCAGCAACGCATTGCTTCCATTACTGAGAGGTGAGTTGTGTCAGACAGAGGCTAAGGCTTTTGTGTACGTTGTCCCACATAATCCTCCGATGAGCCCTATGAAGAAGGTGCTTCGTGATCTTTTCTATGTTGTGGATGAGCCAATTGGGGCTCAGAGAGATCAAGCAACTCGCCCAAGGACACACAGCCAGCAAGCGGAGCAAGAGTCTCACTCAGGTCTCAATCTCCCAGGGGAACACTAACTGCAGGATTTGCCCCCGAAGCATTCCTTAATGGATAGACACTGTTCTGGAAAGACCTCTGGTTTGGAGTGCCGCAAGGGTCTTCTCTCTGCTCTGCGCTGTTCAGCATTTTTAGCCATAACCCAAATGAAACCATAAAGGCACACTTTGTATGACAGCTAAATAGTTGGCACAGGCTGAAGAAACAAATCACGCACAGGATGGCATAAAATAACGTCCTCCATCCCACCAGTGGGAGGAAACCCGGAGTGCCATTGCAAAGTGTACCTTTCTGCACCAGTTTTTGTTTTGTTTTTCCTTTCAAGGAAGCCACACACGTGTGGGAGGGACACGTAAGAGCCGCATGCAAGAAAGGGACGTGGATTTTCTAAGGGTCTATATTGACGCCACATCCCAGCGCTCTCCTCAACATGGACAGACCACCTGTTTCAGAATCTTCCCTAAAATCCCTGCCAAGGATTCACAGTGGGCAGAAAACCAATCTGTTCTGCTGACTTCCTGTTGTCTGCATGGGCGTCACTGAGCCTGTGGGGGAAAGGAAGGCCCAGAGTGCCCGAGGGAGGGGTAGAGGGAGGCGCGGCTGTGGGACCCTCTCTGGTCAGTCATATGTCCGGTGATGATGGAACCGCAATGAGAAGAACAAGGCCTCCAGCCAATTGCAGGGGTTTGCTTCAAGTCTCCAGAGAGGCGGGGTGCTCTCATTGGAACCAGCCTCCGGACCCCGTCAGTACCCCAGGGGAGCCACAGTGCTGAAGGCTGCCCTCTACCCCGCCTTGGTCTGCTGCCCTCAGGAATGAAGACGTGGCATCTGTCCCTTGACACGGGACATTCCCCGTCACGCTCCATTCAGCAAATGTATTTGTTCAATAAGTATTTATTGACAGCCTACAGCACCAGACAGTGTTCTAGACGCTAGGGTTACCTTTTTTTATAAAACAGAAATAAAGAGAGAAGAGGGAAAGAAAAAGGCACAAACACCAGCCCTCAAAATTGGGAAATGTTTTAACCCAGGAGAAAGACCGTTGGGGTAGTGGACCTACTTCCGTATTCAAATAGCTGAAATACACTGTAATTTTGTTAGGCTAGAATGGTGAGGGCTTGGGCTTATTTTTTTATTTTTTATTGCTTTCTTTCTTTCTTTTCTTCTTTTTTTTTTTTAAAGTGGATTTTATCCCACAATAAACCAGTGTTTCTAATGTTCCTGGAGAATGTGCTGCCACTGCCGCTTTTTCTGTCCCTTCTGGGGTCAAGTGCAGAATGCCAGAAGCTTGGCCTTCCCAAGGAGTGTCGCAGGATCTGCAAAGGAGGGTTTTTCTGGCCATCTTGACTTCCTGCTTCAGAAGCAGAGGGGTGTGTGTGTGTGTGTGTGTGTGTGTACACACATGTGCCCGTGTGTGTGTTTAAACATCAAAAAGAGCCAAACGCACAGTCAAACAACCCCCAAACTGCCAGTTCCTTAGAAAAATATCCCATTTCCTTGGACCCCCGAGGGCATATATTTAAGTAAATACTTTAATTAAATTACATCCTGTTGCCAAGTAATTTCTTAAAGAAGAGGCAGTAAATGGAATGTCTTCTGGGAAAGTTCTGCGTAATCACTGGAAGGTTTTCTTCAGGAGGAAAATGTTTATTTGAAGACTCCCTGCAGCCCATTGTGTTGGCATATCAGAACTCTGACCCAGGAAAGACAGGAAACTTGTTGGCTTCCAGGGGATGCCACATTTGGGATTTGTCCCTCGCGCTGTGGGGCCAGCTGTCAGGGACGGCTCGGCCTTCTGGCCAGGCTTTTGCACTGCATCCGGCATGACTGGCAGGGCCGTGTTCTCTGGGGAGGTATCGGACCAAAGCAGGACTGTCGTAGAGTTTGGTAGGTCTCCACGTACAAATTGTCTATTATGCATCTTCCACCTACTTCAGCAGCGTCATCTGGCAAAGACCCATGCGAGCATTTGTGTTTGAAAAGTGTTTATATTTTCTCCTAAAAGAACACATACTCCCCCTAGAAAATTTGGGCACATAAGAAAGGCTTAGAAGGAAAATGAGAATCATCCATTTTCCCACAATCCAGGAATAAAGTACATTTGTGTCTGTGGTTTTGTCCGGTAGTTTTGCCCCCAAGCACATAATATCGAGCTGACACTGTAGAAATGAATTGTTTTCTAGGATTTATTGACAAGGAAAGGTGAATGGCCTCTGCCCCAAGGAGCTGGGTTTCTGCTCCAGCTCAGGCCTGCTCACTTGCCTTCATCCATTTTAATAGAACTCTTCTGTCTGGTCTGATGAAAGGTGAAAGATCTATGATTCAGTCAGGCACCTTGGCTCAGGTGAGGCGTCTGTGCGCCGAAAGGTCACAGGTCGATTACCTAAAAGTGGTTCGGAATTGCAGCCCTCTTACCAGTCACACTTCTTAAGGCGCATTATTGGTCTAATAAAATCAAGGTTATAATTTTGTAACAGTTGGAAATGGGAGTCCCAAAGGCACTGGGCATTTCTCTGGAACAAGGGCTCTCTACCCAGGCCCCCAGAGCAAAGCTGGCTTTAATGATGTCCCTTTGAATAATTGAATGTCAACTGCCTGTTGATTTTTTCCGTGTATTTTATTTCGCACAATACCCCCAATGGGTTGGTTGGTTTTCAAAAGCCACATGTTAGACACACAGTTGGATCTTTTTTCTTCTTCTTCTTCTCCGGCTTTGAGATTTATGCATTGATGCTTTTCTCAGACAAATCCCAGGGGAAAATACCTTTGCAAAATACAAAATTTTATCCTGGGAATCCACAGTGGATGATTCCCGGTTTCCTGCCGAGCCTCTGGCAGAAGCTCAATGGTGGGGGAGGCTGGGAGAAATGGCTGTGGGACTGGCGGGGCCCGTCTGATTGTGTTCTATGCCAGAACCAGTCAGTACCACAATCACCACCTAGAAAAGATTGAAAACCCTGCTATCGTGACTGCTGACTGAACCAAGGAAACCTGATGGGAACTTTGAAGAACTCTGCCCTAAGGGGTAAAAGATTTGGGAAATTTTAGATGTCACGGGGTCTGAGAAGTCATCTTTTCCGGGAGCTTGGATTTACAGAGGAGGAAAGAGAGGTTCAGGGGAGTTAAGCCGTGTGCATGAGGTCACACCCACCACGGCAGAGGGGATCAAAGTCCAAGCCATGCCTCCCATGCCCTATGGGTCCTCTTAGTGCTCTCGTTCCAAGGACACTAGACATGTATCGAAACCGTGCCGTGCAAATGAGAACCGCCCTTTGATCAGCCGTCTGATTACGTGAAAGACAGATGCCAACCTCTGTAGTTCCCGCGTTGTGGATAACCCCACGGGTGTGCGTGTTGGAATTGGGTAAACGCACCGCTGGCTGCAGCTGGCGTGTCCTCTGAGCTCGGTCACATCCTCCAAGGGAGGGACATGAGGGGGGCACTTTGTGAACGTCGTGAAAATCTCTTACCCTTTTAAAGAAATGTCGGCGCCGTGATTCCCAGTATCCACTGGGGCTTCGTTCAGTTGTGCCAGGGCCCAAATGAGAGCCAGAGGCAAGGAAGAGAAAAGACAGGGGCTTCATGGAGGGTTGAATGAGAGAAAGAAAATTAAAGGAGCTAAACATTAGGGGGTTTTTTCAAAGAGATGAGTCAATGGAGAAATAATAGTATAAAAAGAATTTGAAAAGCGTGAGAAGAAATAGTGTGTTAGTTATGTTAACCTTTTAGAACTTGCGCAACGCACCGCGGGGAGGAGGGCCTGTTTTGTTTGGTTGCGACCCGCCATCGAATGCTAACTCTTTCTACCACCCCAAGTAAGGGGCTGTGTGTGCTGCTTATTCGTTCTGCTAAGAAGTCGTCCTGCTCTTTAAGGCTTCAGAAGGTTTCCGTGGATCCCGAACTCTGGCTCTCTCTGGGCTCATCCTGTCTTTGCACAGGATGCTGAGGTGTGGCTTGTCTGAGCTCAAGGTCAGTGTCCACGTCTGCCTTTGCCACGTTCACTCCTGGGAGGGGCCGAGCGTTGTGAGAAGAACAGGGTCTTTGGAGCAAGATGGAGAAGGTTCATCCTGGGTTCTGCCTCGTTTACCAGCTCTGCGGTGCTGGCCAAGTGGTTAAGACGTTTCTGGGCCCCAGTAGGTCATCTGTAAATGGGATGTCAGCCCTGTCCACTAGAAGGAGTGGCTAAATGCCTAGTCAATCCATGGTCGTCGTAGTAGGTGGTGGTGAAATCCAGCTTGCCCTCACCCGTGGGCCACTGCCCTTACCATTTTGTGTTCGGTCTCTGCAGTAACACTCTTTGGCCGAGATGGGGCCAGAATGCAGAGTTCTTGAAGAGAGGGCTGGGGTTCAACTTTCTAGAGTTATCCCAAACCCAGAGGGCCACACCATGGGCAGGAACGTGACGTGGGGAGATGGGGGAGCAGGGCACACAACGGACAGCTGGGGGATGGGAACTGGATCTCACCGCGAGCGTCTGGGAGCGCTCCCCGGAGGGTAGGGAATTCTGCAGGCCCAGAGGAAAAGGGGGCTTTGCCTAATGTTCTCGGTGCAGGGAACAGCTATGGGAAGGTAAGGCTGAGAGGGGGAATGTACAGGGTCATGGAGAGTCTCGGGCTGGGCTGGGCTTCCCCACCCTGCAGTGAGCAGAGGGGTGGTGAGGGTATAAACAGAGAGGAAGCCGGAAGGGAGGGATTTTGGAGGAGGCTGTGCAGTTTCAAATTGTCTTCTGTCTGTAATGGGGGGGCCACTGGAAGCTTTTGAATAGCAGACAGGATCTGGGTTTTTGGTAGAAAGCTCTGGCTGCCGTGATTGGGTGGGTCAGAGTGGGAAGCAGCTGCTGGGGTGCTGGGAAGGAGGGTAGGGCTTGGAAGGCCGTTGCGATGCCCTTGGCAAGCTGTCCGCAGACTGTGGACCCCGTTAGAGACAGTATAATGAGGAGGCAGCTTTGAGGAACACCCCAGAAGCAGTGCTAAGAAGCTTGGGAGTCTGGTAGGACTGGGTTTATAAGGAACGAGGAAACAATGCCAATTACCCTACGAGTTTAAGTTTGCAGCTGGCGGCCCGTGATGGGAAGTCAGAATGGGAAAGGGGGAGAGGGAGAGAAAACAAGTCATGCTGGGAGCATTTTGATTTCGAGATATGAGGGCAAGTCTGCGTCAGTGCATTCAGCAGATGTGGGGAGGTGTGGCATTTGCAACACAGAAGGCAATCAGAGAAAGGAGTTTCATTGCCTTGTATTTGTGTAGAAGTTTAGAATTTACTAAAGAATCTCATATGTAAAAAAAAAGAAAAGAAAACCCAAAACAACACACCACGGGGCATTATTATCATCTCCGTTTCATGAAACCAAGGCCAGGCCTCCACGGAGCAGGACGGCGAGTCAGGGTGCAGGTGTCTGAGCAGCCCTCTCCTGTCCCTCTGCCTGGGACACTGAAATTCATACCCATCTCCTCCCAGTAGTTCCACCCTTTTGAGGAAGATTGTCATCTTCCTGCCACCCCCAGAGCAAGGTGACACCTCCTTCCATCGTCTCCTCCCCTTCCTGTCCTCCTAGGGGAGAGGTAGCCACGTGCAGCTGGATGGACACATAGAAAGAAAACCTGAAGGGACATAAATGCCTGGACAGTGCTCACAAGACAACTAGGGGACAGCAGAGAGTGACTCCACGCTGGGACTGGGGGTGCTAGTTTAGCCGGGTTTCTAGCACATGCAGCGAACAAATACCCACCGTCGTCCCTCTCAGATGTCAGAGAGAGAAGAGTATAAGTAGGCAGAATAGATGGGGGTTCCTGCTATGGTGGGAAGGGTGAGCGGACAGCAGTGCTGGGAGAAGTTCATTTTGTCTGCAGATGGGGCAGGTGTCACTGAGATCGGGACGTGTGAGTAAAGACTTCAAGGGCGTGAGGGACGAGCCACAAGGTTATCCGGTGAAGAGCATTCCAGACAGGACAGCAAGCTTCTGCGTGGGGTGGGAGCATATACACCTGCTTTGCTAGGGGAAGCAGGGAGGCGGGCCTGGCTAGGGCGCAGTGAATGGGGAGAGGCACAGCGTCCGTGGCGGCCCCGGCCAGTCACGTAGAGTCTTGGTAACGGTTGGGATGACCCTGGCTTTTATGCCGAAGGCCTGGGAGCCACTGCAGGCAAGTGATGGGCTCTGCTGAGTCCTGTGTGCTGTGCTGATGGGAGTGGGCTGTGGGGGGTGGTGAGAGGAGAGCCGGGCTCTGTGCAGTGATCCAGAGGGACCCGCGGCGTCGGGAGCAGGGCCAAGCACGCGCCTGTTGTGAAGGGAACACTGACAGAGGTCCTGATGGGTTCCATGTGGAGAGCGGGCAATTTGAGGAGTTAAACAGGACCCACGTAACTGGCTTGGTGGGTGGGCTGCTATCAGGATGCAGGGGCTGCAGGGAGAGCTGGCTCGGCTCCAAGAGGAGGTCAGGCCCGGGATGTGGACGTGCTAAGTCTGAGATGCCTCCAGCGCATCTGGATGAGGACAGCATGTGACACATGGGGACTTGAGCATAGAGGTCAGGAGAAACGTCAGTGCGCGAGCTGTCCACGTAGAGATGGAACCTAAAACCGTGAGTCTGGAAGAGACGGCTCAGGGAGTGGGTGTAGATAAAAACGGGGGGCCTGGAGCACTCCCTTGCTGAGTGGACAGAGAGGACGACCTCGCCCAGAGGCCAGAGGGAGCAGCAGGGGAGGTGGGGGCACCGAAGTCCAACGTGGCAGGGAAATCAGGTAGGACGGCAACAGCCATTGGTTTCCTCCACGTTCACTCCTGTGGAGGTCTCATTCCCGTGGCCCCTCCACCGGTGACAGGTAGTGGCCACATAGGGAAGGGCCAGTGAGAAAAACGCCTCCATTGATCAGTTACGTTCCTGCTTTAATACCAGGAGCCCTAACTGTCACTTACTGATGTCCTGTGCCGTACCTCTACCTTCCTCCTCCCAGTGTTGTAAGGCCACCACATTGTACAGCCGAGGGTGTTGTTCACCGTCAGAGTTAAAGCGGCGGTAGGGGACCGAGAACCCAGGCTGGTGAGGCTGCTGGGCGCATGTTTTTTGAAGCTGTTTGTCCAGCCAGGCCCTGGGCTCCGACTCCTGAGCAGTCGTACAGGGGGCCTCCTACCTGTCCTCTAGGTGGCCCACAAGTTGACCAGAGGCCCTTCGCTGAATTCCTATAAAGAAATAAGACCAGGTTGGGAACGACCCCAACAAAACTCTGTGCTGTCTGTATATAGTATGTTGACAGCAGTGCGAAGCTGAACTTTGCCAGAGGGCAATGTCACTTTTTTCTTTTGCTTTTTCCTTTGTCGGAACTATGTCTCATAAAAATCCCTATGGTATGGCCCAAAGGCATATAGAAATCTCGCTCTGTTTCAACATAAAATGTACAAACTTAAGTAAACACGCATGCAGAATGAGGGATTCTAAGATGGCTCTCAGTCAGGCAGAGGGGTCTCAGAGCCAGGAACCAGTCTGTAGGCGGCCTGATTTTAGTTCCCACCACCTTGTGGGGGCAGAGGGCTGGGTTCTGCCAGCCGCAGGGAGCTCCCTCCAGGACAGCTCTAAGGCCTGACATAATTACACCCAGGAAGAGTTCTAACACCCTTGGAGCCCCAGGCCCCAAGTTCCTCTCACTCATGGAGGCCCATCTGTGGGAAGTCTCATCCCTGAGACGTGCCATCCCTGAGAAGTCCCATCCATGAAAGTGCCATCCCTGAGAAGTCCCATCCCTGAGAAGTCCCATCCCTGAGACGTGCCATCCATGAGAAGTCCCATCCGTTAGAAATACCATCCCCGAGAAGTCCCATCTATGAAAGTCCCATCCATGAGAAATGCCATCCCTGAGAAGTGCCATCCATGAGAGTCCCTGAGAGTGTAAGTGCCTGCCCTTATGCAGTGTCCCTTCCTGACCCAGAAAAGGCCCCAATGCTTCCTTCCCAGAGTGCTGCTGGCAGAGCCTGGGGCATAGGGGCTGAGGGGGAGGACAGGGCAGGAGTTTGCAGTGGGACCACGGTTCAGGGCCCTGGAGGCTTGTCCCATCCTGAGCTCGTTGGCAGGGCAGGGCACTCACCTAGTGCTCAGTGCAGACGGTCATGGTGGCCAGGTGTGTCCATGGCCTGTCTGCCAAGCAGGGACTTCTCCCGAGTACATGGGGCAGGGCCACTGCTCCGGACGGAGACCAGCACCCCTAGGCTTCCCTCCAACTTCCGAACGTTCCGGGGCCATGTTGCAGTTAGAGGAAGACACCCCATCGGTTTTCTGGATGTCTCCTGCACGTGTGACAGTCCCTCTAACCAGCTGGATTTTATGGAACCCACAGTGGGCCTTGCCTAGAGCACATTCTCCGCTAATTTTTAAAGCCAGTCTGAGAGTTTCTTCCTGGAATTCTAATCTGTGTGCTTCCTTTGCCAGCTTCTTGTTGAAGGAGGGCTGTTTAATATCTCAGAAACCTGCTGGGGCTTTTTAATGATTCTGTTCAAGTTTTCTCCTCTCACTGAAAATTCCATCTGGCCGAGGATTAGGGCCTTCGTCTCCTGCGGGCTGCCCTTAGGGTTTAGAAACTGACAGCCCTGCCTCTTCTCCACCTGGACAGAGCCCCCGATTAATCCAACCTTTTCACTCCCCTTGATGGGAGCCATATGCTTTCTTCAAAGCCAAAGTCTATCCTGTTTAATTAAAAACAAAAATTAACACTGCTTTAGTCATTGGTTTTAAAACTCTCTAGTTTTAAGTTCTAGCTTTGCTGCTAACCAGTCATATAGCTAGAAACTCATCTCTCTGGGTCTCAACCTCATCCTCTCTCTGAAAGGAAGAAGTCAGGTGACCTCTGAGATTTCTTCCAGCCCTAAAGTCTTGTGACTGTGTGGGTTCATAACTCCCCACCTCATGCTGTGCTCAGGAGAGCCCAGATTTCATGCTGAAAGCACAGTTTGCCCCCAACAGATTTTTACCGTGTTTCCCCCAAAATAAAACCAAGCCGGACAGTCAGCTCTCATGTGTCTTTTGGAGCAAAAATTAATATAAGACCAGATCTTATTTTACTATAATATAAGACCTGGTATAACATAATATAATATAATATAATATAATATAATATAATATAATATAATATAATATAATATAATATAATATAATATAATAAATAATATACCGGGTCTTATATTCATTTTTGCTCCAAAAGACGCATTAGAGCTGATGGCTGATGGTCTGGCTAGGGCTTCTTTTCGGAGAAACACGGTAGGATGTGACCTCTGAGAAGAAGGGGAGGGGGGAGGCAGGCCTGCGGCTGTTTGGGTTAACATCGACGGAGAAGGTGGGGGTCCAGGCTCTTGTGCCTCCTGGTAACCAACACTAGAGGTTCAGCGTTTCAACAAATACTGACTAGGTGCGTTCTAGGGGCCGTGTGCCATTCTGTGTGCTGAGGACACAGCAGCGGATACAACAGAAACGCCTGTACTCACAGAGCTTATGCTGCACAGAGCTTATGCCCTGAGCTGCTTGACTGTGTTCTGTGAGACTAAGAGCCTTGATCTTCTCTGGTTACAACCATCGTCTATAAGATCCACAGTCATTCTCAGCCACGTGGTGTTTTGATAGTAATGTGCTTCCCAAATGGTGTGTTTTATCGCCAAACAGGGCTGCCTTTTCTTCCTGGCCCGACTTGGGAAAGTCATGCATCATTCATTAGACTTCTCCAAACAACTCACTTGTGAGTAGATAGGAACGGGAGACTTCAGACGCTGGTGACTGCTGACATTTTTTAAGAAATGGTCAAGCTAGCTATGCAGCCGAAGTTTCGGATTCTAAATCCAAGCTTCTTTCAACAAAAATACCTATAAAAAAATCTGTGTGTCTCTAAGCAGGGAGTCCACTTCTCAAATGCTAAATGCAGCACTTGTTTCATGGACCCTGTTTACCTCCGCCCCCGGCATGAGGCAAATGCCTCACAGGTTTCTAAAGCTGTCTTTTTTCATGGCTATCACACCAGTTTTTGAGCTGCCAAAAAGCACGCTGTCGCTTCATTCCCGTTCCTTCTTACTCTCGGTGTGAAGGTGACCGCCGTGGCCTGGGAGACACAGCAGAAGCCCCAAAGCTGCCCGCAGCTCTCACGTTACTGCTCCAGCCGTTCATTCGGCTGCTAGGACATTAGCAGGCTTCCCGGGCATGTTGGCGCACACGAGGCCTCTTTCTCGGCTTCTGTTTTTGGTTCCCCCACCCGCACCTAACTTACCCGTCTAGCAGCCTAGCGGTGAGCATGCCAGCACATGCTGGTGTCAGTACCTGGGCCACTATTGAACGACAGGGCGGTCCATCCTTAACCGTGGTCACTGGACCACCAGTGTCTCCTGTAATGAGAGCGCAGTGAGCCTCACACGTGCAGGAATAGGACGTGGCGGCCTCAGACAGAGCAAAGCAAAGCGCACTGGAGCTACAAGACCTGGCTTCAGCTGCTGCTCTCTCACGGGGACAGGAAGAGTGGGTGTAGGGACAGACCACCTTATCGCTGCCATCCTGTGTCCTCTCTAAAAATGGACATAATGGTCCCAGCCTGACCAGCCTCCCCGGCTGGCCAGGAGAAAATATATACACCAATATGAGTAGAAGTACTTGGCACATTCTACAGTCTGTACCGATGTGAGGGGTTATTACTCATTTCCTATAAACAGAAGGAGTGATCTGTGGAAGGCGAAAACGAACGGGGATATCGAAACATTTTAAAGGGCACGTGCCGTTTTAACACCAGCTTCACTACGACTAGTACTGCATCCCCCATGTGCCTGAGTCTTTTCAAAAATGACAATTATTGCAGTCTCAGAAGAAGACATTTTCTCGCGAAAGCCAACAGGTCAGTTGTTTGACCATTTCAGGTTCCATTGAGATGTTAGTTATCATGGCGGGCCAGGAAATTTTGGGGATCCCGCTTTATAATGGGGGTTTGAATCTAGAGTGACAGGCATTATCGCAGGGTGAGGTGCCAGCGGGCACATGGCTTCCTCAACTTCTGGGCCAGGAAACGGAGTGGCTGAAGTCAGACAATCGGAAGGACAAGGCTCACCCACACGAGTCACACTTGTCACCTAGAAGCCTCCTTCCTCCGACCTTGCCGTGGAGAGGGGAACCGCGGAAGAATAACGCCTGCAGAGCCGCTGTGTTCTAAGAGCAGTGTCCCACAGGACGCTGATGCCCTCGTCTCCCAGGGACCTGCTGGCTGGCAGCTCCGCCTGTGCAGGGACGTCCACAGAGGGCGTGCTCACGCCTCGACACTGGCACCCACCTGTGCCATGGCCTGCGCCCTAACAGGGCAGCTCAGGAGAGTCGGGCAGGGGCAGGAAGGTGACTCTCCCAGTGAACCCAGTGGGCACCAACCTTCTTTAATTGTCGCCCTTCCGTGGTGGGTGTCAAGCATCAGAACCCCCAGGGAGCTGGTTCAAATGCCTGTCTCCAGGTCCCACTTTTAGAAATTCAAAGTGACTTAGGTTAGGATGGGACCTGTGAGTCCATGTTTTTAACAGGTACCAGGAGTGATTCGAAAGTGAATGGTTTGTGCAGCCCTAGATCTCTGGGTGCAGGGCCTGACTTGTCCCCACATGCGGTGGGGGCCTCGGACCTGCCACTTCTGCCTGGCAATACCCGTCCCACGTGGCTGCTGTGAGCACAGAATTGAACATGATGCTTTGTAGAAAGTGTTCGGCCTACAGAAGGGCTCTGCCAATGTCAGTGCCGTCCCTTTCCTTAGAGCAATAGCACAGGAGTTACTTCCAGTTACCTAAGACATGTGACAGCTCTGGGTTCCTGTTAACCCTTTTTGTGCATGTATAACCCAGGCATGCTTCCATCAGTCAGCAGGGTTTACAGGACATTTTCACCTCGCCAAGCAAGCATTGCAGGTACAGGGAGGGAGACACAAATGTGTGAAAAATAGTTGCCAGCACTGTGGATGGGGAAGTGTTGTTTGTGGAGGTGAGATGTGAGTACATGAATCACAAAAGGTTTGCTAAATGGACAGAACTCCTAAGTAATCAGCTGCAGCACAGCTGAAGACTAAATTCTAGAGTCTTTTATCTCCTGGGAATTTGGAGAAAGGGGAAAGCAGTCGTAGGCCCTGCCTGCCCCTGGCTGCCAGAATGAACTGCATGGTCTTTTAGACACGTACATTGTAAATGTAGGGGGAGACAGACAGCTGTCACTGGATGTATGTGTGTGATTAGAATCACAGAGTTACAGAATCTGAAGGGATAAATCAGACTCCTTATTATCCAGACACCTCACCGCCACTTCCCGCCCTTCCCACACATGCCCAGTGTGAGAAATCGGGACCGCAGCGGCCCAAGGAGCTCAGGTGTCCTAGGTATATAAAGGGGTTCAAGATCCAAATCATAGAAGCACAGAGGGTAAGGGCAATGTCATGTAAATTGTTCATTTTGATCTATTAGAAAACCCCTGTGCTGTGTAGATTCCTGGCTAAGTGATGCCGAATGCATTCTAACCGTTTAATTGGAGGTTGGCAGGAAGGTGTAGGGAAGTTTCTTTAAGTTAATAGCCTCTAGGCTCAGCGTCAAACTCCACAGTGAGCAGAATGTACCTTCTGGAGACAGTGGGGAGAGCGGATAAGAGGTCTTCGCTCTCAGATGATACCCAGGTAGCTTTAATGTTTTTCCTGAAGCCCTGCCCCATCCTCTCTCTCCGCCAGATGGTATCGGTAGAACAGCACGTTCTAAAATCATGTCGTTTTGTTCAGCGTCGTTCCCTTATTTATGAGACGCTGTGGGAACTTAACTCTTGTGTCTATCAATTAGCCTGTGGGAAAATTAGATTCCTTACGTATCATTTCTCTCAAAGTCACAGAATCTATTGAAAACGTTGAGGACGTGCTGTTCGTCTGTTTCGCATCTCAGCCCAGCTCTTGCCATCTCTTCTCAAGCAAACACTTTGACTCTGTCTTTCACTGTTACCACTTAGCATTCATACGCTGTCAAACACGTCCCAGGCAGCGGCTGTGCAAAGCCTCCTCAGATCATTATGCCTAACAAACCTAAAATTACTTTTAAAATGGAAAAGATGTTGATTTAAGGGGCTGGGTGTGACTGTTTTCTTGTGGTGCCTGGAAGATGATTTCTGGAGCACACAGACTGTCGGGCCCGTTAGCGGGGGATGAGGCTTTATGGTGGCTGTGGCTTGTTTGGCACCTCTGACCACTTTCGAGCTTGGGGACAGGCCCTGCGCTCGGTGCCAGAGGTTCAGAAGGAACTTCCTGCTTCAGAGGCGCTCACACAGGAACCCAGCATTGCCTTGCTGCGTGAGAGCCCAGGGAGAGGGGCCATGGACTACTGCATGAGGGTGGGGGTCAGAGAAGGCGTCACAGAGAGGGTACAACCTCTGCTGAACCTGGACGGGTGCACAGGAACTCACCACTTAGACACGGGAGGAGGCAGACATTCCATGTGTAGTGTGTTCCAAGATGCAAAACCATAGACATATAAAAAAACAACGTACATTGCGAAAGCTGCAAGCATAAGACCAGGTCAAGGAGAATTAAAAGTGGATGTCATATTATTGGGAGCCATTCCCCGCTCCCCCCCCCCCGGGGGCGGGGAGGGCTCACATGACCTTGCAGGCCGTAAGAAGTCATCAGCAGGTTTTAAGACGTGTATTTTAGGAGGATGACTCAGAACTGCCACAGCGTGACTCGAAGGTAAGGGAGGAATCCTGGAAACTGAATGTGTAGGATGAGCTCCTCTGTTCTGGGCGAATTGGTAGGATTTCTTGTGACCCAGCTCTGTGCCGGTGTCACTGCCTGATCAGCTAAGAGCCCTGTGGCCTCCTTGGTCGGGCTGTGATGTTAGTCATTAGCCAACGGCATGCATTTGCTTCCCAGAGACGCCCTTGGACGTGACTTTGTTCCTTAGGCAGGGCCAGCCTCCTAGACCTGGCTAGACCTTAGCTCCAAGGGCAAGTGGTGCGAGGAAGCGCCTGGACTTGGCCTCAGCTGCGAAACTAAGGCAGAGTGCAGACAGGGGAGCGTCACCCGTGGGATCACAGCGCTCTGTCTTCCGAGTGCAGGCCAGGGAACTAACAGCGGCCAGAGAGCTGGCCACTGACAAATACCAGTGTGCCTTCCTGCATTCATTACATGTCAGCATGACTTGGGTTTGCATCCAAACTCAGGAAGAGGCTTTTGGTCAATTTGGCAGTGGGTGGAAGTGGCCAGTTTCTTAAAGAGCAGCAGGACCCTCCATTTTAGGACCACGTGAGAATGACGGTCACCCAGCCCTCGGGCTCTCGCTCTGCTACATAACCAGAGAGAGCAGGTCCCATAAGTCAGCTCACTGACCCCGGGAGGCTGAGGGAGGTCAGGTCTACCTCATGAGACCCATCCTTGGGCCACCGCATCCAACCCTAAATGGAGAACTCAGTGTCGCCCAGACATAACCTTTGATAC
The DNA here is from genome assembly GCF_057876585.1 of Rhinolophus sinicus. Taxonomy (NCBI): domain Eukaryota; kingdom Metazoa; phylum Chordata; class Mammalia; order Chiroptera; family Rhinolophidae; genus Rhinolophus; species Rhinolophus sinicus. The sequence continues at coordinate 55,896,091 of NC_142513.1, read as the reverse complement.
CTTTTTGGTCGAGATTGCCCAGATGTGAGTGCCAGCCGGGACGTGGGCTCCGTGCACCGAGGAACTCGTTTTCATTGGCATTATTTTCCTAAGTGAGGTTCTCGCCTGGTTCCTGGTTCACATTTTTCAATTCACTGCGTCTCGGCCGTTTTCTTGCATTATGTCCACGTAACGACAACCACTTGCATCTATTTGAGTGTCGTCTGTGCCGGGCGTTTCACATGTGTTAACGCCTTTAGTCCTTACTCAGACCCCACGAGAGCGCCGTTATAACTGTGGTTGTGGAGATCAGTGCGGAGAAGCTCAGAGAAGCTTGGAGCCGCTTCCTGTGGACCCATGACTTCCTCTCCACCTGGAAAGGCTCTTCTCTCTTGACCCAGCTCCTCCGCCCCGCTTAGGTCTGGTTCCCTCCCACCGTTGCCATCACTATACCTGTGACTTCCTGGCCCAGGACACGAGTTCTCGGCCTCTTAGGTTGTAGACTCCACCCCACTTCTCAAAGGTGACTGGTGGCCTTGGTTTCATCACTGCCATCACACTCCCTGAAACTCTCTCTTCTCTTGGTTTCCTGGGCAGGGCAGGCAGGCCCCCATCCTCCCTCGCTGACCGCTGCTGCCTCCCCCACCTTCGGGGCCTGCTCTCCCTCCTCTGGCCCCAGAAGCATGAGCACCTCTCCGGCCCGTTTCCTGGACTCCGGTTCCTGGCTCTGGAGACTCATTCCTGCCCCATCCAGATGAGCCTGTGCCACTCGTGTTCTGTATGCGAGACCACGCGATTGAATCTCGTTGGTGTGTCTTGGTGACTGCCCTGCCACATGCTCAGCTCTCAGGCCAGCAAATGGGGGGCACCCCTGGCTCCTCCCAGCCTTTCCCTTCATAACCTAGCAGACAGGGAGTCCTGCAGAGTCTCCATTCCCAGCGGCATCCCGACCCCAGGGCTCCTTCCTCCCGGTCCCATGACCATCAGTGGCTCCCCATTTCTTCCTCTGGGTCTCCATGCTTCGGGCCATCCTGCTCTCGGGCTGATGCAGCCCCGACAACATACCCTTCATATGTTGTTCCCCACTCAGAACCCGCAGTGGCTCTTCTGTCAGCTGTTGGATCAAGGCCAGCTGCCCTAAACTGCCATCGAGTCTGTCAGAGAGACCTTTTCCCCCCAACTCCAGGCATGCACTGTCTTGTGACTTCAGACACGCAGGTCCCCTGACTCCCCCCCCACCCCCCGCCACTCTGTGGTCCTGTCTGCTCCCCACTGGCCTGAACCAGCCCTGCTTCCTCTTATTTCTAACATTTACAAATGAAATGCATTGTCTCTGAGAATGACACATACTTATCAGTATTTTAAAGTACAGAGAAGTAACAGTGGACCCTGGACGTGTTTGAAGTACGTGGATCTACTTATACGTGGATTTTTTTCAACAAATACTGTAACTGTATTCTTGCTTATGATTTTCTTAACATTTTCTCTAGCTTACCTTATTGTAAGAATAGAGTATATAATACATATACATACAAAAGACGTGTTAATCAACTGTTATCTGTAAGGCTTCTGGTCAACAATGGGGAATTGAAAATTACATGTGGATTTTCAGATCCCCTTGGGATGGGGACGTCAGCACCCTAAGCCCTGTGCTATTTAAGGCCAACTGTATACAGAAGAGATTTTTAAAAAAACACAAAAAACATAATTCTACCACCCAAAAACTATTATAATTTGTATGTATCTTTGAAAGATTAAATGCACTTGCATATATATGCCGTTTCCCCAAAAATAAGACCTAACCAGGCAATCAGCTCTAATGAGTCTTTTGGAGCAAAATTTAATATAAGACCTGGTATTATATTATATTATATCAATTATATTAAAGACCCGGTCTTATATTATAGTAAAATAAGACCAGGTCTTATATTAATGTTTGCTCCAAAAGACGCACTAGGTCTTATTTTTGGGGAAACACGGTATTATTTTTATATAATTGCAATCGATATTTTGTATCTTTATTCTCTATTGCTATGAGAATTTTCCCAACCCACTAATTTATCTTTAAACAGCATTTTTAAAAGCTGTGTAATAACTCATCATATAAATGTGCGATTGAGTGACTTACCTTGTCTCCTACAGTAGGTTGTTTTGTGGCTTCCAGCACATAAATAACAAATGTTCTTCTTCCTAACTCTAGCCATTTCTATAGCCTATGACTTAGCGTTAATGCAGAGGCAAATTGCATTTGTTGAGCTACTTCTGGGTGTCAGCCTCTATGCTTAGTGCGTTCCTTTCTCAGTTAAGCCTTGAAGCCACCTTGCAAAGTAGATATTATTAATATCTCAAGTTACTTGACTTCCGTCACACAGTTAGTAGGTATGAGGCCCGCATTCGGACCCCAGCTTTGAGTCTAAACCCGGCCCCATCGCTCCACCCTCTGTGACGGTGTTAAGAATGCACCGCAGGCTGCATCTGTGGGCCGGCCCTGACTTAGTGAACGCACTGCATAACTTCACGTGCTCTACTATCATCTTCCAACCGGATTATTAGATCCTCTTAGATGACATTCTCACTTTATAAATGAAGAAGCTGAGAGGCTTAGCAGGTACCTACAGTGTCAGGGTCTAAGCGATATTGGATAGCCTAGCAGACACACAACAGCTGATCTTTAAAAAGTTATTGTCCATTATGTAGACTTCCCTTTCCTGTACTAATACCTCAGACTCTGTGGCTGTATTGACCTGCAATGCAGGTTGTCTTGTCTAACGCAGCAGGGTCGTAGCCAGGTACCACATTCGTGTTGCAAAGTTGGTTCCGAGCCCTGCGTTCCTTGATTTACACCAGGTAGAGGAGAGCCTAAACAAGAGTATGACCCCAACCTAAGATTTCATTCCCCAAAGTATTACAATCCCGTTTTAAATTGCTTTTGAGCTAGGTCTGTTTTCTTTAGGCAAGTGGTTCTCCGCCTGTCTAGTCACCCGGAGGCCCTGCCCCAGTGTGGCTTGTGGGGGGGACGCCCCTCCCAGTTTCTGGTTCTGTAGGGCTGAGATGGGGCCTGATCATTTGCATTTCTGACAAGCTCCCGTGGTGACACTGGTAGTTGGGGACCACACTTTCAAAACCACGGTCTTAAGCCGTTAAAAAGATATCGCAAGGCAGGTCATGCAATTAACTATGGCATCTAATTTAGCACTTCTATTTCAAATGGCAAAACCTATGTGATTCAGTCACTCACTCCTTTACATCACTTGAAGTCCAAAGTGCTTCTGCATTCTGTGCCCCCCCCCCCCCCCCCCCCGGGACTGGCCCAGTCAGCTTCAGACCCGCCTGCTACCAGCGGCATCTCAGCCCCACCCCATGCCTGAGTCCTCCCCCAGTCTGGCGGGCAGTGTCCCAGATGCCCCATTGGAGCAGCAAGGAGAGGCTGAACTCACCTTGCTGCCCAGAGCCTGGGATTTTGAGTGTTGGGTTAGGTCCACAAGCAAATGCGTGCTCACTGAACACACTGGGCCCCTAACTGTAGTCCTGGACTCCACCTTGCTGGCCTTTGAGAGTCCCTTCTCCCCGGAAACTGCTTCCCTGTTCTGTCCCTAAGTGGTATTTGAGGTGTGTCTGAGCTTGTACAAACCTCCCCGGAACCCCACTATTCAATCCCCCAACATTTCACTGTTGCCTGGAGCTTCTGCTACCATCCCTGCCCTTCCATCAGATCTGGGGACCTGGCGGCCAGTTCTGATGGAGTCGAGTTTGCCTTACCCGGTTTTACTCAGAAATAGGGCTTCCCTCCCCAACCCCGCCTTCCTCTGGGGAAGTTCCAGAAGTTCTCTAGTCCTGATGCCTCCTGGCTCATTTCCCTTCTTCTGCCCGTCCTGGTGAGGGGCCCAGGTATTCATGACCAAAGCCACTCTGAATGTAATCGTATTTTCTCCCATCACTCTGAGATCCCAAGCCAGCCTGCATCTCCCCAGTGATGTGGACTTGTCTGTGGCTGAGAGTGTGCATGTTTCCTCTCCCTTTACCCAGGGAGATGATCATGAGGCCGTCTATGGAAAGCCAGACTGTCACATGGGCGTTTGGGAGAACAGCCTCAGCCACAGCTGAATTAGGGGGAGAAAAAGCATTCAAGGGCCAGGGCGTAGGGGAGGCGGGGCCGGGTGTAAGGAGGCGGGGCCGGTGTGAGGGAGGTGGGGCCAGGGCTCGAGGGAGGCGGGGCTAGAGTGTAAGGGAGGCGGGGCCAGGACATAGGGGAGGAGGGGCCAGGAAAAGGGCCGCTGGACCTGCTCTGCCCGGGCCTGCCTGGCCCCTCTGTTGGCTGCTGGCAGACCAGGCAGGTTCCATGTGTCACCACTCTCTCCATCACATCCACTCCTTTTTTACAAGCCAAAGATATGAGCAAGTAAGTGTGAAGACTTCACCCCTCAGCCTTTGTTACGAGCTCCCAGTGGGCCTCTCCTCAGAGAAAGGAGAGCGTTCTAACCAAAGCCTGGCACAGGGACTTGCATTCCCTTCTGACAAAAAAAGGGTGGGGGGATTGGGGTGGGGGAGAGGAGGTGTGACGGGGACGGGGGGATAGAGGAGGCCTTGTGGGAGAGACGGAGGGCCTCAGAGCGGGTGACTTTAAAAGTGCTGCCACTGGAGAAGTGCGGCCATGTTGTCAGTGGGGGAGAGTCCTCGCCTGGTTGACGGCGATAATCCAGACTTGGTAGCAGAGCTTCTCAGGCTCAGCGCCATTGACATTTGGAGCTGGGCAGTCCTTTCTTGTGGGGGCGGGCTGCCCTGCGCTTTGTAGGGGGCTTAGTAGCATCCCTTGGCCTTTACCCCCTAGATGCCAGTAGCGCCCTCAACCCCAGCAGGTGTGACAGCCAAAAACACTGCCATATGTTCCAGGGGTGTGGGGGGCTTAACTTCTTAACCCAAATTGAGAACCATTCAATAGGTATTACTGGGAAGCAGGTGCTTTCGCCTACGTCCACTCATTTAATCTTCACAATAACCCCACGGAGTGAGTGGCATTAGCCCCATTTTGCAGATGGGAAACTGAAGCCTAGAGGGGTGACATGTGAGTGGGTCACACAGTAAGTGCTAGAACCAGGGTTCGCATCCAGGTTGATCTGACGTCAAAGCCCATTCTCTTAGAGCTGCGTGATTTTGAGGAAAAGAAAACCCACTCGCAGGGTTTATTTTAAGGATACAATAGGATAGTTTACAGGCAGCTCAAGACAGGAAATGAGGTTTGCCAGGGCCTTTCAGAAATAGAGTTGGAAGGTTGAGAGCCAAGTTCACGCTCTCTGTATGTTTCATGGCTGGGCTTGTTATATACACAGTGGCTTCCTCTCCTGGTCCGCTTTCCCCGTAGCTTCCCCTGTCCCCCAGCCTTGTTCAGATGCCTCAGTCTCTGTCGGAAATCCAGATTCCCAGGAGAAACCGTGTAATTGGTTTAGCCAGGATGAGTGGTTTGTTCCTGGTCCAAACAGCCTTCTGTGCTAGGGGGCGGGGTCTGTGAGGGGAGGAAGTGATTGGCTTCCCCGTGCCCTGAGCTTGCCCTGAGCTTTTGCCACAGCTCCTTTAGCTGCCCTGGCTCGGCTGTCACCATGACAACAGAGGCCCATCTGCCCAACACCTCTGAGTGCAGGATTGTACCCACCAGCACCTAGGCCACAGTGACACCGCAGGAGATGTCAGCAGACACATCAAATTCTTCCATTTAGCAAACAAGTGGAGCCAGAGCAGCCCCCCAGAAATCGATCTTTACCAACACTTAATGAAGAGTTAGCTAGTTAATAGGCCATGACAGATCCAAAGGCTGTTAGGGGGTCTGACAGCCCAGACATTTAACAGCAGCAGTGGCCAATTTCCAAGAGATTACTGACATTCAGGGCCATTCAGGAAGACATCCGGGAGGAAATATTCACAGAATTGTTGCAGGCCCAGTGACAGCGGGAAGAGGGAGAAGCATAAGTGGCAGCTGGGTAATGTATGATGACAGTGGCATCTTTGAGCAAGAACACAAGTTGCTCTTGGAGCCTTTTAATCACAGAAGAGTCAAGAGCAGGAGCAGAGAACTTCAGCCGAATTTCCTCCAGCTCCGAAGGAACCCAACAGCCCCCCCCCCCCCGAGTTCCAGAACCCTTTTGTGTCATCTAGGGTGTTTTCAGGGGTTTTTGTCCTCTCCTTGCTCCGTGACTGGGTGACTGAAGGTCGGTGTGACACACTTGGGTGCCTCCCACATGCAAAGGAGCGTGGCCTTGTATTTCTGTGCCACTGCCCAGCATCACGACTGTCAGTGTTAAGTTGTCAGCCTCTAGTAGGCGCTGAGCGGGTGTGAGAGTGCCGCCACCGTGGGCCACATGCTCCACCTGGCCCCTGCCCTGGGGATGTCGCGGGGCCCAGAGGGACAACTGATTGGAGAGTAGAGATGACCATGCAGTGTCCTGGGAGCTCTAACAGAAGTAGAATTTCCTGCTGGGGAACACTGTCCACTCTGTCATCCGTGACTCACTCAGCAACCAGAATAGTCTTTTACGTGATGTCCCTGCTCAAAACGTTCCGGTGCCTTCCTACTTCACTGAGGACAAATCAGACTGCTAATCAAGGACCATGAGAGAGCCTGCCTTCCTCCCTGGCCTGTCCTTCAGCTCTGCCCCTACACGTCACGATGCAGCCTCCTGGCCCCTCTTGCTGTTCCTGAAATCATTCACCTTCACTCCCACCTAACACGCCCACCCTTACTCTTCCCTCCACGAGGAACTCTCGGCCCCCAGAAACGGCCTTCTTCTCAACTGTCAGGCCCCAGCTCAAATCCACCTCCAAGGAGCCAGCGTCTCCAACCACCCCTTTCTAAATGTGCCTCCCACACCGTGTCCCTCTGTCATTTTCCTCTTCTGTTTTCTTCATAGTTTCTATAATTATCTTGTTTGTTTATTTTGCTGATAGAGGTACAATTAATCACAACTAAGTAAGAAATGCATCATGTTCAGGGACCGCAGTGAGACAAAGGCCTAGGTGACATTTGAGCTGGAACTTGAAGCAGAGGTGTAACTTGCCAGGTCAAGATGTGGATGGAAGGGATTTTAGGAGAGGGAACAGCATAAGCAAAGGCACAGAGGCCAGTGAGTGTGTCACCCTCAGGAAACAGTGTTTTGGCAGCACGGCCAGACTATAGCCCAGACTATAACAGGAAGGCAGAATGGGAGTCCTGGGGGCTGAAACCCCCTGCTGGAGCCTTGAACTTCATCCTGTGCACAGTGGGGCTTCAGCAGTGTATAGTGAGTGATACACTAGACCTCCTGGATTTGCTCAGTTGAACCAACTTGGGTTTGAAAGTGAAGCTGAGTTTTTTTCTATAACAAGCAAAAGTAACTGCCTGGCAAGGGAGAGAGAGTCTGCTTCTGCTTGGAGTGAAAATCAAAGCGAGACTTTGGAGTTACGATGTCTTGTTTTCTGAACCCATCTTGGACTGAACAGCCGGTGCCATTCCTGTGTGTGCAGGGTTTGTGCTCGTCTTTGGGATGAGCAGTGATGGGAGCAGCCATGAAACCAGCAGAATAACTATTCCAAGAAGGCAGGCGCATTGTCCACGGATGCTTTTCTCCCTCCCCTGCCAGCTCCAGGCCCACGGACACAAACGAGCTGCTTGCCAAGGGTCAGGTGCTCTTTGGAATTCCACAGCCTTGAGTCGTTTTGGTGACAGCCAGATGTCAGTGCTCTTTGGGGCAGACGTTCTGGGGAGCAGTTGGTGATGAGCTCCCAAGGGTGTGACTTTGAAGACCAGATGACACAGCCGGGCACGAGTGAGGCCAGGCTCTGGTCTCCTCGTCCCTGTGTTCAGAGCCAAAGCAGGGCCATCACCGAATGTGCGCAGAACTGGTGTGAGTGGGGGACCAGTTCCCTGGGACAGAGTCTGAAACCCGGCTAAGGTGTCATTGTCCCTTTCCTCCACCTTGGGATGAGACAACTCTGTGTGACTGGGGCTTCTAGATTGCTCTGAGCCTCTGTTTTCTCAGCTCAAAAAAGAAAGGAATACCTACCTAGAGGAGCTGGAAAAGAATCAGGTGACAGCAGGTGTGCTGTGGCATCTTGCATTCTGTAAGGCAGCGGACAGATGTTAGGTACCATGGCAGCGGCTTCGCGAGCATGAATCCTAGACTCCAAGCTGTGGAAGAATTGGATTAGAACCTCAGGGGTTCTTCCAGCCTAAGCTCCAAGTCAATGAAGGAGCTCTTTCTCGGGCGAAGGCCCGTATTCCGGGAGGGGAGGTGTGCCATGAGCTAAACTGGCTCAGTCCTTGCGCTGCTGGAGGCACAGCTTGCCGGGGGAGATAGCGACCAATCAAAATGCTTCCTAAGCAGGACTGCTTCCACACGTGGACTCTCAGAGCCCCATTGTTTCCTCTTTTGGTACACTTTTTATTTTACAGTAGATTTAGAGGTACAGAAGAGTTGGGAAGCTAGTACAGAGTTCGCACGTACCCAGCACCCATTTTCAACATCTTACGTTAGCATCGTCCATTTGCCACAATGAATGAACCGATATTGATACGTTATTAACTAAAGTCCGCACTTTATTCAGATGGCCTTAGTTTTTAGTTACTGTCCTTTTTCTGTCCCAAAATCCAGGACACCGCATCCCATTTGGAGGTCACGTCTCCTTAGGCTCCTCTTAGCTCTGGCAGCTTCTCTTGATGACCTTGACAATTTGGGGAAGACGGGTCAGGTCTCTCAGCTGTGATTTGTCTGCTGGTTTTTCTCATGATACGCCTGGGGTTCTGGGTTTGGGGGAGGACGAGCACAGAGGTCATGCGCCATTCTCATCACACCGCGTCAAGGGCACTTCCTGTCAACATCACTTATCACTGTTGATGTTGACCTTGGTCACCTGAGTGGATGAGCGAGAGTTTGTCAGGTTTCTCCTCTGTGAAGTTGCTCTTTTTTCCTCTTTTCCGTACTGTGCCCTTTGGGGAAAATGTCACTGTGTGCAGGCCGCAGTTAACGAGCGGGCAGTTATGCTTCACTTCCCTGAGGGCAGAACCGCTGCATAAATTATTTGGAATTCTTCTGCATGGGAAGTTGTCTGTTCTCCCCATTTGTTTATTTAATCGGTTATTGATTTATATCTGTATGGTCTCATGAATATTTATTTCACCCTTGGGGGTTATCATCCAATACTATTTTATTTATTTTGTTGCGTACATTATTCCAGCTTTGGCCATTGGGAGTTCTTTCAGTGGCTCCTGTGTGTTTCGGACATAGCCCCACAGTGTGGGTTGGGTTTCTTTGTTGCGTTTTTTTGAGTAGTTCCTTATTTTCTGGGACTACAGACTACAAGATGTTCCAGACTCATCTTGTATTAAAATAGGGATATTTTTGTATCTATCGTGTGGAGTTGTTCTGAAATTAAATGAGTTACTACAAGTAATGCTTTTTCCCTGTATACTTTTTTGTAACTGTAACATATAATTGACATATAATTATATGTTTTTTGTAACATATAATTGACATATAGCATTATATGAGTTTCAGATATACAACATAGTGATTTAGATACCTGTGTATCTTTCAGAATGATCACCCCAGTAAGTGTGGTTAACATCCATCACCACACAGTGACAGTTTTTCCCCTTTGATAAATTTTAAAATCTCCTCTCTTGGCAGTTTGCAAATATACATACAATACGGTCTTAGTATTGTCACCATGCTATGCGTCACATCCCCAGGACTGACTTATTTTAGAACTGGAATTTTGTACCTCTTGACCCCCTTTACCCCTTGTGCTCGCACCTCTAGACTTCTTAAAATACATATTTTTAACAGCTGCATCACCACACTGAACTTTCACTCACACAAAAGAGATCCAACATCTTTTTCTATTAAAACCCCTCCTAAATCAAAGCCCCCTGTATTGTACTTGTGTAGTTTATTGTCTTCTCTAATACGGAGCTTGCTTTCACTGTTCATTCTCATAGCGTTTATTCCTGCATTATGGCAGCTGCACAAGCCCCTGGGCTGCTGCAGCCTTCGCTTGCTCTGCCCTGAGGCAGGGGGCTGGGTTCACTGACTTCCCAAAGCCCTTCCCCAGCCATAGCACAGGTCACTTTCTCTGGCAGTGTCTATACTTCCTCCGGGGTGTCGCCTTCCCACCCCGCCTCCGTCACCCGTCACCAGTGTCCAGTGCCCCCCCCCCCCCCGCGGGGCTTGGCAGCACACATGCCTGGCCTGTGGGGAAGCTTGTCACTTCACTCATTATCCAGCCTGTAAGCAGCGGCTGGCGTTGTGGGTTCCGTGCCCCTGACCAGATGGCACAAGAGGAGCCCAGGGCCACACGTTCCACTGTAAGCCTAGTGGCCAGCTTCCCTGACTCCAGAAAGCAAAGCCTTGCTGGGTGGAGAGGAAGGGCTGCGCAGAAGCAGTGTGTCTGCTCCGAGGCCTCCGGTAGCACAGCAGACCCTGTTACCGCATCAAAGCAGCACTGAACGCTCTGCAGCTCGGACACAGCCTGGAGTCTGAGCAGAGACAAAGCTCCGTGATGTGCTTCCAGTGCAATTGGAGCTAAGCTCCTGCAGGCCGCTGGTCTCCATGTTGGCGTCCTGGTACCGAAGGATGCACCTGACACATGTTAGTTGTACTTAAAGTTTGTGAATTGATCAGCGTTTCCCTCTTCTGGGCACTGGTTCAGGTGTAGGGTAGGCGCGCAGTCAGTGAGCCTCGCTCTTCTGGGGTCCCCCCTCCTGCATGGGTCTGGGAGTGTTTGGAGGTGCACTGGCTTTTGCCCACTCCTCGGCTGTAGCAGAATGATAGGGCTGCAGCCTCAGGCTGAGAGCCGGCTGCCTAGGGTGAGAAGGAGGGCTGGGCTGAGCTCCTGCCCAAGAACAGAGGAAGAGAAGGGGGACAGAAGCGATCCCACCCCCTCACCGTGTTTGAATCAAATGCCTGCTTCATTAACAGCTGCCCCTCTGAGAGTCAAAGACGGAGACGTCCCCACGGTCTGTTCACTGAGTCGCTCCAGAGGCGGTTTCCTGCAGTGATGAGCTATGACGTCCCTGAAACCCAAAGGACTGGTGGAGCTGCTGGGCGGATCCTGAGAAAGCTAAGGGGGAGGGGTGTGAGCCATCGTCAGACTCCATGCCTCTCAAATTCCTGTGCAAGGAAAGCAACCACACACAACACATGCACACATGCACACATGTGCACACACGACGCGCACACACGTGCACACAGGTACATACACAACACATGCACACATAAGTATACACACAACATAGGTGCATACATGACACAGTATACATACACATGTGCACACAGGTACACACATGATACACACAGCACATGGATGTATGCATGACAATGCACACAACTATATGTATACACGCACACATGTGCATCCATGACACGTGCATATACAACACATACACACATAAGTATACACAACACAGGTGCATACACGACACAGTATACATACACATGTGCACACAGGTACAAACATGATACACACACAGCACATGGATGCATGCATGACACATGCACACACAACTATACGTATATACACACGTGCATCCATGACACGTGCATATACAACACATGCACACATAAGTATACACAACACGTGCATACATGACAGTATACACATACACATATGTGTACACGTACATACCTGACATGCACACTGGTGCATACATGGCACACATACAACTATACACTCATGCATACAGGTGCATACACGACATACACACATGCACACGTGCATACATGACACATGTGCACACACAAGTATACACATACAATACACACATGCACACTCACAATTTACATCTCATTCCATTCCAGAAGGTCTTTAAGGTGACAAAAATTCTAGCAGAATGAGTGTCAGTGAACCCTCCTGAGTCTCTTCAAACCAGGTCCTAGATGGTGTGAGATTCTCTCACTGTGAGTGAGTGGTCCTCTGTCAGTCAAGGGCGCTTTCTGAGGTCGTCGTGCTTTGAGCTGGAATCTGAGGGCCTGAAAAGGCAGCCTTTCTTGTGCGGTCTCCGGAGACACCTGTTGGTGTCTCAAGTGAAAAGATCACTGTGGAAAATAAAAGAATTTAGGGTGTTAACCACTAACGAGGCCTGTATCATCTCTAAATATCACAGCAGTCTCTGATACTTGTTCTCCCCAGATTCTTGAGGGCCTCAGAGGGGTTTGCATGTTCTTAATAATGTGATTCATCTTTAGCATCTGCTCGATGGCATAGGGAAGAGTTTTCCATTTTGGAAAACTATTCAGTAAAGTGCTGGCACCAGGAAGTGGGGAGATTGCAGCATTGGGACCAGAATCCGGGGCGTTCGCCTTTAAGTCCAGCCCACACTAAGCTGTGCCACCCTGGAATGTGGATGACGTGGGCTGCTTGCTTGCACTTCCTCTAGTGGCGGCCCTCACCTAGGAGGAAAGGTTAGCATCTTGGGCTGGAAGGGGCAGGTGTGGCCTCAGCTCCTTCTCTCTGGAATTACAGGAGAAAGCAAAGCCAAGGTCAGTGAGGTCGTGGGGGCATGACCACCATACCCCCCAGGAGCCCCTCGAGATGCACCCTTTTCCTGCAAAAACCATGGTGGTTGGCTCTCCCTGGCATTTCTGAGGAGTACCGCCCGTCTTGCAGAAAAGAGGAAAGGATCCCTGTTTGCATGACCTTTTCCTGAGGCTTGCTTCCATCAAACAGCAGATCCACCTTTTCCGGCCTTTCTCTTCTGGGGAAAGGGCAGCCCTGCTACCTCTATGAGCAGCAGGAGGGGAGCAGCAGAGACAACCCAGGGAGCTGGGCCCCCAGGGAACTGATGGTCCCTCCAAGTTCTCGTTCCAGCACGAGAAGAGCATTTACTCAGAGGAGGGAGGGAGGGTGACTGACTGCATTCAGGGGACCCCTGCGCTACCAAGAGCTCTAGGAACCCTCGATATTGCAGTGAGCAGAGCTGTTGGATAATCCCCAGAGGGAATGCATACCGTGAATTCACAGACTGAGCTCGTGTGATCGCCCATTCATAAATACTCCCTGCGCACTTACGGGGATCCATGTAACGCCCCGTCTCTTGCTCGTGGTGGGGCACAGCTGTGAAGTGAGCTGACTTTAGAGCCGGCCTTTCCTGGGTTCAAATCCTGTCTCCACCTTGAGTTTCTGTGTGGCCCTGGGTGAATGGCTTACCCTCTCTGATGTTCAAATTCTTCCCCTGTAAAATGCAGATACAAAGAGCTTGTCTTATGTTGACCTTTTCTTGGTTATGTAAATAAGATAAAAGCACTTAGCCCGGGGTAAGCACTTGATAAAGTTTCCTCCTTAATCAAATATTGGAAGGGGGCTGTTGGGGATGATTCCTTCTGATGTCCCCAGTCCCAGGCGGGGCTTTCCCAGAGTTACCTCCGTGCCCCTCTCCCTTCTCCCTGTGTCCAGCCCTCAGTCCCTCCTCCACCATCAGACCTGCACTCAGGGAAGCACTCAGTAAGCACGTTGGCACAGAAGTTGCAGTGACTAAGGAATGCTTCTCTTTCCAGATGAATCTGCATGTTTGAATTGGAGGCAGAAGCTTACGCTGATTCAGTGCAGCCACGCTGGGCCGAGTGTTGATTATACTCAGAGGAATAGGTGTCTGAAAGCTCAGTGGGGCTGGTAGGGGCAGCGTTCTGGGGTAGGTGGTGTTTGAGTTCCCTGTGACTGTTACGGGGTGGCTCCAGGAGCCGCCAGGCCCGTCCGAATCAGATCAGCCTTTCCGAGAAGCGCAGCCACCCAGCAGCCTGGAGTGTGGCACCTCAGGAAGAGGACTCGGGAAGGGGCAAGACTGTCTGTGAACCACGCGAGGACGTGTGCATTTTATCAGGAAGGCAGTGAAAAACAATCCTGGATGACTTTTGTGGTCAGTCATGTGTCTAGGAGAAGGCGACTGTTGGTGACGCTGTAAAAAACTTGGGAAGGGCGGCAGGACTTGGTGACTGGGACACCAGTTTGCCCGAGGAGTGAATTTCTAGTTGTGGACGCTCAGACACCAGCAAGCTGCTAGGGGAGTTACTTGGAGGTGTGAGGTCGGGAGACAGGGCCCGGCGGGGGTCTCTGACAAGCCAGGCCACTCTTTCCAGCTCCTGCTCGTGTGGCCCGCCCGTGAGTGTGGTCTCGGCGATCGCATGCTCCCTCCGCCTGATTTTATTAGAGCTTTCACTGGAAATCAGTGTGCCTGGAAGCCAGCGGCTCCTCTCCAGCCTCTCTCCCACCCAGCGCAGCCCTGGGAGGACCCCGGGCCCAGTGCCTGCCTCCCTCCTTTCTATGTGTCAGGAGCTGTAGTTCCGTAACTGGGCCAGTCCTTTGGAGTCTCAGCATTTCTCAAGGTTGGTGAGAAGAAAACACCGGGACAGAAAACATTAACTCAGCCTGTGCTATCAGATCACCCAAAAAGGACAAGGAAAATGGGGAGCTAAAAATAGCCCCTTAGGACTAGTTCAGCTTCTCCTTGTAAGTACTGAGCTCCGAGCCAGAGGGAAGTTTAACCACTTGGAGACCTGATGTGCTGTGATGTTTCACTGGGGCCCTGAGAAATGAGAGTGTGGACCTCAGCAGAGACGGGCGTCTTGCTAATGTGACAAATGCCAGTCGAGCCCCTCGTGTGTGTGTGTAGATAACCAGTCAAACCCATTTCAGCCCAAACCCTAGGGACATCATTGTAATGGCATAGAGAAGTGACAGCTGCTTCCAAGTCAAACAGGCCTGGGTTCAAATGCCAGCTCTGCTACGTATTAGCTGGGGGACCTGGGCCACTGTCTGAACTTCTGAGAGCCTCTCTTTTCCTGTCTGTACAATGGGTACTATAGAAGCCTTTGCAAAGGGTCATTGTGAAGATTGAATGAAATCCTATAAACTCACCGCCAGGGGCAAGGTAAGGGCTCTGCCTACGCTTGTTCCCTTTAAGTAGTGTCACACATTAAAAAAAAAAAAAAAATCATTGAGTCAGACATTTTTCTGAGTTTTTGCTTTTTCCAGGCAGTATCTCGTTGAACCCTTTAGGGCAACCTTATGGAGGAGGCACTGAGCGTCTCGTCACTTATTAGATGAGACGAGTGGCACTTAGGGATGTGTTCACTCTGAGCTTACTGGTCACTGGGGACAGGCTGACCTTTCACCTGTTCGAGCCCTGGGTCCTGCATTAGACCCCTAAGAGGCCCTGTTGGGAGACTCCTCATGCCAAACTCTGCTGCAGGTTTCTAACGTCCTCCCCTCATCTCCCTCCTGCCTTAAGTTCACCAGAGCTTAAGTGCCACGTGGATGCACTGGAGTCTCGATTGCAGATTTTCTGCAAGAAGAAAAGGAGAATGAACTTGATTATTCAGTTGAGTTGCCATTAATATGTAGCCACCCTTTCCGGTGTAGCCTCTGCTTCCTGAAGTAATTAAAGCGTATCCATGTGTTCAAACCCCTTTATAGCTCTTTCCAAAAACAAACAAACAAAAAAAAAAAACGTATTTCTTTAAAAAAAAAAAAACAGTGTTATTGGGGTAGAATTTATATACCATAAAACTCGCTTGTTTTATGTGCACAATTTGCAGAGTTGTACAACCATCCCAATCTAATATTAAAACATTTACAACTATTGAAAAGTGGATAAAAAGTTATGTGATCGTCCTGCTGAGCCCGTGACTGGAAAGTTTAAAGAAGAAAGCTGTGCGTTAGAAGCCTGGAAAATTCCTTAGCCACTTAGACAAGGGAAGGAGAAAGCAGGTCCGAAGCCAGGAAACTACCCATGGGCGACGGCCACAGCGGGGAAACCAGAGGAAGCGGGAGGACCAGTGGTGGCCCGTTCTGCCCCCCGAGCCCCAGGTCTTCGGGCCCTGCTGAGTCCCCGGTGGGAGGTGTCCTCACCAGGGGCAGGATTTCTGGGAGAGCGTGACCAGCCTCTGGGGGGTTGACCTCACGAATCCTTGGAGGACGTACGAAGGAAAAAGCGTCCCAAGTCCACATTCCAGAGGCGAGTGCCCATGTGATGTCCTCCCACTTCAGAGAAGGAGTGAGTTGCAGGAGGGAAATGGCTTCCCCCGTGACCAGTGCTAAGCCTCAGGCCCCTCGTCTCCAAGTTGGAGAAAAGAATTGTGCCCGCCCCTGGCATTTCTGTGACATGAAATGACAGTGTGCAAACAGAGGCTCTAGAATGTAGCAAGGCCTCGCTGCATAGCAGTGATTGCAGGTATTGTTACTAAGGAAAGAGCAGCTCCTGAGAGACGCAAACCTTGAACACGCTGTGGAGACCTCCAGTTCCTTAGGGACATGGGAATGCTTCTTCCTGGTGGATTCCAACCCGCGTTCTTCTGTTTGCTCTGCATGTGTGGGCTCTGGACAGGTTGCTGGACTATTCCGAGCCTCAGTTGCCTTATCCGTGAAGTGGGCCTAAGAACAGTGCCTGCCTTGTAGAGTTGCTGGGGGACCAAATGAGACAGTGTGTAGAGCTTATCCAGGGCCTGGCACCTGCCAAGGAAGGGCCTTGTCAAGGTTGGCTCATCTCCATGGATACAGAGTCCCCGTTCTCAGTTAGCATCAGAGTCAACGTAAGGAGGAATGTGCGAAGCCTTGCAAGTATATGCCTGAGGAGAATTCAGATACTGTTCTGGGCTGTTTCTGAGAGTCCTGTTTTGCTTGTTCACTCCTTGTGGCTAAATACTGAGAGAGCGCTCAAGCTGGAGCTTCAATAGACAGCCACCGAGGCCCAGTCCTGCCGATGGCACCAAGCGTGTGTAGGGCACGTGGTGATGCCCGCTGGTGTGTCCCCTGGGGGCCAGACCAGCGCGATCGCGTCCCCATCCTACAGACCAGAAGGGGCCCCAGAACCCTCTGCTCCACGCGGAGCTGCCAGGCTGCTTATTCCAGCTTTGCACTAGGAGGGCCGTGGAGTCCTAGCCGTGACCTTGCAGGGACACTCATACGTGGAACCTCAGGGCCACCTTCTCTTCTTATAAAATAAAGAGGTTGGACTAGATTAGAGCTTGGAATTTGAAATTACTTTCCATGGTTTTAGGTTGATCTTCTGTGGGAGCTTCCATTTGAGGAAAGAATTTACTGCAAAAAGAGAAAAAAAGACACGTTTGGCAGGTGCTAGGCTAGAGTACCGCCGAGCCCCTGAAAACACTGTGGTTCTTGGACAGCCCTCTCCAGGGAAGGGCCCCCCACCACTAGGCAGGGGCTGCAGGCGTGACAGCCTGTGTATAAGTGGACCCGTGCGGGTCTAACCTGGCTTGTGCACTGGACTCCTCACACGTGAGCGGTCAGGAGGCGGAGCCACAGGTGTGGTTCACATGTCACACCTGGGGCCAAGTGTCAGCGACGAGGTCTTTAGGTTAGCCTCGGTGAGCGTCACACGCAGGCTGCACTGCGCCTCTGGGGCTGGCTCTCCAGACCTGCGAGCAGCAGCACAGGCCCCTGCTTTCTTTTGTAGCCACTCAGCCACTTGGAAGTACTGACACGTGCCCCAGGCGACCTCTGAAGGACTCTGCTGTGTGACATGGGGGTGGGGGGCAGCAAGATGGAGCTCCGGGGTGTAGATGCATGGACGCTTCTTGTGCTCTTCCTAAGGGGCATGACTTCAAAGGAAAGCGGAGCCGCAGGCCTGCGGGGCTGGGGTGAGAACTGAGGCTGTCCGCTCAGCAAATCGGGTTCTAAGACTGCAGCCCACGTGAGTCCCTCCCCCCCCCACCTTGCTCCCACTTTCAGATATGAATCAGTCGGTTTACTCTGTTCTCCTTGCCTCTTCAAAAAAGGAAAGCAGACTCCAAACCTAATTAAGACAGCACGTCAAGTCTGTAACTAAATTCATTCACCGCCTGGCTGCACTGGGGCGCCAGGCTTCCTCTGGCCGCCCTCCTATCGCAAACCTAATTCAAATCATTATCATTTATGCAGCTTTAAGCTACTAGAGAGAGTTTTTTAAAAAATTAACTCTGCTCATCTCATGCTCAGGAGACCCACGGGGCTCCGGTCACTTTGATCCCAGCCCACACTCATTAATTAGCAGCTGTGGGCGTTTGGAACATTCTGGCCAAATGGCGTTAACAGCCGCTCTGCTTTGGTGGCCAGAGCTAGAAAGCGGAAGAATCCCTCAGGAAGGTCCTCTTTCCAGCTACCTTCCCCGGGGCTTGGAGATCAGGCAGCTGTGGGGTCACCAGCCCTGTCGCTCACTGGCCACGTGACCCAAGGACTCAGAGCCTGTCTGGCCCCCGTTACCCCATCTGTAGCATGGCGGGTCACACGCCTGTTTCACAGGGTGACTCTTAGATGTCCACATGTGCCAGGTGCTCCTGGGCTGTCAGGACGTGCAGAGGAGTAAGGCAGAGGGAGGTTCTTGCCCTACGTGCGTGAGCCGTGCTCTGGATGGGCCGCGCTCCTGAGGGGCACTCTTCCCCCAGGGGGCGTTTGGCAGTAACTGGAGACATTTTTGATTGTCCGCACTAGGAGCGTCTAGTAGGTCAACACCAGGGGTGCGGTTAAACATCCACCATGCACAGGCCAGCCCTTCACGACCAAGATGTCTTCAGCCTGTTTTGCCAGTGGTGATGAGGTTCAGAAACTCTGATCTCAGTAGACCAACCCAGATATATAGGCAGGTAATTTCAGTGCCGCGTGATAGGAGTTACGAGAATGACAGAAATACTCTGGAGAAAGGGGCCTAGATATGCTGGTCCTCTTGTGACCCGGGGCTCTTCCCCGGGTCAGACCTCCCACCCCGCCATCAACAGGCCCCAGGGGCAAAGGGAACCCAGAATGGGGCCAGGCCTGCTGAGGGAGGAGGTGGCCTTCCGCAGCAGCAGTCCTTTCCAGTCATCTTTCTGTGTCATCTGAAAGCCCCCAGCTCCACAGAGCTCTGCAGCATCTAAATGAGGCACCGAGTGACTCACTGGGGAAAGCCCTCCCTGAGAGCAGGGGCCGAGAACCCACCCAGGTGCCATAAATCTACTTCCTGGCTTCCTTTCTTGCCTCTCCCCACAAAGGACTAAAAATAAAATGTGAAATAGTCAAGATGTTGTACTGCAGTAGCATTTAGGCCTTTAGAAAAAGAAAAGAAAGCAGAAGTTTGTATAGAAGGCAAACTGGGCCATTTAGAACTCGGGGAGGTCAGAGTGTGGTGGGGTTTTGCTTCTGCGGCTTGGCCATCAGGCCCATTCAGAAGCGGCTTCTGCAAGCCAGCCGTTCTCCCAGGGGGGCAAGCGGGCCTGGGGGAGAGCAGGAGGCTCTGATTGAGAAAGTTCCGTCTCCCACCAGGGTTCCTAGGAAATCACTCAGCTGGGAGCTCAGGTCCCTGGTCTGCACTGGGTCTCGATGACACTTCACACCACTGTGGGGAGGGTAAAGAAGTTTCAGCGTGAGAAGGGGCTTTGAAGGGTAAATAACCTCCTGCCACTATTATTAAATGTCTGGGGGGTGATGACAGCCGTGTGGTTTTGTCTTTCTCCTTTAAAGACAGGTCCTGAAATACTCAGGGACGAAAGAGTTCTGCGATTTGCATTTAAATAACACAGAGGTAGGAGACGTACATGAGGGTGTACGTGGGAAACTGACCGAGAGTTGATGACAGTCGGGGTTACTGATGGGCCTTCGTTGTTGTTTGTTCTCTTTACTTTTATATTTGGAATTTTCCATCCCTTAAAAACATGTATCGTTTAGAAGGGTTCTGGAGATTGATTGAACAGATGTGAATACACTTCACACCACTGAACTGCGCTCTTGAAAGTGGATACGACCGTAAATTATATGTTATGCGAACTTTAACCACAATTTAAAAATATATATATGTATATCACTTAAGTCATTTATTTCATATGAGCAGTATGTTTGGGGCAGAAGGAGCACAGAAAGACAGTAAGAAGCAGAGGGGGAAAGCCAGCCAGGACGAGAAGGGTGCGGACCGCCTGGGGAGTTGCAGACCCCCTAGTGAAGGAACGTCGCTCCCTGGTGGGGCCCAGGGGGTGCACGGCGGTGTTGGCGGCCGGCCCGAGCTGGACCGCGGGGTGATGGAGGAGCGGGTGTGTGAGGAAGCAGGAGACGTGGCCCAAGCGTGGGGAGCTCCCAGTCTGCAGGGAGGTGGTGGAGAGAACCCCACATCCTCCCGTTTGGCTGCAGTGGAGCAGATGGGAGGGGTTCAGAGGACAGCCTGCGGCCCTCTGCCGCCCGGCCGAGTAACCTAGACTCAGGGACACATGACGTGTCAGCTTCTAGCCTTGTAAAAGGTGCACGTCAGAGACAGTCGTCCGAAGCTGGCTGTCTCCTGTCTGGGCCTGATTTTCCTCCTGCGTTAGGATTTACAGACCAATCAGCGGCACGGAGCACCCTTCCTGATGGATCGTGCCCACCGCCAGGGGAGGCGGCAGTGCAGGGGCTGTGACAGAGCAGCAGAGCCTTGGGCATCTGTGACCTCTCGTCTGGCCCTCGTTCTTCCGTTGTGACACCTGGGGGATGTGTCACGTCATCTCTCAGGCTCTTGGTGTGCCCACCTGTGAAATGGGGAGCGAGGCCGTCTCTAGAGACTCTGAGTGACGACTCCGTGACCGAGGGTTTCTGGTGACAGGCCATTTGTAGAGTGATTCCCAGCAGGCAGATCACATGGGGTGTGTCGTGGTCATCATATGGGGCCTGGATGTGACGGGCTCTTATTCCTCCCACTGAGTCGCTTGCACCGGAACCTCGGGAGGTCTCCAAACGGAGCGTGTCGCCTTTCTCCAGCGGTCACAGTTGGTGGCGCTCAGCGGGTCATCCCTAGGAGGCCCACTGTGTGCGATCCTGGGTAGCAGCGGAGGTGCTAGCACGTCTTTCCTCTTTCCTAATGGGAGTCAGTGCCTTCTCACCAATAGGCTTCAGAAGATACTGGATGGTGCAAAACGGAGGTTAGTTCGAAAACACTTGAGAAATTCTGAGCCCAGTGAGCAGAGCTCCCTTCATGCTAACCCCCCCGCCCGGATTCTGAATCGAATGTCTTTAGAAGGAGGTTGGGCTCAACCGGTTGTTGGCCACCTTTATTCAACAGCTGTTTTCTGAGTTCCTGCTCTGGATTTCATAGAAGAGCCAGGGGACGTGTCCCAGGGGCAGTAGTGATTGTCAGGCGTTTGGCTGTGGGACCCTTTCTTTACAGAAAACTGTGTTAACTTCCTGGGGCTTAAAACAACAGATACTTGCTCCTGGTCCTGGAGGCCAGCAGTGTGGCACTAAGGTGTGGGTGGGGCCGTGCTCCCTCAGGGGGCTGCGGGGACGATCCTCCCTTGTCCCCCAGCTTTGGGGGGCTCCAGCATTCCTTGGTTTGTGACTGTGTCACTTGGGCTTCACATGGCCTTCTCCTCTCCCTCTGTCTCTCTCCTCTCTGTGTACGTTATAAGGACACTTGGATTTATGGGCCCCCTGGGGGAATCCAGGCTGATCACATCTCCAGATCCCTAACTTAATGACACCCGCAAAGCTGCTTTTTCCAAATAAGGTCACATCCACACGTTCCCAGATGGGGACAGATCTTTCTGGGACTACAAACCTTACACCGGAGTCCACAGGGCAGATGGAGAAGGACGGAGCCCCCCCCGCCCCCCCGCAGCCCGGCAGCCCCAGGAGCCCAGTTTGCAAACCTGAGCTTGAGTGGAGAGTTGGGAGATTTTCGAGTCAAATCCAAGGCGAGGAAATGGGCTGGGTGTAGACAAGACCACGTGACTTCTTGGTTTCATCATCTGTGAAGAGTGAGCTACTCGGGTCTACACTGCAGTGTGTGTTCTCAGTGAGATTAGCCGTCCTCACGTCACTCGTTTCCTCTCTCTTCACCCCACCCCCACGGAGCCAGGTGACAGTGTCATGGGGACGCAGCTGACTTCTCAGCGGGGTTGGTCAGGAGCCAGTGGACACGAATGCTTATTCTGGTTTTCAAAGATAATCAAGAACTTCTAGAATGGCAGGGCATGGGTTTTTGTTTTGCTTTTCATCTTCTCTGGCAGAAACAAGGATAATCCTCAAGCTTGCTCAGTTCTAAGACCAGATGCCAGAGTCCCCCAGACAGAAACCCGCGTGCTCGGCCCACCCGCACCCAGCCCTGCCTGCTGCACGCGTTGAATGTGAACGTGGCAAGGCTCGGAGGCGTACGGACGGCAGGTCGGTGGTTTCCGCGCAGGCTTTCTCAGCCTCGGCACCGGTGGCATTTCAGGCTGGGTCACTCTTTGTCGTGGGATCTGTCCAGTGCGTCCCAGGCTGTTCGCAGCATCCCTGGCTCTTACCACTGGATGTCAGTAGCTCCCCCCACCCGGTTATGACAAGGAAAAATGTCTGCAGACATGATCAGATGTCCCCAGAGGGGCATCACTGCCCCTCTCCTGAGCTGTAGCCGGTCACGTGTCGGAACTGAGGCAGTCAGTCGCTTTGTCAAATTTTAAAATAATAATAATAATAAGAGGCACAAATTGCTGCCTGCCCAGTGCCTCTGTTAGGAAGAGTTCCCGCCAGTCCCTTCGGTTAAGCCCAAATTGCGTTACGCAGCCAGAACCAGAAGTGATTTTCCAGGAACTGG
Source organism: Rhinolophus sinicus (assembly GCF_057876585.1). NCBI lineage: Eukaryota > Metazoa > Chordata > Mammalia > Chiroptera > Rhinolophidae > Rhinolophus > Rhinolophus sinicus. The sequence goes on along the minus strand of NC_142513.1, from coordinate 55,873,590 downwards.
GGGCTCACAGTGTTTGGTCCAGTTGTAGGGATACTTTCTCCAGTCCTGTTCGCGGGCCGACCTTGAGGGCCACACCCAGCAACCCCCCAGGTGGGCGTGGTGCTGTCCCAGTGCCGCTGTCCATCCGTCCACCTGCCCTATTTCCTTTTTGAAAATGGACATCCCTCAGCAGCTTCTCTGCCCCGTTCTCCAATCTGCGAGTTGGGATCCCACCTCTCAAATTTGTCTACGGAAATTCGGTGTCTACATAGATAATTTTCCAAAAAAGCCATCTTCTGGGACTGAGGTGCTGCTCAAGGAGCCAGTACTGATTCAGGCTCAGAATCTTTAGTGCAGCGAGCAAAGCATCGGGGGTAGCCAGAGCTGACATGGCGTCTGGAGGGTACCCCCCACGTCCTGGTTTCTGGGTTGAGTTTAATCACTCCTGCCCTTTGGGAAGGGCTTTCACACTGGTGCTTATGGAGCAGTCGGCGAGAAGGGTCCCCATCCTCTGTGTGCCTGGGACGGTGGAGAAGCTTGAGACATTCCAGGAAGAGGGCCCAGATGAAAACCCTAGAATCTTAGAATTGGGAACCATCTTATCTGTCCTCCTACCACCCAGCAGGAAAACCCTTCCCTTCACCCCTGACACCAGGTCACTCGGCCTCCACTTGAATACCTCCAGTGGTGAGGAGCTCACTACCTACCAAGAGAGCCAGTCCACCTGGGCCCAGCAATTCCTGGTGACGTGCTTTGTTATACACGCTGGCTTCTTTGGAAAGACACACAGTGGTTAAGCTCTTATTCCTCTGTGGCAGTGTTTCAATCATACCACCCGCTCGAACTTTGTTTTCAGTCCTTTAGTCATTTGTTGGCATGGCTTCTGGATTCTTCCATCCCCCAGGTGTCCCTTCTAGGAGAAAATCCAGTGTGGCCGTCTCTAAATGTCGTATTCTGGACTGACCATGTGAGAATAAGGGGGCTGTTCCCTTGTACCCCAGACTCTGTCCATGCCATGGAGGTGGCATCAGCATTTGGGACAAGCGCTTCACACATGGGGACTCGTGCTGACACTTCTGGCCTCCAACAGCCGGCACACCACACCTTCCCTGGCCCAGCCTACAGTTTCCTGGATGCGAATGCTGCCTTTACCCCACACTGATCATTTGAATCGTGGATTCCGCCTGTTTGACTTGTCTTGAGTCTTTAATCTGCTTTCCGTATGTTGCTCTTCCCTGTCAAGTGGGCACAGTGTGTCACTGCCCCATCGCCTGTGCAGAGAATGGGACAGAGGGCCTCCCTCCCTCTCTACAAGACTCCATGCACCTGCTCTGCTGGCCGGAGGAGGCTCGGCCAGCCCTGGGCCCCGGCACCAGTGCTCTTTCCCTCCCTCGGATAGCAAACGGTTGCTTTTGTCCAGTCTGTGCTTTTCTCGAGGTCTGGTTGGTTTCGGACTCACCCCACCCCCCACGTCAGCCTCTGGACCCTGTCAGGGAAGGCCAGTGGCATGCTGCTGAGTCCTGTCGACTTCTGACGGCAACGGCTCCTTCTTACAGCATGGAAACCCAGCGTTCAATAACCCATCCTCGCGTTTTGCCAGGTTCCAATCACCAGACTGTCATGCCAGCAAGCAGACGTTGCCCCCTTTAGTGACAAAGCAGGGTGAAATCTGCATTTTGCTCACACCTTGACCATTTTCCTTGGTTTTTCAAAACCCCTTGGTACAGGGGCCCCACTGGGGACAAGGTTGGAAATAGGAGGATGTGGCCATTGGGTCCCACTGGCTGTCACCTCCGCAGTCTGCTTGTCTTGTCCCATTGGGGACCTCGGCACGCCAGCCCTGCCTTTAGATGGGAGAGGTTTTCACAGCCGTAGGCCATGTTCTGAGGCAAGTTTCAGGGTGTCATTGCTGTCGGTTCTCCTGTATGCAGGGCAGTTTTGATGGTGGGATTTATTTATCCCAGAATGCCAGCCCCTGTCCCCATCTTGTTCCCTCTGAATGACAGCTGGGCTTCTGCTCATTTGACCACGGAGGGTCTCCTGTTGAGGCACCCCTGATTGGCTGACGGGCCGTGCCCGGGGCCTCCCACTGGCCGACCCTCCCTGCCCCCATGCCTGACTGTGACACTCTGTGCAGATGAGGCCGGCTGGCAGTGGCCTCCCTGAACATTGCTTGCTGCTGCTGTGTGCACCTCAGAGCCTGGCCCGCCCCTGCCCTTGCAGTGCCCACTCAGCGGGAGACTTGGCCAGGCCCTGCCCATCTGTGTCCCCATTCTGTTCTCAGAGCCAGTCCACCCAGCACCTGCTGTGGTTGTGTAGCCTGGCATCTCGGCCCTGCCCCTACCCATGACGTTGCCAGGCCAAAGTTTGGACCGCGTGTTATAAAGTAGGGCACCCCTGACAGTTTCAAGCCGGGCAGGAGCATGATTTCACAAGACGTAGGACAATTAGTCAAGCACAGCCCGTCCCAGTTGGGGAGGTCGCGGTCCGTAATCCGCTACCATCTGGAAGGTCTCCCTTCCCCTTCACATGCGTTTGGGAAAGCGTTGTTTTCTTGCCAGACACAGCATGACAGCCTTCACTAATGGCCACAGATCTGTCAGGTCATGTGCCACCGTGTCCTCCGACAGGCAAGGAAGCCACTTCCAAGGAGCTGCTGGGCAAGTCCCACTGTGACCTGCAAACCCCCCCGCCTGCTCCTGCAGCCGCCGTCCCTGGCATGAGAAGGTGTCTGGCGCCCTCTGGTGACAGCTGAGTGGAAATGCCTGAGCATCCGTCTCCCGTTCCCACCTATGGGGGAATGCAGGCTTGTTGACTTGAGGATGGGTAAACTAAGGCCCAGAGGACGCCCTGCTGAGTGAGGGCAGAGTCCCCCATGGGTGTGTGTATAAGTACTTGGGACAGTTCTGTCTCCTTCAGGCCACTTGGCTCCCTAGTGGCAGTCGGGCTAAGGCTCAGAGAGGAGCCTCCAGCACCCTGCAGACACTGGTTCCATTAGAACTTATTAGAAGGATGTCTGTGGCCTTCAGCCTTTCTTCTGCTGTTTCCTCCTGCCACGTGGTGGGTGGAAGGAAGTGCAGGATTGGGGGCCCAGAGAACCTGAGCTCCTATCCAGTTGTGGGGCCACCCTCTGAATTCCCCACTGGCCTCCCTGCTCCTTCCCTCCGTTGCCCCCACGGCTGCGTCCAGGTTTATCTTCCTGACACAGCGTCAGCCAAACACGCCTATGCCGGGAGCTGCCATTGCTCCCGTGACAGGCAGCCAGCCTGACCCGAGTCCTCTGTGACAGCGCCACAGGCCTTTGCTGGTTGGCAAGGGCCTCCCCGTATCGCCTGCCTCGCGGCCAGGCCCGCCCACCTCTCCCATCTCCCAGACTGCCCTTCGCTCTCCTTCCTCGCTTTTCTGAAATCCTTGGTCTTCATTCTTCCCACTTGCTGTAAGTGTATCATTGGGCAAGTTACAGCATCTTTCTGTGCCTCAGTTTCCTGATGTGTAAAATGCGAGTGTACCCACAGATAGGGTTGTGGTGCATGGGACGTGCTGGTACCCAGCCCTCGGCGGGCTCGGTGTCAGTGCCCTGTCCCCACGTCATCGTCACGACTCATAGCCCTGATTCAAAACCCGACTCCAGCCCCTGGCTGTGAATGAGCTGCTCCCCTCGTCTGATTTTCTACAGGTCTTCTAGCAACTCAAGCTCACCTCCGTGCGAAAACCACTGGTCTTGTGTGCAACACTGAGCAAACGTACCTCAGCGTTGCCCGCTGCTGGGCACGGGGAGAGGTTCAGCCGTAATAAGTAACACAAGGCTCTTCCTTACACACACAGCTTGTTTTCTACCCGCCAGGGCTACCGGCCACGCAGTGTGCTGCGTCCATTCCTTCCTGACGTCTGGGAGTGCTGGGACAGTGTCATCAATGTTCATTGACTCCCCTGTGCAGCTAATGTCCCACGGCCTTGGGTGGCACTCTGTAGTTTGCAAGTGCTCTCATGTACGCGCGATTCTCACACCGGTCTTGCGAGCTGTGTTAGTTTGCTCAGACTGCCATCGCGAAGTGCCACAAACTGGGGGTGGAGGGGGCTTAAACACAGGCCTTTATTTCCTCCCCGCTCTGGCGGCTGGGAGTGTGAGACCAGGGTGTCGGCAGGGCTGGTTCCTCCTGAGGCCTCTCGCCTCGGCTTGCAGACGGCCGCCTGCTCCCTGTGTCCTCACACGGGCTCCCTGTGTCCTCACACGGCCTTCCTGTGTGCACACACCCTCCTGTGTCTCCTCCTCCTCGTGCAAGGACACCAGTCCTACTGGATTAGGGCCCAGCCTAACAGCCTCCTTTTAACTTAATCGCCTCTTTAAAGGTCCTACCTCCAAATACGGTCACACTCTGAGGTCCTGGGGCATTAGTGCTTCAACAGATGGATTTGGGGGCACACAATTCAGCTGGTGCTCCCCAGGCTGAGACAGGCTGGGTGCCGTCGGCGTGGCCTCCTCCTGTGGCTGTGGGCCCAAGAGGAGGCTTCAGGCCAGGCCATCTCTCCAGTGTCCCCTGCTGGAGGCTGGGGACATGGAAGCCACAGGAAAACTCACCACCCTGTTATCTCAGAATCTGCAGAGAGAGAGCTTCTAGGAAGCCCCTACTCAGCAGGCAAACAGGATGTGGGCCCTTCAGGAAGGTGCAGCCTGTCGTTTATTTGGGTGGGTTTCCTGCCCGTGTGGCTTGTGGTTTCAGAGCGCTCACCTTGCCACGGCATTTTCTCATTTCATCAGCCAGTGCAGTGCCATCACTCATGGGCCAGGGTTTTCTAGGGGCTTTAATGGGGAGGGGGGGGTGTTCTCACTTACTGTAAAGAGACTCAGCCAGCCCAGCTCTGCTCCTTGGTACCTGCCACGTACAAAGAAAGCTACAGGAGAATTTGATGGTAACTCCAGCCCTGAGACATCATTCCCACAGGGGCCCTGGGCAGGGAGCCACCAAAGCCTGGCCCCTGCTGACAGTGGGTTCTCCCCTGTGGGCAGCACATCTGATGCCCACTGGCCGGCCAGCCACAAGGACGTGTGCCCTCACCCTGGTAGGGCCCTGCTGGGCTGGGGGGAGGAAGAGAAGGTTCTGTGAGCTGGGCTGAGAAACCAAGACTATGAAACAACTGCATGTCCTTCCCAAGCGTCCCCAAGACGCCTAGCCTTGTAAGAGGACCTTCATTAGATGCGCTGTTCTCCGTAACGGTAGGCTTCCCACCTCCCAGGCCTGGGTAGTACTCAGTTTAACAAACACTGGGGCTCTCCTCCATGCAAAGGGCTCCATCGCCCCTGTGGAAAACAGGATATATATATTTTTTAAGTTCTCTGCCTTTCCTGAGCCTGCCATTATTATGGCATGCCTAATACATGGAACTTTACTTTTACATCCAGGCAGATTGTAAGCAGGACTGCGGAAGAATTCTCAGAATTCTCAGGCTAGGTGCTGTGGCAGAAGGGGGGGGGGGGGAGGATGAAGAGAGAAAATCCAGGAAGGCCCTGTGGAGGAGGTGGCATTTAAGGCAGGCTTTGAATGGAGGGCAGCCCTGTGGTGCACTGCTCAGGGCCTGGAGAAGAGGGAAAAACGGGGTGAGTACCAGTGCAAGTAAAACCTAGAAGCCAGACAGCACCGGGGGCGTGCCAGGCACGCCAGGCAGAGTTCTGCAGTCAAGCGCACAGTTGTGGTGGCACACGGGGCCACTTTGGCTGGCTGCACGAGAGAAGGCCCGTTGTGCCACACGCTCAGGGAGTGACCTCAGTCTGGCCACGCTCTGTCTGGCTGCCGCTCCACCTTTCAGGGCTGACGTCAGCTAGCATTCAGTTCCTGTCCTCCCCTTTTCCCATGTGCCCAGATGCATTTTGGGTACCACCCGGTTCCTTGGTCAAGGTCAGCAGGAGCAGTGCCCTGTGGTTCTCACCTGAATCCACAGAAAGTCTCCTGGAGAGCTTGAAAAAACTCCTGGTAACCAGGCTGCACCCCAGACCATCTACATCAGATCTCGGGGGGCAGGACCTAGGCGTTAATAGTTTTTTTTAAGTTCCCAGGTAATTCCAATGTGCAGCCAGCGTTGAGACCCAGGAATATAGCTGACTTAAGAGGGGACCGTTCTGATACGTGGGAGGGGGCTTGGAAACTGTTGCACACACCATGTGGCCTTAGTGACAGTACTGTTTCGTTTCCTTTATAAAGTTTGTGGTGGGATGATTCTGTCACACCGATTGTGTGCCGAGTCTGTACGTAAGCTGTGTTCAGAGAATGGTTGCCTCCTCGTCCTCCCTTCTCTCTGCCTCCCCCTGAGAGATAAGCAGGGTCAGGGACGTCATGCTGCCAGGCTGTGGCAGTGGGCACGGGATACATATGCACCCCATGTTTGGCAGGCTTCCTGCTGTTTATGGATCATGTTTTATTCATGCACGTGTGGTGCAGCTCGCTCCTTCTTAGGGCAGACATTTCAGCCTGCGCATTTCAAGATGGAATAAACTGAGGGCACAGAAGGCAAGTGGGAGTGATAAAAGCAGTGCGCTGACCCCGGGTTTCACGGGCAGTTGCGTAGGAAGTGGAGGACGTGAGGTGGCAGAAGCCCGGACTCTGTCGTTTCTAGGCTGAGGCTGCCCTCTAGTGGGGAAGAGGCACAGCCAACCTGAGCAGCCTCTGCGTCCTACCCACTCGAGGGGACCATGCAGGGTTAAAATGACTCTGAGTCCAGCTAAAGAAACAGAGACACATACCCAGGGGACACCAGCCACGCAGGCTGCCCTTCTTGGACTCATCATCCCTGAGACATAGAGACATCTAGAAAACATCGACTACGTTCTGGGCACCAGAATTGCATGTAATTGCATGCATTGCATCTAATTCTCATAAGTGTTCTCATTCCCAGACTCAGCGTTGGGAAATGAGTCATCCAGAAATTAAGACATGTAGCCAGCAGCCAAGCTGAGCTGGCTGATTCCAGAGGCTTCACCGCTGTGTGATGTCCCATCTGTTTTTCCTCTTAGAACCTAGGTGGTCCTGGAGGCCTGAGTTCAAATGCACCTCTGTCGTATACAAGCTGTGTGGCCTTGAGGCAGTTGACCAACCTCTCTGAGCTTCCATTATTTTCATCTACAAACAGAGTATGGTGACATGAACCTTATCATGGGGTCATGAGAATTTTTGTTTAACCTCCAGTAATTCAGATGGGATAAAGCCTTGAAGAAAGCTATTGCCTCAGGATGGTGGGAGAATAGTAGGTTGCCCCACTTTCTGAATGCATCCCTTTTATAATCAGACAAAAACAAAGGATGCATTAGACCACTTCCCTTTGAAAAGAGGCCGAAGCACTCACCCACATATACCAGCCCAGTGAGACAGTCCCGGAGAGAATGTCGTCTCATTTTCTCGAAGTTGTACCGGGCACATCTCAGGAGCCTTGCAGAGAAAACTGCAGACTCCCCCTGAGGTGGTCTTTCACTGTGTCACGCACAGAACCCTCAGTGCCACCATTTATCTGCCCTGCTCAGAGCTGCCTTAGTCACTGCTAAGAAGGCAGGGCTGTCACATGAGCTCACAGTGGCCTCGGTGGCCATCCCTCCCGAGGGCAGGAAGGGATCCAGAGCTGGGCTTCAGGTGCTGGGCAGTGCGGGGTCCAGAGTATATTAGCTTCCGCCTTCACCACTCTCTGGAGGGCGGCTGAGAAGTGCCCGGTTCTTGAAATTCTCTTCCATCAGCACCTTAAATTTTACCGCAGTACATCGTTCTGTTCGCTCCAAAATAGATTCTTTAGAAAATCTTATCCTTTATTTCCAGGCTTTCTATGAGGAGAGATGTGTTGGGTATTTATTATAAAATTATTCTAAAAAAACATATGAACATCACATATAGAGATACACTGGAAGGGAATATCTAAATGAATACCAGTGTTTTCCTCTGGGCGGTGAGAGAGGCTGTTTTGTGCCATCTCCCTTATAATCATCATAATAATTGCTAAAATCTTGAGCGCTTACTGTATGCCAGGCACTGTGGAAAGCACTTCGTGTGCATTCATTGCTGAAACCTCGAAACAACCTTGCGAGGTAGGTCCTATTATTATCTCCACTTTCAGGTGGAACCTGAGGCCCATTGAAGGTAAAGTAACTTCTCCAAGGTCACACAGCAAGGTCACAGGTGCTGGCCGCCTCTGGGGTCTGTGTTCTCGGTTACGATGCCTCTCCATCTTTGGTTTATTCTCAGATCGTTCTTCCATGAGCATGTGTTTCTTTTCAAATGATTTTGTTTTAAAAAGAGGTCTTATTTTTAAATTAAGCTATCTGGTCCCATCAATGCAAAAGCACATTGGAAGAAATAACGTGCAAGTGCAACAAAGCCCAAAAGGAAATATGAAAACTATGATATTTCTTTATGTGATTCTGTCTTTTCCTCATTCTCTAAACTAAGCATCTCTTGCCAAAGTAATCAAATGAAGCAGAAAAGAAAATCTGCTGTTGGAAATCCCAGCGAGAAGAGTAACTAACAGCTAATGGTTTTTTGGTGTTTTTTTTTTTGTTTGTTTGCTTGTTTTTGTTTTTTTGGGAGAAAGTCTGTGTTTCAGGAACTTTTCTGAAGCCTTTTTGGTGGGGGCTCTTGCCCTGCCCACTATACAGAGAAGCAAACTGAGGCCTAGGGAGCATTTGTGCCATATTGAGGCAGGTGTCCTTCCCCCCCAGCAACCCTCAGAAATACTAGCAGACTGGTCTCATTTCAAAGTGAGTAGGGCCGCTGGTAGAGATGCCTGGGTTTCTGGACACCGGTTTGGCTTTGCATGAAGTTTGTGCGTGCAGGTAGCAGCGGCCTTCACGCCTGTGTCCCGGCCCTGGTGGGCTGTTGGCATGGACTCCAGGCCTCACGTCGCATGCTGGCATTCTGTCCTTCACACGATGCAGTGCGTGCTGCCCTGGCCAGCCCACTGATGGGCTCTTCTTCTTGTCTATTAGGGAGCAATGCAGAGCAGGCCTCCAGGGGCCTGGCTGCAGAAGCCTGGGCGCCCTGAGAGGAGGAAAAGGGGGTACCCACAGCTTCTTCCCTTCCCCGGGTTCTTCTGTCACCCCGCCAAGCCATGGAGCATCAGCAGAAATGAACATTTGTGAGGGGCTTCGTCTGTGCTGGGGTCACACGGGTCCTTACCTCTGCTGTCTTTTATTCCTCCGTGCAGCACCCTAAAATATGTCTTCTTAGCATCTCCACTTTTCAGAGGTGGAGCCAGTGTAGATGGGATGGACTTGCCCAGGCATGCCAGCTGGTAAATGGCGGTGCTGGATTCACCCCGGCCCTACCTTCCGGCAGGTGGGAGGGGCTCCCTGCTGCGTGCTTTGGTTTCTGGGGTGCCATCCATCACCCACCTGAAGGGCTTCTTCACCGTGAGGCTGGTGCGTGCGGTTGCCTGTGAATAGCAGGGGTTCGGGGTTGGGGGTTTGCCCTTTAACTTGGGCTAACGGGACCCAGTGCTGCAGAGGGGCACCAGGTCTGGCTGCCACCTGGAAGCCACACGCCATGGGGCAAGTGGCTTAATCTCTGTGGTCCTCAGTTCCTTCTTGGATAAAACTGGGAAGACAGCACCACCTCATGGCCTGTCAGGAGGAATCATGAGACAACATGTAAATCCCATAGCCCGCTCCCTGCCCGCATTCAGTGAGCACGCAGTAAGGGGCCAGTAGCCGTTTGTACATACAGACTTATGTGACACAGGCCCATGTACGTGAGAAACGTAAGTCATGTTCTGTGCAGAAAGTATGTCACAGACTGACAGATTGTTGTGAAACAAACATCCGTATGACTTACAAACAAACCAAATGCAGAACCAGCACCTAAGAACCCCACTTTCACCCCGCCCTGCCTTCTTCTAGATGGTAACTTCCTCGCTCTCTCCCCCACAGCAGTAACCACCATCCTGGTACTATGCATTTCTATACGATTTAATACACTTTCATTCATTCAGTGTGACACACTAATGATGTGTGTGTATCACATTCCACAAACACACACAAAATGTTTCTTAGTACTTTCATTAGTTATCATGTATCACTAATAATACTACAGTTAACTAATTTGTCCTGAGCCAGTAGATTCCAAATAAAAGTCTCCATTTGGATTTTCCAAACTCTTCTGGCTCTATGATTTTCCTTACAGTTTGACTACCTACTGGTGTATCACTAAATAGTTTAGTTTTACTGTTTTGAATTCTGGATAAGTGAGGTCACGCCAGTATGTATTCTTGCCTGTCTGTGTTCTTTTGCTTGGAATTACGTCCTTTAAAATACGTCCATCTTGTTGGTGCTTTGATATCTTTGCTTTATAGTAATCCCGTGGTATGGCGGTGTCACGCCTGGTTTCTCTATTCTCCAAAGGATGGGCATTGTTGTTTGCATGTGGGGATCTCACAGTGTTGACACATGAGCATTTTTGCATGTATCTCCCAATACCGGTTGGACTTTCTGCAGAGTATTACGTTGGAGTTAGAGTTGTGGGTCATTGGGTCATCTTCCGTTTTTCAGACACTGCCCAAGGTTTGCCAGCGGCTGTCCGATTTACACTCCTACCCCCCGTGTACATGAGTTCCAGATACCCCTCATCCTTGCCCCCCAAGTCAGTCAACCAGGAAGCCAGGGTTTTTGACTGTTTGGTTCCGTGCTGAATCCCCCTTCCTGAGAAGACTGCTTGGCACGCAGAAGGATCTCAATAAATGTTGATTGGATGGATGAATGTCTGAGTGTTTTCATGGGGACACCACGGGGAGAATTCAGGCTGAGTTCGTCCACCTTGCGAACAGACCAGAATTCCCCTCCGGCGGAGCCCAGATGCCCTAGGGTCGCAATCATCTCCTCCCTTGCTCTTCATGTGCCCTGTGGACCTGTTAGCATCCACCCTTCACGCTGGCTGCTTCGCTTACCTGGACACATGTGTGGATGTTCCCCATAGACGGCCAGCATCTTCAGGGAAAGGCCACTCACTCACTCTTGTTTTTACCCCCAGGAGCTGGAGAACAGTCAGTGCTTGGGAAGTGTCTAGCGTAGTGAAATTTAGTTGGAAACTGTGCATTTTAATTTGAGCTCAATACTTTTCCAAAACGATCCAATTCTAGGTACTCTGTCCACCAGCTACTCACGCCTGTGCCTAGTTCCATCTTTGCAAGTGCTGTGGAAAAAAAGAGCTGGAGTCCTGAAACTACTATTATAATCACAGCACATAGCAACCCCAAAATGCGGGGGGGAAATGCAAAATTGAAATGAATAAATACCTAATTAAATGTTCTCAAGCATACCATTATGTCAGCTTTGTTACTTGCTAAATTTAATGCTGATAAACATTTCATTACATTTGAAAATAATTTGTGGCTTCAGTTTTTCTCACTTTACAAAATTCCTGAGTTTGCACAGTGAGTGCTGAGAAATCTTAGCCAACCGTAAATTAAATGAATTGCATAACGCCAAATAAGTGTAAAAACAAAATTATAAAAATTCCTTCACAAAATGTTTATGGCAGAAAAAAATGTTTAATGATAGACATGTCTGTATTTTAATGTTTGATATGATGTGGATTGAGTCCTGTAAAAATAAGTGTACTTGGTGCCCACAAATATTTTAAAGCAACCTACCAAAATATTATAGAATTCCTGCGTAATACAAAATGTTTCAGTAGAGTTTCTAAAGAATTAGAAATGCAAGCTTTCCCCTTCTCGGGTTTTTAAACTAATTCCCTTTATGTCATTTGTAGGATCAGACTATTCGTCCGATTGATGTAACATAATTTCCTTGACCTTTGAATGGCCTCTGTTTTTGTCATCTAATCTTTGTTTCATGTTCTTTTTTCAGGAATCCTGTTCACGATGCTGGTATTCGGACCAGCCTGTGGATTTATCCTGGGCTCTTTGTGTACCAAAATCTACGTGGATGCTGTCTTCATTGATACAAGTAAGGAATACCTCTCAATTTCTAGCCGCCGTCCACAAGCGTTTCCTCCCTTGTAAGGAGCTGTCAGCCTGTGGGTTCGCAGCCCTCCCTCTAAGCGGCAGCGTCCCCCTCTGTAGCTGCTGTCCCACCTGAGGTTAGGAGGGAGGATCGTGAGGTGTGGATTCAGAGGGCCTAGACCCTCAACTCTGCATTCTGCCAGGGTCTACTGGAGGCTGACTGACCCCCCATCCTTGATTTGACTCCTCAACTCTGTGTTTTCCTCTCCTGTAAATGAAGCGTAATGATAATTATCTCTGCCTTGCAGGGCTATGGTAAGAATTGAATGAGGATGGGTGTGGAAGTGCCTGCCGGATACACATGCTCACTGAGTGTTGGTCCATCGACCTATATGAGGACCCTACTTTCTAAACTAAAAGTTGGAGCATGTGTTCTGGAAGTGCAGGTGTACGAATGGGTCAAGGAGACAGAATATTTGGAAATCTTTCCTGTGTGGTGGCCTTTGGAAACACACCACATCTCAAAACCATTTCAATCAACTCTTCTTGTGTTCTTGGCAGGAAGAGCAGGTGTGTTTCTCACATTGCTCCAGACCTGCCCCTCCCACCCACCCACAATTCCGTAGCACACTTTGGTTGAACAGTGTGCTAATCAGGCTGGGCGAGGGCATGCGTGATAACAAATAATCCCCAAATCTGAGTGATTTTATACAACCAAAGTATATTTCTCGGTCACACTGCATGTCCAGTGCAGGTTGGTGGTGCTGGGGACAGTGAGACTTGGCTCGTCACTCACTCCAGGACCGGGGATCACAGAGGTGTCGTCTGACCCCAGTCTGCAGTTGCCACAGCAGGAAACCAGCCTGTGGCAGGTTGCACACTGGTTCTCAAAACCGCTCCTCAGAAATGACACACATTGTTTCTGCTCACATTTTAGTGGCCAGAGCAAGTCAGTGGTGTATCAGTTTTCTATTGCTGTGTAACAAATGACCCCACATTTAGTGACTTAGGACAACAGTTATTATCTCGCGGCTTGTTTTTGTGAGTCTGGAATCCAGAAGCAGCTTAGCTGGGTGGTTCTGGCTCAGGGTCTGGCATGAGGCTACAATCAAGACGCAACCTGGTCTGTAGTCAGCCCAAAGCTCACCTGGAGGAAGATCCACTTTCAGGCTCCCTCCCTGGGGCCTCTCTACAGGGCCACCTCACCAGGGCTCCCCTGGAGTGAACAACCCAAGAGTGGGCGAGAGAGAGCACTTGCGAGAGAAGCCACAGTCCTTTTATAACCCAGTCTCACAAGTGACAGCTCATTGCTTCTGCTGCATCCTGTGTGTTAGAAGCAAGCCACTTGTTCTGGTCTAGACTCAACAGACAGGATCAGTACCCAAGGACGTGATGACCAAGGGGTTGGGGTTGTTGAAGACGATCTTAGACACTATCTACCATAGGTGGTCACAACTCAACCGTGTGCCCGGAAGAGGACGCTATGTTCCTGTGCAGTTAATGAAGTGGGTAGAGAAGGCATGTTTCCTTTCTCTCTGAAAACAGCGTGCAGGAAGCCATTCCAGCTTCTCCTTAATGCCAATCTATCATCGGGATCAATAAGGACTCCCAGCCCCTGCGTTCTCAATCTATCATCTCTTGACAGTGCTAAATTTACTAATTCACCCCAAAGAAATAATGCGGCTTTAAATCCAATCAAGTCACTTTGTGATTCACTCCATTAATCTCGCTGATATATTTACTTGTAGCTAATGATGTTACAAATTTCCAAGTGGAGGGGAAAAAAAAGAGTCAAACGCAGCCTTATTTATTTATTCTTTTAAAGTGCTGGGTCTGTCTGGGAGGTGATTGAACGCTGCTGCTGTTTTGTGGGTTGGCCCTGTCAGTCCTATTCCAAGCAGGATGAGGGTTAGAGAAACAGCACAAGAGGTGACTCAGCTGCCATCTTGCTTTTGTGGACAAAAACCAGCTTCTGCCACTTCACCAAGGCAGCACAAGGCAGGAATAGCAGAAGGGGGTTCAGAAGGGGCCGCATCCCAGTGTCACCTGGACGGAAAAGCCGCATGGCGAGGCTGCACATTTGCCCTCCGCATACCAGCCGTGGTTACTTTGACTCAAGGCCTGTGGATGATCAGAATCTTTGAACCAAAAAGAACCGCAGACATCGTTCTCTTCCAACTCTTTCATTTTGCAAATGTGGAAACTGAGGCCCAGAGAAGGACAGGGATGTCCCCAGTCTAAGGGACATATCTATATAAGCCCAGGCCTCCCGAGAAAGCGTGCGGGTATTTCCACTTCAAGAGTCCCCTGCACTAAGCTGCCTCCTCGGAATGAAACAGCATCTTTTCTCCGAGCCTGGAATGCCCCAGCAGTAGGTGGGTAGCTGGAGGTCCCCTCAGGGTGCCGCGCCTTTGCTCAGGTTGTTCCCTCAGCCCGGAGTGCTGCCCCACCCCCTTCTAGCCAACAGCTTTCCTCCGCCCGCAAGGCCCCGTGTGAAGCCATTTCCTCAGGGTCTCGGCTCATTAGCAGTTTGAGACTGGCCGACTCGCCGTGAGTAAGGCAGATGGGTGCGTTTCCATGCGTCCGGGCATCTGGCTGAAGGCAGCCTCCCCTCCCCCGCAAACCAGTTGACGGCGGGTCTGACCTGCTGTGTCTCTAAGACGCGGAAGGATGCCTTGTGAGTCCGTCTTTGTCTCCTTTCCGGAGGCGCCGGCGGGGCCGGTGCTGCTCTTCGCCAGTAGAGGGCAGGAGAATCTAACTTACTCTGTTAGGGAGCCGGCCGCAGAATCGGGAGTTGCCAGCAGTTTCTAACCTTGTGGCTGAAACTTGTTGTGAGCGGGCTGTATTTTGAGGAGGGTGTTCTCAGTTTTTTAGGGATGACTCGCCCCTATCTTTTCCTCACCTGCTAAGACAGAGCCTCTCTTAAGGACCGTCCATCCCAGGGGAGCGTGTCCTTAAGCATATAGGGGCCACGCACGCAGAGGGCCACATGCTTCTAGAAGCCCAGCTGAGAGCCAGGAGGGGGACCGGGAGAGCAGCGGCCTGGAACTGTGGGGAGGGGGCCAGGCAGGTCCATGGAGGCGCCGTCATGGGGCAGATGGAGGAGAGGGTGTGCCTTCCCGAGAACACACGTACAAAACACATGCAAACAAGACATAAGCAAAGCATTCGGTGGGGTTGGAAGGGAGAGACCAGTGAGGAAGGCCAGGCGACATCGAGTAGGTGAAGTGGGGTGCTGGGGAACGGGGTTGGAGGAACGGCCGGCTATGGGATGGAGAGACCCCAGGGGCAGCTCCCCGGGAGGGCTCCACTGGCGGCATTTACACACAGGGACTCTGCTGTTGCTGCTTTTCGTGTGTGTGTGGTCCCGGCGTGGCTCCCTTTGCCCTCTCTTCTTACGGATGCCGCCTCTGGCAGCCAGGGAAAGAACAATGGTGCCTCCAGAATTTCTTTCTTAGAATAGCTTTGTAAAACTGAGACCAGTCGAGAACAGGGCCTAGAACAAAGGAGGACGTGCTCGCAGAGCCCCCCAAAGCGTTGAAGTGACCAGCCTTAAGCTCGTGCGCTTGTCCGCGCTCAGCAAAGCTGTACCCAGGGGTTACTGCGTTTGGCCTTCAGATAAGAGTTCCCACTGGAACTCTTCTCCCCTTGACAGGTGAGGTGTCCCCAGGTGGTGATGAGCTCTGAGTTCCGGCACTGGAATCAGACCTCCATTTGAATCCCGACTGCACGCCTTACGAGCGTGTGCCCCGGGGACATTTCTCCTCAGGGCTCTGTGCGGCCCACTTAGCACAGGCCTGGCGTGTGGTCGGCACACAGTAAAGCCACGTGTGCTGAGGAACCCAGGAGGCGGACTCATGTCCACGGCTCGTAGGACTCCACCCCCAGACCTGTCTGGCCCCAAACTGAGCAGCTGGCGTCCCTGAATCGTCTCCGGGGATGAAGCCAGAAGGCCACCTTTCCTTGGGCAAAGGCCTCGCTGACGGGACCTCCCCTCACTCACCAGCACTTCCATACAGACGCGTCGGAAGGCGTGTACCAGCCAGCCCCGTAGCGCTGTCGCTGTGTGGTGTTTGCAGCTGGAATACAGCCTGTCTGTCTCTTTGCTCCATGAATAAGGTCCGCAAGCCGAGAGCCCCGACTCTGCCGCGCCAGGACTGGCAGCTGTCGCCGGCATCCTGCTTATCAGACCCAGCCCAGTGGCTGGGATTCTGAGGGATCCACACCGCACTCCACCCTCAGCCCCTTCCTGTCCCCGCTTTCTAATTAGGTCTGTAATGAGACTCTTGGAACACTTGGGTCCCCTAGCAAAAGTTTCACAAAATAGGTTAGGCAAGTAGGTAAATGGACTGAAAGGAAAAAAGAAAAAGAAGACTGCCCAGAGAGCTATAATACCGCTCACACATCACTGTGGCCCGAGAGTAAGAAGTTAACGTCCCCCATTGGCTCTGGTCTGTCCTCTCAGACTCAGGTACCCTCCTGGGTGGGTTAGTGGGTTGGTTGGTTGGTTGGTTTCAAGCTGGTTCAACCCTAGTTCCAGTGATTTTTCTTTCAAACCCATAATGGTAATAATGGGCCTCGGAAATGGGAGGAAATCTCAGCTCCATATGTTTACATGACCTTCGACAGAGAGAGCAAACGGCCGCCAGAAGCTTAATCAGCCTACCCAGCAAAACCACAAAGACACTCTGAATGTCGGATTCCAAGCCATGCTCCAAGACATGGAAGGGTTAGAAAAATGGATCTGAGCCAAGATACCTGTGTGAAAACAGGACCACACCGGGCTAGCCTCATGGCAGGCAGACATTTCCATCGTGGTGACTCAGTGTGGCGCTCTCCTTGCTCCCCTGCTCCCGTGCCAGCGTCTTTCCTCAGCGCCTGGAATGACCGAAGGGTGGACAAGTGGCTGGAGGGAGCTCTGCCCACCCTCTCACAGTGCCCTGGAGATGCCAGGCCTGGGATACCGTCCCCACCCTGTTCTTCTCAGCATCTTTCTTCATCCATGGTTCTCGTTCCATTGGCAGGTTGATGCATCTAAGTGAATGAGACAGATTGGTGCTTTTCAGTTTATTCTGGGCATCCAACTGACAGAAGCCCTCGCCAGAAGGCTGGGACTGCAGTCTTTTGCTTTTTATTTTTTTTTTTAACATCAAGACACTAACTAGAACCAGAGAAGACAAGAGGTTTTCACTCCTTACCCCCAAACTGTACCTAAAACAATACTTTTGTTATCCCAACCCTGCCTAGGACCACTATTCTTAAAGAACATGGATTTTTATTCCCTAAGCCTTTTGTAAAAGTCAGGGCAGGCTCGGTTCTGCTTCGGTAACAAACACCCCTAACAACTCAGTGACTTGGAAAACTAAAGGTTTATTTCTCGCACGTGCCATATGCCCAGTGCAGATCAGCGGGGACATTTTGCTCATTGCAGCCTCCTGGGTACCATCTTAGGAGAAATTCACATGTTTCCATGGTCAGGCAGGGCAAGAGCGTGGCCAGTGATGCATCAGCTCCTAAGTATCTACCTCCACACAAGCGACGTGACCCGTGTCCCCTGCTAGTCCCTTGGAAGCACTGTGGCACATGGACGCACCAAACTTCACAGTGGGGGAGGTGTGGTCCTCTTTGTTCTCAGAAGAGGAGACCCAATGGCAGACATCAGTAACGTCCACCACACCGTTCTTTGCCAGCCAACACGGACAGCTCTTCTTCCATCCTGATGAGAGCTGAGCACGAGCAGGGAGATTCTCACCATAACTAGCCAAACGCCTCACAAAAAAAAATGACCATTCGCTGTGGGGATGGGTAGAGAAAGGAAGTGCCTGACACAAGATGTCTCTCAAACTGGGTTCAAGCATCAGTTGTGTTCCTAGAACCAATATAAGACTGAAACTCTGCTCACGAAGCCGACCCTGTCCTGAGAGCAACATGCACCAAAGCCCCCTGGTTTCTTCTCGGCGTGTTATTCCTCTCCCTGCCACAGGACGCTGGGTATTTCAAATGGAGGGGGGGAAATCACCCACAATAATCAACTGTGGTTGTTCTAAGATCTCCCAAATCCTGCCCTCCACACGCCTGCCTGCAGACCCTTCCCCTCCCCTTGCCCAAGTGGCAGGCACACCCTGTCTTACAAACGGAGCAAGTGTCAGCTTTCCACCCACACGCAAGTACCTACAGGGAGTGAGTGGACACACTCACATAAACAGCCACCACCCCGTGGCAGCCTCTCTCCTTAGGATGTTTTCTCACACAGGAAGAGAGTCACTAACTTCCTCACTAAAATAGGCCCCTCCACGTGCTACTAATTTTATTCCCGCAAACAACTGCCAGGATTTCTCTCTCTACGGGCTCACATCTGCCAGCATTCAGTTCCTCTTTCCTGGTGCCCGCAGACAGCAGAGCTGCTTCTCACCATTCATCGCTCCGCAGTGGGTGAAGAAAGCTGTGAATGAACGGTGAAAACATTCCTGCTCAGCGACCCCAGGCAATCTTACCTCCTTTTCTTATTTGCATAAAGATGCTTTCGAGATCACCTTGTGTTTTTCCATGCCATCCCCTTTTTCAGATATCTGTATCTTAAAATTCCCATTCATATAAATGTGTGCCTAAAAGTGGAAATAATAAGAGCGCCTACTGTGTACCGGGTGGGTCTTGCTCATTCCCTTATCCTTGCAAGCACTCTAGGTGGACGTCATCTTTATGTTGCAAATGATGGAGCTAAGGCTCAGAGAGGGCGGGGAACTTGCCCAGTGTCACATGCTAGTAAGTGGCAGAGCTGGGATTCCACACCGAACCCGCCAAAGCTTACACGCCCTCCTCTCCAGCGTGCAGCTTCGCAAAAGCATCTGGTCCATTGTAGTGCCCTGGGTATTGCTCCTGGGTTGATGTCCAGGTCCCCAGCGGAGACCACCAATATCCCAAACGGCCACCTCCCAAAAGAGTTGGTTTATTACACAAAGCACAGGAATTAACCATCTACCTAAGGCCCTCGGGGAGCTGAAAACAAAGTCCAGACAACCGAGAGGGATCGCCGGTGTCCCAGAGTGGTCAAGGGCCTAGCTTCTGGCATGTGAATGCCTATGTTCCATCTTTGTGAACTTGGGCAAGGTCCTTCATTTGTGAGCCTCGATTTCTCCATCGGTATAAAATGGGTAATACAAGAATCTACCTCGTAGGGTTGTGGGAAAGATTGACGGGAACATTTAAGAATGCACTCTGCAAAAGGCCCGACGCAGAGGAAGCCTTCAATACATGACAGCTGGCATTGTCGTCAGTGGGAGCTAAAGAGTTTTCAGGGAGAGCTTTTTCCAAGTGGTGGTCATCTGGTGTCTGTGGTCATGTTTCTGTCCATCCATCTGGTCCATGCCTGCAGCCCTGTTAGTTGTTAGCTCATAGGCTGGGGCCCAGGTCTCCAAGAATTTCCTTCCAGGCCCCAGGGATAGCGATTATTGTCAGAGAGACATTTCTCAGCAGCTCATCTGGGAGCACTGCTATGAGGCCATTGTAGAGAGAGGGGCAAACATCTACCAAGGGGTAAGCTGTAGTTTATGTCTTCATGACTTCAGCTCACACATCAAAGAAATAACAGTACGAGACCGCCACACTGCGTGCGGACTACTTTTAAGCTTATAAGTGGGTTGCAAAGCTTTCCAGTGGAGGACTGGCCCCAAACCACAGGCCACTGCCTATCCACTCGCAGCGTGGAAGCAGAACCCTCGCTGTAAATATTATGCTGACGTCGACGACGCGCTTAAATTCATGCCAGGCACTCTTCTGAGCACGTATGTCTGGAGTGGCTCATTTGGTCTCCCCAAAACTCGAGAAGGATTGTCAGCATCATCAGTGCTGTAGAGAGAAGTCAGCTGAGGCATAGAGCGTTCACATCACTGACCTGAGGTCGCACGGCGACGCGTGAGCAGGATTTCAGGCACCCTGGCTCTTCTGCTCGGCGCTGCCCCTTAGGATCTGTGAATGCGATTTAATACAGGGCCTGGGGTATTGAATGGGATCCCAGATTAGCTGCTTTTTGGGGGTTACGGGTGAGTCTACATAATAGTGAAAATGTACCCTTCAACAATCCATGTTTCTGTTTCCTTGTGTTATTGTTAGCACACCTTGGCAGTTCTGCCAAGCCAGTCAGTTCCGGACTAAATTCAGAGGGTGTCTGGCTCCTCACTGTTTTTGTTGAGACTGCTACAAGCACAGAACAGACAAGAAAATTAAGGCGGGAAGGCAGTCAAGTCTTCAGCTTTGGGAGAAACAGAGGCACCCATGGGGAGTGACAGGCTGCTTTGCCTGGCGTTCCGTGGCCCCCACCCCAGGCCCTTTGCGAGGCTGCCGGCCCATCTGTGCTGCTGACCGAAACACCTCAGCCAAACGCGGCCCCTCTGCATCCCTCCCGCTGACTCTGCTGCTTTCTCATTACAGGTAACCTGGACATCACTCCGGACGACCCCCGCTGGATTGGAGCCTGGTGGGGCGGCTTTCTGCTCTGCGGTGCCTTACTCTTCTTCTCTTCCCTCTTGATGTTCGGGTTCCCACAGTCTCTGCCCCCGCACTCAGACCCCGCCATGGAGAGCGAGCAGGCCATGCTCCCCGAAAGAGAGTACGAGAGACCCAAGCCCAGCAACGGGGTCCTGCGGCACCCCCTGGAGCCAGACAGCAGTGCCTCCTGCTTCCAGCAGCTGAGAGGTAAAGGCGCCGCGTCTGTGTGTAGCCAGAGTAATGGGGTGACGGACGGCGGTGGGGGAAGGGTAGCACTAGGCCTGGGTGCTGGGGACTTGAGGCAGAGTCTACTTGTTTTGCATGACTTGCTTCTCCAGGCCCGCGTGTGACTTATTTCTGAGAAGCCGGTGACCTCATTTGCTTAAATAAAAGTTTAATGAAGGGGCAGCAGACTAATGCCCCTAGCAGAGGCCCCCGTGGCTAGCATAGCACCTGATGTATAAGAAATATAAATGTTTGCAGAAGCGAGAACGTGAAAGAGGGAAGGAGGATGCTAGACATTTCATGGAACGCTCTGGAACTCTTTCAGGCCACTTATAAGCCCATTGAAGCAGTAAAGGACTTTTGAAGTTAACGTCCTTTGCCTGATACAGGCATTCTTAAAAAGCCACTTCCAACATGCGTTTCTTTAGATTTACTCTGTCCTTTCATCCCCTCCATGAAAGATGAGAGATGTGTTCCTCTGGAAAGAAATATTAGCTCAGTCTTAATAACAAAGTCACACTTTAGAATGCCGCAAAGTGCTCACAGTCATTTTTTAAAGGAAAAAAAAAATTCATCTTTTCTGACAAAATGGTGAAGTACAGTGATGCAGAATGAGAATGAGACGCACACACACACACGCACACACACACGCGCACACACACGCGCACACACACACGCACTTCCACGTCTGGCACATTTGGTCTCTTAGAGGCGAGGAACATGACAGCGTAGCATCAGAAGCTCCTTTGTGTCTGTAACCACACACACACACACACCCCACTCTCTCACACTGTGAGGTGTGCACAGTACTCCTGAGTTCACAGGACCCCTGAATTCAGGTCCCCTGAAGACCCTGCTGCGTTTTAGAAGTGAGCAGGAGCGAGGCTGGGGCACTGCTTCCCAGGCAGCTGCGGTGGGAGACAGGGACGGTCACCGCTTTGTAGGACAGGGTACACAGATGAGCTGGCCTTTAGCAGCGGCCCGACTGGAAATCTGGTGAAGGTCTCTTTCCTGAGCTCCTGTGTCACGAGGCGTCCCTTCCGTGGGGACGCTGGAGGAGCGTGGACAGGACCTCAGGCTGCCTCGCGCTCAGACCCCGTCCGCGGCTCTGCGATCCTTCACGTCTCCCACTTCTTTTCCCCGAGTGTCCAAGTGACAGTGCTGCCATGAGAACTAAAGCACTGCCCGCAGACGGCTGTTACTGGTACCCGTTAGTCCCTGAGGAAAAGAAGGAACTTGTGCTAATTCCCAGAAGGGACGGAGGTAATAACCTCACGTTGTGTCTGACCCCATGTTCCATGATGGCGTCTACCAAAGCTGCCATTTGAAAGTCTCCGTAGATACTACAGTTCGTCTTCCTGCGTTCCAAAGACTTTGGCACATTGTGTCCTCTTCGGTTGTTTTTGCTTGGACCCCCAGGAAGATGTGCTTAGTAAAAGAGGCCCCCCCCAAATCAGGCCCACTTCGGGAGCCCCCTGGTGGCCAGAGGGGGAATGCCTGCTGCTCCCCTAACAGCGCTGCCAGCTGCCCTGCGGCCCAGTAAGCAGATGCCCAGGAGTAAGTGGGGCCGGCATGAGAGCGGGCCTTGTGAGGGGTCACTGTGGCCCTGGGTCGGGTACCGTCTTTCTAGGTCTCTCCTCATCCCACTGGATGGACCTGTCTTTGTGGCTCTGATTACAAGAGCTGCACCCGTAGTCTCTCGTCTTTCATCTCAGGGCATACAAAGATGAAAAAGACGCAATCTTGGCATCAAAGAGCTCTCCATCCAGTGTAGGGACAGACCAGCCCAGCAGTGAGCAGCACGGAAATGCAGGGGCAGGCAGAGAAGAGCCCACCTCTTGGGTCCGAGGTGTAGGTGAGAGATGTCACAGCCTCAGGATTCTTGGGTTATGATTCAGTTGCCTGTGAACTCCTTTGTTTCATTCAGTCAGTATTTGCTGATACCTTACTGACCTCTCTAGAGGCACAGCAGTGACTGAGGCAGCTTGTATCATTTTTCCACGGGAGACAGGGTTCTTGCCACATGGACATTTCCACCAAGCACACCCTGCAATGCTCCCTGCTGTTCCCAGACACCTCATCCACTTTGCAGCCGCGAAAGCCCGCTGGTGTCCCTGCAGCATGTCAGCTACCCGTCCGTGGGTGCCGATAAGCTGGGCAGCGTGGCACAGAGCAGAGGAATTAACATTGCTCTAAAAATCTATATGTTGCGGTTTCTCATCTGTTTCATTTGAACTCACAAACAGGTTTCCTCTTCAGCCATCAATCTGCATCCCTGCCATGCCATCCACATAGAGTCCCCTGAGGAGGGCTGGCATTGCCCCAAGAGCACCCCCTCTGTCCCTCTCCCTGCTGGGACCGAGGTGGTCTCCCCCACTCCTGGCAGAGTGTACTAGAACTCCGGCTGCCAGCTACTAGCACAAATGGGCCCTAAAACAATGGGTCTTCTTGTCAGGGCTGCGTCCTAGAAGGCAGGGAAGGACCGACCCACTGCGAGCATTGTGGGCGCGTCCTGACCCTCTGATGGGCTTTCAAGCTGGATGAGTGTAACCACGCCAGCCAGTTGAAAATCTGAAGGCAGAGCCCTGCCTTTGATCATTGAGAGAGCAGAGCCATCAGAAGCTGAGCACACCTGTCTCTGTGCTTCCTGCTGACAGCCAAGTGGCCTCTTCCTGTCCCAGAAAATGTAGCTGCACTTGGGGGTGTTGGGGGCAGCGGATAGCCAAGCCGGTGGGGCAGCGGGTGGGGCTTCAGGCTCAGACTTAAAGCCCAGCCTCCACGTGTAGAGGGTGGTTTATGACTCCAAAGCACTAGGCTCCCCAATCCGGCTGATGAGGTGTGTGTTACTAACCTCCGTGCCACCCATCGGGACAGCTGGGCCTGCACCCACGTCCCCGGACTCTGAGCTCGTCCCACTGTTTTCTACAAGGATTCACTCAACTGTTAATGAACTGACTGAAGAGGAAAAAGGGAATCAGCCTGAGGCTGATGGAAGGAAAGCCCTTCCCCTCGGCGACTTTCTGCCACCTGCTCCTTTTCCGAAGGAGGAAATGCTGAGGGCCTGTGCTTTTAGGGGAGATGAAATCTGCCTGGGCTGATACCTTCTCCACCCGACCCCCCTTCCACCGCCCAAAATGCCACCATCACCAGGTTCTGCCCATCTTATCGCCTGCATCTCTCTCCAGCCTACTCTTGGTATCATGCACCAGTCTGCCCTGACCCCTGTGGTCTGTTATCCACACGATGGTGGTTTCAGGACGCGCAGGATCCCATCGCCACCTCCTGGGTAAAGTGATCGAGGCAGAGCCCGTCCCATGGTGGCCCAGCCCTGTGACACTCTGTCCCTCCAGCCTCTTCTCTCCCCACTGCCACCATGCCCTGTTCCCTCCACGCCACCTCCCTTTGCCGGCCTCCTCTCAGTCCTCTATCCCCCGGGCTCTCTTCCTCCCAGGACTTTGCACGGCCCGTTCCCTGCAGTGGAATTCTGATCCCATCTCCAGGCATCGGCTCACACATTGTTCCCCAAGGACGTTTTCCTGCCCTCCTGAGCGTCCCCTCCAAGGCATGTTGCTCACCGTGTCACAGTCGTGATGTTTGTTACCTTCCTGTGGGTGACTATCCAGTTAATCCATAAGCTCCACAAGGGCAGGGTCTGTACCTGTTTGGCCCTTGTACGGAGGTCTCAGCACATCTTTGATAAATGGAGGGATCCAAGGCTCGCTGGACACACACGGCCACCCCAGCACAGTCTGTTGCTTTCCTTAGAGCTGTCCTCACCCCCAACTCCCTTTCAGGGTTTTGGCCTGTGTTTGACCCACCCAGGGACACAGGCTTAGCAGGAGCGCCACCTGTTTGGAGTGCCAGGGCTGGCCCATAGGTGACCCACGTGTGGCGAGGGTCTGCTCCGGGCACCTGGCCGCTGAGTCAGAGGGTCACCGGCCCAGCTGCTCAGGTGACTTGTTCTCATGACTGGGCTGCGTGTCTTTACGTGCCCATCGTCCTGGCAGGTGTTGTGGGCCTTGGCCGGACGCACACCCACCCTCACTGCTCTGCCCCCATGTGGTTGGCCTGGCTGGGGACCCCACTCACGCCGCTGGCTTCTGCATCGCTGTCCACCCTCAGCCAGCCAGCAGTTGGTTTCTGCTGCATTTCCCTTAATTAGGGGCCTGTGCCTTTCAGCACTGGCGATCTGGGAGTTCTTATTCTCAGGCTGAACCGCTGCGTTTTTATCTTGCGATATGTTTTCAGAACTCTGCTTTCTCCTCGTGTGGGATTTCCCGTTGAAATCTTCTTTCTTGGTTCTACGGCCAAGGAAACCATCTGTCCTCGCAAACACTAGGAATCCTATGCCAGGCGGTGGTTCAGATGCTGGCGTGTCTGTTACGGGAGTCGTTAGGTTCCCAGGGACCAGACCGGCCAGTGGCTTCGTGGTGTTTTCACCAGTGTTGATGGAGGACGTGCTGGGGGGTTATGTCCACGCATCAGCCTCAGCTCCTCTTCTCAATCTATTTCAGCAAAGCACCTGACATAACATGTGTGAGGGCAGCACGCACACTGCCTGGCTCACTGTGATACCCCTCGAGGATTTTTCGACTGAAGGAAGGCAGGAAATAGCTAGAAGGCAGCACTTCCCCATGTGGGTTCTTTAGAACACAAGTGCTCTGAGATGCTCGGGGAAAAAACCAAACCACAACAGGGTTGGAGGTGAAGGGAGGCGGTGCTTACAGAACCAAGTTAAGTTTGGGGAAATGTCTTTCTGCTGTCGGGCCCTCATGGAGAGCCATACATTATATTCGACTATTAAAGGCTCTAAAGAGAGCTGGCTGACTTTGTTTTACTCCACGAGCTACAGAACGCTTGTTCATGTTAACTCCAGGCACTTGTGAAATGTTGCTAGAATGCGGTGATCACAGGAGCCTCAAAGGGATGTGCTGAATCCACGAGGGAGGGTTTGAAGACAGGATGTAGTGTTTTGTCCCGATCTGGAGGGACGAGCAGATGCGCACGGGTGGGAGGAGGAGGAAGGCTTCCAGGCTGGGAGGCAGGTGTGAGCAGAGGCAGGGGGCAGACATGCCCGAGACATGGGTGGGGTAGAGACCTCAGGTTTGGGGAATCGGATTTCTAAAGGTCATGGTGAAGGCAGGCTGGTGTCAGCCCCCGCAGCCAGCAGACTTCATGGCATCCGAGGCTGCCTACGGAGGCTTCGGTAAAAGTGATGAAGGAATTACTGAGGCCCTTCAAACGCATCTGGAGTTTTCCTTACGACCCCTTGTTTCCCAGCCTGGGGTTTGAGTCAGCGTCACCTGTACGCTTTCTTGAGATGCACGCATGCGTGGGCTGGACGCACCCCTAGAAATTCTGATTCCATGATTCTGGGGGACGGTGCCAGGCATCTGAATGTCTTTATTAGAATCACGGGTGATTCTAAGTGAGCTCCCAGTTGTCAACAAATGCCACAGGTGGTGGGGTCCTTCGGTGAGTTTCCATTAGGGGCTAACTCATCAGAGCTGGTCTTCCAGAAGTGGCGTCTAACATAAAAGGAAGGGGAGACCCACTCACGAAACCAGCTGGGGACACTCTGGGATGTGACCCTCTGGGAGGCTCACCAGTGACATCAGCGTATTGAAGCTGCTGTGAACCCAGAGCTTCAGGGACGAGCAGTAGGAAGCCTGGGCTTAGAGACGGGCGTTCGTGTCCACTTGGTGGTTTTTGTTTTGTTTTGTTTTCATTGGTTTCAGCTGTACAAAACCATGTACTAGGTAGACACGTACACCCCTCACAAAGTGATAACCCTCCTCCCCCAATCTACTACCCCTCAGACATCGTGTGTAGCTGTTACAGTTCCGCTGACTCTATTCCCTGTGCTGCGCCCCACATCCCGTGACTACAGATACGTGAAATTATAGCTGACATTCAGTATTATCCGGCTTCAGCTTCAGGTGTACAGTGCAGTGGTCAGGCACCTACACCGTCCCCGAAGTGGTCTCTCCATCAGATACCCAAGTGTTATAAAGATTTTGTAGGGTACACGATCGACGTGGTGTTCTCCCTCACCGTTTCTTTTCTGAACATCGCCCCATCCTCTTTCCAGACCTTCCGGGACTGACTTCTATCGTGAGCGTTCTCATCAAGGCTAAATGCTGTCAGCCCTGCCATCATGCTCCCGGAGAAGGTTCTTAGGGTTCTTAGGAGAAGGTTCAAAGTAGTAGTGGGCTTACAGAAGCCTTTTGGTTTCCTTAGTCATTTTCTGTCTGCTGCCTCTGACGTAGGAAGATTTCCGTCTGAATGAAGGCTCGCTGCTTCCCAGGCTCCGTTCTCCGTCTCCGCAATCCTGTGTGTCTGACTCCACACTCCTGAGGGAGGGAAGTGACTGGGGTGACACCAATTTAGAGCTGCACCCTACCTCTGGGGACACTGGGTCCTTGCTGTAAACTGGTTGACGGGCCGCCGTACTATGACTTTTTTCCGGGGCTTTCTTGGTGGGGTTACAAAGGGCAGGTGGTTTCAAAATTATTGATAGAATTGATCGGCTCTGGGTTTCCTGGCTGCTCCACACCCACCTGAAACTCGGGCTTCAGTCTAAACGCTCATTTCCTGTGCTGGCACCTTGTTGATTCACTGAGAGCACAACCATCTCTACATAGCAAGTCCCCGAATGACATCATTGCATTACGACGACGGTGAGATACCATGGGAACTTAGCCCTTGTGTATATCAATTCACCTGTGGGAGAATTGGGTTTGCACGTGTCGTTTCGCTGAAGTCGCAGGACTTACCAAAGTCATTAAGTGCAGACTTACTGTACAAGGGCTGTGTTCCCTCCCGCCTGTTACCTCACCACGGACGGGCCAACAGAAGCCTGTTATCCAAAGCTGACAGTGACAGGGAACCAGGAAGCTCCCCCGGGCCCTCCTCAGCCTGGGTGGGGGGCGGGGACAGGCTCATCTGCAGCAACAAGGTCACAGCGGGCCCCAGGAGCCCGGGGCTGCCAGCCTGGGCCCCGCGCGTAGTAGGCACTTGGCTTCTGGGAGACTCCCAAGGACCAGCCCCCCACCCCAGACTTCCCCTCACACCTGCCCAAGGGAGTGGTTTAGGCTCCTCTGGAATCAGTGATGGAAATGTGCCTATTGGCTAATAATTCCCTCTTCCATCATGGCCCATGGACCTGTGAAACATCACCATTGGCGTGTCATACGCTGCTGTCTGTTCTCACAGATAATGTTTCCTGAGAGACTCTGCCAGTGACCTTGACGTCTTCGCTATTCCTTCCTGCGTTTGGGATTCTCTGACCCGCCCTGCACTTGTAAAGACCTGCTCTCAGGCACTGTGCCACGTGTGGGGCTGGGGCCGCTCCGTCCTGCTCTCGGGTGTCTCATCAAGTGGGGAGCCAGGAGGACCCAGGCGAGGGTGTCTGGTGGGGCACGTGGGAGCCCTGGGCACGTGGGAGCCACTGGGGGCTGCTGAACACTTTGACTCACCCCGCTTGTCTTCACGCTTCTGCCTCCGTTGTGGTTTTCCACGTCCTCATGATTTCTTCCTTCCTATTGCCTTTGTTTTTGGTCATGACCCGAAGGCTGAACCCAGCTCCTTCCACCTCTCTCTTCTCTTCTGCTCCCGAGTCGCGGGTATTGGAAGTGCTTTATGGTGACTCACTTTGCAGAAAAATTACATTTTTCTGTTGATTCGAGATTCAAGCCTCTCACCCCGAAGCTTGAAGATTTAGTGGCGGGCTCTGGAGTGCAGGCAGACCTGAGTTCAAAGCCGCCTCTCAGTCTTGCATCCTGCCTCTCAAGGAAACCTTGCTTTCCTTATGTCTAAAATGGGAATGATCAGACCGCCCCCAGTTGTAATAGTTGTGACTTAAACGAAAACTCTTAACACAGTCATTGCCCATCGAACACTGCCCAGCAAACACTAGCTGTCCTGTGCCCTTCTTGGGAGCATTAACCATGGTATATTCACAGCAATATTATTAAAGAAAATGAAGTCAAGGTCAGTTTCAGTAGACGGACTAAAGCCTTGAGTCGAGTGGGGTGTGCCAGCCCACGGTCAGCACTGCCCCTGACACCTCCAACTCCCAGGAAGGACGAGGACTCGTGCCCCTGACCTGCTGTACGGCCTCTGCAGGAAGGACATGTCTTTGGACAGCAATGGCCCCAGGCAATCCGCTCCCGCCACAGTCTCTTCCCTCCTCTGCCTCCTGCCCACGTCTGCTCCCACTTCAGCGTTCCCACAGCAAGCCTGGTGTCCTCACAGCCCCAGGGCTCCCTCCCTCCCGTAGCCCTACTTCTGGCCATTGCTCTTATTCTTATCGAGCTATTACCTGTGTGCCACAGGCACTCGGCTACGTGGTTCTCATACACAGGTCCCATGTCCCCTTCCGTGCACACTGCTCCGGTCACACGCCCGCTCAGGCCTGAAGCCAGAATTCAAATCCCAGGCTCCTTAAGACCAAGTTCTGAGCCATTATTTTACAGAGCCTCACTCCATGAAACGTCTTGTGTGTACAGAGCTCCTCCCCTTTAGATTCTGCACTCCTTGAATGTCTTCTCTCTCTTCTCGTCCTTTCCTCCTCCGGAAAACATGGACTCAGGCCCTGAGTCCTGCCAGATCTGGTCATTTTCCACAGCCCCAGTGGGGATTTTTATTCTTCTTATCCTAAGAATTGAGCTGCACCTTTGGTTACTAGCAGTGGCCTGTGCATTTGGTCTTCAGACCAAGAACAGCCCCTCTCAGAGCCCAGACCAGAGCAGGACACTGGTTACAAGCATGAGGTGTGGCCTCAGGGGCCAGAGGTAGGTTTCTTCCATGCTCCCCTAAGCCTGGGACCACTCTGTGCCTCAGTTACCTCATCTGGAGTATTTTAATCATCCCAAGATCTCAGGTTTGCTGTGGGGATTCCAGGCGTTGCTGTGTAAGCAGTTAGAATGGTACTTGGCTGTGCTCTGTCAATGTCCGTCCTCAAGCCCATCCCAAATCTGCCATTCTCCCTCCTGGAGGACGTGTTCTGACAAGTCTCAGTCCCCCCGAGTATCTTCTGAAGATACGTGGTAGAAAAAAACTTGTTTTCCCTAGAAACCTGTCCCCTGCCGCTGTTCCCAATTTTGTGCCTTTCTGCTGGTGACAGCACCGTGCTCCCAAGGAGAGAGAGGTGAAAAGGTTTCCCCAGCTGGTGAGCCTGCGTGATGCCAGGCAGCCTGCGTCCCACCCCAGCGCCCAGCTCCTGAGGTGAAGTCAGCAGGGGAGACCATAGACGTTCAGTGGCCCGCTGTGGTTCACCATTCCCTGTGTGTCTGGGCCATGGACTGAATCCATTTGAATGAAAAAGCTTAAAACTCCAAGATAGCCCTAGGATCAAGCCAATTAACAGCCCTTTTCAAATTGGGGCTTTGGAGGGCTGGAGGCACCTTTGAAAAGGAATCTTCTTTTCAGAGTGCTACAAGTCACTGCAATAAAACCCAGAACCTGGGAGGGAAATCGCTGAACACAAGAGGGAAGCTGTCATTTCTGGAGGCAGATCGGCATGGGAGAGGCAAAAAAGAATATTCTTCATGCAAATAAGGCCCACTGAGGCTTCCCTGAGCCTTCAGTCAAATGATCCTCAAAGTTAATGATTTTCACATCTAATTCAAGGTGAAATTAGTCAGTAGATATTAAGACAAAAGAAGGCAGGTGCCCATCTCGACAAGGAGTCCTTCCCACCGAAGTGGAATTATCTCTGAAATAATTAAAATGCTTGCTGAAGTATGAAAACACCGCATTAACGGAAGTCGCCTTTGTTGAGACGTGCCCTCACCCACCTCCGGGAAAACCATCATGCCCGTGATCAAGGACAACAAGGAGATGCAAAGGCCACACGGACGACGTGATCCATCTCATCCCCGCATTCACATCATTTCAGAGCCAGAGGCTAAGTTCCGGGTCAGAGGACACCCCTCAGCAAGTGTGGCTGTGGCGCCTTCGTCTTTCCTGGTCTGCACTCCCACGAAGCCAACAGAAGCGGGGTGGCAGGGCATCGTTTTCCTGGAAGGTCCCCAGCCTGCCTATTGATGTGTTGGCAGTCTTTCCAGAGTTTAAATAACTTAATTCGCGAAGAGCACAGTGACTGAACAAAAGTGTTATTCTCTGCCAGAACATAAACAGCCGTTTTCAAGGAGGTGCTGTGGTCACCGGCTGTGACCCCTCCCTTTCCCTCTCCAGTGTGCAGCTTAGCGTTTCGTGACATCGTCAAGCAGTCCCTTCTCAGCGGTCCATCCCACCATCGCAGTGTCACCCACCCTCCAGCAAATCAGCCTTTGCTCATTAGCAGTGATTTAAGAGGAGGGTGTCTTCCCATCCAGGGGACCTTTGTGCGTGAAGACAGAGCCTTACCTCATTACCTTCTGTGGGTGCCCAGTTTATTCATCTGCTGTATTTTTTACACAATCCACATCTTTAAACATTACGCGATCAGTGTTCCTCTAAATATTTATACACCACTTAAAAAAGGAATGTGTACTCAAAAAAAAATAAACAAAAGTCCCAACATTTAAACGTAGATTTTTAAGTGTAAACACCTGTAGACATTTGAAATGACATTTCTGAAAACAGCTTATCATAAATGTTTGAAACCCTGAAAAAAATAAACACATAAAGGCCAGTACACTTGCAGGGTATAAATGTCTGAAAACCATGGATTTAAAGTTGTTTCCTGACCACCTTTATTCTTATTCACACCTTCTTTAAAGCGTGTTTCATTTATTTTCTCTTTGTTTGTTGGTGGCGTGTACTTACTTACCCAAGAGTTGCCTTCTTAAGGTTTTAGTAATTTTCAAGGAACCACCGCAGAACCGCGGGGGCCGCCCGCTTGGCTCTCTGTCTCCCTGGTTCTTAGTTGGGATGTAGGGTTGAGTTGCTTAACCCACTGTGACTCCCCACCTCATCATCTGGCTGACGCCATTCTCACAACTACTCTTCTTTCATTATGTCAGAGGGCCCTACGTCCCTCTCTTTCATATAGATTTTTCTTTTTTGAAACTTGGCATCTTTCCCCAAAATGATAAATTTTAATTTTTGTGTATCTGCCAGTCCCTGAGCCATTGTTCTGTCATTCTGATTTATTGAGCTTATCTGTGAACATTATTAAAAACTTAGGTGTCCTCTATTATGATGGTATTCTAATTAGTTGGGCCATTGAGAGGTTTCGTCTCCTAGGAGATGAGATTGAGCCTGTGTAATTAGCTCTCTTCTTTAGGACAACTGGCTAATTCATCACCTTGGAATACAGGGCTAGGCTCCCTGCCACCTGTTTCTCTGTGACCACGGCACCGCTGGGGTTTTCCTAGACTTGGTATAGTACTGGCTTCGTCGGGGACTAAGTTTTATCTTTTCCTTTTATGCAGGTGGCAGCCAGTACGTACACCATATGCGAAATAGGCCACGTTATTAGGATTATAGCAGGATAGAGTTACCCTAAGTTTAGTCACGGGCCTGCTGCTTTTACGAATGTTTCTCATCTGCCCTTACCCCCATTATTTACATAAGACTTCTCTATAAACAGCTTTAAATCTACTTATTTTAACCTAGCGTCATCGTGAGCTATGGTAGCCATAAAACCCCACACCTGATGTCTCAGCTGTATTTCAGTGAACTTTTCTGTAAGCTCCCATTAAAATAGTGGCGTGAGTATTGAAATGATGGGGTCCTCCCGGTATCCCCAGGGCCCCCTTCATACTTCCAGCATATAAGTAATTGTTATGTTTTCCTTTTTGAGAAAAACCCCAAATTCTTTTTTTTTTAATGGAAATAGGTTGTGATTGCTTATAAAATATTTTAGTGTTTGCAGGCAACTGTAAGACAAGGCATAGTCTACTCTCTTCTATTTCAGTACTTGTCAGTTTCATTAGCAAAAGTCAGCACATACATTGAAGCCCGCGCTTTTCAGTTTCGGGTGCCTTACAGGTTGTAGCAGGTTTTGGCCTGAACGACTGGGTGACGGCTAATGCTGTTGGGGTGTTGGGGGCAGAAGGCCTGGGAGTGCAGTGGGTGTGACCATGGCCCTCTGCTTCGCTCTCCCTGCAGTGATCCCCAAGGTCACCAAGCACCTGCTCTCCAACCCTGTGTTCACGTGCATCATCCTGGCCGCCTGCATGGAGATCGCAGTGGTGGCCGGCTTCGCTGCCTTCCTGGGGAAGTACCTGGAGCAGCAGTTTAACCTCACCACCTCCTCTGCCAACCAGCTGCTCGGTGAGTCTGTGCCTCGGTCCCCCGGGCGGGTGGAGGGAGGCCCTTCCTGCTTGTGACAATTACTGTTAGAACTTACCGGGACCCACACTCGGCTGCTCCTCCAGCAGCACCACCCATGGGGCCCGTGGGCAGAAGAGCTTCAGAGCACACCCTCCAGGTAGGATGAGGCCGCCTGAGCAATGTCTAAAAGTGCGTGATAATAAAGAACTACACTATAAAATGTAGGCAGGGAGCATTGTGACAAGGCAGGAAGTCGACAGATGGGTGTGCACTGGAGGATTTGGAAGAAGACAGGGTGAAGAAAGAGGGAAATCAAATGCATCTTGAAAGGTTAGCAGGCTTTGGTCAGGTATGAATATTCCTGCAGCATGAAACCCATTGTCAGCAGACAAGGAACTTGCAGGCCGGCCGCTCCCTGTCCGTCCCCAAGCCCTTGGCAGGCAGAATGAATGAATCATGACACTCCTCCTCCCTCCCCAAGCTCAAGCGTGGTCTTGCTGTTCTTCTCAATC
Organism: Rhinolophus sinicus; assembly: GCF_057876585.1. Taxonomy (NCBI): domain Eukaryota; kingdom Metazoa; phylum Chordata; class Mammalia; order Chiroptera; family Rhinolophidae; genus Rhinolophus; species Rhinolophus sinicus. The sequence goes on along the minus strand of NC_142513.1, from coordinate 55,840,237 downwards.
ATAGACGACAGGCACCTGTTCCCCATTATTTGGAGCTGGCATGCTAAAGGAAACCGATCTGCCCTCAGGAGAAGCAGTCTGACTTACAGGGTCTGACAGTTAAGTTCACGAACTTGTGGCAACAATGTTGCTAACCTTTTTCTGATATCAGCGGGATTATTCATTATGAATTTGTACCAGCTGGACAATTAACCAAGTTTACTATTTGGAAGTGCTGAAAAGGCCGCGTGAAAACGTTAGACGACCTGAACTTTTCGCCAACAATTCATGGCTCTTGCATCACGACAATGCACCAGCTCCCACAGCACTGTCTGTGAGGGAGTTTTTAGCCAGGAAACAAATAACTGTATTGGAACACCCTCCCTACTCACCTGATCTGGCCCCCAATGACTTCTTTCTTTACCCAAAGATAAAGGAAATATTGAAAGGAAGACATTTTGATGACATTCAGGACATCAAGGGTAATATGATGACAGCTCTGATGGCCATTCCAGAAAGAGTTCCAAAATTACTTTGAAGGGTGGACGAGGCACTGGCATCAATACATAGCTTCCCAAGGGGAGTACAGTGGTACCTTGGTTTTCAAAAATAATCTGTTCCAGAAGACCGTTGGAGTTCTGAAATGTTCAACAACCGAGGTGCGGTTTCCCCATAGAAAGTAATGCAAAATGGATTAATCTGTTCCAGACTTTTAAAATCAACCCCTAAAACTGCAAATTTAGCATGAATTTCACCATCTCATGATACCATAGATCCATAAAATTTACGGCGTTCATAAACCGAAATGTTCAACGGAGACGTTTGAAAACCGAGGTACCCGTGTACTTCAAAGGTGACCGTAGTGACATGCAGCAATGAGGGATGGAGCACTTTGTCTAGGATGAGTTCGCAAACTTAAGTGTCTAACCTCGTATACGGGTGACAAATGTGGTCTCACAGCTCATGATGGACAGGGAAGAGTCAAGAATAACTCCCGGGTTTCTGGCTGGACACGTGGAAACAGCAGAGAAGAGTCAGATGTGTGGGGAGATGGTGAGCTCAGATGCGAGTAGCCGTCTCTGTGTGATGGTCCTGGCCGTGAAGGGCTCGAGGAGATCCCGCTCCGTACGGCAGGCTCAGCTACACCAGTGTGTGGATGGTCATTGAAGCTTGGGGATGCAGTTTACTTAGGGAAACTGTGTAGAATATGAAAAGAAGGGGTGAAACACCAGCGGTGAGGAGATGGAGGAGGCCGTAGAGAAGTTCAGGCAGCCGCAACCTGTGTCAGGGCTGTGTCCGTGAAGTGGGAGCAGGGGCCCCATATCGCGGTGTGGGGAACAGCTCTCCAGAGGGAAGGAATAGACAGTGACCGCAGGACACTTTCCCGAAGCGCAGCTGCGGAGGAAGGAGGGAGGCAGGGCCCGTAGTGTGGTGGGAGTCGCGGGAGAGGCGTGGCGACGGTGGGGTTGTTAGGAAGCAGTGGCTGCTGTCACAGGAAAGACTTGGGCAGGTTTCCAAGCAGAGGGAAAAGAGCCAGCAGAAGGTGGTTGGCAGAAAAAGAGAGGGAATGTGGGTAGACAGCCCCCAACAGAAGAGCTCACCTGTTCTGAAAATGCAGAGAAAGAGAGAGACGTGAGAGTGGCCACTGGAATGTGACACGTCCAGCCGGGAATTTGAGAGACCTCCAGCCCCAGGGATTCCCCATCAGGCAGGAGTCAGGTGTCTGCTGAGAAGACGGGCCATCGTGATGGCTTCTGATCATCTCCTTTAACGCCTCCTGTTACATCACAAAATGGCCAATAAACAAATGAAAAGCTGCTGACCCATTAGGCGTCATCAGGAAAATGTATGTTCAAACCACAATGAGACGCTACTCCACATCCATCAGAGACATAGTACCAAGTGTGGGTGAGGATGTGGAGCCTCTGGAATGTTCCCCCACGGCTGGTGGGAGTGCAAGGTGGTGCAGGCCTTTTAGAAAAGTCTTTGGCGGTGCCCGTTCAAGCTAAGGTTGTGCTTATCCTTGGAAGCAGTCATTCCACTTCTGGGCATGTACCCAACAGAAATGAGTGTTTAGGTCCAGTCAGTGACACATGCACGTGTAACAGTACTCAGGGCAGCCCCAAACCGGAAACAACCCCAGTGTCTGTCAGCAGTAGAATGTTCATGCAGTGGCCTGTCGCACAGCTTGAGAAAACGAGAACTGTGATCCACGCCTCAGTGTGGGTGAATCTGAGAAGAGCTGAAAGGCGTCGGACACAAAAGAGGACGTATTTATGGGAGTTAAACAGAGGAGAAGTTACTTAAAGTGATAGAGGCCAGAGTGATGGTTACCCTTGGAGGAAACTTAACTGGTAGGGGGTGGGTACCAGGGAGGCCCCTGGGCGACTAGACATGTTTAAAGCTTGATCTGAGCTGTGGTTACAGGGGTGTGTATGCAGATGCAAAAAATCAAGGGCTAGTCCCTTAAGCTTTGGCATTTCACAGGACAGAGTGGATCCCAGTTAAAAATAAATAAATAAATAGATAGATGGATCCATCAATCAATCAATCAGTCAGTCAATCCCTCCCACAGCCATGTGGCCGGGTCATAGAACTTCTCCCTGGGACCTGCTAGGGTAGCATAAGGCTTATTTTTTTCTTTTTCACTAGTAAGTCTTTACCTTCTTCTATTCTATATAAGTGTTACTTCGAAGAGCTATTAGCAAAAGGCAGCCAGCCCTGTACTATCTGTGTGACGGAGATGGGGTAAATGTATCTCTGTATAATTAAAGCTACAACTTGTTCATTATACCTAGTGGCACTCAGGTTTCACCCTCCAGCACCCAGAGAGTTTATCACTTGCCTCTTGAGTACGTTGCTTGCATTTGCACCGTTGCTTCCGCATTGGGGCTGTCTTCTGTTTAAGAACGGATTCTGCAGTTTTCTGTGGACAAACAAATCAATAGTCCTCAGGGCAGAAGGTTCGAAAAAGTCCCACCTTCTTGCACCTTTTTCTTTCCAAGTGATTTCTGTTAGAGCCCTTGGCAGGGGAAAACCTCCTCCCGCCACTGTGCAGAGGCAGGTTGGGGACCCATCCATCGCACAGCGGAGGCAGCTTCCCTCTCCGTCCCTGTGTCCTGCCCCGGGCAACTCTCCATTCAGCATTGATTCTGGAGGGCTGGTTGTAGGAGGGCCTGGCAGTGGGTCTTCTGGGGACAAAGAGGCACTGAGAGTGGAAGGCAAGGCTTGAGCATCAGCGCAAGGCCCTGGGGCATCCGGGAAGCCGTCAGCAAAGGGGGCAGAGGTCAGAAAAGAGCCAGGCAGACGACTAAGAGGCTGATGGCATTAAGATAAAGGACTCGAGCTGCATAGGTTAAGTAATGAGGACGGAGTTTCAGGGAAGTCCTGATAGGGTGTTAAGGCCGCACACACATCAGGGAGGGAGAGGGGAGCTGCCTGATGGTGTGGAGAAAGGGTGCTGAAAGCCTGCTATTGCCATAGTTACCATGGTGGCAAGGTGGCAAGGTGACACTCGTGCAGTGCGCTAGGAAATGAAACAAAACACAGGCCGCTGTTGCCCTGGGCATGTCATCACCGGCATTCATTCCTGGAGAGCCAGTCTGCTGTCCATGTCATTCCTCCCCAGAATAATCCTGCGGCTCTGTCTAGGCACGAGGAACCGTGCTGGACTGAACAGGATGGAAAGGGGTCTCCTCCGCAGGGAAGCTGCAACATAGGAGGGAGAGAAGGAACAGGAAAACCAAACCAGGCAGCTTCTGGTAGTTAGGAAATAATAAATCAGTGCAGGACACAACAGGGAGTGCCAGGGTGGGACGCAGGGACCACCCTAGCTGGGGTGGTCTGGGAAGACCTCTGAAGCCGAGAAGGCCCAGCCAAGTAAAGACATAGGGCAAGAACGTTCTAGAAGAGGGACCAGTAAATGCAAAGCCTGGCTGCCTGAATGGGTTTGGGCTGTTCCCGGGAAAGTAGAGGTGGGCATGGTTGGGGGGGCAGGTGGCATGTGGTCACCAGAGAGGGGCTACGTCACCAGAGCTGTTTCTATACCAAGGGCGGGGAGAAACACGCAGAGATATTCCACGAGTATCGGATAAGTGATAGTACGGGTTGTTGTTTTGGTTTGGTTTTCATGTGACTTGTGCTATTTTCTGGCACCGCTCAGCCTCCCTGATTATATTACCTTAATATTAAAATTATTTTGCATTCCCTTAGTACATACCAGCTGCTGGATATAGTTGAGTGACCTAGAGGTTGATTGGCAAGGAGGAGGCAGCCTAGGCTGGAAAATTGGCCGTGCACAGTCTCCCTGGTGGATAAGGGACACACGGTAATTTAAAGCCGAGCTTTAGATGAAGTGAGTCAGAACAGAGCAGAACCAAACAGGAGACTGGTCCTCCTAAAATCCCACGAGTCTCTGAGAATCGGAAATAACACGTTTATGGTCCTGCCGCCTTGCAGGTAGCTCTGTTTATGAGAGAGAGAAATAATTATTCCAGTTACTCACCGAGAGCCACAAAACATATTGATTTGATTGATGCTACTTCCTGAGAGGTCACATGGTTAAACTATCTCCATGGGCTGGTGAGCCGGGGACCTTTGGTGAAACAGCCTCCAGACGCTTCCTGAAAGCCCTCCTTGCCTAATTAGAAGAGGGGAAGGAAAGTCCCCAAATGACCTTGAGTCCCCTCCCACTTCACCTCAAAAACTTCGCAGAGCCCATCACTGCTCTTGGTACTTACTCTCCTGTAACGTGTGCGTGTTCCCTGACTTGTCTCTTGGTTGTCCCCACAACAGCTGTGTTTCCTCAGTTTGGATGTGTCTGTCTCCCCCAGTTTTCTCAGAGCTCCTTGAGGGCACTGGGGAGGAAGTGGCCCCACGGTGGTGGCAGGTGGTGTCGGGGACTCTGGCTGCATCCGCTGGCCCTGCTTTCCCTGCTCACGGCTCCTGCCCCTCTGCTTTTCTCCAGGGATGACTGCAATTCCCTGTGCCTGTCTGGGAATCTTCCTGGGCGGCCTCCTGGTGAAGAAGCTCAGCCTGTCTGCCCTTGGCGCCATCCGGATGGCCATGCTTGTCAACTTGGTGTCCACAGCTTGCTACGTCTCCTTCCTCTTCCTGGGCTGTGACACGGGCCCCGTGGCTGGGGTTACTGTTCCCTACGGAAACGCGTAAGTACCAGAAATGGCTGTTCCCCCCCTGCCTGCCCGGATTCTCTCCCCCTGGGTAGGTGAATGGAGCCAGCTTTGTCCCTAGTGACCATGAGCCAAGGTAACTGACATCTTAAGATGCCGCTGCATCTTACTCCCAGGGTCCGAGAATCAATGTGACCTATCTGGGCTGACAGGGCAGCATTCCCCTCCACGCTCCCTTCCCAGGGTGGCCAGGACAGCGCTGGGGGACACCATTAGACGTCACTCCCCAGCGGGCTCAAATTACTACTTTTGGCATTTGACTGTTGGAATGATGTGAAGAGAGAAAATAAAAATAAATTTTATTATAAAATTCAGCTTCAAATCTCAAAGACAGAATAGACTTCAACAGTTCCTGAGATTATCCGAAGCTGTCATTAGACTCAGTAATTACAGGGTCAGGAATTGTTCAGTGTGGGGGGTGTGGAATACAAAGGACAGCAGGGAGAGAAGAAGGGAAGGAAGTTAGTTCTTATGGAACGACTTTCCTTATTTCCTAGTGATTATCCCAAGACTTCGGACTAGAGTCCAGTCAGAATTGCTTTTAGAGGGACGCTGGAGAGTCCTTTCATATCCAGCGTCGGCAGCTACCCCCTTTTCTCCATGGGAGTCTGAGGCTGCCTTGGGAATCCAACCTGTAGCATCGAGACTCCAGCAGGGCTGGCTTGCAGGATACCAGTTCCTCTCCACACCAGCCTCCTCCTCCAGGCAGGCCACCAGGCCTGCTCCTGCAGCTTAAACCAGATGATACAGTAGAGCCAGGCGTATCTGCCAGCCACAAAGCTGAGCAGGCCCAGTGGAAGAACAGCACAGGCAGAGGCAGCTGTCTGTATACCTGTGTACAGTTCGTGCACATATGTGCATAAGGCACCATAGCCCCTCTGGCCACTTCACCACCACCACAGGGGCCTCTCCCAGTCCCCACCCCACCCCAGGCAAGAGGAAGAGGATATGGTGCCTTCTGGTTTACACACGCCATAAATAACAGTATTTGGAGATCAACAGCTGCAGCCCTTACTGTGCCAACCCCCAAGTAGTAAACTCATAGTGGTTTAAGCGCAGGGCCTTCTAATGAAGTTATTCTTCAATAAAAAAGGAAAAACGTGCTCAGGGCCTATAGTGCCAATCCCTCCATTTCTGACTTGTGAACATTTGGGCAGGTGATTTAAACTGTCTGTGCCTCAGTTTCCTTCCCTAAAAATCCCACGGGGTTGTACTGAGAATAAATGAGGGAATACGTGAATTGAATAGTGAATGACACATACGTTATCATATGTCAGTGTCACCATCAGTGATATTATGCAGTGCTCTTAGCTCTAGGAGGCTTAGCTGAAAGTAACAGGGTTAAAGAAGAGACACTTCATCTCTTCCAGGGCTAGAAACACCCCTCCACCCTTTCCTCTGTGAAGTTGGCTGGCTCTAGGCAACTCTGCCTTTAATGGTGCAAAAGAAATATTTAAAGGTCTTAGTTTGAAATCTAATCAATCAAACAGACAATAATTATTGCAGCCAGTCTAGCTGTAGTAGTTTAAGCATCATGAGGCTTACCGTCTGCTGGGGAGGAATAAAACAGACAAGGACCAACCCAAGGAGAGGAGAAGCTGTGCACGGTGGAGTTGTGGGTCCATTGGAGGCTGCAGCAATCAGGAGAGGCATCGTGGAGGAGGTGGCCCTGTTGCCAGCCCAGAGGGCACATTGGTGCAGATAATACAGAGGCTTCTCCTGGGGCAGATGAAGCTCCCACCCAGCCAGCCGCCCAGCCTGGCACTGTGAGGCAGGGAACAACTAGCAGAGGGCAGAGGATTGTCACTGGAGGGATCCTGTCGGAAGTTGCCCTTTCTCTGACGGGTTCCATGTTTCCTTCCTTTTCCAGCTCAGCGCCTGGCTCAGCCCTGGACCTCTCCTCACCCTGCAATAAAAACTGTGAATGCCAAACGGATTCCTTCACGCCCGTGTGTGGAGCAGATGGCATCACCTACCTGTCTGCCTGTTTTGCTGGCTGCAAGAGCACGGTATGGTGATTTTCTGGTAGGATGGGATGGGCAGGGGTCTCGCGCAGCCGAAGTAGCTTAAGGCCCAAGGTCAAGGACAGGCGTGAACCACCACGTGGATTCCGTACTTTGTGTTCCTGTGCACTGTGACTAGCTCAACCTCTGCTCTGCTCAGCAGGGTGGCACTGCTGGGCCATGCAGCCCTTCTTGCTGAATCAAATAGGTTTGCAAAAAGCATCATTGAGCTGAATGTAAAAATTCAAAGGAAGCTGTGTGTGTAGCCTGAGAAAAAGATTGTAGTTTGAGGCACTCACTAAGGATGTCAGTGGAATAGGATGAATTCACAGGTAATGAGCTCCCCATCAACAGAAGTATGTAAGGAAAAGCTAGAAAACCATTTATCAGGAAAGACCTCTTCCAAACCTGAGACTATCTGACAGTAATTCAGCTCTTCCCTACTCAGTTCCCTTTGACTCTTTCTTCTCAAGTAGACGCCCCCCGCCCTTTTCCATCCTCCCACCTCTTGTCCTTCTCAGCATGAATTGTACAGCTGGTTGTCAGCCTACAGCTTCCCATGTTCTCTGTGTGAAGACCTGATACTATGGGACCGGTCCCCAGTTCTTGCTGACCCCACCTGCCAGGTGTCTCTCGCAGCTGCCCTATCAGGCCTTCCTCCTCTCCTGACTGGCCTAGTGTACTGCTAGTTACCTAATTGGTATCTGGGCTCAAGATGAGCCCCTTCTGGCTTCTCGTCTACACTGCAGCCAGAATGATTTCTGTAACAGTGAAAATGACCCTTTCTCGTGCGAATTTCTCAACTAGAAGATAAGATGGAGACACTGGACTGGGTTTGCACTGTCTTCAGCATGTGTCTGCCCTCGGCTGTTCTCCTCAGCTGTACCTCCTTTCAGTTGGTGGCGTTCAGCTTTTCCCACACAACATGTGTCTTTTCATACTTCTCCTTCCAGCTGGATAACTCCTACTGACCCGTCAACACTCTCCTTACGTGTCCCCTCCTCAGTGAAACCATCTCTCCCCTCCTTTACCATCAGGGTTCTTTCCTCTGCAGCTTTGGTACCGGTCCCTCCTGGAGGCACCTGTCTCATTTTGGTGTAGTGAGCTACTAAAAGTATTTGTCCTCTGCTCTGATCTGTGACTTTCCTGAACAAGGACTGGCATCCATAAATGGAAGTGCTCTGTAAATGTACAGGAATGCACAGGTGGAAAGCAAGATTTAAAAAAAAAAAAAAAGGCTGAGTGGCTGCTTTCAGGGAACGTCAAGTTGAACTCATCTGTTTCCTCCCCTTCCCACATTCTGTATCTTTGGGAGCAGCCATTTTTCTGAAAGAGGAAATGTTGATCATTTATTTTCATTTCCAAAGATTTATTTTTTTTCCTTGCTTTGAACATTTAGATTCCTTGCCAGTTATTAACATTTTTCTATAGAGAAGATAAATCAAGGTGGGGGGGGCGGTTTAAGTAGATGATAAAGCAATTTCTTTATGTGAATGGAAATGCATTTTTAAAAAAGGGATGGGACCTGGAGAATGATTAAAATAAAAATACAAGCTATTCTTTTTCATGATAACAAGCTCATTATAATACTTTAATATGCAAAAAGTTATCTTATAATTCAGTTTTGGTTATTATCCTGTTATAAGAATTAAATCGAGTCTAGGCTAGTATCCTGAGAACTAAGGAGTCTATTCCAGAGCATTCTCTGACCCAGAAATTGTCTTAAAAACTGCATCTCCCCTGATCTTCCACGTACAAGAGTCTTACCGAGTAAGAATGTAACCAGGCCCATGCTTGCTTCCAGCTTGGAACAGTGAGCTGTGGGAGGCAAATCAGATGGCGAGCGTCGCCACTTCCTCTGGACGCAGTGTTTATTCCCCTGACCTGCCTTTTCCTCACATTACTGGAGGCCTCGTATTGTCTGTTGGGTTGCAGGCCAAGCAAGGTTATTTCCCTGCCATTACAAGGCAGAGGCTGAGAAAGCACCAGGCCCTAGGGCTGGGGTGAGGCTTATGTTTCTCCCCCATAGAGGCAGACCTCTAGATGCACTGGCTTCCAACAGGTGGCATGTGGGGACACAGAACTCCCCGTATCCTGGAAAGGGAACCTGTGACAGTTTAGCCTTAAAAACCACCACCCCTATAAAACACGGAACAGCAGCAAGCTTTCCCAAGAGCCTGTGTGGGCCAGTGAATGGGGCCTCCCCTTGTCACTCAGGGCCCATGGCAGCAGCTTGGCCCAGGGTCAGAGGAATCTCAGACCGGTGTCTTCCTGTTTCTGTGACTTCCCCTGTAGGGTTCCCACCTGTTTTCATCCTAAAGGGGACATTCCTTACAGTCTAGTCCTGCTGCCTCTCCAGCCTTAAGCTCCCCACTCCCCCACTTCTTGCAGACCACTTGCTATGTTGAACTTCTTGGGGTTCCCCCAACACACCCAGCTCTCTCTGACCTCCTGGGCCTTTGCACGTGCTGTTCCTTGTATCAGGGATGGTCTTCCCCTGAGCCCTTCACATGCATATGACACCTCCTTATCCACAGCTGTGAGGCTTCCCCCCCCCCTTTCTCCAGGACTGCAGGAGCACCCCTGCATGGAGTCCCCAGCACCTGCTGTCTCCCAGGGAGACTCCAACCCCGCCCCCTACCCGTCCCCCTGTGGAAAGGCTCCTCAGCCTCTATCTCCCCTGCTAGGCTCCAGCATTCAGGGCTGGGTTCTGTTGTAAGATCGCATTTCCAGTTCCAGCCAGGACTCTGGACAAAAGTCTCAAGCATCTGAACCCCACCCTGAAGGCTGGAGAGAGCCCCCTGGAGCCCGAGGTGATGCCATCACTCTCTTGAATAGCAACTGACAGGCGGGTAGGTTGGCTGGTGCTGATTTTCATGCTAACAACCCAATCCTTGCTCATCTCTCGCGTCTTTATAGCTTCCATCAAGACTTGTGAAAATTGCCCTTAACTCCATTAGATGTGAATAAATCAGCCATCAAAGCACTCTGATTATGAGGAAATCTGATTAGTGTTAGTGCTTTTCTGATACTAGACTTACTTTCTTGTTCTGGTTTGGGTTTTGGTTTTTAATTTCTTACATCTCCTTAAGTGCCAGCAATGGAAGTTTCCAGGACTGCATTTAATAATTCTCATTGCTTATGACCAGGAGGGCTGACAAAAAAGACTGCGAGTTAATTCTGTAAGCTTCTTTTAGCGTGAAGATATTGTCCAAATTGTTACTGTACCTTTCCCGCTTAGAAGTAATTATTGCAACAGAAAGCTGCTATTGACTAAAAAGACAAACAAAAGAAAAACCAAAAAAGCTTACAGCAACCACCAGTGGAACGTTGAAAGTCAGTGTAAGTCCAGCACATAAGTTTGTAGGTTCTAATTAAGCCCTAGTATCTTCCATGGTGGAGAGGGAACGGCCCCATTTGGACGCACATAGGGAGTTTCTCACTGAGTGTCATGGCTCTGGGTCCCGGCTGCACATTAGAATCGCTTGGGAGCTTTGAAAATACAAGGCCTGAGCCCATCCTTAGAAACCCTGATTTCTTTGTTCTGAGGGGAGACCCAGGCACCGGTATTTTTAAAAGCCCACACCACCATCCCCAGGTGTTTTTAATTTGTAACTGAGGTTGAGAGCCACTGGTCCAGTACTGAGTGTCCCCACGTCAGGAGTTCTGAACACTGAGTGTCCCCACGTCAGGAGTACTGAACACTGAGTGTCCCCACGTCAGGAGTACTGAGTACTGAGTAGTCCCACGTCAGGAGTACTGAGTACTGAGTGTCCCCACGTCAGGAGTACTGAGTAGCCCTACGTCAGGAGTACTGAGCACTGAGTGTCCCCACGTCAGGAGTACTGAGCACTGAGTGTCCCCACGTCAGGAGTACTGAGCACTGAGTGTCCCCACGTCAGGAGTACTGAGTAGCATACCTACCTGGTAAAATCCTGACGTCCCCAGTCGTGCCTCAGTATTCTGGGCTGCGTCGTTCTTTGTGATGGGACCGTCCCGTGGACGGGAGCATGTTTAGCTGTACCTCTGGGCTCTACCTACCAGATGCCAATAGCACACCCTCCCCCCATTTATGAAACCACCGATGTCTCCAGAAAGTTCCATAGGTAGAATCGTCCCCAGTTGAGAAACACTGCTCTAGGAGAAGAGATGAGTTCTTAAAATGTTATCTTGGTGGAAACCAGTCAGCCTGTGAGCTGACACTGAGCAGTTACCTTGGATCTCCTTCCTTGGTCACCATTATTGTGTTCACCCACGGTACATGCCAAGCTAGAGACTGCAGGACCCTGTCGCATGTTCCACAGAAGCCAGACAGCGACGGCTCACATGCCGTGTCTGCCCTGCAGGTGTGGGGTTGGCAGTCTGGGCATTTCGTTTGCCCTAGAAATTGGTGTATTTGTACGATTAATACCAATCTGGATTTCTGGCCTGTCCATAGAAGTTGGGCGATAACTAACATGGCACCTGCAGCCACACAGGGCAGCCGTGGGCTGGAGCTGAGCAGCGGCTGACCCTTAGACAGGACCTGTGCTCCTCACTCCGTCACAGCGCCACCACGGGCCACCCCTGCACCCAGACCATTTTTCTTACCTGTTTCCTGTCTGACTCCCAAAGGCTTGGAGTCCCTCTCCCGGAGCCTGGTCCCATTTCCCAGAATGGATGTAACAGCCTGTCCTCATTCTGGTGATGGCTTGTCAGAGGGGACGGAATATTCTGAAATCGGTCCCTCCTGGGGCATGGCCACTGACGACACCTGAGTGAGGCATTGGAAATATAGAGACAACTAAGTAAGGAGCCTTGTTACTATAAAATCAAATCTAATGTATGTATAGAATTATGTACAAGGGATACCCGAGAGCAGCGGCCAGCCTGGCCTTACACAGTGTACAATATCGTATTAAGTGAAAATAGCATATTATAAAACTGTATAATAGGTGTGGATCCCTTTTAGTCAAGAAAAAGAAAAATCTAAATACATGTATATCTTTGCACGGAAAAAGATTGGAAGGATAGATATATAGCCAACTGCCCTAGGTTACCTCTGGCCGAGAACCGGAAAGTTCATTTTTACATACTTCTTTCAAATTTTCTGTATATTTCATGTCTAAAAGGAACATGCATCTTTTAGCCAATAAGCAAAAACTTTTTTATTTAAAAAAAAATGAACCTTAAAGGTCAGGTGGTTACCTTCTAAGAGAAGGAAGCAGGTCTGTAGAGAAACTGGTGGACGTGCGATGAGGATGCCTGATGGGGTAGAATTGGTTCTGGGCGGGGTGGGGCTGGAGGACGAGCAGTAGCTTGGTTGGGCCTTTGTCGTGAAGGCTGAGTGGGTGGGTGTTTGCCTCGTGGGGAGTGGGGAAGCTCGGGGGTGCAGGCTTGCACCTTGTGGTGTGGGCACCGACTTGCTGTGAAGAGAGAGGAAGCTGGGGGCGAGACAGGGGCCTGCTCGTTATCCTGAGCTGCACGCATCCTTCCCCCTCTGTGCTCTGCCCACCGCTTCCTACCTGAGCTGGCTGCGCCAGGAGCGAGCCTGCAGCTCCCAAAGAACAGCCGCTTCCTCCGCTGCTGCGGGAGAGAAGGAAGGCTCTGTGAGGACGTGCTCCAGCGGCCGCATTACAGGCGATGGGGGTGACAGGTGGCCCAAGTCTTGCTTTCATCTTAGAGTTCTCCTTCAGCCAGTGACCCTGCGAGGGAACAAGACAGTGTATTTCTTCTCCCAGACCCTTGGCTTTGAGGCACGTCTCAGTGATGGGATCTGAGGTCTTTGCCTGGAAATACAGGCTTGGGTTGGGCCGATAACGTGAAGAGATTCTAAGCTCCAAAAAGACAGTAATAGGTGACAGAAGAATGTCTGAGGGACTTCACCCAATCACGAGAGAATCCCTAAGTGTCTAGGACACATAGGAGGACGTTGTCATTCAAAGCAAAACGTGCCAGTCTATTGTGGTGGCGTCAGCCGCCTTTGGCATCTCAGTTATTAGAATGTCAGCACAGAGGAGGAAAGACGGCACAGGTGAAAGTAGATGGAGCACTACGTGTGTCCACACGCCACCTCCTTCTCAGCTGCAGGACGAGGGCCCGACACTGAATACAAATTGTCCTTTCTTCCTGGTAACTGAATGCTTTACAGAAAGAAAAACAAAACCTGTATTCCGGAATGTCGGGAGTGATTCTCTCTCTACCTCTCAGATTTTCACATCAGGCTCCTAATACAGAGAACATGATTCACCCCCATAGCTGTCCCCTGAGAAAAGTAATCTTTCAACCTAGAAATTAGTTTATTTGTACGATTAATAGGAATTGATCCATCTGTATTGAGTTGAGGGCGGGGCAGGGGAACACAAACAAAAACCATTTCATTTGCCACTATTCTTGAACACTGCTGAGCATTTTGTGCTTGTAATACGAACTGTCAAAATAGCACACTCATGACTTCTTTCAGCAGCAGAAAATGAATCCAAAATTCCAGGCATTTTTCTATTTTTATGGTCTCCAGTTTTATTGTAATTCTTTATCCCCATCATTGGATGTGAATAGAAACATTCCTCAATTTAAATTAATGACTGAATGGGGAGCAGGCATAGGTTTTTCAGTAACTGTACTATTCTTTCATTGATTTCTTTATTTTTTTAATGTTCTAGCGTTTTTAATTTTTTTTCTTGAGCTGATACATTTGTATGGTTCAAACATCAAAAAGTATAAAAAAGAGTAGAAACTCTCCTTTCCACCTCTGTCTCCTGTTCACCCACTTTTCAACCCCTACTCTGCCCAGTCGGCGATTACTGTTTAGTTTTTTGTAGTTACCCTTCTGGATCGTAGTGCACATATGAGGTCTTATTCTGTACCTTGTTTTGTGGTTAATGATTTATCTTGGAGTTCTTTCCATATGGGTACATAAAGAGCATGCTCAGACCTTTTTTACAGCTAATAGGGAAACTTGCCCCAGGTGAATCTGTTGGAATCTATGTAACCAGGCCCTGCTGACAGGCATTCAGACGCTACAGAACAGCCCTTGCAGCTCTGACTCATAATTGAACTTAAATGGTTTTGTACCCAGGCAAGTCTGTGTATAGGGTAAGTTCTTCTAAGACTTACCAGCTGGTCGTACGTGGTCCTCTCGGTCACCATGGGTCCCAGAGCTTGTCAGGCCTGTTCCTCTGTAAGCATAGTGGTCGTCTGCTTAGCAACACAATATACCAGGGTACACGCTTTTCCAGTAAAGCTAGATCCTGCCACCCTGCGGCAGAGATTCCAACTCTGGTGGAGGCAGTGGGGACTGCATTCCCCCCCACCCCACCCCCACCCCCAAGAAAGTCCAACTGGGAAGACATTGCTTTGAAACGGGGAAGGGAACCTGGGCATTTTCCGGGTCAGGGTTATACACTTACCTGGAGCCTGGCGCACGTTCTTCACATTGAGGCATGTTGGGGGCGGCCGAGGGAAGCACGGGGGCATGGTTCAGGCCGTGGTAGCTGTCCTGCGGGGTCTCCGCTCCCGCTCCCCACACCAGAACGCAGGACACGGGGAGGCCAAACAGGAACACCCACGGAGCCACAGGTAGGGGAGTCACCACTATAGTCTCGCTGGGGCTGGTTGAGACCCAAAAGCAAACGTCCGCCAGTACCCCAACAGGGGGTCCCCCTGTACCCCGGTCTTGCTGGCGGCCTAGGGAGACACAGGAAGTAGGACCCACACTATCCGCAACCCGCCGTCCACGCCTGCTAACCGCACTTACCAGCCACAATCCGCCGTCCGCTTCTCTGCCAACCAGCCCCTCGCTAAGTGCACGCGCGCTTGCTAGCGCAGCCGCGGCGTTTATATCGGTGGCCAATGGCTAACTAGTCACAGCTGATGGCCAACAGCCAGTCACAGCTGACGGCCATCTACTACCCGAGCCAGCACCTTTCCACGTGAGGCGGAAAGCCTGGAAACTGCTCCCTGGGCCTCTGTGCCCACAGTAGTGTAAGGCGCTTTCCGAGACCCACCTGCCCCCGGAACTGGTCAGACGGGACTACTGTATACAGACTGGGTGAGAATTTGGATCCCAACCTCTCACCTCCTTAAGGAACGTGGGTGGTTCCCTTACACCCAGGTTATCTCTGTTTTCAGACTTCCCACTGCTCGGAGCCCTTGCAGGGGTAGGGCCTCCCATTTAGATGCCCAGTTAGTAGCTGCAGGGCGTCCTCTGCTGCTTTTTCCTTTGGGGCAGTACCACGCCACCCCGTTGGAGGGAGTCGTCTCTTCCAGTTAGGAGCCCGGAGAAAGAGGAAACTATGTCCCTCATCTGTGGTTCTTCCCAGCTACTCGGACATCTTGCCTACAAACCCCCTGCTGCACCAGAGTCCCCTCAGCTCCTTTAGCACAACGCCCAGGACACTCTGTGCTCTGCTGTATCCCCTACGCCCAAAGAAAGGGCATCTCACACCCTTGACAGGGCGTAGCACTTTCTCTGAGGTGGGGTGTGGCGTGTCCTTGTGGAGGGAAGTGCTGGGCTCAGAGGAGGCTGGCTCAGCTGGGCACATACCAGTGCCGGGTTCTGAAGCACAGCCAGGATGTCTCTGGGCGTCAGGGCAGAGCCTCAGCACCTTTTGGGGGATGCCATAACCCCCGCTGGATGCTGTGATGGGTCCCTTTACACGAGGAAAGGAAGGAGGGCCAGAGGAGAGGGGCTGGGAGGAGACCTGGGAAGGGGGATTCGCCTCGTGCTGTTCTCTCAGAGCTGAGCAGCCCCAGAGAAAAAAGCAGTGAGTCATTTATGATTGTTTTCATTTCCTAGTCATTAAAGACCCCCTGCACAATTATTATCAAACCTTAATTGGCTTGGCGCTTGCTCCGCACTGCCTCTCCCGGTCCCTGCTGCTACCTGGGCCGTCAGAAGTTCCTGGAGCATGAGGGGGAACCCTGCTTGTGAACAGGGCGGCTGGGCCACAGGCCATGGGGAGATCAAATGGAAGACAGTCCTGTTCTTCCCCCTCTGGTCGTATATCAGTAAATGTATCTTGTTGGACGTTAGCCTGCACCCCACGACCACTCAAAGCTCCGTGGCGTCTCTTGGCCCTCTTGGCTTTCTCGGCCCATTAGCTCCCCCTCTTGCAGCCCCACAATTGCAGCAACTTCCTACATGACAGTGCAGACCCTCCGTCCCAAGGGCCACACTGGGCACTGAACCAGGAACAATATGCAGGTGACCTGATTTACTTCTTTTAATACACTTCAGCGTAATTATAACTGCATAAAAGAGAGGACAAATTGGCAAGTAATTACAATGTTAATTCGGCAATGTTTTATCATATCGTGGAAGCACAATTTCCTCTCTAATTGTGTCGGAGGGGGGGACACATTTGTCTACGGTGCAGCTTACTGAGGAATCGTTGAGCAGGGAATTGAAAGAAGCCGGGGAACCAGCTCTGCTGCCCATAAATATTCCTTTATTTGCATGAGTTTTGCAGCCTCTTTAAAAAGCTAACCTGTTTCTTCAGGTCTAATTAATGGGCTGCTGCAGGATGCATAATGAGCCTGGGACAGCACTAGCTGATGGATGCTTTTGGATTTAGAGACTGGAGATGCCCCCAGTTAACAGGGCTGAATGCTTCCTTTCAGAATCTCACCGGCTGTGCGTGCCTCACGACCGTCCCGCCTGAGAACGCGACTGTGGTTCCCGGAAAATGCCCCAGCCCCGGGTGCCAAGAGGCCTTCCTCACCTTCCTGTGCGTGATGTGTGTGTGCAGCATGATCGGAGCCATGGCACAGACGCCCTCGGTCATCATCCTTATCAGGTACGCTTACCAGGTCCCCAGGGACCCGAGGGCCAGCCTCCCCACGCCCCCTTCCCACCCAGTGCGGTGCGTAGGCAGCTCTCCTGGGGATCAGACCTTCCGACACCACAGGAGCCTTACAGCTTCCAGGAATCAGTTACAGGAATAGGGACCTCACGCCGAGATTAGAGCGCAGGGCCCAAGGGAGAAAACTGGACGTTCCTGTCCTCCCCGCAGTGGACTCCACGGGTGATTTTGCAAGGGACTGTGGCCCTGCACTGAGTTTTTCAGAGAGCACATGGTTGGAGTTAAATGAAGATGGCATTGGACCAGCCCCAGTCTGTCCAGCCGCCGTCCGGCCACAGAGTGGGCATGTTTCTCGGGCAAGGTTTCTCCTCGCTGTTCCTGCCACATTTCCAGGAAGGGAATTTAGACGAAGTACTTACGGTATCTAGAAGGTCGTTAGCAAAACCTCTATAATGTGCAGGAACCATTACGGGTACAAGAGCAAATTGCCACTGTACCCTTAATAACTTTGAAAAATATATTTTAAAAATTCACACCCAGTGCTCGCAGGGCTGTAGCAAAACTGGTGAAATCACATATTGCCGGTGGCATTGAAGAGGGTGCTGCTGCTTTCAAAGAAGCAACATGGCAGTGGGAGTCAGAAGTCATAAAAATGCTCAGTTTTTTTATGCAGGAACCCTGCTTCTTGCCACTTAAGGAAGCACTTCTCTACCAGAAAAAAAGGCTCAACGCAGACAGATTTTTATTCCACCGTTAACTATAATATCAGAAAAACCTGAATTGGAGTAGAGTTACAGTTCCGCAGCTCAGTGGGATCATGACAGTTCTCAAGCATGTGGGAAGTGTTTATGAAACGAACTACTGAATGTAAATTATACGCGCAGGGTGATTCTACACCATGCGCATGGACCGAGCCCATCAGATCTCAGGAACAGGTTTGGGGTGGGTGCATTGCTGGTAGTTTATTTCTCAGTATTAGAAATTCCCATAAAGCTATAGTGTACTGTTCACACACAGAAGGCACCAAGAAACAGGGAAAATGGCCCTCATAACCATTGGCAGAAAAAAGGTCCCCTTTTTTCCTCTCCCCGTGACTCCTCTGCAAAAAGTTGTGACGGGAGGACCAAACTCAGAAAGTCGAAATCTTACTCCCTTCCAGACCTCAGCTTGAGCAACAGGCTGGGAGATTTTCAGGAACAATTTGATTCCCTTTAAATAGACCAGCAGCAGATGGCCTCAGTGACCTGGGCTGTGCCCGTCCATGGCTCCTCTCCACCTGGGCCGGATGGACGCGCAGGCTCACCCGTGCCTGTCGAAAGGGCCATCACCATCCCCGTGCACTTTGCCATCACACACGTTCCAGGGAGGCACAAGGGCACAGCCGTAGCAATAGCCCAGCGGTGTGCCAGCCTCACCCTTGCCCACAGCAGACGAGAGCACACCTGCCAACAACCTTGAAGGAGGCGAATGGGCTCACTGATCCCCTTAGGCGCCTGGGCTGGGCTCTTTGAACGTCCTGTGTTCACACCTTTATCAGCTTCCCCCCTTACAGATGGGGAGACAGAGGCTCCGAGGGTGATTCAATAGTTTTCCCGGGGTCTGGCAGCTCGGAGGTTGTGGGGCTCAGGCCCGGTCCCTAGCTTTGCCCGGAAGTTTCAGTAACGTTCAGACCTGAGCCCTCCATTGCTCAGTAACTAGATCTGAGGGTTTTTCCTCCTGTGGGGACCAGTTTCCCAACAGGATAAGAAGGGACCGCTTAGCACCTTGCTCACTTTATTCCTGGTGACATGACAGCTAAAAGGAAATGCAATTTCAAGTGATAACTATTCAAGCGCACTGTGCCAGCGTGGTTTCTGAATAAGGAGAATTGGCTTTGATTCGTGTGTGTTTTGAGTCAGTCCCTTCTGATGAATGTACAAGAAAACTGGGACCATGGAGCCAAGAACAGCTCTGAAGAGCCTAGAGTTTGTAACGTGCACGTTCCAAAGAGAACTGACCGTTGCTATCATACAGGTGTCTGGCTCCAGCGAACAGATGTGGTTTCCCCAGAAAACGTTGCACACTCTGAAATTGTTCTAGAAAACTTGCACCATCATTCTAACGGGCTGTTCTGGGCTCCAGGGAGATGGAGCCCTCTCGGAACAAAGAACCCAGAGTTTATGAAAGTGCCCCCTTTCCAATTTGAAAGATACTGAAACTGGCGATAGAGGAATGGCTTATTTCACAAATTCCAGGGTGTCAAACCATGCTGGTCTGGTGGATTTCACAGAGTGACCAGAGAATGACAAAGGTCTTCATGGTTTGGGCGTGTTTGCCAAAAATATTTATTTCTTATAGAAACTTTAGAAATTGTATGGAAAATTAGAGAAACTTGAAGTCTATACATTTTGCGCAGGGTTTAGACCTAAATTCGGGCACTTCCTAAATGAGGCAAAGTTTTCATTGCTGTCACCTCTGCCGTGCCGCCCTGAATTCTCAGCACAAGGAAGCACTAGCGGGCATGGCCCACCCAGTTGACATATCCCCTTACGTGCGACGTGTCAGCCTAAGACGCTTCCCTGTCCCGGCCAAAACAGGACAAAAATGAAGACTTTGGGGACCAAATTTGCATTCTGTCCTTCAAATGACAAGCGGAGCTCCAGTTCTTCAATACTTACCTTGTCAATACAGTTGCCATGTTTTTCAGACTGTAGTCAGGGAAAGCAGGAGAAACAAAACAAAACAAAACAAAACTAACCCCAACCCCATAAGGAATGGCTCTGATGGACAGAGGGGAAGGGCTCTGGAGTCTGTTAATTAAAGTGGAAGGGTAAGCACTTTGTCCTCTTTCTCTCATCTCTTTGTAGGACAGTCAGCCCTGAACTCAAGTCTTACGCCCTGGGAGTTCTTTTCCTCCTCCTTCGTTTGTTGGGTACGTACCATCTCTTTCTTCCCTCAATGATGAATTGTATGCCTATGACCAGGTGAGTGAATAGTAATGAAACCTTCCCGTTTCTTGAGTTTTTTTTTCTTCTGTGATATTTCTTATAGAAACTTTAGAAATCATATAGAAAATTAGAGAAACTTAAGTCTGTAAATTTTGCTCGGGGTTTAGACCTAAACTCAGGCACTTCCTACATACGCTCAAGTTTTCATTGGTATCGCCTCTGCCCTGCCACCCTGATTCTCCTCTGCATAGGAGGAGAAGTGATGGCACCAAAGAAAGAAATGATTTGATGGTGTCATTTGGCGCCTCATTCAGCTTGTGAAAGGCTGCACTGGTGGGTCTGCCACCTGGGACACAGAAAGAGGTGTTGTCACAATCCCTCGCAAATGGAAACTTTGCATCCCGTCTATTTTTCCAAACAGATTTGGTTTATGTACCTTAGGTTTCCAGGAGGAGGCAAATGTGACCTTCACACTATAGAGCCTACACTCCAGGGTTTGGATGGATAGACAGAATTAAGCATCACCCCCTCGTTAGGGTGGGGAAACAAAGGATGGGAATAGCCAATGCTTTTTCCAGGGTCCTGGGACCCTCTAAGGTGAATCTGGAAAGGCCAGGCAGGTACTGCTGTCAGCCATACCCCACCCTTTTCACTCTAGAACAGGCATTTGCTTCATGACAATCGCTTTGTCAAGGCCAACTTCAACATAGGATAACTTTTTTTCTTGAATAAAGGGCATTGGTCTTCCTTAATGGACATTAAATGGTAAATGTGGAAAGGGAAATCTCGATGGCCTATATTTTCAGTGTAAAAATATTCCTCATTCAAAGCATATAACAATGGCTGAGCACAAAGAATGAACTACAGAAATGTTTATAAAAAAGTTTGTCAAAGTAAAAAAAAAAAAAAATCGCACCAACCCAACTCTCCAAAAGAAGGCAATTAGTTAAATCCATCATAGTCAATAATCCCAGCAGGATTTATGTTCCCCTTTAAAATTCTGGAAAGAAAGGGGGAAGGCAGAGGTCTATAATAGACTATAGACTCAAATGTCTTTAAAGGATATGTACATGTGGAAAAATATTGGAAAGCTCCACATGAAAATGCTGTCACCTATTATATTTGACTAATGGGGTTATAAATATTTTCTAAATTTGTTTAAGAATTTTGAATGAATGTATATTTATTACTTCTATGATCAGATTAATTCCCATACAACTGATATATGAAAAAGGACAAATATTCACCCTTGGATTCAGACAGACAGATGGCAGACAGATTCACAGGCCGCGTCTCAATCCCCTGCTTGCACAGAGCAAATCATTTCCCCTCAGGGGCCCTGATCGTTCCTCCCAGGCCCAGGACACGGCCTCACCCACTATTTATCCATGTGTATCGGTACACATGACACATGTAACTGGCCTCTTTGTCTTATTTCTCACCCTGATTGGGGTTGATGTGTAATATGGGGAAGCAAGCTGGGACCCTTATTTCCAAGTGGATGAAAACATTCAACATACACATTCAACACACGTAACTTTTATTCAGTGCCAACATGTTCACAGCTCTGGGGACCGTATCCAGGTAAATGCACGTAGCCCGGCTCTTCGGGAGTCTGCCTCAACTGCCCAGGGAAGGGGGGCGTCTCCCATCTGGGGCGCTGCCTGCCGCACGCTCTCTGTATATCTGAACACATGCTGAGGGCTCGGTATAGCTGAAAAAAAAATAGCTCGATGAGTAATTTTGATAGCAAAAAATGGAAACAAAATTGCAGGATATTTCTCAAAAGTATGAACATTTTAGGAGGACTGAAACCACAACTTTGGAGACAGGTAGGGAGGCAGGTATCATATGAAATTGTTAGGACATGTATGTGACCATGGGACAGTTTATTTATTGGTCTGCCCCAACATATCAACCAGGAATTAGCTAAATTAGTATTTTTCAACGTGTGTCATAATGATTCTTGCAGGAAATTCACTCAAATTCATATTATGCCTCATAACACATATTCATAAATATAGAAGAAAATCAATTTCAATATGAAAACCAACATGTCAGACACGTGGCCGTCCACATCTACAGAAAGAGACAGGCAGATAACTGGGAAATGGGTGGTAAAAAACGAGCAGAAATGGAGACAGGCAGCAAGAAACTACAAACAAAAATAACTGTGGAAAGGCAGAAAATATAATTTCCCAAGAGTGACTGAATATCTCCTTTATGAGACACCAAATGGGTAATTCCCTCTGTCACTGTTTCCCTACCTGCCTGCCTCCTTGCCCCCCTGACTACCTAGCTACCTACCTAGCTGCCTCCCTACCTACCTGCCTACCTACCTCCCTGCCTGCCTCCCTGCCTGCCTACCTGCCTGCCTCCCTAACTAAGTACCTCCCTGCCTCCCTGCCTCCCTGCCTCCCTGCCTCCCTACCTACCTGCCTGCCTCCCTGCCTGCCTCCCTGCCTGCCTCCCTGCCTCCCTACCTACCTACCTCCCTGCCTGCCTCCTTGCCTGCCTCCCTGCCTGCCTACCTACCTACCTACCTCCCTGCCTGCCTCCCTGCCTGCCTACCTGCCTACCTACCTGCCTGCCTGCCTCCCTGCCTGCCTCCCTGCCTGCCTCCCTGTCTACCTACCTACCTACCTACCTCCCTCCCTGCCTGCCTCCCTGCCTGCCTCCCTGCCTGCCTACCTACCTACCTACCTACCTCCCTGCCTGCCTCCCTGCCTGCCTCCCTGCCTGCCTACCTACCTACCTGCCTACCTCCCTGCCTGCCTCCCTGCCTGCCTCCCTGCCTCCCTGCCTGCCTCCCTGCCTCCCTACCTGCCTGCCTGCCTCCCTGCCTGCCTACCTACCTACCTACCTACCTCCTTGCCTGCCTCCCTGCCTGCCTGCCTACCTACCTCCCTCCCTGCCTGCCTCCCTGCCTGCCTCCCTGCCTGCCTACCTACCTACCTACCTCCCTCCCTGCCTGCCTCCCTGCCTGCCTACCTACCTCCCTCCCTGCCTGCCTCCCTGCCTGCCTACCTACCTACCTACCTACCTCCCTACCTGCCTCCCTGCCTGCCTACCTACCTACCTACCTACCTACCTCCCTACCTGCCTCCCTGCCTGCCTACCTGCCTACCTACCTCCCTCCCTGCCTGCCTCCCTGCCTGCCTGCCGACATACCTCCCTCCCTGCCTGCCTCCCTGCCTGCCTACCTACCTACCTCCCTCCCTCCCTGCCTGCCTCCCTGCCTACCTACCTCCCTCCCTGCCTGCCTCCCTGCCTGCCTGCCTACCTACCTACCTACCTCCCTGCCTGCCTCCCTGCCTGCCTACCTACCTACCTACCTCCCTCCCTGCCTGCCTCCCTGCCTGCCTACCTACCTACCTACCTCCCTCCCTGCCTGCCTCCCTGCCTGCCTGCCTACCTACCTACCTCCCTCCCTGCCTGCCTCCCTGCCTGCCTGCCTACCTACCTCCCTCCCTGCCTGCCTCCCTGCCTGCCTACCTACCTACCTACCTCCCTGCCTGCCTCCCTGCCTGCCTACCTACCTCCCTCCCTGCCTGCCTCCCTGCCTGCCTCCCTGCCTGCCTACCTGCCTACCTGCCTGCCTGCCTCCCTGCCTGCCTCCGTGCCTGCCTCCCAGCCTGCCTCCCTACCTGCCTACCTACCTACCTCCCTCCCTGCCTGCCTCCCTGCCTGCCTACCTACCTGCCTACCTACCTCCCTGCCTGCCTCCCTGCCTGCCTCCCTGCCTGCCTACCTACCTACCTACCTACCTCCCTGCCTGCCTCCCTGCCTGCCTCCCTGCCTGCCTCCCTGCCTGCCTACCTACCTACCTACCTACCTGCCTGCCTCCCTGCCTGCCTCCCTGCCTGCCTCCCTGCCTACCTACGTACCTACCTACCTACCTACCTACCTACCTACCTACCTACCTACCTGCCTCCCTGCCTGCCTCCCTGCCTACCTACCTACCGACCTACCTACCTACCTCCCTGCCGGCCTCCCTGCCTGCCTCCCTGTCTACCTACCTATCTACCTTCCTCCCTGCCTGCCTACCTACCTACCTTCCTCCCTGCCTGCCTCCCTGCCTACCTCCCTGCCTGCCTCCCTGCCTCCCTACCTACCTGCCTCCCTGCCTGCCTCCCTGCCTACCTACCTCCCTGCCTGCCTTCCTCCCTGCCTGCCTACCTACCTACCTTCCTCCCTGCCTGCCTCCCTGCCTGCCTACCTACCTACCTACCTCCCTGCCTGCCTCCCTGCCTGCCTACCTACCTCCCTGCCTGCCTCCCTGCCTGCCTCCCTGCCTGCCTGCCTCCCTGCCTGCCTCCCTGCCTGCCTGCCTACCTACCTACCTCCCTGCCTGCCTCCCTGCCTGCCTGCCTACCTACCTCCCTCCCTGCCTGCCTCCCTGCCTGCCTGCCTACCTACCTACCTCCCTGCCTGCCTCCCTGCCTGCCTACCTACCTCCCTACCTACCTCCCTGCCTGCCTCCCTGCCTGCCTGCCTACCTAACTCCCTCCCTGCCTGCCTCCCTGCCTGCCTGCCTACCTAACTCCCTCCCTGCCTGCCTCCCTGCCTGCCTGCCTGCCTACCTACCTACCTACCTCCCTGCCTGCCTCCCTGCCTGCCTGCCTACCTAACTCCCTCCCTGCCTGCCTCCCTGCCTGCCTGCCTACCTAACTCCCTCCCTGCCTGCCTCCCTGCCTGCCTACCTACCTACCTACCTACCTACCTACCTCCCTGCCTGCCTCCCTGCCTGCCTACCTACCTACCTACCTACCTCCCTGCCTGCCTCCCTGCCTGCCTGCCTACCTCCCTACCTACCTCCCTGCCTGCCTCCCTGCCTGCCTGCCTACCTAACTCCCTCCCTGCCTGCCTCCCTGCCTGCCTACCTACCTACCTACCTACCTCCCTGCCTGCCTCCCTGCCTGCCTACCTACCTACCTACCTACCTACCTCCCTGCCTGCCTCCCTGCCTGCCTGCCTACCTACCTCCCTCCCTGCCTGCCTCCCTGCCTGCCTCCCTGCCTGCCTCCCTGCCTGCCTACCTACCTACCTACCTACCTACCTACCTACCTCCCTGCCTGCCTCCCTGCCTGCCTACCTACCTACCTACCTACCTCCCTGCCTGCCTCCCTGCCTGCCTGCCTACCTCCCTACCTACCTCCCTGCCTGCCTCCCTGCCTGCCTGCCTACCTAACTCCCTCCCTGCCTGCCTCCCTGCCTACCTACCACCCTCCCTGCCTGCCACCCTGCCTGCCTGCCTACCTACCTCCCTCCCTGCCTGCCTCCCTGCCTGCCTACCTACCTACCTACCTCCCTGCCTGCCTCCCTGCCTGCCTACCTACCTACCTACCTCCCTCCCTCCCTGCCTGCCTCCCTGCCTGCCTCCCTGCCTGCCTGCCTGCCTGCCTCCCTGCCTGCCTCCCTGCCTGCCTCCCTGCCTGCCTCCCTGCCTGCCTCCCTGCCTGCCTACCTACCTACCTACCTACCTCCCTGCCTGCCTCCCTGCCTGCTTACCTACCTCCCTGCCTGCCTCCCTGCCTGCCTACCTACCTACCTACCTCCCTGCCTGCCTCCCTGCCTGTCTCCCTGCCTGCCTGCCAACCTACCTACCTCCCTCCCTGCCTGCCTCCCTGCCTGCCTACCTACCTACCTACCTTCCTCCCTGCCTGCCTCCCTGCCTGCCTCCCTGCCTGCCTACCTACCTACCTACCTACCTCCCTGCCTGCCTCCCTGCCTGCCTACCTACCTCCCTGCCTGCCTCCCTGCCTGCCTACCTACCTACCTACCTTCCTCCCTGCCTGCCTCCCTGCCTACCTACCTACCTACCTACCTACCTACCTCCCTGCCTGCCTCCCTGCCTGCTTACCTACCTCCCTGCCTGCCTCCCTGCCTGCCTACCTACCTACCTACCTCCCTGCCTGCCTCCCTGCCTGTCTCCCTGCCTGCCTGCCAACCTACCTACCTCCCTCCCTGCCTGCCTCCCTGCCTGCCTACCTACCTACCTACCTCCCTGCCTGCCTCCCTGCCTGTCTCCCTGCCTGCCTGCCAACCTACCTACCTCCCTCCCTGCCTGCCTCCCTGCCTGCCTACCTACCTACCTACCTGCCTCCCTGCCTCCCTGCCTACCTACCTACCTGCCTCCCTGCCTGCCTACCTACCTACCTACCTCCCTGCCTGCCTCCCTGCCTGCCTCCCTGCCTACCTACCTACCTACCTCCCTGCCTGCCTCCCTGCCTACCTACCTAGGTACCTACCTCCCTCCCTCCCTGCCTCCCTGCCTGCCTACCTACCTCCCTGCCTGCCTCCCTGCCTGCCTGCCTACCTACCTACCTACCTCCCTGCCTGCCTCCCTGCCTGCCTGCCTACCTACCTCCCTCCCTGCCTGCCTCCCTGCCTGCCTACCTACCTACCTCCCTGCCTGCCTCCCTGCCTGCCTCCCTGCCTGCCTACCTACCTGCCTCCCTGCCTCCCTGCCTACCTACCTACCTGCCTCCCTGCCTGCCTACCTACCTACCTACCTACCTCCCTGCCTGCCTCCCTGCCTACCTACCTACCTACCTACATACCTACCTCCCTGCCTGCCTCCCTGCCTGCCTCCCTACCTACCTACCTACCTCCCTGCCTCGCTGCCTGCCTCCCTGCCTGCCTACCTACCTACCTACCTGCCTCCCTGCCTACCTACCTACCTGCCTCCCTGCCTGCCTACCTACCTACCTACCTCCCTGCCTGCCTCCCTGCCTACCTACCTACCTACATACCTACCTCCCTGCCTGCCTCCCTGCCTGCCTACCTACCTACCTACCTACCTCCCTGCCTGCCTCCCTGCCTGCCTACCTACCTACCTACCTGCCTCCCTGCCTCCCTGCCTCCCTGCCTACCTACCTACCTACCTACCTACCTACCTCCCTCCCTGCCTGCCTCCCTGCCTGCCTCCCTGCCTGCCTCCCTGCCTACCTACCTACCTACCTCCCTGCCTGCCTCCCTGCCTGCCTCCCTGCCTGCCTACCTACCTACCTACCTACCTCCCTGCCTGCCTCCCTGCCTACCTACCAACATACCT
The DNA here is from genome assembly GCF_057876585.1 of Rhinolophus sinicus. Classification (NCBI taxonomy): domain Eukaryota; kingdom Metazoa; phylum Chordata; class Mammalia; order Chiroptera; family Rhinolophidae; genus Rhinolophus; species Rhinolophus sinicus. The sequence goes on along the minus strand of NC_142513.1, from coordinate 55,813,300 downwards.
ACCTCCCTGCCTGCCTCCCTGCCTGCCTACCTACCTACCTACCTACCTACCTCCCTGCCTGCCTCCCTGCCTGCCTGCCTCCCTGCCTGCCTACCTACCTACATACCTACCTCCCTGCCTGCCTCCCTGCCTGCCTACCTACCTACCTACCTACCTACCTACCTCCCTGCCTGCCTCCCTGCCTGCCTGCCTCCCTGCCTACCTACCTACCTACATACCTACCTCCCTGCCTGCCTCCCTGCCTGCCTCCCTGCCTGCCTACCTACCTCCCTGCCTGCCTCCCTGCCTGCCTCCCTGCCTGCCTACCTACCTACCTACCTACCTCCCTGCCTGCCTCCCTGCCTACCTACCAACATACCTACCTCCCTGCCTGCCTCCCTGCCTGCCTACCTACCTACCTACCTACCTACCTCCCTGCCTGCCTCCCTGCCTGCCTGCCTCCCTGCCTGCCTACCTACCTACATACCTACCTCCCTGCCTGCCTCCCTGCCTGCCTACCTACCTACCTACATACCTACCTCCCTGCCTGCCTCCCTGCCTGCCTGCCTCCCTGCCTGCCTACCTACCTACCTACCTACCTCCCTGCCTGCCTCCCTGCCTGCCTCCCTCCTACCTACCTCCCTACCTACCTACCTACCTGCCTCCCTGCCTACCTCCCTACCTGCCTGCCTCTCTACTTTCCAACCAGCCTCACAACCTCCCTTCCTAATTCCCTGATAACTTACTATTAATAGACCAAAAAAAAATATGACGTAGAGTAGTCATATCTGGCACTCTGCAGGCAACCGCCTACCTACCTATTCAAGAATAAAACAGTAGGACAGCAGATAGGCAGGCAAATAACTACATACTACAAACTAAGTTGGGCAGGCAGGAGGCCAGTAAGGAAGTAACTGAATACTAAAAACTAAGGTTAGACAGGCAGGGAGGCAGGCAGGGAACTAACTAAATACTAAAAACTAAGGTTAGACAGGCAGGGAGGCAGGCAGGGAACTAACTAAATACTAAAAACTAAGAGGCAGGCAGGGAGGCAGGCAGGGAACTAACTAAATACTAAAAACTAAGGTTAGACAGGCAGGGAGGCAGGCAGGGAACTAACTAAATACTAAAAACTGAGAGGCAGGCAGGGAGGCAGGCAGGGAACTAACTAAATACTAAACAGTAAGAAGCAGGCAGGGAGGCAGGCAGGGAACTAACTAAACACTAAAAACTGAGAGACAGGCAGGGAGGCAGGCAGGGAACTAACTAAATACTAAAAACTGAGAGGCAGGCAGGGAGGCAGGCAGGGACCTAACTAAATACTAAAAACTGAGAGACAGGCAGGGAGGCAGGCAGGGAACTAACTAAATACTAAAAACTGAGAGGCAGGCAGGGAGGCAGGCAGGGAACTAACTAAATACTAAAAACTAAGGTTAGACAGGCAGGGAGGCAGGCAGGGAACTAACTAAATACTAAACAGTAAGAGGCAGGCAGGGAGGCAGGCAGGGACCTAAGTAAATACTAAACAGTAAGAGGCAGGCAGGGAGGCAGGCAGGGAACTAACTAAATACTAAAAACTGAGAGGCAGGCAGGGAGGCAGGCAGGGAACTAACTAAATACTAAAAACTGAGAGGCAGGCAGGGAGGCAGGCAGGGAACTAACTAAATACTAAACAGTAAGAGGCAGGCAGGGAGGCAGTCAGGGAACTAACTAAATACTAAAAACTGAGAGGCAGGCAGGGAGGCAGGCAGGGAACTAACTAAATACTAAAAACTAAGGTTAGACAGGCAGGGAGGCAGGCAGGGAACTAACTAAATACTAAAAACTAAGGTTAGACAGGCAGGGAGGCAGGCAGGGAACTAACTAAATACTAAACAGTAATGGGCAGGCAGGGAGGCAGGCAGGGAACTAACTAAATACTAAAAACTAAGGTTAGACAGGCAGGGAGGCAGGCAGGGAACTAACTAAATACTAAACAGTAAGAGGCAGGCAGGGAGGCAGGCAGGGAACTAACTAAATACTAAAAACTAAGGTTAGACAGGCAGGGAGGTAGGCAGGGAACTAACTAAATACTAAAAACTGAGAGGCAGGCAGGGAGGCAGGCAGGGAACTAACTAAATACTAAACAGTAAGAGGCAGGCAGGGAGGCAGGCAGGGAACTAACTAAATACTAAACAGTAAGAGGCAGGCAGGGAGGCAGGCAAGGAACTAACTAAATACTAAAAACTGAGAGGCAGGCAGGGAGGCATGCAGGGAACTAACTAAATACTAAAAACTGAGAGGCAGGCAGGGAACTAACTAAATACTAAAAACTAAGGTTAGACAGGCAGGGATGCAGGCAGGGAACTAACTAAATACTAAACAGTAAGAGGCAGGCAGGGCGGCAGGCAGGGAACTAACTAAATACTAAACAGTAAGAGGCAGGCAGGGAGGCAGGCAGGGAACTAACTAAATACTAAACAGTAAGAGGCAGGAAGGGAGGCAGGCAGGCAACTAACTAAATACTAAAAACTAAGGTTAGACAGGCAGGGAGGCAGGCAGGGAACTAACTAAATACTAAAAACTGAGAGACAGGCAGGGAGGCAGGCAGGGAACTAACTAAATACTAAAAACTGAGAGGCAGGCAGGGAGGCAGGCAGGGACCTAACTAAATACTAAAAACTGAGAGACAGGCAGGGAGGCAGGCAGGGAACTAACTAAATACTAAAAACTGAGAGGCAGGCAGGGAGGCAGGCAGGGAACTAACTAAATACTAAAAACTAAGGTTAGACAGGCAGGGAGGCAGGCAGGGAACTAACTAAATACTAAACAGTAAGAGGCAGGCAGGGAGGCAGGCAGGGAACTAACTAAATACTAAACAGTAAGAAGCAGGCAGGGAGGCAGGCAGGGAACTAACTAAATACTAAAAACTGAGAGGCAGGCAGGGAGGCAGGCAGGGAACTAACTAAATCCTAAAAACTAAGGTTAGACAGGCAGGGAGGCAGGCAGGGAACTAACTAAATACTAAACAGTAAGAAGCAGGCAGGGAGGCAGGCAGGGAACTAACTAAATACTAAAAACTGAGAGGCAGGCAGGGAGGCAGGCAGGGAACTAACTAAATACTAAAAACTAAGGTTAGACAGGCAGGGAGGCAGGCAGGGAACTAACTAAATACTAAAAACTGAGAGGCAGGCAGGGAGGCAGGCAGGGAACTAAGTAAATACTAAAAACTAAGGTTAGACAGGCAGGGAGGCAGGCAGGGAACTAACTAAATACTAAAAACTGAGAGGCAGGCAGGGAGGCAGGCAGGGAACTAACTAAATACTAAAAACTAAGAGGCAGGCAGGGAGGCAGGCAGGGAACTAACTAAATACTAAACAGTAAGAGGCAGGCAGGGAGGCAGGCAGGGAACTAACTAAATACTAAAAACTGAGAGGCAGGCAGGGAGGCAGGCAGGGAACTAACTAAATACTAAAAACTAAGAGGCAGGCAGGGAGGCAGGCAGGGAACTAACTAAATACTAAAAACTAAGGTTAGACAGGCAGGGATGCAGGCAGGGAACTAACTAAATACTAAACAGTAAGAGGCAGGCAGGGAGGCAGGCAGGGAACTAACTAAATACTAAAAACTAAGGTTAGACACGCAGGGAGGCAGGCAGGGAACTAACTAAATACTAAACAGTAAGAGGCAGGCAGGGAGGCAGGCAGGGAACTAACTAAATACTAAAAACTGAGAGGCAGGCAGGGAGGCAGGCAGGGAACTAACTAAATACTAAAAACTGAGAGGCAGGCAGGGAGGCAGGCAGGGAACTAAGTAAATACTAAACAGTAAGAGGCAGGCAGGGAGGCAGGCAGGGAACTAACTAAATACTAAAAACTAAGGTTAGACAGGCAGGGAGGCAGGCAGGGAACTAACTAAATACTAAACAGTAAGAGGCAGGCAGGGAGGCAGGCAGGGAACTAACTAAATACTAAAAACTAAGGTTAGACAGGCAGGGAGGCAGGCAGGGAACTAACTAAATACTAAACAGTAGGAGGCAGGCAGGGAGGCAGGCAGGGAACTAACTAAATACTAAAAACTGAGAGGCAGGCAGGGAGGCAGGCAGGGAACTAACTAAATACTAAAAACTGAGAGGCAGGCAGGGAGGCAGGCAGGGAACTAAGTAAATACTAAACAGTAAGAGGCAGGCAGGGAGGCAGGCAGGGAACTTACTAAATACTAAAAACTGAGAGGCAGGCAGGGAGGCAGGCAGGGAACTAACTAAATACTAAAAACTAAGAGGCAGGCAGGGAGGCAGGCAGGGAACTAACTAAATACTAAAAACTAAGGTTAGACAGGCAGGGAGGCAGGCAGGGAACTAACTAAATACTAAAAACTGAGTGGCAGGCAGGGAGGCAGGCAGGGAACTAACTAAATACTAAAAACTGAGTGGCAGGCAGGGAGGCAGGCAGGGAACTAACTAAATACTAAAAACTAAGGTTAGACAGGCAGGGAGGCAGGCAGGGAACTAACTAAATACTAAACAGTAAGAGGCAGGCAGGGAGGCAGGCAGGGAACTAACTAAATACTAAAAACTAAGAGGGAGGCAGGGAGGCAGGCAGGGAACTAACTAAATACTAAAAACTGAGAGGCAGGCAGGGAGGCAGGCAGGGAACTAACTAAATACTAAAAACTGAGAGGGAGGCAGGGAGGCAGGCAGGGAACTAACTAAATACTAAAAACTAAGGTTAGACAGGCAGGGAGGCAGGCAGGGAACTAACTAAATACTAAACAGTAAGAGGCAGGCAGGGAGGCAGGCAGGGAACTAACTAAATACTAAAAACTAAGAGGCAGGCAGGGAGGCACTATTTTCCAAATTAGAAACAAAGTGTAGGCTGTTAACTAAGTAGAAACTGAGGACAGGAAGGGAACTACAGATGAAACTGTTTGGGAAGCTAAACTTAGGAAGTTTGGACAGAAAACTGACAAGCATACAGCCGTGGTCATTGACAGTCCTTAATTATTTTCTCATGCCTAAAGCAGTTGCACTTTTTATCGTCTCCCTATAACATGTGAGGCATTTCCTTGAGTAGTTTCACCTTCTGTGATACCATCCCCAGTAAGAGAGGCATTTTGTGTTACGGGCCAGTACACACATACACAATCTGAAACACACCTTTCATGAAAAAAATTGTCCCATGTTCACGATGTGGTCTATTTCTAACCTATTCTTTACCAATTGGTTATAACAGTATCTAGACTGTATTATCCATTAGGTAGTCAATTACCGTTCTGAAAGCTCTTCTTCCTTAGCCCCGTTTCATCTCTTAGTGAAGTGACCTCTACGTCCCTGCGTGTGGCTGTTCCCTTGTCCCGCAGCAGCTGCTCAGTGTGATCGCCACTGTTAATGATGTGCCAGCCAGGCATGACACGCGTGCCATTGTCGGTCTTTGTATTTGGGACCTTGTGGGTCATTGGGACAGTACGTGGACTGCACAGTGCGGTGTGACTGTTTGTGAGGTGAAGTCAGGACAATTTCCGCAGGTTCCAGTTTGTGGCGGTCGGTAGTGTGTGGGCAGGGGTGGCTTCCTCTGGTAGGAGGGAGAGAGACGACATGAGAAACTGGGCGCCCCCATCCCCACCCCTGGCCCCCCAGTGTGCTGTCAGAACAGAAAGAGATTCTGTAGCCAAGTGGGAGTCCTGAGGCCATTACAAAGTGCTTTGGAAGAAGCACAGAGAGCCCAGACCTGAGCTGTCAGCGTCCAATGGCCGGAATGCACGAAGACCCCTCCCCCTTACCTGTGCTTTTGTGCATTCACTCGGTTCTTTAGCAAATACTCCCTGAGCACCAAGTGTGTGTCTGACCGCCTGAAGGGCCTGGACCACCCAGAATGTGCTTTGCTGCCTGTGGGAAGGTGATGTTGCATATTCAGGCCCCTCTGCAGTCCCACCCGTGGGTTTCAGTCCAGCTCCGTCCTGCTGACCTGCCCCTGTGCCTTGGGCCGAGCGTCAGTGACTTTAGCAAGACGCCCAGGAGTGAAATGAAGCAGCTGTCCTGGCTTTGCAGGTCTAAACATGTGAATGTCAGGTGACAAAGCTGGCCCATGTCACCACCAGTCCTTCTTTTTTTGAGGGGGGTGGGGGAGCGTTGCTGAAACAGAAACTCATTAATCCTTTCAGGAGAAAGTTCTGAGATTGGCCTGCCTCTCCAGCTTGTGCTGGAGACCATAGTAATTCCATCCTGTTCAGTGGAGACTCCAAGGTGAATTGAAGTCTTGGCAGGTTCAGCTGGAGAGGAAAGGGTACGTTTTGAAATATAAACGTCAGGGTCATTTTCCGCTTCCATCTTGTCCCATAAAGGAACCAGGAACTTCTTTTGCTTAAAAACGCCTTTCAGTTCACCTTTTAAGTTTAGTTCACCAAAGAGTATCAATAGACCTGGCCTTTTCAACCAGGGCAGTGAATGAAACACCCAAGACAAGGCCCTGAGGTCTTGTTAATCTTGTAAATCTTTGCTAATAGATTTCTGGAAAATAGAGAATTTCCATAATCAGTGCTATAATTTTTGTCTTGAAATATACACCCGGGTGCCAAAAAATGTATGTACATGCCTTATATTTATCTTTTGTTATCAGTATATATTATTACAATTTTAATACTGTTTTTTTTCCTTTCTTAAAATGTGTGTGTACATTTTTTTGGCACCTTCTGTATAACTGCAATTTGACCCCAAGTAATAGGAAGTAAGATTTAGCCCTTTTCATAGTCTCTGTAGCAGCACGTGACAGCGCTGAGCCTCTGAATACCGTCTCCAACATATGGAGGGTTCCCGGGGCCCCACTGATAGGACTGCTTCCCCCGGGAGTTCCTCCTCGGGAGAGAGGGCTCTCCTGCAGGCTCCAGGGAGAAGAGTGTCCCTATAAAATAAGTTCCTAGAGAAATACAGCGTCAGCACCACTCTCCTTATTCCTTAGAATACGAAGGGCAGGTCACACTTCTGCCTGGAGTCTTTGTTTCGTCTGAGGTTTTGTGGTTTTGTATTTTCTAACCAGGATGTACTTTGCTTTGGCCTGTAGTGGAATCTTCTGTTGTGTTCGGCTTCATCCGTGGGGTTGGGGGAAGGTGTGGTTAGACTTGTTCCCTTTGCGTATGTCGTGTGAATTCCAGTGGGAGTCCAGTGGCTGCCTCCGCCCGGGCTCCTTCCTGGTTACTGGTCCTGCCCCTGGGCTCGGTCCTGTTACCTCTACCTGTCTTGTCATTCCCCCATCTCTGATCGGCAATGAAACATCTTTGGAAATTCGGATGAGGGTCCGTCTTCTGTAACTGCTTCCGAGCTGGACAGGGGTGTAGAGCTGTCCCTACCTACGAGATTGCCGGTTAAAGATGGTGGAACGACGGGTCCTCGGAAAATCGGGGTGGCTCTATCTAGAAACTGGATCGAGCTGGGGGCCCCAGACTGGGAGATGGAGCTCTGAGGGCCGTTTCAGGGTTATTTGCAGGGAAACCTTACATGAGAACCATCGGTAGTTTAAAGGACTCGATCCTGGAAGAGAAAAACTTAACCAGAAGGTTAAAGAGGCCTGGTCTAAATAAGAGTAACCTGAGAATAACAAGGAGGGGAACCAATAAAGATGAGAGACGGGGCAAGAACTAGGATCCCCAAGAGTGAAAAGGGGATCCCAGGGGCGTGCAAGGAAAGAGGAAAACACGAGCTCTTAGAGAGGGACTAGAGAGCAGCCCCAGGAGTCTGGGCTGAGTTACCAGAACTTCTCAGTCCTGGGAGAGGGACGTGCTGTGTGTTGGAAGGGGAGCCGCAGGTCTTCAGTTGGGTCACAGGAACAGAAGCCACAGCCTTCCTTCTGGGGGCGTCCTGTGGAGACTTAAATAAAACAGGTTTGGAGGGAAGTGGACCCAGCCACGGACTCTCTGCAGCCTCACAGCAATCGGGGTGCTCGGACTAAGTGCAAACGGTCCCTTCCGTTTAGGGGCTACCCTGGGGGACCCGTCTCCGCTCCCTTGGCTTCTAACAACCCTTGTTCCCCTGGCTTTCCGGGGCTGCAGTGCGAGGAGGGCTCAGCCGGGGCAGGGGCCGGCCCCCTTTTCTCTGGGTGCCTGCTGCCGCTGTCCCAAGTGCACAACGTGGGAACGAGCAGAATGGAGGTCAGACGTGCAAGCATCCGCCCGCGCTGAGCCAGGCCCCAGGTGTGACAGGCCGGCTGTGCAGGAGCCGCCCTCAGGGCCCGGCACTAACTCCCGGTTCTCTTCCCCGCACAGGCTTCATCCCCCCGCCGCTCATCTTCGGGGCCGGCATCGATTCCACCTGCCTGTCCTGGAGCACGTTCTGCGGGGCGCGGGGCGCCTGTGTGCTGTACGACAACGTGGTCTACAGGCGCCTGTACGTCAGCATCGCCATCGCGCTCAAGGCCTTCGCTTTCGTGCTCTACACCACGACGTGGCAGTGCCTGAGGAAAAACTATAAACGCTACATCAAAAACCACGAGGGCGGGCTGAGCACCAGTGAGTTCTTTGCATCTACTCTGACCCTAGACAAGCTGGGGAGGGACCCCGTGCCCGCCAAGCCCACGCATAGGACCAAGTTTATCTATAACCTGGAAGACCATGAGTGGTGTGAAAACATGGAGTCCGTGCTATAGTGACGCCAGGAGGGCTGGACTCTGTACAGTGATCAAAGGGTCATTTGTTTTTTCCTACAAAAAGAAAAAAGGTTTCAAAAAAAAACAACTCAGTACACGTACACGTACGTACACACACACACACACACACACACACACACACACACACACGCGCCCTCTGTCCTTTTTCTCCAAGTCCGAGCAGACGGGATTGAGAATGAGGAGAGCGTGGGCCCCGTGGGACCCGCTGGCCCAGAGCCCGCTCTGTGAAGCCCCTCACGGTGCCGTCAGGGTGCCGCCAGCTGCAAGCAACAGGCGCTGCCAAATTCAGGGACGGGTGGTGGCCAGCTTGGGGGACGGACACTCCCGGGTACACATACGCCACACAAAACCAGCACCACCACAATTCTTAAGGAAAGTCTACTAAAACACACGCTGACAACACGGCCAGGACAAGCACTAGTGACGGCCTGTGCCCCTGCCTGCTCCCGGGGGGTGGGGTGGCACATCCGTGCCAGGGGCGCGAGCCCCTCCTCTCTCACTTTCGCAATATGGGTCACGGTGCAGACGACTCACCCCGTCTGCCTGTGGTTCAAGGCCCCCGAGTTCTCAGCGATGCTCATGGGTGATCCGTGCTGCAGTCTGTACGCGGCACCTCTCACCAGCCCCAGGGCCACGGTTAAGACCGAGGGCCCAAGGGGGAACGGGGCCGGGGGCCAGCGTCTCCCCTTCCCCGCAGCACCTCCCCCCGCCCCGCAGAGTGACCTCAGGAAGCAGTGGGCGTCGCCTGGCTATGACGGACCTCGTTCAGAGCCGGGGTGACCCAAGCCAGTCCACGTCATTTGCTTACATTTGCCAAACATTTTGCCATTTTTTTAAGAAAAGAAATACAATGCATATGAATTTCAAACTGTTGTATGTATAATCCTCTAATACCATTTTTAACTCCTAAAATCTGTTAACCACTTCAGTCACTCACACAGTTCTCTAGGCCGAATTTACTATGTTGGTTGCTTTTACTTTCTTCCTTTTTTTAATGCACCAAAAATATAATGTGATTCAAGGGATGCAATTCATCTATTGTAATTTTTTCTTTATCATTTCATCCTCATTTGGATATTCTGTGAAAACAACAAGAGAACATCCTATGTGTTACAAGAAGAAAAACAAAATGCTTAAAAAGGATAATGTGTCCAGTCAGCCTGCCGGTGAAAGAATCACATTTGAGACAAAGGGGGTAATGTGATGAATTGCAAATCTGCCTTCTTGCTTTATTCCCATGATTCAGTGATCACTGCCGTTAGAGGCCCTTTTATATTCACGCCTCACGTTCCAAGAGGCGTTCTTCCCAGCCTGTGGAGGAGACATGCTTAGGTGGGGGTTGTGTGCAGGGTGCAGTGCTTCTGGGGAGGGAGAGAGAGAGTGGGTGTCCAGCTCGAGCTCTTGAGCCGCCTGTGGTGGATAAACCCACGTGCTCCTGGAGGCTACTGCCTTCCAATGTGTGGAAACGGCAGTGGAGTTTTCAGGGTTAGTCTCGAACTAGGAACCTTTGTGTGTGTGTATTTTGAAAGAGACTCAACCTCAAACAGCTTGAGAGCAAACCTGTCATTGTTTGTGGTAAGAACTCTGGGGAAACCCATTGTAGCCAGCACACTCGGCCTTATTAGGCCATTTCCCTAGGTGAAGGGCGTCTGTCTCTCACACACACACACACACACACACACACACACACACACACACACACACAGGGACCCGTTCATTTCCCGTCATACCTCTTCAGTGACCTTTGTCGAGGCCACTCATGACCCCGGGAAAGACCTCTGATTGGTTGGTTTGCTTTTTGAAAGCCTCAGACACATATTTGCAGTTACCCAGAGAGAAGAAGAGAGTCAGGGGCAGAGAAGGGAGCTGTGCCAAATTTTTAACAAACGCTGTAAAAGGGGGCGGTTTGAGTGACAGCCCACCACCAGAGAGAGTCCCACCCGAGGAGGATGACCAAAAGAGAAGCTTGTGTCGTGGTGCGTGGGGACGGTGATCAGCTGCCCGCGATATGATGCTTCCGAGACGTCTCCTTTCCCCTGTGTGGTTAGTCATGAAAATGGGACACTCGTCCATAGGTTAACTAGTAAAAAGGTAGACTGCTCTCCAGCGAATTCATGAACTACGTCTGCTCTGTCACTCCTCTCAGGCCCTCACACCGCTCTGGACAGGTTTCGAGTTAGTCTTGTTTGGAAATGTATTGCTAATTGGTCACTGCCGCCTTAGCTATTGTTGCCTGGCTCTCCAGAGCCAGTTTCCACGCGTGGAGGCTCCGTGACTAGTGCATCCTGGGCTGTCTGCTGGTTTTTCTCTTTAAAGGGTGTTGAACACTGTGCATTTTGGATTTCTTTTCCCCCCTAGGATTTTAGGATGAATGCGCATAAGCGGTTAGGGTGACAAAGGAAAACAACGCCCACACTCAGTATTATCCACAACTGGACGTAAACTTAAAGTCCCCTGTGGCAAGATCTAAAGTGTGCTGTGTCACCTTTTTAAAAATGTCCTTTCTTGCATCTGCTACAGGACAGAAAACCTAGTCTAGTTTTCATTTCTCTTTTTGTGCCCAAGCACCACTGTGCATCCCGTACTCCATCCAGCTCCTTGGTTATTTGTTTGGTTTCGAGGGGGATTTTGAATGAAAAGATTTCCTGGCAGGATCTTCACTGGAAAACAAAAATGGAAGAAGGGCTGGAATAAACCTAGAAAGTGAATATTGAAATTCTGTCTCTGCTGCTACAAACTCCTCCACCAACATGCCCAGGGGGTGAATGAAAAAGTCTCTCGGCTGCAACTTTTGACATTTTTTTGGTAACAGCTACACACAGACCAAGAAGCTTTTTAGCAGTAGGATTTGTGCATGTGCAGTAAATACATTTTGCCAACGTATGTCTCTGGGGGACGCGGTTTGCTGTCCTCCTCCTGCCAAGGCTGTGCCCTGGCCGGGCAGCTTTGCTCCCTTCTTCACGCCTCACAGAGGAAGGCGCCCTGGGGACGCTGCCTCCAGAAAGCCACACATGCCCGCTTTCCTCACAGCCAGGGAAGGAGTCAGGGGAGCCCCCCTTTCATAGCCCCCTAAGGGATTTGCTAGCAGTGTTTACCATGCCACATAATAAGGGGAAACCGAGAGCCGAGGGACCCTTTGCAGATTTCCTAACATCTTAGGAGCAGGAAGGAGTACGCCTCTCCACAAAAACCGCTGCTTTCACCACCTTGCAGTGGACTAGCTTCCTCCAGTGACAACTTTTAAGTTTGGTTAAGTGGCACCCATACATTACAATCCCTGAGGCCGCCTCCCTGTCCCCATAATGTCCCCTCGCTGTGCGTGGCCAGATTCTCCAGCCCTTCCCACTGGGAAGCACACAGGCCTGCCGTGCCCTGCACACGGGGAGTCCTTGGCTCCCCGTGAGCCTGCAGAGCTGGGCTCCTGCTGCTGGCCATTCAGGTCCTAGAAACGTGGTTTCCAGCCAGTCCTGCGTCTGAGCACTGCTTGGGAGTCCTGACAGCAGGCCGAAGAATAAAGGTCGTCGGGTAGAAATCAGTGCGCTGGTCAGACAGTCAAGAGTGGAGGGACTCCCAAGCAGTATTGTCGTATTGTCATCTGGGGCTTTGGTTTAGATGAGGGGAAAAAACAGGCAAGCACGTTTTCAGACCAACAGAGACTCTTGCTGTGTCATGCTGTTCTGGCAGCTTGAGAGAGGACCAGGTATCTGTCCAGAACCAGGAGACAGTACCAGTCACTGAGTAGGGGCTTCATGGGTCCCCTGAGCTCACGCCACTGCCCTCCCCACAGCCTCCTCTCAGCCGTGACCTGCATCCCCCTTAGGTTAGAGTCCAGCTCAAATGCCTAAAGGTGCCGCCACATTTTCCAAGAGGGTGCAAGTGAAATTAAATTCGGCCTAGAAAATTACCCGTATCCTCCTCTCTCTGCCTTCCCCTCCCTGTGCATTAACCCACCTCTCCCAGCTCTACGATTCTTACGTTCTGAACAGCTGCAAGGACCTAACCTCTTAGACCACTGGCCCTAAATGACAGCCTCAGACCCAGCCCCCTCTAGGTATTATGGTTGCCCAAGAATAAACTGGAGAACAGAAGAATCTTCACCTGGGGGAATATGCAAGGAAGATATTTTTGTTTACATGCCTCGTACGGGGCCTGTTTCCTAGGGTAACACGTGGAGGCTACACTGTCTGCACACAGCCACCCCCCACCCGCCTCTTCCTCACATTTGAGGCCACCTCAGAGGGCTCGCTCATCACAGCAGGGCAGACGAGTTAAAAGGCCAGAAATGGGAAATTCAGAAAAGCAAAGATTCTCAGAAATCTGACTGCCACGGAGACAGGGACGGACACACACGCTTCTCAGAGGGCATTCACCAGGCAGCACGGCTTTCCTTTGCAGGGTCCGTGCCATCTGTGGGTGCACTGTGTGGGCTGCATGTTTCCTAAGTACGCATTTATCATTCGCTCCTTTAGGAGCGTGTTGGCTACATGCCAGGCCCTGGGCCAGATACAGAGGTGAAAGGACATGGTCCTCTCCCGTAGGAGCTCACAGTTCCACGAGGCAGACACACCTGAACACAAACAAAAGCAAGAGAATCAATAATGTAAAATGCCTCGGTCCGTCTGTCCAGGTGTAAGGCGAGCTGATTCTTGGTGGTGCGAGCTTCTGGCTCATGGCATCGAGAATCAGGGGGCTTCAGAGAACAGGGTGGTCTAGAAACCAATGAGCAAAGAGCAATGGGTGTTTGTCTGCCAGGGACACGGGGGCAGAGGCCCCGTCTATGGAGGAGGCCATCAGAGCAAGTTCACAGACTTTCCGTAAAGGGCCCGGTGGCAAATGTGACTTTGAGAGCCTTGTTGTTTTCACATGACAGTGGCCCTACACACGTGTAAACAAGCGAGCGGGCTGTGTTCCAATAAAGCTTTACTTACAAAGCCCGGCAGTGGCTGGGTTTGGCCGCGGGCTGTAGTGGGCTGACCTGTTCTGAGCACAGGCTGAGGTGTGGAGCAGCACAGCATGTTTGGGGGACCCCAGCAGCTGGGCCGGGTCATGTGTTGGAAGGTTCCTTCAGCCAGGTGTCTGTCAATCAGCCCTGACATTCCTGATCCAAGGAATCTAATCTAGGTTTCCCAGTTTTCCAAGGATGAGGTAAGTGGCCCATTCTTGTCTGGCTTTATCATCGAAAGCAACATATTCTTTCTCTCGTGTAACGAGGGGAATTTGAATGTTACAACCTATATAGCCCCTTCCAGCTCTGACACTCACTCTGTAGTTTTACCCGAGTAATCGTCCTTTTTTTTCCTTAAGTGGTGGAAACAGGCACGGGCGGGGAAATGTAGGAACTACAAAAAGAGTGAATCCAGACACTGAAGAGTATTTCAAACGTCCCCCTCCTTCCCACCAACACAAAACGCTGGCACTATCACACTAACAGATATGCCAGGCTTGATAACTGGTAAGCACTAATAACTAATGATAACAGGACCTAACATTTATCAAACACTTCCCATGAACCTGCTTATTACGTGTATTAGCTTATTTAACCTCAACAGCCGCCCTGTGAGTTGGGAACGGTCATTAGCTTCAGTTTACAGGAGAGGAAAATGAGGCCTGGGAAATTCCCAGATTGGCTCAAGGTCACGGAGTCAAACCCAGGTCTGTGAACCCAAAGCCTATCGTCTCTGTCTCTGTGGGTACTTGCTCCCCACTGGGCAAGACGGAGGTACCCTCCCCCACCTGTAGGGACTAGCTCACCAGGCGGACCCGGGCTCCAATGGACTGTGGGGCCCCCCATACTCTCCCAGGGCCCCTGATGTAATAATCAGGGCACAGCGACAGCTCCATTCTCCCTGTGTTACTCCCTGATCAGTTTATATGGGGCGTTCTACCCGAAGCAGACAGGTAAGAAGAAACAGGCGATTCCTCTGCTACAATGCATCCTGAGATGCCGGGAGGTACTCCCCAGTGCTGGTCATCCGCTCCCCCGGGGAGCCCCCAAAACCTCTCCTGCCTGGCACACCTGCGGTTCCCAACAGCTCCCTCAGGGGCTCAGCTCTGGCCGTCGGCCTTCAGACACACCCCCTCTGGTCACTGGTTGGATATGTCTTTATCATCAGATGCTAGGCTCTTAGAAACTGAGTTTCTAGACATTTCTATTTTTGTGTTAATGACTCAGGCCAACAAGCAGTAGCTGATGATTATCTTATGGAAAAAATATTCAGAATTGATGCTGACGTGGTCATGTTCTTTTACTAAGAGCAAATGGAACAACATGGTACGTTTCCTGGAGGTTTACTACTGCATGAAATCCCCCCAAATTACACTCTGTTTAAATTCAGCCTAACTTAACAGAAGCTAGTTCTCAAGGAGATATATTTGTCAAGACTGTTTGATTTTAGAATCTACGGTCATAAAAGAAATTAGAAGAACGCAATGTAGGAAGTTTCCTAACAAGAGGAACCCAACTAACATCAGTTGAACTCTAGTCCGGCAACAAGGGAGGGGGCTGGGGAGTTCAAGTTCAGTAAGACGTGCTGGACACGGGCCAGGTGCCGTACGGCGTGATCCCAGGTAACGCTGCCAGCAGCTTTCTCGCACCAGCCCTAGGAGGTAAGTATACTTTTTCCCACTTTACAGATCAGAAAACTAAGGCTCAGTGCGCAGAAGCTTCTCAAGGCCACACAGCTAGTTAGAAAGTCAGCAGGAGCCAGGTCTGTCTGACTCCTGAACCACTGCTCTTTCCGTCACGCCCCATGGCCACCAAAGTGAGAACACAGCGCTGGCTTCTCGGGAGCTGCAATGAGGCCAACAGGGCATCTACTTTTGGGGAACCCCCCTCACCCCAGTAGTCAGTAGTTTCAGAGAGAAATGAGCCAGAGCTGGAGGGAGAACCTCTGCACAATTTTGCATACAGGCACAGGACTCTAAAATGAGGAAAAACTCTTTTTTTTACTTTAATAATTAAACATCGGAGACCTTTAAAAATACTGCTCCCGCCTCCTTCCACCTGAGCCACATCAGCAGTTTTCCAGCCACTGCATCATCCTGCCGGAATCATTCTGCACGCGAGAACCAGCCCCAGCTCTCTGGCTTCCATCCCTCCCTCCCCAGCTCCCTTCCCCTAAGACTTGCGGCAGGACCCCCAAAACTACAAGAACCTGGGCCTGTGAAGTCAAACAGGGATGCTCCTTATTGCCCAGAACATATGGGCTTCTCTTATCAACTAAATCTCAGCTGCCAAATCCTGAGGAAAGGAGTGACATTGCCACACTGTCACCTTTGGTACCGCTGGGTCAGAGTCTAACGAGGACAAGTGACTGAGTGGGGATGTCTGTGGCCCCACGGTGCCTGTCACTAAACAGGAAAGTTGCATGGCATGGCCAGTGAGACCTGTGCAGCTCGTAAATCATCCCAGGCACGAGCTGGGTTCTTAATGCCTTTTAAACAAAGCCACAGCCTCTATTTTGGAAGCGTGGCGTGGGCTTAGCAATCGCACGCGATAGTTTCTCTTGGCATGCGGTGAATGTCTGTGGCTGAATGAAACACACCGGTCCATAATTCTGGATGAGGAAACATGACATTTTGATGCCGGTGGTTCTCTCGGGCGCTCAGCCACCTCTTCAGTAGAGATTCCAGTGACAGGGTTCTAGAACACAAGGCCTGTCACTGGTGATTTACATGAGATATAAGACGAGGTGAATGACGGGGTGTATGTTAGTCAACCCCATAGAAGAAAGACCCACATGAGTGTTGGTATACGATACCTAGAGAAATACGCTTCTCAGAAAGAGTTGGCCTTCAGACAGGCCTCTGGGCTTGGAACCTGTCTCCTCGGGGTTATATGGAGCGAAACCCAGCATTTTACTGACATGACTTTCTGCTCTTATCCATTCCACTGCCAAGCCGCGATGCTATTACAGACTTGTAAGCCTAAAGAACGAGTAGGAAAACCGGAAAAGACCGACCTTTCTTTTTCCTCTTGGCTCTTCTTTCCCCCCTCCCCCTTTAGGCACAGAGTACCAAGACATTGAGACTGAGAAAACCTGCCCAGAGTCACAATCACCTTCAGAAGACTCCTTTGTGAGAAGCTGAGGGCCTGGCCCTCATCCTCCTGCAGAGAGCAGCCCATCACCGCCCACAGACCTCGCGGGCCTGACTTAGCGTGCCCTGCCCTGCCCTGCCCTGCCCTGCCCTGCCCGAGAACCCAAGGGGCGCTGTGTGAATTACCCGGCCAGTGTGTGGGCCCGGGAGTGGCCGTGATCAGAAATCCTCTAAACCCTCCAAGCAGACCTTGCCCGGTCACGCACGGTGACCCGGTATGCAAACCCTCTTTTGCCCATCCCTTCTTTGGCTCCTATGGGGATGAGCCGCTGACACGCTTTAGAAAAAACCCCCTCTCCAGAATGCTTCTCTGATCGAGGTACCCAACAGCTCTTCCCAAATCAGCCGAGGCTGGATTTTAATAGGAGGGGGCAAAAATCTCCCCGTCTCGCAGAATGGAGGGATTGGGGGGACAGCACATACTCGATAGATTTTGAGTGTGGTATTCTGTATTTTTGCAGCTTATATTTTCCAGATGAGCAGTTTAGAGATATGTGATGTAAAGTACATACTGTACAATTGCTGAAAATTATATTAAAAGCACTATTTTAATTCTTCCTCTGTGTCATGCTGCACTGTCCATTATCTTTTCTCTCGGTGTCTTTGGGTAGGACGACCTGAAAAGATCCTGTAGGAGTGGGTTTCTGGCTGTGTGTGTTCTCTATTCACGGGCTCTGGATTGTTCAAAAGAGCATGGGCTCTGGAGTCAAAACAGACCTGGGTTCTGATCCACAGCCCAGCACTCGCTGCTGCCTGTGGCCCTGAACAAGCGATCGGACTCCTCTGAGCCCAGTTTCACCATCTGTAAAATGTGAATGTTGACACCTGCTTTATACAATGGTGGGAAGTTACCATCCGGTTTCCCGTCCGGGTTCTCCCACTGTCCGTAAACCCTGGGAGGGCAGGGAATGGCCCCTTGTACGGCACATCACATTTAGCGGGTGCTCAGTAGACGAATGAATGAATGAATGAATGAATGAATGAATGAATGAATGAATGAATGAATGCTAGACACAGAGCCTCAGACCCATCAGCCCGCGGAGCTTTGACTGTGTCAGCTTTGAGGTGTGTCAGTCGCACACCTCAGGCAAGCACAGCACTTGCCTTCTTTTCTCAGGCCCACAGACGCTCCCACCACCTCACCCGTGGATGGAGTTCCCGTCGCCTTCCCAGACCTCCCCCTAGTTGCCTCCACAGCCTGAGTCCACTGGCCGCACGTCTACCTCACGTGGACACCTTAGTCCCACTGTGACATCGCAGGCCAGTCTATCTTCTGGGCACAAGTCCATCCTCCTGTGAGGCTAGCCCTGGGACCCCACTTTCTTCATGTACCCCTCCAGCCTGCATCTTGCCTTCCACAGTCCCATCGTCCTTTGCAGCGGAGCGCTGCGGAAATCAAAGCTTGTCCAGCTATTATTACTGGAAGACCTCAGCCCTGCACTCTTTCTGCTCCGGGGGGGCATGGAGTCACGCAAAAGCGTGCTCGGGAGTATTACATTCTCTAAAACCCTGTGACCTGCCCATTGGTGTCTCAGGACTTTATTTCAGCCCGGCCCTGTTGTTTACGTGATTGTTTATTTCTTCTCAAAGCCACATGATTTATTCTCTCTAGCATAAACATCCCAAGAAAATGCAATTTCAACATTCTCTG
Organism: Rhinolophus sinicus; assembly: GCF_057876585.1. Classification (NCBI taxonomy): domain Eukaryota; kingdom Metazoa; phylum Chordata; class Mammalia; order Chiroptera; family Rhinolophidae; genus Rhinolophus; species Rhinolophus sinicus. The sequence goes on along the minus strand of NC_142513.1, from coordinate 55,794,940 downwards.
GCCTAATGAGAAAAGATGCTGACGCAGCTGAAAAAGTTAGCGGGTCCTCATGGGAGCTGGGCTTCATTTGCACTGGAAATTGGGCTGGAGGCAGAAGGAGGAAGCAGGGAAGGGCTATTGTTTAAGGCGTCCGTGTTTTCCATCCAAAATTTCACATTTGTTTTCCGCCTACGGTCTAATTTCTCTAGCTACCTTTCCCTCATGAAGGTGGTCCCTTTATGAGAAACATTCTCCCTTCATTTTATCTTAGCTTCACAAAGGCATTTTATTTCTTGTTTAGAGTCAACAGATTCATGCTTCAGTATTTAAGCATGTCTCTGAGAGGTCTGTTCACACAGGTGGTTCAACCAGTTCAGGGAGCGTCGACAGCTGAAACTCCAAATGCCATCTCTTCCCAACGTCCTATCAGCTACCACAGCCAACATGCTTTGAGCTACACCCACATTTGGTCCATCTTGATCCAGATCTAAAAGTCCAACCTGACCTTTTCTCTCAGTCTCTGTGAAAGACTGGCTAGCCGCTCACCCAAGACTGGCTCAGCCCAGATAAAAACGGGCTATTTCTGTGGCCTCAAATGTGGATTCAGAACCACTAGCACATCCAAATCGACAAAGACCTGCTATTTGGTTTTCTCTTTAGGAAATACTGCAGTACAACTGTTTCTAACTCTGCAGAGAAATGTCCGTAGTTAATGCATAGGGCGGAAACTGACTCGTGCTTTCCCGAAAGCATTTAAGCACGTTTCTCAACCTCCCAGAATCCTAGTATTCCCAGGATGGAATGCACAAACGTGTATTGATTGGGTCCCAAAGGAGGGCTTTTCCGGTCTTCAGGACGGTTTCCGTGGGCATTCCCACCCCCTGTTCTTCAGAGGGGAATTAAGGGGTAAGATAAAGAAGGCGACGCACCAGGGACGCAGACGCAGGAGAAACGCACGAGTACGTTTGAACAGCAATGTGGAAAACAGACTCAGGGGCTTGAACTTGACCTGGCAGAGACCACCAGCCTCCCTTGGAAAAGCGGCATTTTCCTGTGAGGTTCCTCCATCACTTGTCTCTGAGAACTTGGCTGCAATCCACATCTTCTCACAGAACTGGGAAGCGTCTCTCCTCAGGTTTGCAGCCGGCTTAGCAATAGGTTCCTTTCTTTCCCCAGATGCTGGACTCACCCCTATAGCTTCCCTTCAGTTTCTTTGGGGGATTCGTTTGTGTTAAGGCTACTGTATTTTCATTATAAAATCAGTGCTCATTATAGGTTTAAAAAAAAAAAGCCCAAAGAAAACAGCAGTTCCTTCAGTTGTTTCTAAAATAATCATTGCCCAGCTCTTCAAGTTTGATGCAAATGATTAGGCATTACAATGCAATGCTAGAAAGGGAAACAAATGCCTTAAGCAGGATACTGGTGATAAGATTTTATTTAAACCTGTGAAAGTGACCCTTGAAGGAACAAGCTGTCAATCTTTTCCTCAGAGAGTATCCGTGGATCAATTCAATCCAGGGGCAAAAATCACCGAGGCAACAAACAGTGAGAAGAGGTGCAGAGCTCAGACCCATGGTGGGGGGAGGACAGGACTTAAGGAATATTCGGAGACCCTCACTCCCACCTGGTGCACCTCTAGTTCATGGCGCTCTGTTCTCCCTGGGAATCTGGGGGAGATGGCTGTGGTTCCCCCATTCATTCCCTATTTCAAACTGATGTATGTTAGGTTCAAAGCAAGGCCGTGATTTTTCCTTAGCGCAGGCAGGACTTGGCAAGGTTCCCTGCACAGAGCAGGCGCTCCACAGCCGAGGGCGCCAGGAGGGTGGGCGTCTCGGCATCTCAGCTTGGCTGCTTACTAGCGTGGCCAGGTTAGCAAGTCACGGCTGCTCTGAACCTCATCCTCTGTGGCTCTAACGTGGGAAGAGTGATGTCGTCAGAATGCAGTGTACGTGCAGCCCAGTGGCGCTCAGGAAGTACCATGTTTTAGTTTTACGCATTAAACATTTTCGCTTCACTTATTAAGACCCAGTTCTAGCCGTTGGAGGATTTGATACATGCAGGCTCTGCTCTCTCGCACCCTTTTCCTCCTGCCTGGTCCAGCCCGAGGTGTGGGTGCTGGAGAGAGAAGCACAGTTTGCTCACTAGTCTGCCTGTGGCTAAGCTTGCTGGCCGAGCCCCTTCTGTCAGTAGCGGGGTGGAAGCAGGCAGCACCCGGCAAGCCCAGCTGAAGGAGGGGCCCCTCCCAACGGGTTCCCCTGGGCTCTGTGGCTCCCTGTTCGAGAAGAGCTGCAACTTCAGGCGGAACCCCAGTTGTCAGCCATGGGCTTCAGCACCCCACAGTGAGCGCCTATCCCCCACTCTCCACACACACACACCAGGTTAGTCCCTGGGAAACCCTCAGCCTCCAACCTCACCTTCCCTCCTGTCTGAGCTCTGGGCCTGAAGTAGGAGCAGGGCCACTACCTCACCGTCCTGTGACAAGTTCCAGAACCATCCTCCCTCCCGACTGTGTAGTTCTATCTCCAGTGGCCTCCGCCTCCGCTCCCCGGCCTGTGACAGGGACAGCTTGGCAAGCTGTGTGCGCAGGATGCCAGCCTCCCTTTCTTAGCATAACCCCAAACCTTATGAGCAATTGCTTTGGGGACCCCCTTCCCTCAATTTAGGGGCAGAAAACCAGTCGATGCCTCTCTTCATGAACATCACTCCTCCCAGAAAATGGGGACCTCTCAGCCCCCCATCCTTCTATAGCACTTATGGGTGTGAGGGCTGGGAGGGGGGCGCAGACGGGATATAGGGAAAAGGGGGGGAGCTGTCAGTGCCAGTTTCTCTGAACAGGGAAAACCCCAAGCATCTCCCAGGCCTGCCACACCCCCACACTATGCTCTTGTCATCCAAAGAGGCAGGCCAGCCAACAGATGGCACGGCTGACAGGTGACACTCCCTCAAGAGCAGTCTCCCCACTTTCCGTAATGAACAACCACCTTGCGCCTGAACCCCCAGCACCTTCTCACCTCGGAGGGTTAATTGTTCGCCGGCTTCACACGAGAGAGCATTGATCCAGCGCAGGGATAGAGCCTTGTACCTGTGAGACCCCGTGGAGAGATCCAAGGAAGCCCTGTGCGCAATTGACAGTCAGGTCATGCAAAGCGAGCCTGCTATAATAGAAAGACCGCCACCACACATTCCGCAGTCAGGTGCTGGAAAACAGACGTGAGCGCCATGGGAATTGAGAGAGGAGAGACACCCTAAAACCAGAGTAGCCAGAGGAAGCTTCCTCAAGGAGGTGAGGCGTGCAAAGGCCTCACAGGAAACCTCTCCCATGGGGGCTCCAGGTATGATGCCCAAATGGCCGAGGCTTTGCTCTGGCCGCTGGAAGGGGTTTCTGGAAAGAGGCAGGCAGTGGCTGCCAAGGTCAAACCTCATGAACAGACATGAGGAGGATGGTAACAGTGTACCAAGCCCTGGGCTCCGCTGTCTACAAATGCTGCCTCCTGCCATCGGCACGACCCTGCTTTCCACACCGACAAGGGAAAGGCAGACACGCCCACTTCACGGAAGACGGAGGATTCAGTGGGGTGATGTGTTATCAGGCACCTAGCACCGTGCTGACACACAGAAAAGATGTCCAACAAGGACGAGGACACAGGAAGCCCCTTCTCTCATGTTTGTGAGGTCATCTGACAGAGGATGAAATTCCTAACCGAGCTAACTTACATCGGTAAATAATGATAACAGCAACTCTCTCCCTGAGGACAATTATTTGCCATCACCATTTGCACCCACTGAAATTACATGCGTAAGAAACAGAGTCACCCATTGGCAGATAAAAATAATTAAATTGGAAGAATGACACCCAATGGCTGACTGGATTAATGAAAGAAATTTGTTCTCCAGAGCCATTTCAGAAATGCTTCTCCAAGCTGGATCATATATATTAGGAAAAAAAAGAAAAAAAAAAAGCTTCTACTCTGAATTCAAAGTATGTATTAATTCCTTTCAAAAAATTGACATTCATCCAACCTTTATAAACACCTCTGCGAAGTAACAGCTACGATAGTTTTATAAAACCACACACGGACACAAATCCTCCCGATCTTTGCATAAGAATAGACCTACAAAAGGCTGAGTGTTTTGTGGTCAAGTCAATTCAGCAAATATTTCAACTGCATAAGTATGTTTCCTGGCTTGAGAATTTTATTTTAAACAGGGGGGCCAAGAAAAGTGTTATAATGTGGTCACTTCACAAATTTAAATAATTCTTTGTCCTTTGCCGATTTGGCTCAAAATAGCTTTAAAAATTGAGTTTACAAGCTGTGTTTCTCGTGAATTCCACAACAAACTAATAATGAGTAGTGGGGTCCAAAGAGATAAAGGCTTTCTCCTGCTTTTTCGGGGCTGTCCAGTACTCTCACTGTTCTTATACTGGTGGACACAAGGCTAAGCTTTCATTTCCAAACCTCTGTCTACTGTTTACCACTCTCAAAGCCTCAAGATAATTGCTATGTTCGTGACATGCATTTCTATGCAGCTCTTTACTGATGAGTGTTGGCGGCAGTGTACCCTGGTGGACTTCTGAGGTGCTTGAAATACTTCTGTGAGGTAGAGATAAGAAAGGCAGAAAACTTTATTTTGCCAGCGGAAAAATCCAGAGGACAAAAGGTATCTTTCCCAGTCGTGCTTACTTCACTCCGTCCCGTCACAGAGGAAAATAAAACCATCTGGCTGAGTTCCAGGATGGGTGCCCAACAGGACCACAAGCTTTTCCTGGCCCAGAAGAGCAGTTCAATCACTTCCACGTTTTCATACACGGAAAAAGAAATTTCCACACAAGACTACTGCAGAGGTAAAGATGGGTACAGTCAATATCTAGGGAACACTAGAAGAGATCCTCCTGGGCGTCTAGACCATGGTTACCTTTAATGCCAAGCCCCATAAAAATGTAGACCAAAACAAGTGCATTAATTATCTAATCTGACCAGACTAAAGCTGAAGTACAACCAATCGGTACTACAGTCAGCTCTTTGGAAGACCATTCATTGATCTTTCTCAATATTTACCTGAAAATGTCTTAATTAAGAAAAAATAAAAAAATAAATAAATAATAAATAAAACTGAAACTTTGGGTATAAGAAAGATTCTTGTATTGTCCTTTTTCTCTTTTTTTTAACACAAGGTCATCTGTTCTACAGGCCACTGTGAATGGATGGCTTGTCTTGGTGACAAGACCATCAGTAGTTGTGTGTGTATGTCGGTGGTGGGGCAAATATATGTTTAGCACGTCTCTGCCTGTCAGGTTCTCTTATGTCTAGAAATCTACACATGCTTCTATCTGGGACATACAGGGTGTAGAGACATGGTTCTGTGGCCTGAGTACCGACAAATATACATCTCCTACCTGCTTAGCTTTCACATTTCTAAAAAAGCAATATGCAAAGTCATAGCGACAGAAAGGGCTGTACTCAGCCCAGGTCACTTACAAAGGTCTTACTACTTTATACTTAACAGTAATCACAGCAATAATGAGGGTACTTTCTCATTTATGAGAGCAGCATACATTACCTATAAACGTGCCTAACAGAAATGGGCATTACTTATTAAAAACAACAACTGTGAAACCATCTTCAGAGACAAAGGTAGTAACTTGAAAAATAGAGAGTATTACTCTATTCCAAGACTGGATGACTAAATACTTAGAAAATGTGATTTCTCCCCAAATGATTTCGATGAAATCACCATGAAAACCTCAATAGGGGTTTCTATGGAACTTCACAAACTGGGGACAAAATTTGAGTGAAAGTCCTTAAGAAAAGCCATGGTAATTCTGAAAATAAAAATGAAAAAAGGATCAGAAGTTCTCAAAAACCACCATGATGGTAAATCTCTAGTACTTAAAAAGTTTGTGTGCCATTTGCATAGGACCCGGTAAACAGATCAAAGGCTCAGGACAGCACCCACAAACAGACACTGACATATATAGAAACATAGACTATATTAAGGGAGAGCATTTCACATCACCAGGAAAATACTGGACTATTCTACTAATGGTTTGGAGAGACAAGCTGGAAATGAATTTGCCTCATTGCCTCTCACCAATGAAAACGACCAATCCTACACAGTTTACGTAGCTGAAAGGATGTAAAAACTATAAAGATTTAGGAAAAACAGAAGAACGCATTCATGGTTTGGGGATTTTCTAAAAAGATCCAAAATGCAAGCATCTATAAATAAAGGAATTGATAGATTTGAGGATTTCAAAATTAAAATATCTGTGTAACTTACAACAGCATATACAAAAATCTAAAAAGAAGGGAATATTTGTAATATCCATAAATGACAAATAATTACTGTCAGAACAGGTAAAGAATTCCTACACATCAACGAGGAAAAGAAACAAGCAGAGCGGCTGCGGCACAATTCTAGGGCCTGCCATCGTCCGCATGGTCTCTGTAAATACGACAGAAAACAGAGCAGATAACAGGACCGCAAAGTTCAGAAAACAGGAAACACAGATGTCCTATAATTATTCAAACTCACTACTAATCGAGGAAATACAAATCTTTAAACCATTAAAGACCATTTTTACCTATGAGGATGGTAAAAATGTCCTTTGATAATATCTCCTGTCAGGGTACAAGGCGACTGGCGTTCTCATATGATGCTGGGCTGCCCAATGGCACGGTCATTCAAGGAGGCACTTGGGTGGTGTCTACTAAAATTTCATATGTTCATATAGTATGATCCAGTAATGACATTTCTCCACACCTACCCTATCACTGATAGGCAGGGGCGGGGACAGAGGAAGGAGGTGTGAGGCATGACAGGATTTGGGTCTTCAGGGTCCTCAGTGATCAGGAATTGAGTTTCTGGCCACTCTCTCATCTTTACCTCATCACAACCTATAGACAGAGCATGGTTGGGCACTCGGTTTCAGTTCCTTTTACGTAACATTCCTGTTTTAAGCCCACTACCTCCCCTGGTTGAAATCCCACCTATCCTGCAATGTCAAGCACAAACGTCACAGCGCTCTCTAGGATTCGCGCACTGAGCTTGGCTTTTCGCCAATGGCTCAATATCCAGCTCATGTAATAGTTCCCATGTGATGTCTTACTCATGCCAGTTCTCCCCAGGATGATCGTAGTAAAGCACCTTTCAAACCCAGCTTGGCCCTCCCACTGTTGTCTCACAGGCAGACGCTGGGCTGGGGGAGGCTTAATGTACCAGCAAGCTCAGTGGTGAGTCAGTGGAGAGTCCACTGACCACGTTCCCCTCTTTACCAGGAGTGACAGCATTGTGTTAGAGCCCACAATCCGTTGCTCTCACAGCACTTACTCTCAGTGTATTAATCGTGTTTAGGTCTATATGTTATAGTCCTCTACTGAGATGCATTCTATGTCTCGTTTACTTCTTTAGCCCTGACAGTGCTTAAGGTAAAACCTTCTACATATAAAGGTACATTAAATATTTTTAATGCATTACGTGGATGTCCTGTCCAGTAGCCTAGAAAGGTAGGTTGCACTGCCAGAGAGACGGCCGAATGCCCAGAGCCACGCTAACCACACACATCCCCCGTGACGGAGCAAATCTCGCCGAGGATTACATAAAGAAAACCACAGCTGCAGGTGTCCTGTCATCCTCCACCTCCTTTTAGCCTAAACCACGTCAGTCCCTCTGGACTGCTAATTCCTTACGAATAGCTATTAATAGTTCCCAGGGCTTTTCTACAATCGTGATCTTTGATGCTCCAGCAACCCAGAGAAATAACTGGCGCACTGGGGATTGCGCGGCGTACCCAAGGTGATGTGACTGGTAAGTGACAGAGCTGAAACGAAGAGTGTAGTGTGTCTCCCTCTGAAATTTGAGTGCTTTCCCTTCTACCACATTACTGCTGTCCTTGCAGGGAAATCAACAGTTAATTCCTGATCTGAGGTGCAGGTGGATGGATATGGGACAGGACTCACCCCTGCTTGCAGAGAGCAAGGTTTCATTCTCAAGTAGGTTGGACTGTGAGAGCCCAGGAAGCCACATACGATTTCACAGCCCCTGGAGAAATGGTGGACATTGTATCAATTCTCGGTCCATCCTTCCAGGAGACAACTGTGATTTGTCCATCTGACTAGAGTGGAGCCCTTATGGCGGAGTACAGCGGCAGGAAGGGTCCGAGGAACCTTTGGGGTTAGGAGTCTTCTCTGAGCTCTGGAGTGAGGCACGCATGCTCTCAGCAGACTAGAATGTTCGATATAAGCATCTTCTGGCTGAGAAACCAGTATCACCTCCTCTGGCGGCAACTCAAAGCCCTCCTCCAAACTCCCTGGACGGAGGCCTCCTGAGCGTAAGATTGGGACCCATCTCTGGCCGCCGTCCTCCTGCCTCTTGGTCCAATTCCCTTCTATCCCTCTCCAAAATCTACATTCTCCCAGGATACTGGAGCATACCCTGGATTTTTTACACATTTCCTCTAAATCTATCCACTGTTCTCTTCAGAATGGGCCACTCTTCTTCTAGGCGAGTGAGGTCAGCAGTCTTTCCTCCTGTGTCTGCTGAGGCCACTGAGAAGGATGAAGGTGAATTCGCCTTGAACACCCTCAGGCCGGGAAACTGCCTCGCTTTCCCCAGAGGTCCCGCTGGATACTGGCCGGCATAACGTAGCTGAGGCCACGTCCCCGTAGGCGAGGCAGACTGGCCTGCAAGCCCGCTGTGCGTTCATCTCTTCTGGGAGCAGGTGTGGGGTTCCTTCTCCAAAAGGCGCTCAAGGCGGACCCTGAGCATTGCTCTGGAATGCACCCCTCCAGGCACAGGAAACCCCAGCCCCACCTGGAGGATGCCCAGCACCCCCAAATCAGCTGCAGCCTGAGGTACGAGGCAGTTTTCACGAATTAAGCAGGACAGGTTTTCATTATGCCAGATGGCAGGATCAAGCGACCTGCGGTGCAGGGAGCCACTGCTGTTTTTCTTGCTCTCCCCTAAAAATGCAGATTCTCCCAGAGGGCAGCTGAGAAAAATAGCAGCTGTTATTTACTGAGGCCTAATTACGTGGCAGCCACTGTGCGAGGTGTTCTACATTTATCCCCACAGCCAGTGTTATGCAGTAGGTACCATTATTTCATTTTTCAGAAAAGCAAGAGATCCTTGTAAGAATGGGTGGGGCTGGTGTCCCAGCCCCCACCTCTGGGACTTCTGTCTCCACTAGAGGGCACTGGCCTCTCCTTTTCTGGTCTTAGGTGGAAGAAAGACATCAGCTGTGGGTTCTTCGAATCCACACACAACTTTCTACTGCAGGATGGCTGGGCCAGCCAGCTCCTGGAGGGTCCAGTGACATCCTCCACAGAAGCCATCACGTTCCTTACCCTCTCTGGGCCGAGGACGAGGTGCCCTGGGAGTCGTGGGATGCCCAACTCATGAACTGGTTCTGATTTCACAGAGATTATGGCCAACTGAGACAGCTGCTCGATGAGCAAGAAAACTCCCTGGCTGCACGCTCTGAGGCTTCATGTGACTGGCTTGCTTACACCCGTATCAAAGGGTCAGAAATGGTGCTCGTGCAAACAGCAGGGTGCAGACAAGACGTGTCAGCAAAAAAACATCATTAATAGAACATGGCCATGTCCACGGAAATGCCAGCTCAGAGAGTGGTGGCCAAATTCTCTGGGCTCAGCCTATGTGCGTGTACGTGTGTGTATATGTGTGTGTGTATGTACGTGCGCATGCGTACGTATCAGGAGAGGAAGTGGCCAGTGGTCAGTCTTAGTGGGATTAGTGGCAAAACCCACAGTGCGATTGATGGAACTTCAGGGATGATGGACGCGCGCTATATGCACTGTTCAATACAGTAGCCACGAGCCACGTGTGGCTGGTACAACGGAGGAACTGAATTTTTTATTTAATTTGATCTTATTTAACGTAGAGTTAAGTGGTCACTTGTATCTAGTGGCTACTATACTGGACAGTGCAGGACTAGAATGTCACACTACTCCCCACTTAAAGATGAAGAGTCTGACCGGTGTGACCCTCTCCTCCTGCGGAGTTTCCAAGTCCAAGGGCTGGAAAGTGTCCTGGCAGCCACCACCCCTTTTCCTTCTACAAGAAAAACCATCTGCAGCCAGGTATACAGCGAATGAAGTAAGGGGACGGTCACCTCCCCATGTCCCCGTCACTGGGCTCTGTCTCTTTTCCACACTCCTGAGTGATTTCAGCTGCTGCCTACACTGCTGGAGGCTCTAGCACACTTGTGAGACTATTTCAGGACATTTGTGCCAAAAGACATGCCAAGCAGCCATTTCTGATCTCTTCCTCCCGCGTCAGGCCGGCCTCAAGGGGGTTCTACAAAGCCGGCCAACCCCCAGGGTCCACTCTAACGGGAAGACTTGACTGCACGGGAATCACCCTCTGACCTACAGGGAGGGCCCATCGCTACGTTACCCCACCCTGGAATGATTGACAGGAACTCAGAACCAGACCAGAGTTTACCTCTGTGTGTCACCCACTCTCTGATTTGCTCCCTCTCCAGGAGAGAAATTGCTTCTGACCAATCACCATCCTTCAAGGCCTTTGATTTTGGCACCGAAAGGTCCAAGCTTTTAAATCCTTCCCTCTATTATTCTGTGGTACCAACCTTTTGTTGAGGCACTGGATGGCTCACAGGCAGCGTGGATGGGAAAGGGTTACGCAGTTTTTTAACATGGAGAGGGAGGGTAACTGGAAACGTGTTGTATTGTTAATCCTGCAAAATATTTTTCATGCCACTACAGACCTGGAGATGGGTTCAGAGGGAATCTGAAGCAAGATTTAGCAAGGCTTCTTCTCCCATTCAAACCTCCAGATATCTCATAGCTGAAAAGATACCCGCTCACCTTTTCTCGAAAGGAAAAGAAAAAAGAAATTAGTACCGAGAGTCCCTTCCGTGATTTTCCCATGCTGAGGGTCTGGCCTTGCGTTCGCTCTGATCTGCAGGCTGGAGCCTGACTGTGTTGTTTTCCTCAAGGACCTACCCAGGGCTGCCGTCAGCTGGTACTCACACACCCCAACTCCCTCTGCCCAGTTTGCCTCCCGACTTCCATCTCCCCAAGATCAAAAGGACCCATGCTGAGTGCCTGTGCTTGGGGGGTGGGGGGTGGATGAGGCAAAGCTACAGCCCCCCCCTCCTTTCCCATGAAAAAGAGAAACAAGCCCCCTCTGGCTTCACTGCTGTTTCAAAATGTAACCGTGTTCCCTCTGGGAGTTGAGAGGCATCTCTGTGGTTGAAGACGGAGCAAAGCCAGAATGGACCCCAAGAGAAGGAATCGGTAGAAATGACAGATCTAGGAAGGGTAAACCGAGAGTCAAGCAGGAAAACACTAAGGAAATGCACCCGTTCCATCTCTTTCTTGAGTATGTAGCTGCTCATAGAGAGGAAATTATAACGAAACCAGGAACTCAAGGAAATAATTCAGCAGCCGTTTTCGGATCACCAGGGAAGTCCCGGGCTAGGCCTGTCCTCAGGAATACACACCTAGCAAGGAGGCTGAGGGCAAAAACACAGTAGCTACAATGCAAAGCAACACGATGGCAAGCCCTTGAACAAGGGCAGAGAGGATGCGTCATCGTTACTATGTCCTTCACCCTAAGAGCTAAAACAGAGTCTCCAAACAACTAAACATGTTTCACCCCACCGTGTCACTGACTCCTTAACTCTTGCTAAACGGTGCTGTGCACAAGCCCTGTGCATTCTTTGTGAAGTTGGGCGCTTCTTTCGTGCCTTCTGAAGGGAAAGGTACAGGCATGTGCATTCTGAGCCCAGCTGGCGCCACGTGCTCAGGGTGACAGAGAGGAAGGAGATAGGGTGGCCGGTGACCACAGGGGGCACGCTTCACTCAACACAACACAAAGCAGTGGAAATTGTGGTACCTTGAGCTGGAGGGGAAACGGAAGGAAAGCCCGAGTGCTTTCTGGATGTCACACTCTGCCTGAAGCCTTCCCATCTATTCCTCCCAACGTCCTGTGAACTATTTCTGTATGCGATAGAACAATGCTTTGGAAATATTGATGATTTTTTTTTTTCTTTTTTTGCATTTACTTTTCTCTCTTGGCCCTTTTTCCCCTTTCAGTCAGGTAGCTTATTTTGTGTTAGTTGCTTTAGGGGAGGAATATAATAACCACACACAGAGAAAAGAGCCTTTTCAAAAGCCTTTTGGCAACGGGAATCCCTCAGGCCTGAGAACTGGACAAGGTAACAGAAGTCACTGCTTCCCACCAGCTAGAAAAATGTTCTCTAGGTTGGGAGAAGACGACTCAGAAAAGAAGCAATGACAGTGTAAATGTTGGGGGGGGGGGCTGCGAAAGTGGCCCTGTGCCCTTCTCCTGCTGAGCCTGAGCAGGTGGGAAACCCCCAGATTCATTTCTGGGATGTGACAGCAAGAAGACTTCTGTGTTATCTGCTGGCGGTTGGGGCAGGGAGGCCGCTCCTCTCCAGAGAACTGGTTACCAGTGTGCTGGCTAGAGCTGGCTGGTACATTTAGAGGAATTCCATAAGCTGGGTGTTAAATCATTAGTAGCTTGAAATCAGCTATGGAGGGAGTGTTTACACCCTGGGAATTGGCAAAGGCTACCGATCAGGACTTCCCTCTCTCCGCCTTCCACCCTCCACCCTCCCCCCCAAGAGCTGGTTGTTAAACACTGACCAGCACTGATACCTGTGCTCCCCAAAATTGCTGAGACGGAGACAGAGCTCCAGATAGAGGGACCTGGCACAGAGGAGACTGTCTCTGGGAATCACAGGGATAGACGACAGAGGCCCACGCAGGGGAGAGCAGCTCAGCAAATGCCCAGGTGACGACATCAGGACAGGCTGGGCCCTTGGAATGATGACGTTCATTGGTAAGTCTCCCAGAACATAAATGCAAACCTGGGGGAAGGGCAAGAAATCCCTAATTATCTGACAGTGCATTTCCTTCCCCATACAGAACAAGGACTCAAAACATAAATTTAATGCTTACAGAAAAATACAAATACAAATATGGTATCCCTGAGTTTTTAAAACTCAGGGATACCGTATTTGACAGATGAGAAATGTGAGGGTTGGAATCTCCCCCAGAATCTCACGGCATCTACCTAGCTCCCTGATCCGTGCTATTTTTACCACGTTGGAGGGGAACCAAAGGTGGGGATGACAGAACTGGGGGTGGGGGAAGTACCACCTTAGCTTGGTTTAGGAAGCAGAGCCCAAGTCTTGTGCAAAGAAATACTCACTCTTCCCAAATCCCAATCAAGAATCGGCTCCCACACTCCTTGCCTAGTGGAAGAATAATAAAAAATAAAAAAAATTAAACAGAGGGACAAAAAGGCCTCCTTTGAGCGAGGCAGCTTTTGCTAAATAATTCAGGAGCTTGGTGTGATGGAGAGGGGGAGGGGAGATTATTAGTCCAGCTGATGACAGAGGGGGTATGAAGGCCGGGGCTCAGTGACCAAGAGAGGGGGCATGGCCGCATTCCTGTGGGGGCAGAAGTGGGGGCGAAAGGGGCACATCCAGCGGGAAGCAGCAGTGGGCGACAGGGTGACCAGTGTGGGGCCCGAGCATGGCTGGAGTCGGCTCTTAATAAGTCTTGGAAGACGACGGATGAATCACAGGAGCATGAAAGGCTGGCGGTGCCCCTGTTTGTCGCCCAGAAGAGCTCCCTGGGGGAGCCTAAAGGAGTAAGTCATTACAGTTTGAACTTGGCGGGTCCACTGATACACGGATATTTTTTTCTTGTTTTCAAAAAAACACTGTAAATGTATTTTTCTCTTCCTTATGATTGTCTTAATAACATTTTCTTTAGCTTACTCTATGGCAAGCATACAGTATATAATACACATACCACATACATTATGTGCTCATTGACCGTTTATATTATCAGGAAGGCTTCTGGTCAACAGGTTATTAGCAGTTAAGTTTTTCTGGGGGGCGTCAAAAGTTATACACAGGTTTTCAACTGTGCGTGGGGGTGGGGGTGGCGCCCCTAATCCTCGTATTGTTCAGGGGTCAATGCAAAGGGCAGGTACGCACTCAGTTCCCACCCCCCTGCCTCCTGGAAAAGGCATGACCTCCATGGCAGTGAACAGCGTGCTATTACCAACGCCAGGACAAGTGGGTCCATCCAAGCTTAGGCACCCACCTGAGGAATCTCCTAAAACTAAACAAATGGAACTGCCCTTCCAGAGAAGCCTCTTTTCAGCAGCTGCATCCTTCCATGCACGGGGGAGAGGGGGCACCCGGGCCTCAGCTCTCCCATGACAGCTGTATCCTGCTTTTTCCTCCTGCTTCCGGGGTTTGGCTGAGTCCCCCTGAAAGCTGGGCCTCCCAGAACTTGGGAGGGAGACTTCCGCGTGCAGTCCTCTACGTGGACTGAAGTCCCCTAGCTACGCGGCTCATTGAAGTTGTTTTAACAGGCAAGGCAGACCCTGCTGGCATCCAGAGGATGCTGGAAGGAGCAGTGTGGGGCCCTCAGCTCTGCCTTCACTGGGGTGTGAAGCCCACTCAGCTGGGGGGAGCCAAGCAGTGAGCAGGTCCCTACCCCTAGTTCTTGGGCACGAGTCAGGGACTGAAGTGTTCCAGGCTCCTTGGATGGCCTCCGAGCCACACGAAGGGAGGCAGGGGCTGCTCTTTCAACCCCACTCACATTTTCCCTTCTGCAGACCGATTGTTGTCTCCTCTCATCCAAGAGCCAGTGACCCCAGGCTCGTTCGGCCCCCAGGCAGGACTGTCACCGTGAGTGACAGCTTGTTCTGATGGAAGTGTAGCACTGCAGTTAACTCCCAACGTCCATCCACACCATTCTGGTGGAAAAGCAACGAGCCTAGGGGCTCGTGACATTTCCCTGGTGATTGATTTTGGCCTGAGTGGGAGTGGGTGACCTAATTTAGCCCAATCAGGTGCAAAGGAAAGGCTTTAAGCCATGACTGGGGAGCCAGGGGCCATTTCCCCCCCTTCTGTGACTCAGCACGCATGTCACCCCCATTGCTGCTGGGCACCCCCTGACAACCACCACAGAGAGCGTTTCAGGATGAAGGCAAAGCTGAGAGAGCCGGCACCCAGCGGCGAAGTGCCCAGGGCCAGGAACGGGTTGGGTAGCAGCTCACCTCCCCGTGCCTTGATCCTGGCCCACTTCTCCACGTCCCCTCATGGGGGACAATACCGTTCCTGAGTAAGCAAGCCGGCTGCGGCCGGGGCTGCTGTCACGTGCAGCTCAAAGCCCCTGCTGACTCCAAACACTGAGGAGCCCCAGAGGAGCCGGACTCCCTACCGGATTCCAGGTAATGACACAGCGGTGGGGGAGGTACACAGATGAGACTGCCCCGGCTCAGGTGGTGACTTCCTTCACACCACGCCTGCCTTTCCTTTCGGGGAGCACAGGTTGGTGCATCCAAATAACCAAAGGGATGGCGACAAACCTCCCTGGGAGGACTGGTCCTCATCCACCAACACGGCCCCCAGGCCTTCATGAAACTTCGTTTGCAGGGGTCACACTTCTGTGTCTTTCTGCCTGGGGCCCCTATGTTCTTTCTCTCCCTCTGCAATCCCGGAGCAATGAGCGGCTGCTCTCGTGCCCTTTGTAAATGGCCGTCAGTGAATCGTTATCTAAAACACCCTAAATGTCCTCCTCCACTGGCCCCCTTCATCTTTCTCGTCTTCAGGCTAAATCCTTCAATCCATCCTAAGTTATTATTTTCTAACTTGTTAACTATCATTTGGATGCAATCCAGGTCCTCCAGTGGCCAAGATCCTCCAGGAATAAAATTCTTTAATTGGCACATGGTTACAATGAGCCTGAAAGAGACTGGGCATGTGCCCTCGCTTTAGGAGTATAAACCACCTGCACACAGGTGCAGGGCACCATTACTGATGCAGAAGGGGCCCCATGAAGGTCACCACTGTTGTACTGAACAGTCACTCCAGCCAATGACAGAAAACTGGCTGTTCTGGCATGGCTGGGACCCTGGAAGAAGCCCTCCCTGTGACCAGGAAACCCTGCTCTCAACTCAGCTTGCTCTTATCTATCTATCTAATCATCTATCTATCTGTCTGTCTGTCTGTCTGTCTGTCTATCTATCATCTATCTATCTATCTATTGTCTCCAGCAAGTAACTGCCTGGGCCTGTTTCCTCCTAAATTCTGTGATTTAATACCAAACATGAGACGTGATCAACAGACTGCAGGCTGAATCAAGGAATAGTCTGGAGATACAAGTCACGGCGAGGCAAGCAGGGAACTGAAAAGGTAGGAATTTGCTTGAATTGTTTCCCTTCCTGCATCCCAGGGGCCTCCCATCCTGGCTGTTCCATCAGACTCCAGCCAGGTTTGTCCTCCTTTCCCAGGGAAGGGCCCACGGGGCCCATGCAAGAGACTGTTGCTTTGATGTCTCAGTGGGATGTGCTTGCACCTGCTCCGACGCCTTCCGGGTGCCTGATGGAACAAGCTTCTAGGAGACAGACTCACTCGGCTGCGGGGAGCTGTCCTCAGCAGCGAGTAAGGAGGAGCAGTGACTTCATGATGACAGTTGTACTTGCTCCATGCGGCAAGGTTCCACATGTTTCCAAACAAGACCCCCAGGCTCCATGCGTTTGGCTTCGTCTAACCCTCACAGTGGCTGTGCCAGGGAGATGTCAGCTTGTATGCACACACACGGCAGCCCCCGTGGTTACAATACTGAAATCCTTCCATGACAGCTGGTACGCAGCCTCTGCCCTGGCCCCGAGCGCCGTGTCCCTCACACCACTTCCTGGGTCCCAGCAAAGAAGGGGGGTACTTGGGCATAAAGGGCGGCTTCCAGAACCCAATTTCAATGCTTACAACATCTTTTGTGAGCTACGGCCTTGCTACTGTTGCATGTTTTGAATATCATCTTTGATGCAAAGTGCTTATAAGAGATTATACAGATCAGGGCTCTAGAAGGAGGTGTGGTTGCTTGCCCATAAGAACAATGACGACTGGATAAATAAAGTAGGGTCTATCCATGATGGGATACTCAGCCATAAAAAGGAATAAAGTATGGCTACTTGCTACAACATGGATGAACCTTGAAAATGGGCTAAGAAGCCAGGCCCAAAATGCTACATTAGTATGATTCTGTTTATATGAAATATCAAGCATAGGAAAACGTATAGGGACAAAAAAACCCTGAGTGGTTGCCAGGGGCTAGGGGAAGAGGGTGAGGACGGAGAAGGCAACCGCTAAGGGGTGTGGAGTTTCTTTCGGGGGTAATGAAAATGTGCTAAAACAGATCTTGGTGACGGGGGCACATCTGGGTGGATATACGAAACGTCACTAATTGTCTGCTTTACATGGATGAACTGTATTACGTGTGGATTAAAGCTTTTGTAAAAAATCACGGGCGACCACCTCCATATTTACTCAATTTAAAATTATACATGCATACACACCCTCACACCGCTGCGTTTACGTATGACATACACTGTAACACAAATACAGAAACTAGACTTTTGTAGGCTGCGTTGAAAAGTTAATGAATAGAATATGCTTTGATATTTTTCGGGCTGCGACCCAGTGGGTTGCTTTCGAAGACTCCTGTTCTAGAAGAAGTCGCTGAGGCTCAGAAAGGTTCAGAACCAGCCTGCTCAGAGCTTTTGCTGTTCCTTGTACAGCATGCAGTTTCCGGGGCCCCCTGGAGGCTGAGGGAGGCCGGGGAGAGCTGCTAGTTTTTGAGGCTCACCATGTGTTGAAAAACAAAGCAACGCCAAACCAGGGTTAGAATACCAAGGACTCTTTTCGTTGTGTACATTTGAAAAAAATGAAGGCTTGGGACATAAAAAAACAGAATGCAATATAACTGTGCTAGTCACCAGATAATTAGAGCTTTTCTAGAAAAAAAAATTAACTCCGAGCACATGGAGGCAGTGGAACGGTCACGGAGAACTGGAAGGTAGCGTGTTAATGCTTTCGTTCACTGCACTCAGCCTCCTGGCGTGGGCGCAGCCTCACGTGGCCACGGCAGGTGAGGCACTGGTGAGTGTGTGAGCCCCACGTGGGACACCCTGGGCTCCTGCCGTGGGTACCTGTGCTCCTGGGCAGAATGTGAGAGCCAGGGAGTGGGGAGGGCAGGGGTCTGGGGAACCTGTTTTTTGCCTACAAGCTGTCACTCTGCACCATTACTGACCCTTCACCATGGCGAGCAACTGGAAGGCAAAGGGAAGTGGAGGAAGGTGGAGGGAGCATCCCCCAGTTCCACGGGGAGTGAGGTTATCAAGTCTCCTGGAGGGGAGACAACTCATTAATTCATAGCTGCCAGGAGGTTGCCTGTGGAAGGTTAATTTTTTTTTTAAAGCATCTTTCTCCTTTCCCAACAATGCAATAGCAGTGAAGAAAGAGACCTGTGACAGTCTCTCCTGTATCCTTTCCTTTGCCCCCAACATTTCCAAAGCCACAGAGCTCTGGATTAAGAAAGGGTCAGAGTCTCCCTCAGGTCTCCGTCCTTGGAAATTGAGTCCCTTCTTCACTTGGAGCCGCCCACGGGTTGCCATGGTAACACCACATCTGCTACCCACTGTGCTCCAGTGGTCACCGGGTTTGGCATCCTCCACGCTGCTGCCAAGTCCGTGTTTTGCCTAATGTGCTACTCTGCTCTCCGAGGAATGCATTACACTCTTCCGGCAAAGGAACACGTATCCAAAAGGCAGGGCTCCGGAGACAAGGGAGGTTAGATCTGTGCAAACTGCTGTTGGGAGAAGGCAAGCTCTCACATGTGAGAGGGCCATTAATTCTGCCAGCCTTTGGATTCGCATTCTGTGTCTGCTGCTCTCCAATCCTACTGCAAACCACCCTCCTAGGTTTACTGTATTGGCATTTGTTTCGAAGGAGCACCCCTTATTAAAATTTCTATAAACACTTAAAATATATATCCATTCCATGCTCATCTCCCTGAGGTTCTCATTTTAATGCATCTCAAGTTGAACTGCTTGTCTGCCGTTCTTTCTATTCACCAATTATTTTTGAAGCTGTACATTATAGAATAAAAATATAGGTTTCCTTGCCTACGACTTTCTCCTGCTCTTTCAGGGAGCATCTTTATTCTCATCTCCCCTTTTTAAAAAAAAAAAAAAATCATGATTTCCCTCACTTGGTTTAATAGTTACATCTCAGGGGGTCTCTCAGAAACTGACAGGTACAGCAGAGAGAACACAGACTGTGGAATCTATAGGAACGTATGACTGGCCTTCCAGCAAAGGGCACCAACTCATTCGTTTGGCCTGGGACTTGCGTAGGTTTAGCACTGGGTGCCCCACACCTGAGAAAACCCTTCAGTCTTGGGCAAGCTGGGATGCTGGGTCACCCTCTTCCCAGCTTCCTCACCCTCTCTGTGCTCTGTGCTCTCAGAAAATCTCCTTCGCCTGACATTCCACTTTATTATTTGTAAAAGGAGGACGGTAACAAAACGTCCCTCACAAGGTTGTGGTGAGGAGTAAGTAAGTCAATGGATGAGATGCCTAACGCCAGAACAGCAGTCCACGCCCAGTAGCTATTAGCATTCATCTTAGAACTCTCGAGATAATCTTGACTCACTCACCCAATGCATAGCTGAGACACTGGTGTGTTCAGGGCGTCTAGCTTTTTTAAACAAACTGGTTTGTTCGGGTCACCTTAGCTGGGAGCAGGGCCAGGGCTAGGATGGGGCAGATGAGGTTCCCAGGAGTCGATGGTTAAGGAGGAACTCGCTCTTAGCGTCACGTGAGAGCGTGACGTCACAGACTAGCCTTTGAGTATAAGCACGGGGCCAACCTGCTGGGGCATTTAGGTAATGCTGCCAGGCTAGAACCGGAACTCAGGGTTCTCTGACCTAGACAAGGACGTCACCTTCTCTACCAGACAGATTCTCCATGTTATCTTTGGTGACAATTAGTTCTTAAGAGCAACATTGTTCCTAAACCATCCAGAGTGGTGACTGCTGCAAAATGCTTTTATTCTGAGCATCGTTAAAATAAAGTAAAACAAAAACCCTAGGTTCTCAAGGGACCTGGAGAAGCGAATCATTCTCTCCCTCAGCAGAAAGAGAAAAACAGGAAGGACCCTCTCGTTGAATTCAGGGCAGCTGCTGGAGCCAGTCACACGCCCTGGAGACGGGATGGGCAAGGACCCCATTTGCCACCTCCAGGTCATGCCAACAGGGCAGTCACAGGGCCACTTCAGAAACAGGACATGCTTTTGAATCCATGTGTGGTTCCCTTTTGTATCCCATCTCAGGACTTGTTACTCTGTGTAGATGGCCAGCTGTCCACTGCCTTCTCCTACAGGTCACACTTCTATTACATCTAGAACTATCTCTATAGGCTCAGAGCCCTCCCGGACACCTGGCATTCAGGTCTCTGGGATCACCAGCACTGGGTCTCAAGGACACAAACTTTCCCCGTTTATATGAACGGTAGGGTTTGGACCGGCACTTCTCAGGCTGAGCCGTGATCTGTGACCTACTGGCCACCCGAGGGCCCATTTGCCAGAGCGGACAATAACCTCTATCCTGAACAGAACGGCCTTCACGCTCTTCCCCAGGTCACGAGGGTTACCACGTAGCCTTGGGAAGATTACTTGTGGTGGAAAACATCTCCTACCCTCAACCTCGGCTCAGTGGCTGATCCAAGCAGTGTGTCAGGAGCAGGCTGTGTGGCTCCAGGATCTTGTGGAGTTTTCTCCTCTTAGTTTAGCTGGGGCTCCTTGGTGGGCTGGCTCAGCAGAGCTCTTCCGGTCCCTAGGATGTGCCTTATGACATGTTTTGAGACCCCGCTCATCATACAGCCCTCCTCTGACATTGTCAGCAAGGCTGGACAGCTCTATTTCAAGTCTTATTATTTTCCTGCTGAAGAAGAGTATACTGAATGGGTCCTGAATGTCAGGACAGGCCGAAGAAAGACACACCTTTGGTCTCCAATGACCACAGGGTGGGATGGTCCTTCCTAATGGATGTGGAGTGAGTTGGTTCAGCTGGTCTGAGGTAGTTCATGAAAGCACAGCAAGTTCTACCAGCCACGTTAGCATTCAAACTCCTTCATTGAGCACCTGGCACCAAGGCCACTTTCGTGTAACAAGGCCAGGCATCCCCTGTGCAGCACAGAAACAGAGGCATTCCTCAGCCCATGCTCAGGCAGCAGCCTGTAAATATGCAAAGCGGGGCCATTTCCAGCTGGCGTGTACATCAGCTCTGCTGCCTGCTACGCCTGTCGGGGGAATGATGCTGCAGGGGAGGGGACGCTGTGTGCTCTGTACGCTCCTGCTTCTAAGCTCTTCTCAGTAAAACTTGTCATTACACACACCTTGGGTCACTAGTGTGCAGGTCGCCGGGTAACTTGACAGTTTGGTTGTCAAGCAGGCCCTCTCCTGACAATACCCCAGGACCTTGTACTGTCTAAGGACTCTCTGGGTCTCTAAAGGGCTCAAATTTGGAAATGGGGTGGGGCTTGTTAATACGGTCTGAAGACAGGCAGAGGGGATTGGTTGTTCCTGTTCCACGTGGGTGCCCACTGAGGATACTTTGACTTGCAGATGCTATTGTGTCTTGACAGACTGTGCAAGGAAGGACCCCGACAGGGAACGGCATGCTCTGGTCACAGCACCCCTTTGTATCACTCAGCAGCGGCGTTTACCCAGATGTATGTGGTTCCAGGATGAGGGAAATGTGCCCACTTCACTGTTAGCCACAACGCCAAGAAACCCAGCTCACTTCAACAGACATATGGCTTCAAAGAGACATTCCCTTGGCTTGGTTTCCTTCAAAGATTCTGCTTAAACTGAATAAACAGAAAAGATACAGAAGTTTGACTTTTTTTTTTTTTAATTTCAGAGAGAATTAAGATTATAAAACCCGGGGGGGGGAATGTCACTCCCCAGAGTCTTCCTATAGGGGCGCAGGTATTCTCTGTCACTCACGTAACCATGCACACAGTCACACGACCTAACTGCACCCTGCTTTCCTCTGCAATCAGACCCCAGCAGGGCCGGGCATGGATGTTGAGAGGGTTTACTGCAGGGTGCCTTTAAAAAAAAATTTTTTTTTTTTTTTTTAAAGACATGATTCAGAGCTGTGAGAGTTTTCCTAAAAAAAAAAAAAAAAAAAAAAAAAAAAAAAAAAACATTTTAAGCTAATGACTGTTCCAGCTCCTGTGCATCAAATGTCATTTACGGGGTCACTGAGTGGAATAAAAGGGAAAATGACAGGCTTTGAAGAGACACATGGCTGGCATTTAACTACCAAAAAGCACAAAAGTGGAGGCATTTTTTTTTTTAAGAGGCCGAAAGTACAGACTGTGAAGAGAAAGGAGGAAGAGAAAACGTGTTGATTCAGGAGGAAAGGAAGAGGGGAGATGTGGTGGCGTTGAAAAGGAGAAGGGACTTGTAGGGAGAAAGCAAAAGAATGATTTCTTCAGAGCTTTGTAAATTTGGGTAGACTGGAGGTTTGGAACTCACGTATTATTTCACCTCCCTCCTAGAAACTCATCAGAATGACCAAAGAGATATAAAAATAAGAAAACTGTGTATAGCCACACTGAAAAATATGAAAGGAAAAACAACTTCAGGACCATGTGAAGCTTGTGGGAAGGAGGGAAGGAGGGAGGGAGAGAGGGAGGGAGGGAAGGAGGGAGGCTGGTTGATTGATTATAAGAACTAGACTGAGTTATGGAGACTGAGAAATGCCAAGTTCTGTAGGGTGAGTCGGCAAGCTAAAGGCCCAGGAGAGCTGATGGAGTGCCACTCTGAAGGCTGGCACAGCCCAAGACCCCGGAAGAGACAAAGTTCTCCACCTGAGCCCTAAGGGGGAGAAAGGATCTTCCAGCCTGAAGGAGGAATGCTCTTACTTGGGGCTGGGGGTGGGGTGGGGGTGTCAGCCTTTTTGTTCTATTCAGGCCTTCAATGGATTGGATGAGGGAGGGCCCTCTTCTTTATTCAGTCTACCAATTTCAGTGTTAATCTCACCCAGAAACATTCTCATAGAAACATCCAGAATAATATTTGAGCAAATATCTGGCTACCCCATGACCCAGTCAAGCCGGCACATAAAATTAACCAATCACACAGCAGATGAGATTTAAAGAAGAAACCTGCTAATTTAGGATGTCCAGAACAGGATTCACAGCCAAACTCAGTTGGTGGTGGGTTTGGCCGTTGGCAGGGCCCAGATAAAGAGCTTCTTGAGTATCTGGTCAAACATCTGCCCTTAGGATTTGCTTGGTATTGACAGTTAGAGAAAATATGGGGTGCCAACTAAGTGAACCACCTCCTATCACTTCTTTTATCTTCCTTTCTACTAAAGCTCTGGCCAGAGAGTGATATGCCTGAATCCCACCAGCAAAGGCTAAAGAAAAGGGGCAGACTGGGATACACTTGGAAGAACTTGGAGAACTTGCACAAAGCAGCTGCTTGCTTCAGCTCCCAGTCTCTCCACCCCTCTCCCTCTGCTTAGGCCCCCCCAGTGTGGAGGCCTGGGGATGGCCAGATAGAGCTGAGACTTGACGCCCCAGCCAACTTGACGGGCTAAGTCTTCTTGGTTCCTTTACGTCTGTTCTTTCCTTCCTTTCTAATTCTTCTTTGCAGAGACCTTTTAGCAGAAAGATGTATTCAAAGATACGCAGTGGGTGACGGAGCAATATTAGGAGAAGGAATTCTGCTTGTCTCAGTGGTTCTCTGTTACAATCTTGCTCAAAGACCTGAGCCTCTCCCCAGAGGATTCTGAGAGTCACAATGAACGCAAGTGAGGAGGAGGGAGCCATGCGCCCCAGCTGAATGATCATTTCTTCAGTATTCCTTCCTCATTCCCTTTAAACCTTCAGGTCTAGACAGAAGTGGGCACCCCTACATTTCCAAGCCTGCGATCAAAGGAGAGGGAGGGCCCGAGATCAGGCAGAGACAATGGTCAACCTTGCAAAGAACTCCAGACACATCTAGAGACTCACGCTCACCAGGGCACAAGAAAAGGAGGGGGGACGTGCTCAGCAAAGCTGTGCGCCCACCTAGCAGTTCCATCCTCCCCCTCTAAACCCCTGGTGCAGCCAAAACAAAGCAAACCAAAAACTGGAGGAAATGCAAGTGTTTCCTGCTTCTCTTTGCCGGAGCTTTAAAAATTTGAACAGGAACTCGCACGATCTTAGGACAAAGCCATCACAAAATTGTAACACTAAAAGCGAAAAGACATACCTGTTAAAGAATGAGGAAAGAAAAATTACAGGACCCCAAGAGACTCAGTATTCCAGAAGGAGCTCCTGAGGAATCAAACATCATGCGTTGAAAAGGCTCCTCCAGGAAACAGAAAAACTTATACAAATCCCAAGGTCACTCTTTCAAAATAGTTCAAGAGGACTTTATATCCATGGAAAGAGAGCAACCTGAAATCCAGACATGCAGTCGAATTCTATGGAATTGCTGACGATGGAGCACTTCTGAGCTACAAAACTGGCATTTCATATGATTCCACCAAATAGATTGCTTTCCAACGACAAACTGAAGAGTCAAGGGCCTTGGGGTGGCGATAGAAAGAGATGTAATAGAAGAAGAAATAAAATGAAGCAAGTGTTACAAAAAAATTAAAATAATTGAGCAGTTCAGCCTGAGATGTTATGGCAGGATTCACAGGTGAAGGATAAAAAGATTACTAGTAAACACACAAAAGACTTTACAACTCAAAAAGAAAACAAATGGAAGAGAAAGTATAATCAAAATTTATTTTAATTTCAAGGAGTGACATCATCAAAATGGTGATGATGTCACTCCCAGAAATTTAAAAAATTTAAATTTCTAGGTCATTCTGACTTCAGTCCCCCTCACAAAGTCAACCAGCAACTATCCACAGACAAGACGCCATTGCCAAAATCGTAGACCCGGGGCTGAGGCTGAAGTGCCACATTGGACACAGAGGCTGAGAAGGACCATGTTAGACGTGGAACAGAAGTATAGCTGTAAGCACGTCACCCCTCCCCCAGGCAAGCGCAGCATCACACAGAGAGGACCCCCTGGGTCTAGGGTTTCCCCAGTGGGAAAGAGAGAAACCAGGATGGACATCGCACTCTCCCGGCATCACCCAACACCTCCACGGAGGCTCACTCAGGTCTCACTCCACTCAGGTCTCACTCCACTCAGGTCTCAGGCCCCAAAGTTCACTGGGAGAACATGAGGATTTTAACCACTGGGGATCTGCTAGAGATAGAAGATGAAAGCGGAGCTGACAGCAACCAGCGCTCAGATCTCGGTGGACCACATGCCTGCTTGCAGTGGTGCCTGAGCAGAAGTCCGAGCCAGCAGCCCTGCCCACCTGCAGAGCCAAGCTGGGGGCCCTGTTGGGCCAAGGAGATTGGTTCGCAGTTCTGTCTGATTTGGATCCCCAACCAATGGGACATACTAGCCATGGAGCCCATTTTATGCCCCTCCCCCCCAGTCCAAAGAGCAGATTTCCAGTTTTTCCCAACTCTTCAGCATAGCCTTCCATCCCATCTCCCTCCAGGAAACAAGGCCAGAGAGTTATGGCAGGCGTGGAGCACATCTATAGCCTGCCTGGGCAGGAAGCCCCGCCAGAAGCCAGGCCCAGCTGTGGAGCAAAGCCTCTGGCCCCAGCTAAGCAGGAAGCCTGAACGGTAGCCCTGAGAAACCTCTGAGCCCAGCCTATGGCAGTGCCTACCTCCAGAGCCCCGCATGCACCCCTGCCTAATTGCTGAACACGGCCTGTGGCCTTACCCAGGCAGAGGGTCCAGTCACTGATCTCACTCCGTTGTGGAGTAGACCTTGGGGCTCCCCCTGACCAGAGAGCAGTGACCTTGCATGACCATGACGCACAGAGCCAGCCCTAGGTCACTGCAGGGTATAGCTGGAGACCCCGCCAGGTGAAAGAACCCAGCCAGTGACCTCACCAAACAGTGAGCACAACCAGCGGTCTATGTGATCGCAAAGCCCAGCCTGTGGCCCCACCCAAGCTGGGGCACAGCCCGCACGCAGCCCCACCTAAACGAAGGGTAAAGCCAGCAGCAAAACAAGTCTTAATGCATTTAAGAACACTGAAATCATATCAATCACTTTTTTGTGACCACCATGGTCTAACAGGTATCAAGTACAAGAAGAAAACTGAAAACTTCACACATATGTGGAGATTAAACAACATGCTGTGGAACAATCAATTGGTCAAAGAATAAAAAATATCAAAAAATTCCTTGAGACAAAGGAAAAGTAGAAATACAACAAACCAAAACTTACGGGATGCAACTTTACACCTCAAGGAACTAGAAAAAAAGAACAAATAAAACCTGAAGTTAGTAAAAGGAAGAAAATAACAAAGATCAGAATGGAAACAAATGAAATAGAGACGAAAAACACAATAGAAAATATCAATAAAACTAAGAGCTGGTTTTTGGAAAAGATAAACAAAATTGACAAATCTTTAGCTATATTTACAAGGAATAAAAAAGAGAAGACGCAAATAAATGAAATCAGAAATGAAAGAGGAGACGCTACAACGCACAGAAACACAAAGGACAAAAGTCTACTGTGAACAATCACAACCATATGCCAACAAATCAAACAGCTTAGAAGAAAAAGGATAAATTCCTAGAAACATCCAATCTATAAAGAATGACTCATGAACAAATTCTGAACACACTGGTTACTAGTGAGGAGACGGAATTAGTAATCAAACCCCCCAACAAACAAAGTCCATGACCAGATAGCTTCACTGCTGAATCTACCAGATACGCGTATGATTTTAATGTTTTTAGTGATGTCTTCCCTCTCACTGATGATGTTGGTAAGTTTCATCTCCTCTCTTTTTATTCTTATCTACTGGCTACACCAGGAGTGACTTTAGCCTCTCTAGGGGACAACTGGCAATGCCTGAAGACATTTTTGGTTGCCATAACTGGGCTGCTGTTTCTGGCATCGAGTGGGTCAAGGCCAGGGATGCTGCTGACCTCCCTGCAGTGCACGGGACGGCCCCCCGCTAACCACCCTACAGTGCACGGGACAGCCCCCCGCTAACCTCCCTGCAGTGCACGGGACGGCCCCCTGCTAACCACCCTACAGTGCACGGGACGGCCCCCCGCTAACCACCCTACAGTGCACGGGACGGCCCCCCGCCAACCACCCTACAGTGCACGGGACGGCCCCCCCCGCTAACCACCCTACAGTGCACGGGACGGCCCCCCGCTAATGATCCTACAATGTACGGGACGGCCCCCACAACAAAGAATTATCCAGCCCAAAATTTCAATAGGAATTCTCAACAAATTAGGACTAGAAGGTAACTTGAAATTTTCTCTCTTTAGTTGTCTCCTCTCCAAGATTTTGCTCCACAAATTGTAGCTACATCGACTTTTCTGAACTATGAACCAAGTCCGACTTCTGGACTCTATTCGGGTTTTCTCTGCGTGTGCTATTGCCTGAAATCTTCCTTTCAGCAGGGAAGTATGGCTCTTCAAGGGCTCACCTTGTTTTTTTGTTTTTGTTTTTCCTTTGCTCTCAGGGGTTACTGTACCAAGCTTTCTGTTATCCAACATCGTAAATCCATCATTGCATTTTCAGTGTGACCCATTTTCTAGTGTTAAGGTGAGAGTGAACCTAGTTCCTTTTGTTCCATTATTCCTCGGACATACCAGATTTTAAATGGGTTTGCAAAAGAAAACAATCAGAAATATCCAAGATAGTCAAAACACAAACCCACACGTGTATGGAGAAATTTGACATACCTCTGGAGGAAGTATAAATTACTTAATAAATAGTGTTGGGATCTATTACCAATCTGGGGAAAAGACTGAGTTTGTCCCTACCTCACACCATATACAGAAAACAAATCCAGGTCTGGTGATGACTCTTGCACTTATGCCCAAGAATATCAGCAGCTTTGTTCATGATAACAAACTGGAAATGATCCAACTATCCCTCAACACGTGAACAGACAGGTACCGGTAAGTGTGGAGCAGTCACAGAAGGGAATGCTACGCAGAGGTATAAAGAAATGAATGAACATGGACAAATCTTTGCAATATAATTTGAGTGAAAAGAAGTCACAGAAGAATACAACAGTGTGATACCATTTATACAAAATAAAAAAGAAGGAAAATGAAATAAAGGTACTATGTCAACATATCCCCACATGTGACAAAAACTATAATAAAAGCAGTGGAATGCTAAAACCTTCAGAATAGTGGTGGCCCTAGTTGGTGGGACAGGGTGGGTGATGGAAGCTGTAGGGGCAGCCAGGGAAGGGTGGGAGGAGAGCAGGAGAGTTTGAACGGTTTTTGTAAAGCTCTATTTTGTATAAGAAGTTGAGAAGTGGACTGATGAGCGTCTATTTCATGATTTGCTCCATAATTTATTATATATTATACATATATTCTTTCTGCATAATGAGCTTTATAAAAACAGAAAAAGAAACAAAAATAAACTCTACTGTCATATCCCTGAGTGTCCTACAATGTGTAGAAGTCCTTCACACAGCTGGCCCCGAAGAAGTCCTCGGGCTTCAGATAAGACCCATCTCCTCATCCTGAGCCCCCCACCCCCAGATTACTTCTGTCTACTGCCCCCTCCCCTTTTTCTTTTTTTTTCTTTTTTTTTTTGCAGTATAGGCTCAGGATGCATCAAATCCTCTCACCCCAACCTGAAGTCGTCCTTGGGTTTGCCTGCTTTCCTTTCACAAACTTGCCCTCAGATCCTCAGAGAGGGTGCAGTGGCTAACAGAGTGGGGACTAAAAGCACAGAGTGAAGGCCATAAGCACGCAGGTCAGAAACTGAAACAGTCCTCTAGACAAAAGGAAGTGAGATGGGATTCTGGCTGGGACGTGAGGCTTCAGGCAGAAGGCAGCATCAGAACGGGGCTTTGGAAAGTGGCTGGAGTTTTGGCAGGTGATGGAATGAACATCCGCTGCCGAGGGAAGCACTCAGGGCTTTGGGAACACTGAGTCTTTTGGTCTGACTCATTCACAGGGGAAAGGAGTAAGGGACACAAATGGGGTTGAGGTTACAACATGGAGTTAGGCACATTAAACAGTTAGGTATTAATTCTTTAGAACAGGAGAAGCCACTGAGGCTTGTTGAATAAATACTGAGATGACCAAACCTCTCTGTGACAATTTAAATAATTACTTTTGAGCACTGACTGTGGGCAAGGCACTGCATGTGTGTGTATGAGGTAGGGGTGTGAAAAACAAAACCAAAAGGCTTAAGACGTGAGCCCTGCCCTCAGGACTCACAATCCAGTTAAGCAGGGGACAGGGTAAAGCAACAGACGGTTCTCCAGCTCCCCTGACACCGGTCTTTAGAGTATGGTTTGCTTATTTGGTTAGCATCCGGGTGAATCACCGGAAGTGTCCAAATTAAAGTACAAAGGCAAATAATACGTTCCTGCCTTGCTCCACACACTGCAAGCTGAACTGAGTGGTAATTAGGTAGCATAGGCTAGGAGACAGGTCATTACCAGTTCTCGGGAAACGCATGTTCCCTTTTACAGGAATAATCACCGGATCCCTGTCCACAAGTCCCACAAACCCTATCTTTAAAGTACAGGCCACAGGAATGCACAGCCACATGGTGTGCGACTCAGTGCGTGACACTCACTTGAGGATGGATGCACCTTCCCTGGGCCGTAAGCTCCCGGGAAGGAACCCACCAGCCTCTCTCCCAGACGAGCCGTGGGTTATTGATGCTGAGTGTACCAGACAGAATCGCCTTACGCAGCCCTTCAGCTGGGATCTTCCAATTGCCTGGATCGTGAAACCCTGCATCTATCACTCTGAACAAATGCACCAGCCTGCCTCGGGGGTGGGGAGGCGATCTATTTATGTTTATCACTGAATATTGACTGAGAGCCTGATGACAGAGAGCAAGTTGGGTCTCTCGTCCTCTCCACTTATCCATCATCCCTCCAAGCGCCAACACACCCCATGGAAAAGGAAGACGCCGCCAAGACGTAGGCTTAAATTACATTGTATTTCATCTTACTCGAGGCGTAATGAGATCATTTAACATGAAATGTAATTTAAAAGTGAAATGGGGCTTTTTTTTTTTTTCTTTTTCCCTCCCTTGGTAATAGCTTCAGACTCCGCACGCAGATGACTGACACATTAGTAACAGGTATGGAATGAAACCTATTTCTTTCAGAAAATAAGTGTCCTCTGAGAGAGCTGGACGGAACACGGCAATGATGCTGCTCTTTGAATCCTGCACCTGGGCCTCAGGCTCATTTCCCCACGGGTTTGGAGGCCACGACTCTGGGCTTCACAAAGCCAGGTTCATAGTCCAGAGAAGCTTTCACACACATGCATATACGACTAACTCCGAAATAAGACGGCGCAAACCACATTCCCTTCCTTTGTCCTCCCCTCATCACTTTAAACATGTGCTTCCCTAATAGGACACAGAAATACAGCACGTCATGCGGCCAGATCCTTCACTTCCAGGTATGTTTGTTAGCCCTTGAGGGGTGTAACATGAGGCAGCGGTGAGGCTGGGAATGAAACCTTCCGGAACATTTTCACATTTACCATGAAGTCACATCTCATCAGGCAGCTGATAGTTTCAGGTTTACATATTTAAGAAGAAAGTAGTAATTGTATGATAAAATATTAGCCAAGCCCAAGAAATCGAGCTGGAACGTCTCAGACAGGCGGGAATAATACATGAGATGAGTGTTACAAATGCATCTGCAGACATCAATAACGACATCCTCTGTTGCTGTCATTTAAACAGACGATCGATATAAAGATTAAGACAGTCAAAAATGGAGCTAAGAAAAAAAAATGGAGCTGGAGAGACAACGGCTAGTACCGTATGTGACTAGAACGTGATGGCACAGGAGATTGGATTTTGCTTGCTTCATTATTATGACTTTTGAGGGTGTTTTAGATGTATTCAACACACAAAACCGTAGACGAGAAACCATGTCGAGTCACATACCTGTGGTCGTATCTTCTGCAGAAACGAGCTGTGTGACCTTGAGCAAGTCACTTCGCCTCCCTCGGCCTCACTTTTTTCTCTCCTACAAAAAAAGAGCTATTATTAGTGCATAACTTATAAGATACTCATGTAAAAACACCTGGTATGTATATTTTAAAACTCATTATGTGTTTTTAAAAACATACTTTAAAATGCCCAATCAAGCCTTCTTATTCAAAGCGTGCTCCACACACGCTTTGAGCTTCTGCATCACCTAAGAGCTCATTAGAAATGCAGACGCTAAGGCATCCCGCCAAACTGACCCAGTCAGAATCTGCATTTTAATAAGATTCAGGTGACTCATACTGATCTCATGAAAAGTAACATAAATGAAGCCACTTCAAAATGGAGTCAGAGCTGCGGTCCCACAGGGATTGCCTTGCACGTCTTACTGCTAAAACCCTTGAAATGTTTAAAGTGGGCGAAATCACCTTTGGACTGGGTCAGTGCGATACAGCTTTGCAAACGAGCAGTTGTTTGGAAGACACACATGAAAGCAGACCTTTGGATGACCAGCCTGAAATTAAAGACATTCTTTAGAAGAAGCACTGCCATGTGAGTAGCTAGGAAGATAAGTCCATTAGAGATAGTTTGAAGGAATTGAGACTATGGGGGAATTGGGGGTTTTCTCTATTTGTCAAGTTCATTGATGGTCAAGACCATCCCTGATTAAACCCCTTCTTCCTTCCTACGCTGCAGTTCTCCTGAGCTCCTGGCCCTTCCCAGTTATACACAGAGGCTACTGGCTTTCAGAGATATGCATGTTGATGTGGACGGAAAAAGAAAGGAGATTAAGAAACACAGGAGAGGCAATGATTTCAGACGTAGGCATTAAGTGAGAAAAACGGGTGAGCGTGTTGACGGCTGGGCTTCCTCACAGATTCAGCAAGGTGGACGTGCCCATAGCATTCACAACTACTCTTGTTATGTTTCACTGTGTTCCTCAAAGACGTTTAAATAGTTTGAAAATGCATCCTGGCCTTCAATGTTATGGTGGTGACTTGGGGAGCATTAGGTTCCCGCGGTACAGGACGTGCCATCCCCAGTATTGTCCTCGGTCAGCAGGGGAGCTGCTGTCCCCGCTGGGCACAGATTGGGCAACACCTGACAGGTCTGTCCCAAGGGCCCCCAGCACTTCCATGCAAAATTCCCCTCAAATTTAAGAAGGCCCAACCCCCGTCCTCCCGCTTTCAACCCCGTTGATGTTCAATCAAGGTCTGCAGTACTTCAAAGGGCACCTCCCCTATCTCCTGAAGAAAGAGCTGATGCATCAGAATTGGGGGATCAAACAAAGGCAAATGATAACCACCATCATCCTCATCACTGTAAATATATCTCATAAGCTATGTTGGAATCCATCCTAAGAAAATACGGGAGATACACACTGTAGCTCTACTTACAAAACTAACACACTGGCAACAGATTAATGCCCAGCACTTAGTCCACAGAAGATTATGTAGCCATGAAAAAGTAGGTCTGTGAAGGCCAAGGGACAGTGACAGTATTATGGCAACAAGCATTTTCTAGGTTAACTTACAAAGAAAAGGGTCCAACGTTGTCTTTAGAACTTAAATACAACTCTATTTGTAAAATGCCACGCCCAAGAAGCACCTACAAGGAAACACTGCAGAAAGGGTTTGCAGTCTAGTTCTTTTTCAAAATTTGCTCTTTCCCGCACCTAATTTTTTTTAATAAGTAGGTACTAAATTTATAATGCAAGGTGAACCATTTTTTAAAATACGGCTTTTACAACCATGTTAGTTTAATGCTGATAACATGAAGAGCAAAAGGAAGATTAAAAAATATTACTCTATAATTACATTTATGCTAAAATACCTACATGTGAAAAGATAAAAGTCAATAACAGTGACTGCTTTTATTGGGAATTAGGACAATTGAGGAGGGGGGTTGCTCTAATTGTCGAATTTATTCAGTGTGGTTTTAGAATGAAACAAATGCGAACTATAAGGGGGGCATGAATGTTTGTGTAAGTAGCTTTGCAGTTTGTATGCACAGGAGATTTCTCACAGGACCCGAAATCTGGGGGAATTCGTCCTTCTTTACAACTGAAATGTAAACACAGCCTGTCCTTTGGTTTCTGCCCTCGATGAGCTCTAGGCCACCCCCATGTCTGACCTGTGCTTCCCTGTGCGGGCCGCCTGAACAGAGGGCTCACTGCTTTCCTCGCGTGGGTGTGAGCCCGGGGAAGAAGCACGCCTCCCTTCTCAGAGCTTCGGTGGTGGGGGGAAGGGGGGTCCCAATACCTGTGTACCAGGATGCGCTCCCTCGATTCAGAGGCCAGGCTGGCGCCCTGGCAGCCTCAATCCCATAGCCATCCGTGGCTTTGCGCCCATCGGCTACGTGACATCCCACCATCACTTGCCCACAAGTGAGCAAAGCATATTTGGGACTCAGGATGGGTGCAGGCAGAGAATAGGAAACGTCACGCTTCTGAACCAACTTTGCCAAGGTAGGGTCCCTCATCAAATTCCAAAAAGCCACGCCACACTCCCCAGGGTTGACCCATCTCAGGCAAGGTAATCAAAGACACAACGCGGGTCCAGGACACAGACCTGCACAGACCAACTCCAAAAGGCGGCTGCGCCCTTGGCCTCTGCTTGGGAGATTCAGGTAATGGCTTCATCTCTGCATCTTTTGCATGCCCTCCAAGCCCCCCTTCTGCCCACGAGAGAGCAAAGTATCTTGTGTGTGCCTCCCATGAACAAGCCATGTGGCAAATATGGTTTTCCCAAAGGACCTTTTATTCTAACATGTTACTGTGTCTCAGTGTTTACTGCTCGTACATGCTAACAAGCCTGTGCCGACAGCTGTCATATTTATCCATTTAGACAAACTCAGAGTCTCCCCCACGCCTCCCCCAGCCCAGCAGTCATGATCGATGGTCATTCTATCTGCCCTGTCAATCCTCTTCATGTCTGTATTCCATATGATAAAAGGAATGCCCCCCACCAGGAGGACGGATTGACAATTAAAACTATGAGATGTAGCTACAACTGAGTGCCTTGTTAAACATGCACAACCAACCACAAATAAAATGACACGTTGCTGATAAGGAACCATCGGCCCCACAGGGATGATCCCAGAGAGAAACACACATTCCGTGACCACATCTCCAACATAAACGACAGGGAGGCACCCACCTTTCACCTTTCAATGAGCCAATGAAATCTAACAGCAAGCGGGGTGGTGAAGAAAATCAGCATTTTGAGGATGTATGTGGGCAGATTTAAACGGTGCTCACAAAAGACTCGGATTTCTTTTTAAAGACCCGGTTTCCAAAGAAATTTTCACTTGAAAGTGCATCGTATCAAAACA
This sequence comes from Rhinolophus sinicus, assembly GCF_057876585.1. Classification (NCBI taxonomy): domain Eukaryota; kingdom Metazoa; phylum Chordata; class Mammalia; order Chiroptera; family Rhinolophidae; genus Rhinolophus; species Rhinolophus sinicus. Next base: position 55,760,706 of record NC_142513.1, on the reverse strand, counting down.
AAACAAAACACAGCACAACATTTCTTTTCAATAGAAAGTGATAGTTAAGGTCCCACGCTAATCAATAAAATCCTATGAACCCATAATTATACGAAGAGGATTCTGCCAAACTGTACTACTCATTGTTCTAAAACAAAATCGGCTTCCCCATCTGTCTCCTCCAAGCGCCCTTTGCTTATGCCCACCTGTCAAATCCCACCTCATTGCTGGGACACAGAACAGGTACCTCTTCCTCCAGGAAGCCCTCCTTACAACCTCAGACAAAAGGAAGCTCTCTCCCTACGTGCCTGGAATCCTGTTCTTTATCATTCCTCATAGCAGTTGCGCTATAACACATGTATCTTTTTCACCCTATTCCGCTGGCAGTTCCTTGATGAGAGAGCGAGTGCATCTTAATTGTTTTGTACCCCCTGCAGTGGCTGATGTCTTCCAAAGACTAGTCCTTTCATTAAAGTGTTTTAATAAAAAAACACATGCCTGATGTTAAAGCAAACAGAATAATGAAGAATAAATGGAACTTTGAGAAAGTGACAGATAATGCCTGATCTACAGTTGAATGCACAAGAAAGGCTAATAGAATTTAAACCTGAGAAATGACAAGAAGAAGAAATGTTTTTCTTCGCATAGCACTCCATTACAGGACTATGCCGTACTTTATTGAATCAACCTCTAATTATTGAATGTTTCCAGAGGTTTTTATTAATAAAGAGTCCTACAGAGGGTGGCCGGTTAGCTCAGTTGGTTAGAGCGTGGTGTTGATAACATCAAGGTTACCGGTTCGATCCCCGCATGGGCCACTGAGCTGTGCCCTCCTTAAAAAAATAAAAAAGAATAAATAAAAATAAAATACTGGCATAAAAAAAAGTCCTACAATAAGCATAAATGTATTATCAATTTTGTGGATGTGATTATTTCTTTAGAATAAACTACCGGAAGACAGTTTGAACCATAAATGGGCATATGTGTTTTCAGGAGTTTATACAAATTGATACTTCTAAGCGGGGATTCTTCAAATGTTTAACCAATAGCTGTAATTTTTGGCTTTTGTTTTCCGCTAGATGTGCTTGAGGCAAGTTAGGCATTTTCCCTTTACTCGTCGTTAATAGCTTTGCTCTGGAATGTGTGCTGGGTTTATCCGCTCGCTGTGTCATCTGACCTGTCTCTGCTGGCCTTCTTCTTCACGGCGCCCTCCCACCCACTCTTTCCACCCTGCTGTGTGGGTGCGTGTGTATGTGGCGGGACGGGTTTAGAAAAACCCATCCGCCCAGGGCTGGCAGAAGGTAAGGGGACACCATGCTTAAGGCTACCTGTGCTCCCCATCTGTCATCCCCTCCTGCCTGTTCGAATCTCCTTCAAAGCCCAGTTGAACAACTTTCTACCCCGTGAAACTCGACCAACGATCCAGCCACGAGGGTCTCTCCCATCTCTGAATTTGCGATGCACTCGTGGCGTGAGTGACCATGTCTCCCACTTGATCATTATGGGATATTATCCTATTATACCACCTGTGACGTGTCCCCCTCCCCCCAAAAAAAACTGTCCCCTTCTCAAAGTGAGAAACGGAAATTTTTCCTCTGTGACTCATTCCCACCACACCTGCCACAGGTGTGGACCCAGAGTAGTCAATCAATGAGGAGTTGGGAAGTTCGTAAGTTGAAAATCAGCACACAGATTAAAAAAGGCTAAACCAAATAAACTCTCCTCATCAAAGACTTTTAAATCACACGTGGACCTTTTAAAATTGCGTGTTTTTTGTTTTGTTTTTTTTAAACAAGGCAAGGAACAGCACTATCCAGCCATTTGAAGCCAGCAGAGGATACAAATTATTTCAGCAGCGGCCTTCAGTGGCAGCGACAACATAGTTACAGGAAAAGGGGAAGCAGGGAGGGCAAGACGTGATTTCAAATTGACCTTCACAAAACATTTAAAGGATGCTGAGGAAACGCTAAGGGTGACAGCAGACAGCAAGCGAGGTGCTGCCTCATAAAGGGAAAGGAGACAAGAAAAACAAGCACTAATTATGAGGGAAGGAGGCTATGAAAGGGCACCACCCAAAGGACACGGAGATAAGAGCTTTGCACACAGGGCCATGAGAATTACATTCTGTTTTGACAGCCTTCTGCACCAAAGGATGGAGATAAATTAGGAGATGTGCGAAGGTGAAAAAGCCACCTGAATGACTGGGAAATTCGCAAAGTATACAAAGAGTCACACAGAAGAGCCCAGCTGTAAAATCTCTCATGACCCACACGGATCACTCTCTCAATCAAACCCTGGTCCTCCCTCTTCTAGAACCACATACGATGTATGTTCAGCACGTACGATGTGCCTGGCACTTTACACCCACCTTCTCTAAGCGGCACAGCCACTTAGCAACGTGACTCTTATTTTACAGACGAGGCTATGACGGCTCAGAAGATGAAAGTTATTTACTTACTCATCTATTCAATAGATATTTATTGTGGGCTTACTTTGAGCTGGGAATAGGGTATTACGTGGGGACCATGAGAGCAAGTACCTCCTCTCAGGGACCTGACATTCCAAAGCTCATGGTCACACAGCTAGAGAGTCTGGCTACAATGTGGACCTTCTGTGATTCTAACCCCCCACATACTGCCTCTTTTTCAATTCTACCATAACAAAGAAAGTCTACAAATGGTTTTCTTTTTAGACGCATCTTAACAACATAATAACATGGTTATAAAAACCTTTTGTCTCAACAACACCTATTGAAAAGGCTGTTTAAACTATCACAGGGAATATGAAATACGTGGGGAAATTGGAAGCAAGACTTCTCTTATCTTTTATTTAAATTACAAAAGCAAGGCACAAAAGGCTTCTAGGAATGTGGTAGATTGAGAGGACGCAGGGGCTCCCCTTTCCATGATAAACAGAAATTGTAGGAAAGGGTTATTAAAAATATTATAAAATTGAGCTTGAAAAGAAGACAGAGAAAGGAAGACCTAAGATTCCAGAAATAAAAAGGGACCTCAAAGCTAAGTGACCGTAGTAAGGGGAGTTAGTTCATGGACTATATGGTTTGCGGGAGGACTGAACCCAAACATTAAGTGGGAACTCTGAAAGTCCCAGCCTAAAATTGAGTCACCGAAGTTTGAGGTAGACCATTCTTCTGATCCAACTGTCTCTCTTAGAAGGCCCAGGAAAGCTGAGGGACTGGCCCAGCAAGACAGTGGCAAAGATGCAACCAAAACAATAGCATGACAAGTTATTCACCGCAGACCAACCCTAGCTGTGCTCAAGGTAGAAAATGATTTGAGTTTTCAAATACTTGCCAAGCCGGCCTTGAGCTAACTGGGGACTATCAAAGCACCTGGCTTTTATGAGAAGAAGAGCAAGATTCTGACAAGTTCAGGGACAGAATCTGTGTGTGCAGCCCAAGCTATCCCTCGAGAGGCTGTGGGATCACGTCTTTCAGCACCAAGCTGACAGCCACGGAAGCAGAGTGCTCGCACTGGGAGCCTTGTGACGTGTTTAATCCTTAATTTAAACCCTAATGATTATTCAGCCTATTTGGAGTTCAACTCAGTCATCAAAGGTTAAACCTTCAGGTTCCGCAGGCAACAGGGCAGGAGATTAGTTCCACAGCCCTGAATCCAAATGGAAAAGATGGGCGAGTGAGAAACTGACTCTGCGTTTGTTCCAGTGACCCGACCTAAAGCTATACCCAGGGGAAAGACAGGGGCACATACATACCTCCAGCAGACCCAAGGCAAAAAGCGGACACCTCCTGCCACCTGCCTGTCCCCACCCCGAGTAAGTGTTCCACACCGAATGCAGAAAAGGGAGGGCAGCGAGGAGACCTCTCTCTCTTTGGCCATGACGACAGACTAGCAAATAGCTTCCAGCATGAAGATTTCACTTCCCTGCCCCCCCCCCCCCCAAAGCTTGGGGCAGGAACTGTTTTAAAGTCGACTCACCCTTAATGCTGTCTGTCACCGCGTGGTTGTAGATCATTTAATGGAACATGCCTATCAAAATGTTAAAATTAGAATGCTTTTTACTGAGCACCCGCCTCCCAGATGGTTAAGTAGTTTATGTACACAAGCACGCAGGGGTGGGAAATGGAAGGGACTAGGAAGATAAACCCGCAGCAGGAAGATACCGGCCACCCCACCCAGCCCCAGAACACTCAATGGATGTTTCTTCTCAAAAACCCATGTTCCTGAATAAGCTTCTTAGGCCCCCACCCACCACGACCACCTCCTTCCCCCCCACTCAGCCCTGTACCAGGCCGGCCTGAGCCATCAGAGGCCATTTTGCCAGGCCTGGGATTAGGGGACTTGTACAGGACACAGAGTGGACACTCGGTGACTTTGAGGCTAGTTGACTGACTTGAGATAAAAATACATCAAGTGCCCCTGGAAGTAAAGGGGAAATTTACAGTTACCTGTCCAAGCAAATCCCCACTCTGCACCCCGCCACTTCTGAAGGAGAAGGCAAGCCCCTGGCGGCCCCTCCTTCTCCCGTCCATCCCTAAGGCGTGTTCCACGTTGTTCCTCGCTAGAGCAATTTAAATTTGCCTGCATATGTTTCCTCTTGACTTGATTTTCTAAACACTGTGTGGTGGCCGTTCTATCACTAACTAAACCAGCTGGATCAGCTGGGTGGGGGTGCATGCGAGAGCGTCAGGAGGGGCTCCCCCAAACCCTACACCACCGTCCCTGGGTTGGTTTAATGGGGAATCCAAACATAGAATGGCCTACCTTTTGGTTTGTATAATTTTATTTCCCCATCATTAAAGGACTAGTGCTTCATTGTGGAGTATTTGGAAAATACAGAAAGGTAGAAAGATATCCGCCTGCAAATCAATCATAACTCCACCAAAATAAAAGAATTATTGGCTAACCCTCCCTTGTAGTATTTGTACTACATACACATTTACTATATACACGTATAGAAAACTGAGCTAACATTTGTTGAATGCTAACATTTATGAAGTCCAGGACTTCCTTAAGGGTTCAAATATATCATTTTATTTAATGCTTACCACAATTCTATTGGGTTGGTGCAAAAGTAATTGCAGCTTTTGCAATTATTTTTAACCTTTTAAACCGCAATTACTTTTGTACCAACCTAATAGGTAGTAAATCCACTCTAGGTAGTAAATACTACTTATCTCCACATGTGATTATACCATATATGCAACTTTGCTGGCTTGTTTTTGTGGGGTTTTTTAGCTTTCAACATTAAAATAAGCTTTTTTCACTTTACTAAAATTTTTATGGTTATCTTTTCAATAATTTCCTACTCTCACTTTAGACATCAAAATATCTTTATTAAGGATTTAAGTTGTTTCTAATTTTTTATTTTATAAACACTGATGAATATTTTTATGCCTAAATGTTTTCTATATTTAACATTATTTCTTTAAGATAGTTCTCAGACATGGAACTACTAGATAAAATGGGTATAAATATTTTTAAATGTTTGCTCAGTTATTTGCAAAACTATTCCCTGTGATTCAAAGAAATTTTACGTGATTTAAAGAACATAATATCTACCACTATTGGCAGTTACTAACTATATTATCCTGCTAAGAGTAAAACAGCATTTAAAGCTATTTCAGCCCAAACTTTCACACAACACTAAAAATGCTACTTAATATAAACTATTAAAAATTTGCTCCAAGTGTGATAACGTAGGACAAGCTGTTTGTGGGTGGTTTGGCAAGCATAAATAAAGCAAAAACATCTAAAATTCATCGATTGCCCCACTAACACCTAAAGATTGTCCATTTTAATATTTCAATAGGTTTCTTTCCATTCCTTAACAGAGAGATTACCTTAATAGTGTACAATCTATTTTGTATATTTTCTCACTGAATATTATACAATATAAACTCAGGGGATCTTTATTATTCTACTCAAATGTCTTCCAGAGGGTTGTACAAATGGACACACACACCCCCAACCTTTGGGGAACGCGCCTCCAAGCTGCCCCCACAGCTAGAAAACAGAATGTTCTCGGATCTGATATAGGGGTGGTCTCTCTCCACTAAGGCCCAAATCACAAACAGAGGAAGGTTCTCTGGTGGATGTCACAGCTATTTCAGACTGGATGGCTGAACTTTCACTCCTAGTAAATAAAATGCCCATCAGCTCTCTGCTGACTTGGGAAAGGTGACAGATTTCAAGAAAATGAAACTTTGACGGGGGACAGACTCCTCTTGGCGGGGCAGCCGAAACTTGGCTTTGAAGACTGTTAACATGTCAAGTCTGTCAGACAGAGCAGGCTGCCTTGGAGGTATTTTTAGAAGCCTACTCCAGTGGGGAGAGAGTGGAGGGGAATCGAGTTTTGTACTTAGGTTCAGTGACAAGCAGTTTAACCTATCGTCACCATCTTCTGACCTCGGCTCTGGGGAGGAGACCCCACATCGATTGCCGGGTGCCCTCTCACACCCAGGAGGGTCTGTCACCAGTGCACATGCTGCTCAAGTTTATCCAGAGCCTTCCCTCCGAGTTCGCAGCTGTGGTCCCCATTTCAGAGCGGAGAGACGCTGAGACTCAGAGAAGGTCAGGCTCTGCACTCTTAAGCTTCCTACAGAGGAACAAGCAGGCTGACCAAGACCAAGACAGAATGAAGTTTTCAGCTGTAACAGAACAGAGACCACCCAAAATGAGCTCCCTCGGGTTTGTCACCATTGGTGCAGCTCTCCTAGAGACCCACCCCACTTAAGAATTCTTAAAGTTAGAGCTGGAAGAGATCTTAGAAATAACGAGTCCAATTATAAACTGCGCCCCTTCACCGGCTGAGCCGCCACCTGACACCACCCGCACAAGTGGATTGAAAACATTTGAATGTTTTGCCAAAATGTAAAAGTCAGGAGATTTCACCTAACCGTCTGGGTTTCTGGCTTACCTTGAGGAGTTAGGACCAGGCTTCCTTTCTTGCATGGCACCATGTTCTAGTACAGGCTCCTTATCGAGCAAGACCTGTATTTCCTAAGACCCCTTTCGCAGACGAGTCCGTGGACCTCTGGAGATACTTATAATTTGTCCAATATCAGACCACTGGCTTGTGCCATCTCTCCTCCCATCTTGGCCACAAGCACACTTCTGCCCTCAACTAGACCGTCTACAAGTTCTCTGCGACTCGTCAGAGCGGCTTTGAAAAAAGCTACAGGCTTCCCTCCCTTCCTTCAAAAGCCCATCTGATCTCCCTCTTCATCTCTCAGTTGAAGTTCTTCCGCAATTAGCTCCGCATAGGATGCAGATGTGGAGAGCAGGGCCTTTCAATAGAAGACACCTGTTTGGTTACTCTCAACGCGTGAAAGTGAGATCTCTCTACCCTCAGCTGCACGTTAGAATCGGATGGTCTGGCCCCACGCAGACCAATGAGATCAGAATCTCTGGGTCCCGGGTCAGTATTTTGGGGGGCTCCTCAAGATGCTTTTGGGGTGCCATCATGGTCTCTGATCACTCTCTGAAATTGCTGACCAGGCTCCCCCGCTTAGTGCTCCTGAGTCCTCGTAGGTACTTTATGTGCATTTGAAGGTTCTGGGGAATTTCCTCATCTAGAAAATGAGGATTAGATTAGCAATTTCCAATCTGGGATGTTTCGTCCCTTGGCACCCACAAATGAAATGATGAAGTCACTGAGCTACTTTCAGGATTGCAAAAGGTTAGGCAGAAAGAGCGCACTGACCCTGTGCTAAGGCCACACACGTTAATGAAGGGGGACATTTTTGTGCCTTTGCCTGGAATTACATTTATTTGGTGTGGTGATTCTAGTCTCAAAATATGGGGTTGTGGGAAGAGGGAAAATGTTACTGGTGATTAAAAATAGAAGAAGGAAGACAGGAAAGGAGATGGGGGAGGGGGAGGGGGAGGGGGAAGAGGAGAGGGAGGAGGAGGAGGTGGGAGAGGGGGAGGGGAGAGGGGAAGAAGGAGGGAGAGGGGAGAGGGAGGGGGAGAGGGAGAGGGAGAGTATGTCGGCCTCTGTCAGTGATTTCAATCGTTCCTTCTAATTCCAGCATTCTGTGGTTTGATAGTAACACCTATGATGAGAAAACGACTTCTGAAGAAGTGTATAGTCTTTGAACACCCCTACCCTAAAAGAATTATACGTATTCTCACACAATCCTTTTTAAACGGGACTTCCATCCTAGCTCCCTTCTGGGTGGAATGTTCTCATACCTGGAAGCCAACATACCTGAAAAGAACTGATTCTTAATTCCAGCTCCTTGGCCAGGAGGCCTGGTTTACCATCATGAGCCCAGCAGTGTGATAGCCAGAACCAGGCAGGCGACAGGGACAGGACAATCTTGTCAGGATTCGCATCAGTGGGCAGTGACAGAAAAGAAAACATTTTGCTACAGGACAGATAAGTTGCTCCCTGACATGTGTCTGCTTTTCTTTTCTTTTTTTTTCTGTTGACACATATAATCTTTACTTTTCAGGTAGAAAGACATCTGTCTGCTTTGTCTCTTTAAAGTCTTCCTCCTGCTCTACTCTCCCGCAGCTATTAAATAATTCCAGCCGACATGACCATTTCCCCAATAAACATTTTCTTTGCCTGAAACTAGGAGAAATGTCATCAGGGAAGGAGAGGCTGTGTTGGTTAGGCTGGTTTTTCTCTTTGCTGAGTCTCTTGGGGAAACTCCCCCTTGAGTTTCTCTCTTGCCTCTGCAGGCAGATGTGGTGACTATTGCTAGGCAACGTGTCATCATAAATATTTCATTGGTGAAAGAAAGTCTGTCTCGGAGAAAGCTTCCTTTGTCTGTTCTAGTACTTCATTTCTCTTTTATAAACACAATGGAAAAAAGAATAGAAATCCACTACCTATAAGTTCCCTGAAATCCATGATGAGGAACTGGTGACAAAGGAAAAGTGGGAAACTTAAAATCCAGGCAAGGCCAATATGTAAGCTAGAAACTATAATGGGGTGGGGGGGGGGGGAGGGTCTTATTCACAATACTCTTAGTCAGCTTGAGCTGCTTTAACACAAAGTACCACAGACCGGGTGGCTTAAACAACAGGCATTTATTTCTCATTGTTCCAAAGGTTGAAAACCAACATCAAGATAGTGGAATATTCCATTCCTGGTGAGGTCTCTTGCTGGCTTGGAGGATGGACTCTCACTGTGTCCTCACGTGTGGGAGAGACAGATACACGTGTCTCTTCCTCTTCTTCTAAGGGCACCAATCCCATCACGGGGGCCCCACCCTCATGACCTCATCTAACCCTAACCCTCTTTTAAAGATCTCCCACCTTCCAACAGCAACGCATTGGGGGTCAAGGCTTCAACATATGGATTTGCGGGGGTGGAGGGGACACACAAACATGCAGTCTAACAAGTATCAACCCATATTTTCAAATGATGCTCATCGACATTTTGCAGGGACACACGGGCACGTTGTTATGAAGAGAACAAAGGATTTGATGGTGACCGCACACGACAGTTACAACTATTTTCAGAAATACCTACCCATGGTGTGACAAAACTCCAAAACATGCCCAAAACATGAGGAGCGGTTTCTCAGATTAGAACCACGGATGTGACAGGCAGAATTTTATGCTTACGCCGTGGTGTGCACACCCTGGGTAGTGCCCTGGCCTCGTATATGTAAAGATAATGGGGCATCGCTCCTACGGTTAAGGTATGTTACATGGCAAGTGGCATTTTTACAGATGTAATTAAGACCCCTGATCGGATGACTTAATCAGAAGGAAGATTATCCTGGTGGATTAGGCCAGACCTAATCAGGTGAGCCCTTAAAAGGGGGCTGGACAGCTGCTGCCGGCCGGGAAGAAAGCAGACAGACATCCACGCTCAGGAAACTGCGGCAAGGAGCTGTGAGCGGACGCTGCGAGTGAGCGTCGTCTCCAGCTAACAGTTAGCAAGAAAACAGGGACTGCAATCCTGTAACTAGAAGGAACTGGATTCAGCCAACCACCTGAACGAGCGTGGAGAAAGACCGCACACTCCAAATGGTGTCTAGAGCAGATTGGACACCTGCATTGTAGCCTCATGAGACCCCGAGCGTAGGATTCAGCCAAGATCTGCCCAGACTCTTGACTCACAGAAACTATGAGATGATAAATGTGTGTTGTCTTATGCTAAGTTTGTGGTTCTCCGTTCTGTAGCGATCGGAAACTAATACAATAGATGACTGTCACCTTTTTTTTCCTGTTTTCTATTTTTTAAAATTCTTGTATATGACTTATATAACAAACAGAGGCCAAAGTTGAAGAGTCCATTTGGAATATAGGATTTTTAAAGAAAATATACAGTGTTGTTATAGCACCCTGAACAAAGGGAGTTCTCCCCTGGTTTCTCGGCCCTTGGGCCACTTTCACAAACTTCCTTCTGACCCTCAGTAAGGGAAAAGCGTTTCATCATGACATAGACTCCGAATCTATTTTAGAAAAAGTACGCCTGGTAAACGGACCTTACTTTGGGATTTAATGGAGTGATTTAATTATGTCCTTCACTGGCCTAAGGAAATAATTAGAAAAGTACATGGTAATATGTGTAAATAGGTGTCTATCACTATCTCACTTAAAAAGGTAAAATTCAGAATATGCATATTCTAATACGCATATAGTCATTGGAGGTTGGTTAAAGTATGTTTTCTTCATTCAATGGAATAGTACGTATGTACCATTGCAAAGATTATGCAGCTCTACGTTTACTAATGTAGAAAGCTGTTTATGATACAGAGTCATGTGTAAAAAACAGGATCTCAATCTGTTTTAAAAAGAAAGATGGGTATATGGATACAGATATGGGTCTAGAGACAGAGATAGATAAAAAGGTATCTAAAAAGACGTATACCAAGGTGATAGGAGTAGTTACTCTCTAGCGGTTGTTTTATGACATTTTCCTTTTTGTTCATTTGGACTTTCTAACTTCTTTTCGATGAAAACAGATTAATTGTGCAATTTTTTTCAAGGCAAAGAAAAAATTAAGTATTTAATAGATTTAAGACAAGATGTACAAGGGAGCTCATTAAAAGAAAGATTTCCATTTCTGTTTAATAGTCAATAGCCTTTTGGTTTTCCTCAAGTTTTATTAACTGATGGCAATATTCCTGTTTGTCCTTAAGTTTATAGCAATTTTTACAACTATTGATTCTGGTCTCCAGAATACTCAGATAAAATGTTTTCCTTAGCATCAATAACATATTTTCCAGATGCAAATCGCAGAGGCCAGTATTCAATAACTGTTTGTTTTTGTTATTCTAACTCATGCAAAAAGCAGTGAAAATGCCATTTCCATAATACTTATTGATGCTGCTATTATGAAACTCCCAGCAGAAGACAATCCTACTAAAAAATGAACCCTTTCAATCATCTTCCCTTCACCTTAAACTGATGTGCAGGTAATAATTTCACTTCTTAGGTTCACGGTCTTTCTCCATGATCTCTGCCAAAACCATTACAACAAAAGGCACTTACAGTCATTGTAAAAATCACTGCCTCTGTTGGCCAACAAAACATCCTTCCGGGGAGGCAGACCGTTTTGGTTGAAAGAGTACATCTCTGTTCATGGTCCAGAGAACAGAAAAACCTGTACTACGTGGATGGTGTGAGTAAGGAATTTGCCGCCAACTGGATAGCCTACAACAGTGGTTATCAACTGGGGAAGACTTGGGTCCCCAGGGGACATCTGGCAATGTCTTAAGACATTTAAATTGTCATATCAGGGGTGGGGAATGTGCTATTGGCATCTAGTGAATACAAGGTATGAATGCTGCTAAATATTCTACAATACACAGCACAATCCCTCACAACAAAGAACTTTCCAACCCAAAATGTCGGTTTTGTCAAGCTTGAGAAAACCTGGCCTAGTGTGTCAGAGAGATACGAAATTGGTGATATCAGGGACCTGAAAGAGGTGGGAGCACAGCTCTCCTACAAGCTGAAAACAATGAAATGTCAGCAGATATGGTGTGGCCAGAGTCTTGACAAATGCTTGTGCATTTGGGTTCATTTTTTGGTGTGTGTACCATCGCCGTGAAAAGAACAGGCTGTAACCAGGAAGAGGATGAGAGACAAGTAGAACGGAGCAATCTCAGGGAACCCACAGACGTGCAGTGACAAGCAGGGACACTGAACATTCTAGATCAGCTGAACCCTCGCCAACCTGTAACCTACTCAATGCTCAGTGTTAGGCTCCACTTATATTGTGTGCTTTGTGCGATAGCAGCGCCTGACGGATGTGCTCGGTCAGGTGAAGAGACAGAGGTTAAGTACCACAAGTAGACTGACACTCCCAGCAAACAGCAGAACCAGGATTTGAATTTATATCTACCTGAATCCAGAGCCAGCGTTTTTCACACATTACTGCTTCCCTACAGCCTCACTCCTGGGAATATGCCCCAAAGGCTATCGCTCCAAAAAGGTTACATGCAAGTGTATATTCACTGAAGCTGTGCTTATGACTGGGGGGAAAAATTTATTTTCAAAATGACCTTGAGTCCCCAGAGTGAGAAAAGAAGTTGAGTAAAGTATGATATACAATCTTGAAGGAATAGCTTGTGCTTATTGAAATGACAATTAGGACAAATACGCAATATAAACAGAGGTCTATATTCTAATGTTCATCTTCAAAACCAAAACATATTTTGTAGGTCAACCTAAAGTAAACATGTACGTGTATAGCTACACAGATACATATGTGTGTGTTTGTGTATACATATGCAAATAGACAAGGGCAGAAAAGTCCCTTGTTAAATGAGATCAGTTTCATAGAGCTGTGGGATTAGAAGCGATATATTTTAGTCTTTAAATTTGCCATTAGAGTTGTTATAAGAAAGTAGTGATTAAACTGACACACACGTGGCTCTGGTGTCACCCCAAATTCACTCAAAGGGCTCACTCAGCCACCCATTGTCTTATTCACACTGAACCCCTGCCTTCTGCAGGGAGGTCTGGGCATCACAGAGACCTTTCTCATTGGTGCCGTGGGCTACGTGCTTCTGAGAGCGTCTTTCACATTACAAACTCCCACTAGGGGCTACCCTAGCTTACACATGGCCTCGGGAAAAGGAGGGAAAAAGCCCTCAGTCCCCAAAGGCCTTGCATCTGTCAGCCAGGACAGGTTTTTCCATCAATAAGTTCTTTCACATCAAAGCCGGAACCAATTCTTATCCTGGTTGAAAGCCTGGTTGGAGAATGAGGATGTGATATGGGGCATTTGTCTTCTTCCTGAAACTATTCCAATATTCATGGCTGGTTGCACAGAGCCCTCCCCCTGCTGGACACGTCGCATCTGTTCTCCCAAGTGGCCTTGGGTGGTAGTATTGGATTCAGCAAGGAAATAAGTTGGTGCCGATGTTGTCTTCCTGCGAGGCAATTCCATTCTCTTCCCCAGGGACTCCGACTAGGTTTTCAGGTGCATTGAAGGTGGGGTGGAGAAACCACCTTTTGTTCAGATACCAAAAGACATAAAATTCAGAAGAAAACAGCTTTCTTTTTGCATCTTAAAACAAGTTTTGGTCTTGTTGATGATAAGAAGCTCGTCATTTAGACAGCGGTCCTTCCTTCTCTTTATGACCTGTTAGCCACTGTTTGATAGCAGATAGATCTGGAGTCAGAGGGATTCAAGTTCGCGTCTTGACTTTGTCCCTCTTAGCTGTACGTCTTTCAGCAAGTTGTTTAATACCACCAAGTATGTTTCCTCCTTCATAAAATAATTGAGATGAAAATAATAGCAAAACATGCCCTCCAAACCTCCCAGAGTTGTTCTGAAGATAAAACTATGTCTGTGTAGGCACTCTTTTTGAGAGATTCTTAGTCTTGGTTACCAAATTGAGCTCTTCAAGGTGTGAGCACGATGCACACAGTGGAAGGGCAGATGTGGGAAGAGCTTCAATCCCAGTGGTGGCCTTTCCCTAGAGCCTCGTTAAATGCGCTGTCATGTGAGGTGGTGATGATGGAAAAAGAATTTGAAAGAATCAGCAGCTGCCTGCCGTCTCATCCTTCCTAATCCCGTTTGAAGGCACTGCAAGTGTGACAGCAAATACTGGCTCCTCCCTCTACAATTCTAGCTGTGCGTGCAAAATATGCCCCCAAATGCTTGATAACTCACAATAAACTCGTCTGGACCTCCTATAAGATGATTCCCTATCTCACGGTATAAATTGTGTTTGGTCTCTACAGAGCCTCCCTCCTTCCTTCTCTTAGGATAGTTTTAGCATTCACTCAACAAACGTTGGCTGGTCACCCACACTCGGCCGAGCCTTCAGCTAGTGCTGCTGCTACAGCTCATGGAAGGTCTGGACTCTACCCTTGTGAATATCATGACCTAGTCAAGGAACAATACCTAAATCACCAAGTATACCGTGAGCTATGCCATCACAGAAGCAGGTAAAGCGTCTATGGGTGGGCAGAGGGAGAGTAGCCCAGACAGAGAGAACAGCAGGGGTGGAACATGAAGGCTTGAGGTGAGAGTGGTCCCTGCATTGGGGCTGCCGGGTGTAGACCGTGAACGGGGAGCAGGAGCAGGAGACGGGGCTCAGAGGAATAGCTGGGGAGGTTTCTATGTGAAAGGAAGGGCTTAGGTTTTATCCCCCAGCCCAAGGGAGCCCAGAGAACTGTAAGCCGGACACGGCCACCTCAGACACACCCCAGGCCTCTGAGATACAACTTTAGGAGACACTTCCCACAGGACGTGCATCGTGGCAATTGTCCTAGTTGGAAAGTCCGTTCTCCCTCATGGGTCAAGAGAATGGATCTCAGAAAGCGGCTTGGCACCTATCGAGTCCCTGCAGCAATGCCCCAACACACGTCAGAATAAAACCGTCTGCCCGGCTTGGTGCCCCTGCTAGAAAAAGCACCTCGGAGAACATATGCCTCACAGGAACTGAGTAAGGGCGCCCGGTACAGGCGACGAGAAGGTATCATAAGAAAGAGGGCAAGATGGAAACCAAGCAAAGAAACGTTCCAACAACAGTTGGGTTCTCCCTCGGTGCCCAGGAACAAGGGCGTGGAGTGAAAATCAATAACTCATTTCCTGACGGAGCAGGGCATAACTCAGAAAAACATCAGAAAGTCAAGATAAGGCACAAGCATATCCTAGGAAGCTCTGCCAGCAAATAGACTTATGGATGGCTTTCGCAGCCAACAATCGGGTAAGTTAAAACAAGGTGGTTGACATCTGCCATTTGTCCCTGTGTCTAGGTGGCCTTACGGCCCTTGGAGCAGTGCTGATGGACACCCAGAGTGGAAATGGTAAGAGAACAGATTTGGTAGGTTTGACAACCTAAAATGCAATACTCCTCCACATCAAAATTCTGCAGGTACAAAATTAGAAGGCAAATCCAGAGAAGAAGACCTTTTAGGCACAAAGTTGTCTGGAAACATTTCATTTCTTCTCCTGAGAAATTGGAGACGACCTCATCATCCAACAATCCTCTTTTAAGAGAGAGTTCTGAGGACCCATAAATGTAGAAAGCGCTCACAAATGCATCCAGCTACGTAATGAAAGCAGACCACGAGAGTGGAACATACATTATAATTTTGCCTGGGGAGTAATAAAAAAATGCTATGCGTAAGAAAAATCTAGAAACAATTGTAAATGTTTGCTGCTTCTTTCCTTGGGTAAAGGCTGTCAACCCGAAGTCAATGGGAATGATTCTAGACATGAGGGATCCGGGTTAAACGTCCCATCCGTCTGCTGGGGTTTCCTTTTGCTTTGGGAGTCTGACCCTTCAGCTCAGTTTGGGAAAAGCCATCTACAGAAAAAAAGTATGTCCTTAGAGTGACATGAATGATTTTTTTTTTTTTTTTTTTTGCATTTTCAGGGCCAATAATAGATGTAGCTACTTGAGTTCCCTACTGGGAAGCCCTGAATGGCACAGACTCTGGCAGTTTCTGTCTCCTCTCTGGTACCTGCCGGGCCCTCACCTTCTGCTCTGCGAAGGCAGGTTTAGGAACTGTGTATACAGAGAAGGCACCTACCTGCATGCATTCTAGCAAAGGCCTTCCCCTGCAGCTTCCCGGAGGTGAAAACAAGACTTGTTCAGCTCCTTGCTTCCTGAGGACCTAGCACAGAGCAGACGCTCCATAAATTCTGGTGAAACTGCATCAGAAGCAGACACAAGTTACATGTTTAACCAGGCTCCTGGTATGAGCCAAATCAATGCCATACGAAAGCCAGTGTTTATTCCAAGGGCCAAGAACAAGGCACTGCTTACTCCAAAGGAAAGACTAAAGAATGGAAGAATCAAAGTTCCTGATGCCATCAGGTAGAAATACAAATGCACACAAACCTATGCGGGCACTGTCTGGGCAGAGGTGTGGGGGCAGGGGGCAGAGGAGGGGGGAGTAGGTCCTGACAGGAGAGCTACAGAGCAACCCTGCTCTCAGGAAGCCTCCAGTCAATAAAGGCAGCTTGGGCCCCCTGGGCAAGCAGACATCTAATTCAGCTCCCAGCCTGGCCCCTGGCCACCTGTGTGGCCTTCGGTGAGTCCCAACTCCTACCTGAGCTTGTGGCATTGTGTGTAAAGTAGAGGTGATACACGGGGAATTCTACTGCTCAGGGCTGCTGTTGGTATCAGTGAGAGCATACGATTGCCTGAAACCCGGCTCCTGGACCACTAAGAGCCAGGAGACACCCGTGAGCTCGCAGAGTCTCTGCCACAGGACTCAGGGACAAGAAAACCCTGGGCGCCGAGGGTCCCAGGAACCACAGAACCACCTGCAATACTTTCATCAAAGCCTAAGCAGCAACCAAACCCGGAAGGTCATGGTTTGTGATTCATTCCTCCTCCCAATATCCCCAGTGTAGCTCCCTAGGCAGCGAGTATAAATCCAGTTCATAAAACGCAGGTTTGCAAAGAAACGTCACTTTATTTTGCTACAGCTCAACTTAAATTCTATCGGAAGCCCCATTCTGTTTGGAGACAGAAAATGTCATCTCAGTCAATTCTGGGTAAACTTGGCATTTCAGGTTTAAACTCAGACAGTTCAGGGTTTGTCCATCCCCTTTCCTTTCCCAGGATTCACATCACAGCCCAGGGACTCTCGGGCATCCTCACAGCGTAGGTCCTGGGAGAAAGGACAGAGTCGGCACTCGCCGCCCTGCCCCGCTCAGCGGTTCCCTCTCTTCGGTGTCTGTCTACAGAAAACGCCCATTTCACTCTGCTGCCCCCAGGGGAAGGGCCTCAGCGCCCTGTGCCTCCTGGGAATGAGGGAGTCCACTGAACACTGGCGGCCAGTGGCACTGGGCCCAGTGCCCCACTCACCCCAGCAACGTTTCCTATCCTGCTTTCTCATATAAAGACGATACCTGGATTTAGAACTGCCTGAGTTCTGGCCTCTATGTCAGTTATTCCTGAACTCAGATGATGGACAGGGCTGTCACTTAGGAGCCCCCATCAGATTGTTACAGGTGGTGTCTGCCCATGGAGGAAAGCACTGATGGCTCTGTATTCCTCTCCCTGTCCGGCCACAGGACACCAGCTGATGCAAAGCCCATCACGACTAGGAGCCAGCCAGCACCTGCTCTCCTGACTAACTCCCTTCTGGAGGACACAAGAACATCCATAGTCCCTCCCCTCTGAGAACTCCCGGGATCCCCAACGTGGACAGGCCCCCGTCTTCCCTGTCCCCGTGCCATGGAGGTGCGAGAGTGCTACCGCTGGGCTAATCTACTCTCGGATCCCAAAATTCCTCCAGAAACTATGTGGTTTTAGAGTACCCCCTGCACTAATTTTCTAGGGCTGCTGTAACAATCACCACAAACTGGGTGGCTTATCACGTTAGACACCCAGTGCTGGAAGCCGGATGGCAGACGTCAAGGCGTCCACACAGCCATGACCTCTTAGAAGTTGCTGGAGGGCTCCTTCCTCACTGCCTCTGGCTGTGATATTTGCTGGCAGCGCTTGGCGTCCCTTGGCTTGTCGATGCATCACTCCAGTCTCTGCCTTTGCCCTCACATGGCCACCTCTTCCCCTGTGTCTGCTGGTGTCTCTGTGCCCAAATCCCCTCTTCTTATTGGGACACCAGTCACTGGATCCAGTGGGACCACATCTTAACTTGATTTCATCTGCAAATCACAATGTGCTTAATTGGAAATGAAGTCACTTTCACCGGGACCAGAGGTTAGGACATCAACATATCTTTCTGGAAGACACAATTCAACTCATAGCATAGCTCCTTCCTTGGAGTAAATCTTTAGAGGGTATCACCTGACTCTCAGTCTCTCAATATCTCTCTCTCTCTCTCTCTCTCTCTCCTTTCCACATCCAACTCTTCTTTCTCCTGCAAAGACATTTTAAACTCTCTTCAGATGCAGAAAACACTACCTTTGGTATCTCTTCCACGGAATCTTCTTCCCTTAGGGGCACACGGCATTTTTTCGTTTGCTGTACAGAAGCCAGAATTGTGGTGCCCTTTGTTTCCTGGCTTCTGGATTGCCCTTCCTTGAAGCAACAGATGTCTCCTGTCTAGTGGCAGAGAGGGCTCAGGAAATGAGTGAGGGCAGACCATGTATTTCTCAATATTATCCAGACATGTGTTTCTTTCAGAATATGTTGAGTCTTGCCTGATTTTCACAGGCTTTTCAGCTCCCTGCCATGACTGGGTTCTGTGGCTCTGAAAATTCCCATTAGGAAGAAGATAGAAGATGAGAGGGCATGCCACGTTTGCAGAACGGGGCCTCCTGCCCCTTGGAAAGGCTTTGCAGGTGGTTGGTGAGAAGCTGGCCTTAGCACCCCTCTGTGCAAAGACCTAGTGGTATAACTGGAAAGGAGAAAAGAGCCACGCTGACAAAAGATTGTCCCCAGTGGTGCCCAAGTTCCCATTTTAGGGGTTCACTTTGAGGGGTTTAGCTTCATGTCTCCAAGAGTCTTTTGAAATACAGGCACGAGTGAGAGCCACACAAGCTTTTCTGATAGTTATATCCACATTTGTCACTATTTCCAAATGCAATCCCTCTACGGCAAACATAAAAATCTCATGGCTTTCTTTAGAGTTATTTGGGACTTCAAAGTAAAAACAATATGTCGCGATGAAAACCAAGGCAACGCAATCATCGTCTTGACTACCTTCTTCAATCTCCATGTCTCCCCCCCATGCCCTGGGGATTGTAATCCCCCCCCTTGGGGGCATAGTGCGTTTCTCCCTGATAAGTGGTCATCTCTAATTTAGGGACTTTAAAACCCTAATTGTCCCCTTAGATTTAGAGAATAAGGTCTTAAGAGAGTGGGTCCTGGGCAGAGGAGTTTGGGGGCTCGGTGCTGGGGGGGGGGATGGTGAACTGAACTGAAGTTCTTCTACAGAAGAGCAGACCTTGCAAAGCACCACAGCGGAGATATGGAACATGATGAACATACACCAGATCTGAAGGAGGCTGTGGGGAAGCAGGCGCAGACTGGTCGCAGGGGAGCGTAAACACTGCACAAGTAGACATTGGTTCGAGCCCCAGGTCTGCTGCTGACAAGTCAGGTGACCGTGGTCCGGTCCTCTAAGAGAAGCTGTCACATGTAGTCTAAGGCTAACTGTTCAGAATTAACTGGGGATCAGGGGAGGGAATTCTCTATTACGTTGCTCGAGTCCATAGGAAGGTGATAATTTCCTCTTTACCCCCTTCCTTATTCAGATGAGCCTGTTAGTAACTGTGCACTCTGGTGGGAAGTGGAAGGCAGGCTGGGTCCAGTGTAGATACAGTCGGGCTCTTAGATCATTTCATCCTTGACCTCTTCTCCACACAGGGAGGCAGGTTTGTCCCACAGCCATTCGCACCCCATCAATTGCTGGTGGCTTCAGGAGTCTCTGTTCCAGCACCTTTTTGTAACCCTCTGAGTTGGTCAGATTCTGATGCCAAAGACCATCCTGGGCTGACGTGGCAGCCGGAATGCCCTTCAGCTTCAGAGGTTAGCGCCCACACTGAGAGACGCTCTAAACTCTCTCCCAGATAATGAGAGCTTGCTCCCTGCATATATTTCCCCCCCTTGCAGCAAAATAGATGAAATAAGTCCATTCAAAGGGAGAGGGAGGGAAGTCCCCTTGGGATGCTCATTACAAATACAGTTCTGGGGCAAAGAGAGGAGTTAAGCTTGCTGTTAACCTTTAGAAGCAGAGAGAGAGAAAAAATAGACGGGAAATAAGGTTGAGGTCTCCTGTTAGTGGTTTTTTAAATATCTGTCAGATTTAATTAAATCATCGCAAATGCCTTTTAAAGGGCTCTGTGTGGCTGTCCTGCACGGTTGGAAGAACATGATCCAAGAGCAGTCAGGGCTTTGGTGGCACGCCAACTTCTGTCCTTTCCCAGGCAAAAACCACAAGTCAGCCCAGTAGCGCTTGGCATGACGTGGACCCAGGAGGCCATCAAACGCAGAGCTGGCATCAGGGCCTGAGGCTCGGCTCGGTGCAGGAAGTTTGCCAGAAAGTCTGGTACCCACACTTTCCTGCCCTAAACTGGCCTGGACTTTGCACTGCTGTCTCTGCACTGAATGTACTCAGTTCCTAAGCTACAGTTTCCCCCTTTCTCTAACATTCCCTGCGGCACCAGACACAATAAACAGAGCTTGACTTCTATTCTCTCATTTAGGAGACATCCATGAAATGAGAAGACTGTATCAGTAAAAATATTGTACAGTATATATTATCATGTGTAAAATAATATAGGTTAAAATGACAATACAAACACTTATGTATGGGACAGACCCTGTTCTAAACACTTGACGTGTTTGCAAAGTACAAGACAAATCCAAAAATAAGTGCAGAACAGTGTGTGATAATCAATCCTGTTGCTGACCAGACCATCCTTGCTCTCCCTATGCTGAGCGTGGCGTTGGTTGGACTTCCAGCTGCGGTAGAGCTGAGCGTGGCCACATGACTCATTCTGGCCAATGAGTTTCGGAGCAGAAGTGATCCATGCCTCTTACAGGCTGGAGCATTTAATGGCCAATACAGGACCTTCCAGTTCTCCTTCCCCTCACACACACAGAGGCTGGCAACTTCTGGGATCAGAGCCCCCTCCCTACCCATAATGCATAAGTGGCATGAGTGGGAAATAAACCTTGTTTGTCGTTAATTTTGAGGTACTATTATATGGGCTGTTGGCTAATGTGGCCGCTTCTAGTCTATCTGGTTAAATTATATATATTTTCTGAAAAGATAAACAAACTTTTGACAACAGAAAGAACAGTAGAATCAAGAGTGGGGGGTATTTTATACTTTCATTTGTTTTGTACAAGTTGTGTTGTTTAACAAGTATGAACTGCCTTTCTCCCTCCTCTTCTCCGAAATTTAAACAAATGAGTGAATGAGACCCACTGAGCAGGCAGCATGCGCTGGGCACCACACTGGGAAACTCTGAGACAAAGTTTGAAGCTACGAGTGTTCTGTTTTTCCTAGCCAGTGTTCTGTCAGGCTGGTCTTCCCGCGTCTTCCCCGCGCATCTATAGCTGCTTAAATGAGCCTTCCCCACATCTCACAGTAATCGTCTTCTATTCAGAGCCAGGGAGGCAGAGAGAATGGAGCCAGACTTTCCGGCCGTGTCAGCGAGGTCTAATTGAGTCTCTCCATCACCGTCACTGACAGCTAGTTTGGAGTGAGCTGTGATGATGCTCGAAGCCTCTCAGTTCACTGCGTGGGTGAGCTGCACCGCACCTGGGTCACTTAAGGGGCACTTCCTGGCCACTGGACATGAGCCTGAAGCAAACTGTGTCCTAGAAAAGCTTCTGGAATGAGTGAGCCCATATACAGTTCTCCCTGCCAGGGGCTGGGGCCAGGGTACCAGCTAGCGTTCATCATTCACCTACAGAAACCCAACTACAGTGGCTTCACCAAATAGAGGGTTATTCCACCCCCCGCCCCCCAACAAGGAGCCCATGGGAGGCTGTCCAGAAGGGGTACAGCAGCCAATGTGTCATCACTGTCCCAGCCTCCAACATCCTTCAAGTGCGGCTTTTATCCCTCACGCTTGGCTTCTCCCTCCCCCAGGTGCTGGGTAGGCACTCAGCAATTACCTACCACAGCCAACGAGATGGGCAAGGGCCAGAGCTTGAGACTGACAGGTGAGGCGACCAAGAGAGGAGAAAGGGTGGTGGGGGGAGGGGGCAGGTAGCTAGGAAAGACCCATCCCCCAGTCCAGAGGCTAAATTAGAGAGGAGCCTGGGAAACAAGAGTCCTAGAAGCTGCAGGAAGAAGAGACATATAATATAATAAACAGTAAGCGCTCCCACTTATTGAGCACCCCTAATTGCCAAGTACTTCACATATGACCTCGTGTAAGGCTCATCTCAAACCTGGGAGGACAGTGTACCTGTTCCCACGTAACAGACGAGGAAACCGAGGTTCTAAGTTGTTCAGTCAAATGTTCCTGGCCCCCCAGCCTGAATGCGGTCGCCTCTGTCCTGGAGCCCGTGTCTGGCCTTGGCCATAACCTTCTGCCTCTCAGGTTGCCACTGGCTGCTCGTCCACACTGAGTGAGGACCTGCGGAAACCCGAGCCCGTCGCACGTGACACCGCGTTGGTCCCCACGCAGAGGGACTTGGCCACTGAGATCTGCAGCGATTTCAGGTGGGGCGTGGATGGGAGGCTGACAAGGAGACGAGGAGGCTGGCAAAGGAAGGGGCTCCAGGCACTGCTCACCAGAACGCCTGCCAACTGTGACAACGGCCAGCAGGCATATGTGCACAGTAGGTGTATCTGACAGTGACATTTGGAGAAGGGTGGTCCGTTAAATTCAAAGCAAGATCCTAGTCAATAGTGGACGGTGCAGGATGGGAGCTGGGAAAGGCAGGCAGAGCACAGGCAGGAAGACGAGGCAGGGGAGGCAGGGCTGAGCACAGGTCAGGCCCTGGCTTCAAAGACAACAGCCATGCAGCTAGCAACGAGGGGCAAGGCAAAGCCATCCAGAGAGACACCTGCACTCACACACGTGCAGGGACACTCAGAACATGGCACAACCAGCAAGGTGGGGCACCTGAGCAGGGAACTCTCTAGACTAGGAGCCTGGGGCCCCTGCTATGCCCGGAGCACTGAGCCTGTGGTTGCTGGACCATGATGAGGTCTGGGGTGTCGAGGGGTTCCCGGAGAAGGGGATGGGACAGCCAGGCAATGCAAGGGCATTTAGGTGGCAGCTGCAAAGCCCCAGTTTTCCTAAGAAGGCATTTCAGTGCTTTAACAGCTAGCATAGCTATACCAGTGCCTTCTGGTTAAATGTCAGCGCAGCACTCAGCAGCCCAACACCAGACACCGTCTGCACCGCTGTGGCTGTACATTGCTGAAGGGCCCCTGTCCTGCTGAGAACGGTTATGAAATCTGCAGGTACTGGGTCTCCAGGCCCACAGACCAAGAGGTAGGGATCCCCCTTTGTTCTTTCTCTAAAGAATGTTCCCGTCTATAGAGGGAAGCTAGAAGTTGTCTGCTTTTTGTTTTTCACTTTGAGATATTTGTGGGGGTCAGGTAGCTGTCTGGGGGCGTCCCCTCAGTACCCAGACAGGGACAGGTGAGTTCCATAGTCCCCGCCTTCCTGGAACACGGAAGCTACACAGCTCATCCTCCGCTAATTGCTCCATTTCTTCAGGCAGCGGGATTTTTCATAAAAATCCAATGCTGTCTCTACCCCATCGCCCTCATCTCCACCCCCACAAGCTGCTTGCTACCAACAACAATTTCAAAATTGATCTTTGAAATGGCTCCTCACTTCAATCAGCTTCTGAGTTTTAAAGGGTAAGGAAATGTCTCTTACTCGTTTAGACTAAAATAATGTGCCTATTAACTGTGTTAGAGAGAAGCAGAATCGGCTGCCTAGAAATTACCATCAGGCCCATTTCAGGCTCCCACGTGCCAGCCTGCCACCGCGCTGCCTCACGTTCTACACCTCAGACTTCATCTGCACGTGCCCTCCCTCCAAAGACTAACTTTCAGCGGCTCTCAGGTTTGGGTAAAACCCCACATCCTCAGCCTGGGATCTCACCTGAAATCCTTTTTCTTTCACCTTGTCGCCCCCTCATTCCCAGCCTGAAAACTCCAACCTCCAGCCTTACCAGACGTTATCACAACGTTACCCCACTTATTCTGTCCATTCCACCCGGAGAGACTTCACCCCATCAACACCTGTCAAATCCCAGCTGTCCTTCAAGGGAGGGACTTAACTCCAACCTTCTCTAAGCGGTCTTTGCAAACCCTCCGGGCTTAGGGGCCGTGCTCTCTCCCCCTGCACCTTACTCTCATCTACTACAGCGCCCCCCCCACCCCCGCCATTTCTCCCAGGCCCCAGCTAATCCTCCTCTCCAACTATGTCTAGTCTTCACTACAACTTAAAGGCAACTTGCTCTAGCATGTTTTTGTGCCTCTGTATATGTTTATTCCTGGACCCTCTTCTCTCCCCTTATGTGTTCAGCAGACACACTCATTCCCCTAAAGCAGTGGTTCATAACCTGGGCTATGCACTACGATCAAATGGACAGCATCCAAAACGTATGATGCACAGGCTTCACTCCACAGCAAGTAAAGGAACGGCTGGATGGATAAATGGGTGAAGGGAGGAAGAGATGGAGGAAGGAAGGAAGGAAGGAAGGAAGGAAGGAAGGAAGGAAGGAAGGAAGGAAGGAAAGGAGGGAGGGAGGGAGGGAGGGAGGAAAACTGAGCAGGGGCTTCACTCCGTTGCCTGCTCATCCACGGAGAGTAGTCACGCTCCAGCTTTGCCTGCAAAACACCCAGTTTTGGCCTCGACCAAGATGTAGTAAAACTGAGGTGATACAGCACATCTTCTAATTTGCTGGGGAACTTGAAATTTTCTGTTTTCAATTTTCCCTTCAAAATATGTTTCTTATAATTTTGCCTCCCTACCATTGACTTTTTTGCTACCGAGTATTGATACATCAATATAATGATTAAACATAAAAACAAAGGAATAAAGGAAAATCTCTAAAATATGATTCGAAATAACATCTGGAGAATGTTTCCTCTGGTCAAATCGATTACCTTTCCCCTTTCTTCCTCCCTCCGTCCCTCCCTCCCTCCCTCCCTCCCTCTCTCCCTCTTTCCCTCCATCCCTCCCTGCTTTCCACAAATATTTACTTGGCATGTACTAGGTGCCAGGCTCTGCGCTAGGATTGGCGGCACAATGCAGACATGGTCTTTTCCCACAAGCAATTCACTGCGAATCTTTGAGTATTCCGTGATTCTCATGAGGTATACTATGACTTACAGAAACTCCATCTCCTTGACAAGGTTAAAACCATTGATATTTTAATATTTCACAGCCAGGGCTCTACTGAATGTAGCTGGTGCAGCAGGTAACTGTCACTTTAAGCAGCTCTCGGTTGGTGAGTGAGCAGAGCCAAAGAAGCCATGACGAGCTAGGCCGGGCGTGGACATTCCCTCGCAGGAATGCTTTCCCTTTGGGAGCCATCGTGGTACCCTCCCAGGATCCTGACAGCCTCCACAGTCAGGCCAGCCTTGACCTTTTGCCTGAGGCTCCCAGATTCCTGGATTCTGCGCTCATGGACCTTCCACCATCGTACCAGCAGGACCCCGAAGATTTTCCACTTCCCCATGTATACCAACCGTGCTGTGGAAACACACACAAGCTCTAATAGTTACAAAGACAGAGGGCAAAAAAAAAGAAGGTAGAAAACATGGCCACAGAAACCATGAATCGGTCAAGAGAGATGGATAGAACTGCGAGCGAGGAAAATCTTTCCTAAGCCCCGATTTCTCCACTACCCCAACCTCCAGCAGAGGTGGTCGTGTTCACTCAAATGTGGCGTGGAGGTCTCTCCCAAACCTGCTTTTCAATCTTATTTGGGCCCCAGACTTGCACTTCTGGCCTAGCATTTCTGCGCAGCTGCTGTCTTGCTCACACTGCCTCTGGCCCTCAAATCTACTCATTACTGGCCTCCGAAGAGCCCCACCCCAGGCATCTGGTCTACCTGGCGCCCTTCGCAATGCCTCCATCATTCCTCCGGAGATCGGTGTGGTATGGTTGCCAGGCCTCTGGACAGTTTTTCCTCTTTAAGGAATAATCAGGCAATGCATTTGGTTTGTCTAAACCATTTCCTGATCTGCTGCCAAACTTTAGCCTACTGCAAAGCTAGACTTTTTTTTAATGTATTAATTTTACTGAGCATGGTGCCCCTCCCTCCAGGGTCTGAGGGAATTTCCGTGGTGGAAGCCGCCTTACCATGGGGCCCCTCAGACCCCAGGGAGAGTCACTCCTGATTTCAAAGCCTAAATTTCATTGTGATTC
The DNA here is from genome assembly GCF_057876585.1 of Rhinolophus sinicus. NCBI lineage: Eukaryota > Metazoa > Chordata > Mammalia > Chiroptera > Rhinolophidae > Rhinolophus > Rhinolophus sinicus. Next base: position 55,734,531 of record NC_142513.1, on the reverse strand, counting down.
GCTTAGCAAATTTATGTGTTGAGTGCAAGAGACACTTCTAACTTCCAACTGTGGTAACGAAGCAGGGGGGGAAAAAAAGGACCTACTCTCACACTATTGTCAAGTCATTCTTGGGAGATTCATCATCCAAGTGGAGGAAGGAATGGAATTTTCCAGAGGCCACTTAATTGCACTCTTATAGACTATGGTATTTTAAACATTAATACTCGGTAATAAAAGAAACTAGAAAAGATTTGGATTAATCAAAGGCAGAAGCTGGAAGAAGGGACACGTTATGGAGATGGATGACTTGGGTTAGATAATCACAGAGCGCTGCTATGCATTTGTTCAAGAAAGTAATTTTTAAACTCTGCCTCTAAAACGCTCGGGTCCCATGGGGAGGTTCAGGTCTGCACATTTTCCGTTAAAGTTTGATTCAGAAATTCTACTTATGTAACTGTTTCTCAAACGTCTGACTAAAACTTGTACACTCAAAGGTTATGTTTCCAAATGTTTACTATTATTGGAGACCACTGGTGCTTTAATGTGTGTCCTAACTCACCAACTTTATAATAAGTATTATAAATGTGAAGATGTAAATTTACCTGTGCTGAACACACACACAATGTAAGATATCAAAAAAGAGGGGAAAACGTGTGAGGGATATAAATGATAAATGTCTAACTATTACATTGTTTTGTGCACCTGAAACTAATTTTTAAAAAAATGTTAAAAAAAAAAAAAAAAAAAAAGAGAGGTAAAAACATTTTTGTCATTTCCTTTCCGGCTGGCTCCTGGAGTCCTCCTAGGTGGGGAACTAACTGTATTTCCTTTATTTTCTCTTGCAGACCCTCTCCCCCCACCATGTTTATATGCATTTGTTTTATTGACGAGTTCCTTTTCTCCTCAGGACCCTTTAGTCATGTAGCTGCCACTTGTCCCTCAAGACTCACTCCCCCGATACACGGCTTCATTCTTCTTTCTGTCCAAGAGGCAGACCTGAGTGCATGACGTCAATGGCCTCCCTTGCCCTCCATCTTCCTGCTGAGCGGGCCAAGGGGAGCTCTAGTTGGAAATCAAAGACGGGAGGAGAGTGAGGTCAGGCTGCTGTCTCCCTTATCCCCTCCGTTTGGGCCACCGAGGCTTAGCTGGGTCCCTCAGCCGCGGAAGGCCAGGCTGCACACTGGCCCAGGCTGCCCTGTAAGTCCCAGCAACCATTCCCTCCTCCAGTGCCTTCAGGCTGGGCTGAAGTAACAGTTCACCTTCCATTAACTCTGGTTTTCTGAACTGCCTCTTATACACGTAACTGCCTTTCTATACCCTCCCACATCTTTGCAAACAAACCTATCTTGAATTCTCTTAATTTGGGGGCGCCATCAGTTTCCTGCTGGAACCTTGGCTGGACCCCTGGTCCCCTTCCCACCATGGAAACCATCCGTATGCGCTCATGTGCAGCTATTTGTATGTGTTCTTGCAAAACTGTGGGTTGTTTTATAGGCGTGTATTTGAACTTTCTCATAAATGTTACTGAGTTACATATTTCATTCTGCTTCTTCCCTTCCTCACTAATTACATTTTTTTTAAAGTTCATCCATGTTGCTATGGCTACAGCTAATCTGTTGTCTCTAGGTTGCTGCTCCCTGCTCTGCTATGTGCACCTCCACGTTTACGTGTCCAGTCTGCAGATGACCACCCAGGTGGCTTCCAGCTTGCTGGCACCGCAACTAATGCTGCCGTGATGAGCCATGCAGATGCCCCTTGGGGAGCTATGTAAGGATTTCTCTGGACTACACAGAGATGGTAGAATTGCTGAGTCACTCGGTGTACATCTGCTTAATTTGACTCAATTAAGAGAAGAACACCAGCTGTGCCCTACAAAACATTCCCCACCAGCTGCCCTCCTGGTGCCAGTGCCCAAGGGTGTCTCTCCCCACGTCCCCACCAGCACTTGGCATTACCCATCTTTCTAACTGGGCCGATCTATTAGACAGAAAGAGGTATCTTGCTTTGTAATTTGTCTTTCTTTGATTTTTAATAATTTTAAGCATCTCAGATGCACTTGGTCTCCTCTTCCATAAATGATATGTTCACACGCTCTATTTTTCTACTGAGGTTGCTATTTTTCTTATTTGTGTACAAGGAGTCCCTTATACATTATTTTTTAATATGCTGTAGGTTTCAGTTAGCTGACATTTTATGTATGATTTTTTACATCTATGTGAATACACGAATGGGACTACAAATTTCTTTTCTCCTATTTTCCTCATTTGGAGTAACTTTAATAATATAGGAATTAATGGACTCTCACGAGGGCCTGATGGCTTCTCCCATTTACACACCGGTCCACGTCACCATTATCCCTCACCTGGATTCCCAATGAAGGATAACTCCATGCAAGGGGCGAGGAAACTGGATTTGGGAATGGAGCAGGCTCATCTCGTGAGCCCCCAGGTGGGCTGCGATGCTTATCTGCTTTTTCATCTGTCCTCCCCCATTGGACTGTATTCCAGTACCTGACACACGTGTACATAAGATGTTTAATTCTTTGGTGACTTGGAGACCAGTTCTTCTGCTGACTATCTATATGATTTGGGGAAAGTCAGGTAACCTCAGTTTTCTCATCTCTATCATCAGGCTAAGGATGATAAATCCAGGCCCCTCTTTGTGATAAGGGGTAAGCAGAACAATGCATGCGAGCGGAACCCCGTCCCAAGCCCTGCCGAGCGGTGGGATACACGTATGGGCGGACGTCAGCTCAGGGAGAACCTCCGGCCTGTTCAAAACTAGAACTCAGGACACCCACTGGTCAGAAGCAGGGCTGATGTGTCACAGCTGTCTAGTGCATCTGCCTGCCTAGACGGGAGCACAGATACAACTGGGGAAGCCCAGCCTCTGTCTTAGGAGCGCAGCACGGATTTGCATGTGAACAGGGCCCTAACTAGAGAAGAGCCCCAAAGGGCAGGGAGAGGGAGTGTCTCCTCTGGTCCGGGCCTGCTCCCCACCCCTCACACACGTTGGCCTCCCCTGTTTAGCACATGAATGAGGCCTTGATTACCAAGCGAGCTATTGTGTAGCCTTTCAATGCAGTGGCTCCCTGTAGGGACTTATTAGTAATTCAGCCATGAATAAATGTTTTGCAAATGGGGTCTCTCCTGATGAATAGGAAGGGCTCAGGGGAGTTGAGAAACCCTCCGTGCTTGGACCATCAGGGCCTGCAATGTGCGCTTTCACTCCCACTTAATTCCATGTTTGTCCACTTCAAGGTTGCCCGCGCCCCATTTGGCAGAGAACAACCAGTTACAAATGCAGGTCTGACATCTAGGTTGTGCCCTCTCCTGCAGAAGTGGGCGTGTTTTCTGCACTGCTTATCTGGATGGTGCCAGTCCAGTGGTTCCCTCACTGTATCTCGCTGGACAGATACAGGGGGAGTGCCTACCTCATGGGGGAGCACCACTGACCAGGGCACTCTGCAGTTACATTCAAGGTTCGCACGGTTTGGTCTGGCCAGCGATCCTCCCAGGGTGAGAACTCTCAGCCCCTGGCTGTGTTCTCAGCCTTGATGCTACGGACATTTGAGGCCACGATTGACAGTACTGATGTTTTGGGGGGGCCGTGCTATGCACTGTAGGATGTTTAACAGCATCCGTGATCTCTACTCAGGAGACGCCAATAGTACACTGGACAACACAAATGTCAGTAGACATTGCAAATGTCTCTGCAGAACAAAACTGCTCCCAGGTGAGAACTGCTGATTCTACTGGAAAGGGTTTCCAAGTGATTGCAACAAAAATACTGAACCGGCTTAGGAGAAAAATATCTGCAGATCAACAATTTTTAAGGTGATGATGGGAAAGTTTGTCCCCCAAAATGCATTTATTCATGCTTTTCTCCATTTATCTACTCTTCCTTGGGCCCCCCTCCCACCCCACCCACCTACCCACCCTGTGCCAGGCACTGTTCTACGTGCTGGAGAGTCAGCAGAGAACAAGACACAGGACCTGAATAGGCATTTCTCCAAAAAAGGACACATAGATGGCCAACAGACATATGAAAAGATGCTCAACATCACTAATCATCACAGAAATGCAAATTAAAACCACAATGAGATATCACCTCACCCCAGTCAGAATGGCTATCATCAACAAGACAAATAGTAACAAGTGTTGGAGAGGCTGTGGAGAAAAAGGAACCCTCACACACTGTTGGTGGGAATGCAGACTGGTGCAGCCACTGTGGAAAACAGTGCGGAGGTTCCTCCAAAAATTAAGAATAGAATTACCATATAACCCAGCAATCCCTCTCCTGGGTATCTACCCAAAAAATCTGAAAACATTTATCCATAAAGATATATGTGCTCCAATGTTCACCGCAGCTTTATTTACGGTGGGCAAGATATGGAAACAACCAACATGTCCTTCGATAGATGAATGGATAAAGAAGTTGTGGTATATATACACAATGGAATACTATTCTGCCATTAAAAATAGATGAACTAGTACCATTTGCAACAACATGGATGGATCTTGAGATTATTATACTAAGGAAAATAAGTCAGACAGAAAAAGTCAAGAACCATATGATTTCACTGATATGTGGGATATAAAACTGAAAACAACAAAGAAACAAAAACTCATAGACACAGACAATAGTTTAGAAGAGGAAGGTAAGGGGGGTTGGTAGATGTAGATGAGGCTAAACAGGATGAAATATAAGGATAATGGAAGGAGAACTGACTCTGGCTGGTGAACACACAATGTGAGATATAGATGATGTATTACAGAATTGTACATCTGAAACCTATGTCACTTTACTAACCACTGTCACCCCAATAAACTTTAATTTAAAAAAAAAGACATACAAGGTCCCCGCTCCCGTGCAGCTTGCCTTCTAGGTGACAGGGGAGACTGATAATAAACAAGCCAGCCACTCCGTGGGGAAACTGCAGGCTTAGGCAAGTACTCTGTGGTCAATATGACCCTACGTAACTCCATAAGTGGGTGACCATTTTAGATAGGAGATCGGGGAAAGCTCGAATGATGAGACGGAGCCAGCCACAGGACTACCAGGGAAGAGCTTTCCAGGCAGAACAGGGAGGGCAAAAAAGAGGGAGGTGGGTTTGAGCAGGTTCAAGGAAGAGAAGAGGCTGGTGTGGCCCCGCGAAGGACTGCGGTGCAATGTGGGATGCGATGGAGTTTGGAGAGGAAGCTGGGAGACACCACTGTCTGGCCTGTGTTTTAAGTGCCTTTACTCACCACCATCACCACCACTGTTCCTTCTAGTGCTCCAGTTCTAACCATTGCTTGGTCCCACAAGGACGTCAGTCTATGGCGCCTGGCACTCTCTTACTATCCACTACTCCCTCAACGTCTTACTCTCCGTCTCTCTCAGCTTAACTCCATGGCCCATCTCTAGTAACACTTTCTTTTACACACCCTCCACCTCTTTCCCCTCTTTCTGCCATTGCACCTGCCTAACAAAATCCCAGCCCTGCTTCAACACTCCATGTTGCCTTGAAAGAGCTGGGTGTGGCTGGAGAGGACACACAGGCAGTCTTGTTTGACATAAAAAATGATGCTCACATGTTGGCAACTCGATTCTAGTTCCTTAGTCAATATGTCATCCTTCTTGCCAAGACAACCATTCAATGACTTCTCTTCTCACCTTAAACCACGTACACCTCCTCCCTTTGGCTCACTTTCAGTAATGATTTTGCTTTTTATTTCTCTGAAAGAACGTCGTAGCTCTGCAAGACAGGGTCCTCTTCTTCCCATCAGTACATCTACTGCCCACCTACATCTGGGTCCTTCTATTCTCCTGTCACATCGAGCAGTTCTTCCTGAGCCTTTCATTTGTGACCCGAGGAAAGGAACTTTGCCCTAATCATTGCTACACCCCCAGTGTACAGGGACAGGGTCCTGCACTTAATAAGTGCTCAGTAAAAATGTGTTAGTGAATGAATGAATGGGTTTTAAGGCAGGAGCATGACAGGCTATACTTTGTTTTAAGTTTCCTCTGGCTGCTGTGCAGAGAATGGGATGTAGAACAATTGGAATAAAAGCAAAGAGGGAGTTAGGAGGCAATTGCACTGGTCCCGGCCTGGATGAGGGTCATAGTACTGGTGACTGAGAAAAGTGAATAACTTCAGGATGTAGTTTGGAAATAAAACTGATTTCCTGATGCGGGGAGGCAAGGAAAGAATCAAGGAAGGGTCTTAAGTTTTGGCTTTAACGATGGAGAGGAGGATGATGCCACATATCGAAATGGGCAAGACTAGAGAAGAGCCAGTTTGAGGAGGGAGGGAAATGAGAATTTGGTTTCAGACGTGTGAACGTGTTAAATTTGGGATGTCCTTTGGAGTTGTTCAGTGGGAGGAGTAATTTACGCTGTCAAATGCCAGGCTGGTGTTCTGGGAAGCTTTGCAGACTCTCTCCCTCTTGCTACGTGGCTACGTGTCCATTGCAGGTCAGCAGGGGATTCCGCTCATAGTCACTCAGGGGTCCAGACTAATAGAGACTTCACTCAACCTGTGCTCCCACTACTAGGGAATCAATGAAAAGAAAGCCTGACACACCACACACTTGTATTGTCTAATACAAGTTGTGACATGGCACCAAGAATTTGCCCATTGACTTTTATCTGTTGGTCAATTACGATGGTTCATTTTATGTATCTACTTCACTGGGCCACAGCGTGCCCAGACATTTGGTCAAACGTTATTAGGTGTGTCTGTGAGGGTATTTCTGGAAGCAGATGGCCCTCCTGAATGTGGGTGGGCCTTATCCCATCAGTTGAAAACTAAGAGAACAAAAAGGCTAAGCCAGAGGGAACTCCTATGGCCTGGGACACCCATCTTCTCCTGTCCTTGGACCCACACTGAAAATCCGGTCTGCTTGGCTCTTGAGCCCGCTGGTGTTTGCACAACCATGAACACCATCAGCCTTCTTGGTCCCTGGGCCTTAGCATTCAGACTACACATCAGCTCTCCTGGGTCTGCAGCTTGCTCGCTGTGTATCTCCTACTCATTCTATTTCTCTGGAGAACCCGAATACACTGGTCCAAAGATGACAAGCACTTTGCAAGATGGATTTGTATTGGCCCTTACGGAATTCATGTAGATGATTGTCACGGCCCTTCCACAGGCAATAATAATAATACCTATTTATTAAGTGATTAGTGATTAGTAGTATATGCCAGGCCACGGGCTAACTTATTTACATACAGTAAATAACCTTAAAAATATTCCTAGTTCACCAATGAGAATATTGCCTGAAGACATTATTTAACACGTCCCAGGTCACAAAGCTGGCGAACTGTGAATCTAAGGTTTGAACCCAGGTATCTCCAAACTAACCGTCCACGCTCTTAACCACTGTAGGAAAACTGAGTTATGGAGACTTAAAAATGATGTCTTGAAAAGCCACATGGTGAACACTTTCGGGAAGGTCCAACCTGAGAAAATCACTTTCTAAAGAACACATTTCTGTTTCCTTCCTTGGAAGTAGAAGCTACGCTTGGCTATCACCCTACCAAATCTCAGATTCACTTCCGCCAGGACTGAAATGCAGCATGGCCCAGCAAACCAGGAATGTGTAATTGTCACCCTCTCCAATCCCCTTATACTTCATGACAAATCATTAACGCGTTCTGTTCTACACCAAGTCACTTTGATGCTAGATGAACCTTCGTCACGGATGTGTCCTCCATTGGGAGGTCAGACACAAAAGAACTACTCATTATAAGGCCAAGTCTACCCAGACAGCCCAGGGTAATCTATCTCCCTGTCGCAAGACCTTTAACTTGCTCACAGACACAAACTCCCTTTTGCCATGTCAGGTGACATTCACAGGTCCTAGGGATTAGGATAAGGACATATTATTACTCAACCTACTAACGGCATCGGTTCAGAGGGTGTCGAAACTCAAGAATAATGTGTCTTCAATAATTTCCTTGGCTCCTTCTTCAGATCTTGTCTCATTCAAAACGCCATAGAACCATGTCTCGGCCATCTCAGAAGTCCATTCAATAGTCATTTGTAACTTGAGCGGACAGCATCCTTCACTGGCAAGACATGGCACTCGAGATTTAATTCATTCCCCGTGGTTTTGAAACTGAAAGCCGTAAATGTCATTTTGTGAACAGGGTCTAAACATAAGTGAGAGAACATCTGTTCTTAAATCAGGCCTTGACTTTCTGGGCACTCAACTGTTATCACCTCTTTTCCTGATCAGCTCTGGACACTAACGATAATGAGAACCAGGGTGAAGAGCAGCCTTGCAGACAACTGAACGGTAGGCACGCCAGCTCCGCTCACAGTGTTTATTTCTATACCGGGGCCTCTAAACCCTATGAACCAGACAATACTGAACGTGTCAGAACTGACAATTCTCTCAGGCTGAGATACCCTCAGACCGTGTAGGACTAGAAACTATCACTATCCCTTCTGGGTAGGCTATTGTCTAGGGAATAAATGAACCCCAGGGGAAGAGTTAGTTAGGTTACATGTACTGAAACCAGGGATGGTGAATTTATTTATTCATTTACTTACTCATTCCTTCCTTCCTTCATTCATTCATTCCTTAGAAGCCTAATTACAAGCCTGAGAGCACCCACAACTGTGCTGGTGCTGGAGAGGTAAGAGGCGGTATTGTAGACATGGATTTATGTCATAAGACTCACTCCCCTTTATTTACACTGGTTCTGGGCCAGGCACACAGGGCAATTATTTGGAACGTCCTCCAACCAATACTCCAGAGAATTTATACTCATCTTCTGATTCAGAAGGGACTGGTGGGTAGAGTGAGCAGGGAGGGGATTCAAGTCAAGAACAAATCAAGTGAAACGCGGGTCCCGGTACCGTGGGTTCTGTCAGCCCGAGACCTCCTTGGGTGGGGGCTTTGGGATGTGTGGATTACATCCCAGCCTCCAGGGTTAGGCATGCGCTGAGGTGCGTCGCTTCCTAAAAGGATTAAAATAACTAGACTGAGCCCATGCAAACCGCAGCCTCACATTCCGTGGGTTTCATCCAATTGTTTCAATGGAGGCTTGGACCCAGCTGTCCCCCAGAGACAGGCCATCATGGGGGGGGGGGGGAGGGCATCCTCTCAGGTCAAAACTCCTGTCTCAGGAAACGTGGTGCTATCTCTTGGAGGCAGGAGGGAACACACCGTCTGTTCTCATCACAGGGACAGGAAAATTTCCTTTCAGTGAAGGTGCTGCCAGGAGCCGGTGTGCAAGGAGCAGAGGGCTAACCCTTGTTGATTGTGGAGACAGGTGTGAAGATGGGGCCAGCTATTCGGGGCAGGAAAGTGCAGTTATTTCCACGGATGGCCACTGGTACATTAGACAGAAGCAAGAGACTTTGTGACGCCTGGTCAACTTATGCTTCAGACGTGATGCAATTCTGATCATGGCATTTCAAAGTCTAGAAAGTACCCGCCCTACACTCAGCCACACTCAGCAGTTGAGGGTATTTGTCTCTGTCACTGAGTTCCCACTTTGAACTATGTGTCCAGCTTTGATTGATGACACCCTTTCAGAGGGAGGGAACCAAGCCAGACCCACCTGCAGCCCTGGTCTCTGGATGGAGGCTCAGGGGCTCAATGTGGGGCATGTAGAGGGTTTAACTGAAATGACCAAAACCGAAAAGATTTCGATGCTGTGCAAACCACATACGCTGAACACTATGAGTGATGGGGAGGAGAGGAAGGCTTTTTCATTCATTCCTTCATTCAGCATTTCATAGACTTATACTGAGCACGTACTCTGGGCCAGACTCTGCAATTACTGATGGGAATTCAGTGGTGAACGGATCATGGATCCTGCCTGCAAGCTCTTCTGGATTCATGGGCAGGACAGTTAGACAGGAAAAGCTTGGGCATGGTTGCCAGCCAGGCCTGGGCCACCGTAGGGATAGCTGGTGGCTGGCCCTTCGGCATCTCTTCCTGTCTCGTCCCTTCCAAGGCACACTGCACTGTACCTGGGGTTTGAGTGGGTGAGATGCCCCTTCAGCTCTGGAGATGGGTCCCTTTCGCTGAGGCAAATAACTGTATTCAGAACTGCAACCAGGTCACTGGGCCCCTGCCCTTGGCCCACACTTCAGAGTGCTCGGCTCCCACCTGCTTTACTAGGAGGCGACCGTCTGAGGGCCTGAGGGGAATGACCCACGAGGAGCCTGCACCTCCCCTGAGAGACCATGCCCTTCGCATCCTGACTCCACTTCCGGGCCCTCCACTGGCGTCTGCCTCAGTTGTGTCCTCCCAAAGGGCCAGCTGCCCGTGGACCCCGGCCCAGGCCAGATGTGGATTTCAGACATGAGGGCAGGGGTGTCCACATGCCTGCGTATGGATTCCCTCACAGTGTGGGATGGAACGACGGGTGGACAAGAGCAGAGGCGGGCTAGCGCCTGGAAGCCTCTATTTGTCCACTTTCCTGCAAGCTACACATGTGAGTGCAAGCCTAAGCTAGCCCAGCTTCATCAACCCCACAGATGGTTCAGGACTGGGCGAGGAATTGAACGTAGTTCAATCAGAGTGAACTTCAGGAATGCTGTGGATGGTGGAGAAAGGAAACTTCTAGCACTGCTCTTGCCTAATGCCAGCCAGCCCTGCCTCTGAGGTTTGCGGTTTTGTAAGTCAATCAACTCCATCTATCATTTGAGCCCATTTCAATTGGATTTGTTTCTCACAACCCCAAACATCCCAACAGGATATCAATCCCACTCTACCCGCTACCAGCTGTGCTGTTATCAGCCAGCAATCCATCGTTATCTCAATGAGGCTCAGTTTCCTCAAATGTACAATGAGGGTGATAACCCAAATGTTGCTGGGTGGCTGGGAGGAAGGAGTGAAATTGTGAGTGGGAAAAAATGCCTAACATGGTATGAGCATGTCACTTCTCTTTTGGTCAGCGTAGACTAGAGAACTCAGACAAGCCTTCTAGGGGCATCTACGGCAGTCACTTTTCATACCACAAACCCTGACTAGGCCCCTCCCGGGCACCTTCAGGGCTGAAGATCCAAAGACGAATGAGTCAGAAGCTCTTCCCTTACTGGGGAGACAGGTTCATGGAAAGAGAGACAAGTCCACAAGTCCTCAATCGTGCCGGCATGTGGTGATGCTGTGTTCATCCATCTTTGCATTCCCAGGACCTAACCAGGGCCCAGCAGAGAGCAGAGGCTCCCCAGTATTTGTTGAATGAATAAGATGAGAAACAAACCAGGCCTGAAAGAACGGGTTGGATGTGTATAAACAAAGAGAAATTTGAAAGGCATTTTAAGCCAGAAAATTGCTTTCGGTTGTTATTATAGCAGAAACCTAATGTCCATGGCTTTTACATGCAGGGATTTTCTCTCTCCTACAAAGTTCAGATATCAGATTCCAGGGCTGCCACGGTGGCTCCAGGGGACTCTTGCTTTTTCTGTCTTTCTGCTTGGCTGTGGGTAGCCTCCCTGTCAAGGTTACCTCCGCAGTCCTAGAGGGCTGCTACAGCTCCAGCCATTGCACTCATATTCCAGGCAGCAGTCAGAAGGTAGAAGAAAAAATGAAAAGACAAAAAGGGACTCACCCCCAGCAGTCTGTCCTTCCCTCTCATATGTCCCTCCCTCTTAACTTCCACTTAAAATCATTAGTTAGAATGTAATTCTGTGACTACACCGAGTTGCAAAAGAAATGTGGTCAGCTAGGCACAGTTGTGTCTCCATAAGACAGATCTGTTCGTGTTATGAGAAAGAAGGGAAGGATGGAGGTTGAGGAGACAACCAGCTGCTGCAGTCGCCAGTGGGTGCCACAGGAGCTAAGATAATGAGGAAAAATAAACAGCCCATGGCCAGAGAGAGGGGAGGGTCCATTTGGTTGGAGTAGAAAATAACAAAGACATTTAGGATAGGCCAGAGGTTCTCAAGCTTTAGCAGGAATCAGACGTGCCTGGAGGACGTGTTCCAACACAGATGGCTGGACCCCACCCCAGGGTTTCTGATTCAGTAATTCTGGAGTGGATCCCTAAATTTTTGCATTTCTAACAGCTCCCAGATGGCATGGAAGCTGCGGATCTGGGGACCACAGTTTGAGAACCAGTTTTTGGACGAAGCTAAGACTTTATTCTCTAAGCAACATGGACACCCTTAAAGCTTTTGAGTTTCAGGGAAGAAAAAAAGGATGAACTGACTGATTTGTGAAGGCTTATCTGCCAGGTCTGTAGGATGGGCTGCAGAGGAAGGCAGACGCCAAGGCAATAAAAAGGCCGAAATGAAACCAGCATTGGGGACATGGGTTTAACTGTGTTACTGACATCAATCCCATAAAAGTGCTGACCTCCAAACCCCAACTTTATCAGCTATGAGCAAACCAATGCAGTTAGCTGCTCTATGCCCAGGAGAACTCTGGTATTGAAGGTGTATTAGCACTGACGTTTGATTTAAAAGTGTGTGTGTGTGTGGGTGTATTAGCACTGACGTTTGATTTAAAAGTGTGTGTGTGTGTGTGTGTGTGTGTGTGTGTGTGTGTGTCTCCTTACCCTACCCAACTGCAGCCCAAAGAAGTTTATATTGAAAAACAAGCAGGTGGGTGGGACCCACAAACACATGATCAGGTCAGGATTAGAAGAAATAAGGAGGTAGAGAGAAACCAGGTCAGCAGCTCCCCACTCTTCCTGCACTGAGTCTCCCCCAGTTTCCGTCTGTTTTGTCCTAACCTAAGCACGGCCCTCCTTCGGGTTTGAGATTAAGGAGCAGGAATTGAGGCGCAACCGAGCCCAGTTTCACTCTGGTTCTAGCTGTGAAGCAGGGTGGTGGCCAGTGTCTGGGAGACTTTTGTGAATTAGAAAGGCACCCTCGGGGCACCATTTGACAAACAGAGCATAGCTAGATCTCAGCCCACATTTGTCCGCTTGGCCAAGAGCCCTGGTGCAGGGCATAACCTGCAGGACTGTAAAAGGTGTCCTGCTGTGAAAAGGGACTTACCCTCAGGAGCCCTGGGTTTTTCTTCCTTCTGATAGGATGGTCGGCAGAAGCCCTGGTGTTGTTGGGCAGATTGCATGAGATGAGCCATATACAGTAACTAGCCCGTGGTTGGTACCCAACCAGTGTCAGTTTCCTTCCAGATTTCCTTTTTAATCAGTGAGGGTGGCCGGATGGGTGAAGCCTCTTGGGCTGCCAGGGAGTCATCTGCCTCTCCAAATCTTGGCGCAGTTGCCACTGCTTGGCGTTTGCAGCGGCATGCCTGCCGCCTCTCCACCAGCATCTCATTGTCTGCCACAAGGAAACTGTGCCCGGCTCCTGCTGCAACGTGGAGGGCAGCAAACAGACCAGCTGAGCTCCACGGCCAGCCCATTAGCTGCCTTAATAATGCCAGCTTCAGGGGTCGCAGAGCCTGATTGCAAGTCTGGAATCCCAGTGACTTCCCTCCCTTTTCATTAATTTCTGAAGCTCCAATACCACAGATACAATGCCCTTCCAGGTGCAAGCGCTTCTCTAAACCACTTTGCTCACCCACCCAACCCACCGCGGGGGCCCTGGGCAGCTTACTCAGGTGCTGGAGAGGCCAGAAAGGGCAGGGGCATCTTTTGAGCAAGTCCTGTAGGTGAGAGGAGATGTGGAGAGCTTTCAGCACTGATGACTGTTTCTAAAGGGCCCAGCCAAGAGGCAAAAGCGCCAAATCCCAATTAAATCACAAAAGAAATGGGAATAGCCTGAGGATGAGTGGGACACTGGAGAGAGGGACGCTGATTCTCTGAGGGCCACTCACCCCCCTTGTCTCTGGCTGAATGAGGACGGCTGGCTGGGGACTCTCCTTAGCCCGTGCACAAATGCTGAACAGTCCGGAGATGAGTGAGCGTACAGTTTTGTCAGGGAGCCAGACCATGGCCGGCCATATGACATGTGCTCTAATAGAGATCACACTGGGTATCATGAGTGCACAGAGGACGGTATGTCTAACTCTGCCTTGTGCTAGTGGGGAAGCCTCGGAAAGAAAGGGGCATTGGAGCTGGTTCACGAAGGATGGGTAGGAATATGCCGGACAGAGGAGATGGGAACGGCATTCCAGGGCCAGGGACAGCAAGTGGCAAGCGCAGAGTCAGGAAACGTGGTGTGGTGCAGGGCACTGAGGCCAGAGGGGTTGCGTAATGAGACAGAGAAGGTCCTGTACCTGACAGTCTTGTTGGGGTGTGGGGTGAGGGGCAAAGGCGGAAGAAGGCTTGCAGACCGACCAGCAAAGACGAAACTCTTGAAACTGTTTTGTCACACAGTGCACACGCACACTTTTCTCCGCCGCGTTTTGTGGGTTAGGGAAGGGCAGGCAGTTGGCAGGAAGATGGTCTAGGCATCGGGTGCCTGCTAAGCTGTCCAGGCTATGAAGAGGCAGGGGATAAATTCTAAACTCTGAGATGAAGGAGTATTTTGCCTTTGCTCCAGTATCTGAACCACGGGGGAAGGAGATTGGGTTAACATTCACCCAGGTTGCCCCAGACCAGTCAGACCAATTGTTCAAATGTTAAAAACTGAATTGTTAAAATATTTCTATTCCAGTTGGTCAATAACTCCTGTCCTCAAGCGTCCAAGTGCCACTCTTCTATGCCTCGTTCTGATTGGCTGATACCCAAGCCCTACTCACTGACAAAATATATTTAATATCACCCCTAGAAGAGGAAAAAGAAATTTCACAATACTAGCATGGACATAGATGTTTAACTGCTACCTCGAGCTACTGATGGTTCCGTAAAATACTAGTCATTTTCTGTAACATTAGCGAGACGACGTGCGTGAAAGCACAGAACGGAACGCCTAACGCATCGCAGGTGTTCACTAAACATTAGCTGAACTATCATCTAAGTTTTGTTACTAAAAGTGTCCCCTGAGGGAGAGTTTGGAGCCCAACAACTCTCAGAGTTGATAGAACTGATGCATATCCCTTTAGGAGGCAACAGGAGAGAAATTTCCATTGAAGTCCCAGAAGCGCAGCTATGAATCAGATGTGGCTAGAACAATCTGGACAAGCCAGCACAGCAACTGCCGGGCCATCAGAACTGCTGGCCCTGCATGGGCTCTAGCTGACAGGCAAATGCAAAGCGAAAGAGGAAAGACGTTTGTGCCAACAGCGCAAGCCAACTGGACTCACCACCGCGTCTTCCCCAGGGACACCTGTGGGGGACCGACATTTACTGAGCGCTGTACCCTCTCTGAATCCACAAACCAACTATGGACAGAGGGACAGCACTCCCACTTTTGATGTTTGGAAACTGGAGTTCAGAGAGGGCTGGTAACTTGTCCAAGGTGCACAGCTATCAAGACGGAGTCAAGAATCCCATCCATTCTCTCTGATTCTAAGGCAGTTAGTCTCTTCCCTCCGCCATGTGCCCAGATGTTTCCCTTTATACACTGCTGTGGTTTGTTTTAACAGACCCTTTACAAGGAAATCACCAAAGTAATGGTTCAAATATTCACATAATTTCAAATTAGGTATGTTTTTAAAGAACCCACCCACAATCCAGAGAGGCCAGCAAGGTCTGCGATGATGGGAAGAAAGAGCAATGAGATGCTAAGAACAAACAACACACCCACACACCCACAACTGCCAAAGGAAGCACGAAAAGAAGGGAGAAGGTATTGGTTCACAAGACTAGTGACAATCAAAGCCTCGTAAGTGACTGCATTGTGGGGCGGAGAATTGAGTGCCACCCAGGATACACTTTGTCAGTCAGGGACGGCCATGGCTGAGCGCACTTGACCTTGATTTGCATGGAAGGGAGCTGTGAACCATGAGGCACGTGAATGAACTCGGTGAGCCTGGCGGCTGGACTGGTGCCACAGGAGCCCACGTCCCTGGACGGTGCATATTTACAACTGGCACCAGCACAAAGCGGGTGGGCTGGGTGCAGACCCAGGAGGAACTGCAGCCCGGAGTTCATCTGTGTGCTCCCACAGCACCTCTACCGTCCAGCCTGCGCTAATCTTTGAACACACAGCTCTCCTCATGGATTTCAAAATCGGTCTCTCGGATGGGATGGCTTTTTAATTAGATGAGGATTTTTGAAGACTCTCTGATAATGTGGGTCACTGGATCCCAGTCTTTTCATTAGGAGACAAATGAATGAGGTTTCTCTTCTTCCCTTCCCCTCCCCCCAGTAGAATTGGCTACTCTCTAACTGGTCTCCGGCTTGACATCACCGTGTCCGTCCTTGAATCCACTGCCTGAGATACCTTCCGAAACGCAGATCTGACTGTTTGTAGCGCGCTGCCCAGAAATGCTCTGAGGGTCTCCACTGCCTGCTCGAGTCTACCCTGAGGTAAATTTCTGAGCGTGGAAACGGTGCCAAATAAGTTTGGGAGATGCTGCAAACCCAATTCTCCCCCTGTGTTTCACTATGTGTGTTAATACAGCACATTAAAGAGAGTACATGGAGCTGTTTTTCTGCAGTTGGGGAGGGGGTCTCCTCAACGAACTGGGCTGTAGAAATGGACTTCCCTGGCCCTCTGAAACATCTGCTGAAATCTAAAGACTGTACCTTAGAAAACACGTTTTGGAAAAGGCCTGCTTAAAAGATAATATCCAGACGCTTTAACTTGACATTCAAAATCCTGACCTAATATTCTTCTCCAATAGTGGGAAGAGTTCAGGCTCGAGAATCAGACAAATCTCACTGTTGGCATTTAACGGCACGTAACCGTGGCCTTAGTTACTCTCCCATTCTGGGTGGCAGACTCCGTATAAATGGCATTGCCTGGCCCTATCTTCCAAAGGTTGGCATAGGATAATGGGAATGTAAGGCCCATTGTAGACTATCTGGCCTACAGAAAAGAGCTGGATCAATTTCTATTATGAATATCTTTTGAGGTCCCTTCGCCAACCCGCTGTGACTCACTCCAAGCAATCTGCTTGCCTTTCCCCAAATACTGCCTAGTAGTTCCAAATGTCTTTGGAGTTTCCAGGTAGAATGCCCTCTCTTCCCCATGTCCACGAATCAAAACTCCTTCCCATTTTTCAGAGCACAGGCCAAGGGCAACCATGCATGAAGCTCCCTCCTGTGACACGCGCGCCTGCCACACCTGATTTCTCTACCTTTGAGGGGATTGAATCCTTCCTACCAGTGTTGCTTTTAGCGCCACACTTTGTCCCCTGCTCGAGAGGCTTGAGGAGGCCTTGTGATGTGGTGAGATGGGCTCACACTTGGCAGCCAGACAGGACTGAACCCCTCGTCCCCGAAAGGTTGGCTCTGCCACACTGGATAAGTGTATTTCCCCAGCTACAGATTGGAATGAGGATGCTGACAGAATTGCTACAAGGGCTGGAAGGGACAACATGTGACACATCTAGCATTAGCGTTATTAACTTGTGTGACCTTCCCTCAGCATTCAACATCACCCCCTCCTGCAATTGTGCGCATAAACCAGCACATGTGAGGGGTTCGAGGAATACTGAGCTGACTGGGCAAGCAGCCTTCATAAATCAATAGTATCTTTTAAACCCACGTGGATGAACACATCTATTTGTCTAGTCTCTCATTTACTTGCTTTGAATGAGACCATTTCTGAGCACACAGTACCTGGCTTCCCCGTAAAACGTCTACAGAAGCAAAGAATCAAAGACCCCTGATTCAAGCCACTGTCCACCTCCCAGTGGCTCTGGGCTTGTCTGGCACCCGTGCCTAGACACCCCAAAACTATGCAGGCAGGAGAGGGGATCCTGGCCTGGCTGACTTGGGCTGCGTTCCTGGTGGTTTTCAGAAGAAAGCATCTACCCATCCAATACGGCTTCTTAGCCTGCTGCTAGCAAATGCTTGCCATGCCCAGGCTTTTTGCAGCCTTTCCAGGCGAGTTTTCAAACCTAATTAAGCTTAGCATTATCATTGCTTTTATCACATTAAGTTCCCACTTGGCCCTTAGCAGCAGAGACCACAAAGTCAGCACTGCATCTTTAAACAGAAACAACAGATTTTGGTTCAATTAAAAATTCATTAAAATGCAAATGAGTTTGTAAATTTCCCCCCCCTCCTTCTGATGATTCCTCAACATGGCTTTTTAATCATAGCTGGCACTGAAGGAAAGCTGAACCTGTGGCTAGGAAGGAACAGCGAAGAAGAGCCAGAATGCTAGGGGCCTCTCACTGCTGCAGGATGAATGACGTCCCAACGGCCTTACTCTTTCTTCATCCCTCCAACAAGCCGTTTTCTGTCCAGAGGGGACTGGTTTCATTCTCATTATTCCCCAGAGCTTGACTGATAAACTCAATCCTTCTTTCTGATCTCAGTCTCACTGAACCACGTTATCTTACGGCAAACACCAAGATAAAATGAATAATTAACCTTATCCACCTACATTCCCTGGCCATCGTGTAATATTTTGATAGTGCTTTCAGGGAGCTTTCTCCACTAACAAGACACTGAAATTTGACTAGGGGCTCCTGCAATGATTTCAAATGACAATTAACGGCCCTCCCCCAAGTGCTTAGCCAGGTAACCTCTTTGCTGAAATCCTTCAAAATCCCAGAGCCTAACGAGAAACATCTAGAAACTAGTAACAGTGCGTACTATACACAGGACCTGGAAGGTTTTACCCTACTCTCATCAATCTACCCAGTGAACCTTGATGAGCTTCCTATTTGTTTTTATGCCTAGGATAGGAATGGGGAAACTGAGGCTCGGAGATTTGGGAGATACTTGCCTAAAGTCATATTACTACTGTGTTTCCCCGAAAAGAAGACCTAGCCAGACCATCAGCTCTAATGCGTCTTTTGGAGCAAAAATTAATATAAGACCCGGTCTTATTTTACTATAATATAAGACCAGGTCTTACATAATAAATATAATATAATGTAATGTAATGTAATGTAATGTAATGTAATGTAATGTAATGTAATGTAACGTAACGTAATATAATATAATATAATATAATAATATAATATCGGGTCTTATATTAATTTTAACACTGGGTCTTATATTAATTTTTGCTCCAAAAGACACATTAGAGCTGATTGTCCAACTAGGTCTTATTTTTGGGAAAATGGTAGGAAACAGTAGTCAAGACCTAAACCCACGTCCCTTGGACACCAAAGCCATTACTCTTTCCAGGACACTAATTCTTGGCGTCTGCTTTCAAAGACCTGGTGCAGCTTATTGATTCAGTGGTTGACCAGCTCTCGTATTCAGTCTATCCTAAGACAGGTTGGATGTACACAGGGACACCAGCTTTCAAGACAACGCCATGTGGCCTCAGAGACAAGGGGGAATGTTCTCATCCTGCTGCTGTGGGAAGAGGCAAGCAGCTCCTGCAAGTTCTTAGATGCCCCCAGTGGCTGGGAACACATTCAGGAAGGACGGTAAATGCAACTTATTTGAGAAAGAACTGACTCGTTGTAGTTATCTTGTTACATGCCAATAAAATGTCTAAATATTCTTTTCTTCTCAGATAAAGGAATGAACAAAAAGAAAATCGGTGATGAAACTGGGTCTCCAAGTAAAAGGATTCAGGTAGCTGGGCTTGGAAAGGTGTCAGCCCTGCAGGGGCAGCCATGGGCCCGTGTGGTGCTAAAGAACCAGTCAGGCTCATTAATGCCAGCTTAAAGGGACACGTTCAAAGGCAGTGGGCACATTGGACTTTCAGAGGAACTCTCCATTAAATCTGCTGTAAAATGGGATTTGGCCTCAAAAGCCCCAAGAGGCAGGACCTGGCAAAGGCTGTGCCTACCGCTCGGCCTCTCTCTAGCTATTTAAGTTTTGGGCTTTTTATCCCGTTGTTTGCTTTTAATCTGCCCTTTTCTATGACAATCCAGAGAAGCCTTCCACCTAACTGCATGCTGTTATCGGGAGCATTTTGCCAGGCAGAGCTCAGTGTCAGCTCAGCTCCCAAGCCATCTTTCCCTCTTAATCTGTTTTCAATGGCAGTGTTGTTTAACCCTCTCCTCTGCCGACCTTCCAGAAGCTCTTCCAAGAAGAGAGTGGAGGAGCTCAGAGGTGCCTCCACGGAAGAGCAGGAAAAAACGGAAAGCTTATTCTTTTTTATAAGTCCCTTCACAGCACTTGCCATTCGGCCCTGATGTTTCTTTCTAAATTATGTCTACTTAAATGACAGCAAAGAGCAAATTCTGTTTGTTCCTGTCAGAAACTAAAATCAATATCCCGGTCCTGGCAGAAGAGGGCGTGGGATCCCGTCCTCACAGCTCGTCACGGGCGGAAATGATGGGGCAGGGAGTCTGAGCGGCCTTACTGAGACGGGTTGGCGTCGTATGTGGAAAGGACGGACCTGGTTTTTCACCTAAATGAAAAGCAGGCACAGCTGCTTGGAAACGCTCCACTTGACCCCCTCAACCTGAACAGTTTGACAACTAGTGCCCTTTCCAGGTCTTTCTGGCTCCCTGTCTCGCTGGAAAATGTCCCAACCACATCGTTCCCAAGGCTTTTCCAGTCTTCCTTTCTCCCCGCCAGTGCTTATTCCTGTTTGGGGGGTTATCGTGCGAACATACTTGCAAGCATTTGTAGAAATGAGAAAGAAGAGAGCGAATGGGAGGGAAGTGAGAATGCAGAAGGCCCATTCTCTAAGGGGTTCTGCTTACCTGGTCTGCCCCCAGGCTGGACATCCAAACCCCTCAGTCCAGGTACGTCTCTAGGCAAGAACCTGGTGGAATCCCTTCATGCTGGCCTTCGTGAAGACAACTAATGAATTCATTGCAAATGCTGAGCCCACCCTGCAGAGTGAAAAATGATAAACCACTTATTCTACAGTCAGTTTCGGAAATGGTGCATACAGCCAACTATAAATAACACACAACGAGATTCTGATATGAATTTCCAATTTCTTCTCACTACAGCACCCCGTCCTGAGTATCACTAGAAGCTTGCGTGCCATCTGATTCGTCTGGCTTTTGTGGCATTGCTTTCACTGCCCAGCTAGGTTGGGATACTTTACTTCCACAGAGCCTTGAACCCCTTTCTTGTTCCACCTCAGTCTGTGCTGGGACGTGACTTCTCTGTTAGGAAGCCCTTGCTCCCTCCTCTTAGCAGCAAACACTCGATCTCTGCTGATGCATTTGATCAAAGTTCACTTTAAGTACAGAGTATTTGTCAACTGTATTGCTCTGCAAAGCGCCTGCCGCGGGTTACTCGTTACGGGGAATGGCTTTGCTTCCTATTTTGCATGGCCCTGCAGCTTTCTGTCTGTGTCTCTCCAATTTGAATGCTCAGTTTTCTTTGGCCAGCTGTGTCTGTTGTCATCCTGCCACCTAATGATCGGTGGCAACTTTCAAACTCTACTCCTTGAGGGTGGGGAAGGTGGCTCCCATTTTGGGACTGACACTGAAAGTGCTCTGTGATTACATGAAAACATGGTTGTTCTGTTAAAATTATCCTGGTGGAAACAGGGCTCTGCTGATGGAGGTTTAACCAAAGCTTTGGGGACGTGGATAGAGGCAGGGGCCCCAGGGAGGTGTCGTTTCTGCCAGAGAGTGGTTCTCTCCACCCTGGGTAAGGACCCATGCCATCCCCTGCAGAGCATTTGAAAATTCTGTGCCCCACCCCAGGGATGCTGGTTGAATGATTGGGGAAGTGGGAGCCTGAATCAAGGTGTTTTCAAGTTCCCCCAAGTGAGACTGAGAACCACTGGATTTGAGCCAAGCCAGAGTAAGCAAGAAAAAGCTGGGCTTCAAATTCAGGGGAGAGCAAGTCTCAACCCCAAGTCCCAAGGGCCAGCACTGGAGTCCAGACTGCAAAGTCGAGAGTTCAAAGTGGGGCAGCGATGGAGCAAGTGTAATAAAGCCAAGCAGACAAGAGCCACAAGGATTCAGAGTGACCTCTGCAAGGGCTTTGGCCTGACGGGGACCACAGCTCTGCCTTGAAGGTCAAGGTGTCTGGGCAGCCAGCGGGTCAGCTCAGCCTAAAGCCTGAGGCAGCATCCATAGGGGTCTGTGATTTCCTGCTTCCGGTGCTTAGGCAGCATTCTGCAGGCAGCAGCTGAGTGTTGAACCTTTTCAGACCATCGCTACACAGGTTACAATGACAAATACAATTATGTAAAATCACGAGTGTTCACGCCAGAGGAAATACTGTAGTCCAACCTCCTCCATCACATCAAAATCAGAACAGGGCCGGTTTCTCCTGCCCCAGACCTCCCAATAAAGACTTAAAAGACCAACGTGAGATGCTCATAGAGGCAAGCAGAAATGGTCTGAAATTTGAGCAAGAATGTTTCAATCATCATTAACAGGGCGATGGGAAATGGGAGAGAATTCCTCCCTCAGCCTTTCCCAAACTTCAGTGTGCTTGCCAAGAGCCTGAGGCGGGAGGGCGGAAAAACTGCAGTCCTGGGCCCACTCCAGAGAATCTGATTCAGTGGGTCTGGCTGGGGTGGGGCCCGGGAATCTGCATTCTTAGCACGTGAGATGCTGTGCTACCCCAGGCATTCTGACGTGGTGGTTCCAAAGCCAGGTTTTCAGAAATGCCAGTTCAAGCAGTGATACCATCATCTGACTCCCGCGCAGAAAAGCAATATTCCAAATTGGCAGGTATCAACCCCTGGCTGCACGTTAGAATTAGCCGGGCAGCATTTTGAAAGACCCGAATGCCGGGACCTCAACTCAAACCAAATAAACCCGAATGTGTTATGGCTGAGGCCTTGTAAGAGTTAGACATTGCTGTCACGATGCTGCGTAGCCAACATCTCAGAACTCGGGCTTAAAACACGCATGTATTTCTGACTCACAGGTCTGTGGGTAGACGGCAGCTGGGCTCAGCTGGGCAAACCCTCCAGATGGCAGGTGGTGTTCAGGTCAGCTTCATGTACGTTTCCTTCTCCTTAGGCCAGTGGCTACCGCGGGGATGTTCTTCTCGTGACAAATCACTGGAGTGAGAGAGACAAGCCAAACTAAGCACATGTAAGGCTTCAGCGGACGTCATGTCCGACAACAACCCATTCACTGAAGCAAATCCCATGGCCAAGCCCGAGATCAACAGGATGGGAAAACATACTCTGCTCAGTGGTCCAAACCACCACAGGGCTCCTTCCCAAACCAATTAAAGAAAAATGTCTGGGGTGGCGGGTGGGCACTGACAAAGCCCCTACAGGGTGCGGCTAGGGTTGGGACGCCTCCTTCTAAGAGATGACTTCGGTTCCAAGCCAACCCGTAGAGAGGCCGTTTGCCCTGCATGCAGGAACGTCAGCGCTACGTATGTGGCATAAAACATGAAGTGGCACCGTGGCAAGAGGATTATCAACTGAAGGTAGAGAATGTGATAAAAATCAAGCTAAGTGCATTATTTGTTCACGTCGGGCCCTCTTGGGCTCTGCACCGCTGACCCCTAGCGCCTTGAGAGCTTCAGAATGTCGGTTCCATGGCTTGTTGTCCACAGGCCATGCTTTCAGTTCCCCTCACCATCTGGTCTCACTGTCACACAAATGCACTCTGTGTATTTTATGTGCACCCCATAAATCTGCCCCCCCCCCCAGAATATCCCTCAGTGCTCCTTGACCCGAGGGGAATAAAATCAGGTCTCCTATCCTTTTGTCCTTGACACCAAATTCCTGTGAATTCAGCCCAAGTTTACCCACCGGGAAGCGGGCAGCACCTGCGCACCCAGCTCAGAGGTAGTGTTGCTGACCAATTTCTCAGCCAGTACCCTTCCTTTGGGGTCTATTCCCGGCTCTCCCTGAATTTCCTCGGACAAGTCACTTCTTCCTCTCTTGGTTCCAGTTTCCTCATCTGGAAAAAGAGGGCTCTGGAGACAGCCACACCCTCCCCCTCTGACCTGGACAGGCGTGGGTTTGGCCCTAAGAGCAGCTCTGTCACAGTCAGGGGGCCTGAAAGAAGCCCGGACGCTTAGTTGGGATTAGTGCCCAAAAGCACGCTGGTGAAATGCTCAGGCCAATGCAGCTCCAGAAAAATTAATTGCTTTGTTGCTGCTAATGGAACCACCCACTAACCACACTCTCCCGCGTGTGCGATGGCAGGGCTCCCAGCCGTGGAGGTGGTTAAGGAAGAGCCTTCACACAGCCAGCCCTTGGGGGCCATCTA
This sequence comes from Rhinolophus sinicus, assembly GCF_057876585.1. NCBI lineage: Eukaryota > Metazoa > Chordata > Mammalia > Chiroptera > Rhinolophidae > Rhinolophus > Rhinolophus sinicus. The sequence continues at coordinate 55,710,562 of NC_142513.1, read as the reverse complement.
GGATGCGGTTGCTGTGGCTTTGTCCCCACCTGCTGCAGCGTCAGGAGCGTTCGCAGGCTTCACTCCCTTTGGCAGGACAGCCCTGCCCTTGTAGGTATCGCTCCCTGTTTTCCTCATCTCCTTGCACCTGAACAGGTGAAGACCATTCATGCAACTGTCCGTACCCTAACCAACGAGGCCGTGCGTGGCCTGGCCCAGCCTCCCTTCCGTGCCTGTCTCCTCTCTCCCCCGCTGTACCATATGCCTGTCATATGGGCCTCCTGGACCTTCCCGAAACACACCAGGTTCTTTCCCTCTTACCAGCCTTTGCACCTGCTGTTTCCTCTGGGACACTCTTACGGAGGCAACCAACCATCCCAGTGTGCCGAAAACTGTCCTGGTTTTAGCACTGAAAGTCCTATTTCCCAGGAAATGGCTCAGTCTTGGGCAAACAGGAGTGTTGATCACATGGCTGGTCCCTTCATGTCCTCAGGCTTTGCTTCGATGTCACATCCCTTAGAAAGGTCTTCCTAGACCCTTTATAAAATGGCACGCCCAACTTCCTGTTACTTCTCAGCACTTACCGCAGGCTAAGCTGGACTGAAACGTATTAATGGTCTGTCTCTCCCCCCTCCATATAGCGACTGGGGACCAACTCTTATTCCCCATTTAGAGGAAAGTCTGGCCCATCGGAGGCATTCTGTAAGTATTTTCTGTTGGACCGCTTTTAGGTCAATTGATGCTTTTTGGTTCTTCAGTCACAGATCGGAGTCCAGAGGCACTGGCGTCAATGTCACACTTTCCTAGGACATTTCAGGAGGCCGACTGGCCCTTGACTTCCCGGAGCTTGGACCCCTGATCACATCATGACGTGTTTAAGTACAGCCCAGGCTGCCCAGAGACGCGGTGACCAAGGCAGCAAACAGGCCATGAGCTCTTTAAACCTGCAGCAAAGTTTCACGGAGAAACATGGCATCTGCCACACCCCAATTTCAAGCCGAGAGTTATAATGTGCCCAAGAATGGGAGAATAGCTCAGGGCCACGTATCTACTCTGGGGTCATCACAAAGATGGAGTGCCAGCCCTTCACGCACGTTTCCTTGTTTAACTCTCACACCCTCTATGAGAGGTAGATGATATTACTTTGTTTTAGAAATGAGAAAACTGAAGCACAGAGAGACCAAGTAAATCACGTCGGCTGGGAAGGGGCAGCAGACACTGGAAGACAAGTTTGTCTGGTTCTAAAGCCTTCAGTCTTCTCTCCATACTAGATTGCTTCCTCATGTTACTAGCTATGCAGTAATTTTAAGCTAGAATGTGATGCTGCCGTAATAGTTTGGAGAATTCTATGCTGTCACCAAAAAATCCAGATACCAACATGCATGCACACTTTCTTAATATTTATATTTTACATTGTTTACATAGGAAAAGGTATTAAGCTAAACCAAAGTGACGTAGTGGTTGCATTGAGTGATAGATTTTTAAGCAAATTTTAAAAGAATTTCCAAGTATGTATTACTTATATACTTTTTTTTAAAAAAGAAATCAATGTGTTTATTCAGAGGGAAAGTTACCAACACCCTGTTTAGCTGAGATGAAGTGAGAGAGGGCTCTGGAGGTCTCAGATGTATAATTTCATTTGGTTTCGCGATGGCTGGAGGACAAAAGTGAGGATGGAAGAATAGGTCTTTCAAGCAAGAAGTTGGAGCAGAGAAAGGTCGATGGGACTGGACAATGTCTGTTTGGCATCAAAACTAAGGTGGGGTTTCACTGACAAGGGATGAAGACCCCGGTGGCCAGGATACCCTGAGTTACTGCACAAGGGCAAGACCACCGACAGGTACAGGCCTCAAACCAAGAACATGCCAGAGGGAAGGTGCTCAGCCCCCTTTCACTTACAGGGGGAGAAAACCAGGAGGAATCTACTTTTTGGATAGGTGTTTGGACCTGATCAGTTCCCTGAGAAGCTCTCCCTATGTCGCAGCCTTTAGATGCTTTGACAAAATGTAAGATCAACCCTGAAAAAGCCTGGTGTGTACTTTCAACCAAGTCTATTTTTCAGAGGCAAAAGATGGGGAATAGTGAAAAGAAAGACTTCTCTGTACAGGGAAATTCTATTGTTTAGGATGTTTTAATAATTTCCATGAAAATTTTATAAAATCCAGGACCCTGTGTGATTGGTGGACTTCTGTGGATGAAAGAACTATTGATTATGAACTCCTTTCTTTCGAAGGAAGGGAATTAAATTAAACATTCAGTCCATAATACCCAACCTCACCAAGCCACATAACCTTTCTGAGTCTCAATTTTGTCGCCTGGAACACGAGAGACTCGTCGGCTAGTGGTCAAGTTGAAGCGAGCGAAGGTACATGAAGAGCTCGACTGTCCATTGCATAGGAGCCTCCTTAGAAGCACCCCAAATATGTTACTGGCAGCAGAATACTCTTCTTCATAAACAGCAGTATGATCTAAACAGATAGCCCGGGCAGAGCTGCTTCTGTTAAGACATCCCTTCCCCTGGAGTCCCACACGAGGACCCAGGACTTCACAGAACACTGGTTTAAAACCATTTATGTGGCACGACGCCACCACACGTGCTGGGTGGTGATCCCACGCTCGCTTCCAGGCATCCTAAATAGAAAACACACATGCGTGTGAAGACACTGCCAGCTCCAGCTAGCCGGGACTCCTGGGGCCACATCCACACCCTCGGAACTGCTCTCTGCCTCTGAACCTGCATCTTACACCAATGCCTCACGTTTTCTCTTCATTGTCAGTGCCATGCCCCCCCCTCCAAGTGTGGGCTTAGAGGGAACCCCAATCCCCTTTCAACGGAACCTGGATGGAACCACCCCCCATCCACACACAAAAGGAAAAGGAATCCAGAAGGCTGATCTGTTTCACACCCTGGGTTAAAAATTTGGAACAGCACAGTGTGTGTATGCACCCACAGGTCTCAGTTTAGACAAACTTACTAGATCTCGGAGTCTTATTTTCTGTGAAGGAGCCAGACAGCAAGTTAAAAAGCGTATGATTCATAAGTTTTGCATTCATTAGTGCCATTGCCATGCTGCCAAACGCATCACCGTGACTCACAGCCCCCAGTGAGCCTATGAGCCAGAGGATTCATTTTATCCTTTCATTTTATTCATCGCTTTTCCTTCCCTTTCAGTGCTTCCCCGGGACTGTCTCATGGGCAAACTTTCACCTGTGCTCAGATCCGGGATTACAGGGGTAGGAGGTGGGGACTGGCCTCCCACTGGCTGCCCACAGCTGGGTGGGATGTTTTTCCGGGAGGGTCGAGGCCCCAGCCGAGAGGGTTCTTAGCCAGGACAGAGGAAAGCCTTAATTTCCAGAAAAAGTCACACCTCAGATGCCAGTGTCTAAATCTTCGCCCCAAGGTATCAGAACCTCCTCCCTAATGTTTTATAATTTTGCTCAGTAGCGTAGACAACGTATTTTCTCTTTAACCTGACTCTCCTAAAATTCTTAAGTGGTCCTCATCGTGAACAGGCACTTTATAGAAAAAGCATAAGAAGAGATGTTTGCTCCCTCATATAATGAAATAATTTGCATTTAAAACAACAAAATACCAATTTCTTCACCACCTAACAGATGGCAGAGATCAACAGCGTTGCTACGATGCCGTATTAGCAGGTGTGGAAAAGGATTTTGAAGGGAGAGTACATTTGCATCACCCCACTGGCAGTGGCCACCACAGCGTAAAAGGTACGTGATCCCTGATTCAGCAATTCCACTCCCGGGCCTCGATCCCCGAGTGACAGTGGCCCACGTGAACACCGCTGAGGAAACAGCCAGGCCTGTGCACGCTGGGCTCGCTTTCAATGTAACCTCAGATCTCCCACAGGCAGCCAACCCCGCTCAGCAATTCTACCACCCTCTAGTCAAATGACTTTCTGCTCCTCTAAACGACCGACCGTGTCACACAGGCCCCGCACTTCTGAAACCTCCAACTTGTCGGCTGGAGATCCCTCCTCGGTCTTCGTGGAGAAAGACAGGCAGAAACAAACTTGTTTTCCCAATTAAAGAACTGTGGCAGGAAGATAGCACAGATTTGGCAGCAGCCTCAGAGGTAAATGGGTTTAAATGTCACACAGGAGCAAGAGACGTTAAATGTCACACAGGAGCAAGTCATATAAACTCTCTAAAACTCGGGCTCTTCATTTATGTGACGAAGATCCTGGCCCCGGCCATGAAGAAAACAGAAGAATCAAAAATGGCTCCTAGGTTTTTGGCCTAAGCAGTTGTATAGATGGCGGCACCATGAACTGAGATGGTGAAGGTTTAGATCAGTGATTCTCAAAGGGTGGCCCCATGGCCAGCAGCACGATATCACCTCACCTCCACCCCAGACCTGCTGACAGTGTGTTGTTACAGAAGATGATAAGAGACTCAGAACCGTGCCCTGGTTGGCCAGAGGAGGGGGAAACAGTCAAAAGCAAGAGAAGAGAGGGCCACCCAGGAGATGGTTCTGTCTGGAAGCCTAGAGGTGGAAGTCTTTGAAGGGGAAGGAGGGCTGACCGAGTCAGATGCTGCTGGCAGGTCTGGTAAGGTGGCCCTAGGAAATGGACCTCCTGACTCGCAAGATGGAAGCCACTGGCAAGGTAGGAGGTAAGAGCTGCTTCAGAGGAACGCTGGGCGAAAGACTGCCTGAATTGGCTGAGGAGGGACTAAGAAAAAAGGAAATAGAGAGAGAGAATTGACAGCCCATTCAAGGACATTTTTCTATGAAAGGGGACAGAGAAATGGGCCACTGCCAAGATCTTCATTATTTATAGGAAGAAACTGAATTTCCAAGAGTTTATATGACTTGATCCGAAGTCTCATATGAAAAGGTGGCATTTAAACCCACTTACCCTTGTGGCTGACTGTCACCAAAATCTATGCTATCTTCCTTCCCCAGACAGACCACCCATAATTTTTCAGGTTGTTTTTTTTTCTCTGGGTTGTTTTCCCGTAGATATTGGAAAGAAACAAAGTTCCCCAGTTACTCCTCCAAGCCTCTTGTCAGGCAGTGACTTGTTTTTATTATTATTGGAAAAGAGATCTTAGTAGAGAGAAGCAGGGGTGAGGCCCCAGGCCGGACTTCGTACCTTCAAAAGCAAAGGCCTCCTACTAATTCTCCCCCATAAGAACTTTCACAGAAGGAGAACATTCAAAGAGATAACGAGAAGAAAGATCGACACTCCCTGCCTTTGATTGTTTCAAATTAACAAACCAGTACTTCCTTGTACAAATGGATTGACTCTGACGGCCACGCGAATCTGAGGCAGCCGAAGAAGATGACCCCCAAATGAGCACAGCATGGGCAACTCAATGCTACCCTGAGATGGGGTCATGACTGCCCTGTCACTCACTGTCTTCCTAAGGACATCAGATGGCGTTCCCTCCCAGCGTCTGGGCCATCAGATTGGCTGTTAGATCTGAATTCATCCTGTGTGGATGCAAAAGGCACTTGATGCAGTCAACCCAAGAGCGGCTGAGAGCCAGCAGTGGATGCCAATAGAGGTATTAAAATTATCTCCTGATCAACAGGTTTGGCTGATTTTACCCCTTTCGAACCAGATGTTTGGAACCTTGATTGTACAATGCTACTTTACACCCTTGAAATTATAACCAAATGCGTTGAAACAAATAATCAAACTAATGAAACATAATCAAATATCCATGAAACAATCAAACTAGGGAAAGGAGATCTGATTTGATTTTCACCCTGAAATTAAAAATAAATGTTGTCTGATGTTCTTTCTTTCGTTGCAAAAATAACCCATGAATGTTGTAGAAAAAAAAAAGAGGACTCACATTTCAGCAGTGTGGCAGACATGGAGAGGCCCCACCCTCCCACCCCCCAATTCCCATTCAAGGAAAGACCTGTTGCCCCTCTGGGACGTGAGCAGCAGAAGGATCCAGATGTCAGATCCTGGAGCATTTGCCTCAGCTCTCAAGTGCTCTCTTGCCCAGGGTCATGCTCTCCCTAGGGAAGTCCATGGCCAGAGACTCATCACTGATGCCAGGGCCATTTTGGCCCAACAGGGGACAACTGTGATGGGCCATGCATGCTTCAGAGCCCTCTGGGGGTCGGCCAGAGCTAGTGTTACTCCTTGCTTTGCCTCTCACAGGTGTGGGAGCCCCAGAAAACTCCCATCTCAGCATCTGCTTCCAGAGAACCTAACCTGGGTTAATCGGTACTGGGTGTGGTCCAAGAAAACAAGCGATAAGATGGAGGGTCACTGGATGACTGGCTGGCAATGAGGATGCCATCACCGGTAGGTGGAGTGCAGGCAGTTTTGTTGCTAAAATTCTCACCTTTGATGAATTGGGCTGGGGAACCAGCTGAAGGGAATGCCTTAGCTAGTGTGACATATCAGAAGCGTGTACCAGGGTGGGGGTAGGGGACAGGAACGACAAAGACAGTGGACTGGATGACTATTACGCACCACTGATATCCTAAACATGTCAAATGAGAAGGTGCTCACCCATCCTCAGTGAGGGACACACACCTGGGTTCTTTTTCCTAATGACAACGTGGCTTTCATGTCGAGCCACTTCTTAGACGCCCCTGCAGCTTGGCAGGGATCACGAGTGTGTAAATCAGACTAGATGTAAAGCAACAGAGAGGGCTGGACCCTGTTGAGAGCCGGACAGTGTGTGTGGCCTTCCGGCTCAGAAGCATTTATAAACACTTTGCTGGTCCAGGAAAATATTTGGGGGGATTGCATCAAAATTGGGCTATGAGTTTATGTGCCGTGATTTATACTGGAGTGGCAGCTGGTGAAAAATAGTTGTTGCCTCCAAATATGGAGGGAAAAAAGCACTCTGTAGGCAAAACCAACTGCCTGATACAGTGACCTAGAAGCAGTAAGTCTTTACTACAAAAAAACGTCAGCCTGGGCCGGCCCGGTGGCTCAGGCGGTTAGAGCTCCATGCTCCTAACTCCGAAGGCTGCCGGTTCGATTCCCACATGGGCCTGTGGGCTCTCAACCACAAGGTTGCCAGTTCAATTCCTCGAGTCCCGCAAGGGATGGTGGGCTCTGCCCCCTGCAACTAAGATTGAACACGGCACCTTGAGCTGAGCTGCCTCCCGATGGCTCAGTTGTTGGTTGGAGCGCGGGCTCTCAACCACAAGGTTGCCAGTTCAATTCCTCGAGTCCCGCAAGGGATGGTGGGCAGCGCCCCCTGCAACTAAAATTGAACACGGCACCTTGAGCTGAGCTGCCGCTGAGCTCCCGCATGGCTCAGTTGATTGGAGCCTGTCCTCTCAACCACAAGGTTGCCGGTTCGACTCCCGCAAGGGATGGTGGGCTGTGCCCCCTGCAACTAGCAACGGCAACTGGACCTGGAGCTGAGCTGCGCCCTCCACAACTAAGACTGAAAGAACAACAACTTGAAGCTGAACATAACCCTCCACAAAGATTGAAAGGACAACAATTTGACCATTGTTCCCCAATAAAGTCCTGTTCCCCTTCCCCAATAAAATCTTTAAAAAAAAAAAAAAAAAAAAAAAAAAAAAAAAAAAAAAAAAACGTCAGCCGAAAAGGGCCAGCAGGAAACTCCGAGACGGACCAAGTGCACAAAATTTAATCAGCGTTCCCTTCTTGGGAAGCAAAACTAGCTGTCTTCAAACACATACGTGAATGAACAAATGAGGACAGCTTCTGGGTCCAGGCTTTGCTTTCTCCTTATGTGCTACAGGAGCAGAGCGCTCTCACTTTCAGAGTCTGGGAGTAATCAGAGATGCATTTATAAATACACCCACACTTGCCGTGACTCTCAAAAGCTCCACTCCCCAGCCCTGGAGGGCTGACTATAGGAATCCATTAAGTTAATGAGGCACTGGGTGCGGCCATGTCTGAGCAATGCGTTCCAAGCATCAGCCCATAACTGAATCGGGAATCATTTGCAAAGCTCTTGCTTCTATTTCTTAAGTATTGGAGCCCTGCACCCAGAGCTGGGCACATAGGACAAGGTATTTAATATCTTGCATGAGCCGTGAGGACACAAATGCTGTACTAATATCACCCTCGTCCTCTTCTCCAATGAAGTGGACTTGCTGTTTTATACACCATCTGCTTCTTGGTCCACTTATATCAGGATAACTAAGGAAAGAGGGGACATTTCAGATTGTTTAACTTTTGGATTCAAATAGCTAGAAGTGCGCGTCTACTTTGGCTGTGCCCAAATCAGGGACAGTGCAAGGTGTTGATCTAGTATTGATTTCTATTACTCATTATCTTAAGAACGGCTCAAATTTAATTTCTTCACCAAGGCTAGAAGAGGCGTTAAGAAAAGGACCTTTAAAAAAAAAACCAAGATGAAGACGACGACGAAGAAGAAAAAGATAAGCACCGCTCTGCAGGGGTAACTTGGATTTTCCAACCAGTTTTTGGTGAGCCGTGTCCATCTCCCTTCAATGTGTTTGTCTTCGATACTGATTGCCAGAGAGACTGTCTACTTTTCAGCTCAATTCCAATTATGTGGTGATTGCAACTGGCTTCTGTTGAGTCTCCCCAGGTCAATGAGGAAAATGCAAGAGTGTTGCTCTTCCTGTTCTCATCATCTCAATTTCTCTTGGACCCTCAGACCTGAGGTAGCCCAATAATTCCACTTCATTTTCACCTCTCTCTCGCACAGTGCCACCTGGTGGCTCCCCTTAGCTATTACAGTAGGCAAAAAAAAAAAAAAAAAAGCATGGACTAGCCTACGAAACCAGGGAAATTAAAACACTGGGGATTGACCACACAAAAGAAATCAAATGACTGACAGAGAGAGAGAGAGAGAGAGAGAGAGAGAGAGAGAGAGAGAGAGAGAGAGAGAGAGAGAGAGAGAGACTCCTTTCGTGGAACAGCCCATAAATTCACAAGTTGTGTGAAAGCAGAACAAGGATTGATTCTGTGGAGAGTGGAGACTATTTTACAAAACATCAAAACCATATTATTCCTATCCATGTATTCTCTGAAAATACCTTTTATATTGCAGTTTGTCAATGGATGAAGATGACCTTTGAATGGTTAACCATTCTCTGTGGAAGCCCTCTCTTTACCAGCTTCTGAAAGCAAAACTGTACAATGGTTTGCTATTATCTAGCAAATTATGATGAATCATCAATACTATTGATATTTAAGGGTTTATCCTTTCAAATAGCTGCAGGGACCTCAGAACCGTAATTGTTGTTTCACACAAATCGTTTTGCTCTCTCTCACAATGGCTAGCAGTAGTCTTGGGTCCTGGCTGGTGTTTTGCCATGTGAAGGAGAAAAAAAAAAAACACAACAAAGTGGCAATTATCTATTTCAGCAGTTACCTTCTTTTAGCTGAAAATGTTGAAAATGACAACAAAATGTTCTCGCGTGTGATTTTTAAATTTCTCTCTTTTTTTTTTTAAATTGGTACTGCTTAGTGATTTCCATCCCATCGCTATTTGCGGTCAATTCCTTTCTAGAAAGGGAGAAAAAGAGTTCTTTTCCTGCCAGCTTCATCTTTCCCATTGATTTCCTCACCCAACACATGCCCCTAATGGAGCCTGAAATGAAGGCAGCTTTGCTTTTGCTTCCGTCCTCTGTCAGCACACCTCTGCTAGAGGCCAGCTACGGTCTGAGCCCCGGACACGCCTCCGGCAGGAAGGGCATCTGCCCCTCCCAGATGCTGGCAAACAGAAGGGAAGGCAGGGGAGGGAGGGGGAAATGCATTCCCCCTTTGCTAGGCCTGGACCCATAAGAGAACATGATCCTTTGAAATGAGCTGCACTACAGAAAATGAAAAGCTTTATAAAATCGGTGAGAGCTGGCAAGTTAGCTATCCAGGTGGAAAAGGCGAATGACAAGACTGGGAAAATGGAAGGTCCTTATAAAAGGCCAGATGAAAGTCCCTTATACCTTACAAAACTGCACAATAAGCATTACAAAACACACCCGAAATGGTCCAAATGGGGATGATTCACACAGAGAACAAAGAGAAAGGAAGGACGGCTGCAAAGGAAGTCTTCCAAGTGGTTCTCCCTGCCTTTCCGACCTTCCCTCACACACTTAGAAACCACAATCTACACTAACAGCTGAGACCGTGGACTTGAGCCAGTGGGTCCCTCTGGTAAAATTTAGCGTTTGGCTGAGGATCTTATGGACACTTAGAGAGATATAATATCCCGCCATGAATCTTTCCAGGTCTGAGACCCCGGCTTTTTCCCTTTGAAAGAAAACGAAAAACTCAAGCTGGCCTTCTTAATCTCTCTGGGACCTGGGCACTGCTATATTGGGAAAAATCACGAGGCATTGCTGTGACTCAGTCTGTGAGTAGCTTAAGTGCTCACAGGGGTTGCCATTATGTGCCATTCTACCTCCCTGTGATGTCAGCCGGCTGGAAGCCACCACGGCTCCCGGGGCCACTCAGGAAAATTTACGGAACTGCTCTCAGACCAAGAGTGACCCAGCACTCATTTGTCATCTCAATGAATTTCCAGAAACCTGCAAAACAGGCTATATTTACTCCATTGGATCAAGGCAATCGTGGGGGGGTTCTGTTACTGACCAAGGACTTGGAAGCAAACAAATCATAGCTATAACCAATAATATGTTGACAGAAAGGCAGGTATACAGCTACAAATCTCTACAATCATTTAGAATTGTCAAAATTATCTCCCTGTTGGTAAACATTTACTCTAAGCTTCAGTTATCCATGGGATTCTAATGTACCATAGAGAATATTTGTAACACAAAAATATGCAACCCTACTACTAGGTCGTAAACACAGTATTTCCAAAAAAAAAAAAAAAAAATGCTAACTCTAATGAATGTTAAGTAGTAATAATGCCCTTTTGGAGTTTGGAAGAATTTGAGATAATGTGGATTTAATAAATCTCTCTAAAAGAAACAAAAAGCTGTCTGGAGAAACTTAAATCACTGCCTTCTTTTTCATCTCAGTAAATTTCCTCCTGCAAAAAAAAAACAAAAGAAAAAGAATATCCCGAAATATGTAGTGGTCACATAGCTGCCCTCCAGGAGAGGACGATTCACCTGAAAAAGAGCAGTGCATGATGGGATGCCTTAAATTCCTAGCCAAGGCCTTTATTTGTGAAGATTTGATCCTCACATTTGCGTTCCCCCTTCACCCGTCCCTTTAATATATCCTCGGTTTTGTTGCCACAAAATCACAGCACCAGAGTTTGAGCAATGGGACAGCAGAGAGGGGAAGTGACCGACCGGCAGGATGTGGGGTGTCCTGTGGGCATGAAGCCACCTCCTCTCCCTGCACACGGCTCTCTGACCTGCCCCTTTACTCCAGAAGCTGGGGTTTGGCTGTGACCCAAAGCAATCAACAGAGAAGCCCAGGTTAGGTGATGACCAGGTGACATCAGGTGAGAAGACTATGAGAGGGAAGGCTCGCCAGTGCCACCGGAGCAAAGCTGTGCCGACTGTGGGTTTTTTTCGCCCCATCGGAAATTGCAATCTGAATATTAGGTAGATACTTACAAAACATCAAAGAAAGGTAGGAAATTGTGCGCAAAACCAATTTTCTTTACTAAATATGTGTGTGTTTATATTGGGTTATTGAGAAAGAATATTAAACCCTGGCAGGAAAAAAAAATTCAGTGCAAATAGGCACAACAAATTTTAATGACTTTTTTTTCCTGATTACAGAGTAATTTATGATCACTGTAGAAAATTTATAAAATGGAGAAAAGTATGGAGAAAAATAAAGAACCACCCCATTTCACCACCCCGAGAGAACGACTGTTGCACTTTGTACCTGCCCTTTCCATTTTCCCATTGTCCTCAATAATAAATAAAAGTCCATATGGCATGATTGCTAACTCTATGCTGGCGTTCTGCAAAGTACTTGAGGTACCATTGGTTCATTCTTAACTGAAACTTGCAAGTTAAGTGTGATTATCTTCTCCATTTCCTGTCAAGGAAATGGAAACGCAGAGAGGTCAAGATCACACAAAAAGGTAAATTCTGAACAATGATCGCAAAATCATCTCTAAACCAGTCCTACTCAAAGTGTGATCCACGGCCCAGCACTGGTGCGTGAACAGTGTGTTACTGGCCCACGCTGAGATGCCACGGAAATTGAAGACACCGCAGTTAGAAACTGTTATTTTGTGACATCTATGCGTGTGACCCCTCTTGATGAAGAGGGCTTGGAGGTGCCTAACACACGCGTGTCACATGGTGTGAATTGCATACTGGCCATGCGGGGGGCATATATCCTGGTGGCAATCGATGAGACATTTAAAAACAAACAAAAACCCTGGTCCTGCACCACAAATATTTTGAGACGCACTGCTCTAAATCATGTTTTTAAATACAGGTATTGTCAATATTCAGCTATGGTGACCATCCAGTGGATCAGGAGACAACTGCCACTGAAAAGATAGTTTGTTGCCCACAGGGGTGGGCACACCATTCCAGGCAGCCACAGGGGGAAGCACCAGGGTTGTCAGGAGGCAGAGGGAGGGGAAAGGAAACATGGGAAAGAAGCTATGTTGTGGTTTCCGTGGAAAGGAACAGGTGACACGGGGTAAACTGCCTTGGGATTGGCTGGTTTGCATAATTTCAGTGGGCTCTGGGGCGTGGGGGCTGTCCCTGGTCATCTGGTACCTGGCCTTAGGGTGACTTGTCCAATCTGCTGGGGGATAGAGGCCCAGAGCCCATAAAGGAAGTGGGGGGTGTGGGCTCTGGGTTGGTTGGTTTGTATCTGAAAGGCACACTCCCAGGCAAATCCTGTACTGTCTGTAGGAACTGACTAACTCTGGGAGGAGTACTTTCCGGGGTCAGAAAAGCCCTACATGTCAAAGCATTAGAATCAAAAGAGCCGTGTAATCAAACTCCACTGCCTCCCTAGGGTGATAACCATGAAATGAATGCAGCAAAGGAGGGTGCTAAGAAATAGAAAGTCGCAACAGTCTGCAACTCAGCTACAGAAACAGCTCTGTTGCCCACAAACTACGTGATTTCTAGTCAGTGACTTGGCAAGTCCTCGCTCCACATGGTCATCTTAAAGGGGCGGATAAGGACGCGTGTGCAGAGCTGGAGACCAACACGAGAGAAAAACCTGCCGTGTTCCTTCCGATTCCCATGATGGCAAAGCCGCCAGTTGTCCGCATGTCTGCCCTTCCCTCTTCCATAGCAGACTTCTTCCTGAGCACACAGAAGGCCAGACACAATGAAGATTTGTTTCACGCTTCCCTTGCAGCTAGGTGTGGCCACGTGACAGTGTCCTGGATAAAAGGGAGTCAGCAGGAGCGCTGTGTGGCAGCTTTCAGGAACTTTCCCCTCCTCATTATCTCTTCCTCCATTCTATTGCTTGGAACCTGGATGTGGTGGGCTATGAAGGAAGGGCTTCCACATGGGGACGGTGGAGAGGAAAGCAGGGAAGGCATGAATCCCTAAGGACCGGGGACCTGTACATGAGAGAGACATAAACTTCTGTCTTGAATAAGCCATTGGCATTTGGGGTTTACTGCTGCTTGTAGCTAAACCTAATCCAAACTAATGCACTCATGCAGCCAAAACACTGGTCTCGATCCTCCCCCCGTGTTTCCAGTCTGCTTTGTCCAATCTGACTGGGGGAACTGGGAGGAGAGAACGCGTAACCAGAAAGACTCCATTTGAGGCAGGGGAGAGGTAGAAAAAGACACCCAGCGGGGCCTTTTACAAGAAACCCACTTGTGGCCGATGGGACACCCTGCTTGGACCCATGTTTTGTGCTAAGATCCCAGCAGGCAGACATTCTGGTAAATGCAGGCAGGATCTGGGACATGATCCCACCTGGAGATCACTTAGAAATGGGATTTCACCAGCACACTCACCAAAGTGACCGTGACCTTGGCAACTTCGTGTTACCACTGGTCACCCGGGTTGTGCTAGAGAGGACTCATGCTGGTTGTTTGCAAAGCCCTTACTAAAAATGACAACGTATACACTCACAATTCAATAGACTGGACTAAAAACAAAGGCAACACATACTCAGAACTCATCACTTCCTAGTTTTAGTTTCTGCCTTCTACTATAGGTAATAGTAATTACCTATAACTATTAATAGGTAATAGTAATTAATAGTACTATAGATAAGATCTTTTACATAAATATGCTCTTGACCTTATTTCATTGATTGCATGTATGTGGTAGAAACACTCTGGCTAAGTGTATCAGTGCACACCTCTTTTCAACATCACCTTCAGTTACGTGATGGTGGTGGCTGGAAATTGGCCATAGCTGGAACAGGCATAGAATGGGTTTCTACTAGGTTGGTGCAAAAATAACTGCGGTTTAAAAGGTTAAAAACTGCAATTACTTTTGTACCAACCTGCTAGACAATGTGGGACCAGAAGAGGAATAAAGGTCCCCACCTCATGGGAGTTTCTAATCTCATTGAAATGTCATGACAAACAAAATAAAACAGTATATGTGCCAGAGAATTAGCACTGAACCTAAGCAGGAGGCGGGAGAGCTCAAATCTGTTCTCAGCTCTGAAACTAGCAACGGGCCTTGTGGGCAATTCTCTGGGTCTCTGGGTCCCCGAGGTTTCCATCTGTAAGATCCCACAGGAATCTAAGCTCCACAGCGGAACTGTGCCTGTGACTCACGCCTGCATCCCCGCCCTCTAGCTTAATTCCAGACACACAGGTGATGCAACAACATGTGTTACGTGAGTGAATGGACAGGAAGGCACTATCTCCACCCAACCCTTCCAGCTCTGAGAATGTAGAGGCCTGTGGTCCACAGAGAGGCTAAGAGAAGTGACTCAAGTCTGACAGTTAGGGATGATTGACACCAGCCAGCTTCCTGGGATGCCTCATGAGAAGGCGGGGTCATGCTGGACTGGGACAAAGCTGGGTGAGCTGATGCAGAGGAATCTGATTCAGACATCACAGTGACAAGTCCGCTGATGCACTGGGGGGCTGGGGGGACGCTCCTTTTTCTTTACCTCTGCCTTCTCGTACCTGACTTTGCGCTTTGGTTCAAAACCATTTTTAGTCCCAACTGAAGAGTCTGGAAAAATCCCAGCCAAAAATGGAATTATCCCCCATCTCCACTATCACCTCACGTCCACCTCCAGCTGCTGCCCCGTCCATCCCGAGGTCTCTTGCTGATAATCCCAGAAACATTTACAGTAATCGCTTGGGTGCATTTCTTTTCTTTCTTTGGTTAATACACAATTTTGCTATTTACAAAAGCTACAAATGGAATGCAAATGTGTCCATTTACTTTTCTACCTTGTTACCCCTAGGATTTTGATTCTGAATGGGAGAACCATTGCATTTTCGAGAACATTCAAATTTAGTGTAAATTTTAAGAGAAGGCAGGTTTTCTCAGTTATTGGAGGTGCAGAAACACAATAGCCCATCAATCTATTCTGACTATGATATTCTATCTCTTTACACCCCCTTACACACACCCCCTCCCCCCACAAAGAGCTGTTCACAGCTCCTCCTTCACAGATGATGGAAAACAAGGCCATTACCACTTTGTACTTAACATTCTAAACTGCTTTCTGAGCAAGTTCCAGGGTGTTAGGTGCTAGGTCAGAAATTTAGATACTAAAATTATTTGTTTGTTATTATTATTTTAGGTTGGATTGACTGAAAGTACCAGTCTCTTCCACGTGAAAAGGTGAAAACTGAGATTTATGATTACGGTCTCACCAACGATGAAGGGTGTTCAGTGAGCGAAGATAAATTTGTTCCCTGAATCCTGACATCCTGGAACTAAGAGGATTCAGTCAAACCCAAAGGTGGTGTCTGTTTACAAAGCCATTGAGAGCTGCCCGAAGAGCTGGCCGGGTCCCTGGCCATCGTGTGATCCCAGAAGTCACTGAGACCAGGGGAGGCCGAAAGAATTAAAATTCCCTCTCTGACAACTGAGCCATCTGGGGCAATTTAGCCTCTTTTACGCCTCAGTTTCCACAGATGTAAAATGAAGACAGTGGAAGCCCTGTGAAACACTGCCAGGAGGATTCTTTATTCCCCCCCAAGAAGGAGTTCAGGTGAAAACTCCTCATATTTGGGGGTGAGAGTTGTGTGTGTGTGTGTAGTTTAGTTAGATGTGCAAACGGTAGATACAGTTTGGGGGTTTCCACGAATTTCAGCTCTGGGTGGCAGTCCTCACTGGGGGTTGGCAGCTGGAAGGGGAAGCATGCCGTGCCCTTAGCCAGTGTCCAGATAAGGAAGGGCTGTCTGGCTGCTGACCCCATTCATGGTGTGACCCCAATAGGCCCCCTCAGGCCTCTGCAGAGCAGCTCCTCTACCCCGCCTTGATATGCACTTCCCGCCGCATTATTAGTTGTCTGATTAGCTAATATACTCTAGTGATTGAGTTAAAATGTTAATGAATGGTAACGACTTTTAATTGGCTGCGATTCCTGTATTACGCTCCTCTGTCTTAACCCAAACATTCGGTGACGTAGCCTACAGCAGTGATTCCTGGAGAAACCAAGGCAGAAAAAAATAGGACTTGCTTTGACAGCGGGATCAGACGGAGAGGAAGGAAGGGTCAGGGTGACCCAGCCAAGCGCGTGCCCATGTGGCCGCTTACCCAGCGTCAGCACACACGACACCTGGCTGCCAACCTGCTCAGGCGTCCTCCTCCTTCCAAATACCAGTACAAGCTCAGTTTTCGGAGCCAGCGCTCAGATCACCGTTACAGCAGCTGGCCCACGTGAATTCAAACCTTAAGTGCCCATAGAAAGTAGTTCATGGTCAACTATCACAAGGAAGTCTCAACACCCCGAGGAGAAGCCCATCTCAAGTACTCTCAGTGCAAGAGTAGCCTTTGCATTACCAAGCTCGCTCTATTTCCCAGCAGATGGATTGAGGGGCGTCGCTTTGTGGGTCTGGCAACGAGGCTTGCTCTCTAAAGGGTGGAATTGCTCAGTAAGATTCCACTTTTCCTGGCTGCTCTTAATGACTCGTCTCAAGTGGATCCAAAGAAGGAAGGCTCTGAACCTGGGATAATAACGTGGGCCATCTAACAGGAAAGGGAAATCGACTGATGAAACAGAGCCTGTAGCAATGAGGTGTACCTGACCTGGAATGAATCTAGGATCACGGCAATCTCCCCATGAAGTACAGGACAGTCAGAGTGTAATTGGTAGAGAAGCAAAGAGCAGAGGGGAGGCCAGCCAATTTCTTTTTTGCTCTCTTGGGAGATCTTATTAATCAATTATAAGCTACTCTGGGGACCCTAGTTCTGTTGTAGCTCACAATCTCACACCTTCATTATGCACTTGGACAGCTGTCTTCTTTCTGAACCATGAGCCACTAGAGGGCAGGAAATGTGTGTCTCTCTCCTTTTAGTATCTCTGGTCCCTAGTTCAGAGCCTGGCACAGGGCAAGTGCACAATAAATATTGCTGAGTGATGAAGGGAATGAATGACTGAAATACTATGCAGGGTAACAGCTGTGCCCTGTTCTTACCTCTCCTTATTCAGATATCTCCAACCATTCATCTCAGAAAAACAAGACAAGACAATGACAAATCCAGCTCCACAATTCTTGAACCACCTATCAAGCAAGACAGAGGGAAAGATCTAGGCCCTCAGAAAACTCGGAGGCAGGAGGGTTAGACCACGTGGCCTAACCGTGGCAGGCAGGTGCAGCTGGGCAACCATCTTTTGATGTCTGCTACCACCTTGACGGGACAGGGAGTGTGACACGCAACAGTGCACTCAACTTCAGAAAGTCCCCCTCTAAGGCAACTACGTGGTGTTGCAGAGAAGCTCCCTGAACTGGGAGCAGAGGTGCATGAATCTTGCAAGGGGCGGAGGGAAACAATGAAATGCTATCAAGGGACTTGGTACACCCTTCCTCTGGGCAAGACACGTGTGCTCCCCACACTCTCCAGTTTCTCCTGCTGCTTCCTTCTCCTGTTCTGCCTGCAGGCTGTCCAGCAGCTGCCCAGCTGGAGAACCTCCCGCCTGCCCCTCCTTCCTACACACCAAGAGGCAGAAGGACCCAGGGCACAGGCCGTGCTTTGGTGGGGAAATCAAAAAGGGCCTCTTGCCTTCCCAGGGTCCCCCTGAAGAGTTTTACCACTGCCAGGCCCTCCCCACGACCCTCTCAGGCCTGGCTCTGTAGGGGTGGCCCTGGGAGCACAGCCAATCTGCCCCTCTCATTTATTTGGGAGTGCTTTCCAGGCAGTTAGGACATTCCATATAAGCTTTTTCAACAGGACTCTTTTCCCCCAAACTCAAAGCCCAGGCACCATTTCATAAACCAGACGATCATTTCTGGAGAACTACATTTCCTGATTTCAGGATTGTTACAATGAACGCAAAAAAAAAAAAAAAAAAAAAAAAAAAAAAAAAAAAAAAAAGAATATCTGATTCCAGTAAAACTTAATGGGGCCCTTCCCACCCCAGGCTAAGGATTGGTGCAAAATGTAATTTGAGTTAAACTGCCTAAGGCTGGGAAAGCCTAAAGTATCTGGGCATGGGGGCAGGGGGCCTTGTGGGAGCCATGTTTTCTAGCAGACCTTTACATCAAGATAGGGCTGGGGCCTCAGGAGGCAGGGGGATTGGTTTTGCCAGGAGAGGGCTAGAGCTGGGGAAACGAAGCCCAGCCTTAGGTACCGGGAGGGCCAGGCTACGGCAGGCGCTGAGTCTGCCACTGTGGGTAGGGCAGCCACTCCAGGACAAGCCAAGGGTTCCAGCCACGACTGTGAGACCGCAGGCAACTCAGGGAGGCTCTCTGAACCCAGTCTGTCCTACCAATGGAGACAAAGATGACCGCCTGGAGGGGGTGGCTTCTCGCGGGCTCAGCACCGTGCCCACAAATTGCAAATTGGACCTACGCCGAAGTTGGCCTGTCTTGGATATTTCTTTTCCCCTCCCCTTCCCCCATCCTCCCCTCCTAACTCATCGATTGCTGAAACATCTGCCTGGCTGAAACCACCTCCTCGCCGCACTCTGGGGCTGTCCCGAGGTGTTGGTCTTTGTGTTGGGAAAACTTTGCAAGAAAGCGAAGGCGCTGGACAAAGAGCGAGCGAGCGAGGGCGTTTGCCAGCCGGCAGGGTACCGGGCGGTGCGCGCTCTTCCCTGAGCTCAGCTCGGTACTCGGACGCGCGCGGTGCCCAGAGCTCAGCCGCGCTAGGCAGGGAGTGGCAGGCTCCGGCCACATCCCAGAGCCCTCGGGAGCTACAGGAAGGCAGGCGGGAGAAGCCCAGGCGGGTGGCTGGACATTGGAGTTGTCCTGAGGTGGGAGGAGGCGAGCAGGGGCGCGGAGCAAAGCTGTCAAACTGCGTGCGGAACCCCACGCGGGGCGGGGAAAGGGAGGGGAGGGGAGGAGAGAGGAGGGGTGGGCGGGAGCCGAGAGGGAGCGAACGGGCTCGTTGCGCCTGAGCAACCCCTGTCTGCCGCTGTCGCCGCCGCCGCCACCACCACCGCTGGCCCGGACTCGCCCGGGGTGCAGGGTGTCTGCCCCGCTGCGCGCCGCGCGCGGAGGCTCCAACGCCTGCCGCTGCGCCCTCCAGCCCCGCTCCTCGCGCCGGCCCGTGCGGGTCCCGGCGGGCGCGAGGCCACCATGCAGCTGCAGTTCCGGAGCTGGATGCTGGCTGCGCTCACGCTGCTCGTGGTCTTCCTCATCTTCGCAGACATCTCGGAGATCGAAGAAGAAATCGGGTAAATAGCTGCGCTCGGGCCCGTGCCGAGCCCTGGCGGGATCTCTCTGTCCTCCATACTCCCCGCTCCCCCCAGCCCGCTTTGTGTGCGCCGCACCCCCCTATTTCTCCCCAGGAGAGGTGGGGGACTGTTGTGGCCGGGGGTGGCGGTGCCGGGGGCCCGGGACGGTTTGGTGAGCGGAGGGTGGGGGCGCGGCTGTCGTGGGGTGTCTCCCAGCGGGGAGCATGGGCAGCTTCCATCTGACCCACGTCAGGGAGCAGACTCACCCACCCGATCCCCGAGTGTCCGCGCACGACGTCGCGGGGGTTGAGGGAGGGCGCCGGGGAGTGTCTGGAACAGGCGGAGGGACCGAGAGTGGAGGAGGCAGGAGTTTCTTTGTCTTCAGCTCGGCCGCTTTCTCGCCTTGGCAAAGTGGGCAGGGGACGCGCGGGGATCTCTGCGCTGGGGGAGGGGATCCCCGGGCCCGAGCAGAGGGCGGGGGCTCTGCATGGGCTCCCGGGAAGGGGTGTGTCCGCAGTACACAGAGACACGCACACGCGCCTCTCGCGGACCCGGGAGCCCAGCACTGGGGCGCGCGCTGGAACCACTAGAGGTGGAGCGCGCGGGGCTTGGCTGAGATCCCCGCCCTCGCCTGGCTTTGGACGTTCAGCTAACCCTGCTGGCGCCCTTTGCGCCCCCAGGTTCCCGTGAGCTCTCTGCACGGAGACAGAGACCTTTCCGGAAAGTCTGTACCGCCGCCGAGTGGTCTTCGGGGCCCCCTGGTGCGAGGTCTCGCCCTTGCTTTTCTCCGGATCTCTCCAGAGGTGGGGCTGGACCGCGAGCCCTTGCCCTGGCGCGGGACTTCCGGGAGCGCGCACTCGCAGCGCGGGACGCACTCGCTGTGGGTCCGGGCGGCTGGTACTCACGCCCCGCCCCGCAGCCTCTCGCAAGCCGGGCTAGCTCCTCTCCGCTTCGGCGCCACAAAGAGCCTCCAACCCGCGGTGGGCAGGTGGGGAGGCAGCGAGGGTTTGGAGGGGCCGGGAGGAGAGAGCTTCCTGGCCCCGGGCAGGGAGCAGGTGAGGTCTCAGAGTGGGCAGAAGGTCCCTTCCTCCGTGGGGGCTATGCCAAGCTAGGCGCTCTGCACGAGTCCCGCGCCGCGTGTGCCCACCCTTTGTCCCATTTGTTATTTCATTTCATCAGCACGAGTTGAGGGCACATACTACATTGACAGTTCCCCCGAAAGGGAAATGCCAGTCCTGGGCCCAGGATGCCCAGGTCCTAGGGACCCAAACCTGGCTCACTTCCTGCTCTCTCCTTTTCTCCCTGCCCCTTCTCATCGGCGCAACCCTCGAATTCCCTCTGGAACTCACCCCACTTCAAGAACCCTTCTCTCTGCCTCTTCTCATCATGCTCGGTTTCCCCGAGCGCTCCGAAAACTTTTACAAATACTGCTGAGTTAATACACGATGTGCCTGCCACCAGCTCCCACGTGGAGATGGAGAAACACGCTCCTTTCTGTAGCTGTTCAGCTCAAAAACGCGGGTAGGAAAGGAACGGCCGCGAGCCAAGCCTTGGGTATGGAGGCCGCAGCGCGGAGGGCCGTCCTCTAGACTTCCCCCCTTCTCCCAGGTGTGGGCTCTGCCTGGCCCAGACCACTTGCTGACCTTGACATGTGGGAGGGGAGGACGGGCAGCTGTCCACTCTTCTGCTCTAAAATCCTCACAAGGGCTGTGCTCATTCCGGGTTCCCTGGTCCATCCATTCACCGAAGTTTAATCGAATACCTACTACATGCCAGGGACTTTTCATTTTGAACATGCAGCCAGGAAATCACCTTGCACAGAAGGCTGCACTTGCCCACCAAGTGCATTATCAAGCCCCCCACTCCCACATCGCGTTGTTTCACCAGGGCGTCCAGGCATATACTCTAAGTCCTGAGCTAAGGTGGGCACTTACATCTGTATTTAAAACCCAGGGCTCCTGTGCCCGTGGGACATGTTTCCTTGGGGGTCCCTGCCTGGGCTGACCCTGGGAAAACTGTCAAGTTGGTGAAATGTGTTCTCTTCCATGGCACTGTCCTCCCCTCTGATGACCCTGTCCTCAGGCTGGCCCCTGGCTTGACCAGTCCCAACCTGAGACACCCGTCTTCCCCAGCACCCCCAGGTCTGCCCCCCACATGTGTAACGCAGAGGAGTGGAGGCCTATGTGGGACTGGCCATGGCGAGGGGAGGAAGGATAGGGGCAGAGGATGGGACCGCAGCAGCCCGTGGTATCTACTCAGAAGCCAGGTTTCAAGCTCGGTCACTTATTTAATCCTTGGAGCAGCCAGAGGGGGCTCTGTGTGGCAAACGCCCTGGCATGGTGACCTGTGAGGGGTGCCAGCTCTGTCTTCCTCACCATATGCCTTTCAGGAGACCTCGAGGCCCTGCCCACTCAGCCCCAACTCCATCCCGACCTGTGCTAGGGAGGATTAGAAATACAGGTGTCTGCGTCACTCCCTGGGAGAGCACCATGGTTCTATAAGAGAATGGCTGTTTCTGGAAGACAATGAACGGTGGGCTCCTGTTAGAAAGGAAGGAAGGAACCTCTTTGGGGAGTAAATTTTGCAAGGATTAAGGAATGCGACGGGAAAGAGGAAAGAGAATTACACCGGCATTGTCTGGAGGAACAAAACAGAGATACGCTTTTCTTAGCTCTTCGCTCCCTGTCTTAGAAAAGGAGGCTTTGATGTGATGGTCTCAGAGGTCCGGTCCTGCCCCCGGCATCACAGATGGTGTTAGGAGGGTCCAGGCTTTCTTCCAGGACGTTTTTCTGAGAGACACCGCTCTTCTCCTAAGTGGTGATTTTCAAAGTTACGTTTCTAACACACTTACTCCTGGAAATGCCTCTCTGGGGCTGAATGAGAAAAAGGGAATGGAGAAAGACAAGTTCTCTGCTAAGCTCCCCAAAAAGGAATAAGCTGAAATCCTAAAGCAGAGGTTGGGTGGGCTTTGGAGAAACGGCCCCTGACTAACTGATGGAGCACCCCAAGTTTTAGCACTCATTGGGCCAAGTTCAAAGCTAAAATCTTTTTGTGATTGTTCCCTGGGCTTTAGTTTTGAGGGTAACCCCAAGTGAGTGTCTTGCCCACTGCGATGACCCCACAACCTGGTGCTCCGAAGGCCTTCAATAAACACCTGTTGGATGACTAGCCTTCCTGGGCCCGGCCCAGTGATGGGCATTCACCTTCCTTGGGCAAGGCTGCGACTCACAGACCCTCAGGCCAGGAAAGAAGTACTGGGCTCCCTCTAAGAAACGTCCTCTGTTTTAACAATCAGGGTAAAGTTGACCCTGAAAAGCAATATCACAGCCAAAATCACACTGAGTGAGCTAAGGACAGGGCCGGCCTGCCCAGGTCTCCTCATCGTAATGCAGG
Organism: Rhinolophus sinicus; assembly: GCF_057876585.1. Taxonomy (NCBI): domain Eukaryota; kingdom Metazoa; phylum Chordata; class Mammalia; order Chiroptera; family Rhinolophidae; genus Rhinolophus; species Rhinolophus sinicus. The sequence goes on along the minus strand of NC_142513.1, from coordinate 55,687,559 downwards.
GCCCTCGCCCCCAGAGGAGCTTCTGTAACCCTTAGGGAGCACAGAATTCGGGTGAAGAGGAGGTAACTAGTCTCAGTAGTAGATCAAGGTGATGATGGTTGTTATCACCTACTGAGTTACTGAGCGTGTGTGCTGTGAGCCAAGAGCTGTTCCACGTGCTTTACACACACCAGCCCATGTCATCCCCGTGTTCCCCCGGCGGTCGCCTACCAGTGACGCCGAGAGGTACTGTTTGCTGAGCTCCGTATGCCAGGTATGGTGCCAGCTGCTTTGACGCGCTGGTTCACTCAATCCTCACCAGCCTCTCTAAGCCACGTACTGTGGCTGTGTTCCGCTTCTCGGTGAGGAAACTGAGGCGTAGAGAGGTTGTGTAACTTGCTGGCGAGGAAGCAAGAGACGACTTCTCCCAGAAGCCCAAGCCCAGGCCCCTGACCGCCAGGCTAGACTGCCCTGAGCCCGGAAGTCCTTGCCTCCCCTGCAGTAATATTACAGAAGCTGTCTCAGAACCAGCCTTCCTGACGCATTCCCCAGGCTTCTTCCAAAGGCTCAGGGTTTTCTAAGCGCCTGGTCTGGCCTGCGTAGCTTCCCCGCAGTGGTTTGGAAAGAGGGAAGGTGAACAAAGGACGGGAGATGGACTCAATTCAGCGTGACTCGACAGCACTATTCTCTGGCTTTCCACACAAGGTCACCTGCCATGGGCATCGCAGACTTTCAAGGGGGCCCCGGGGCTGCCTGGGGAAGGAAAACCCCCCAGGAAAATTCCATGACAACCCTGACTCTGCTGTCAACTGATGGCACCTTCCCCTCGGCCACACGCCGTGTGATGGCATCTGGGGGTCTGGAGCAGGGGTGACAGTACAGATTTTCAACAAGTGGTCCCTCTTGCACACTGACTCGTCAGCACGGACATCCAAGTGGTCAGAACGTGTGTCCCCGGTACACCGTGGCCCCGGGGACTGCTGCACCCCAGCCAACGTCAGTCCGTGCTGGGTAAGTACCAGACGAGGTGGGGCCAGCTGTATTATCAGCCGTGACAGGAGTCCTGGGAAGGTAGCAGTTTCTCCCATCCGCCGAGAATGAGGGGAACCACCTCTCGGTGGCGGAGTCCAGGTGTATGTGACAGAAAATGACCTATTCTTTGAGCTGTTCCAGTCAGGCACTCTGAAAGGAGCATACACCCTTGTTTGAGACAATGCAACCTTTTTTTTTTTTTTTTTAAGCCCATCTTTCTCTTCAGTCCTGGGAACTCCACTCAAGTATAAACATGATTGGAGAATAAAATAGGAAAGAAAGAGGCTCTGGTTTTTAACTCATTTGTTCCAAATCCTTGTTACCAACTGTTCCTAGCACCAAATTTAAATTGTAAATAGATATCCATCTTAGAAACCAATTCACCGCTCAGGGCCTTTCTCCTGGTATAAAGCAGGGTTGCTAGGTTTTAATATTGCTTCGCTTTTAGAAATTGGGGACGTCACAAATTGCAAATTATAAATACTTCTCAGAGAGAGTGGGATTCTATGTGGGCTCCCACTGCTTTTATCATGGCACACAGGTAAAATATCACCTGGCCCCTGCCGCCCTGCTTCAGTCTCCCTGGGCTCCAGCCATCCTGGAATGCATTGTGACCTCATGCCTTTGCACGTGTCTCCCCTTTTTCTGGAACAACCTCCCTGCACTTACCATCCCCCCTGACTCCCACCCACCCTGCTGTCAACTGATGGCACCTTCCCCACGGCCAAACACCGTGTGACGGCATCTGGGGGTCTGGAGCAAGGGTGACAGTACAGTCGCTCCTCTTTCAAGGTGAAGGTCTGGTATCACCTTCTTTCCAAAGCATTTCCAGACCCTGAGCCGCCTCGGACAGTCTGGGGCAGCTGCCCCTGCTGTGTGTACCCTTAGCATGCCGTCATGCCAGTATCCTATGGAAATGGACTCAATAATTATGTTTTGAGTTTTTTTTCCTTATCCCCAGCCCTCGGTGATAGGTATATGGGTCAAGTAAACGAAGCCCATAAAATATTTCTTGAATGAACTCAGGCCTAGGACACACAAAAAAATAAGCATTCAGTCTTTCTGCCCCCAAAGGTCGATACAACTCTGGTAACAAGCGCACAGCCTCCACTTGCGCAGAAAGCCCACTGCTTTTCCCAACGGGGCGGGCACAGCTCAGTTAAGGGCACTGTTCATCGTCTTAGAAGGCTGGGGAGCAAGCCAATGGAAACGGAATGCCCTTGCTAGTTTGTAAGAGGAGGATCCAGGGGTACATATCCCGCTGCCAGTTCAGATAAAAAGCAGGTGCACGGCCCCTCCTCCAAGCCTCTGTCCAGCTCTTTATTTTCCAAGAGCCCTTTCTAGCCCTGCCACTGCCCCCTGCCAGCCTCCTTCTGCCAGGACAGGCAGTGCCAGCTCTGATCATCTTTAACGCCTTAACGGCTTCCATACGGGCATTAAGACCAGACTTAACTTGGGACCAACTCTTTCCCTTGCAAGCGCTGGTCCCCAGAAAGGATGCTGGAAGTGCAGTGCTAGCAACGCGGAAGGAGTAAGAAATGTGAGGTCAGGTCCATGTGTGTCGTCTCTAAGGTGTTCTTTATTAAGCGCTTTTGAGCGCTGTTTGGATTTTCAAACATGGGGGTTGGACGGATCGGATCTCTCAAGACTTGTGGCAGCTGCATGGGTCCTAGATAAGCTGAGGAGCCTCGTATCTCCCAGCGGTCTCAGCAAAAGGCCGTTAGAAAGACAGAAAGATCGGTGAAAATGACTGAGGGAGGGGCAGGAACGTGGGGGGGGGGCATGCATCAGGTGACATCTGCCAGGATATGGAGACAGGCCCATGTCCCCCAAGAGAAGCACTGGGGTGAGACGCTTAGGTGCCATCTGTGCCCAGGGAAACGATCCCCTGTGCCTGAATGACTGCCGGTCTGGGCCTTGTCCTTAAGTGTTGAGATTAGTCACTCTCCTGGGTGGCAGCTGGGCTGGTTTTAAATTCTCCCCAGTCGCCTGCAATTTGTCACTTGGCTAGGAAGCTGCCTGGTGTCCTGATGGGACCTGTTTGTCCCAGCATTTTGTCAGCTTCAGCTGTCACAGACTTCGCAGTGGCAAAAGGAACTGCTCCACCTGGGGAAAGAGCAGTGGGCCCGACAAGACGTGTATCTGTATTTATAGGTCGGCAGGGGGCAGTTCCTCTCGACGTGTCTACACTGGGAATGACTTGCTGCTCTTGGAAATCCAGTACCCGCCTTGCTGCGTGGGGGGGTGTTTGCGTTCCCAAACTGCTCTGTGAGAAGGAAACTCGGGGCTCTGTCAGAGAGTTTCCCGAGCACTTTTTTTGTTATTATTGGAGGAACAAGGATACAGTCAGCTTTGTTTGCTGGTCCCCTTTTAAGGCTCAGGGCTACAGTTTCTCCTCTTCTTCTAGCCTCTTAGTCAATGGCGGGAGGTTGAAATGACTCTTAGGTCAGTGGTTCCCAAATGCTGACCCAAAGGAAACAGAAAAGGAAAAAGAAAAATGCAGCCAATGACAATTATGTTGGCTTCAAGTTGCCAGCTGTCATTGCCTGAGAACTTTTCTATAGTCTGAGATGTTCTTTTTTTTCTTTTGGGAATTGATGTCCTTTGTTTCCTGAAAGAGGATGATGGTGGGTGGCACTTGTCATCACAAGCGATGACAAGCATCTTGTGATACTTCCTTAGCGGAAGAGCTTGCTTACCTATGACGCCCCAACCCCAATTTTCTGGAAATGCTACTGATCCCTGAACTCGAGTAGCCTGGGTCTGACTTTACCTCAAAGAGTAAACAGACGGCATCGCTTCTGGAAACACAGCCTCACTCCTTGCACGTCTTTTCCCTGTGGCAGGTGATGTCACCAGAGAATTACAAGTCATTTTTTTTTTTTTTGCGTGTGTGCCAGATAATTCCCTATACCCCTCAGCTTATACTCACACCTGTCACCTTCCCAACAACCCTACAAGGTCTGTGTTACTGTTATCTCCATTTCACAGATGAGAAAGCTGAGGCTCAGAGCAGTTAGGTAACACAGCCAAAGTCACACAGCTAGGACGTTGCAGTGCTGGGGTTCGAACCCCGGCTTCAGGGAACGAGGACACCTGTCCAAAAATGATGTGCTAAATGAAATCCAGTGCAGAATATACGCATGCTCATATTTCCAAAGGATAAAGCTTGGAGACACGAAGGTCTGTGTGAAAGACAAACTCGGGAAGCAGCAATGCTGAAGGAGACGCAAGGGGACAGGGAGCGGGAGGCGAGGCTGTAATGGGACATGGCAGCCCAAGGACGGATACAATTTAGGGGAACCAGCTCCAGGCTGCGGACCAGTGCCTCCACCACACACACCTTGCCTTCCTCGGAGTGGGGCGGGGGGGGAGAGAGACAGAGAGAGAGAGAGAGAGAGAGAGAGAGAGAGAGAGAGAGAGAGAGAGAGAGAGAGAGAGAGAGAGAGAGACTGAAGAAGGGGGAAAACAACACGGATGATTAAGGTCTGGAGGAATTTTCTTCTGGGGAAAGACAAGGGCTAGTACAGTCTGCTTCCTTGGAAGGAAGGAAGGAAGGAAGGAAGGAAGGAAGGAAGGAGGGAGGGAGGGAGGGAGGGAGGGAGGGAGGGAGGGAGGGAGGGAGGGAGGAAAGAAGGAAGGAAGGAAGGAAGGAAGGAAGGAAGGGAGGGAGGGAGGGAGGGAGGGAGAAAGGGAGGGGTCGGGGACAGCATGGACTTCTGCGGGGAGACCACACAGGTGCAGGGAGCCCCATTTCCCAGGGGTTGACACCGTGCCCGCTGTCCTGCTGAGAGCTCCATGGGTCACTTGTTTAACCTTCATAACCGTCCTATTTGCCCATCTGCAGAGGCTCAGAGAGGCTCCAGGATTGGCTGAGGTCACAGCTAGGAAACAAGGAGCTGAGATTACAACCGGGGTTGCCCGACTCCACAGCCCACACTGTTCTTAGTTCCCTTGGTGCACAGGCGTCACTGGGCTGCCGTCCCGTGAGCCACCTGCTACCCGGGGGCCCCCATGCTCTCAGTCCCGTTTTCTGCACCACACAGAGAGTTTGTGACGGGAAGCTGGAAACACTTGAGACTATGGGGAAGGCTCACGCAGGTCACAGGAGCCTTCCAACCATGACGGTGGCCATCGCCTTGGGGCCTGCTGTCGCTGCAGATGGAAAAAGGGGTGGCCACGCTTGGGCTCTGCCCGGAGAGCTGTGGGCGTCTGCTGTTTCGTTTATCCAGCTCCAATTTCAAGAACAAGAATTTTGGCTGTGCTCTGAGGAGCGATCCCTAGGATTAATTCACACCTTCTTTCTCAGTAAATGCCAGCAGTGCTTAAATAATGAAGGCAGAAGGCATAAGATATCCAGAGAAAATGAGCTGGTAAATTGACAAGGTGGGTGACTTTCGTTTGCTCTTCTCCTGGAAGCAGCAAAAGCCCTTCTACTGCATCTGGAGGTTCCAGAAGTTTGGGGATTGACTTTATCCCCCGAATCAGTATGTTTAGCTCCCAGGAGCAGCAAAGACAAGGGCAAGAGAGAAACCACCTGTCCTGGCCTGGGCAGGGAGCCGGTTAGGCTGCTATACCCAAGGAGAGCAGTACGGCCCCCCCAGAGAAAGACAAATGGCCCCCCAGAGAAAGTCCAGCCTTGGGGGTGGAGCCGGCTAAGGCGCCACAACCCCTTCCCCAGCCAGCTAGTACTGCCCACCAAAGCGCTAACCTCCAGCGCTGTCAGAATGACTCACTTAGGTCTTCACTGTCAATCTCTCCCGGCTGCCCAGCTGGGGCCTCCCTCTTCTGTCTAGGACTGGAAGTCCTTCCTAAGAGCCAGACCACTGCTCATACCTGCGGACACTGGACCACACTGGAAGACTGAGGCTCTATTTTCTGGTGAAACACTTACTACCTATGTGACCTTGGGCAGGTGACCTCACCTCTCTGAGCCTTACTTTCCTAATCTGTATAATGGGGTTATAATATCCAATTCACAGTGTTCTAAGGACTAAATAAAAACAGAAATGATGGGAATGTAAAATGGTGCAGCTGTGGTAGAAAACAGTATGGCGTTTCTCAAAAAATTAAACAAAGAAGTTCCATCTGCTTCAGCAATTCTACTTCTGGGTATAGACCCAAGAGAACTGAAAGGAGGGACTTGAACAGATATGTATACACCCATGTTTATAGCAGTATTATTCACAATAGCCAAAAGACGTCCAACGATGGATGAATGGATAATCAAAATATGGTCTAGACATATAATGAATGGAATGGTACTTGGTCTGAAACAGGAAGGATATTCTCACACATGCGACAAGATAGATGAAACTTGAGGACACTATGCTAAGTGAAATAAGCCAGCCACAAAAGAACAAATATTGTATGATTCCACATATACAAGGTACCTAGAGGAGTCAAATTCATCAAGACAAAAAGTAGAATGGGGGTTACCAACAGCTGGGGGAGGGCTGGTTACTATTAAAAGGCATAGTTTCGGTTTTGCAAGGTGAGGAGAATTCTGGAGATTGGCTGTACAACGAGGTGAATGAACTTCCCGCTACTGCACCGTACAGTGAAAAGTGGTGAAGACGGTCAATTTTGTGTTATGTGTACTTTACCGCAATTGCAAACACACATGTACACAAATGAAAGCAGCCAGAAGGTACCTGGCAGGCGCTCAAGACACATTGATGTAAGAGCGTTAATAGTGTTTTTAACAAAACAACATCAATGTATTATTTAATTCAAAAACTAACATAGGACCCAAAACAAGGTGGAGATGAATGGAGAGAGAGAAAGAGGGAAGGACGCAGACCTAGAATTAGAGAAATACGAACCATTTTTTGTTAGGAGTATATTTGGACACGCCTGCTGGAAGTGGCCCAAGTACCCAAGCCCTGGAAGTTAGGGCTGGGGAACGCGCACTTTTTGGGGTCACTCTGTCAATGCTTGTTAGCCTGCCTGCTTGCCTGCATTCAGTGGAGGCTCATACGTTCTCCTGAAAGCCTAAACCACGTGGATGGGAGGCGCAGAGTGGTAGGGGAAGGAGGCAGGGGGGAGGGAGGCTGGAGGCCCAGGGCACACACAGCCCAGACGACCCCTCCCTCCCAGATCCAGGTTCTTAGCTGCCCCTTTCCCTACCACCTGCATCAAAGTAGCCTCTTTTTTTGTTTAGTTCAAGGGTGAATCTGAAAAGAAAAGAGGGTCCCAAAATGCTGAGACGTGGCTCCTGCTGGGGTGGAAACTGCTGAGATATGGCTGTCTCCTCCCTTTTAGGCTCATGCCACTCAGTTCCCATAAGACAACAGGAAGGAGCGAGTGCTGTGGATTCCAGGGGCAGGAAGTGGCAGAGCTGTGGTTTGGTACCACCTAAGGGTTGTCAGAAACGGTGCTGGCTTCACCCCAGAGTTTCTAGTTCAGCAGGTCTGGGTAGGTCTGAGCCTTTGTATCACCACGTTCCAGTTGCTGCTGCTACCTTTTGGCCTTCCGAGGAAACAACCCGGAGACCACAGGGCGACAGCCTTGTCACTCAAAGTGTGGGGTCTGTGGTCCAGCAACATGGACGTTAAGGGGGGGGCGGGGGGGTAGCAACTCAAAATCTCAGGCCTCACCCTAGAACCAGACCTAATGGAACAGAATCTGCATAGTAATAAGACCCCAGGTCATTTGTATGCACACTCCCTCCGTGGGTGGGAATAATTGATTTCCCAGCTTTCTGCAGAGCTCCACCCCAAGGTGTGACCTTGGCCCTTCAAACCAGCGGAAACTTCCCGGTTGCCCATCATAGAGCTGGCCTAGAGTGACCCTTAAAGGGATGTCAGAAAAATAAAGAATTATTATATAATGGAGATACGATGCATGCTGAAGAAAAGGGACTACTGTATATATGAAACTTTCTTTTACATAACCTTAATGGTAACCACTCCAAAAAAAAAAAAAAAAAAAATCCAGAACTGAGACACATAACATAAAAAAAAAGGCAACAATCACAGAATACCACCAAACAAAAATAACAGAAACACAAAGGCAGAGAAACAATGGAGACACTGAACTACCAGAAAACAGAAGATAAAATGGCTACAGGAAATCCTTGTGTATCAATAATCACCCTAAATATAAACGGACTGAACTCACCAATAAAAAGGCACAGAGTAGCAGACTGGACCAAAACACAAAACCCAACCATATGCTGCCTCCAAGAGACACATCTCAGATGCAATGACAAATATAGACTCAAAGTGAAAGGGTGGAAAACAATACTCCAAGTGAATGGGATCCAGAGAAAGCAGGTGTAGCCATACTTCCATCTGACGAACCAGACTTCAGGATACAAAAGGTAACAAGAGACAAAAGTGGACATTTCATAATGACAAAGGGGACAATACACAGGAAGACGTATCACTTATCAATATACATGCTCCCAATCAGGGAGCACCATATTATATAAAGCAACTAATAACAGAATTAAAGGGAAAAATTGGCAAAAACACCATTATAATGGGGGGGGGGGCTAAATACACCACTGACAGCCATGGATAAGGCCTCCAAACAGAAAAGCAATAAGGAAATATCAGCCTTAAATGACACATTAGACCCAATGGACATAACTGACATTTGCAGAGCTTCTCATTCCAGAACACCAGACTATACATTCTTCTCTAGTGCACATGGGACATTCTCAAGGATAGACCATATGTTGGGATGCAAAACTAGCCTCAGCACATTTAAGAAGATTTAAATCATACCAAGCATATCCTCTGACCATAATACTTTGAAATTGAGGATCAACTGCAAAAAGAAAGCAGGAAAAACAACAAATAGGTGGAGTATAAACAACATACTATTCAAGAACGACTCGGTCAAAGAAGAAATAAAAGGAGAGATCAAACGATACATAGAAACAAATGAGAATGAAAATACATTATATTAAAATTATTAGGATGCTGCAAAAGCAGTATTAAGAGAGAAGTTAATTTCATTACAGGTCTACTTCAAGAAACAAGAAAAATCGCAAATAAACAACCTAATATTACATTTTAAAGAACTAGGAAAAAAGAACAAATGAAACCCAAAATCAACAGAAAGAAGGAAGTAATAAAAATTAGAGCAGAATTAAGTGAAACAGTGAATAAAAAGACAACAGGAAAAAAAAGTCAGTGCAACAAAGAGCTGGTTCTTTGAAAAGATTAATTAAATTGGCACCTCCCTGGCTAGACTCACTAAAAAAAAAGAGAGAAAAGACACAAATAAAATCAGAAACGAAAGAGAAATTACGACGAATACCACAGAAATACAAAGCATCACATAATACTACATGCCACCAAATTCAATAACCTGGAAGAAATGGACAAGTTCTTAGAAATATATAACCTCCCTAGACTGAATCATGAAGAACTGGAAAATCTAAATAGACCAATCAACAGTAAGGAAATTGAAACAATCATCCAAAACCTCCCCTAAAGCAGAAGTCCAGGACCAGATGGCTTCACTAGTGAATTCTACCAAACATTCAAAGATGATTTAATAACCGTCCTCCTCAAACTCTTCCAAAAAATTGCAGAAAAGGTAACGCTTCCTTACTTCTTTTATGAGGCCAACATTACCCTGATACCAAAACCTGGTAAGGATAATACAGAAAAAGAAAGCTACAGACCAATATCTCTGATGAATACAGGCGCGGAACTCGTAAACAAAATACTAGCAAATCGAATACAACAATGCATTAAAAAGACTGTACATCACGACTAAGTGGGGTTCATCCCAGGGGCACAAGGATGGTTCAACATACGCAAATGGATCAATGTGATACATCACATAAACAAAAATAAAGAATAAAAATCATACGATCGTATCAATAGGTGCAGAAAAAGCATTTGACAAGATACAACATCCAGTTATGATTAAAACACTTAATAAAATGGATATAGAAGAAAAGTACCTCAACATAATAAAGGCCATATACGACAAACCCTCAGCTTATACGTAATGGTGAAAAACTGAAAGCTTTTGCTCTGCAATCAGGAACAAGACAGCAATGCCCCATCACCAGTGTTATTCAACATAGTGTTGGAAGTCCTCGCCAGAGCAATTAGGCAAGAGAAAGAAATAAAAGACATCCAAATTGGGAATGAAGAAGTTAAATTGTCACATTTTGCAGATGACATGATCCTTTATATGTAAAACCCTAAAGACTCCACTAAAAAAATTATTAGAAACAATAAACAAATACAGTAAATTTGCTGGCTACAAAATCAATGTACAAAAACCCATCGTGTTCCTATATACTAACAATGAAATTTCAGAAAAATAAATGGAAAAAAAAAATTCCTTTTTCAATTGCAACATAAAGAATAAAATACCTAGGAATAAACTTAACAAAGGATGTGAAGGACCTATATACTGGAAACTATAAGACATTATTAAAATAAATTGAAGATACAAAGAAAGAAAAGATATTATTCCGTGTTCATGGATTGGAAGACTCAACATAGTTAAAATGGCTATATTACCCAAAGCAATATACATATTTAATGCAATCACCATCAAAATCCCAATAGTATTTTAAAAAGAAATAGTACAAAAAAATCATCAGATTTGTATGAAACCACAAAAGACCCTGCATAGCCAAAGCAATCCTGAGAAAAAAGAACAAGGCCGGAGGTATCACACTCCCTGACTTCAAATTATACTACAAAGTGACAATAATCAAAACAGCATGGTATTGGCAGAAAAACAAACCTACAGACCAATAAAATAGAATTGAGAACCCAGAAATAAACCCACGTATATATGGGCAGATAATTTTTGACAAAGGAGCCCAAAACATATAATGGAAAAAAGCCTCTTCCATAAATGGTGCTGCGAAAATTGGAAAGCCATGTGCAAAAGAATGAAACTAGGCCACTATCTGTCACCGTACCAAATTTAACTCAAAGTGCATCAAAGACCTAAACATAAGACCTGAAACAAAAATTGCATAGAAAAAAGCATAGGTACTAAACTTATGGACTTTGCGTTCAGAGAGGATTTTATGAATTGACCTCAATGGCATGGGAAGTAAAAGCAAAAATAAATGATCGGACTATATCAAACTAAAAAGCTTCTGCACAGCAAAAGAAACCATCAACAAAACAAAGAGGCACCCAACCGAATGGGAGAAGATATTTGCAAACAGCACCTCCAATAAGGGGCAAATATCCAAAATATATAAAGAACGCATACAATTTAACAACTAATCCAATTAAAAATGCCCAAAGGACCTGAACAGATACTCCTCCCAAGAAGACAAACAGCCAACAGATACATGAAAAAAAAATGCTCCACTTCACTAGCTACTAGGGAAATACAAGTCAAAACCACAATGAGATATCACCTCACGCCAGTCAGAATGGCTATCATCAACAAGACAAGTAACAGCAAGTGTTGGAGAAGCTGTGGAGAAAAAGGACCCCTCATACATTGCTGGTGGGATGTAAATTGGTGCAGCCACTGTGGAAAACAGTATGGAGATTCCTAAAAAAATTAAGAATAAAATTACCATATGACCCAGCAATCCCTCTTCTGGGTATTTACTCCAAAAATGTGAAAACCTTTACCCATAAAGATGTATGTACCCCTATGTTTATTGCAGCATTATTCACAGAGACGAAGACATGGAAACAACCAAAGTGTCCTTCAACAGATGATCGGATAAAGAAGATGTGATCTATATACACGATGGAATATTACTCTACAATAAGAAAAGATGAAACACTGCCATTTGTGACAACGTGGATGGATCTTGAGATTATCATGCTAAGTACGTCAGACAGAATACGTTGAGAACCATATGACTTCACTCATATGTGACATATAAAACAAAGCAACAAACAAAGAAAAAACTCATAGACCCAGACAACAGTTCAGTGGTTACCAGAGGGTGGGGGGCGGAGGGGTAGAAGAGGGTGAAGGAAGGAGAAATGACTCTGGGTGGTGAATATACAGTGCAGTATATAGATGATGGATTATAGAATTGTACACTTGAAGCCTATAGAATTTTACTAACCAATATATTTAATACATTTTTTTTAGAAAAAGGAATTATTAGAGCCACTTGCTGCAGGCCTATGTGTGCACCAAGAGTTTTTCATACCTCATTTCACACCTTTATTCTAAAACCCCTTTTATGAACCAGTCAATTGAGACTTAGGCAAGGTAACTACTTAATAAGTACAGAAAAAAGCACTAAGTTTTATCAAGGTCTAGCTGGCCGTTTTCTGGGGGCCAGGGTTTAGCCCTGGGGACCAGGCTGCTACTCTCCCTGTGTCCCACTCCCACATGAAGCCCGAGGCATAAGTCAGGCAGGGAGACGTGTTGACCAAGGGTTGAACTATTACATGAGTTGAAAGAGGTTGCAATGTGTCTATACCAGAAACAATTCTGACTCCAGGCTGGAACATGTGACAGAAATTCTCAGAGAAGCTGGTCAGCAAAACACTTTTTTGCTCCGTCCTTAAGCCCCTCGAGAGCTTGGCTAAGACGTGTTCATTCACACAGCCAATGACTTCACTTCACAGCTGGCACATGCAGTAAGAGTTCCCTAGAGTTCTTGGGATTCCTGAGTGGTTTTGCTGGGCAGCCCAGCCTGCCATCTAATTCCACATTGCTCTCAGTGATGAGAAAATGGAGGAATTTGAGGCTGGGCGACCTCCAGGGTTGATGGAAGGTAACTATGGGGGGAGCCTTTTAGAACCAATCTGTTCAGTCAGATAAAGACAGCCCTTTGGCAGGCTGGAAGCCAAGAATGCAATTGTATGTATTTTTGCCATTACTTTCTATTTAGGGGAAGGGATAGTGGAATTCTGTTTCTGTTGGTGATATAAAGATTCCTTTTATGATAAACTCATTTAAGTTTTTTAAGTGGGTCAATTTAAAGAAAAGTATTAAGTCAATAAGATGAAGTTAGCCAAACGCAGGAAGATCGACCTGGAAAATGATTCAAATCTATGCAGTGATATGTTAAGCTCACTTCTTCCCTGTGGCCATTACCTGCCCCCGTGGTAGCAAAGCTGGGACAGCTCCTTGCAAAACACATCTGTAGAGTTAATCTTCCACAAAAGCACCTATCACAGGTTCTATTTCTCACTGTATCTGGGAAATTGCCTTGTGCACAAAGCATCGTCCAGTGAAACGATATTGTCTATGACTCAACAGGCAAGGATGGTTTAGACCCCCGAGCCCCCCGCCACCCCAGCAACCGCTAGGTTAGCCCCCCATCCTGCAGCCTCCTGGCTCACTCTGCTCCTCTTTTGCACCTCTCCCCACACTTCCTAGTTCTTGAACGGTGCCTTTCTCGCCTGCTAGACTGTCACCCTAAGAGGGCCATGCTGGGCCATGGCAGGTCTGTGCTGCGTTGGGCCTCCAGCTTCTTGCACGGTGCCTGGCAGACCGAGTAAGTGCTGGCGCGGAGACTGAAGGGAGGGAAGGAGGGAGGGCAGGAAAAAGGTTGTTAATTCCTTGAGGTTCAGAAAAGGCCGCTGCCAACTACATTCTTCGATCACTTACATACAGTTGACCCTTGAACTCGGGGGTTAGGGGCACCGAATCCCTGTGCAGTTGAAAATCGACGCATAACTTTTGACTCCCCCCAAAAACTTAACTAATACCCTACTGTTGACCAGAATCCTTACTGAGAACATAAACAGTCAATGAACATATATTTTGTATGTGGTATATGTATTATATATTGTATTCTTACAATACACTGAGAGAAAAGAAAATGTTATTAAGAAAATCATAAGGAAGAGAAAATACACTTACAGTATTTATTGGAAAAAAAAATCCACAGATAAGTGGACTCACGTAGTTCAAACCTGTGTTATTCAAGGGTCAACTGTATTTCCCTCCGTGGCCAAAGGAGAGAAAATGGTGGGTTATATGAGCTCCCTTCATAATTTGGTTTGAAACCCACTGACTTCCATCTTACTTTGAAGCCACTTTCCTTTTTGTTCCATTCCATGAAGAAAGACCAGCCCACGGTTAAAGGAAGTGTTGTTAGCAGGGTGATTCATGTGTTTCTACAGCCTCCATGGCCTGGCACACCGAAGCCAGCGGACTGGCAGGCTGTGGATAGAATTGGGAATAGGTGAGCTGGTTCCTGGCAGTTCCGCGACCAAGCTGATAACAAGGACATTAATAACCGTTTACAACCTCCTCCATACTATAGCATCAAGGGGGGTTTTTAAATCAATGCGGGCCTGGCTGGCTTAATGGCATCTAATCTTACATTTTGAAGCTGGAACATTTGAGAGTTGAGATCAATTGAGATAAAATAAAGTAAAACGTATTGACTTTTGGATTTGGGGTCTGTATCAGAGCCCCATTGTGTAGTGTTGCTTTTTATTTTCTGTCTTGGAAATAGGTGGACATTAGCCACTGGAGAGGATTGTTCGGCCGGACGAGGTGGTAGTGTATTTACTTTTCTTCTAAATCTTTTTTTTCATCTTCCACAAGATGATTTTCCATGAGGGAAGGGTCTGTATCTGTCTCAGTACACGGTGCCTGGCAAATGCTCGATAACTATCTGAAAAAGGCAGCGTTTCAGAATGACCAGCACACACTATCTGCTGGGGGCCAGTCTGCTGGAAAGGTCCAGTTGTTCCCAAAGCCGTGCAGAAACAGCAGCCTTACAAGGCACACACCGCACGCCTGGAGAAGAGCCTCAGGATGGCTCCCTGGTACGTGGAGTCGGTGACCCTTCCCATGAGCTTGTGCGGTTGTCACCAAGCCGCGTGAGTAAAACGCCTCCGATTCACTATACACAGGATACAGGCTGGGTGCCGGGGACGCGCACAGATGCACACAGCACAGAGAACGCGCTCGAGGGGTTGGTGGGGAAGACAGCTCATGGGTGGTGATGAGATGTGTCTGGAATCAGAGCTCGGAGAACTGGGCGTGGTTGTGGATTTGCCGCCAGCAGGCCATCACTTTAAGGGGAGGCTCTAGGCTCTCTGGGCCTCAGTTTCCCCATCTTGGACAAACGCACAGGTCTTCTCCAGCTCTAAAGCATCACGACTTGGGTGCCTCCCTCCAGGCGTGTCCCTGTTGCATAGAATCCAGCTTCACTGGACATAGCTCATCTTTTTGCTGTGCCTCTGAATTCCTTGCCCTAAAAGTTTAGAGCAGCGCAATAAATAGGTGCTGATCTATTTTCACCCACCACCCGCTCTACATTAAAAAGAAAAGAAAAAAGGCCACTTAAAAGAAGAGGAAGGCAAACTAACATCGGCTCGCCCCAGGCACTGCAGTGGATGCTTTCACAAGTCACTGGGCCTCTTGAGAAACTTGCAAGAGGCTCCATAGCACGGCTATTCCCTGCCTCTTTGTACCTCTTAGAGAATCACTGTATTAAAGCAGGGTGGGTGTTCTAGATAAATTATGCTCAACATCCACATTCTAGATAAGCATGTGCATGTGTGTAATAAAATACAGAACAGTTATTATCAACCACAGCGAGGTTGGGGGATTTGGAGAGCCGTCTTCCTCGGGTTATCAGGAAGATTTCTTACAACCAACAAGCATCTTGTGTGTACAGTATATCAGCCTGGTGGCGGTCCCTGGTCTCAGGGGTGAGCCCTGCCACATAATAAGAACAAAAGTGATAATATGGTACAAACGGTACTGGTGATTTGTACTCTAGGAGCTCCAAAGAGTGAGTCCCCACAAAGGATTGTGGACCAGAGAGGCGTTTTCTGGAAGAGGCAGGATCAGGGTAGGACTTGCAGACAGGGTCCCAGGACTTTGCTGGGAAAAGAATGACATTGGTGATCCAGATGGGAGGATGGCGGAAGCCAAAGAAGGTCTCAGTACACAAGGAGCTGTTCTTGTCTTTGCGGCTTGGCTGGAGTGGAGGCAGCTGAGCTCAGACAGCAGACCCAGCGCAGGCTGTCTGGGGCTGGCGAACTCACACTTGATTCTTTGGGGGTTGCTTTGGTTCAACCCGGGGTCCAAAGACCTCTAAAGAGTCTGTGGTGGGTTTCAGGAGATCTGTGGCTCTCTTGACTCGTTAGGCATCTTATGGGTGAAGGATCCAGACCTTTTCAAGGATTCTCAAAGGGGTACACGACACTGAAGAGGGGCTGCTATGGCAGTTGGGCCCCTGGAAGGGTTTTGAGCAGGAATGTGCAGGCATATGTAAGTCGCTCAGAGAGACCAGGAGCAGGGACGACGACCCAAGCCATCCACAGGAGCGGCATCTGGGCTTGGGTGGTCCAAATGGAAAGCAAGAGAGAGGTAGGGGTCGTGGTTACAGGAAGAAACGGCAGCCATGCCAGGGACGGTGGCTGAGCCTGCTGTGGGTGTAGGAACCCAACGGGGAAGCTGTGTCTTAAGGTCCGATGGTGAGTTCGGGTTCAAACATGATGATTTTAAGAGAACAGAGTTCCTTTATGTGGGAATGAAGACATTTAAAAGTCACCGAATCACCAATTGTTGGAGTGTAAGGACAAAAGAGGCCAGCCTGCCCCTTCCTCATTATTTTATCTGCACAGGGACAAAAGCCCTGAGATGAGAAGGAACTGGTCACCTAGAGGGAGGGCAACCGGGATGGATTTGTAAGAGAATGACATTTAGGAGAGTGGCCAGAGGTGGAGCCAGCAGGTAAAGCCATGAGTGTAGATGAAGTCCCGACAGTGCAGAGTCCCCAAGACTAAGCCTTGGTCTTTGCCCTCGTTTACAGAGTAGGCAGGAGAAACTGAGGCAGCAAATGCCATGGACAAAGCCTTTCAAAGCGGTGAGAGGTGAACCAAGAGACCAAAGCAGAGCAGGAGAGGCCAGAGGGGATGAAGACGCTCAAGGGCCCAGGACAGATGTCATCAGTGGGTCCCTGGTGACATGAGAGACCTCGTTCCTTACAAGAGCGGTCCCTGAGAAAGGGGGTCGTGACCACAGTCTGGCCTTTCTAGAAGTCTGAGAAGGAAGGGGAAGGAGTCAGGGCCGGAGATCAGGCAAGAGAAGAATGTTTTACAAATAAAAGAGTGTATTTGTAACAGTAAGGCAAAGAAACAATGAGAGGAGAGCAGGTCAGGGAGAGCGGTTATATGACAAAGCCACAATCTTGGGGGGAAATGGGACCAATCGACAGAGGTGGGGAAGGGAAAAGCAGGGTAAGGGGTGAAGACTCAGACACCACCTTCTGGGGGGAGGAGGGTTCCGAAACATCATGAATTTTAAATGAGGGAAGACTGGGCACCCACTAACCCATCTTCTTGCCTCGGGGCTGTGGCCTGTGCAGACCCCTCTGTCTGACGCTCTTCCCACAGCCCTTTGTGAGACTGGCTCCGCCTCATATTTTAGGGATCTGACAAAATGCCATCCCCCCAAACAGCTCTTCCCTGTCCATTCCCGAGTATACCCTCAGTCTGTAATCCTGCCACCAGTCATCTTGTGTCCCCTGGTGCCAGCAATGCCTGGGCAGGTGTCCATGACTCTGTCCCTTGGCTGGGGTGTGTATCTTTCTTGTGTGTGAGGGTGTCCTGTCTCCAAACTTCGATGTTAAGCAGCTTTCCAAGGGAGACTATCTGTCTCTGCCCCCACTGTGACCCCCCACCCCCACCCCACTCCCCGAGCCCAGCTCAGGGCCTGTCACATCGCAGGTGCTCAATAAAGGCACCAGTGAAGCCGCAGCCGCGGGAATCATGGTTCCGCCTGGTTCACGTACTCCATTTGCTTCCATCCTCCGCTCCGTAGCTCTCCCTCACTTCCCAGGGGGCTCGGCAGAGTCCACAGTTAGTCGCCAGCACCCTAAGTAACAACACTGCGACTGCCATTCACGTCTGTCCAGTGCTTCTCACTGGAATCCCACAACAGGACCCCACTTTCCAGGGAAAGACTTCAAGACCTAGGAAGGTCTGGGAGTGCGAAGCTAGAACCCCCAGGAACCAGGACCCGGTCCCCTCACGGATGGTCCCGGCTGCCCTCCTCCCAGAAGACTCCTCTGGGCAGGGGGAGCGGACACTGATCCAGGACCAGGCAGGACGGGGAAGGGGACACATCCAACACCCAGGAGAAAAGCGTCCTCAAAGACCTCCCCAGGCTGGGTGCCCTCCAGGGCTTCTCTCAGGAAAGGCTGCGGCTGACAGTCATGCGGACGCTGCTGCTGAACGTGGTCTGTTGAGAAATGAACAAAAGAGAGGGAAGAAAGGCCGCTGGAGGCAGAGAGGACTTTCAAGTCCCAGCGAGGTGGGTTCATGAGTGGCGCACAGCACGGAGCACTGGCGATCGGACGTTCGTTCTGTTTCCCTTTACACAGCACAGATTGAGCCATATCGTGCCACAGGAATGAGATGAGATTTTAGGGCTGCCAACCTCAGGGTGAAGGTTTTGCAGTAATATGTTTCTAATACAACAGAAAAGCGGAAACGATGGCCAGAACTAGTCCTGTGTCTGCAGCAGGAGGCCCAGGAACTACCAAAAATAGACACTAAGCAACCAGCCCAGAGAGGGGCAATGATTTGAACGCTTGTGTCCCCCTAAATTCTCATGTTGGAATCCTAAACCCCAATGTGATGGCATTAGTGGGGGGGGAGGGCCTTTGGGAGGTGATGAAGTCATGCGGGTAAAGCCCTCAGGAATGGGATTAGTGCCCTTATGAAGGAGACCCCAGTGAGCTCCCTCACTCTGCTGCATGTGAGGTCCCGACGGGACGTCTGTGACCTGGCACAGGGTCCTCACCCACCATCGCAGGCTCCCGGCCTCCATAGCTGTGAGCAGTACATTTCTGTTGTTTACAAGCACCCCAATGTACTGTATTTTGTACTAGCAGCCCGAACCGACTAAAACAGGAGACTCGAATGAATTTTTAAATAAAACCGTTTCTAAGCCTACAAATGGTTTTAATGGCTGGATCCCATTTTATCTTGATTGGTGCGGTGCGGGTGGAGGATCGAACGTGAATATTTTCCCAGTTAGCTCACCAACTATCTCACCACTACGTGTTGAGTAACCTTTGCTTCCTCTTAATTCTCAGATGCTCCTTCGACTATGTGTTAAATCCTTACAGGCAGCAGGTGAAGGGCAGGGTGCAGAGGCCAGCTTTCTGCAGGCACAGAATTGATGAGACTGGGGTCTGAATCCCTGCTCTGCCAGTTTACTCGCTGGGTGACCCTGGGGAAACCGCTTAACCTTTTTGGGCCTATGTGTCCAATTTTTAAAACTGAGAAAGAAATATGAAAATTCACATGCCTCTGGTACAGTGCGTGGCACAAGGGAGGGCTCAAGCAAGTGGGGAAACTAATATTTTTCATCAGTCTCTTGGAATTAGCATCCATTTCCTGGGGATGTATTTTGTTAACATGCCCGGGCTGGTGAGCCATCACACTCAGGGAGTAAATTTTGGTGGGGTGGGTGGAGACACTGTTTCATTTGAAGAAAAAAAAAAGAAAGAAAGAAAGAAAAACAAAACATATTCAACAATATTTTATAGTTGGAAATGTTATAAAACTAGCATTTTGTAAGAAAAACTGGAGAAGGTAATGCTGGACAAAATCTTATTGGGTGTGAATATAGAGAAAAATTGAGATTTTTTTTTTTTAAATTAGGGGCACCATCTGACTGGGGAACAGGAAGGGTCAAGGAAGGAGTTGATGTCATTGTAAATAAAACCTTCTAGTGTTGACAGGAAATGATTTAAATAATGGATTCTGAACCAGAGGAAATCTTACAGATACCCCATCTTTTCACTTGGGACCACTTATCATGTCTGTTCCCAGTAGCGTATTTTTTTTTAGAAGGAGAAGGTTTGCCCAGAGCCACCCTGTGGTCAGACCCGGCTTTATGTAGTCAAGAAGGAATGGAAGTGGCTGCTGTCGTCAGACAGTGACAGGGTTCCAATAAGATGGGAATGGGGAAATGTCCATTGCCAGGTGTTCACACAAGAGCTCTCTTGATAGAGGGATGGGACATAAACCAGCTCGGAGTGGCACCAGGAGAGGGTGGAGTGAGGAAACAGAGATAGTTAGTGTAGATGAGTCTTTGAAGAAGTTTGCAAAGTGCTCGCGAGAAATACAAAAGTAGCTGAGGGGAATGTGGAATTATGGTTGGGTTGTTTATTTAAGATGAGACAAGCAAACATACATACCACGGGTGCCAAAAAAAATGTATACAAATGACTTGTATTCATCTTTTGTTATCGGTATATATTGAGTATTACAATTTTAATACAGTTTTTTCCTTTCTTAAAATGTGTATACGTTTTTTTGGCACCCTCTGTATATAAATGCTAGTTGGAGAGAGGTGGCGACGTGGCAGAGCAATTAGGAGCTGGGCTCCTGAGCCAGTCTGCTGGTTCAAATCCTGTTGTCCCCACTTAGCTGTGCAACCCTAGGCAAGTTTTCTGTCTTCTCTGTGCCTCAGTTTTTTCTCATGTAGAAATGGATATCTATGTCTGCCTGATACGGCTATGTGAAGCTTATGAACAATGTAAAATTTATGGAACAGAGCTCAGCATATACTAGGTCCAAGATAAGTATCAGAATGATTACACAGTTGAAAGGAAACTTTTGAGTATATGGAAGAAAAAAGAAATGGTTCACAGAAAAGTATGGCTCACAGGTCAAATCTAGCCAGCTACCTGTTACCGTGTGGCCCTCGAGCCACGATGATTTTACGTGTTTCAATGGTTGAAATAAATAAGAAGTAGAACATTAATACTGAGTGCTTTGTAGTATGTCATGCACTGTTCTAAATCTTTGCATTCATTCGCTGATGCAATCTTTACAACAACCCCATGGAGGAGATACCGTTACTCATTTTATAGCGGAGGAAACAAAACGGAAGCTTCTAGATAGGTGAAGTATAATAGTAGTCAGAGATCACACAGCTAATGATGAGTTCGACTAGAATTCAGACCCAGGGAGTCTTATCTCAGAGCTTGTACTCTGAACCCACTTCCCCACACGAAAGCTCTCCAACCCTGTAAGGGGAGACAGAGTGTACGTCCAGGTTCAGGAAGCACATCCTGGTGAATTCACGGGAGGGACGATGACAGTGTTTCACAGAAGCGAGGACAGGCTTGTGGAAGAATGAGGCCATCTTCCTCTCATGACAGGAACACTAACTTTGAACCTCAATTAAGCAAAAATCTTATCCCCCCAGAAAAGATTACATTCTTCTCATTAATAAACCTAATACTGAAAAACATACTCTATTACCGTGTTTCCCCGAAAATAAGACCTAGCCGGACAATCAGCTCTAATGCGTCTTTTGGAGCAAAAATTAATATAAGACCCGGTCTTATTTCACTACAATATAAGACCGGGTCTTACATAATATAATATAAGACTGGGTCTTATATTAATTTTTGCTCAAAATGATGCATTAGAGCTGATTGTCTGGGTAGGTCTTATTTTGGGGAAAACACGGTATTATTATTATTATTATTATCATTATATTTTTAATTTCATCAAAAAAATTTGTGGAAGTTTGTTTTCTCTCTTGTTGCTTAAATATCTGCATCTGCGTAAGTTCAATATTTCCTCTTGGCCACAAAGCCTAAAATATTTGCTGCCTGGTCCTTTCAAGGCAATGTTTGCCAACTCGTACCCTAGAGGACACAGAATCTTGGAGTTGCTGTGGAATGTGATTGGAAAGGCTGGCTCTACTTAAAAGGCGGTGAACGGCATGGATGTTCTCAGAGTTTGGAAGGTATGACCTTGAACTCTGGGTCTCCTGATGACCCCAGCCATTACATCATTTCTAACCAGCTGGTGTGGGTCCAAGCCCTTCATCAAGGACTGCCCACCTTAGACCAGGATGGCAGGAAGGCTTGGAAGGAGTTCTTCGCCAGTGCAGGTGGTACCCGGGTGGTAGGGGTGGCCTCAAGGTGATGAAGTGTATGGACAAGCAGTCTGCAAGTGCCTCCTGCTCGGAGTGACTCAGAGAGACCTGTGGTGGAGTCTCTTCAAGAATGCACACTGACTCAGTCCAAAGATGGTGCGCCCTGTTTCCCACTGTGCTAGTGCAAATGAAGATACTTTGATTGCCAGCCTCAGGGTGAGGTTCTGCCCTGGATCTACCAAGACCTGGGCCCCTTGCCCATCTGGGCACTTGGGCACGTGCAACCAGCTCCTCCGATGGAGGAGATGGACGGCAAAGCTCAGTTTGCCAGCAGTGACTTGAGGAAGTTCCTCGCCAAGTAAGCTTTGGGCAGCAGAGCCCCTTTCAGGCACTGGTCACTGGTGGACTGCTCCGGGCTCCAGACACAACACTTGGGAGGGGCCTTTCCTTCTCGTCTCTCTGATGCTCGGCTCTGCCTCCTTAGAACCGCACATCAAAAGCCAGGCTTCTGATCGATGCTACTACTATGTGGGTGAACTCTGATGACATTTACACCATGTGAAAGAAGCCAGACACAAAAGGCAAATATTGGTTGATCCCATTTACATAAAAATATCTAGAATGGGCAAATTCATAGAGATAGAAGGGAGAAGAGAGTTTACCAAAGGCTGCGGGGAGAAGGGATTAGGGAAGTTATTGTTTAATGGGTATAGAGTTACCGTTTGGGGGGATAAAAGTCTTTCAGAGCTACGTAGTGGTGATGGCTACACAACGCTATGAATATACTGTGCCACTGCATTGTACACTTAAAAAGGGTTAAAATGGCTTAAAGTAAGATCTACACTCATATCCTGTTATGTTCTGTTATGACAATTGTTATCATGGCAATGTCCACTTAAATACATGTGAATGATGAATAAATTACTACTTACACAAGCGAAACAGGGTTAAAATGGAAATTCCATGTTATGTATATTTTATCACAATAAAAAAGCCGTATCCCTGAACCCTGTTGGAAGCTTCTGTTCACATGACTGCCCCCAAAGAAACCACCCTTGCCTTGCTTTTCTGCCCATCCTGTGTCTGTGGGGCCACATACTTATAGTGTGTCCCTTGGGGGTCAACAGGTAGGAACCCCAGGGGTTTAAGCACACATGGGGGAAAAAAGCATTTGGTGTTATCCCCAAACCATAAAGGAAGAACAGCCTGTAAATGCATGAACTGTACTTTAGTTTAATCTTCTATTCTCAAGACTAATAAACTGTTTAAGTTGGGTCCAGACACTTAATTAAAGCTGTCAATGCTGAGAGTTCATTTACTGAGCCTGACTCTCCAGTAAGACACCGAAACGTGGGAGATTGTAACGGAGCTGTGAGGCCCAGCACGCCGCACATGACCTACCTATAAACCAATGGCCTTGGATGAAGAGGCCAAACAGAAATGCAACTTCCAAGTTTACTCATTGCTTTTTACTAAAAACAGATCCAGCTGTGCATGGTGTGTGTGTTTTGTTAACATACCATTCTTATTTATTGTCTTAGCGTACTGTGTACACTACTTGGACAAAGGACCATGTTGGTGGTGGAAAGGAGACTGACATCCTAAAATGTGGAACTTTCAAGTAGTCAACCTCTGTCATCACTCTGGCTGAGAGTCAAATGGACAGTGGTTATTACCAATGTTATACCTTGTTTTACAGAGTTCTTTATAGTATGGAAAGTGCTTTCCCATGTATTTTCTCATTCGGATGGTCTAAGTATCTATGTTTCTGTGATTTCAGCATGTTTGGGAATAACCTTTAGCAATTTTTTCTCACTTAATCATCTTCTTCTGTCACTCAACCAAGCAGGTAACAGCATTCCCCTACCACAAGGAACGTAAGCTTATTTTAATGACACTGGAGGCAAAACCTAATTAGGGGGGGAAAAATCCCTTGCCAATTTATGTGATTCACTGTGAGCCAAACATCTGCAGGCAGTCTGAGAGTCTTTGGATGACGATCTGCCCTATTCTGTGGAAATCTGAGACGGAGACCTGTGTCCTGTACAGGTATAAATAATATGCAGGAGCACAGCATGCAAACAGCATGCAAAAAGCGGGGAAGACTTTGGAAGGCAAGTCCCATGCATTGTTGAAGTTAGATTGGATTCGCTGAGCCCCAATTGGGCAAGACATCGTGCCGGCCTCAGAAGGCGAAGAAGACCCCTTGTTCTAATATCGGTTTAATTATTATTTAAGTATGGCCAGGCCAGCAGATTAGGAGAGGACTGCCACTGAAAAGAGAGTTGTTATACGACTAGATCACAAGAAGAGGGGGGCATGCCACCCCATACAGGGCCACCTGGAGAAGCAGCAGGTCACTCAGGAGGCAGAGAGAGAGTGGGGGACGATTGGCAAGAGGCTCTACTGTGGTTTCCATGGGAAGGAAGGGTGAGGCAGGGTAAGCAGGTTTAGGATTAGCTAGCTTGAATAATTTCAGGGGGCTCTGAGGCATAGGGGCTGTCCCCAGTTGTCTAGTGCCTGGATCTGGGCTGATTGGGGCAGGGGGATATTGGCCCAGCGTGCGACCCCAATAAAGGAGATGGCAGGGGTGTGGGCTCTAGATTGGCTGGTTTGCACTGGAAAGGGGGCACTGCAAAGCCCGCTGTTTATTATCTTTGGGAATTGGTTAACCCCAGTTATAGTAAGCCAGACAGATATATGCATGCAGGGCTGCCCTCACCCGAGGCTCTCTTAGATTTTGTGAAAGACACTAAATAGAGTTTGCTGAGGTTTGCTTTTTCTATAAGCAGAGTTTAAAACTTTCATGACGCCAAATCCATCTACATGTTCTCTTACACGTCTGAATTGAAAAAGGCCCTCACACACATTCCTCCTATCTCATTAAAGATTTGATAAATATTCTCTTCCATTTTCTTACCCATTTCTTAGGGTTGCCTTCTTTAATATTTTTATTTATGATTTTTATAATTTAAATAATTTTTATTTATAAATTTCTGTTATTATATTAATATATAATGCATAATATTCTATATTATATATCATTTGCAATGATATATATGATATATTATCAATTTTTTATTTACAAGTTTTTAAGTTTTTCATTTATAATTTAAATGTTGTTTAATTCAGTCTTTCCCAGAGGGTACTATAAGTATTTTTGGTCATGATGTAAGATAATTTTAGGAATTCCATTGATAAATATTTTTCTGTTAATGATTCTGTGTTTTTTTGAAATGAGTATATATAATCGTGGTACAAACCTGTATTTTCCTTGATGGCATTGCTCAGGATAAGGGTATGTTTTTAAAGCTGAGTCAGTTTTAAAACTAAGTAGATAATAGTGTGGATGACTGACAAATACAGCAAATGGATGATAGGGCGATGAGAATTACTGAAGCTTGGGAAACACTAGTTAAATCCCCTTAAATGTTATTTTGCTGTCTAGAGTAGGGTAACACTCAACTGATTCTCCCCAACACACCTCCAGATTGTAACCCAACTACTCCCAACCATTTACTGAACTTCTCGTTGGTAATACTTTATTTAAAAAAAAAATTATATATCAATTCTTCTGTGCAGCATTTCTGGATAACCTTTTTTGTTCCAGTAAACTTGCATTAGTCTTGAGCTCTTACCACGCTTTTAATTACTGTGCTTGACTTAATGTCTGGCCCGGCAGGTACTGTCTCCCCACAAGGAGCGCTGCCTTTGAGGGCTGGAGTCGGGGTAGGAGATGTCAAAGGTCAGTGACAGGCGGACGGCATGAAGCCCAGGAAAGCCCCTGGGGTCTGGCCCAAGTGGATTGTGGTTACGGGGCCAGAGCTGGCCGCATATTTCCACGCCTCGAGTTAGAAGTCAAAAGCTCTGCCATCCCAAGGAAGGACAGAAAGAAATATTAGGCATTGATTTGAAGTGTGAAGAATCAATGCTGCTCTGTGTAATTAAGAACTAGACTGGGAGTGATGAAATTTGAGACCCAAAGGGAGCCCTGGAAAGTGACAGTGGGCGAGTCATACATCCTTCCTGTTGTCTGGTCGTCTGGCTATGAGATGAGAGACTCTTGCCCGCTCCAAATAATGTTTAAAAGACATTTCAGTCTATCAGAAAAAGACACGTGCACATGCTTACACACACACACACACACACACACACACACACACACACACACACATGCAATGTTCTATCTATGTTGTCCATAAGTATGCTAATCCTAAAGAAAGCCAATAGAAAAATCCAGACTTAAGACCAGTGTGGAGTTAGACATTAACTACCCCCAGAGTTCTCATTAAATCACATTATTCCCTCAAATACACAGCTTTCTGAGGAGTTTTAATTGTTTCTTTGCCGTGCACCAAGACCTTGACTAAAACTTTAAAAAAGCTTGATGGAACTTTAAAAAAATTTTAAAAATCAGAAAAGTACAAAGAAATACTTCCTAAAACCACACATCCTGATATGAGTAGGAAAAAATGATTTAACATCATCAAAATAATTAGTCTCCCATACAACTTTTTAAAAACGCTACATAGGGCACGAAGTGGGCTACGTACCAGGGGAAGATGGATTCATCTCTCCTCTGCCCAGCGTGACAGCAAAGCAGGCCCCACAGCCCAGGTCCAGAATGGAATTTGACCGGACTGAATGGATGGTGGGGCTGGAAAGGGCCTAGGAATGCTTTTACTCCAAAAATTTATCCTCCAGAGGAAAGAATAAAGGACCCCACTCGTCACTCATCTCCCGCTCATCCACCGAGTGACACCACTTAATATAATTTCTCCTGCCACCAAAAAACAAATCGTCATCGTAGTTAGTTGGCGGCACTGTTGAATCAATCTTGCTGCCGCTGTTGAGCTCCTGGTTTGGAGAGCATGTGACGAACATGTGAACACGTGTGGGTGAAAGCAAGAGGACCCAGTGAGCAGATGCTGTCACACTATCCTATGCGATTAGCCAGGGGACATGACTCCCAAAGGACTTTGTTTCAAGACTCAGATGGAAGTCTCAAGTAGAAACCATGGTGCAAATTGAGTCCATGTTCAAGTGGGAGGCACGGGAGGTGCTACGAGGTCTCCTTCCCTGTAAAATGCTTGGGTTTGTGGCTGGGTCAGGATGTGGCCCATTCTGGAGGCCAGAGTAAGATCTCAACCACCCTCTGTAGTTCTCCAAAGCCCACTGCGGGATCTCCTGACTAATTGAAGAGGGCTTTGCAAAGAAGAGCTGGGTTTATAAATAATGCATTTCCTTTGTCTTGCAGGAATTCTGGAGGCAGAGGTACAATCAGATCGGCTGTGAACAGCTTACATAGCAAATCTAATAGGTTTGTAAATTAGATTTTGTGTTCATTTGTTTTTGCTGTAAGGTAGCGATTAATCTGCTTCTCCTCTTTGCTGGATGGTGCCCTTCTTACTTAGCAAATAGATCTGTTTTGTTTCACTTTGGCTTTGCATTTCCCTAATCACTTGTTGTGGAGGGGAGCTGTCTATAGAAGAGTCCATGAAAGGGTCCGAGGTCTAGAGGCAGCAGAGATGGAAAACTCAGATGCTAAGAGTCACTTTCTGGAAAAAAAGTCCACCCACTTTGAAGCACTTGAGCCACCAGTGAGCTCCTGCGGAACTTGCATTTTTGCTGAGCAGCGGAGACCGAAGGGAGTCAGGATGTTCCCCCGATTTCACTGTGGCAGACGGCTTGTCCAGGAAGTGGAGAGGAACACAAAGCATTCAGAACCTTTGCTCAGACCTCTTAAACTAGGGAGTCAACTCAGTCATGGTAACCTTTATAACTGAAAGCGCACTCCAAATTCTGAGTGTTCCCTCGCGTGGCAGTCCTCGGCCAGGGGACGACTTGATGCAGGCGAGTGAGCAAACACTTTGGAGGCCAACAGACCCAGGCTTGCTGCCCCTGGCTATGCTTGGAATATGCCTCTGACTCCCCATTCTCCCCCAGTGGCAGCTGCCCCACTGCTCTGACCTACAGTCGATACGCCCAAGCTTACGCAGCGGGGGAGCAAAGAGAGAATCCCAGGTTATCTGATAAACAAAGGCCACTACTTAAAATGAAGGACTTGCTTTACTTTCTCAATGCCCTTTTTGGTCAGTCTGGGATTAAGAGGCCCAGACTCTTGAGAATAAGGTCTGCTATTCGCCCTTCCGTGTTTTTTTCAGTTCTCTTCACCACGTGGGACCTGTCAAAGGGTGTCCGTTCCTAACCCTACAGGACTGACTCAGGAAACGGCCCCCTCTGGCCTTGCCATCATTGCTTCTAGATCTCTGATGACCTCTGAACCACCTAGGAGCTGAAATGAGCTTATGCTACCGTGTTTCCCCGAAAATAAGACCTAACCGGGAAATAAGCGGTAGCATGATTTTTCAGGATGATCGTAATATAAAATAAGCCCTAATGCGTCTTTTGGAGCAAAAATTAATATAAGACCCGGTCCTATTTTGAGGGAAATACGGTCGGGCTTATTTTACATTACGAGCAACCTGAAAAATCATACTAGGGCTTACTTTCCGGTTAGGTCTTATTTTCGGGAAAACACGGTCTATTCCTAGAGAAATACAGCTATACCGTGTGTCTTTAACACCCTCTTTCTATAAATGGGGAAACTGAGGCTCAGAGGCAACGTGATTTACCCACTGTCACACAGCTTGTGAAATCTTTTCACTACATTCTCTGCTGCTTTTCCTGAAAGCAGCGAAGAGCCCAAAGGGTCAGGTCTTCTGCCCCCCTCACAGGCTGCCCTTACGCCTGCATGCCGGGGAGCCCATCTGCCTTACTCAGAACGCTCTGGTTTTCTACCCTCTGCAACAGTTACAGAGACTGGAATCCAAGACAAGTGATACCATCTCTAGGAGTCAGGAATATTGAGGAATGGAGGTGTGCTGTGAGAATATGAGGAGACCATGTGCACCCCCAAATGAATGTCTTCTCTACCTGCAAAAAGCAAAATAGAGCACGGGGTTTAGAACCCCCGCTTATGAGGATACTATTTTTAACTTGACTGTTCCAAGATAAATGCAACGGACATAGGTGTTTGATTTGGACTCTTTAAAGGTCCAGAACTGGGCATCACAAACCCAGGTGTCACTGGAACTGGAAGAATCTGCTGTCGGCCCAGACAAAGGCGGCTTCTGATGTGTGCGGCCGGCTGAGGCAGGCCGGCTCCCGCCTTTCGAGACGTAACTGTAACCTAGTTTCTCAGAAACCTACTAGCATAGATTTCAAGCCTCTGAATTCAAGTAGGTCCTAGAATGCCTGGGCTTCTGAGCTGGGTGGAAAGACGCTGTGCATCCAGAATTGGGATTGGCCCCAGGAATAGAGCCGGCCAGCTCCTGCATCCAGCCAGGCTCCCCCAGGACAAAATTCAAATTCGAATTCAGCAAACACTTACTGAGCTCCTGCTATGTAGACTTTTGGGAACATAGACACAAGTGAGGACGCCCTGCCCCCCCCCCCCGCCCCCGCTTACAGCCTAGTGGGAGAGAGAGACACAGCACCAACAATTCTGGAACAAGACTGGACTTTACGTCTCAGGTGCGAGGAGGATTGGGTGAGGAGGGAGACGTGCTGGCTGCATCACCCTGCCTGACAGATTTTGTTCTCTCATTATTAGGTTTATAAACCATCACATGATAACCTGCTGGCTAATGCAACTGCTTATGTGGAGTTTTGTGGAAGTAACTTGGGGGAGTATTATTATTCTGATGGTGAGGGCTGGGTTTCCCTGGGAGGAAACACAGGGAGCAGGTGGGAGAGGGGAGAGTTTTATCAGCCCCATTCTCGTCTCCAGGAATGCATGTAGGTTATATCGCAGGGAGAGAGTTTGTGTGTTCTAGAAGATAAATAGACTTCCGTCCCTTCTCAGGTAATAACTGCAATTTCGCTCTTCTGAAGAAGTTTACATTCGAGCCCCAGCAAAAACAAAACCATTAGACTTGTCACTGGCACGCTAACGGATCATGTCTCCCCTCGTCCTCTCTTTTTTTCACCCCTTCCAGAGTTGAAGTTGTAATAAATGGCTCCTCGTCACCAGCTGTTGTTGACAGAAGCAATGAAAGCATTAAGCACAGCATCCAGCCCGCCTCAGCCAAGTGGAAGCACAACCAGACGCTCTCGCTGAGGATCAGGTAGTGGTAATTACGTCTAGGACGAGAGAGGGCTTGGCCTCCTTCAGCACAAGCCCGCAAATTGCCATTCTCCATCATCGAAGGGAGTCAGCATAGAAATAAAATGTCTCCCTCCCACTGAGGCAGGTTTCATCCCTAAGCGATCAATTGGAAATCCAAATCCAGGGCTGGCTGGGGCCCAGCGTGTGTGTGTGGGGGGGGGGGGGGGGAGACAGGAGCTCCCTGCTGAAGTCCTGGGGTCGGAAGGAATGAGGCACTCAGGCCAGCAGCAGCGAGAGCCCAGGGGTGCAGCCACAGGTGGCTTCTCCCAGAGGACCAGGGAAGCAGCCCTTCCCTGGCACTAGGAGATGCTTCCTGCTTGGGCCTGCTTGCCATCCGTGTCCCCTTTCTATGGCATCAGTGCCCCCATTTGGAGAGTCTTTGGAGAGCTGACCCCTCCCCGCCTCACACACACACACAGTCCTTATGGCTTGAGTAGGCTGCCCTTGCCCGAAAACATGAAAACGAAAAGCCATAGCTGGGCATCCGGTGACCCAGGAGGTGGCATGACACCTGACTGCTGAGGGAGAGCTCTGCAGCTATTGTTGAGTGGCAGGGATGGGGAAATGCAGAGGAGGAAGTACAACTTCAGGACTTGGCCAGTTTCCTTTGATAGAGCCGTCACTGACCCAGCAAAGACTGGTCAGTATATTGCAACCATTCGTTTCTAGGCATGGTGCCAGGGACCCCGGGTGCTGACAGGAGGCAGGCATGTCACAATATAAGCAGAGAGGACAGTGCACTGTGATATACACACTAGGCGGTGTTGCAGCTCGTAAATAGGTGGGGATGAAGAGAGCGATGAGGAGAGAGTACTTCGTTTTGCAAGGGGACCAAGAGGGTTGGCCAGGAAAGGACAAATGGGTTTTGAAGGGTGAGTAGGAGTTTGCCAGACCTACCACGCTACGTGCCGCTCGCACGCAGTCTGAAGTCTGCTGTTTGTGTTCAGTGCCGCTGGAGCACGAAGCAGGAGGGAGGGAATGGGGGTGATCAGGTTGGCGCCGTGGCCAGGATCAGTGGGGAGAGCCTTCATTATGGCAGCCCCTATTCCCAGGCCATCACCACGGAGAGGAAGCAGAGAAGGGGGGCAAGAGCACCGTGATCTACCTCGTCCACAGCTACCCAAAGTGTCACCACACAGCTGGGAGCTGTCCCTTCCAGGTAGGCTCACTGTCAAAATGGAAATGCTCGCACCCCCCAGTTCTCGAGGCTTAGTTTGGGGACATGAGCGGGTGCGGGGGATAGAGAGGTAGGCGATCTGGGACCTGGCAGCTGAGACCACCAGAACAAGCTGTCAGCCCCATTCTGCCACCCCTCACTGAGTGCCTCTTCCGAGGCTCCCTGGGTGGGCCCTCCGCCCTGGTCCTGCTGCCCTAACAGCTGCCGGTCTGCGTTCCTGACCCACGGATCAGTGTCACTTCAGAATCAGCGAGATTATCTGCCCGAGTTTCCTGAGGCCGCCCTAACAATTCCCCACCAACGTGGTGGCTTAAAGCAACAAGTGTGTTCTCTCTCGGTTCTGGGGACCAGAATTTTAAGCCCTCCCTCTGAAGGTTCTAGGGGAATCTTTCCTTGCCCCTTCCAGCTTCTGGGGGCTGCGTGTGGCCTGGCCTGGTGGCATCACTCGAGTCTCTGCCTCTGCGGTCACGTGGCCTTCTCCTCTTGGTCTGTGTACCCCCTTTCCTGTCTCTTACAAGGACACTGGTCCTTGTAAGATTTGGGACCCAGCCACGTAAACCGGGATGATCTAAGTTCAAGACCCTTCATTTAATAACATCTGCAAAGATGCTTTTTCCAAATAAAGCCACATCACAGGTTCCAGGGGTTAGGAGGTGGACATATATTTGCGGGGCCGGGGGCACTATTCACCCCACTATCCCACCTGTGAGTGAAATCCTCCACCAGCCTACCTGCAGTCCCCACTGGCCTTTCTCCTGCCATTGGGTGGAGAAATGGACATCCCTCCCCTTTCAAAGGAGAGCAGACTGCGGCCTTCTTGGGGCGCCTGAGAATACACGGCCACCCAGGCATCTCACAGGGGAAAAGAATTCCCTTCAACTTCCTTCAATTAACCAGCCAAATTAGTCATAATAAAAGATTCTGTAAATGATTTGGAGTGATGTTTAATAACTAATTGCAGTTCCTCACCATTACTTAGAAGTTAATCCACTCACAGAAGTGTTTATTGATGGGCTTTCTGGGGGCTCTCTTTGCTTTTAAATACTTTGGGGCAAGTCATTGCAAAGGTTTTAGCAACGTCCAAACGGTATTAGCTTGTCAGATTATATAAGCTTTGGTAAAGTGCAGTCATTAAATGCCTCTGTTTTCCGTCAAAAGGTACAAATGACTGGGCAACACGGGGCTTCCCCAGCATGATAGCAAGGGACCCAAGTTATTGATAAGATGGATGGAACACAAGCATGGTGCCCTGCCAAGGCTTCGAGCTGCCCTTACATAACCAGAGGCTCTTAAACCTGGACACCCATTAGAGCCACGGGTGGAGCTTCTGAAAGCGTGCTGAGAGAGCTTGGACAATCTCAGAATCAGGGTTTCTCAGGAGTCAGACTGGAACGTCGGAATTCTTTGAATGTGCAGGAACGAGTAGGAACTAGGCTACACCACAGGTGTGAACATCTGCAATCCCACAGGTGCTCAGGCTGCAGTGTTACCATCTGTACAGTGGGCTAACTGGCCTGCAAGTTCTCTTGTTTGCAAAGTGCGTAAAGATTCCTTTGTCCCCCTGGGGCTCTCCAGAAAAGCAGACTGGAGCCGTTGGATCTATTTTAGATGGGGGCTCACTGCAGGAAATGAAATTCATTTCAGCTGATCTGGGTACCAAATTTCTTTCTCTGACTTAAATTGCTTCTAAAGATCTTTTGGGTGATTTAGAAAGTTCTTTAAGTAAAACCCCCAGCAAGGATCTTCAGATTCTTGGGGGCCAGACCTGTGTGGTTTGAGTAAAATTCCCCTGTTGGATTCCTCAGGACTATAGGAATGTGACTATCCCCGATCCCATCTGTGTGCTTTGCTAGATGATTCTAGAACATTCCCCCTAAATCAAAGGCACCCTAGAGCCTAGAGAGCTGTCCTTTGATCACCTGTGTTTTGAAACAACACAAAGGAACCTTGCTCTGTGGGTACAGAGAGGTATCCCTATTTACAAACCCCAAAGCAGGCAGCAGTTAGGGGGCCGGCAGAGCACACTCCACAAAACAGACCAGCTCACTCGCAAAGGCAGAGCGGTGGACACACCTCACGATCCCCACCCCCACACTCTCCTTCACCCCCTGCGAGACCCCTGGGCCCAGAGAAGGCTTCCATGGAAGAAAGCAGACCAGTGAGGAATAAGGGACACGTGTCATTCTGGTTGCTTGCTCCTAGTTCAGGATTCCCTGTCCACTGATGGCTCTGAATCCCGCTAAGAGAGGGGAGAGGGCTGTAGGGTGACCACTGTCTGGGTTCGCCCAAGACGGAGGGGTTTCCTGGGAAATGCTAAAACCAGGCGGTGCTGAGAAAACCAGGATGGCAGGTCACCCCTCCTTCCAGGGCCCTCTGTGCTGAGCTCACTTCCTGTCCTAATGAAGTCATTACCCAGGGCAATGTGCATATCTCTGAGGACAAAGGCAGCCAGATTGGCCACTGTCATTGCTGCCTCGAGGCCATTCCTGACAGTCCCTGCCTGGAACCTCGGAGGGTGACATACGACAGGAAAAGCTGGGTTGGCCAAGGGCAGCTGGCAACAGGCAGACTTATCCTCACGTGTGTTTGGTTTTTGCAGGAAACAAATCTTGAAGTTCTTGGATGCTGAGAAGGACATTTCTGTCCTCAAGGGGACCCTGAAGCCTGGAGACATTATTCATTACATCTTCGACCGAGACAGCACAATGAACGTGTCCCAGAACCTCTACGAGCTCCTCCCGAGAACCTCCCCACTGAAGAACAAGCACTTCCGGACTTGCGCCATTGTGGGCAACTCGGGGGTCTTGCTGAACAGCGGCTGCGGGCAGGAAATCGACACCCACAGCTTTGTCATAAGGTAACCACTGCAGGGACTCAGGGTCCAGGGCAGAGGCCGATTGAAGGGGAGCATCACCCATTGTCCCAAGAGGTTGAAACAAGACACGCTGGTTGGGTTAGTCCCTGTTCTCAACCTTGATGGCACATTAGAATCGCCTGGGGAGCTTTTAAAAGTCCCAGTGTCCAGCCTGCGCCCCAAACTAATCAGATCAATCTGAGGGTGAGGGGGCATGAGGCCCAGGGAGCCAGGCGATTCTACTGTACAGCTAGGGTTGAGAATTGCTGGTCTAGTGCACAGGTGGGCAGACTATGGCCCACAGCCTGGTTTTGTCAATAAAGTTTTATTGGCACACAGCCACATCCATTCATTTTCATACAATCAGTGGCTGCTTTATCACTACCACGTAGAGTTGAGTAGTTGGGCAGAGTTAAGAGTTGCCACAGAGAGCGCATCTATAGCCCACTCCGCCTAAAATATTTACTATCTGACCCTTTACATAAAACGTTTACGGACCCCTAGACAGAGCCTCTATGAGTGGTTAACAAGAAAATCTCCTGGGCTGGCCAGAGAGTTTACAAAACTCTTTTCAGTGTTCTGGAAGGTCATACTCTACTAGTAACTTTATATCCCGGAGTCAAAATCTGGGAAGTGAGAGAGCAACAGAGAAATGGGTTTTGTCCTTGACTGTCATTCTCACTGAAATGTCATCTCATTTTTCAGTCACCTGGACACAGTTACTCTGACACCTGACCCCCCCAACCCAGACAGCCTCAGAAACAAGGCCTTGCTGTCCCCTCATCAAAAGTAGGGCATACAGAGCTTCGAGTTTCATCCCAAACAGCGCCCCAGACCCGGCAGAACCCAATACCGCATCTCACGTTTCTGCTGGGACTGTGCGATGCAAAGAGAGCCTTGTCCTGGGGCTTTGGGAAGCGGCCTTATCCTAGAGCTCCCTGGACCTCAGGACATGGGACCAGACACTGTGTTTACTCCTCTGTGCACTGGGATGGACGAGCCCCTGCAGCCTGGCAGCCACACTTGTTTTAGTTTTGTCATCTTCTGCCAGGTTCTGTCTGTGCCTGGCCTATCCAGCGGCTCAGCCCCCACTTCCCAAAGCTCTCCAGGCTAAAGACTGGGGGAGGGAGGAAGAAAGGGGAAGAAGGTGGGGCAGGTTTGTCTGATTGGAATCCAGAGAAAGGCTGAGGGTGGGGTGGGGTGCGCATTCAAGATTACAGGTCAGGGAGGAAGGCAAAAGCTGCCTCCAGATGGGGTCAGATCACCTCTTCGGGTACCAGGCAGCATCGAGGGGTGGCCTTTCGGACCTGGTGTTACACATGTAAGCAGTGAGCTTTCCATGGTCCACCTGGCCCTGCCCCAGGAATTTTCAGAGTCAACGGAAGATTCTGGCCGGCACTTGGTTGTACGGACAGTTAACACAGCAAGGCAAGCAGTGCGGCATCCAGAGTCCACTCTTGGCTCTGGGGCCCATTTGTCATGTGACTTGGCATGTGTCACTCCCCTTGATGGGCCTCGATTTCATCATCTATAAAATGGGCGGGTTGGACTGGCTGTCTTTGAGGCCTTTCTGTTATGAAGGCTGTCTGTGCTCTAGCCCAGTGCCGTGAGAACTTTAATGAGCAGACAAACCACCTGAACTTATTTTAAAAAATGCAGCATCTTCCGGTCTGGAGTGTGGCCGGAGACTCTGCATTCCAGGGTCCTGGATGCTGGTATGGGAACCCTGCTTTGAGAGGCACAGCCATAGGCGGCTTTGCTTCTCTGCTGGGGGTCATGTGCACAGACTTACAAAAGGGACCTGAAATGCCAGGAGAGAGCTGCTCAGAACAAAGTGCAGTTGCCCTTGGACCTTTAGTTCTGGCCCTCCCGGATTTGCATGTCTGTGGGGGTTGACTCGGTGTTTTAGGACAGGATTCTGCAGCCCCACTGTGTGCAGACCTCACGTTTCACGTTTATATAAGACCCGGTCTTATATTATATCATATCAGACCTGGTATTATATTTTATATTATATTTATTATATTATGTTATTATTATATTATGTAAGACCCAGTCTTATAGTATAGTCAAATAAGACTGGGTCTTATATTAATTTTTGCTCCAAAAGACGCATTAGAGCTGATGGTCTGGCGAGGTCTGATTTTCGGGGACACACGGTATGAGAGCTGCATGAGACAGCGTGTGTCTATGCTCAGGACAGTGTCTCTGCAACAAGGCATATGAAGTATTTGTTCCCCCCCGTCCTTCCCGTGGGTGTGTGGAGGTCACCCCATGATTCGGCACCATGTCCCCTGTACCACTTGCCTTTCTGAACGGTAGCTGTCCATGGACCCCGTGTGCCCACTGCACCCACTGCACCCTGGCAAAGCAGAGAGGTTGTGGCCACCTCTGGACCCCAGTCCACGCTGGGCCCAGCACAGCAGAGGGGCTCTGCGAGGCTCCATTGGGACAACAGACACCGGGAAGGTCCTAACGGGAAGTTCCCGGTCTCTGTCAACCCAAGTCTTCACTCAGCTCGCCTTACTCTGGGTTTACTGGGCCCTTCTCTGTGTGGGAGACACGTGAGACCTCACCCCCATCTCAGAAAACTCTGCATGTGAATCGTCGTAGGGCACACTGCACGCAAAACACAGTGAGCCTGCAAAAAACGTGCGACCCCCAATCCCCTGGGGAGCTCAGGGCAGGCTTCGGGAGGAAGCACCATTCACGTTGGCAATGGTGAGGCGAGGAGAAGGAAAGAGCACAAGGGGGCATGGAAGCAAGAAGGTAGATTCATGGATCACGGAGCCCAGCACCTGACCACACACAAGGGGCTGCTGGGAAATGAGGTCACACAGGGTGTCTGGTCCCACAGGCCCCCGGAGCCGGCAACGCCAAGCTGAGGGGACTGCACGACTCAGGGTCATACATATGCAGAGTCAACTCCCAGATGTTTGGGGATTAAAACTTCAGTGGGTACAACCACACACACACACACACACACACACACACACACACACACCTTTCATGGGGACAATCCTATGGACAAATGCCCTTCCACAGACAAATCAGCACCTCTGCTTAACAGGACTAGGAACTTAGCGTGTCCCAGGTGCACTTCTACACACGTCATGTTTATTAACTCACTTAATTCTCACAACAATCCTGTCAGGAATGTCCAGTTTTGCCCTGGCTTTTGCAATGAGGAAACTGAGTGACAAAGAGTCAGAGATGACAAGTGTAGTTCGGGCCAGGGTCAGGCCATGGACGCAAGCTGCCTCTCCTCCCCGACAGACTTGCCCTCCGATACCCACTTCCATCTCTGCCAACACATACTGCAACTTCATCTTATTGTTGCCTAAAATGCAAATCTGTCCGTGTCACTCTCCTGCTCAAGAACCTTCAGTGGCTCCCTATTGCCTTTGGAACCAAGTCACGGACATACAGACAGCAGGATAGCTCTCCTGCCCACCTCCTCCACACAACTGGCTCCAATCAGACCAAATCACTTGCCTTCCCCTATATACTCACAGTCTTTCCCACCTCTGAGCCCTTCGACACATTTCTTGTGCCTAAAATACTACAGTATGATGTTTCCTAAACTGCCTGGTTATAAGACTGACCTAAAGAATTTATAAAAACAGATATCAATTCCTAGGCCCATCTGTTGACTCTGGATCTCTAGGTGACTGACCTGGGGAATCTGTACTTTTGGCCTGAAGTGATTCTTCTCATCAGGCAAGCTAGAGAAATGCTGTCCTATTGTGTCTTTTCCACTAATCCGCCCTGCTAGACTTCCCTCCATGGTCACCACCTCCAGGAAGACCACCTGATGCCTCTCCTTCCCATAATAATGATGACACTAGTCACATTTATTGAGCTCTTACTGTGCTCCAGCAGTGTTCTAAGAACTGGGTGTGTGGTCGCTCCTTTAATTCCTGGGAAGGATGCCGCTGTGATCGTCATCATAGCGAAAGAAACTGTTGTGGCTATTCCTTAGCTATGGGGAAGCTCTCAGGAAGGACAGAGGTGGAGCAGGTTGCCCAGAATCACACAGGCAGGAAGTATCAGGGTGATTCTGAACCCAGGGGTGTGCGTTCAGAGCCCTCACTCTCTCACCTAATGTGGCCCAGTCACGCCCAGCAAAGCGTGCTCATCTTGTGGGCTGACAGCTGGCTTACTCGCCTCCTTCCTCCTCTCCTACATACTGAATTGCAGAAGGCAGGCATTGGGCATGCCCAGGGGCAGCAAAGTTCCCCGTATGTGCTAAGAGCCGAGTCAATACGCGTGGCAGGACAAGAAGGAGAAGGCACGAGAGGAGGGGCCGCTGAGTGCAGGAAGATGCCCTCGGTCTTTGTTTTGGGAGGAGGAGGAAGCGAGGACAGGCCAAGGCTGGATAACGTGAACTAGAAGCAGCTTCCTCCAAGGACCATGTTGCCTTCTTCCCTCCGGCAGGTGCAACCTGGCGCCAGTGCAGGAGTACGCCCGGGACGTGGGGCTCAAGACAGACCTGGTGACCATGAACCCTTCGGTCATCCAGCGGGCCTTCGAGGACCTGGTCAACGCCACGTGGCGGCAGAAGCTGCTGCAGCGACTGCACAGCCTGAACGGCAGCATCCTGTGGATCCCCGCGTTCACCGCCAGGGGCGGCAAGGAGCGCGTGGAGTGGGTCAACGAGCTCATCCTGAAGCACCGGGTCAACGTGCGCACTGCGTACCCCTCTCTGCGCCTGCTGCACGCCGTCCGCGGGTGAGCGGCCCCTGGGGGGAAGGTGCTTGGGAGGCAAGAATCCTTTCCCGGGGCACTGCCGTCCCCGCTCTCCCACCCACTAGCTGTGTGACCTCTGCCAGTCACCTGACCTTTCTGAGCCTCCCTTTCTGATGAGAAGAAGGGAGGCTGGCAAGTGGGTTTTATCTGGCAGGGCAATTTTGGCCAACTGGTCGTGCCTGCCTGGAGAGCTATGCTGAGAACAAACCATAAGGGGCAAGAATGGAAGCGGGAATATTTGCTGGATAGCTATTGCAAGAGTCCGGGTAGGAAATGCATGTGGCTTAGACCAGGACGGTGGTAGTGGAATAGTTTTGTCAGATTTGCCATAAAATTTGGAGGAGAGGCAGCAGCACTGGCTGATGGATTCTACTGAAGGAACTCATGGGAGAGAAAGAGAAAAAGTCAGACGACTGTTAGTGCTAGGGCGTGAGCATGGAGGGACAGTGGTGCCATTTTCTGTGACAGGAGGAGCCTGGGAGAAGCCCATGCATGTCGGGCATATTGAGGAAGAGACTTCTTTCTTGGGAATATTAAGTTTGAGATGCCTGTTACAAATACACCCCACCCACCCTGACCTCGCCGCTTGGGGCCAGGCTCTGCGTCCAGTCACATGGTTCCCAATCCTGCTCCAGGACCACGACAGCCCATTGCACAGCCTCCCCCGACCAAGGGACATTGGCACGCTCTTTACTGGGGCCTTCACATAACTCGGTGTGCCCTGGGAAGCCCTCGGAACCACCCACAAAGGATTCTGGTCCTCGTTAGGGTGGGAATGCACACAGACACCCTGTGCCACAAAGAAAGACCTAGCGATACGTTCAATAAAAGGCAGCCACACTCGTGGCTGACAGAGACCTCACTGAGGCCACATCCTTCATCCTGAAGTGTGACCTATTAGGGACCTTCGTCCCTGTCACAGAGGGGGGCTCCGCAGCAACCCCCACCTCCCAGACTTAGGATCCATTCCTTAAATGTTGTTTCTTCCTGAAAGGAGGAAACTCTATGTGGTTTGGGGGTCAGAGGGGAGCAGAGAAAGAGAAAGACCGTCCTTTGGTAAAGAGAGAAAGGGTCCCTTGATGGGGAATGGGCAACCACCTGGAAGAAACGCGTGCAGCCAGAGCTATTTCCAGCTATAATTGACTCACTTTTATCTGTCAAAATAGCATTAAGCACCAGTAACAAGCCCTTTAAACAAACAGGCTGTTAATCCTGAGATCACAACATCTTCCTTTGCAGAAACTCCCCAGAGGAAGTACTGCAGGGAAGGCGGGTGGGGGGGGACTCCGCTTTTAGCAAGGGGAAGAGGTGGGGGGCATGGATTGGATTGGGTTGGATGTCACGGGCCTTGGAATGGATTTCCGCTGCTGGCCCTCTCCCTCTCCTTCTGTAGGGCCACTGGGCCTTGTAGAGTGCAGGGTCCCGCAGGACTTCAGAACTGAATCAAAATTTCTTTCGACAGGCTGGTGCAATGAGCTAATCTAAGAGGAGGCACTTTAGTATGGACAGAGGCAAGGGCCTGTACTTAGGTTCTAGAGAATTGTACAGAAGGATGAACAGCACCAGCCGTCGGCGGGTGTGTGGCTGCTCAGAGGGACGTGAGCTTAGATTGCAGCAATGGATGGAGCACATCTTTGAGAGGCAGGGAGGTCAGCAATGGCCTTGATTTACTCCCTCTGGTCAAATCCCACGTGGAGAAGCACATTCAGTTTTGGGTACCGAGGTAGAGAAGGAC
Source organism: Rhinolophus sinicus (assembly GCF_057876585.1). Taxonomy (NCBI): domain Eukaryota; kingdom Metazoa; phylum Chordata; class Mammalia; order Chiroptera; family Rhinolophidae; genus Rhinolophus; species Rhinolophus sinicus. The sequence continues at coordinate 55,647,064 of NC_142513.1, read as the reverse complement.
CATGGTGGCAGAGAAATTCGGAAGATGAAAGGTTTGGGGCATGAGCGCAATCTTTATTCTTTCAGCAAATACTCACAGGCTCTGGGGCTGTGCAAAAATCAATAAAACAACGCCTCTACTCTGGAGGAGCTCACAGATGTGGCCGGTGAGGCGTCAGGTGTAGAAGTAGGGCTGGGAGCGGATCCAGAGGGAGTCAGCTTTCATCTGCATGCTGGAAAGAACCTTCCAACAAATAAAGATCATCTGAAAGGAGGCATGGTTGCCTCCCAGGAGGTGGTGAATCCAGCCTCCTTGGGGATGTTCCAGCAGCAGTGAATGCCCCCCAGTGGGCCGTGGAGAGGGAAAGCCACACCACCCCAAGTCGCTGTCTGAGCTTGGTAGGGCCGCTGAGATAAAGTACCCCAGGCTGGCCAGCCTAGACAACGGAGTCAGTTGTCTCGGTTCTGGAGGCGACGAGTCTGAAATCAAAGTGTCAGGAGGGCTGGTTCCTTCTGAGGCCGTCGGTTGGGGAAGACTGTCCAGGCCTCGCTCTTCAGCTTGTCAGTGACCATCTTCACATTCACACGGTCTTCTCCCTGTGTGCATGTCTTCTCCCAGTGTCCCATTTTTAAGGACTTCAGTCAGAGTGGATTAGGGGCACCTTAACGACTTCCGTTTAACTTGATGACCACTGCAAAGACCCCTTCTGCCCAAATAAGGTCACATTCTGAGGTTCTGGAGGTTATGACTTTAGCATAGGGATTTTGAGGGGACACAATGCAACCCATAAGACTTGGGCGAGCTGGCTGCCCTTCCACTCAGGTTCTCTGCTTCAGGGCACCTGTGCTAGGAGAGTCCCTAACCACCATGTACTCTCAAGCTTCTTGCCCACCTGAGACAGTGCTCGGGCTCGGGCATTGCAGGGAGTTAGCAGTGTGGTACAGAGACCCTGTGCAGAAGGCCTGCCCTTCAACTCTGAGCACCCGCTGCCCCAGCCTGAGCAGCTCTCCCAGGCGACTTCTGGCTCTGCCTGCCTGCAGGGTGGCACAGTGCCCCAGCTGGCTGTTGGCAAGGCCATTGAGCAAGCAAGGGGGAGGGCACCCAGGCAATTGAGCACGGCCGCGGGCGGGAAACTGTGGTCGGCAGCTGGCAGTGAATGGGTCTAATTCAATTACAACGATGGGGAAGGCTGTGAACCACAGAGAGGGCGGCCCTTGGACAAGAAAGCAGGCCCAGGCCCATTCAGCCACCCAGCCCACAGGCCTGGTGCAGAAGACGCCTGTGAACTGGCACTTCATTAGGCATCAGGAGTGCTGAGCCAAGGCTCCAGGATGGCACCGACCCAGTGGGCATCCCCTCAGGGCCGGAGGAGTGGATCAAAGCAGGCCCTGTTGCCTGTCAGGGGGCGGCAGAAACCGAGGACCAGAGGGCAGCCCCAGAGGTGAGCGTACGCAAAGCGTGGAGACTAAGGTGAGAGACGCCTGCAAGTAGGAGCTATCGCTTCCCAGACATGCCCATCACACCGCAGAGAGCGTAGACCTCGACCGCCCATCACACCGCAGAGAGCGTAGCCCTCGGACCGGTCACAGGAGCTGAGTCCCCAGTTCCTCCAGTGGACACGCAGTCTGGAAGTGTGTTCCATGTAGAAGAAAAGGAGGGAAGTCTGTGGTATTCAGGCACAGATGGCTACCCGTAGTTGGTCATTTTTTTATGGATTGTTTCTCTACGTTTTTACAAAAAAACAGCAATGCACATAGTAAACAGAAAAATCCATGGAGTATCAGAGGATTTAAAGCGGAGCCCTCCTCCTCAGAAGCAGCCTGTTAAACTGGTTTTCTGTGTGTCTCCTGCCAGAAAAAAAACCCTTTTACACATAAGGGGGCATGTTTTAAGCCCCCGACCTTGCTAAATCCTGGAAATTATTCCATATTGACAGCCACCACGCGTTGCCCTTCACAGCTGCCTAGCCTTCCGCTGTGTCTGGACCATAGTTCAGTAAGCAGACGCCACTGGGGGGGGGGAGCATCACGGGGGTTTCAATCTTTTGCTCGTATAACCAGGGCTACAGTGATCGTCTCATACTGATCCCTGCACACATACGTACGTCTGCCTATAGGCCTGCTTTGTAGAAGCGTCGCTGCTAAAAAGAGACGGATACATGCCTTGTTAACTTTCATAGATATTGCCAAGTTCCACTCCCACCTACAATTACTGAAAATGCCTGTTTTCCCCTAATCTCACCACCATGGTGTATTATCAACATTTGTTATCTTTGCCTATCTAGTGGAAAATGACATCTGATTGTTGCTTGAAATTGGATCCCTTCAATTATGAATGAGGTTGAATATAATTTTTCTGTTGGAGGTGGCATTAAATTCCACGATCCAGCCAGGAGGTGTAAGCCCCCAAGAAATGGTCTTGCTGGGTCCCTGCTGGGCCCCTAGGGCCAGGGGTGATATCCGTGGGTGAACAACCATCTTTCGACTCCCCGAGGGAACCAGCTCAAGCAGCTGGCATCATGTTTTTCTTTTTTTCTTTTGACAACATGCCATCTAGGATGCTGTTAGCCTGCCTTTCTCATGTGCAAACCTGGTAGCTGCCTAGAAGCATTTAGAGTGAGGCGGGCTCCTTCACCTGTCCTGCCAGCGTCCCCAAAGGGTACCAGTAGCCTCTGCTTGCTTGTTTGCCTTCGTTGCTTCATGGAATAAAGATCTGTGAAGCTGCCCACACTTTGTGCATGTGCTCTGCTAGGATCTGAGGTTATACAGAAGCAATCCACTTGCTCAGAGAATTTTAAATTGCAGGGGAGGAGAAAGACAAATCAACAAGCAATTACAGTCTAGTATGAGAAGCACTGTGAGAGGGAAAGGACAACATCCGGGACACAAAACCCTCCTGCAGCGAAGCTGAGACCATAAGAAGGGGTTGTCAGCCAGGAGACATGGGAGGTTATGGTGTCCTGGGAGAAAAGAAACCAAGTTCTACGTGGCGGTGTGGCAGACTTCAGGCCCAGATCGTAAGGGTTTCCCAAGCCTGGATGAGGCCATCGGATGCTAGCCTGTGGCCTCCCAGTCATTGGAGGGTTTTTGGTGGCCTGGTCAGACGAGGTTAGCAGGCTTGAGTGGGAGCATGGGCTTGGGTGAGCACGGAAGCCTGGGGACCAGTAATTGCCCTCAGGCACACCCAGGGCTTGGCCAGCTCTGCGTTCCAGCCCCAGACTCTGAGATTAAACCCCCAGCTCTCCATTCCCCCAAAGCTCGGCAGCCTCGGCCTGAGATGTCCCCTGGATAACCAAGTCCTAAACAGCGCTCCCAAGGACAGCACAGCAATGGGCTGTGGAGCCCCAGGTCAGGGACGAAGCTGCTAATGTGGGTGATGGGAGCCCAGAACCCACAGACTTTGCACCAAGTGTCCCTTGACAAACACCTGTGAGGCATTCCTGCTCTGTAAGGACAAAATGATCTACAGCCACAAAGTGCTTGTGTAGCTTCTTAGAGAAAGTCCTTTTGGTCTTTTTCCCCAACGTTGGCAGCCACCATTCTTGCCACATACCGAGCCCAGGAATCCAGGGAGAAGGATAAATATGCTTTCGGAATGATTTTGGCAATCCTCATGTACTGCTGTCCACGCTCATAAAATACAGTGCTTAACCACCTTGGCAATTGGGGTAACCAATTTGAAAAATAATTACTGCCTTCTTTGAGATTACTTTGCCTTCTAATTAAAATCTCAAGACTGGGATATTAAAGGTGCATTGTCAATACAGTGTCCCAGATGCACCCAGCTAACCTCATTTGGGAAGGCGAAATTAATTAGTTAGTGTTTTACCGCCCAGCTGTTCTCCTAAGGAAAGAAATCGTCTACACGTTGGCCAGGCACAGTCTCTAAATTGGCCAGAGCGATTGAGGAGATATACAGGAAATCGCGAGTGATTTGTTCCTGCATAACTCAGTCAGCCCCTGTTACAAGCTGCTCATTAAATGGTGCCCCCGTGTCCCTGTCAGATATCTCTCAGGAGTTCTGGTTTACCCGTGCAAGCAGAATAGGAAATAAGTGAGTCCCTCCACGCCACTGAGTTCTCAGCTTATCCTGGAGCCTCATTTGCTGTTAACACCTTTCCTGCGAGTGACTCTGGGTGAAAAGCCTGGCACCATATCTGAGAGTTTGGGCGTTGCTATTCCTGTCCCCGCTGGCCACTGTTATAAAGCTGCATGCGCTGCTCGCTTCCTCCTTTTTCCTTCTCTACTTCTTCCCATTTTTCAATTCCATTTGAGTCAAACGTTTGCTGAGCTCAACAGAAGTCAGAATAATCAATCCGAGGCTATACTACAATAACAAACCCCAGAACCCTTGTGGTTTAGCACAAACAGAAGCTCATTTCTCGTTTGTGCTAACTAATGAAGGTTGGCAGGGGCTCTCTCCTAACCAGTGATTCAGGGATCTAGGACTCTTCCATCTTCAGCCGACACCATCTTTACAGGAGGCTTTGCGGTTCCCCAAGGCAGGGGAAGAGAAAGCGGGACGACCAACGTCAGCTCAGAAGGGACACAGTTCCTGTCAAGGCCTATTGGCCAGACCTGGTCACATGACCCCAGCCCCAGGACAAGGGATACTGGGAGATGTAGGAGGGCACATGGAGTGTTTGTTGAATGCTTATCTCTGCCATAGAGCCCTGGCTGCACCAGGCACTGAGTCAGGTGCCTTTGAACCCCCTACACAGGAGCATAAGGCCTGGCCCCTGCGCTTGGGTAGATCACAGCCCAGTTTCGTGTGGGAGACCAACCCACACAGTAATGGACTGTCAGCCCGGACTGACAAGCGCACTGGGAGACGTGGAAACAAAGCTCATGATAATAAGGTGGAAGTGATTAAGTCAGTTTGAGCTGGGGAGAAGAAGGTGGAACAAAGGGAACATTTCTAGGAAGACATGATGCATATGATTAATTTGGGGAGGAAAAACAGAGAGTTCACCAAGAGGACACGTGGGGGGAAAGGCACCTCTTTGGGGAGGGCACAGCACGTGCCTGTGTAACCGCAGATCCACCTATGAGCTCCCTGGATGTTGCAGCACTGATTAAATTCTTCCCTCCCCCTGACAGCCAGCCAAGAAATTCATTTCTGAAAGCCTTCCCCCGCTAAGGTCTTCCTATCAAGAAATAAGCAAACCACAGATCCCTAGCGTGGCATGTGGCCAGTGTTAGGACTTGAATTGGCTCAGGGAGTGACCAGTCAGTGAGATGCAATCATGCAGGGACACTGCCGGTGGCTCCTGTGTCCCTGGATGGTGTCAATAGTGGATGTAGCCAGCTCACTCCCAGCTCTGATGCTCCCAGAATCACCATGGAGTGAAAGAGATCCAAGAATCGGATATGGAGAGGCTGCATTTCACCTGAGCTCTATGTAACCAGCGGCCTGAGGAGCTTGCCCCCTCTCAGGCAAGTCACCCTGCAATCCCACATCTTCCTCTGTTATCGGAAAGAGGACAAGTTCAATCCAGGAGACCCATGGGTGAGCGACCCATAGACATGAACTGTTTGACTCACCCAACAGGGCTTCATGTGGTGTTTCTTAGAACGTTTAAAAATTAGTTGCCAACATTTAAAATTTTGGAGAACTTGCATAAAAATCCAGCTATCTGATACTCTTGAAAACAATCAGAAACTCTGCCACCACCACATTGGACAACAATAAAACGGCCACCCTTCTAGATGCCGCAGTCGCCGCCACTCCCTACTACCTGGGAACACTGAGGCCAGGCGTCATTTTCCTTACACGTCCCGACTCCCAGCTCACTCAGTTACACCCGGGCAAGGCCACTGGGCCACATGAGCTCTCCGGGCCCATCGTCCTCAACACGCCAGGACTAGGCCACACGCTCCCTGTTCTTCCCTCTTTTTATCTAAATACATCTCATTCTTTTGGCAGAACCACCTCCCTACCAGTGAGAGCAAGACTCCATAGGCTTGGCTAAATATTTGCATTACTGGAGGAGGTTTTAAAACTCCGTGTGCAAGCTGCCCCTGGAGGTGGCACCCAGGCCCCTGTCCTCTTAAAGCTCCAGGCAATTTCAGTGTGCAGCCCAGGTTGACAACCCTGAGTTAGCTGAAAAATGTAATGGCCCCGCTTTGGAGGGGGTGAGCTCCCCGTCATTGGAGGTGATTAAGCCAGTGGATGAGTACTTTGCCAGGATGTGTGGGAGGATCCTAACAGCAGCTGCTGCTCTTCTGGGGTCCTCCTCCTCCGTGCACACTCCCTGCCTTTGCTCCCCAGGGTCCTCCCATGCCCAGCTTAGCCCCACTGAGTGCAGAGAGTATTGAGGTGGTCTAAGGAAGGGCTTAGCATCAAGCACCCTCCCTGCCTTCCCAGCTAGCACCACGCCTCCTACATATGAGCTGGGACTAAGCAGGTGGTGACATGGGGCGCTCTTGTACAGTCGGTTAGACCAGCCACAATACACAGCTGCCCCGTGTCAGCATGGACTTGGCATCAGAAGGCCTGGAGGGGAGTCCTGGTTCCTATACTTTGCCAGCTTGGGGTCACCTAGGTGACCTTGGGTATGCCACTTGTCATCTCGGAGCCTCATTTCTGCATCCGTATCTACTGAGAGGCCTGTCTTACTTCCATTAAATCATGTATGTGAAAGCTCGCAGCATACGGGGCAGCGCCATTGCTCTGTAGTAAGTGGTAGCTGCCAGTCCTCTGTGAAGGGAACCAGGAGTCGGTCACTCGATCGGTCTCTGCAGTTCCTGGAGTGGCCGGAGGCAGGCTGGGGGCAGGATGCAATGTTCCTCTTCCTGCTAAGGCAAATTCACAACCCACGTTTCTTTCTTGTTTCCTTTGTCTCTTTTCCCCCTTTCTCAGCTACTGGCTAACCAACCGAGTCCATATCAAGAGACCCACCACCGGCCTCCTGATGTATACCCTGGCCACGCGCTTCTGCAACCAGATCTACCTGTACGGCTTCTGGCCCTTTCCACTCGATCAGAACCAGAACCCCGTCAAGTACCACTATTACGACAGCCTCAAGTACGGCTACACCTCCCAGGCCAGCCCCCACACCATGCCCTTGGAATTCAAGGCCCTCAAGAGCCTGCACGAGCAGGGGGCTCTGAAACTGACTGTCGGCCAGTGTGACGGGGCCACGTAAGTGGATGCCTGGCAGGACTCAGTGGCTCACATTTCCTGCCAGCGACAGCACGGGCAGAGGGGAGTCGGGGCGGCACAAACTATAGAACAAGCTGGCTAGTGGTTTTCTTTGTTCCAGTGTAAAACAGTGACCAGAATATATATAGCTATTCCTGCATATATATATTGACCTGAGTATTTATAACTGTGTGGTGTTCATCTAGCGTTAGGCAGATAAGCCACAGGAAGAAGGTGAGGTGTGGAGAACCCACCAGAATTCAGACTCGGTCCATTGGTGGGGGCGGAAGGACTCGCCATGAAAAGGTGCCAGTACCATGACTTTGGATGACAAACTGCCTCCTGGGTTGGAGGGATCTTTGGGCTCTTGGATGAATGGAGAGCCACCTGCTGGCAGCTGCCCCAGGCCTCTGAGAAATGTGGAATTCTGGGCCAGCCAAGACCCAGAGGGGACCCTTTGACCCAAGTCCAAAACGGTGCTGTTCCCAGAGGAGAGGGAGGTTGAAGCGTTCGGCTGAGCAAAGGCGCACAGGGACACCAAGAAGCACAGGCCACGTCAGAGCCGAGGGCCTTTCCATGAACTTAGAGCTTAACCGCCCAAGGGATGAACCACGGTTGACCCACCTGTCCCAGAAGGGCCGCCACAGCTCTGGAGAGAAAGCTAGAGAAGACACAATGGACAGTTCGTATTCTTGCTCAGCAAGAACCACCAAGAACCTGGGACGGAGCAGGCGGATGACACTAAAGAGCTGGGGTGTTCCAAATTGCGTTTTTGAAAAATTGTGGCCTTCTGCTAAGGATTGGCACTCCACCCCAAAACAAAATGTGGTTGTGTGGTTCTGTAAAGTGACTTGAGTCCACCAAGGAGGAAGGGACCCGGGGATGTCACCCGCAGGGTTAGGCTCCTTGCTGCCCTGTTCGAATGTCACACAATGGACTGCACTGTCCCACTTGTGCTACCAGGGAGTCTGCAGCGAATGCCTGAAAAGGCACCGCCAAGATAAATGTCATCCTTTTCTAAACTACATATGACTGCCTTTCTGGGGGCCTCCAGAGCCCCAGAGTGGGAGACCTAAAAGAATGTGAACCGTTTAGCTCCATTTCTCTGCAGCCACTCTCTTTGTTTGCTTTCTGCATGGTGCATCTACCCGGCCTCTGCAGCCAGACTGCTGTGCTAACGTCACTTTTTTGTCACTCTCCTCTCCTGATGGTCAGACTAGCCGGCCCTGAGCTCCAACACTGAGGTTTTCAACTCTGCAGGGAGAGTTTCCAATTTCCCCTCCAGCCCTTACCCCCAGAGGCAATGATTTTAGAATGTTGCAAAATTCATTTTCCCCCCTATTAAGATAAATAGTTGAGGCTTTTTTTTTAACTCAAAGCCAAATGCAGTATCCAAATACTGGACATAATCTCCCCGGGGGAAATCTGGGCTTGATGCCAATATGTTGGGGGCAGGAATCACAGGTCACATACAGGCAAGCATCAGCTGGCTTCATTTGTTAGATGTATGTATGCCCTTGCCTGATAAATAACTGTTTTAAAACATATTTGAAAGATAAGTAGAAAACCATTATCTTGACGGTGAAGAGAGTTAAGAAAAGTCATCAAGATCTGCTCCCAAGCATATGAGACCGGACATAATTAATCAATGGCAATTCAGAGCAGGACATTTGGTCTGAAGTAATGGCTGACAGGAAGCCAGTGGAGGTGGTGAAAGGATATTCAGAACCATGAACCCCACATGCAGACGCTCCAGCTCCAAACCATGATTACGATTCTACATCTCTGTGTTTCTTTCCTGTTGTTCTTGCTGCGGATGCTTGAAGCCTGGGATCTGGGATTTGCATTATAAAATGAATATTTTAAAAAGCAACAGCCCTTACAGCCTCTGTGGGAACGGAGTGGTTTGGACTCGTCATGAGAAGTGGAAATAATTAGGATCATATTTTACACTTCTCCGGGGCCTTTCATCTTGAGGATCTCAGAGGCCCTGGGAGACATTTAATTTCTGAAGCTTGCAGTGCCCTGGGAAATGGGCAGGACTGCCAGCGGGGCCTCGGTGGACGAGCCAAGGCTTTGGATTCTAGAACATTCCAGTGGTGAGTCCTGAGGGGAGCCCTGATGGCAGGTCCTGGAGTTGGCTTTGCTCTCCGTCTACCCGCCAGCACCTTCTCTGGGGAGTTTTAAGGGCCAGAGCTCTTTGGAAAACATGGTTTTCTTTCTGTCCTATCTTGGTTTCTGAAACTGAAATTGATGGGAGTTGAAGTAAAACAGCCCTTACATCGTGCCTCTGGGTTCCCTCCGGAGAAAGACTGGGTACCCAAGACAATCCACATGTCACTGTCCCCCAACTCTTGGGTCCTCTTTATAGCTCCGTTTGAGTGAGTTTCCACTGCAGCCTCCGGCATAAGCCAGCTGTCTGGGGGATGGGTGACCAAAGGAGTCCCGGCCTGTCCCCTGTCCCCGGTACCCCGACCTGTTGTCTTATAATTCCAGTGGTCACAGCCACCCCGGGGTCAGGTGCTCAATTAGCCGCAGCCAGGTGACCTTTCAGTCACTTCCTGTGGACCACCAGTCGGTCCCCAGTCACCCTGCCATCAGCCCCCTGAAGCCCCTCTCACCTTCTCCATTGGCCTCAAGTCCTTGAACAACCCCCACCATCTGCCCCCTCTTTTGCTGAAGAGATGGAGCCGACTGAAATGAGGTCTCACCTCAAAATCTCTTACTCTCTCCCCTTCCCTTTCACCTTCTTCCTCCCACTTCTGAGGAAGCAACATCTGTCGTCTTGCCCGTGACGCTCTTCCTGACACCCTCAGCCACTCCTCTGCCGCCTCTGTCCTCTCTGCCCACCAACACGTGCTCGTTCCATCCTTCCTGGCTCCTACCCTTCACCACCAGACCTGGGAAGGCGGCTCCGGGCTTACACTGCCATCCCTCCTGACCCCTACCAGCCTCCATGTCCCTGGGACCAGTGACTCCACACTCTCCACGTTGCCACCCTCAATGGCAGTTTCTCATCACCAAGCTCTCCCATCGTTTGGCTCTACAGCGACCCCTGCTGGCCACTGCCTGTCCCCTTGGTGCCCTGGATGCCATGTTCCTGTGGTTTCCCTCCTCCCTTCCCAGTGCTTCTTCCTCGTGTATTTATGTATTTATATATTTATTTATGTATTTATGATTTATTTATTGACACCCTTACCTTGATCTGAAAAGGAGCCGGGGTAGATCTGACCGTCATTGCTCTCACCCCTCCTTACCCGTAACTCAGACGTCCCCCACACTGGCGACCTTTCCTCGGCTCCCTTTCTGTACCTGCCCACTCTCTCCATCAGCAACCTCACGCCTTCCTTCGGGCCCTCTGTCCACACTTCCCCGCAGCCCAGCCCTCCCCTGGATTCCAGGCTCAGATTGCACACTGCTCCCTGGACATTCACCCCACCTCCTCTGGCAGCGCCCTAAACGCAACACATGTGAAGTCAAGTTTAGTGTCTCTGCCTCTCCTTCCTCCACGATTCCCTCTGTTTTCTGTTAGAAGGCCCGTGATCCTCTCAGCCACCCAGTTCTGGACCCTAACGTTCTCTTCGTCTCTTCTCCAAGTATTTCTTGCGACTCCTTCCCCCCAGCGCTACTCTGGCCTTCTTTAGACGCGGGCAATTTCAGCCGCGGTCTTCTTCCCCAGATTTCCTCTGGGCATGCTTGCACCTTCTCCAGTCCACCCTGAGTATGCATAGCGACTTTCATCTCCAGCCATTCACAACCTTTTTAAGGTCCCCTTGGCCCACAAAATGACGTCTGTCTTCATCCTGACAGTACAGACCCCCCAATAAGGCCCCATTCTTCCTTTGCGCCCTGCTGTCACTCCTGGAAGGGGTGCCCGGTTTTCCTGTCTGTGCCTTCGGTCTTGCTGTTCTCGTCTCCTGGAATGTGCTCACCTCCTGGAACGCTCTCTTTTGTTTCCTTCAAGGCCCATGCAGAAACCACATCTTTCATGAAGCCCTCCCTGACCTACCAACCGCTGGGATGTCTCCTTCCGCTGAACCACCGTAGCACTTTATTTGTACCTTTCTCATGGCACTTACCATATTCTGCCTTGTATTATAGTTACTGTGCACTTGTCCTATGACCGTTCTTAGACTGTACGCTCGCTAAGGGCAGGGCCTGTGTTTTATTCATCTGTGTCCATCACAGCACCACGGGCGGTGCGTAGCACACAGCAGCTGCTCAATAAATGTTTGTTGGATTAAATACTGAATGCCTGCCAAGGGCTGTATAATTAATGAAATCATTTTGCACATATGATGTCATAAGAACCCCAACACACCATGTGAGTTGGGCAGACGCAGAAATCATTATCCCCATTGTATAGGTCATAAAACTGAGGCCAAAAGACGCTATGAAGCCACATAGCTCACCGGCAGAATTTGGATCGAGATCTCCTTACTCCCCACTCCAGGGCTTTTCTTTGTTCGCCCTTGGGTCACTGTAAACTGAAAAGTGACACCATCCTGGCTGCCATGGGTCGGGCATCGCCTTCACAGAGTCAGAAGAACCTCAGCGTGAACCCCAGCTCGTGTGCCCATCAAGACAGGCCAAATCTTGCTCCTTCTGAGGGAGGACAAACGCCATTCAGGTTTCACCAGGCCCAGAGGGTGGAGCTGTGGGACCTCATCAATCATTCCCACTGCTGTTGTCACGGGGTAGGGAACCGTCTGTCCAGATGGCAAAGACACCCACAGCTCCAAGGGCTGTTGCTTGATAAATCTCTTCATGCCCAATTAAGGCTCCCCTTCCAAAATGAATGGAGCAGGAACAGGAATGAATGATGCCAGTCAGATGGGGCTCCAGACGTGTGAGCCGCCTCCTGAATGCCCTTGATAGCAGCTCCAATGACACCAACAGCCTGCCCCCACCCTCCCGTCTCTCACCAGAGCTGCCGGATGTCACCATCTCTTCCCATCTTCATTCCATCTTTTCGCTTTCCCTCTCCAGGGCTCTTCCCCTGGGCACCCACCAAGGGCCAGCTGAGCCCCAAGAACTGCAGCTCCTCTTGGGTACCCAAGCCCTGACCTGGGGCAATGCAGTGAGGTGGTAAGAAGAGAGGGGTGGGGAGCACTCTATGCCACCCCCGCAGGAAGCAAAAAACAAGAGGCTTTGTTCTGATGGTGGGCCATCCACCACAGTGCGAGGTTTCCATGGTTACTTACTGCTTCGAAGCAATGTTTTTGTTTTTGTCGCCTTGGGCTTTGTGATGAGGGTAGGAGTTTCATTTCCACCATTAGTAGTCCAGGTGGCGGGGCCAGTTTCCACATCCAGTGCATCGAGCCTTCCAGCCCCAGACCAGCCAGTTCATCTAGAATCACCCCAGTTGTCTTCAGCCAAAACCCAACAGAACCATCCAACGGGGACACTAAAGGTCCCCTGTAGCCTTTCTCTGCCTTCCTCACCACTTCCTCAGCCATCCCACCTCCCCCTAGAACCTGGGGTGGGGTATGGGGCTCCCAAGGGGTTCTAGGAACCATGTCAAGAAAAAGCCAAATGCGCCAGCCATGACAACATGTTCAAACCCTGAAGAGGCTTCTCCAAAACTGACCCGGCACCAGCTCTGAGCAGCCGGTCCTAGGCAGTCACAGAAAATGAGGCGATGACAGCCACGCAGGGGGAAACGGCCCTGTGGCGCACGTGGACCCCAGCAGGGCCGTCCCCGCCAACAAGGAGTGTGGATTCCAGAACCAAATATGGGGGTGAGCCTAGGGGGGTTGGCGCCGCACAACACCGCTGCAGTTCGTCCACGGAGCCAAGGTTGTCGCTCTGGAGCAGCTGGACAGAGTCTGAAGGGGTGACTGGGTGTCAAAATAGCATTTCCTGGGAGTTGGATGGTGCAAAGAAGACACTCTGGGGGGAAGTGTTTTGCTCAAGAAAAGCCAAGAGTGTGCTTTCCCCTTCCAACAGCCGGGGGTGGGGATGGAGAGACGGCAACTGGCTGTAATAACAACTGGCTGTTTCTCGTGCTCCTGAGCATCCCTGGCCAAGAGCTCTGGGATGGGTACCGAATGATCCAGAAGCCTGCCACTCAAGAGCCCAGGGGGCGTGGATGAGCCACCTCTCAAGTGCAAGATGGAAAAGACACCTACCTGCCTCCTTCATGGAGTTACTGCGAAAACGCAAATAAAGGATGGGGTAGAAGGTAGGGAAGGTGGGGATCCGTGCTAGAGAGCAAACAAAATATGTGCAGCTGTGTCTCCCAGATTCTGCTCGTGTAACTGCTCTGCTTAAACCTGCCAGTGGCTCTGGAAGACAGTGCCCCGCATCTTACTACCTCTTACAAGGTCCTCAACCCTCCTCCCCACGGGCTTACCACATCCCTGCAACAAGCTTTGTGCTTCTCCTGGAACTTTCCAGACTCATTCCAGGCGCAGGGCCTTTGCACTTACGGTTTTCCCGAACTAGAAAGCTTCTTCCCCCACTGCCTCCGACTCATCTTTCAAGCCTCAGCTTGAATGTCGCCTCCTGGGAACCTGTGCCCGGTCACCCTCAGCTAGTCGCTTTCTACTGCACGTCACATTATCCTGAGAGGTGGTCTTTTATAAACTCTCTGAATTACTTCATTAATTTCGTGGTCCTCAACCCTGAGAAACTTCGTAAAAGATCGCAGTGTCCAAGCCACAATAGGGATAAGCTTCATGAAAATCTCCGGAAACCATCAGCGACATGAGTATTTTGTAAAAGCCTCCTTCTAGTGCACAGCCAGGATCTCAGCTGCTCCCTTGTTTATTGTCTGCCTGACCTTCCTTCTAGAATGTTCCGTGGGGACCTGTTTCCAGAGCAGTGTCCTGTGTCCTGGCTGGTGGAAGTGGCCACCCTCCGGGTCTATGGCTACTGTCTCTGCTTGGGATGCTGGCACCAGGCTGGCAATGTCACCACTTCCCTGGCACTCTCAGGACGCACAGGTCAGCTGTGAATTCTCATGGGTCATCCTTTGTCCCCTGGGGCCCCAGTAGACGGCCTGCATTTTACCGCTTTAGCTGAGCTGGTAGGTAGAGTTGTCCCTGTCCCTGTTTCACCGACTCAGAGAATGTCATGACTCTTGCCTGACACGGGAGGTTCATCCGCAGGCTGAGCAGGCAATGGAACCTCAGTCATCACGCCAAAGACCTTGGCCAGCTCGGCTGCAGTGGAGCCACTAGGGGAGCTCTAAAGCCCACTATCCCTAGTGGGATATCCCAGCACTCCAGGGATTCTGATGTGATTAGTCTGGGGTATGGCCTGGCATCTCTGGAAGCGCCCCCAGAAGGTGCTGAGCTGCAGCCCCAGCAGGGAAGCTCTGCCCCAGGCCCAGTTCAGGCCTCTGGTTGGAGGTCACTCTTTTATTCATGGCCTCTGAGGGTTCCTTCCAGGATTTCAGGCTTGGCTCTGTTCTGTCTGGCGGGTTGTGTTGTGCTGTTGTGTCAGCTACCACCATGACTCGGGAATGCTGAGTGCTTGTAGCAGGAGGAGAGGCCTGGCTGCTTCAAAGGAAAACTTGCACCCCGTTACCCACCAGCATGGGGAGAAGTCCCATCTAATGCAAAGAACACCAGGGCCTTCTCAAAAGAAGCAAGGATTGCTCCCACTTCCTCCGCTAAGCCCTGCGTTCTGGGCGCTGTACAAGGTGCTTTCCGTGGTGCCTATCCTTACAGGGCCCTGTATGTTTTACTTCCCCCATTCTACAGATGAGATCACCAATGCTCTGAGAGGTTAAGAATTCACTCAAGATGCCGAAGCTCATGAGTGGAGGGTTTGGTGCCCAAGCCGAGACCATCAGCCTCCCCACCCCCCTTGCTAGCTGCTCAAGGCCACTTAGTTCTCTCACCCCCCACCATGCGGCCATGAGGGGAGGACAACAGGGCCCACCTTCCCCCAGCCAGGCTTCTCGGCAGAGCTGCTATACAGCCAGAACGCACCTGTGCAAGCATGTCAGTTGTTAAAATACCTCCATCCTTCCTTGCCAGCTGGTGAAGAGCTCTACCACCCTGAGCCCGCCAAGCACCCCACGTGCCAGCACTGTAGCGAGTCTTTTCTGATTCCTCAGGGTCCTGTGAGTTGTTAAATGCTTTGCCTGTCACCTCTGCTCCCAGACCCTCCAGGCAAGACCCCAGGGGCAGGAGGGCTGTGTGAGCACTCGGGACAACCGGCAGGACAGCAGACTCCCCTCACCGGTGTTTCCGTGGTGGCCAAGCCTGGAAAAGCAGCAGGCTTTTTGCCTCTTTTCGTGTTTTCCCTTTTTGACCTGGAGCAGATGTTCTGTGTAGCTCATGTGATGTAGATTGCGAATTAAGTTGCGAAGCATCGAGAGGCACAGGAAGGAGGAGAGGAATTTTCGAACACTCAGCCAGGGCCTATAACGGAAAATCATCACTTTGAATAATATCTACGTGGCACAAGTGAATAGTGGGAGGGAGAGCAGGGCCAGAGGGAGAGGCAGCGGACCAGAAAAGAGCAGGTGACGTGTACTGCGCACTAAGTAATGCTTTCCATGGACTGATTCATTTAATCCTCACAGCCACCCACCCCTTTGAGGCAGATGCTATTATGATTCCCACTTCACAGATGAGGAAACTGAGGCGAAGAGGTTGATTAAGGTAAAAAAGCTAGGAAGTGGTTGAGCTGGGATTTGAACCCAAGTCGTCGGGTTCCAAAGTGGCGCAGGAAACCCCAAGCTTCACCTTGATCAGCGCACCCCAAGGCCCTGGGGCTGTGTCAGCCTGGCTGGTGAGTGACCCTGCTGGGTCCCACACATGCAATTCCCACACCAGTCTCAGCTGCCAGTCCCTCCTCACCCCCAGCCATCACCCGCTGAGTGGAAATACTCACTAGGACAGTGACCGTCACAATCTCTGGCTGCACAGCCTCAGGCCCCATGGATGCAGCTGCTGCCTTTTGAACTTGGTAGGAAGTGGGGACTAGACATTTCCCTCTGCACACACCGGGCCACACGGCTCAGTGTCTGGGGATGAGATGGGGACAGCCAAACTGCAAGCTGCTAAAAACAGATGGAATCGCCCACTGGCAGAGGCCACCCTGGAACCAAGAAATGAAACCAACACTGCAGAGGACAGAAGCGAATGAACAAAGAGCGAGGACATGACAGACATACGGTGGGAAAGGCCATGGTGCTTTCCTGTGAACTCTGCAAGATGTCACCTGCTGTCCTAGGCAGGACCCTGGCTCCAAAGGCCTGCCTGGAAATCAGGTATTCACAGCAGGCTGGGTAGTAGCAGAGAAGGGGCCTCGAGCCGCTTCTGCAGTGTTGGGGCAACCAGAGGCCTCACGTGGCCCCAGTCCCCGACGTGGCCTTCCCCGTGTCCTGCCTGAGCAGCGCATGGCCAGCCACTTTACCTCCCATCGCAGTTCTCTCATCAGTAAACTAAGAAAAGAAAACCTGCCTGGCTCAGATGTTCTTCTGATGAAGCCGGAGATGGCGCGTCGAACCCTTCACCCATGAAAGTCAGTTGACGCGGGTCAACTCACTGCGCTCTTCTCCTGGCCCATTTCCCAGGCCACGGGGCACAGATGAGTTTGTGGCGAGCTCTGCTCAGTTCCCGCCCAGCTCAGCCCACCTACTTGTCTGTTGTGGGCAGGGCCTGGCCTGCAGTCGGTGCCCAATGAATGACTGCCTGCTGAATGAATGAATGAATGAATGAATGAATGAATGAATGAATGAATGATGAATGCTTCCCAGTTTCCTGAAACCATTTCTCTCTGTTAACTCAACAGATGGGCTCCCCAGGCCTCAGTTTCCATATCTGAACAAAACAGGAGCTTGTCTCTGCCTCCCTCTACCTGAGAGCTCCAGTTATGATCGTGGTAATACAGCAGATAGCTATGGGCTTTGAATGCCAGTTGGCACCCCTGATTTACTGTCAGCACCCCTAAGTTCCCTACACACTGCATACCAGAAGAGGCACTTTTTTCCCAAAGGGCGGTGTCCCAGCCACACCTTGAGTCAAATAGCCTTAGTATCTTCCGTTTGTTGAGTGCCTGTCATGTGCCAGCCACTGCATTGGGCACTGTGCCTAGACTGTCCCCTTCCTCCATCAGCCCCCTAAGATCAGTATTGTTTACCCCCATTGTATTATCATGTATATTCAGAAACATCAGGGAGTTCCCACGGGGTGACATGGCCCATGAACACCCTGTCCTAGCTCCTGAGGGGCTCACAGTCCAGTGGTGGGGCTGGGGGTGGAGGGAGGTCACGTGGTCCAGCACTGCAAGAGCTGATGTAAGAGGAATAAGCAGATTGCAGGGTGGGGGTTGGGGGACAGAAAAAAAGGAGCAAGGAACTCTGCTTGAAGGAGGGAAACCCAGGGAGGAGGACATTTCATGGGGGCTTCACAGAGGAGGGGGCATTTGCATTCCTACAGTAAGCGAGTCTTTCCCTTGCTGCTAGTTCTACAATTCACCCTGCCGGCTCCTTCTGCCTCAACTAGGCCATTCTCTGTGATTCCTACTGAAGGGAGCAGAACCCTGAACAAGCCCTAGCAACTGCGTCCACACGCCTGTGAAGAGAGCTGTCCTTTCCTCTACAGATACAGGGGCCGCAAGGACGAGTGAGGGCTGGGCTACTCTGGCCCCTACCTCCTGTACCCCCGAAGCTTAGTGACCCTTCAGCTAGGGCTGTGGGGTATAGTTCTCTAACATAGTAAACAACCCCCACCCATGAGCCACCCAACAGAGCTCACCAACCAGAAGAGGAGAGGGTTCCATGTGCGTGCCCACGCGTGGCTGCTTCCAGCCACTCACTGAAAGCCACAGACACGCTGAGAGCCAGCAGTGCACTCGCCCTGCTCCAGGCTCTGTGGGAGACCCCATCCCTGCTTCTGGGGGATGCAGGACTGATGGGAGCAACAATTCTGCAGGTGTGGCAAGTAAGACCTCAGTGCTTCACGTCTAATAACATATCCTTGGTTTATTTCTAGCTCTTTCTCTCATTCCTCACTATACAAGACATGCTCCCTTGATTTACTTGACACTTTTAATTCTATCCGTGTAATAACAGGCAGGCTATGCCCACACATTTATGAGGGCAACGTTATGCCTTTACAAACTCCCTAATACAAGTACTTTCTAAACAAATATACCATCAACTTGTTCATTATTTATCCAATGTGTGCTTCCTCCAAAACCATGGATGATCTAATCAAATCTACCCAAATGTAGAAAAAGTTGGAGTTGGAGCCAGACCCCTTAATTCATCCCTCACAGTCTGACATGCAAATTGAAGGTTCCGTGGGAAAGATGCCCAACCCCCCAACCACAAGCTCCTGCGATTACGGCCAGGACGAGAGGGCACAGAGCCTGCTCCCTCTCTGTCCTGAGCACGGGGGTCACCGTGCCCAGCCTGCAGACGCAGCATCTCCATGAGCTTGCTTCCCTTGGGACCAAACTGCCCCGTGCCCCCTGGTTCACGGCCATCCATTCCTGCTCCCCTCCATCTGACCCAGCACACTGAGTGGACCCCAGACTGACCGAACCCTTGACTCATCTCAGGGTCTCTCCAAAGAAACCTCTCCTTGAACAGCCCAGGTGGGCAGAAATTCCCTGGACCCCACACCCTGGGCACTCCACCCGCAGCTGGCCAGCTGTGAGCACAGGAGGAAACTGCATTCAAGCCTCAGAGGAAAACAGAAGCTCAAACAGGAGGAACCATCTGGACCCCAGGGAAGCGCGGAAATTGCTCCTCTCGACCCCAACCTGGTGTGGGCAGCCATCAGCCCTGGCCCTTGCTGAGTCTCCCTGGGTGTTTACTCCCTGATCTGGATTGATTTTGTTGTGGAAAACAAGATAACAGACTCCGAGTGTAAAATAAGGCTTTGTCTTTTAACTAAAACCTGCATGGGAGAAATAGGGAAGGATGCGCTCACAGGCAGAAGCAGGGGGAGGGCCACACCTCCCCTGCCAAATGCATCAAAATGACAGGCTTTCTGTTCTACCAGGAGAGAACCCGAGAGCCCCTCTAAGTGCCTGTGGGCTCCTGCGGGGGAGGGGCTCCTGCGGCTCCTCAGATGAGAGGAAGAACATCTCACAATTTCACCAACTCCAAAAGGGCTATTTGAATGGGCTGCAGATGACATTCATTTAAAAGGGGTCGGGAGGTCTGTCCAGTAAAACATTAAAGAGAGACCATTTCATGGTAATTATAGATGTCTTCCTGTCACTACAGGTTATGTGGGTGGACCTCTGTCGATTACGGAGTACATCTCTTATTTCAGTCATCTCTTCCCCGCCTACAGGGTCCTATGCATCAGTATTAGGAAGATTATTTTTTCCATTCTGGTTACATTTTTCATTGTTCAATTGATTCTGCTTTAGATCATTCTGCTGTCAAGAATTCCTTGTCCAGTGGCAGGGGAAGAGAAATCATTTTGAAATCTCACTTCTTACCCAAATGCCTATGACTTCCTTATTCTCTCTTCCTCTAGCTCTCCAGGCTAAACCTGAGCCAAGTTTGTCCCAAATCCCCAATCAAGCCCAATTATTACCGTTCAAGCCCTCAGAGTTTATCTTTCCCATTTGCAAATGTCCCTCTTTCTTCCTAAGAAAACATAAGACCATTCATTCTCACCAATGTTTCTGTATTTTTTAAAACTCAGATTTTGGTAGTAATATATTCAGCCAGGAAAACCAGAAACCTCTCTCGATGTTTCTAGTAGGAAGGGATTTTAATGCAGGGAATTTGAGCCTTAGAACACCAGTGCAAGTCAGGGGAAAGCAACAAATAACTTTCCGGAAATTAGAAAGTACAGGGACCTCAGAAATTGCCACCGGTGATCTTGTGCCGCCCATTGCCCCAAAGTGAATAAACTGCAGGGGAGGTTCCAGAAGCCATTGGCCAAACCTCATGCCCACTGTCTCCTGAAGTTCGTGTGACATCCACCAAGTTGCGGGAACACTAGTGACATCTGTTTTTCTTCTTCTCCCAAATCATACCCGAATGCCTGCCACTGATGGAATCTAAATCAGGATCCTACCAGTAAGAGATGCTGGGAAGTATAGTTCCCAGAATTCCAACCACACAAATACAGCAGAGTTTAGAAGGGAGTTGGGATGAATGTTAGCTTCCCAAATCCAACACATCGACTGTCTACAATTCTCCAAGCACCATATTAGCGGCATTTTATCTATGTCATCCATATTTTCCATATGAGGAAATGGAGTTCAGACTTATTAGGTAATTTGTCCAAGGACAGACACCCAACACGTGATAACCGATCCCACGTCTGAGCCCGTGCTCTTTGCACAACACTCTCCTGCTTCATACAATGTTAGGACACACACTTTCATAACCGATATTGTCCTTCGTACAGCACATCTGCAGAAACTTGCCAGGAACAAATCTTTCCCAGTCTAGGGGCCGGCAGTTTGGGGCCCTTATTTTATACCTTTTCCCTGCAGCTCTGTCTCCCCCTCTCCAGTGGTCTTCTGCCTCCAGATGGTCCGGATACTGGCTATCTATGCCTCCTCTACCAGCTCCAACCGAAACCTCGCTGTCTGGGGAATGCCCACTTTCAGCGCGGCAGTGTGAGTTTCCAAACTGGCACACAGAGGGGCCCGCACGCTGACCTGCCAGGCGCCCGGAAGGGCTGCGAGCTGCAGTCCGGTCTTTCGGGAAACACTACGGAGTGGCCCACGATGACTGTCAACTGCGAGGCCACTCAGGTGCTGCTCAGCTTTCTCCTGGTCTTTCTCAGAGACAATGGAAGTTTCTAGCACCTTCTAATGGGAGTCATACTGGACAGAGAAGGGAAATTGCAAAGAAAAGCAGTGGCAGCTTCACACACGCTGAGCTGGGTTAGCAGGACCCTGCACTTTTTCTCCTGCTCCCAGGAGAGAAAAGGACCTTTCTTGGACCTGAGCAGCAGGGTCTCGGCACCTAATGACAGCCGTCGAGATCCCACAAAGGTTACATCGTCTCCAGGAGACTCGACTTCCCATCCTGAACAAGGGCATTATCCTCTCCCTGTCCAGGGCATAAAGGATGTATGACAAGGTCCTAAATCAGGGACACCCCACCCTTTACAAGAGGAAGAGAGAAATGACAGGAATAATTGTAACATGGTAAATAGCAGATAAATTTCTTTCCTCAGTTAAAAAGAAAGGGGGGGGGACTAACAAGAGGATCTACCCTGAATTATATGAATCATATCTGGAGGTGGGGTTAGAAGACAGAGGAGAAACACATTCTACAAGGTGGTGTCTTTTAGAAAACATTTAAGGTCAGAGGGTGACATGACAATCATTAAGCCTGATGAAAAGACGTCGGAGGAAACAAGGCGGAATCAAGACATAGAGACACAGTTAAGTGGTGGCACTTTTCTGGTGCTTGTTACCTCACGCCAACAACGGAGATGCCCACTCAGGAGTTTCCACCTGAGTCACTCCCGGGTGGAGACACCAGCTACATGTCTGCCTATAGCAGATGGTGACTTTGAACTCAGCCCATTTACAACAGCCATGCACGATGTGGAATCGAGCCTTGCTCGAGAGGCAGGGCACGAAGAGAAGCCCGGGCTGCTTTGGATGCCAGCACTGTGCTCGTCCATCCTGACAGAGAGTTTAAGAACAGTGTGAGTTCCATTATGGAACTGCAATGAGATGCCCCAGGAAGCACTAAGTCATGGGCTAGATTCCAGCCAAACATTTCCTCCTTCATGGGCCTGGCTGGCGTGGAGGAGGCTGGCTCTGTAATCCTGGCCCCTGGCTCCTATGCATTACACTAGGCAGCTGCCACCACAGCTCAATTCAGAAGGGCCTTGGCTCTGCCCCGGGGGCCTGGATAATGTCAAACGTTTACAGGTAAAGCTGTACAAAGTCATCCCAAGATGACTCATAGGCACCCGGAGGAAATTTCAAAGCAGTGTTGATTATCTGCATCCCAATAATCTTATAGACACCCCACCAGGGGTCAGAAACCAAACGCCAAGTACAGAGCATTTGTGTGTCGTCCATTTGGAAAGCACAAACAATGGCCCTTTTCTACTGGCGACAAAATAAAGCCTGTAAGAGCCTCTTCCAGGCTGCAGCTTCGACTACTTTCCACATGACCCACATACTCCAGGCCCCAATTCCCCCTTCATTCTGTCATATTCTCCACATGGGAAAAACAGCTCAATTACAATATGGTTCTGGGTATCAAGTCTTTTATGATGCCCTATAAAGAGAACAAAGTTGGGCTTTCGTCAAGCTTTAAATAAGCCATTAAATAAACTCTCAAATCATTAAAAGACACTATGCCTCCTCTAAGTTGAAAAAGTCTTAAGATAAAGCAACAATAAAATGTCCGCTCAGTCTGAAGGTTCACGGTACGAGTCACAGCGCAACAGCTTTCAGACGTGAGGGTATATTTAGAGGATGAATTTGTGTGCTGGAGGATAGGAAAGAAAAGTCCCTTTCTACAGTCAATGGTCCTATTCTACCAGGCTTCCTTGAATTAACCGTGGTCTGTCATCTACAAAAATGCTCCAAAGCTAAGAAATCTATTTATCACCCTTGACAAAGGAGAGGAAGGCGGCGAGTAAAATGCCCTTTTGTGTGTCATGAATGGCAGTGGGACAGAGCTGCCCCGAGTTCCAATGAAAACAATCGGAAATGATCAGGTTTTATGTAAGATACCAGACACAGTCATCCAACAAGAAAGGGAGTTTTCTAAAAATTCTGAGAACAGGTCTCCTACCTAAAGATGGGGATTAAAAATATCCATTTACCTCTACTTCCTGCAGTAACCCTATTAAAATGATAAAAAGGGACACAAAATCCACTGGCACGTAAAGAACAAGAGAAATTTGGAAGATGAAAAGCAGATGGATGAATAGGAACCGACTTGGCTGCACTGGAAGCTGGCAGCAGAAAAGGTGGGACCAGGTGCCCATGAAGGTGGGAATAAAGATGAGTCTGAAAGCTGCTAAAAAGTCTTTAAAGCAACAATTAGATCTGATTTCCTCTCCCCTCTGGGAAACTGGATATGGCTCCTCACACACCTAACCCTGCAGAAGGTAAAAGCAAAGAACTGCGGACCCCGGTCGCAGGTCCAGAACCTGGGGGGCTGTATGCAAATGGGATGCTAGAACCCCCCACTCCAGTCCAGCCTTCTTCCCTCTTCCAGAACATTGGCGACGAGGCCTCACTCTCTATGTAAGAGATGAGAAGAGACTTTTATTTTTTTAATTAATTAATTAATTTTTTTTTATTAGTTTCAGGTGCACAAGACAAAGCAAAACTTAGACGTTTATCATTTATATCCCTCACACTGTGTGAACCCCCCTCCCCCCATCCACTATCTCTCTGTACGTTCCGTAAATTAATTTTCAAACCCCCATGACCATCTTGTGGTTACCGACTATTTTTCAAAACCTCTCACCTTCCCCTTATCCCCACCCCCCCACCCCTCTAGCAACCCTCTGTTTTTCCTCCATGTTTCCAAAACTGTCTCTGATTAGTTCATTCACTTATTCTTTTCTTTAGATTCCGCATATAAGTGAGATCATATGGTATTTGTCTTTCTCTTTCTGACTTATTTCACTTAACATAATGTTCTCTAGGTCCATCCATGTTGTTGCAAATGGTAAGATTTCTTTCTTCTTTATGGCTGCGTAATACTCCATTGTATAAATGTACCACAGTTTCTTAATCCAGTCATCTACCGATGGGCATTTCAGTTGTTTCCAGGTCTTGGCTATTGTGTATAGTGCTGCAATAAACATAGGAGTGCATAAAGATTTTTGAATTGGAGTTTTGGATTTCTCCGGATAGATACCTAGGAGTGGGATTGCTGGATCATAAGGTAGTTCCATTTTCAGGTTTTTGAGATACCTCCAAACTGTTTTCCATAGTGGCTGCACCAATCTGCATTCCCACCAACAGTGCACCAGCGTTCCCTTTTCTCCACATCCATGCCAGCACTTGTTGTTTGTTGATTTATTGATGATAGCCATCTTGACTGGGGTGAGGTGGTATCTCATTGTGGTTTTTATTTGCATTTCTCTGATGGTTAGTGAGGTTGAACATTTTTTCATATGTCTGTTTGCCATCTGTATGTCCTTTTTAGAAAAATGTCTCTTCATGTCCTCTGCCCATTTTTTAATTGGGTTGTTTGTTTTTTTGGAGTTGATTTGAGTGAGTTTTTTATAAATTTGTGATATTAACCCCTTATCAGATATATCGTTGGCAAATATCTTTTCCCATTCAGTAGGATCCCTTTTTGTTTTATTGATGGTTTCCTTTGCTGTGAAAAAGCTTTTTAGTTTGATGTAATCCCACATGTTTATTTTTTCTCTTACTTCCCTCGCGCGAGGGGATATATCAGTAAAAATCTTACTCCGGGTAATGTCTGCGAAGTTTCTTCCTATATTTTCTTCTAGGAATTTTATGGTTTCAGATCTTACATTTAAATCTTTAAGCCATTTTGAATTTATTTTTGTATGTGATGTAAGGAGGTGATCCAGCTTCATCTTTTTGCATGTGTCTGTCCAAGTTTCCCAGCACCATTTATTGAATAGACTGTCTTTACCCCACCGTACATTCTTGCTTCCATTGTCATAGATTAAATGGCCATATAGGCATGGATTTATTTCTGGACTCTCTATTCTGTTCCATTGATCTATGGGTCTGATTTTATGCCAGTACCATGCTGTTTTGATTACTGTAGCCTTGTGGTATAATTTGAACTCAGGTATTGTTATACCTCCCACTTTGTTCTTATTTCTCAAGATTGTTGAGGATATCCGGGGTCTTTTGTTATCCCATATAAATTTTAGGATTATATGTTCTATTTCTGTGACAAATGTCATTGGTAGTTTGATAGGAATTGCGTTGAATATGTATATTGCCTTAGGCAGTATGGACATTTTAACTATATTAATTCTTCCTATCCATGAACATGGTATGTGTTTCCATCTATTTGTATCTTCTTTCATTTCTTTCTTCAGTGTCTTATAATTTTCTGAGTACAGATCTTTTACTTCTTTGGTTAAATTTATTCCCAGGTATTTTATAGTCTTTGGAGCAATTGTAAATGGAATTGCTTTTTTAATTTCTCCTTCTGATGTTTTATTATTGGTATATACAAATGCAACTGATTTCTGAATATTAATTTTGTATCCTGCTACTTTACTAAATTCATCTATCAGCTCTAATAGTTTCTTGGTGGAGTCTTTAGGGTTCTCTAAATATAGTATCATATCATCTGCATATAATGACAGTTTTACTTCCTCCTTACCGATTTGGATGCCTTTTATTTCTTTTTCTTGTCTGATTGCTGTGGCTAGAACTTCCAGCACTATGTTGAATAGAAGTGGAGAAAGTGGGCAACCTTGCCTTGTTCCTGATTTTAAGGGGAATGGTTTTAGCTTTTCCCCATTGAGTATGATGTTAGCTGTGGGTCTATCATATATGGCCTTTATTATGTTGAGATATGATCCTTCTATTCCTACTTTCTTAAGGGTTTTTATCATGAATGGCTGCTGAATTTTATCAAATGCTTTTTCTGCGTCAATTGATATGATCATATGATTTTTATTTTTCATTTTGTTAATGTGGTGTATCACATTAATTGATTTGCGGATGTGGAACCACCCTTGCATACCAGGAATGAATCCCACTTGATCATGGTGTATGATCTTTTTAATGTATTGTTGAATTCTGTTCACTAGTATTTTGTTGAGGATTTTTGCATCTATGTTCATTAGCGATATCGACCTGTAGTTTTCTTTTTTTGTGGTGTCTTTGTCTGATTTTGGGATCAGGGTGGTAGTGGGAGAAGAGACTTTTAGAATCTGAGCAGCTTGTGAGAAAAAACCAGAAAGACACTGAGCTCAGGAGCTGGTCAGATCCCTGTCCACCGGAGGCCACAGTCAAGAAGCCTGTGTCAAAGGCAGCAATGGTCAATAAGCATTCCGCCTGCTCTCCCACTCTCCCCAACACCTTTTGGTTAGGCAGGGCCTCAGCGTGACTAGATCTGGGCAACTGACTGTAGGCAGACGTGGCATGGCATTTCTGGAATAAAACATGTGAGAACCGTCACACAACTGTCTGGCTGTCTAGTCCCCTACTGAGGAGCCCAAAGATAGGGCCTGACCCAGACGAAACAGCCAGAGAGTGAAGGAAGCTCCATCAATCTGGGTCCCTGAGTGTGGAGCAGAGTTTTGGAGCAACCGTCACGGCGTATGTTGTGTGCAAAAGTAACCTCTATCGTGTTAAGCCGCTGAGAACTGGAGATTATTTCAAAACATTGCCAAGTCTCTCCTGACTGACACAAAGACACACACACACCCAGAATTTTCAAACACCATTTTGGTGCACAGTGCTGACACGCGAGCACTGAGGATCTGGTCCACCACTGGCCTTCCCACTGTGCCTCTTAAGCTAAGTCCCTTTCAAGGACTCTCCAGGCCAAATCACCTCCTCACGTCCATTTGACTCATGGGAAATTCACAACATTGCCTCTCAGCAGCCCCAGTCTTTCTAAGTCTGGTGGCTTAATTGTCTAACTCAGACATATGTCAGGGCACAGGCCACGTGTCCCCCAATCCTAGGGAAGAGTAGCTTTCCAGGTGGTCCTCCAGATGGCTTCTCTCACTTCTGCCTCCTCGTCCCCACAGTGTGTAGACGGGGATATGGGGCGGGTCACATGACATATCAACAACTCTCCCCCCAAATATCTCCTCTTTCCAACGGCCCGTTTTCAGTGGTTTTATACCCTGGAGATGCACAATGTTACGAGTAAGGGTCAGGACACTGGTGTTAGGTCCACTCCCTTTGCAAGTCCTGCCTGATGCCCAGCTCCCGGCTTTGGATGTGAGGGTTTTTAGCTACTCCTTTGTTTTGTTCTTGGCCTATGACATCTCAGCTAAAGAAGAGGAAGAAAGTCCTGTTTTAAGATGCTGTTGCAGGTAAGAGTCCAGGCAGCTTGCTTGAAAGGCCATCCTACAGGGTCAGGCAATTTCAGGGGCCTACATTTCTTAGACTTAATCTCTAAAGACCCAGAAAATAGACATCCGGTAACTCAAGGGCCATGATTATGGCTGATTGAAACTTAAAGAACTGCAAGGCGATGGGCAATCTGAAACAAGACGAAATTCCCTTATCTGCCCCTTGCCTCTGGTTTAGTCGCACTAAAATCAGAATTCCAGACTAGCTGTATCTGGTTTCCATGACATCAAATGGTCTGTTGCCATAACTGTTCCCTAGCCAGGAAGCAAAACTCCACTGCAATGGGCGGCGCACGCAGGAGTTTGTGGAGAGGCTCTCCGGGTGTCAGAGAACGGTTTAGAAGCCGAAGTGCCCATCTTCCGTCACTGTGAGGTTTCCAAATGATACCCAGGCTTCTCAAGGTCAATGGCTGAAGAGACTGAATCATAGGTGTGCAATGTTATTGCTGGAAGGAACCTTGGAGACGTGCAAGTCTGAGTCAAATAAACAGTGAGCACGCTCGCTCTTAGATCCCGAGCTCACATCTAAGTCATCTCACCGCCCCACCAGCTAAGCTCAGTGCCAGCCCCAGCCAATACCCATCAATGCAAGATGGCATGAGAGATGACATCTATTTGCCATCACCAGTTGTACTTAATTCCCTTATTTCATAGGTGAGAAATGTCGTCCTAACACCTGTTCAAGGTCGCATGGCTAGTCAAGAGCAGAGCAAAGAGCAAACTCCCTGCTCAAGGTTCTTTCGACCACCCCAACCTGGATAAATAAGCTGTTCCCGCTTATTTACCTTTGGTCCACCCCTCCCATCAAGTCTCTCCAAACACTCAAGGCTTATTCTCGTTGTAGATATGATCCAGATTCCATATTTACCCATCCCTTCTGAGCCACAGCCCTTCTGCTTTTTCATTCTGAGATCCCCCAAGAAGCATCAAATTAAGTTTAAATGTGTTTAAATGGACCAGAACCACTCAACTCATTATTTGTAGAGCCTCCTGACCTTAACAAAAAGTCAAATGCTATGCTTTCAAGTTAAAGGGCATAATGTATTCCTGAGAAAGTGAAAACAGGATACTTCTAAGTGCCATATCACAGATGCACTGAACTCTCGAAACTGATTGCATTACAGATCTGGAGTCTGGAAGATGGCAGAGAAAACAAAATCGTCCCTTCGACTCTCAGCATCTTTCTGAATCTTTTCCAGATGAACTTTGCCTACCTCCATCCAGAAGGGAAAGTGCTTGTGGGTTAGAGGTGACCAGAATTGCAGATGTAGACAAATGATGCATTCTATTCTTGGACGGCATGTTACTGTCCCATATGGGGGGTGAGCCAAAACATATGGCGGTCCATCTGCGAGATGAGGCTGGCTGGGTCCCATAAATGGCTTTTAATGCAAGTAGATTCAGCCGGATTTGGTCTGCCTCCAGAGGAGAAGAAAAGCCAGTGATTCAAATATTGTGTAAAACCATTGAAATTAATGGCACAAAACGAGACTCATTTGTATTCCGCCTAATTTAAAAGATGTCTGCTTGGTGTAAAGTACTGAATTAGTTACGGGGGTGTTGACTGAGTGTTCAACATTCTCCTTGAAAGAACAAAATGCCTTTTTTTTCCTTCTCTGAAGCCACTCTCTGTTACTTTGTGCCATTTCCCCCAAGGAAACCCACTAAGCGTTTTGGCTTCCCTCACAGGCCTAATTTTACCAAGTGCACTGGGCACGGCTGATCCCACTCAGCTCCCCGAGACCAGGCTGGGAGGCAGGGTCAGGAAGATGCTCTTTTGAAAGCTGCCAAATGGAGTCATCTTATTTATGCCCCTCCAGGAAATCTCCAGGGACCACTTGTCATCAGCAGACCCAGCAGGAGAGAACTTGGAGCTCAACCCTGAATGACTGCACTGTGCTTCCATCTCACAAGTTCCGCTGGGATGTCTCAGAGGTGTCATGGCAGCCCCAGCACGGGCAGCTCCGTGACTGACCGAGAGTCCACCCACTCCCGGGATGATGGCGACGATGGGCAGGGTGGCGACGACGGTCCTGGTGGTGACAATGGCAGGAATGAGGTGGGGACATCCTGCTCTGTGCCAGGCATCGGGCTGCACATTAGATGTGATCTAGCTGATTCCATCCTTACAGTGACTTCATGAGGTAGGTAGGTTCTGTCCACCCCACTTTTTCGACAAAGAGCCTGAAGTGCAAAGAGTAAGTTGCCAAGGTCACAGAGCTAGTGAAGGGCCGACCAAGAACACAGCTGGTCCTGCCCCAAAGCCTATGCTGAGATCAAACAGGAAAAGGGGGCACAGCTGCCCTGTGGACACCCACGCAAGCTGCTGCCTCTCTCAGTGGGGCAGCCCAGCCTGTTTAAAGTACTATAACAGTTGACTCAAACTAAGGCTGACAAGCAAAGCAACTACTCTGTAGTCATGAGCCTTAGTCAGAGCAGAACCGGACAGAAGACTGCACCAGAAGTAGCAGATGCTGAGAGGAGCTGAGCTCGGGCCCAGGAAGGGGGCCTGGCTGCCCCAACTGGAAGCCTTCTCTCGCTTCTCACAAAAATTCATGGCGGAGCCCACGTCCTAGGATAGTGTACGTTATGCTGAGACACTGATTCCTGCCTCCTCACCCCCGACCCTGGGACAAAGAAGCCAAACAGCCTATCCCCCCCACCCCCCCTCACCTCCAGTGCCCCCTGCCTGCCCTCACTCTGCCCCTGCCCAGACAAGCCTGTATCTCCCTGCTTCTAATTCAGGGCCAGCCTCTCCTACCTTCTCCAATATCCAGTCTGTAAACAAGCCCCGAGTTCTACAACCTGAAGAAAGGGCCTTTATTTTTTTTTTTTTTTTTTTTGTGTGTGTGTCTGTTTTGCTGTTTGTTTTTTTTTTTTTTTTTTTTTTTTGCTTCTTTTTTTTTTTTTTTTATTAAATTTATTGAGGTGACAGTTGTTAGTAAAATTACATAGATTTCAGGTGTACAATTCTGTATTACATCATCTATAAATCCCGTTGTGTGTTCATCACCCAGAGTCAGTTCTCCTTCCATCACCATATATTCGATCCCAGAAAGGGCCTTTAAATCTTGTCACATGAGCTGCAGACACGAATCGCGCTCCCCCATTTGGTGTGCAAGTAATAAACCTTGTCTCCTCTTTGCAGAAGTAAAGTTGATTTCTAATTTGAGCCATCGCTTCACAGGGCTTGGGGAAACTCAGAACGCCCTCACCTCCTTGTAACTTCGCCTAAAGCCTGGGGACCTGTGTGGTGCCACGGCGTGGGGGTAGGGTGCCACCTGCCCCTTGATGTCAACTGTCAACTCACCCCCTTCATTCCCTCCCCGATGCCCTCTGAGCCAGCTCTCCACTGCTTCTAGGCCTGTTGGGAGGTCCAGGAATGAGTCTGCTCTTCTGGGCCTCAAGGTGGGGGGCTGAGGAGGGTCCCCCGGCTTCCAGGTTCTACCTGAGTCTCCATTAACACTGTCACTGCTTGGGGCTCCTGCCTTCCCTGAAGGGCCGTTGCCTGTGGGACTCCGTAGGTTTTGTTTGGTTTGACATAACTTGCTGCTGCTGTGGGAAACAAGATAATGAAGGTGGAGGAGGAGAGGCAAAAACCGGAATTATCAAGGGACAAAAAGAGCTCACATCGTTTCAAAATATGACACCAGCATTCAGGTGACCACACAGCAGCAGCGCGCGGTGTGGTTTGTTTTCCACTCTATTCAGAAGGTGACCCAAGCGTAAAAGGGGTGGAGACAGGCAGCCTGTCTATGGTCGTAGGTGGGACCACCCAGGACCCCTCCCTGGAATGCAGGGTGTCAGCTGGAATGGGAGCGGAGTTTGTGGGGAAAGAATGTCCCCCCTGCAGATGGGGCTGGCCTGGCCCAGAACTCCTGGCCACTTGTGTGTCAAGCTCCTACAGAAGTTGGAATCCTTGCAGCTGGCACCTTCTTTCATCTGACACAACACATACCATGTGCTCAGGGTAGGAACCCCGAGACTCCTGGGGTCCTTCCAGTGACTCCGGGAGTCGAGGCTGTGGCTGCTGTGGCAACGAAGCTTTTTTACTTTTCAGTCTTTACCTTTCGGGTGTGGGCTTTGCACACAGAATAGGGAGCTCATCTGGTGACGGACGCTCCCTCCGGGCAAGAACCACGACGACTTTCTCCACCCTGCATCCTGACCACCTTGCATAGGGCCTGGTACACAGTATGTGCTAAAAACTAAACCATGGCTACATGAATGTGTACGCATTCTTGCTCTGCCCACTATGGAGGCAGCGGTGGACCTGGGGGCCAGAGTCACTGAGAAAGTGAGTTCTGGAGTTGGGTGATCTAGTTCAAATTCTTGCCAAAACTTAACCCAGCAGGGTGACCGGGGCCTCTCGAAGCTCCCGTTTATCCTAAGCAGACGGGGGCCTTAAGAACTGGACACGAACAGCTGTGAAGTCCTTCACACAGTGTCTGGTGCATGGGGAGAGCACACGACGCACAGCATTCAGCGAACTCCATCATCACAATGACGAGCCCCTCACGCAGCCCATCTCCTCACCGCTCTTCCTGGGCAGGCAGGCCTCCCTCCCCTCCTGCCAGCCGAGGGACATGGGCATCGCTGCCCCCGTCCCCGGGGAAGTCCTGTTTTTGTCACTTGACCCAGTGGGCCCGAATTCTGTCCTGGGTTTGGTGAGTGACGGGAAGGGGTGGAAGGAGCAATGACCACCAGCGCTGATTATGGCACCCTCTCATCCTCTCCACCCCACTTCGCCTGTCAGTGGGACATGCCTGGGTTGCTCATTTCTGCACCAGCCACTCCTCACTGGGCGATCTTACTGCCCATCACCGTCAGCTGAGCCTTCTGGGCCAACCTACTGTCTCTTAATGTCCCCGAGTATCACCTTGGCCCACGTTTATAGGTAAAGAGATCCACAAAACAAGGATCTCAGACACCGAACCCCAATACTTCTGAGGCACAAATGGCTAGAAGCCAGAGTCTGGAGCATTCGGTTCTAATGGATTTAGAACAGCAGCTGTGGTTTTTCTTTGGGGCAGGCTCTCCCTGGTGCTGGGAAAGACCAGGCCGGTGGCTCGTCTATAGGACAATTCCCCGTGCACGTGTCCTGAGCCGGGTATGCTGAGTCCGGTGAACAATCCGATGCAAACACTCCCACGGGGATGAGCTCGCCAGGTGTGGTGATGGAGCAGGGCACTCGCAGGAGTTAGGGGATACCTCCCCAAAGATGATTTGGATGCTAGCTAACTTTTACTGGCTCCAACCCAGCTGGCGGGGGGCTTGGAGGCTCTGGACAGAGGGTGGGAGTCAGAGAGCCGGACTGACTCAGACGTGGAAAGAGGGGACGGATACCTTGGCGGCAGGCCGGGGGCTCAGCAACAAAATGGCTGAGGGGAGGGGAAAGGGCAGAGGCTGGAGCCCCATGAGACCTCAGGGGTGACGGGCTTTGAAGGAAGTGAAACCCCAGGATCAGATTTAAGGTTTTATTTTCTTTAGTGTGATTCCTTCAAGCCTTGGTGAAGTTTTTCTAACAGATCAAAGTTTATGTAGGTCCCTTAGAAAATAAAGGGAAGGAGCAGCTTTTAACTCGGCTGGAGGCAAGCTGCTGGAGGGGGTGGGAACCCCTCTCCAGTGGAGCCTCCCCCCAACCCCCTGCCCCACTGCAACTCCTGTGAGTAGATTTTCCAGGTGTGCACGGGAGTTGGTCACTGACTTGCCAGAGAAGCCTCTGATGCAGTGGTCATTCATTTTCTAAAAGAGGGAGAAAAGAATGTATAACCATTCATGTACTCACGGTTTATTTTTAAGCACACACTGTGTACCAGGCCCTGTACAAGGTGGTCAGGATACAGAGTGGAGAAAACAGTCGTGATTCTTGCCCGGGTGGAGCGTCCATCCAAATGGATGAAAACTGAACTATTAATTCTACAA
This sequence comes from Rhinolophus sinicus, assembly GCF_057876585.1. Taxonomy (NCBI): domain Eukaryota; kingdom Metazoa; phylum Chordata; class Mammalia; order Chiroptera; family Rhinolophidae; genus Rhinolophus; species Rhinolophus sinicus. The sequence continues at coordinate 55,614,056 of NC_142513.1, read as the reverse complement.
TCAGTGTATTAATTAGGGCTCTGCTGAGGGCAAGGAAGGAGAAGAACAGGCAGCTGTGAGAGAACATAACGAGCGACCTAACCCACAACTTTATTTCATTGGAGCAGTGTATTTTTAACAGCAGATTATTGTATTATTTAAACATCAAATTTTATTGGCATTCCATCAAAACGACAACTGACCTCTAGTAAAAATGAGGTTCCAGACACTGTTCTCATTTGCCAGCTTCTGAGACAAGCTTCCAGAGCAGAATTTTAGCTGTTCCCCCCACATACTCAGCCAGGGGCAAGACTGGCCTGGAACGAGGGCTGTCAGCAGCAGGTGGCATGATGGGCTGACCTGTGTCCCACCAAGATTCGAATGTCCCAATCCTACGCACCAGCACCTCAGCATGTGACTATGTCCGGAGACAGGGTCTGTAAAGAGGTGATCAAGTTAAAGCGGGGTCATAGGGTGGGCCCTGGACCACTATTACTGGGGTCCCTACGAGGAGAAGAGACAGCCAGACAGACACAGAAGGGAGGCCGTGAGAGGACACAGGGAGAAGGCGGCCATCTGCAAGCCAAGGCGAGAGGCCTCAGAAGGAACCAGCCCTGCCGACACCCTGGTCTCAGACTCCCAGCCCCCAGAGCGAGGAGGAAACAAATGTCAGTTGTGAGCGGCCCAGCCTGTGGTGTTTGGTTATGGCCGCCCCAGCCCACTTCTACCCCGGGGAAGACCTTCTGGAAGCAGGTGAGGACCCCGAGCCCAGGCAGCAGAGCCTGTCTGCCTGCCCAGCATCGGCACCACTCTTCTGAGTGTTGGCCAGAGGGTCAGGCCTCCTCTCCTCTCAGAGAGGATGTGGGGTCTCTGCTTCTAAAGGCGGGGGAGCTCCGGGACTGGGGGCAGCCCCTGCCCTGTCCAAGAGCTGCCTTTATCCTCCACGATGCCCAGTCGCCCCTTTGCCAGACGGACTGTTGGCAAAGGGCTGAGAGCCTGATCTAGTCTCCTGCAGACTCTGGGAGCATCACACTTTTGTTTTGTTTTTTGCCTTCTCCCCTCTTTTAACCATGCGGTGAATATACGACAACCTCTTGAAAGTTCCCAGCACAATTGTGCATTTCAGCTCCTTTCCCGGGACATGGAGCATGAATTTGTAGTTTGAAGGAAATTATCTTCTCAGATGTAATGAGCCCCATTGTGAAAACAGAGTCCCCAGTAAACGGAGGGGAAATGCCACAATAAAAAAGAAGAAAAAGAAAGAGTGTCCATCAAATGAGTGTCTCTAACAAGGCCTCCTTTGCGTCCTCTCCTGACAGTCGCCAGTGGTGTGAGGTTTGAGCTGCAGAAATGTCTGGTGAAAGGCAGTGACAGTCGCCATGACCGTCCCCCGTCCCTTCACCCCCTAAGATGTAAGCATTTACCCCAACAGCTGGGATTAGGAAAGGAAAAGGGGTGATGACCGAGCTCATGGCGAGCTCGTGGTGGAGGAGGAGAGGCTGGTGATCAGGGAGAGACGACGGCGAGGGAACATTAGAGGAGCGTGTGAACGAACCGCATCTTCCGTGTCTCCGTGTGATTTCCTTTTTAGGGAACATTTAATAAGATACAGAAGCCAGATTTGGTGGAGCTGAATGCGGGATCGCCATGGCAACCTTCCTTTGGAGGTTATCCAAGTCAGGTAGTGACAGCAACGGCTGAGTTAAAGGTCACCCCTGCCGAGAAAGATGGGCACTGATAAAGTATTTTTAACAAGACCCAGAGGAGCTGGTATTTGAAAGCTACTTACAGAGGATGGCCAGGCACTAGGAATGGGAGGCAAGCGGCAGCAGAGAGGGGTGGGGGCGCCCTGGAGAGGGTTCCACCGGAGCCCCAGGGCCCGGAGCTGGAAATATCAGCCTACAGACAGAGAGGACCGGTGTCCACCACAAGCTCAGACTTGACACAATGCATAACTGTTCAATGGAAGGAGGGTTCGCAACCGTTTTAAACGCGCTCGGGCCACTCTGCGCCCAAGACACGCCTTCCTGAAAAGTGTGAAAAGCCAAATCTTTGCAAATGGAACAGCACCGACTTGTTCATCACTCCAGAAATGCTGTATTTCATCTCTTTTCTATCAGAACATCGCTTTAAAATCCTGAAATGGAGAAGGCCTTTCATCCACGATGCGGAAGCCAGAAAGCTTTGTGAGGAAACCACACAAATACAAATGTCTGTGTGACTGGGCCCTCAAACGCCGTAAAAATGAATTTTAAACGTAAGAAAATATGAAAAGGTAATCCAACCTTCCTCATAAATAAGTAAATGCAAATTTAAGTGAGAAATAAAATGTACATTAAAATACTATTTTTTGCTTCTCAGATAAGCAAAAATCTAGAAGTACAATAATACCTAGAGGTGATAAGGGCATGGGTCCCATACATTGTTGGTAGGAATATAAATTGATGCTACTCCAGTGGGGGATAATTTGCAAATACATATCAGAATTTACAATGGACCTCCCTTTGAGCTGGAAATTTCACTTGTTCTCATGCAAAGATATGTGGACACAGGTGTCGCTGATACTTTGAAAGATGGAATAGAAACATGGAAAGATCTGAGGCCTAGATCTGCTAGACTTCCTTCTGTATGAACCAATATATCTGATTATGGCGTAAGTCCCTCTGTGTTTTGTCTTTTGTTACCTGCAGACAAATACGTCAGCACTGACACAAGCCTCGAAGACAGTATTTAAAATATTTAAAGTTAAAATGATTTTTTTCCTTTATGGCAACATTCCATGAACTTAGTACAAAGACTAATCACAGATTAAGGAAACTATGTGACAAAAGCACCTCATGTGCCCCCTCTCCGTTAACCCCTGGTCAAGTGAGCCTTCCTGCTCTCTTGAAATCCAGTGTCACACGGAGGTGAAGACTGAAGAAATGCAGTCCTGAATCAAAGCGCAGAAAATGAATTTTACGTAAGAAATAGCTCCGGGCGGGGAGGAGAGGGAATCAGAGCACCAGAGTCTGCAAAGGAAAGGTTACAGCACCAGAGAAACTTCCTTTAAAAGCAAATGTTTGGCCTGTTCATCTTCCCTGCAACCCACACAGGGGAACAGCTGCCCCACTTCACTGCATCCGTCCTTCAAAACGTCGCCTGGTTCTTCTCTTGTGACCCCTGCCCTCTCTGGCTATGTCACTGGTATGTAAAGAGATGCAGAACTCTTGGCTGCTGCCCACGCCTTGTCTCCCAGGTTTCCCTGGGGGGTGTAGCTGGTAGAAGGGGAGACGAGAGGAGTGCTATTTCGCACCTGCAAAGAAGTGACAATGGAGTTTAAGTGCCTTAATCTAAAGTCACATCTGGAAGAGTCAGGCTCTCCACCACTAGGCTAATCTGACCTCAACAAGGGATGGCGATCCCTGATATAAAAATAACTCTTACAAATCAAAGAAGAGGAAAAAAACCACCCTAATGGAAAATCTGGCGAAGAACATGCGTAGGCAAATTAAAGAAGAAAAACAAATCGGAAAGGGTGCCCAAGCTCACTAGCAATAAAATGAATGGAAATTAAAACAATATTTCAGCTGGTAGACGAGCAAAGACTTTTTCCAAGTTAATTATAGCCAGTGTGAGCTGGGGTATGGAGGAAACGGAGCTCCTACACTCCGCTGAGGAGCGAGTAACCGAAAAAAAAATTAGGTCATACCTCTCCAAATTTACAATCAGCATACATTTGACCCAGCGATTCTACTTCTAATAATTTATCCTAACGAGTTCATTAGATAAGCAGGAAAGAAATGTGTACAAGCATGTTTACAAAGCCTGCGTTTTAATAGTAAAACATGGGAACAACTTAATGACCACCCATAGGGGACTTAACGCGGCATGAGAGTGAGGGAGAGAGAAAGAGCTACTCCCTGCAGCCTGCCCAATACAGAAGCCACGACTGACCGCCTTGCCTACTCGATCACAGGCAACGCTGGACCAACACAGGCTCCCTCAACAAGGCCAGATCCAGGCCCTGTAAAACTCCCAGCAGGGGAGCCCCGAGGCACAAGAGAGGCTCTCTGCGCACCTCGGGACAGTGCGTCTGCTGAGCTTCCCAGCCTGAGTTTCTTCTCCAAGCCCCGGATTCTTCTTCCATCTTCAGAGGATTGAGCGAGGCTTTCTGTAGAGAAAGGCTAGAGTGTTACTCTAATGAAGGAAACATAAAGACGGGAGAAGGAAGATTCCCTCTACCCCAACCCTAAAATACATGTACCTTCACAGAAGACAGTCTAGAGATGGGTATCAGAAAGGGCGGAGCGGTTATCCCTGTGAGGGTAACATCAGACACGTGGCTGCCTAGTGCGGAAAGAGAAGGGAAGGAAGCTGCCGTCTTCTGTACCCCTACTCTGTGCTAGGCTGCGCAGCTCAGCGGCCTGGCCTCAGTGTATGTAAGCTGGGACACTGAGGATGAGTCCCAGTGCGACAACAGCCAGGATCCTCACATTGGTGTCCCTGTGGGAGAGGCAGGAAGCAGGCGAGGGTCCGAGTCAGCAGGCCTGAGCGCCTGTGTGAGAGAGAGGCAAGGGGAGCCCATGGAAGGCAGGGGTTTTGGAGGGTTTGGCCCCAGCCAGCGGCCAGTTGGAAAGTGTGGGGAGACTCAAGTTCTTCAAGGCCAAAAAGAATCTAGATGGGGCCTAGACAGCGGGGGTAGGTGGAGAGCCTCTGACAGACGGAAGCAGCAGCTGCAAGTAAGATATCCAGCAAGCACTCAGGACAAAGACCTTCTCCAGGGAGTCACCAAGAATCCAGAGGACAGCAGAAGGACCTCTCCAGGAACCAGCCACCCTCCTCTCTGCCATGACATCACATCCACCTGTAACTATACCCAAACACCATCTTGAAAAGATGGAGAGAGTACAGAAAGCACTGACTAAAGAAAATCTGGCCCAGTAGAGGTTTGGACATTGAATTGAATTGTATATTTACAGATGTGAGTTAGAACTAACTTATGAGAACTGTTACAAGCTACAAAAGACTGTGCGAAACTTAAATAAAAACAAATTACATCCAACATTGACTAGGGTATAGAGGAGAAAGAACTCCCACACTCTGTTAATAAGAGAGTAACCCAAGAAAAATTAGGTAATACCTCTCCAATATTAAAATCTGCATACATTTGACCCTGCAATTCCACTTCTAATAATTTATCCTAACGAGTGCATCAGACGGCAAGAAAGAAAGAAATACAAGAATGCTTACAGAGCATACTGACAGCAAAAGTCTTCCATCTCCTTCAGTACTGGCAATAACTGACACTCCCAGATGTGTTCTCATTTCTGAGTTACAGTGTGTTAATTCCTACCATAATATCACCATACACTAGTGATATTAAAAAAGAAAAAGGAGAGGAATTAAATGCTTTGCTTCTTGACCTCTACTAGCACACAGCAAAGAATTCAAGGACATTTCTAGAATGAGAAAATGATGTGTGAATCTGAATGCAGGGAGAGATGTACGCGTATAAGTCCTTAAAGTCAACTCACGGCGTGTCTTCAGGTAAACCTCTAATGATTTCGTTCCTACTCCTTTGCCCTTGCTTTTCCTCACTTTGGGGTGTGTTTACACTCATTACTTTGAGGTGACTTTCATGTAAGATGGTGTTAGTAGTTGACCGGGTTGGTTGCCCGGCCAATTTCATTTTCTTCCTGTCTTTCCCAATGGGCAAAGCAAAGCCCACAACCCCCTGAAAGTATTAATAGATTGTGTAATCGGAGACCCCGCAACAAAAAGCTGGGACCCTAACAGCTATCCCTGAGTGTGAGAGTAATTTAGGAATAAACGATTGCTCCAAAAACTGCAAGGAAATGACCTGTCTGAAACCTTTGTGATGAGTTAGGAGAGAAAAAATCATCTCCCCTGAGAGTTTATGATTTCAAGTCAGATTCATGCAGATTCACAGGCTGAATTCAAACTACCTGGTTAATATGAAAAAAAACCTCAAGCTGAGAATTTAGTTCAAATAGTCCTGGGTTGGTAACTCCCCAGACACCTGAGAGCAAGCAATACCTTCCCTATTTGAAGGAAGCATCTGCCTTCAAATGTCCAAGCAGTATGAGGTCACAATCAACAACAAGAAACCATGAACCAGAGCCAGGTGAGAAAACAGACTGCAGAATGAGACCTAGAAACATGGTAGATGCTGCGATAACGAGACAAAGAAAGAAGGTACCGTAAGTGTAATATGTTTTTATTGACTTACCAAAGGGGAACATATCTAAAAATGATGAAACATTTCCAAAAATAACTAAACAGATATGAAAAGCATGAACAGAACCTCTAGGAATGAAAGATATAATAACTGAAATTAAAAATACGCTGCAGAAACACTACATACACACTACAACAGCTAAACTTAAACAGACTGGCAACATCAAGTGCTGACAAGGCTCTGGAGCAAATGGAACTCTCATACATCACTAGCGGGAATGCAACGTGCTACGGACACTTTGGGAAAAGTTCTCATAGTGTTTTAGAAAGTTATATATACATTTACCATATGATCCAGAAATCCTACTTCTAGGTATTTACTCATAATAAATGAAACATATGTCCATACAAGAAAAACAAGAAGTATTTCTAATAGTTTGTTGCCACAGGGGATCTCCAAACACCAAGTGTGAATGAATCAAAAATCAAATTTCAGCAGCACAAGGTACCAACTATAATTCTTAGGACCTGGGGACATTTAAGACATACTCATTTGATACAAAACAAAATCCAACCCCCTATTTGGAATAATGTTCATTAAATAATGTTCCAACACACTGCCCAAACTGGAAACAATGCAACAAATGCATTATGCTAAGTGAAAAAAGGCAAACATAAAAGGCTGCACTTGTACTATGTAATTCCACTTAGATGACATTCTGGGACAGGCAAAACTATAAAGACAGAAAATAAAGCAACAGTTGCCAGGAGCTTGGAAAGGATGGAATTAATTATGAGGGATCATGAGACAAATTTTAAGGAAATTGAAATGGACTATATATTGATTGTGGTGATGGTTACACTATTGAACAATTTTGTCAAAACTGATAAAACTATACAATTAAAAATTGTGAATTTTATTGTCTGTAAATTATATCTCAATAAACCTGCCTTGAAAAAGAAAGATAACATGGAGGGAATTTTTTTCTAAAGATATACTCAGAGGTAGAGAATCTTAGACACGGCTGAGGAAAGATTTAATTAACTGTAAGTTACAGCTGAATAAATTATCTAAAAGACACACATGGAAAATATGTAAGACAGATTAAGAAATCTAAGATAGAGTGGTCCCACATACACCTAACCAGAGCCCAGACAGAGCTTTTACCCGTAAGACTCATCAGCTTATCTCTACATGACCCTTCTAAGCAATAAAAAATACAATTTATTTTCTTTAAAAAAAAAAATTTAAATAGGTCCTTATTTCCCAAATCAATACAACTATAAAGTATCTAAGAAAAAGCTTCACCAAGCATAGCTAAGACATCTATGGAGAAACTTTAAAATTCAATAAAGAACATTCCAAAGTAACTAATTAAATGCAGAAATATTGCTTTTTATTTTCTTGAATGGCATCACTTAATATTATAAACATATACGTTCTGCCCAAATTAAAGTACAAATCCTATGAAATCAAAACTCTGTTTGAATTTCTTTAGGAACTCAACAAATTTACTTTAAAATGTACATACAAGAATAAAAGTTCACGAATAGGTAGGTCACCTTTTAAAAGTAAAGAAAGGGTCTTTTCTCAACATAGAGTAAGACAATCTACAAAGCCATATTTGACATGTTAGTAAAAAATATTTTGGTAATAGAAAAAGAATCGATGGAAGAGTGGAGAGCTTAGAGCCAAACCTATAGGTTACAGCCAAACCTTTGCATACACACACGTGTGCACACACACACATAAATGCACACACACAAACACATGTGTGTATTGCAACTGAATATGTTACAAAACTGACACCATGAATCAATCGGAAAAGAATGTGTTGTTAAATCTTAATTTAAACCTGCTACTAGACACAAAGGTAGACTTATGATGGATCAAAGACCAAAATATGAAGGTAATATAAATATTAAACTAGTCAAAGAAAATCCAGAACATTTTTGTGATTCAGGGCAATGAAAGACTTTGAAAACAAAATCTCAAAGACATAACTCATACGGCAAAACAGGGTAAAACTGATTACATCAAAACGAAAGATTTCTGTTCAATGTAGGATATCAGGGACAAACTTAACAGAAAGTAGACAGGCTAGGAAAAGATATTTGCCATGACTAAAATCAATGAGGGAGTCATATCTGGAATATACAAATAACTTCTGCAAATCAACAGGAAAAAGTAGAAACCCAATAGAAAAATATAAGCAAGCATTTACAAAAGAGAAATGAAAAAACAAACAAGTATCTGAAGAGATGCTCAACGTCATTAGGTATCAGAGAAATGCAAATTAAAATAACAATGAAATATCCATGTACACTTATTAGATTGGGGAAAAGTAAGAGTATATCTAATGCCAAGTGTTGGAGGAGATGCAGAGACACACAAACACTAAGCACTACTGGCAAGAGCGGTTGTGAAGCGCCGAGGGGACCATTTCATCACATCAGGAATATGCATTCCCTATGAGCCCACAATTCCACCCCCAATGATAGACGACCCCCAAGTATGCTCTTACGCAGGTCGATAAGGGGGCATGTACGAAAATGTTTATTGCAGTTCTCTCTGTGCAAAGAGGTTTCCTGGGTCCCCATTACTGAGCGAAGGAAGAGGCAAAATAGAATACCTTTACTATAACACACTTAGAAACTATAGATTAAGTATTCACATATTGTTGAGCATAAAAAGACAAAGAATAATCCATATAACAAGACATATTTGTGTACATTAAGAACATATTCCTACAAACAAATAATATCTATCATCCAAGAATGCAAACAAAGGAAAAAATATATATTAAACATATTGGAGTGTTGCCTCTGGAGCAGGGAGAGAGTAGTGGGAGGCGCGAGTGCTAGAAACAGGAGGTAAATAAATGACGTTAGCAGAGGTGTCTTGCGTGAATCAAATACGATGATGCACCGTGAACTGAGAAGCATAATTAACTTGACCCTCTGCTCTAGGGGCCTAAAAAACAATACGAAGTAATAAAAAAACCAAAAATGTTCCTTCAAGGAAATTTTCTTCCAAAAAGAAAATAAATAAAGATTGGAAAGGAAGAAACAAAACTAACATTGTCTGCAGATTATACTATTAAGTCCATAGAAAACCCAAAAGCATCTACAGACAATTAGAATTAACAAGAGAGTTTGAGAAGGTTACTAGACACAAAATTGAAGTATAATAATGTTTTTAATTTCCATATACCAGCAAAAACTGCTTAAAATATAATTTTTTAAAGATACGGTTTAAAACAGTACACGATTTACAACAACAAATGTCAACATATACACTAAGAACAAATTTAATTAAAATTGGGCAAGACCTATATTCAAAGTTATTAAAGAATACCTAAATAGACGGAGAAGCACACCATATCTATGGATTGAGAGATTTAATATCATGTAATGGTCAATTATCCCCAAATTAACGTTCAGACTTAATAAAATTCTAATCAGAATGCCAAGAGTTTTTATTTTAATAGAACTCGCTAAGCTAATTCCTGTATGTTTATATATGGAAAAACTAAGGGCCGAGAAAAGCCAAGATGCAGTGTGAGTTGGAAAAATTTGTCTTTGCAGATACCAGAAAGAACAATGGTGTCTCTACTGTATTGGCACAAAATGGACAAACAGACCAATGAAATAGAATAGAGAGCCAGAAAGAAACCTTCCCATATATAGAAAATTGTTTTATAACAGAGCTGGCATGTCAGGAGCAAAAGAAGACTAATCACTAGTAGTGTCGAGATAATTGGTTATTTATGTAGAAACAACTGAAACTGGGCTCTTCCCTCACATCATACACGAAAATAAATTCCAGGTAGATGAAACACTTAAATGCAAAAAGCAAAAGTTTAAATTAAGACTCTGAGGGTAAGAATGTAATTCTCATGCAAGACCTAGAATACATCAACCACAAAGAGAAAGATTCACAAACACTACTATAGCAAAGTTCTTCAAAAGGCATCAAAATGAAAGTAGAAAGTCAAGACAGAAACTAAAATCATGCATCTGTAATCAATAAGAAAAAGATGATAGATTTGATTCTACTGATTTCAATAGGAAAAAAAAATGAGCAAAATAGATACACAGGCAGTTTATAAAAGAGAAAACTGAATGACCGAGAACTCTGTGAAAAGATGGTCAATCTCCGAGGGGAAAAAAGGAAATTCAATTAAAACCACAGTAAGAAAGCAGTGACACGCGCCAGGTCGGCATAAGCTAGAAAGCCCCCCTGACTTGTCTGGGTGAGGCGTCATCAGCAGAACATTACATTGTACTGATGGAGGGATCAACAGGAAAACAGCTTGGCAGTCACTCCTCTCCTTAGGTGCAGACTTCTGTGCTGTTTCACCCCCCAACTGGGTGTACGCCATACAAGTCTGACGTGTCACACCAACCAGTTACTGGGGACCCCACAGGTTAAGGGCAGAGTTTTTCACAAGGCGGCGCTCGGTTCAGATGCCACCCACACTTCACACAGAGGTTCAGGAATTTAGAGGAATGACTTACAGGACTCCCTGAAAGCACTGTACTTACAACTACAGTATTGGTTTTTGGGGGGGCTTTTTTTTATGAAGGATGCACACAGAGCAAGGTCTGGGAGGGTCCCAGACTCGGAGCTTCTCTGACACTCCCCGTGGAGCCCCATCCTGCCTACACATGAATGTTTCCCCAACCAGGAAGCTGCACCCAGCTTCGGTGTCCCGAGTTTGGGTGGGGGTTTCATCACATAGGGTTGACTGATTGATTGACTGATGGATTAAAATCAATGGCCACGTGATTGAATCAAATCTCCAACCCACCACATCTCCCCAGAGGTCAGGCAGCTAAAAAGCCCAACCCTCAAATGCACGGTCTTTCTTGGGACCAGCCCCCATGCTGAAGCTATCCAGGAGCCAGCATGAGTCTTCTCATTAGCATAAGACGCTCGTGTTATTCTGGAATTTCCAGAATGTTTTAAAGACCAGACAAATTCTTTATTATACAACAACCCTAGAGAAACTCGTACATATGTGCCGCAGGAGTTATGTTTGAAAATGTTCAAGAAGCACTTCTTGCATTAGGGAGGAAAAAAAACAAAACACGCTGCATGTCCTTGGATGTATTGTGATAAATTAATATTTATTCATATTTACCACAATACCGTGTGTACAGTGCAATGCTGTATACACAGCGATGATGGAGCGTGGGAACCAGGGCGTCACTGAGGGGAAACAGGAAGGTACGAAGCAGGTGCCCCTCCCCCTGCTGGAGTGACGGATCTGAAGACCCGCCCCTGTGATTAGAGGGACTGATTACAGATCTGTGTCTTGCCCTGGATTTCCCTGTCTCAAGGTAGCCCGCTGTCAGGAGAAGGCAGACTACTCCACCTCTGTCATGACCCATCATCATTAACCCTCTGAGGGGCGAGGGCCACGTCTCAGTGGCCCCAAGGGGTCAGCTAGGGGGTGAAAGGCAGCTAGCAGTGCCACATACACCAAAGGAGCCGGGGCTGCCCCTCTGAGATGGGCAACAGGAAGCCAGCGCGAAGCCAGCGTGGCTCAAGGAAACCCACCTGCTCCACCGCTCGGGGTCCCCACGACCAGGCTCATCTGGATGGGGGCAGAGGGGGATCTCCTCCCCAGCCCAGCTGCAGGAGGCCCAGGACTAGATATGCAGCCCCCACCTCCCCCCCAGGAAGTTCCCCAGGCCACCGACCCCAGACAGTGTCAAGGTGAGAACCTTCAGTTAACTGACATTTCCCCCCACAGATCCAGTTCAGACCAGCAATGAAGAAATGCCGCATGGTGGCAACGTTCCAGGTTGTCCGCCATTATAGAAACGGGGGCTCCTGTGCTAAGCTGAGTTTGCATGTGGAAATGAAAGAAAATTCATTTTTGTACACTGAAAAACTGAGTTTTATCATCTGCCCGCCTCTGAAAACAGTGTACCTAATACGTGTGCATATCCGTGTATATATAAATATACCCACACGCACACATACACGTACGTCTTGGTTAACATTTCTGCACAGAATATGAGAACACGTGAAACACACTGTTCTGAAACTTACCTCTTTCAACGCGCAGCACGGTGGGCTCTCTCTGCAGCTGTTTACAAACCTTCCACTACATGAATTACATGGAACATATCACATACCTCGGAGCCTCGAGTCTCCTGAGAGCAAACGCCGCCAGCTCCTTCCCACGTCCACATCGGTGTTGGGCTCACTCTTGAAAAGTCCCACTTGTCACCGTCGCTCTGAAAGTGTACTGACCAAGGACACACCCATCAGGCCTGGAAAGAGAGCAAAGGCAGGTGAGGAGGTGAGTTTTTGTGGCACAACCCTCAGCACCAAACCCCTGGGAAGGATGTGGCCCTTGCCAAAGCTTTCCTCAACGCCCCCTGGAAAGTATCTTTTCAAGGGGATGACAACAGTCCCACGTCCCTGTGTTCTGACCTTGCATTCTGACCACCCCACCATCCACCTGCCCAGAACCGGCCTTCCAACTAAGACTTAACACTTTCTGGACCAAAACACTCAAACTCCGTGGCCTTCGCTGCTCACGTCGGCTGTGAGCTCCAGAATTCCTCCAGTGTAGCTTGCACTGGACAGCTCCCCTCAAGTGTTAGCACCTACTTCTTAATAAACAGAAAAGGGTTCAGATGGTAGATTTTATGTTGCTGGAGCCCTCCCTCGTCCATGGTTTTGCTTTCCGAAGTTTCAGTTACCCGCAGTCAACTGTGGTCTATATTAAGCGGAAAGTTCTACAAATGAACAACCCATACGTTTTAAATTGTGCTCCATTCCGAGTAGTGCCCTGAAATCCAGCACAACCTGCTCCATCCGCCTGGATTGAGAATCATCCCTTCGTCCGGCATCTCCACGCTGATTCCATCGACTGCCGAGGTACCGCAGGGGCTGCATCCTTTTCCTTCCCTCCTTCCTTCCCTCCTTCTTTCCTTTTCCCTCCTTCCTTCTTTCCTTTCTTCCTTCCTTCCTTCCCTCTTTCCTTCCTTCCTTCCTTCCTTGCTTCCTTCCTCCTTCCCTCCCTGCTATTTTCTCTCCCTTTCCTTTCCTCCCTTCTTTCTTTTTATTGTAAAAGAAAAAAAACATACACAGCAGTCCAGTAGTTCCCCCCTCTTACCCTCAGTGGATAAGTTCCAAGACCCCCAGTGGATGCCTGAAACCACAGATAGGGCTGAACTATAAGTGTGTGTGTGTGTGTGTGTGTGTGTGTGTGTGTGTGTGTGTCACGGTTTTTCTATACATACACACCTATGATAAAGTTTTGTTTATAAATTCAGCTCAGTAAGAGATTAACAACAATAACTAATAATAAAATAGAACAATAACAACATTATACTGTAATAAAAATTATGGAACTACGGTCCTCTCTCTCTCTCTCTCTCTTCCCCCCAAAATATCTTACTTCCCTGGACTAACCTTCTCCTCGTGATGCTGTGCAAACACGAGTGGCTCCATGAGAGACGGAGCGAGGTGAGTGACGCAGGCAGTGCTGCCGCATTAGGCTATTGCTGACCCTCTGACACTACACTGCAAACACTTCCTGCCTTCTCTCCGGCATGTCCGACATGCCAGCATCACTACTCTCGCACTTTGAGGAGACTGTCGTTAAATAAAGTCAGGGTTACTGGAACACAAGCAGTGTGACACAGCCAAAAGTCAGTCAAGATAGCTACCACGTGACTAAGGGACGAGGAGCGTCTACAGCGTGGGTGGCCACACAAAGTGAGCGGTCACGTCCCAGGCAGGACGGACCAGGTCACGCAAGATTTCATGACGCTACTCAGAACGGCCACAATTCAAAACTTATGAATTGTTTATTTCTGGAATTTTCCATTTAATCGTTTCAGGCCGTAGTTGACTTCCGGCCAATGAAACTGTGGGAAGTGGCACCACTAACAAGGGAGGCACTGTCTCAGAAGGAGTCGGGGGTGGGGGGTGGGGAGCCCAGAATGCAGTGGGGGGAGAGGCATGGTCAGATCAGGCCTGAGAGGCCATGCTTGCGTTCTGTCTGGAAAGCAACAGGGACCCGCGAATAATTTTATGCTAAGGGGAATGTGATCAGATTCTTATTTTAAAGAGGCAGCACTCTGCCACCAAGGAAAATAATGGAACAGAAAATGAGCAAGAACAAAAGATAAGGGGTGGGACATACAGCCTGCTGAAAGCAGATGTTGCAGGGAACAGGAGGAGAAAACAGGGGGCATAGGGTGGGGTGGAAGGCAGCCCATGGGAGGACGCTCCACAGAATGGGCTTCAGACCTGAGCTGAATCCAAGCTCTCATTGTGGAGAAAACTAGCACATTGCTTGATCTCCTTGAGCCTCAGTTTCCCTCATCCTTAAAACAGCATAGTCAGTTATTGAGAGAACTGAAATGAGTGCTGCAGAACATAAATGGCCTAGGAAACCGGACTCACTGGAGGTACTCAGAAATGAGCAACTGTCCACAGAAGACTTTTGAAGAATTTCCACACAGAGAGCCGTAGGACAGTGTAGAAGGGCTGGCAAGAAAAGCATCTATTCTTGCAAAAATTTGCCAAAAGTTTTTAGTGGAAAGGGAGCCAAAGAAGTAAATAGACAGGTTGGAACTTTATAAAAGTGCAAAGGCTGGGACAAGCCTGGAGGAGGCGCTACACACTCTTCTTTGATAAGCTTCTAGAACCTCCTGGGAGCAAACTGGAAACAGCTTTAATTCACTTGAGAGCACAGTTTTGTGAGGCTTGGGAGAACCACCAAACCCTGAGTGGACAACAGTGACCCCAGCCCACCCATCCCCATCAAGAAACACACTTCCGGGCAGCCAGTTGGCCCAGTGGTTAGAGTGCAGTGCTCATAACACCCAGGTCGCCAGTTCAATCCCCACATGGGACAGTGAGCTGCGCCCTCCACGACTAGATTGAAAAGGACTTGGCTTGGAGCTGATGGGTCCTGGAAAAACAAACTGTTCCCCAATATTCCCCAATAAAAAAGAAAAAAAAAGAAACACACGTCCAGGACCCCGAAGTAGATCACGTTCAGGGAGTTTCCCAAAACTTGCTTCTCAAGGAGCTGTTCTCACAGGGCCCGTCAGAGCCTCGGGTTACAGGTGAACAAAAGGGCCGTAACTTCCAGTGAGCAGGACACAGAAAACAGGACAGTTTCAAGGAAGGCGCTGGTACGAACTGGGAGTAACAATATAGACCAAAATCCAACAGCTGGGATCTGCTACTTATCCATTTTTCTTTTAAACTTCTACTTACAGAATGCCCTCATCAAGAAATAACATTCATCGTGATAGAGAATAGATAGTAAAATCCCATGAATAAAAATCAATTCATCATCACTCTGCATCTATTTCACGTGGGTCAAGTTAAGGCTTAAGGCTTAACCTGCGGTGACCATGTAGTGAGGATGTCACGTGGAAACCCCTGTCACTCAGTGCTGCCTCCATGTCACTTGCATCATATGTGCCAAGCACACATTCTCTTTTTACCCCACGGGGTGACAGCCAAGGCAAAACTCATGTAAAAGTAGTACCTTCCACGGCCACCCAACCTGGCAGTCGAGTCCTTTTCTCTGTTAGATGTAACGCCGCGTCATGCACCATGGCGGGAACGACACACACACAGCACACACGCTCAGCCTGCCCAAGCCCTCTGCAGACATGACAAAGCCATTCAGAGCTTAGGGATCCTGCCAGCTGAGTGCAGGTCCTTCTAAGTGTTCCTTCCTCCCAAACAGCAAACTCATTGTCCACCTTCCAGTGAGAAAACATCTGTTCCGTGCCCAAGGGCCGAAGCCCTGAGCGTACTAACCTAGTGCAGTTACCCTTTCCATTTGGGAAGAACTGGCAAAGCAGCTAGCTTTCTGGAGGGGCGGGGTGGGGGAGGGGGAAAGGGAGGAGCCATTCCCAGATGCCCATGCAACGGAGAGTCAGCCTAGCCTCGGGGTTAAGCACATGGTCTGAGTTCAAATCTGACCTCCATTCTACTTATGTGTGCCCTTGGGTATGTTACTTAACTTCTCTGGACCTTGATTTTCTCATCTGTAAAATGGAAATAATATCTGCCTCACGGCATTGTCGTGAGAATTAAATGAGATAATCGATGAAAACCTCCCAGCATGTGCTAGGTACTCAACACACATTACTTTGTATTGTTAGAATTCCTGTTATCAGACAGTGTGTGCTCTTGGTGTCCATGAGACAAGACTTGGGTAAAGGCATGGACTTCCACGCCGTGAGTCCAGAGCAAGGCAGCTCCAGGAACTGCTGGCTGCATCCTGGCCGCTTCTCACCATTCTGTTCTGAATGCCCAGGAGGTCCAGGGGGCGCTTCCAGCAAAGGAGACGGAAGGAGATGGCTGTTGGGGATGAACCAGCAGGTATGGCTCCGACGGAATTCGATGGGCAAAGAAAGTCTTTCCGTGCACGCACGGACTCCGTGTGTTTATTCTGGTGACTGAGCCACACCTGCATACCTTCCAGACATCGTGCAACACGGGGATTCCACGTGTGGCCACCCCATCTCGTACTGGGGGCATTTCCCAGTGTCTTGTCCCTAGTGCGACCGCTCCACTGCGTATCACAGCCTTCAGCTGGATTTACGCAGGTGGCTTTGCTCTTGAGTAATTAGTGCTGTGAGACACCCACAGGGTACGACTCATCAGATGCAGGGGGCCCGGTCACCGTGAGTGGAATTTAATCTGGGAGCTACATCATGTGAAAGAAAAGCAGCTCAAAACCACATATGTACAAATTGTGACACTGATGCAAGTTGACAGACTTTCCCTGTGCAGACTGTAAAGTGCTTCAGACGCAGAGGGGTTCCAGAAAACTTTTAAGCAACAGTGGTTTGGAAGAAATGACAGTTATTTGGAGGGAGGGAGGGAGGGAGGTATGTGTGTGTGTGTGTGTGCGCACGCGTATATGTGTCTGTGTGTGTGTGGTGTGTGTGTGTGTGTGTGTGTGTGTGTGTGTGTGTGTGTGTGTATAATTCTACAGGTTTAGGAATAAGAACCTGGGTATGTCTTCTGGCTCCCGCCATTGTGTGACCTTGGACAAGTTACTTAACTTTCCTGAAGCTCAGCTCAGTTTGACTGTCTTTAAAATATTATCTACTCAGAGACTTAACAGGAGAAGAGTCAGGTGAAACACGAACGTCAGCTGCTTGGCCTGGTGGCTGGCGCTGAGAAAATATTCATGTAGTGGGTTGCATGGTGGCCCCCAAAAGACATGGCCATCCAGAACCTGTAAATGTGACCGTCTTTGGAAAAAGTGTCTTTGCAGATATACTTAAGAATCCTGAGATGAGGTCATCCTAGGTATCCAGGTGAAGCCTCCTGACAAGTGTCCTTGTAAGAGAGAGGCAAAGAGAAGTTTGAGAGGCATCGAGCACCAGGCCATGTGACCTTGGCGGCCGCCGCTGGTGCGAGGCAGACGCAAGATGCTGGGAGAGGCAGGAACGGATTCTCCCCAAGAGCCTTGGAAGAGCGCTTCGCCCTGGTCTCCTAAACTGTGAGAGAAAACAAATGCCTGTTGTTTTAAGCCACTAAGTTTGTGCTAATTTGCTACAGCGGCCCCAGGAAATGGTACCTCCCCCCTCATGGATGGATTCCTTCTTTTTGAGGGGATGCCATGTGTGAGCTATTCCTGCTGTATCGCCAGTAACAAGCAGGTGATATCTGCCTTTTTGTTTTGCTGAGTTTTTTGTTTTGTTTTGTTTTTTTAGGTGTATGACAAAAACTACAAGTGGTGTCAGTACTGCGTTGATATGACAGCGCCTCAGTCAGGATACTTACTTACAGACCAAGCCCAAGGCTGTTACAGAAAACAATGGAAGATTATTTCTCACTCTCATTCCCTGTCCAGCCTGAGATGGGCTTGGAGAAATTCTGCTCCCTGACGTCCAAGCTGACAGAGGCTGTTCCCGCTTAGGATGCTGACCTCTGTCCGAGGTGGCGGGGTTCGCGGTGGCAGGGAAAGGAGGCCTGGGGATCTAACATCAGCATTCAAAGGCTCATGCCCATCCAGTTACTTCTGCTACATTACAAGGACGCGAATGCTCAGTGAACCAGAATTAGGACAGAACTCGACAGTGGGGATACTAGAAATACCTAGTACAGATACGGGTTCAGTGACCGCTTTGCCTCTGCTGCACTTGCGCAAGTACAGAGAACCCCAGTATGGCTGCACGATGGATAACATGGTCACAGGCCTGGGGTTTTCCATCCAGTTATCACCCATCCAAATGTTGGCGCTGACCCCACCCCACCCCAGGTCCCTCAGTGAGGCAGCTATGGATAATGAGAAGCACTGGGTACAGCTGTCATTTTGTTTTTCTTTCTCTGGACAGCCACTCACCCCCACCACCAAGACTCATGGACGCTCGGGCACCAACAGCCTATTAACTTTAGAGGCTCCACAGTATAAAGAGCCCAGATCGACGAGATCAAGCGAACAGTGTCTCAGAAGTCTGTAACAGACAGCAGACGGCTGGCGGGCAGCATGAGACACCAACACTCGCCTTTGTGGGCGGCTGCTGGGGGCCTAGGGAAGCTGTCGTTCCTCTAACGGGCCTCAGAGTGGGGATGGATTGTTTCCCTGCTGAAGGAGCCACCAGTCAGCAAACATTGCGCTTCTAGGAAAACAAATACACAGCTGGGATACTCATTTTTTCCCCATTATTATATATTGTTAGCTCGGTTAAAAAAGATTTCAAACATGGAAATTCTGTTAAATGCCCTCCCTCCCTTCCTCTCTTTCTTCTTCCCTTTCTCCTTCACCCTGCCCTTTGATGGAGCCTCCATGCCCGCGTGCTGCCCTAACAATATTTCACCTTACATTTCTATAGCAGGAAATGTAGGTCACTGATTTTAGAAGTGGCCTAGTTTCCCAGCTCTAAATAGAAATCTTTCCCCAGGTTGAGGTTTGTTGTTTTTTTTCCCTAGGTTTGTGTCTAATAAAAGTATATCCTGTTTGGCCAGGCCAAACAGACTGAGCTGTCCTCTCCACCCAGCTGCAGGCCTGAAGGTTGGAAGGCCTGCAGCCGTAGGAGTATCCGAGGCCACAGCTTGCCCTGAAAGGGACACACAGCCAGAACGTGCCTCTGAGGGCACAGGTGACAGGGCCTCACGAGGAGACTGTGGCAGCTTCTTCTCATCCAGGTAAAGCGAGGACAGCTAAGCTCTGCCAGATGCCCACCTGTAGTGGACCCCTCTGTTCCCTACCGGCGAGGGGATCTTCTCTTGCTTTCTTTCTCTTTCTTCCTTCCTCCCTCCCTCCCTCACACTCCCTCTCTCTCTCCCCTCCCCTTTCTTCTTTCCTTTTCTTTCGTTCTTTTATTTTTAATCCAAGCCCATGGTAGAAAATTGGAAAGCACAGATGGGTGAGAACAAAAGTTATCTGTACTACTACTAGAGAAAAAAACGCTGCTAACATTTGTGTGTCTTTCCAGTGATTTCTCTGTACATACATACTTACATACACTTCCTTTTAACAAAATTGGGATCATAGTGTTCTGGGGCCTGGCTTCCTGCCTCCCTTACGTTGTGAGCGTAAAGCCTGTTTCTGGTCAGTTCACATGTGCATACGTGCACATGTACAGTGGAGAGGGCTGATCCATGCAGAGGCATTTCCCAGTCTCCCACGTCAGCTAGCTTCGGCTGGATTCAGCCAAGGGGAAGCATTACGGAAGGCAGAAGGAAGGGGGAAGCCAGAGTATTTCTGCACGTCCCCGTCTGCCTTGGAAGGCTTCTCTGGAATCAGCTGTCTCTCCTGCATGGCTCTACCTACCCAGACAGGCCCTGTGCTGTCTCAGCTTCCACCTGGTGCCTCCGTCTCTGGCTCTGAAACACCACCTTTTGTCCCTCCAGCCTACGGCTCAGGGACCTTCCTACGGGCGCCAGTTTCCAGAGTCCATTATCATTCCATTTGGGTCTCAGCAATTCCACCCCGTGTAGAACCACTCCCCTGTCTCAAGTTGCCTTTGTTTCAAATATTTAGAGTGGTTTCTATTTTCCTGATGGAACTCTGCTACACTCCTAAATACATCCGAACATAAAGCCAGGTATAAACTCTGCAAGCACAGGGCTATGACATGATGATAGAGACAATAAACTTCAGAAAGCACTAACACAACACGATAGGCCATGCAGACTATGTTACTTTGCTGAGCCAAATTCCCTCTTGGAATGTGAATAGAAGCCCGTCCACTATGGCGCAGGCCACTTCTGCGTTCAGCGAGCTTATGGCAACACGTTACACAGCCTGACCTGCTTCTCCCTCTGTAGTTCTCTGTTTGAAGCCCTGTAAAACATGCACTTATAGATTATCAACACTGACTGCTGGCTTGCACAGCAAAAAAGCATTATAAAGATGAGCTCTGAACTCTCACGGCCAAACTCAGTTATAAGATTATCATCCAGATTTCCCCAAAATTACATGTCTATACACTATTTCTATTAGTAAAATAGGAGCACATTTAAAAACGTACAGTGAAAGAAAGGCTAGCACGGTTTTCACATAGATACCAGCAGATAAAGAACATGGGGCCAAATTTCACAGCTCCTAGAATAGCAATACTGTGATCAGACTATGTGCTAGGAACCCCCTAATTAATCCTAATGACAACCCTTCCACCCAGGTATTACAATTTTCATTTCACAGATGAGGAGCCAGGCTTAAAGAAGTGAAGCAACTCGCCTAAATTCTCACATCTAGAATGCGACAGTCTCACTCATCGCAAAGCCCACGCCTACCCATTCCCCTCATTCAACCAGTGGGCCCTTGAATCACAAAAGGTATTCCTTAGCTCAATAAATAGTTATTGAACAGCTACTATGTACAAGGCACTGTTCTAAGCACTGTAATGAACAAAACCGACGAAAGCCTGCCCAGTGGAGCTTCCGGAACTTCTAGTGGAGGAACTGGGAAATGAAAACACTGACATGTAAAACACAGGGTATGTGGATAGGGACGCGTGTCAGGGAAACAGGAAAGGGAAATATGAAATGTTGTAAGGATGGATTGAAATTTTCGGATAGACTTTTGAGGGAAGGCTTTTGAGCAAAGACCTGGAGGAAGTGAAGAAATAAGACACACAGCTAGCTATCTGGAAGAAGAGTCTTTCAGGACTTAGCCAGTGAGGGGGAGGAGGGCAGCGCAGCTGTAGGCCAGTGCGCCTGGAGCAGAGAAAGCCAGGGCGGGTCTGAGGGGTGGTGGGGAGTCAGATACACAGGGCCCTGGAAGCCATTCTAAGGGCTCTGGATTTTACTCCAAGTGAGACACAAGCCATTGGAAGGTTCTGAGCAGGATCACTCTGGCTGCTACGTGGAGAGGAGACTGTGGGAGCCCAGGACAGAAGCTACGAGAGGAATTACAAGGCTGTTGCAATAAATCCAGGTGAGAGTTGACGATAATGGGGCCAGATGGCGGATGGCAAGAGTAATTGAATTCTAGATACATTCAGGATTTGAAATACGAACAGGCATGCCTTTGAAAGGGTAGGTAGGTAGGTAGGTAGATAGTGACAGATAGAAATGAGCAGGAGAGGAGAAATTAGCTCCGATCAGAAAGCCACCCGCTGCGGCTCCTGCTTGTGTCAAGTCCTGTCCAGCCGGACTCCAGGGTTACACAAACCTCTAAGCCAAAGAGATGGGTTGTCAAACGTCAGAGAACGGGGGACACACCCTGTTTGCCAGGATCACCAGTACCTTACTAGCCCAACAGGATTCCAGGTTTCCACACGCCCCTAAGGGGTGTGTTTACTCCACGCCCCCATATCAAGGGGATGTGTTTACTCACACCCCTAAATCAAAGAAATGCATTGCTAAATGCCAGAGGATCAGGCACCTCAGGGGGAGAAGGAGAGAGATGGGGGGGGGGGGGCGGCAGGTCTACCCACAGAAGTAAAAGCCGTCACACGATGTACGCGGGGCTGCTTCCCTCCCTTGGGCCAGCCCCGCTCCTTTTCTCCTGAATGTGCTCACATTTTCTAACCCACTTGCTGTTCTAGGCTGCTTCCCTCCCTTGGATCAGCCCCCTCCGTGGTCGGAGTGTAGTTGCTTTTACTAATAAACTTCTGCTGTTCGTGATGCACACATTTCTGTCTCCTGACTGAATTCACTCCTTCAAGAAGACCAAGAGATGGGCTGTTCGACGTCATTTTCCCGGTAACATCTGAACCCCTCGGCATTCCTGGCCAGTCAGTTTATAAGAACCAAAATCTGTTCATTGAGGGAATCACAAAAGGACCCAGCACCCACACAGTCCAGAGCAGTGCTGTCCAGAATTTTCCGCAAGGATGGACGTGTCCTGCATTAACCGAAGGCGGGTGCAGAGCGCTTGCGACGTGGCTGGTATGGTTGACGAGCTGGATTTTTTATTTTATTTAATTAAAGTTTTATGAAACCGTAGTGGGCAGCGCGGCCCTGAAGAACCAGTCTGGTAAATTGTGTCCCGGCAGCTCCCGCCCCTCCTTGGGACTTACTGAGAAGACAACTGCCTGTGCTTTCAATATGTGAGCGCAAATCTCAACTCCTGTGACATGAGTCGCAGTGCCTTTGAGAAATGGCTGTGATGTGAATAAAGTGCTAATTTTATCCCTGAAATGGCCCGTTAATAAATAACAAAGTGTTTATAAATATGCAAAACACACAATTAGTCAATTCCACAAAGTCTCTGTGATGGGAACATTAAAACATGTCCTAGAGTGAAGGGTCTCGGAGGAATCAAAATAAATTTTAGTTTCTCTTTATACCCTACAAGCAATGAATACTGAATAATTTACTTCTGAGAGTTGTACCACAAAAGCAAGTCATTTATTGGTTCCTCTGAGCAGGAGCCACACATTCTAACTTAATTCATATATGTGGAAACCCATTACAAGAAGTAAATGAGTTACCAGTGAGAGCAATGGCAGATGGCAGCTGTTTCTACACTTCTTCATGGACTCTGAATTACTCTAATCATCATTTTATTTAAGCCCAGAAGGCCATAAGAAATAAGTTACTGACGCCACTGAAATATGTCTCCCTTAAACATATAAACTCCAACCTGAAATAGGTACATTAGTCAAACCATTTCTTGCAGCGACAGGCCCATAAGCCCAAGGCAGCCCAGAATTCCTGCAGCCCTTCGCAGGCTCTGCTGAGAGCCCCTTCTGAAGATCGTTTAGAAGGAACCCTCTTCAGCAAATAAGACGCTCTCTACCCCAGCAGAGTGGTTGCCTTTTTCTAGAATCCTTGTTTGCACATGTGCTGCATTCTCTCTCCCAGAAAAACGACACTGTGTTGGCCCATTGCCCAAACCAGAAAACTGGATATTACATTTTGGGGTCCCCCATCCCCGTTTTATGGAGCTATAAGTGACGTACAGTATTAGGTAAGTTTAAGGTTTACAAAGTGCTGGTTTGGTATATTTATATACTACAAAATGATTACCACCATAGCATAGCGTTAGCTATCACCGCCATCCGGCCACAAAATGACCATTTCCTTGTGGCGCTGAGAACCTTTAAGATGTACTCTCTTAGCAACTTTCACGTATACAACACAATGTTGTAAGTGGGAATCACCAAGCCTAGAACTTGTTCAGCTCATGACTGGGAGTTTGTATCCTTTGACAACGTTTCCCCATCTCCCCCACTCCTGCCCCGGGTCCCTGGGAAAACCACTCCACTCTGTTTCTCTAAGCTCAGCTTTTTTTGAGATTTCACCTGTAAGTGAAATCATGCAATATTTGTCTTTCTCTGTTGGACTTATCTCACTTAGCGGAATGCTGGCCATGCCGTTTACCTTTCTCCCTCCCCAATTCCAATTCACTTGATTCACTGGACTAAAAGAGACTTGTAACCAGTGTCCCTGCCCCCTGCCCTGGCTTCTTGCCCATTCTTCCCACAGCAGGGTGACATGTCCCTGTGCCAAGAAAGGTCTCTGGCTCGTTGTAGACCTTCAACAATACGCGTGGAGAGGATGAATGAGGGCTCAGAGGCAGGCAGAGTCACGTGACAGAGGTGTTGGAAAAGAGTTTGATTTTGACTCAGAGCCAAGTATTTAGTGTAGGAAAATATTAATATTTGATTTTGACTCGGAGCTAAAGTATTTGGTGTAGGAAATAGTAAGACATCTGTGTCTGTATGTCAATGTCCTCCAGCCCAAGGCCGTCGGGAACACACCTGTTGGGTTTCCTGAGCCCTGGCCGTGCGTGAGAACACACACCATGGAACTGTGGGTGCATGTCGGCTAACGAGTGTCAGAAATGACAGCATGTGCGCTTGTGCGAGGGGATTCTGGAGAAGATTCAAGGCAGTGGGGTTCACTCTGGATTCGAGGCTATCGAGAAGCAGAAGGAATTCTGTGATGGGATTTCTTAATAAATCTTATCTCGATGGTGGGAGGTGTGGAATGAAGCTGACGCTGCCATTGGTACAGTCGCAGCAGTAACTCGTGTCACCCACAGGGAAGGCTCCGTGGCCCTTTTCTGTTTGGACACTGCTTATGTTGTCTCTGTTTGGACACGATGACAAAGCAGTCTTCTTTTTGTCTTCCTGGGCCAGGGGCACGGAGCAGCCTTGCCTGTTGCTGTGGTTCTCGGACGTGCGTCTGTTGGACAGAAGAGCACGCTGGCCCGGCTGGAATGGCCAGGGCAGCTCAAACCCGCCAGGGGCTACTGCCCTCTTCCCTGGTGTTGGCAAGACACAGAGCAGGAGAAAGGAGTCCGGGTAGAGGGGTTGCAGTGGTGCAAGTGGGGGAGTGCCTTAGGGTGGCGGCCGGGGACAAGTGACTGAATTCCGAATACATGTGCGGTCCTACTCCACGCTCCAAGCACACGGAGCTTTCCAGCTTCTGGGAAGAACGCTCACCCTTTGTGCCTCCAGGCCCTTCCTGGAACCTTTCTCAACCTCCACTACCACCCCAGCCCTGTTCCCAGACATACTCCTGTCCATCCTGCTCAAATGTTACTTTCACCAAGAAACCTTCCCCAAACCTCCCCGTCCCAAGTCTGGTCACCTGTCCCTCCATGGCGCCTCCAAAGGCTCTCGCTGCGTCACTGTTCACTGATCTGCAGCCCTGCTAAGACTGCAAGCAGCACCCAGGAGGCCTGAAGCCTGTTTACTGTGCGTACCCAGGTCACAGCACGTAACAGATGCTTATGGAACACACGCGAAACGACTGATACTTGGCAGATATGAACGGCTTTCTCTAGACTGGTTTCCAGGAAGTCATGCTCCAACCCCAACTACCCAGCCGTTAACACCATCCCAAAACCAAGCGGCCTTTTCTTTCAAGCAGACCCACCAAATAATAGGGTATTCCTGGCACTACTGAGTCCATTCAGCGTTCCTGAAAATCACGTCTATAAACCACTGAAACAGCAGACACTGCTACGGGACGCTGTCAGCAAGGGGCAGTGAGAGCCTCGGTTGTGAATGGTTTTGATTTAATTTGTTAGTAGAGTGGAGAGATATTTACAAGCTTTCTACCCTCTATGATTTTATAGGGCCAAAAATAGAGGGGTTTTTTTGTTTTGTTTTGTCCGCTCTTTCAACAACTGATTTTTAAGAGCCAGTGCCACGCATTGTCCTAGAAGCTGGAGCTACAGGAGTGGGGAAAATAATTCTGATCCTCTGGGATTTACGTTATAATGAATGGGAGAGACTATAAAGAAATAAAATGTAGTGCTCGCTTCGGCAGCACATATACTAAGAAATAAAATGTAGAGAAGTTAAAACAGCAGCATATGCTAATGAGAACAACAAAAGCAGGGAGGGGGATACTAAATGCTATAGGAGTTAGGGGATCTTAAGGAGAGTCTCTAGGAAAGGATTCACTGAGAGTGTAGTTTGGAGGAAAGGACTGAAGGAAGTAAAGGTGCCAGGCTCATGATGCAGATGAGGGAGGCGAGGGCCAGGAATGGAGCAAAGGAAAGATGAGGAGGGGAGAAGACGTCAGAGACCATGAAGGGACATCAGGGTGGGCCATCGAGGTGACAGCAGCGACCGGCGCTCTCTCTCTGGGTGATGGGGGTACCTTTTGAGGGGTTGAGTGACTGTTGAATATTCAAAATATTATCGAGCACGAAAACACTGTCTGTTGTTTCTTAAGATTAAAAATAGATACAAATTTGTTGCTTTTGCTTTTTTATCATTTCTCTACAGCATAGTTTTTAAATTCTTTTGCTAGTAAATAAAGTATGCTCATTATAAATGATGCAGAAAAATAGAAAATACAAACATGGTAAGCAAGAAAATTAAACACCATTGCTCTCCTACCACCCATTATTATTTTTAGTGCATTTTCTACCATTTCTTTTTATAATATTAAATTTTTGCTTAGATTATGTGTACATATGTATGTGTGTATACATATATACATACACACACACATATATATGCATGTTATTTGAGTCTTTTCCCCTTATGATATTTGTAATGTCATTAAAAATTCTTTCAAACATTTTTCAGTAGCTCCAAAGTATTTCATCACATGAACCGTAATTTCCTTACTGTGCATTTCACTCCTTTTCTCTCCCAGGCAGCAGCAACTCTACTTGCAAAACACATAAGTTTCTAAAAAAAAAAAAAAGGTTCCCCACTATCTTTGTTTTTCCTACTCTGAGACGACACACAAGTGACAGCCTGTGTCACCGACTGGAACAGCCTGTGGTGGTGCGTGGTCATCTGTTCAGTGGGAACATGCTCCGCCTCAGGTCGGACACTCCTGGGTGGAGGGGACTCAGAGGCTGGAGTCACTCAGAGGCGATTACTGTCGCTTAGGAAATACAAGCCTTGCATCCTTTCAGTGAAAGCAGTGGCGCGTCGTCCTTGCCTCGCTCCCTGCTGCCCGGAGCCACGTCAGATTTCATCCATCAGGAAGGAAGACGGAAGTGCTGGCCTCCTGCGTGGCTCGGGGTCCCTGACGTGACGCCCTAGCCTTTCCCAGAGGCCTGCTGGTCCCCAGCCCCGCTCTGACATCCTGACAGACGACTCGCCCCCCAGGACTCGGCCAGCCTGCTCTCACCACTCTTCCTCCCAGGACTGCCAGGCTCTTTCCTCGCCACACATGGTAAAAGTTGGCAGGAAGTCACAAGGCAGTGACCAAAGATGGATCAGGCTGTCGTGCGTGGTGGAGTAATTAACACTGAGCTCCCTAAAATGTCCCCCGATTTCAGCCCTTCCCGACCTGGGTTCCCAGTGAGGCTCGCGAGCATCTCCCGGCCCACTTCTGTACTGACCATGACTTGACCTGATTATATAAAGTGGGCCGGCCCCCCTTTTATAGCTGGTGATGGTGCCTCCTTAGTATGAATACTTCAGATCAAGTTCCCCAATAGACAAAAATATTTAAAACCGTTACTCCTATAAATAGGTCAAAAATTACACTGTCTTTACCAATAACAATAATCCTTACAGACAATAAAGTTACTGGCGGAATAAATAGGAAGCCCCTAATCTGACCACTCTTTTGGTCATAATTTTGGTGCGGGACAGAAGGCACAGCTGACCCGTGATGACAGAGACCATTTGGTAAAAAGAACTGGATAGAAAACTGGACTTCACCCGAGAAAATAGGAAACTGGAATCCTACCTCATAACCTACGTGAAAATCAACTCAAGGTGGATGAAGGACTTCAAACATCAAGAAATAAATTTTAGGACTTCTAGAAGAAACTAAAGAGGACATTTGATAAATGAGGATTTTTTTTTAAGAAGGCAGAAAACATGCTATAAAAGATTGAATTATCTATATTAAGAACTTTCCCGCTTAGACAGGAGACAGAGCACCTCCTTATAAGAGGCAGGAAAAGAACAAAGGTAGGTTTGTAGGTCAGATACGTGACGTTGAGGGATTTACCATCCTGTGACTTACTTTTCCCCTGTGACACAGGGAGTAAGTTCATGTTTGGAGTGGGAGGAGGGGCAGCTGTGTTGTGGGCAAGGACGCGGGGATGAAGGGGAGCCTGAGTCGGAAATCTGAGGGGCATGGACAGAGGACGCACGCGTCACTGGGCAGGGCAGGGGCAGGGTGCAGCAGAGAAACACCTGGCGGCCAGGCCTTGCTGAGGCCCCACCAGCCCAGCCGTCTGCCTGGCTCAGATGCCAGCTTCTCTCTGTGGTCTCAAAATCAGGCATCGTGCTGTCAGTCAGAGACCAGAACGTTCCTTTCTAGCTACAAGTTACAACACTCTGGTTCCTCTAGTTTGTTTTTGTGTTTTTGGTTTTTTTTCTTCTCTCTCTCGAGTTCCCAACTAGAGAATAAAATTATTTACAGCCACATGAGTGCTTTCTATAAAGCATGACAGACTCCGAGGGTTTTTTCCTAATTTCTTTCTACCTGTGGTCGTCACCCACTGTGTTTCACCTCTGGAGACGTCATCCTGCTGCCTCCATACCGACGGTGCCACAAGTTCCCTCGGGGAACAACTTGCGAACTTGCCCCTGATATAATCTATCTGAGGGCTGATATTTTACCACCAGGCATTTTAAAATAATTTAAACAGAAAACGTACCGAGGTTTCCCCTAAGGATGTTCCATTTTCTCTCTGTCCTGTGGAGGTAGGGTAACAATTCTAGGCCTGATTTTGTCACTCATTAGTTAACTAGGTAGGCAAGTATCTCTCTGCAGGTCATTTCCTTCTCTGTGGCTCTTCCTTTTCCAATATATATATTTAAAAAAAATTTTTTTAAGTGGTCACGCCGAGCTGCCTCCTTCCTCAGAGGTATTGCATGGATTAAATCTGCTAATAAATGCCCAAGTACTGTGCAAACTGCTAATCTAAGGTGTTATTAGTCCCTTGGGGAAAGTAAATAGCGGCCATGCATCTTCCCTGCAGGAGTATAAAGGTTTGGAGTTTTCATTAAAGGCAAATTCACAATATTTATTGAACACCTTCTGTTTGCACACATTTACCGAGCCCTTGAAGACAAATCGTCTCACTTTATCTTCCAAGTAAGGCTGCAGGCAACTAGTATCAAAACCCACTTCACAGATAAGAAAACTAAGATTGGAACAGAGTACACAGTTCACCCCGCACCACATGGCCTGCCCGGAACCGCCCCTCCTCTCCACGAAACCCTCCTTCCAACTGACAACGCCACTGTCCTCGGGGGCGGCCGTGTCATCATCATCGAGATGGACGGCAGCATCACACCCCCGGCAGGAGAATGAAGGAGGGGCGGAGGAGAGAGGCTAAGTCTTAAGGGACAGGTCACGCGAGAGCCCATGTGACCCACCGCCAACATCTCTGACCAGAACAGAGTCACGTGACGATGGCTGGTTGCTTTGCTGCAGGGACACTGATGGAGGACTTGAGCAGGGCAACTGAACGGATTCAGTAAAGGGATCACATTCAAAGGTGTGGGTACACGGACAAACATACAAGGCTGGCGGTGCCCACCAGGGCTAGTGTGGGGGAGAGGCTGTCATAATGGTAGGTATGAAGGGGCGTGGGAGGGAGGGTTCCGGGAGCCCAGAAAAAGCTCGAGTTGTAGCTGTAAGAAAGGGCCGGGCCCCCCCAACTGAGCCCTGGCCTTTGGTAGAGGGCAGCCCTCCCAAAGCCGACCTCCCTCTGCCCTCTGTATACACCAGCCACAGACAATAAAAGCCCCAACAAAAGCCTCCAATAACCAAAGGACCCTGAGAGGGCCTGCTAACAAGACCAAAACCTTTCAGGCAATAACCCTCAAAAGTGTGGAAGGAGATGCTCCACCCACCATTCCTTCCAAACCAGGTGGTAACGGAGAAAAATAGAACTAATAAAAGTGAGCCCGAAGGGGGGCTGCCCAGGCCTGCATCCCCTCCCCAGGAACTGCCCAGGTTGACCCCTAGAGATCAATCAAGCTGTCCAAACACCCCTAAAAAGAGGAGATAAGACCCAAACAGAAAAATCAAGTTTTTGATGCCTGCGCAGACCGCTGAAGCCTGCCCCCAGCATGAACTCCAGCCTCATTATAATAAAACTAAAATAAAATGAACATTAAGGCTTGCCCCCCCTCCCGCCCCCGTGGGTTTTCTATGTGCATTCTGGGTAAAAGCACGCACAGAAAGAAACTAGTTATATAACCAACATATGTCAATCAACTGACCTCAGTCTGTATGTCACATCTCCTGCTGTAAGGAAATTTAAGTATCTCTTCCTACATAAGAAAAAGCTAACCTAAAGTTAGGTACAGTTGTCTATTCTAAGACTCTGCCCCGGCAACCCCCGTGCCGGTGTTTCTCTCCTTACTACCCGGGGTTGCCATCTTCTTTAAACACGGACAGTCTCTCTCTTCCCAACCTTCAATAAAACTTTCCTCACTCCCCTAACTTTTCTGAGTCTGAATTTGTTCACATTTTGAGAACAACCAGGGGTTAATTCCAATGGCAAAACAGTCACTTCTTACAGCCACCACGGGAAATGAATACGCCTGGCATACAGTTGGTAGGCAGCAAATATTTATTGTCTGAATAAACAAATCAAAGCAGAAAACGTTTAAATCATTTTGGAGTCACGGGGCTAAAATCAATGTTTCGGGATTCTGAGCCAAAGCTAGGCTCAGCAAGAAAAGACGTTGTAATAGTTATTTAGGGATTGTACTTGTCTAGTTAGGCTAGGTTAGTAACAAGTTCACCTCAAGCAAATTTCTTTGCCTCTTCCAGCTTCTGGTGTCCGTTGGCATTCCTTGGCTTGTGGTCACATCACTCAAATCTTTGCTCTGTGGTAACATGGCCTCCTCTTCTGTCTTTTCCTGTGCGTATCTCCTATAGTAACATCTGGCATTGGATTTAGGGCCCGTCCAGATAATGCAGGATGACCGCCACAGCTCAAGCTCTTAATTACATCTGCAAAGACTCTTTTTTCCCAAGGAAGTCACATCCACAGGTTGTGGGGATTAGGCATGGAGTTATCTTTTGGGGGAACCACTGTTCTGCCCGTATAGCAGGCAGGGCGCTGGACACTGGACGTGTAAATGGTGAACAAAACAAACGAATCATGTGTGAAGCTTATATGCTCGTGAAGGAGAGAGCCACTCGTCACATAATTGCACTAGTGAGGGTTTAACTCAAGTGCCAGAGACGCCCATTGGAGAGGGGAGTGGGGCTAAAACTCAGAGAGCAAGAGAAGACATGAAAGTGTAGGCCTTTCTCCTAAAAACAAAGGTTACAATAAGCAAAGGAGTGATCGCAGAAGATGTGTTTTTTTAATATAATTTTATTAGTTTCAGGTACACAAGACAAAGCAATACTTAGACGTTTATCATTTACATCCCTCACACTATGTGAACCTCCCTCCCCCCAAAGATTTGTGTTTTAAAACATCACTCTATCGTGTAGGAAAATAAAGGTGGGAGTCAGGGACCAGTTAGGAAGCCACTGCGATGAGGTGAGAGATGGCCCAGTGCGATGGCAGTACGGAGACATAAAAAGCCCTAGTTTAGAGACATTTCGCAATTAAAATCAACGTATCTGACAATATCACTGAAAATGGAAAAGAAACTAAAAAAGAAAATTTAAACTAGCAAAATCTGTCAGAATCAACGTTTTCAGAACCCTGGAATCTAATCAAAAACTTACAACCACCAAGGGAATGTTAGATGGAGAAAGAAACTACCAAATTTCTGTAAAAGAGCACAGTGGCACTGTAATGTATCTACTACCTACTGTGTCCCCAGCTCATCAACAGCAATAGGGTTTGTGGCCCGCGTGCGCGGTGCGGCTTACGGGGGTCAGAGGGGGAAATACTGGTCTTGTGCTCCAGGAACGGTGGCTGTGTGCCTTGAGCTGTCTGGTGCAGCTCTGAGGAGTTCGTCTTGGAACCTCCTCAGGGCCAGGGAATCCTCCCGGGTGGTGTTTGTCACAAGCGTTTAAAGGTAAGTGTTCTCACCACAGCTGCCTGGAGCAGGGAATGGCAAACGGTGGATGGACTCAGGAACCCTGCCCATTTATTTGGCAGATTGTCAGCCAAATAAACGACTGCCATCACTCTAAGCGGCTCGGGTTTGGAGGCTTTGTTACAAGACAATAGCAACTAGAACAGTGCCGGCCATGTAACTTCCAGATTTGGAAACAGAACCGCTATCCCTGCTCCCCAAGGAAGCATTGCTATTGAGTAGTGCCCTGTCACGGTTCTCCATCTCCACCACTTCTTTTGTCAGCTATCACCCTTGGACCTGGCCCTTCCACAGCACTGGATTATTTACAAATTGCATTCACATTGCCTACTGCCTGGTTCCTTTGTCTATGATGGAGGCCTGGCCATGGCCATCGTGAAGGGTATTTCCTAAGGGCTCATCCAGGCACCCGCCTTAGTTCGAGGTCCTGGACACCCAACACAACACCCATGAGGCAAACCGCTCCGGCCTCTGGGTGGGAGAGACTTTTCACAACAGTCCTCATTTGTGAGAGGACTTTTATCATGGAAGTCCTAGAAGAAGGACTTTTATTACTGAAGGCCTCTACCTGTGGACTAGCAGGAAAGCAAGCTCCCCCTCTGCTGGAGCTCAGATGCGGGAAGGGCCACGACTTCGGTCAGATTCCCCAGAAGCAGAGCGTACGCCAAAGACGTATGTGCAGACACTGTGTTGAGGAAGCGCTGCCAGGAGAAAACCCGAGGAGAATGGGGCAGAGACTGAGAAGACGCCGGCAGCGGAGCAAACGCTGGCTATACCCACAGAGGGTGGCTCTCAGCTGCTCCTGCAGAGCAATTCGGGGTCCCAGCAGCAGGCAAAGGAGCTGGGCTCGCCCACTGGCTGAGGTTCCTCCCAGCCCAGGGTCTGCCCTGACCCCAGGGTTTTACGCAGCAGTTCCCTTCGTGACAAATTTACCTGCTGTCTCCCTATAGCATGAAACGAATCTTCGTTTCTTATTTTCTTGATTCGCCATCCTTATTGGTTTTTATTCAGGAGCTGGCTGAGTCGAAGGGTCAAAAATTCCACCCTTTGCCATGACCACTGGGCATTCTGGTTTGGGTTTATATATAGTTTTGAATTTTTACTTGCTGGTTCTATTTCTATTAAAGCCCCGTTGGTGCAAAAAAAAAAAAAAAGAAAGTGGGGGTCAGGTTAGGCCCTGGGTTGGGAGATTGAGTGGAGACTCCCAGGTTCACCAAAAGCACAGGACGGTGGGGAGGCTGCACAGAAACAGCCCAAGGGATCTGAGGGCACAGGGCAGTGCGTGAGGCGCGCCCACTGTACTCAGTGTGGGTGGGGGAAGGAAGAAGTTGGTGGCCTACACCCATCAATGAATTCAGTGCCCATGGCATTTTGGAGAAGTCCGTGAAATGTCACAGTAGCCTGAGTTTTCCAGATATGTGACCCAACACTGGTGTCCACCTACTGGGCCACCGGTCTTGCCATGTCACCCAATCTGCTTCCCTAGTCTTGAAGGAAAAGGCAGTCTGCGTTTGGGTTGTACCCCTTCCATCAAGCTTTCTTCAATCCCCTCTCGCTATCTATCCTCTGAAAACAAACCCACTCAGACCATCAGCCATAATCAACCTCAGAGACCGTGAAGAAAACCGTGCCCTGCAGCTTGACCTGTCACTTGATGAAAATGGACTTATTCTGCCTGACACTAAGGGGCCCCGGTTTCATTCAAGCCGTTTGGTCTTCCTCATGACACACGTGCCAATAATGACTAAAGAAAGAGAAATCTTATGAAAAGGAAATAAACATGAACATAATAAAGAAACCCAAAGCCACCGGCCTCTCTTTCCTGGGATGAGGATGAGAAAAGATGTCCAGTTCTCTCAGTCTGCGTCTCTTCATGCCTGCATTCCTCAGTAGTAGATACTGCTGCAGGAGCACCCCCAAAGCCCACACTGGCTCCAAGGGGCCCTGGCAAACAGGAAGGCCTGAGAACTTGCCCACAGGCCTCGAGGGACAGGTGCCCACAGCCAAACTATCTCAGGGCTGAACCGGGCCCAGAGCGCCTGCAGCCTCGGGAGGGTTCAGGAGAGAGAAGCTGAGAGGGCCACAGACACAAGTGTCAGGGAGAAGGCCCCCCACATTTGTCAGCATTGGGATCCAGGGAAACTAGCTCCCAAGACCACCACTTCCCCCCTCATTAACCCCCACCTTCAATATCTGTTAAGTCCCACCCAGGGGAAAGGGTGATGGGTTATGAAAGAACAAAGTTACCAAATTCCAGGGGAGCTAAGTAAACCTAGACGGGCTCAATTATCTCGAACTAAGTTTCAACTATTGTATGAAATGGGAACCAGAACAGCAATTGCGTTACAGGAAGCATTTCACGTACACTGGGGTTTGTGACCTGAGGAATCCATTCCTAAATGGAGCACCTAGCCAGTGCCAGGGAGACAGGGAGATAACAAGCACTTAAAAACAACAGCCAGGGGCCGGCCCGGTGGCTCAGGCGGTTGGAGCTCCGTGCTCCTAACTCCGAAGGCTGCCGGTTTGATTCCCACATGGGCCAGTGGGCTCTCAACCACAAGGTTGCCAGTTCAATTCCTCGAGTCCCACCAAGGGATGGTGTTGGTTGGAGCACGTCCTCTCAACCACAAGGTTGCCGGTTCGACTCCCGCAAGGGATGGTGGGCTGCGCCCCCTGCAACTAGAAACGGCAACTGGACCTGGAGCTGAGCTGCGCCCTCCACAACTAAGATTGAAAGGACAACAACTTGACTTGGAAAAAAGTCCTGGAAGTACACACTGTTCCCCAATAAAGTCCTGTTAAAAAAAAAATAACCATCGTTTTTAAGGAAACGTAGGCTCTGCTTCTCCAGTGGCCCAGTGGGGTGTGGGGCGGTCGTGGGGAAGGGAGAAGAGGCATGTGCTGGCTTCCTTATCATTACCATTAGGGTGGGACTATTGCCTGATCCTTTTCTGTCTCCTTTAAAATAAACAAGCCTTTCCTCACCACAGCCCTTCTTGCTTTCCCTCACAATTTCCCTCTCTTTCAATGGAAAAAAAAAAAAAAAGTACAAGGCACAAACCCTATGTATTTCTATCTCCTTCTTTTGACCTCTGTCCACGGCACCCCTGGGTGTTGGAGGATGGAAGTTCCTTCATTCAACTCTTCTCCCTTCCCCACTACGTTTCCTACAATGTGGTGCATCTTTGGGGCCACCCACCACTGCTGGGGAGCCCCCAGGCCAGACCTCAGGGAGAGAGACCCACATACCAGACTGAGCACTCGGCCAGTTTTTGCACAGGGTCCTAGGTCATCCCCTCTCCAGCCATCAAAGGCTCAGGGCTGCACTTCTGGGAGCCCAGGATGGTGGGGAGTGGGAAGGAGGGCAAACCTAACAGGTTGAGGTCTGGGGGTTGCAACTTGAGGACCAGCTGCAGCACCACCTCTCTCGGGGGACGGGGGGAGACACATGCGTTGCTCGATGCAAACACATCAAACAGCTGCACAACCTTTAAGGTGTGTAAAGGCAACACAACATTATGCCTGAGAAACAAAACCCTACGGATTGCTTGTTCACTGCGATTTTAACTTTTAGAATATGTGACATCAAGTTCTGTTCATCATGGAGGCCAATTAGCCCCTTTCCATACTTTCAAAACATTTCTCCCGGCGCTATCCCATCAACTGGAAGAAACAGCCAGTGAGATGGCTACGACATTCTTTATTATTCTCTTTTTAACAGATATCAAGTGTCTCGACAGAAAGCTCACGGCCGGCTAGGGAGGTGCCGACGTCGGGCCAGAAGGGACGCCACTGTTTTCTTCCGCGTTCACAGGAAAGCAGGCAGGCCTCTCCCTCTTTACATCCTCACAGGATGTCAAAGGAAACAGAATATAATCCACGGCAGCTTTACATTCCGGGTTATTATTATTTTTTTAATGCCAACTTCCCAGCTCTAGAGAATGCCAGGATAGAAGAGAGAGGGATCCCCATGCCGGCTACTTTCCAGCGACATTTTTCCTGGACTCCGGAACCAGAATCACCCAAAAATGTGGTGGATGTACTGAAATTATCAAACATTTACCAAGCCCACGCTGTTGTAAAGAGCACAGGGCTTGCTGCCAGGTCTCGATGCATGATACTGAAAGACTCCTTTCCCATAGACTGCTTTTAACATCTTTCCAGAATCACGTGTCTCAAAACACAGCCATCTTATTTCCTGGGTGTGCTGTCAGGACAGGGAAAGGAAGATCTAAATTTTCCTCCTAAAACACATTGCAAAATCCACACAAGAGAACGACATTATTTTTAAGAACAGAAATACAGTAAGAGATAACCATAGTTAACACTGGAGTCTTTAGTACATACCAAGCACTGTTCTACATATTTTACAGCTATTAACTCATTCCATCTCCACAACAACCCTCTGAGTAAAATACTATTTCATTCCCATTTTACAGACAAGGAAACTGAGGCACAGGATTGAGGAGCTTGCCCGAGGTCGCACTTGGAGGCAAGGCAGAGACCCACGGCCTGCCAGCGGCCTCAGCGTCTACGTGCCCAAGCATTACCTTCTAGGCCTTTCTACACAAGCTGCTCGGAATTGAAAATACCAGGATCCAGCAAGAGTGACCTTCTTCCTGCGTGAATCCACAGGTGAAATACAGTTACAAGCAGTGCTGATGGCCCAGGAGCAACCCTGACAAGTCACACTCAAACTCATCTAGGACGACAGCCAACTAGATGCATTCTGTAACTTTATATGACGAAGACGATGGTCTGTTCCTACCAGATTTTCAGGCACATTACTTGATGGCCATTTCCAAACTCCTATGCTGACTGGGTGAAAAACAGAAACCTAACTAGAGTTTTTAGAACAGAAGTTCTAGAAATGAACTCAATCTCTCCTAAGTCCTTGGTTTCCAGTATAATCGGCAGTAATGAGAATGCCGTGCCAGCCACGGGGAATTCTCAGCCAGGCCCACGGCAGCACCCAGGCGTGCCTGGCTCCATTCATGGATCTTTGGGGCTCTCCTGGCTTCGGAGCCTACAGGACTTTCTCTGCTCAAGAGCCAGAGATTTTATTGCTCATTCACAGGCAATGACACAATGGAGGCCACCAGGTGCCTCTGAGAAACACAAACTTGGCTGCATTTAGGTGAGCGCCTTAGTCCCACACGGGGCGCCCCTTGCCCAGAGACTGCGGGCTTTCTCGGATGGGCTCCCTGCGATGGACGATGGATGACGGCCTGGAGCGCTCACCCCCAGGAAGAGGGCCACGCAGGCTGCTCCCACAGCCTTATTTCTGGCCCAAAGACCTTGCCTCCTGCTTCTCCCCCCATTTCTGCTAGGTTCTCTTTTTCCAGTCCGCACATCTCAGAAGCTGCCAGGCGCCCAAAGAGAATACAAAGGACCATCGTGGGTCATTTTACATTTTCTAGCTGACGCTGCATTCCCAAAAGAAAATCGACATTCCTCAGACTTCCCATCTCAGAACTCCTGTCAGGAGAGCCCAGGACCCAACAAGGTACCTGGTGGCTGCTTCAGAGGGCACTGGAGCCCCAGGTGGCACAGGTGACAGCTGCCGGCCTTTCTGTAGGTTCCCTTTCCACCACGTCCTAGAGGGCTCGTCTTCTGAAGCCCGTGGAAAGCCCTGGCAGCAAGGAGCTGGGAGCCTCCCCTCAGCCATAGGACCTGGCATCTTACCTAGGTGGGAGACACCTTGCTGCCATTTTCTACTGTCCACCCCTGGCAGCCAGAGTTCTTTTCTCCACCTGTCACTTGCTGGAGACCAAGGATAACTCTATATTGCTACGCCAGGGTGACTTTCCCAGGCAGGTCCCAGCCATAGCCTAGGGCCCCACATGCCTCCTCCAGAGAGGCCAGAACCTTCCTCGGCAATGCCAGCTGTCTCCTCTCAGTGCCTCGTCTTCCTCCCAAGACCAGCTGCATCTCCGAGGTCAGAAGAATTCTCTTTCCAAGGTCCCGGGCCCTTGTCCCTGGCCAGAGGCCAGGTTCTTGTTGGTTTCCAGCTCTAGGTACATTAGTGCAGGTGAAAGGCTGGCTGGCCAGCTACACAGAATGGAGTGACATGGCAGGAGGGGACTTTAGGAATAAGACTGACTCTCTGCCCTGGGCCTCTGCACCCCCAGATCATACTTCGCTCGTTCCAAGTGAGCAACGTCTCATGCAGTAAGGCCTCCTGTGTCTTCTCCTCTGGCCCTGCCCTTGGCAGGAGACTTGCGGTCGTGCCCCCTGCTGGACCACCTGCTGCCTTAAGCTTGGACTCGGATGCCAGAATCATCAGCATCTCCTCAGAGGACACCCAGCAGCTGAACGCCTCTTGTGCCAGGGGCTGGCCCTAGTCTAACAGGGTCTCCAGACTGAGAACCCACAGCAACTGCCCACTCAGCAAACGTCACTGTCAGCTGTGAACCTGCTGGCTGGAGCTCCCCCCACGGCTCCCCTGCTCCCCTTCGTGGACCTCCGAGGGGAGAAATCCCAGGGCTTCCAGCTCTTGGGGCCCCTGGGCACTGAGTTCAGCGTCCCCAGCTGGGCATTTGGCAGCGGTAGCTCTCAGAGGTAATACCTCTGCTGAAACAATGAGGTCCTTACGGATGGATCCAGTCCATTCCCAGACCTCAGGGAAAGGCCCCTCTCCATCCAGTCTGTCCACGGGTCAGGTGTGCCCTCCAGCTGCTGACACGCCCTCAGCACCCTCCCGTGAGCGGGGCAGGGAAGCCATGAGGCACAGGGGTAAACAGGAGAACTGGAGAAAGCAGAAGCCAGAGGCCGCCTGCTGACTCTTGCTTAGAATTCTGGGTACAGGTGGTCCTGCCTCAGAGAAAATCTACCCTCCTGCAGAGGAAACACAATTCACAGAAACTCTGTGAGCTCGAGTTTCCTCAAGTGTAGAATGAGGACACTGGACTCTATAACCTCTGCGTGTCCTCTATAGTAGATAGAATAATGCCTCCTGCCCTCCCCTCCAAAAAAGTCCACGTCCTACGCCATAGAACCTGTGAATATGTTACGTTACATGGCAATGGGAATTGAGGCTGCAGATGGAATTGAGGCTGCTGGTCAGGTTGCCTTGGGATGAGGAGGTTATCCTGGGTCATGTGGATGAGCGCCCGAGAGAACCTCAAGGGGCCTTAGTGAGAGGGGGAGGCAGGCAGCCAGTGCCAGAATCAAAGAGACACGGAAGATGCTGGCTTTGGAGACGGAGGGAGGTGCCAGGAGCCAAAGGATGCACGAGTCCTCCAGAAATGAGAAAAGGCACAAAAACTATTCTTGAAAACTAGAGCCTCCTAAAGGAACACAGCTCTGCCAACACCTTGATTTTAGCCGAGTGGGACCCATTTTGAACTGCAGACCTCCGAAACAGTAAGATAGATTTGTGTTGTTTTAACTTCCTCATCGGGACACAGATCCTCCCTCCGTCCCGGACACCCACACCCATGTCCCATCGGTTCCACCCTTCTCACTTCCGCTCCGGCTTCTCTCTCTCTCTCTGTCACAGGCCCCAGGTACCAGCATTACGATGAGTCAGAATCCCAGTTCTGCCATAACCTCATATCAAATATGTACATGCTCTGGAGGAAAACAGGTGCATAACAGCCTACATTTACAGAGGGCCTTGCTCTTTTTAAACCACTGTCAGTCAACGAAAATAAAATGCATCTGGTCTTTTGTGCCCGTTACTGAGTTGGTTCCTGCAAAGTTAAATGGACGTCATCCTTTCCCTCAAGGAATTCACTGTCTAGTTGGAAAAAAAAAACACAGAAGCAACTACCTAGGAATTTGATGTTTCCGAAGTTGGCCTGGAGCTGGACTAACCGGGCCTCCCTCCTCACAGGGAACAGCGAATGGCCATTAATCGGCCACATCCGTTCCCACCCCTTAACACTGGACGATGGTGCCAGAATAGGCTGTGGAGCTTCCCTGGGCACACGGTTCCTTTTTTAAAATGTAATGACCAATTCTGAGTGGCAGCCAGGCCACTGAAGCACTGAAAGATCTTTTTTGTGTTTTACTTTGTGTCAAACGTTCTTTGTGCTTTTGTCAGGGAAGGATGGAAAATTCTAGTCGTAAGGAGAGAAAAATCACTGCCTAAGAGCAGAATCTTGAACAATGCATCCTTCTCCTCGTGTCTCCTCTCCCCGTCCTGATCCTGAGTGTTCCCAACTCGTGTGCATTCTTTATGTCGGCGGATAAAACGCCCTCAAACGCAAGTCATTCCTTTTTGTTTGGCTCTTTTGGGTTTTTTGTTTGAGACTGAACAGAACTGTTGTTAGGACCTGGAAATACATATGTTGCCCAGGACTCTTACTGACAAAGGAAATTTGACTGAATCCTTCCTCCTGTGTTAAAGCTTGACTGCTGAAATACCCAAATTGGCAACCTGACAGGAGGAAAACTGGCAAAACTTTTAGAGGAATGTCTGAGAAAATATAATTTTTATTGGAGTTGATGACTGCCTGTTTTGACAGTAAGGTAGGTATTTCCTGCATCCAGCCACATGAGACCTTACGTGTGGAGTTAGGAGTCAACTAGGCAAGGATCAGAGCTACCATTACAAGCTGTCCATAAACATTTCCGGAGGCAAGCATGCTCCCTCGGGTGTGCCCTTGGCTCGAGTTTCTAAACCCACAACATGAAGGAGCATTGCCAAGACTCAGCAAGAAAGGGCCCTGGTGGCTTAAAAGATTTTTACCTTGGAAACTTGTGCTGGTACATGTGAAATGCGCAACCTCTCCACCTGTTTCCTCGGCGGCTACTTCTTGACCCCCCAGGGCCAAACCTGGGGGCTCTGATGCCACTCAGGCATCAGCAGATGGAAAGGGCAGAGCACACAAGGCAAGGAAGTTTAGAGGAAACCTTCCAGATGAACCACGTCCTCATGTGTCCCCACAGAGACACAATGCTTTGCAACAGAGCCAGTTGCCAGGGGCGAATCACTGCCACTTAGGAGGGACGAGCAAAAGACACTAAGAGTCTTTGGAATAAAAACTTGTTAATTATTTCAAGTTTTCCGAGCATCTGTTGAAGCTGGCAGTGAAAGGCGCTGTTGTCTTTCCCATTCGTGACACTGTATGTCTCCTCTCTTACTTCCCTCCCAGCCCCTATCCCGGCCACCGCGGTGCTCAGCAATTCATCAGGGGGGACGGGAAAGGGGATCCCCCTGGATTTTGTTACAACGTTCCCCATGGCCCTCGGCACCCAACCTTGAGGATTTGCTCCTCTTGCAGTGATTCTGCCACTTCACCCTTCTTTTGAACGACCGCTGCCCTTGATGCTCAAAAGCAGCAACTATTCCCTCCTTTTCCCTCATTTCATCTCCGCACAGGGCTCTTCACCTGCTTTTCGCCCCCCTTCGGCTGCCGGCAGGGAGCGTTTCAGTCAACGCGCTGAACGTGACAGCCGCTCAGACTTCGCAGCCGCAGCAGCGTCCGCCATCATTCACCACGAAGCCACTCGGATCAGTATGCCCGTCTAAGGACCCACAGAAGTGAAAGACACGGGAGCGTCCTTGGGTCCAAGTTTAATTCCAGGAGTGGAGAGCACCACTCCAGGATGAGGCATGGTGAAGACTGTGGCATCAATTCCCACTGGGAGCAGAACTGAGGCCTTCCACCTCAGCTGCCTGGAAACGTTCTCAGGAGAGAGGAAAGGCCTGATGTGACGTGGGTGTCCGAGAAGGACAACACCTGAGCAAAGAACAGAGGACCAGGAAGGAGATGAGAGCGCTTACAACATGTTCAACAACAGAGAAGACGTCTCCAGTGTGTCGGGAGGGTGTGAGTAGGAGACTGAAGAAATGGAATGTGAAAAGTCCACTGGGACCCGACGTGCTGAGTCTCCTAAAGCTGAGCTAAAGAGATAGGACTTTATTCTGTTGGCAGTGGGAAGTCATTGAAAGGTTTTGGAGCAAGGGTGAGGCGCTCTACCCTCGACAGATTTGAGAAAAATGGCTCTCACCACGTACGTGGGAGGAACTGGTGGATGCAAGTATCTGAAGGCAGCGAGCCTGCAGTGGTTTGAATGGTGTCCCCCAAAAAATCATATCCACCCACACTTCACAATGTGACCTTATTTAGGAATAGGGTCTTTGCTAATGTAATGAGTTAAGACAAGGTCATAGTGGAGTCGGGTGAGTCCTAAATCCAGTGACTGCTGTCCTTAGAAGAGGAGACACACAGACACACAACGAGAGGAGACAGCCATGTGATAAAAGAGGCAGAGTCTGGAGAGCTGTATCTACAGGCCAAGGAACATCAAGGGTTACTCACGACCGGCTCAAGACACAAGAGAGGCAACGAAGGCATTCTCCCTCAGAGGCAACAGAAGGAGCCAACCCTACTGACACCCTGATTTCTGACTTCCGGCCTCCAATAAATTTCTTGTTTGAAGCCACCCAGTTTGTGGCAATTGTTACAGCGGCCCTGGGAAACTAGTACAGAGACCAATAAAAAAAAAAAAATCCAGCTGGAGGGCAGGCTGTATCTAGAAATGATACCTGGGGCAAAAACAAGGCCTTGGGGGGAGGGGAAACAATATTTGAAAAGAATAATAAAGGAGAATTAATAACTGGGGACACACAATCTATAGCAATGAGGTAGGACTCCAAATTCACGGGTTGTGGGGACTCCCATTTCATTCTCGGGCTAGCTTGCTGGGATGTGAATTTCAAGAAAGCTTATGGTCCTTGAAGGTGCTCCTGGGGAGTAGGGGTTAAATCTGGCCTCCCAAACTTGGGAGTCACACAAAGAGCAACGCAGGGCTTTTTCCAGCACCTAACCCAAAGACCAGTAACTGCATATTGTCAGCCAAATTATCTTGTCTCTCTCTGTTTTGTTTGTTTATTTTTAGGGGAAAAACTCCAGAGAATAATCTAGTGTCCACAGTGTCCAAAAAAGCGAGAGCGAAGTAGCTCCCTTTGGGGGCAGCATGGCGGAAGCAGGAACTTTGGAAAAAGTCCCAAAGGGAAGGCGAATGCAGAGGGAAACCCTGCGTATCCTGACATCCCAGTTTCCCTCCAGTGCCAACTTGGCAAGCCCCGGGGTTTAGGGGTGAGGGAGTGCCTCCTTGGTGCCCCCTGCCTCCCCTCTCAGCTGAGCACACCTGTGAGTAGCCCTCAGCCTCCCTTCCCCAATCAGGAATCACGCAGCCCAAGGACACATGCAGCCCCCCAGACCTGTTTCTGTGCCTGGGGCAAAGTCTAGGGAGAGGGGACTTCTGCTCTCCCAAGAGCCTCCCCGCTCTGCACGCGGCTCCTGGAACCCCTCCCAGTGCATCCAAAAGCCGTCAGTGAAGACCCCCGCCCCCCAGAATTGCCTCTTACCAAGGGGAAAAGTGAACAGTCAAAACTCAAGCCTGTGTACCACTGGCCCGGGCCCTCACCTATCAGCTCAGGTTTTTTTGAGGCCCCCATGCTTCCCATGGCTTGGGGCCTCCTTCCCTCCTGGAGATTCCTGCAAATAGAGAAGGGCCTTGTCAGCCGCTTCCAGACACTCGGAGCTGCCCTCTTAACACCTAGTCTCCTGTTATAGTCCTTCAAGGTGCCATCTGTTTCTCTCCTAAAAAGCAACTGTCACTACCACCTCCCGAGCCCCTTTTGCTTTAGGTAGTGGCATCGACCCACCCCTCCACTGAAGCCCTCCTCCCACTTGCCCAC
Organism: Rhinolophus sinicus; assembly: GCF_057876585.1. Classification (NCBI taxonomy): domain Eukaryota; kingdom Metazoa; phylum Chordata; class Mammalia; order Chiroptera; family Rhinolophidae; genus Rhinolophus; species Rhinolophus sinicus. The sequence goes on along the minus strand of NC_142513.1, from coordinate 55,570,372 downwards.
AGCGAGGGTTTCCTCTGCTGCCTGGTCCACTGAAGTGGCCTGCACGCTTGCCCCTGCTCTTGACCTCACATAAATCTGTCCCCTGCAGACTGCAGCCAAAGAAGTCCACCCAATGGGCACACACTAGTATAAGCGGATAGCAAATTAGAATGCTGTACCCCTGAAATGTATATAATGCTATTAAATAATGTTACCTCGATAAATTTAACTTCATTTTTTTTTTTTTACCCAGAATGCCAGTCTGACCCTGTTACTGACCTGCTTCTCACTAGTCTCTATAAAATGAACACCCTCTGCAGCCTGCATCCCCTCTGGCACCCCCTTCCCACTTGTTTTCTCGACACTCAGGTCCCCCCCAAGCCCCACCCTCGCCCCATCACCCTCTGTCCCTTTGCCTGAGCTGGATGCCCCCACCCCATGGAAGCCTGGAGAAGTCCTCTTTTCATCAGCAGGGAACTCGGGCTCCCTCCTGCTTCAGAACCTTCTCAGGAAGTTGGGGCCCCAGGAGGGTGGCCCCCCTCTGTGATTCTGTCACAACCGGAGGAGAGGGCTGCCTTCCTTACGCGCTGTGTGCTTTGCCCCCCAGTCAACTGTCAGCCCTGGCGGCAGGATAGCCCCCTGTGGAGAGTCGCTGCATTTGTAGCTCTGAGCACAAGGCCCGGCCAGCCTGGGCGGGATGGGAGCCAGTGGCTGCTACCATCGCAGAAGGAACCAACAAAGCTGGCCCCAGGGCTGGAGCTCAGCGTAGGCCTGAGAGGCCTGCAGACCCAGGAAAGGCATTTGCACAGGTTGCTTTGCCCGGGTTGTAAAACGTGCCCCGGGTACCCCAGTGATGGGCCCCAACTGGGAGGCGGTGGGGGTGCCATGTCTCAGGCATGTCCCTGTGTCCCCTTCCCTCCTCCTTGTTCCAAATTATGAAGGAGGCCCCCCTGCTGCAGCCAGGCCAGGCTGAGGGCTTCAGTTTCTGCCCAGGGGCACAGAGTTTGCCTGACGTCTTTGGTCCATCAGGAGAGTGTGGCTCTGGGTGCCATGGCAGCAGACTCCCTTCCAAAGGTACCCGGACCACCATGGGGTGGGGACAAAGGGGAGCAGGGAGGCAGCACTGCCACCATGTGCTGCACTCCATTCACAAAGGGCCGCGGCCACAGACTGGAACCTTCTTCTCTCCACAGGAAGGCCTGCGCAGCCATTGGACTTGTATGTGGCAAAGGGCTTTCATTTAGGAAGTCTTTAAATACGATATACCACCTGTAATTTTGGTACCAATTTTCAGGGGGGAAGAGGGGTTTGTTTTTGTTTTTTTAACAATGAATGTACTCAAAACATGGAAAAGACCAGGGCCTCTTTCCAGCTTTCCAACGCCCTCTCAGTGCTGCCCTGGGATGCACAGCAACTCTGAGGAGTCCAAGCCTGTCCAAGGCAGGCTGGCCTCTGCTGCAGCCCCCTCCCAGCCCCTGCACATGCTCGGTGAGTCACAGCGACAACATAGCAAGACAGCCTACAGAGGCCAGCCCCCCGCCACCTCCGTGGTGGGAAGTGGACGCCTCCACCTTGGAGATACCGGGTTTCCTCTGTCTGCTGTGATGAGAAGGCAAGAGAGTCTCAAATCCGGCATATACAGCCCCATACAGCTCTGCCCCATCTCTGTGGGCTGTGCACTGGGCCAGCTGTCTGAAAGACAAATACAAGAGCCAAGCAGAAAAGGATGGGCTTGTAGGAGGGCCAGTCTCCCCCTGCCCCAAACCCTACTGAGCCTGACGAGGTTCCCACAGCGCGTTTTTCTGACTAGGGAGAATCCCGAGAAAGTGAGCAGGTAACAGTAAGAGGGTCACGTGTGCAAGAAGAACTAGCCTAGCACGCGTGCTGGGCATTAAGTCACTATCCTGGCTCAGCCCACGTTCCCTGGGAATCTCCGGGGTGTTGGCGGCCGGGCGCCCACACAGAGGTCTGGACCAAGACCCTGACGTTGAAGGTCCACCCAGCTGTACAACCTGGGCCCCAACCGCTGAGAATTTTCGCAAGACACCATTCCGATGGCAGTTGAAGGCAACGGGCGAGTGAAGGCCCTGGACAGTAGAATCCACAATCCTGGAAGGGGCACAAAGGGGGACAGGCCAGTTTGGGCCATGCAGGGGGGCAAGCAGATGGGAGGGAAGAGGGGGCTAGCAGAGGTCATGCTAGCAGCCTGCAGGGAAGAAGTGACAGGGTCCAGAGGAGTGGGCAGGGGCACTGTTACCAGATGGCATCAAGGCAGACTCTACCAACCTTTGTGTGCCCATTTGGAGGCCTGCCCCCAGGAGGGAAACACAGCTTTTGCCATCACCACTGAGCAAACTGACTCTTTCTTAGCCCCAAAATCAGGAGTCATGGTGCTGGGCTATAGGTGGATGCCATAAAACGAGATCGAGCATCGGCCACATATGCCAAATCGACAAAGGCAAGTTCAAAGGAGCTGGCCAGTGATAAGACTGAAGGGGGCATACGGGAGAGGCGTCTGCGCAGCTCTACTGCTGCCTCCGTCCGATTCTGTGCCGCCTGGTGCCACAGCAAAGCCACACGGGGCCGCCAAACCCTCTTGGTTCAGGTGTCCATATTGTGTCAGTAAGCCTCTGCAGGGGCCCCTCGCCTAAAATAAACACCTGATGGTTGCACTAGTAGGAAGCTAGGTGTAAACAAGTGCAGAGCGTGATGGCTGACAGGTGTGCACTCTGAAAATGTGGGAATAGCCGGCGGTGCTCCTGTGCGTCTGCTGCCGTGCCCCGGGGCAGCTCAGGGCGGAACTGGGAACCGCGATGCGAAGCACTGACTAGCAATCACGTCTGGGTCCTGCAGGAGTTACTTACTAACTACCAGAGAGAGTGCGATGGCAGGCACGTCCGTCTCCCGTTTTTATAAAACTTATTTTCACAAGAGACGCTGTGTCGCCGGTGCTGTGAGTGGCTGAGCTGCTTTATTAATCCAGCCGTGTAAGACCGGCCTTCTCGAGAATCCTTGCCCGTGGGGAAGAGTTTTGTCGACTCAAGTCCACACTGTGAAAAGTTGAAGCATCTGGAAGGATGCCCTGCCCCCGAGGGTTTCAAGACGTGTTCCCCGTTAATGCAGACATTTCATTTGCAAAACACACCCCATTTTAAAGCAACGATAGCACTGAAAATTCCATTTCAATGGAATTATGCCCTCGATCTTGTCCTTTTTCTCCATGCCTTTCCCCAGCACAATTGGAGAGCGTCTTCTTACTTCCCTCTTCCTCGGATCCCTCCCTGGGCACAGAGCTAACGTGCATGGGAGACTAGCTCAGAAGAACTTGTGGAAACAGCTGTAAGAAATGGCCACTATTGAGGAGGCCCTGCTGCATCGCCCAGAGATGAGGAAAATGCCAGTAACGCCCTAAATACCACGCAGTTCTCTTCTGCTCTCTCACAGGAGCTCAGTCATGAACCCAAGGCAGGTTGGATCCTTTCCTGTCGTTTCCAAAGGGGAGCACAGGGAAGTTATAAGCGGTTCAGGACCAGCCCTGGGAAGCGGCCTCGACTAGCCCCGACCCCTGCATCCACACCCTCTCTTTGCCCAGTTGAATTGTCACTGTCTTCATGGGGGTATTGAAAGCTAGGGAGATGGGGAGCCCTGAAAAGCAGTGGAGAGAACAAGGGAGGGGGGAGGGAAATAAGGAGAGGGCAGGGTGTCTACCACTGAGGAAACAGAAAGGGGTTTTGAAAGAAGCAAAGAAGAAGGCACACCTGATGGAAGTGTCACAAGCCGGAGCATCCGCTGAGCACTAGAATCCAGTTTGGGTGCATTCTGCATGCTGCCCCCCCCCCCCAGCACCAGTACCCTTTGAACCACCCTCTTCTTGGTTTTCACAGTGATCCCCAAGCACAGATCATTCTGAAATCTTGGGTGAAATCACTCTAAAGAAAGGAAGCATGCAGTATACATCCCACTGAAGGCCGTGAGCTACATGGTACCACGTCACGTCGTCTTTCATAACCTGTGCTTTCATCTGTGAGGCCTTCCTGCCCCCGGGGATGCAGGGCGTCCCCCACCCCAGGGCACCCTCCCAGCCCAAGGCTGTCGCCACTAGAAAGCGCACCACGCAGGAGCACCGTGCACTAGCACACACACTCAGGCACACGCATATTCTCTCTCTCAGCGTTCTGGAAGCTCCTCTCTAATCCTCAGCAGTGTGGGAAGCGTTCCCGTAGTGAATGATCATAGCCTTGCCCGCCTGTGTCTCTCACGTAGCTTGCAGCTAGCAGCACAGGGGCCTGCTCCTCCCACCCGACCCTGAGCCCAGCCCCTTGGGCTTTCTCCCACAGCCTCCCGGGGCCGTCCTGAAAGTCTGGTCCACCAGGAAGAAGGTCCCCATCCCTGGCACCTCCACGCGGGCAGCACCTCCTGGATTTCACGCTTTTAGCCCAGACTAGCGCTTGTTCCTGCCTCCCCCCCGCCCCCAGGCTGGCATGTCAGAAAGTCCCACACTATCACTGACAGCTTCCTGACACAGGGCTGCTCGTCTGCTGGGCCCCACACGTTGCTCCATTCCTCAGGTCCTCTGAGCTCCGCCAGGCTCTCTTTTTCCAGTCTGCCCATTTCAGAAGTCAATGCGAGGCCCGAAGCCTTTGACATGCCTGAAGCAGCTTATTTGTGGAGGTTAAACCTGCAGGAGGTTTCTCATCACAATCCTTCCCATCCAGGGCCCCCGCCTGCCCCATCATGTCCTTTCACCAAAAAAAGACAGAGCCCAGTGAGGTGGTCCTGAGTCCCTGGCTCCGTGTGTCTGTCTGTCTGTCTGTCTCTCTCTCTCTGCGATACTTCAGGACCAGTTGGGCCCACCAGTGACATCCTAGTCTAGGCCACTGTTCTTCACTATTTTTTGTTGGATGCTATACCACAGTAAGAAATACAATAATTCTTTCATCACCACCCCGTACAGATATTTAGATGTAATATAGACATAGATGTAGACATATATACAATTGAAAAAAACAAAACACCTTTGCTGTAAGTGATATACACTAAAGCTTTTGTTTTTAATCTGCTGTTTTAAACTGCTGGCTATAAACCACTAAATTGGTGTCACAACCCACTAATGGTTTGCGACCCGCAGCGCAATAAACGCCAGGGCGTTGGTATTCCCTGCTGACGCGCACAGAGCTTCCCCTCCCCCCTTGGGAACACAGGAGCCGCCTCCAGCCTCCTCCTTCCTCTCTCCCTTTCTCCCTGCTCCTTTCACCTCAGTCCAGCTGTCTTCCAGTCCACCCTGGACATGAGTGCTGAGTCAAAGGACGCATCTCTCCAACTGAATGCTTCAACTGAATTCCCTACACCTGGTCCTTGGGGACGTGGGAAGACCTGTAACCCACAGGCCAGCAGGATGAGCAGGAACAGTCTTCCGGCCCCTCGTGTAAGATTCACGCTTCAGAGATCCATAAAACACAACCCGTGTCCTCAGGAATTTACAGTGTCTTTGCAGAGAAAGACACGCAAATGCAGCATCCAAGGCGCTGGGAGCAACACCAGCTCACAAGATTCCTAAAGATGCCGGGCAACTGCAGAGAGGGCATGGGAGCCGGAATCAGAGTGAAATTTGAGGCTCTCCATGGGGAAAGGATGGGGGTAGGGGGTCAGGTATGCGGGAAGTGCTCGGGAACAACCGAGGAAACATCTGGACAAGAATGGAGGATGCCTCCAGAAGAAGAGTAAGCAACAAAGCAAGAGAGTCAGGAGCCAGGCCACGGAGGGTCCAGTTGCACAAAGCAAGTTAGAGCGTTTGAACTCGAATCTGTGGGCAGTGGGAAGCTGTTGAAGGTTTTGTGAGCCAGGAAGGAACAGGGTGCTAAGCAGTGTCAGGGGACAATCCACTGTAGGTGGTGCGTGGAAAGGACTGGAAGGGGTGAGCCCGGAGCCTGGGAGACCAGTGGGGGATATGCAGGAGTTCTGGTGACTGGCAGCCCAGGGCCGCACTCATCTGGAGGCTGTGGGAATGCACGAGTGGGAGGACGTGGTAACTGGCACGGTTTCCTGCCTGACTGCTGGGGCCACACGTGACACCCAGGCTGTCCTGCCTGGGAGAAGCGTCTGCCATGGCACAGTGGAGGATGTGCCGTTATTCGAGAGCACAGGCAGGGGCGTTCGCTTGCAGGAGCAGTAGCCGAGCCGCGATACAGGGAAGTGCTACATCCCACACGCAGCATCACAGATCTCGTCCCGGAGGGATCACTCAGACGTGTACTCGTGTTCTCTCGGCTCTCCCGCCCCCCTGCAGGCATTACGGAATGTTTTCCTTGGACCTGGGTGTCATTCTGCCCCGAGCAGTGCTGGCATTTCTCAGGGGAAATATTTCGGCCAACTGACCCCCCCCCCCCCAGGCAGCTGAGCCGAGGGGGAGACCCACCTGCCTGGCAGGGCCTGGCAGCTCACCAAGAACGGCTGGTGTGCGGCCTGGGCCCCTCCACTGCCTCATCCCTGGGGAAAAACAGTGCCACCTCCCTTTCTGGGGGCTCAGTGGAGTGGGCATGAGTCCCACCAGTTCCACTTCCTGTGGTTTGGCACTGACTTCTGGACCATTAGGAAGAGTGACAGTGATCTCTTCAGGAAAGTGTGGTGTGACCAGGAACAAGGCTATTTACTCTGTTGGTCACGACGCACAAAGCCAACTCTCCCTTTGCCCAGACATCAGGGCCACTTCTGGTGCCCACGTCTGGCTGCTTCCCTCCCCTGAGATGCCACCTCTACTCACACTCGATGGCGAGGGGAGGCCTTTGTTCTCCTCTCCTCTGATATTGCCAGACCGTCCGGAGCCCTGGGCCTCTGCCTCTGGGAGAGCCCCGGGGCTCAGCAGTTAGGACACCTCCCTGGGGGGGCATTCTGGTCCCTGGCACCACGGGAGGCGGGGGATGGGGAGCAGGTAGGGGTTGCTCCAGAAGGTAATCGGAGGGGAGAAGTCCAGCCCACCGCCCTCTGAGGGCTTTCCCCGTCAGGCCTCGTTCCTCGGAGAGGAAAGCGCTCTGGAGTAGGCCCTCCTGTGTCTTTCCCTCTGTACTTTGTCCTGATGCTACGCTTCAGGCCACCAAAGATGAGCTGCGCTGCTGACGCTGGATCCCAAGTCCCTTATGCCGAGGCCCTCGCAGCCAAACCCACCAAGGGGTGGTCATGAGCGGCAGCCACCGAGCCACAAAAGCCATTGTGGCGTGTGACCATCTGGTCGCAAAGACAGCTCCTGTGGAGGCACACTGGGCCCAGCCTCAGAAAGGCGGGCCCAAAGCAAAGGAAATACACAGGGCCCTCAGACTCCCGTTGCCTCGGACGTAAAATGAGGTCTTTGGACTCAGGGGACCGGAAGTGACTTTCCAAACACTAGTAGCCCATCATTTTCTGAAACCCCACCAGCTTTTTTCAGTTCACCCCAAGTCAATTTTTCCTGCCTCCTACAGGTCGAGGACGCAGGTAGGGGTCAGCACGAGGTAACCCTGCTCCACGTCCCTATGATTCGACTGCGATCAAATTAACATTTGCCTGAATAGAAGCCACATGACAGAACCACTTTCACTTAAAAAGTAATTTCACTCCCTAAGCATTGATGAAATGCTTCTGGTGCGGACAGGCCACCAGCCCAGGGAACGCAAACTGCACAAGGCAGAGCCGGCCCCCGGACGCTCCCGTTTGGGTAGGAGAGACAGACAAATAAGCACCCATCGGAACCATGCAGCCCTCCCTGGTGGATCAGAGCCAGGCCCAGGCCCCGCCTTCTCCCAAATTAACATTGGACAATGGACTTTCGCATCCAGCAGTAGCGAGAAGGTGATAATGTTCTCCTCAATTCAACTGGACAGCATCTGCGCCTGGCAGCTTGGGCCCATTTCCCGATGGGCACTGGCCCCTCGGAGCCCCAGCTCCTGAACAGGGGCGCAGCCTGGTCTAAGCAGCTCTTCCCCAGGGGCTCTCAGCCCTGGTAAAACGGGGATATAGCAGCGAGGTGGCGGCAGAGACTTCCCACCCATTGGCGCAGCCCTCAGCCCAGGACCTCCCAAGCGAGTGCCAGTTTCTCCTTTATTCTTTGGCCTTCTCTTCAGCCAGTTTTCCTCCCAACCAGATGCCAAACTTATATCTTTGGGTGACATTTTTAAGGCTTGGCACCTGCTCTCCCCACTTGCCCTAACTCTCCTGGGCCCCGAAAGACCCCACCTTCCTTCCTCTCCATCTATCTACCTGCTCCCGTCAATCTCGACAGGAAGACATAGGAGTATGACAGTCGATAACTAGCACAGATGTGTGTCGGCTGGGGTGGGGGTCCCCCCACACATAGCTTTGGAGCTGCCGCTGAGCACATGCCCTGACTCAGAGCAGCAGCCTGACCCACAGCAAAACGGCTCCCAACAGCCCCCGGGTCCTAACCCCCCACCTGGAGGGGGGTGCACCTGGAGACAGGTGGTGACATCCCCCAAATCTTTTGTGGACACTTCAACCTCCTGTGCCTTGCGGATAAAGTGATGAGCAAACAGACTGAATCTCTGCCCCCAGGAAACCAGTAGTCTAGAGAGAGGAGACAGACGTTAATCAAATAGTCACCCGAGTTCACATTTACAATTCTAAGTGCTGGGAAGAAAACGCCCAGGGTGATCAGGACTGAACATCAAAGTTGGAGGAAGAAGCGCCTCTAGAAAATTCCAGTTCCTTCTTTTTCTAGCTGAATTTGACTTGTCAATAACTTGACCAATTGGTTGATGATGTTTTTGCCCCAATCTGCGAGAACTCTCCTAAAGGGCTCTCCTGCTAAGAACTTTGACGGGGAACCCAGCCAGAAGCAACCATTAGGGTTTGAATAGTCACTGGCCTTCCAGTGACTGGAGAGAGCTGCCCACTTCCACGGGCCCCAGACGAAACAGGCAGAAACACTGCCACCACCTGACTTGTAGGAAGGTTCGTCCCCAGACTGGTGGGGTAGTTTTGGCCCTTCTCTGTTCTACATTCTATCATTTGTTTTGGGAAAGGCCCAATGATTTTGTGCCTGATTCCAGAAAAGGAAACGTAACCCACATTGTACCTGCCCCTGGCACCCTTCTTCCCAGGCCTTCCTCTCTAAGGAAGGGGGTGCTCAGAAACCCCTCCAGAGAGGTAAGTCCCATCTGGGTGTCCAGTTTACAGCTTATCCCACTTACCTGTGGCTGCACAACCAAAAGCAGACCCACCTCTTTGTTGCTAATCTGCAGGTTAATTGACAGCAGGAAGGGATGCTCCCTGGGGTGGAGGTAAATGCGAGTTTGCCCCCCCCCCCCCCCCCCCCCCGCCATAACCCTCTGCCAAATCTGTCATGCAGCCTGCCTGGACCCCCGCGGGCTCACCTCTCAGAACGCATAGAGCTAACACTAGTCTGCAGGCTGTTCTCACTTCTTGCTCAACACCCTTTCTCCAGGGACAGGCTTGGAGAAGCGTGTCATTTGACAGGAAAGGAGGAGGCTGGAAAGTCTGGCCTCCGGGAACTGATTCAACAAGTGTCACTTTGGTTTGCCCTCGTCTGGCTGACTGGGGTCCTGGGGGAGGAACTGGTTGGGCTCTTTCAAAGGTCGCCTAGGAAGAGGACTGGAGTCGCCGTTGGGACTCACTGCCACATGGTGTCACTGCTGAGCACTGACCGCGTGTGGCTCCCCCGGACCTGCTACTCCTGCAATGACCATGCCCTTCAGGGCACAGGCTGCTTCAAGGGAAGATGACTCCACTTCCTTGGTTTTAAATTCAATCCAGGGTGCTCCGCTTTGGAGCACGTGCGCACAAACACGAACGAACACACACACACACACACACACACACACACGCACACACACTTGCTATTTCCAAGGCACAGCTAATGTGCCTGAATGGCTGGGTCAAATGTTGCTGCCACCCTTACCCACACACTATGCTACATCTCACCCTCTCCCCCAACTCACACCCTCCTTGCACCTGGCTTATATTGAGCCCCAGTCACCAGTCTTTTCTCAAGGTCATATTTTGTGCCTGAGTTTGGCCCACCCTTATCCATCCCCAAAGACTGCACGACTCTGTGGGCATCGGAACTATAGAGGTTAGAGCCCTTCCCGGAAGCCCCAGCTCCTGTGTGCACGGGCCCATCTCCTCACCTAATTAGCTTTGCATTTAGGAAACTTGGGACAAGTCACAGAAGGTTCTGCAACACTCTAAATCGATTTCTAAAAAATGAGTGTTCGTTCTGTGTCTGCATAATTAATATTAATTGGTTGATGCTCAACTGGGTTTTTAAAGGGGAGAGCTTAGCTTCTCTTCATTTAAAAAAAAAAAAAAATGAAGCCAGCAGCATTTTACGCTTCTCCTGTACGTGTGCGCCATTCATTCGCCCTTTGATGAGCTTCCCCTGATTCTATATATTTCACTAATGAGTTAAATATCTAAATTCTAAGATTTTTCTACCATAGGCAATGGGCCCTCTCTCTGTAGCCTTGGAAAAAAGAATACTTCCCCGTGGGCTATTCCTCTAGAAACAGATTATGAACCTACACAGAAAACCCCTGGACCCACTTACTCAGAAATAATACCGATGGCATTCAATGAGGTACACAGCATAAATCTGAAAAAAAGAAGGAAAAAAACTAACCTCGTTTCTACTCATAAGATTATGTCCCACTGGGCTCCGTTTCTCAGCCTTCATTTAACTTTTGAGACACTAAATTAGGATGATGTGAAATTATTTTTATGTTTGTGCTCTGCATTAAACTTGTAATCCAGCACCAGGATTCCTCGGGCTTCCTACTTTGAACAAGCCCATCATGGGTCGAAAGCAAGGAACGGAGGACCCAGGCAAAGAGTGAAACCTGTCTGGTTGTCAGAAAGCTCCCTGGCAGCTGGCAGGGGTCTACTGAGCACCCAGCCCCTCCACAACTTGAATCCTGACGACGCTCAGAGACAGTCTCCCTAGCGACCCCACAGATGCAGCCCACACATGCCCAGCGCACCCACATTTCGCTTTGCAAGAGGAACTGTTTGAAAATGATGTGCAGATTTTTAAAGTTAGATAGTGACCTCCTTCCACCCTTCCACAAGCCTCTCAGTTCCGGAACCAACACTTAGGAAACGGCTCCTGGAGCAGCTGCTGGAAAGGCACGACGACTCGGACTAAGAAAAGTCTCAAAGGGGTTTGTTTGGGGGTGCATTTTTGTGGGTTGGCTTGTTGGGGGGGGACACAGTTCCTGCTGGCCTGGGTGTGCCTCCCCAACCCTGTGCTCCTTCCGCCCGTGGGCCGGTGAGTGTGCCAGCTTTCCCGGCCCACCTCACCCCTACGCCAGCCGTACTGCCTGTTCACCCACCGTCCCAACACCAGGGAGCAACCACAGTCCTGGGAGTCACAGCAGCCACGCACGCAAACAGCCGAGAACAGTACGGGGACTACCCGGAAATAGGGGCCGGCCTGCTCCTGGGGCACTCCGAGCAGCAGTGTTCAAGCTTTTTAAACCCAGGCTTCATTTTGCTACACCCCAAAATCACACACTGTCCTTTAGGGTTGTCTGCAGGTGCAAAATAAATTCAGCCCCTTGCTTGGGAATAGAGTCCCCGAGGCAAAAGGACAACATGCCCACTTGTTTTCAAACTCGACGATCAATCGCTGTATCTCTGTTTCGATCGCTGTATCTGTTAGCGAGGAGGAAACAAAATGTTTGATTATCTGTAGACATGAGTACACACCACGGTAACATCAGAGCCTCAACTGGAACATTCTTAGTTCGACACAAGATAAATATGTCAAAATCTCCCGAATCAATACCTTCCAACAACAAGCAGGAAACAGAGGGGGGAAATTGCATTCATAGGAGTACTGAAAAAATTTACACTAATGAGAAATGTCCAAGACCGATGTGAAGAACAAACTTTTCACAGAGCTTGATAAAAGAGAAAAGTTAATGGGAAGCTATAACCTTGGATTGAAATGTTAGATATATTCATGCTGTTAATCTTTGCCAAAGTAATTTTTAGGCAAAATGCCATCCTAATTAAATCCCAGTGAGATTTCTTTTTTTTTTTTTTAACTTGATGAAAGACTCTACAGCTCATCTGGAAGGGAAAAAAGGGTAAGAAGAGCTAAGAACTGTTTAAAGAATATCAAGGAAGTGCTTTCCCTTAAGAGATACCCAACCCTGTTACTGTTGATACAGTAATTAAAATGGTGTGGTGCGGACGTAAGACTCAGCAGAACAATCAATGAAGTAGAATCAGACAGTCCTGGAATCTGTCACATAGATTTTAAAAGCTTAAATCTGAGAAAGAAAATACCAAAAAGCAATGGCTAATGGTTGAATTATCTAAAAAGTAAAACTGGAAATTGTGGCTGTGTGGGGTGGGTGGGGAATCAGATGTGATCCGTCTATCATACCACACACCAAAACAAAACCCCGGCATATTAAATGTAAAAAAATAAAATAATTTTTAAAAATGAATCCAAAGATATCTAGAAGAAAATATTGGTGTATTTTTAACTAAAACCTAGATTAGCAAATGCTTTCTGAACATGAAGTGAAAGTGATTATAACAGAAAAGTGAGTTATTTAAAAACGTATCAAAAACATCCTACGCAAAATAGAAAGGGAAACGACAAATGGGTTGAAAAAATATTTGAAGGAAATGAACAGAGTTCACAGGCTTAATGTGGTAAATACTTCTATTGTGTCAATAACAAAAATCATGGGCAAACACAGAAGCTAGACACACAATTCTTAGAAGAAATACAAGCATACAAATTCATGAGAACTGTTTGATCTCAAGGTTAATCAGAAAAAGGCACAGGAGCAAAACGAGACCATTTTTGCAGTGTGTTGAATATTCACAGCTGAGCAGTGAAGTTGGGGGGCCATGGATGGGGGTGGGGTGCTGCTCAGGTCTCCTTCAGAAAAACCTGCCCTTGGGAAGCAGAGTTGACTGACAGCTCCAGCTGCCCTCCCCCTCATACCTGGCTCCCTTCCTGCCTGTCTCCAAATTCCTCCTTCGAGAAATTTTGGTTGGGGATTCCCGAGCCCCTGCCCAAAACTTCCTTCGAATCGGGCAGCCATCTGTGACTCTTGTCCAATCCTTTCTTCTCTTGCCTTCACAAATGTCTGAAGGTTTCTGACTGCTGCCACCACACTGACACGGGCAGTCGCATACACTGCTAATGGGAGTGGAAATGAGCACAACCTCTCTGGAAACTATGAATGAAATTATGAGACTCCTTCATTCAATGGGGTGTAGGGCATGGGCAGTATTTGGGAAGGTGCCTCACAGGGTAAATACTTATGATCTTAGCTGGGTAAAGGGGGAAACTTCACTGACAGCACGGTATCAACTGCATAACCCGTCACATATAATGGATACATATACCGAAAAAAGACAGGTGGCAGGCACCGCTACCAAGCTATGCACGGTGGCTATCTCCGAGGATGGAATTATGAATGACTTTTAGTCTCCATATACTTTTCTGTATTTATCATGCTTTCTGTAGAAAGCATAAATTATTTCATAATCAGAAGCTGTTGCTTTAAAAAAAAGAAAAAATTGTAACCTAAGCCACAACAAGAGGTAGCTAGCGATAGGAGCGGAGCCCAGAAGCCGCTGTAATGGATGGGAAAGGCCAGAGGGCCACTGGCTGGGCTGGATGGAAGGGGGGACACTCAGATGACTGGCGTGGCAGTGGACACAGGGAGGAAACTGTTATGAAAAGGGCCTGACCTGAACCACCAATAGGGGCGAGGCCTTTTCAAAAAACAGGAAACACTGAGAGACAGGTGCAAATCACAAGCACTGCAAGTGAAGTCTCCAAATGCTCAACTACGCAGCCGATGGAAACTGCTGAAGGTTTCTGGGCAATGCCAGCTGAGGGATGCTGCTTTTCTCCCCGGCTCGCCTCTCAGTCCCCCGAGCAAACACTCACACCCTTAAGTCGTCAGAAGCAGGCTGGTCTTGGCCGTCACGGGGCGCTTCTACCTGACTCGATGGCACCCATCTGGAAGAGAGCCTAGGCGGCCACAGGCCTCAGGGCGAAAGGAAACAGGGTCACAGCACCGTCCCCTCCGTGCCATCTGGGGAGGACGGGCTTCTTTTGAAGAAACTACTTCTTAGGATTTGTTTTTCCTTTCTTTTGCTTACTCTGTGTTTCGGTTTTGAAAGGAGGTGTCTGGGAAAGGTTCCATTGGCGTAGATTATGTGGTAGTCATGAATACACACATGCAGGGAGGCGGCAGGCACGTCCTTATGTTCTGGAGTGTGTCGTAACCCTAAGAAATATTGGGGGGGTCCTGATAAACAGAGCCCGTAGAGATGCACAGCTGGGCGCTAACCTCTCGGAGAGCTCTCTGCTAGCACACCCTCACTCCCTCACGGGGACAAGTGGGGAGGGACCCGTCCCCAGCCCCGGCAGGTCTCCTCAGTGTGCCCTCGGAAGAAATCTGAGAGGGGGCTGAGGACATTTCCACTTCCCCCATCTTCTCATAAACACTGGGCCTGGAGGGACCTCTTCTAGCTCAAAAGTGAGTAAACCAAAAGGAAGACAGAAAACCAGTCCTCAGCCCCGACCTTGAAGATGCGGAGGAAGACCACTTCTGGAAGGCACATCAGGCAGGGTTCTTTAGCCGTGTTTTACCCTGTAGTTTGGGCAAATTATGACAGCTGGCCTTCTAACAAAGCTTCCGTTTGGAAAAATCGTAACCAAGCCCTGGCTCCCACTGAAAGGCTTGCGTTCAGAAGCCCTCCCTCGCTGGGCAGGCCTCTCTTATTGGTCCTCTTGTCCTTACGGATTCCAAAGAGCCCCCCTCCCTTGAGGACAACCTCTGTCCACTCTTCTTTGCGTTTTCCTCTTTTACTCCTGAAGCAAAGCCTCACCTGTCACTCCTAGACCTAAACCATGAGGTCCCGTCCTGGAGAGCTGTTCCTGCCCCCCCAACACAGTTCTCTGCCCCATAGTCTTCCCAGGCCACGGTGAGTCTGACCTGCCATGTACCCCCTCTGCAGAAAGGGGGTGTTTAAGAATGGAAGGGTGGGGCAGGACGACCTGTCCCTTCTTCCAAGCTCAGCAGGCTCTCTTCTTCCAGTCTGTGCATCTCAGAAATTCACAGGGATTGTAGGGATGAGAAAAGCCTGGACATGTCATTTACTGTTGAATCCTTTTCAATTCCCAAAGGGCAGCTCCTTCTACCCAAGTTTTCTTGGCAGGGCCTGCTCCAGGAAGTGGTGGGGCACGAGGCCATGGTGGGTGGTCCCCCAGGCCCAAAAGGGCTGGGTCCAAGGACCTTAGGCCCCTCAGGGGAGGAGGAGGTGTTCCAGATCTAGTCCGGAAAGCAGATAAAAAGGCTCACCCATTTCTGAAACCCCTCCCCCCCCCCATTCTGGGCTTCACTCTCACTCTGCCTAATTCCAGGATTCGTTGGGATCTGCTGAGATACTCTAGGAGAGTCATTGAGGACCACAGTGAGAAATGTATCTTCCATGGGCACCCACTGGTGTCCTCAAAAGATGAAACAAGTTTCACAAAACGACCCTTCCCCTACTGTGTGCAATGCACTCTGGTGTTTTCTATTACTATTTTAACGTTGTTCAAGACCCACCAAATTATTTCACAGCTCGCTGTTGGGGGACAGCTGGCAGTTTGAGGAGCGCGGCCCTAGGAGATGAGTGGTACCCCGTGGGCTGGACAATCTGTCCTGGACTTTTTATGTGAGGAAGAAATAAACGTCTATTGTGTTTGAGCCATTATATTTTAGGTCCATTTGGTATAGCCGTTTGGCCTACCCTAACATAATCTGGAAGTCCTGAGTTTTTCTTATCAGTCAACTAGGTGACTAAATACTCGATTACTTACTATTCTGGGTATTGACAACCAAGGGACAGAGAAAACTAGGTAGTGATGTAAGTGAAGGGTTACACGTCCATAAACTTCTTCTGAAATCTTCTGGAGGGGTCAACCTTAGCTTTGTGTATCTCCATTTCAACTGAAAGGCAGATTCAGAAATTCATTCTAAGGAGGCATCTACTTGAGGGCTGTTTTTCAACTGAACAAACATCTCCCAAGACTCTTGCAGGCAGAACAACTCCTGGAAAGGGTGCTGGGCACAAAACAGAGGAAGCAGCCAGTCCTTCCCCAGCAAACCTGCCACAGACTCATAGACAAGTACCCACCGTTTATTGGAGGACGCTGCCCTCTCTTCCTGTTTGACTCAGCTGCCTCTCGGCTCTGGGCACCGATTGTTTGCTTCTGACTGAGGCCGTTAACAGATGTCTACGGAGCTTGAGGTTGCAGGGGACAGAGCAGGGCTCCAGGATGCCGGCCTCATGCTGGTCTTGACTTTGTGGTTGCCAGGGAGCCCGGTGTATGTTTCAAGTGACCCGCCTAGAAACAACGGTACCCTTTATTGGGCTCAGAAAAGGCAATCAAATAGTGATCCAGCTGGCTCTTGCCTGCCAGGCTCCTCCTCCAGGTCCCGGAGACAGACCTGGTGGCAAGGCGGGGCAGAAAAGAGAAAAACCAGCGGGTTCTGGAAGCAGGGGCGGTGTTTTTCTTCTGCACTGGAATTCTCTTCTGGAGAATTGTGTCTTTGGAAGAAAACTACTGTTGTCAGCACAGCACCATCCATGACCAGTAGGAATGCAAGGGGGTGGGTACGTGGGCTCGGGAGAGAGAGAGACACTTCCCCTCCGTGAGCTGCTCAGCTGTCCTCTGAACCCTCTGGGATGCCTGCAGAGCTTACATTTTAAAACGCACTTCAAGTGTGTATGGTGTGTTGCACACTGCAGGACCTGATATTATTATACTCTGCCCCTAGTCCCCGTTATAATATCCTGAAATATGCCCCTACCTGGGGGAGCCCTCACTAACTGCTTTATTCATGGTGGCAGGAGATGCATGTCCCTCCAGATGTAGCAACTGCCCTCTTATCTCGAAGAGGACACCTTGCCTTACCCATCCAGACCTATCTTGGGGACAGAGGCACGTCGCCAGACCTAAGGGGGCTCCTCCCTCCTCCCAGAAACTGTCTTGAGTGGGGAGGACGGTGCCCCAGCCGTGCCCTCATCAGAGCCGACTCCCCCCATCAATTCAGAGAACAACTGCTGATGGGCTCACACCCAGATTCAGTAAGTGGTTAGGGTCAGGCAACTGCATTCTGGGAAAGATATTCCAGACAGGAACACCCGGGCTGCCTTTTCCCTCCTCACCCCCAAAGTTCTAACCATCACCTGTTCAGGGGGGCCAGCTAGGTGAATGGGAAGCCCTTAAGTTCACTGAGAAGGAAAGGGGTTCAAACATGCCAGCTTAGCCCACCCAGGAGCGTGTGTTCACCTCCTAACAGGACCGAAGGGGAGGAGAAGCAGTGGTGGTTGTGGGGAAGGGCACAGGTGACATTTCCGAAAACGGACTGTGGCTCAGCATGACCCTCGGCCCCTCTGAATCAGCCAAGTCTACAGAAGAGACCCAGAAATGCCTGCTGGGATTGGCGTGTTTGAGGAAAATGGTGACGGGGCTGTGACTCACATGTGTTAACACAGGCAGCATGATTTCACACAGGAGTCTGAGGCCAGGGACAGTGAGGGTCCTTGCTGGAAACTGGCGGGATATGTGGGTGTGCTTTGGCCTCCTGCAGAACAGGGGCCTGGAGCACTGGCTGATGTGGTCTCACGAGCTGCAGAGGACATGCCCCCCCATCGCCCCCGCCCCAGGGGCCCAGCCAGCAGACCATCCCCTCCTGCACTGCAGCCGTGCTGGTGACAGGCGCATCTCCCCGGAGCTCCGTCTCCTGCATGCTTTGAGAAGTGCTAAATCGCAATCATGCGAATACAGTACACATCCTATTTCTTAATCCATATATAATGGAAAGAAACGTACTCAGATGAACGTACCCAGACACCGTGACGGGATCACGTCTGTTTGCAATCGCTGCAGTCTTCTGAAGACGGACATCTAAAGCCCAGCAACGTCGTTTCCGCTAAATAAACTGTTGTAACTCTCTTAGCGGACATGTAGGCCGACTGGCCCATGTGCCACATGCTACATCTGACCGGCTTGCAGCCGACCCCAGCACGCCCCTGGGTCCCCGCTCCCCCCCCCCCCCAATGGAAGCCTGCTGGTGCGGACACCGAACTCTGGTCTGTCCTGCCACTTGCCCCGCCCACAGGTATACCCTTCACTGAGGGATCCGCCAAACCCCCGACAGCTAGTGATAGAAGCTAAAGAAAGTCAATGTACCGTGGGCTGCTGGCCAACCAAGTCCTATTAGGGAACCATCGGTGTTCAGAAACAAGGAAACCTGGTTTGGGGGTGGGGGGGAGGGTCTATAACACAAGGAGAGGGAACTCCTACTGTGGAGACTTAGGAGAATGGAAGATTCCTAAAGGCAGGAAAATTTTCCAGAGAATGTGAAATCGACACAGGCAGGGCTTTTTTTGGTCTGTTGTGTAGGCTGGTGTGCCCCCGAAGCCCCACAGAGGACTTGGCATGGAGTAGGTGCTCAGTAAATATTTGTGAAATGAATGAATGAATAAATGAATCAAGACTGGTTCCTTACAAACTGAAAGCAGACCTGTGAAATGACAAATTTCAAAAGGGTCCATGCCAGCGGAACTACCCAAGGCAGTTACCGACCAAGAAGGCCAGCTGGCTTCCTGCCAAAGGGCTTGCCTCTCCCTAGAGGACATGGAGAACCACAGGAGGCGTGAGGGCCTCCATTCAGCCTTTGCAAGCTCAGAAGCCTGGTTCTACTTGGTACCCAAAACTGATCAACTCCAAGGCCAAGGCCAGCACCTATCCCGGCGGCCACTGGCGTTCCCTTCAGGCACACCTGCCCGGTTACCTGGCCTTCTCTCTGATCCTGAGATCTGCAGGCCCCTCCAACAGCCCTGCTTTCTCTCTCCTCCTGGGCTATCTCCAGGACAAACCAGGGTTCACATTAGGGTTGGGGAGTGGGGAACCAGGACAAGGTACATGAATGGGGGGCACTTGGCGAGGCTCACGTGATTGCATGTGAGTTCCCAGAGCACAAGCTTGCACCAACTCTCCAGAACAATCAAAAGCAATGATTATATATACCAAGACCTTTGCCCCCGCAATCCCATTTTCAGGAATCTGTCCTTAGAAAATAAAAGAAGGTAATCCTGACACGCCTGTAAAAGGATGTTTTTTCAAAGCATTGACAACAACGGTGAAAACCTGGGAGCCACATAACCGTCCCAGGA
The DNA here is from genome assembly GCF_057876585.1 of Rhinolophus sinicus. Lineage (NCBI taxonomy): Eukaryota > Metazoa > Chordata > Mammalia > Chiroptera > Rhinolophidae > Rhinolophus > Rhinolophus sinicus. The sequence continues at coordinate 55,551,178 of NC_142513.1, read as the reverse complement.
TAGGAGAATGGCTACACACATGAGCGTACGTTCCTCGGGAAACCCACACATGCCCTCAGCAACATGGTAGGGCCGAGACATGGTAGGGATCTCAAATTCAAACCACATCCACAAAGGATTTTGTAAATTTGCAGGAAGTGTAGGGGTTTGTGGAGATGACATACATTGCAGCGCGCACAGCACTTTACTTCACACAGAAGAAATGTCTGTACTCAGCTCGTGTCCCAGTGTCTCCCTGGGCTCATCTGCAGCCTTCTGAGCACCCACCTGCATCTAGACCCTCTGGATTTAGCATTCCCCATTGCTTCTCTTTTCCTCCTTATTAGAGATTTATGAAAAGAGACCTAAATACAATGTACCCTGTGCCAAATAAGGGGCCATTGGCACAGAAAACTGTGACACGGCAGAAGTAGGACACAGAGAGTAGGTACAAGCTACCCCAAAAACATAAATACATATATATACATATACATATAAATACACGAAAACAGTGGCGTGAATTTGAAAAAGTGGAATTTCATTTCTACTTGGAAATAAAACAGAATACCCTACCTAAAGGCTTAGGTGACAGTCACCTAGAAATAGGTCTGTTCATTATATCTGCAGGCAATGGGGTCCCTCCTCACTGATCCCCCACGGTCTGCAGGCCCCTCCAGCACTGCGGATCCCACCTCCCTCCCTCTGGGCTGTCCCTGTCCCAAAGCCCCTTAGCGAAATAGGGACTGGCAGCTGAGGACTGAAGACGCCAGGTCTGGAAGCTCCGTTGGTTGGTCCGGATGTTGGGTCCTCCCAACCCTCCAGGGAAGGTGGGTTGGTCTCTGGCTTGAGGCTGTATTTCTGAGCAGTTCTTGCCCCAAGGGCCCAGAAGCACCACCCCCTCACGGCAGGGCCCAGCCAGCCTCCCTCTGCCCTCCCCACCCCACATACTCTGCTGGACTCCATTTTCCCAGAGCGGGCATCTCTGAAGCTGGTGAGAAGCCCCCTGGCAAGGAGGGGGCCGAGAGAAGTGAGAAGACTTCTGCTTCTGGCAACGGCCCACTAGGCCACTGAAACCATCCCCTGAAGACGGCTTCTTGTATTTAAAGGTGGGATGTTATAAAATGAACAATCTTCTCAAAGGCATCAAAGAGATGACAAGATAGTGAGGAATTACTGTGCAGAGTCGTAGACAAGAGAAGCCACAAGAGTAAACCCAGCTCTCAAAGCTGCTTTGGCCTTGAGGGCACTGGGGGGTCCAGACGAATCTGCTTGGACATTGAGCTTCCAACAGCCCGGTAGACCAGGGTCACACACCGGAGTCCACCAAAGTTGGGGACCCTCATGAGCCTTCCCCCGCTTCTTTTGTCCTAACCCTGAAGGGTGGCACTCTCAGAGTAACAGAGAATCATTCAGCCAACTCTCAGTGGACTTGCTGTCACGTGGTTGTGAACTCGGACCGTGGTGGCCCCAGCCTGGCACTGCCAGAAGCAGAGAAAAGTCTTCTCTGGGAGGAGATAGTATCGCCCTAGGCCTCAAGCTGTTCCTACGAAGAGCGAGCCATCCTATAAGTCCTTCCTCACCGGGAACTCCTGACAGGTCACCCTTCCTAAAAAGCTTCATGGGAGCAGGAGCCATGGTGCAGGCACAAACTTGACCCCTCCTTGTGCTGCAAGGAGCCCTCACTGTGCCCTTTTCTGGGATGAACCTGGACCCAGAGGCAGGTTCTCGATGAAATGAGATGTGTTTATGCTGGAGGCCTCTTCTTGCTAAGCGAACTACAAAATCCAAAGTCTTTAGAAGCATTAAACCCATCACCCTCTTCTCCCACATATCTTTGCGAGGAGCCTTGAGGATCTCTTGGGAGTGGGGCAGCTGAGCCCCGAAGGAGCCTGGCCCTGGGCAATGAGCTCCAGGCCCTTCGCTAGGAAATCAGCCTGTGATAGACAGGACGCATCCTACCTGGTGGCCGTTTCTCCTGAGCCCACACCCGATCCTGACTCTTCAATGTAGCTGCAGGGTCGACCACCACCTGAGCTTGTGGTCAACCCTCGGCAGGAGGCAACCACGCTGTCACCCCTTCGAGCTCTCAGCACGATGACAGCATTTTATCTGCTTGCTGCCTGTCCTTTCCTTACAGTAAATTCCACGGACACTAAGGCCGAGTGTGTATTGTCCCCTCGGGTGTTCCCAGTTCCTAGAACAGTGTCTGCTACAAAGGAAAGCTCGCCTAACGCCTACACGGATGGCATGACTGAAGGCACACATTTCTATGCAGCCCAGCGACTCGGGACCGCTGGTCCGGGGGCGTCCCCTTCCTTTTGCTTCAGTGCCCACCTCTCCTCCCGTCAGGAATCCAGGGAGAGCTCCTCCTTCCTTCATTCTCCGCTTCCCCTCGTCTCCCCCTTTCATGCAGGACTTTTCAGTGCCGGGATCACCGGGCACGTAGGGTACTCTTACAGGAAAGTGCTGCTTGACTCTATTTTCTGTTCCCAGAGTCACTTCCCACCCGGCAAGTCCTCATACCACCATCATTGTCACCATCAAAAGTGATCACTGCGCCACTGCCACGGGCGACTCCCCAGACGCAGCACAGGAAGAAGGAACAGTCCACGTCACCCCGAGTCTGTGGCGTCATGGGGAAGGCTGGAGCAGTGAGTGCTCTGGTGAGGGCGCAGAAACGTGCCCGGGGACTCTGAATAGCTGGCACCTTCCGAGAGGAAGACTACTACGTGCGTGGGGCAGGGTGGAGGTGAGTTTGACCCGCGCTTAGTTACAGCAGACGGCGGGGTCCGGAGAGCCTGAACGGCAGGCACCTCTCGACGGCTCGGAGAAAAGAGTGACTGAACCGCACGCAACAAGCAGGGGAATCTGGAATTTTTCTTTTTGGTTGAGGGGAAGGGATGGGAGGAGTAAACAGGCTGAGGCAAGAGAGGGTGGGCAAAAAGAGGAGCCCGCAAGAGTGTGAGGCTGGACGCTGACCTGGGGCCAGAGGAACATTCCAGCGGCAAGGGGGCCGAAAGAATGTGTGGAAACAGTACAGTCTAAGGCCCCCTGTCAAAGTGTGTGCGCGTGTGTTTGCAGTACCCAACCTTAGGCCTCCCCACGTAAGTCAGAAGACTGTCCCCAAACACATCACGTGATTGGGTTTTGCTTGCATCTCATACCCAAGTGACTTGGTAAACAGGGAGAGCAGACGGACAGAGGCAGGAAGCAGGGGGCCTAGATGACCTAACGGTCAAAAGCCCCCAGGCCTCCGAGGCCACCGCACAGAGTGGGACTGCATCTGAGATCCCCAGATCTCAAATCTCCACAGGGCCTGGCAACCTTGGAGAATGAACCCCTCTGGAGAGGGTCGCCACGGTCCTAGTGGGAGACACGTCACCACATAAAAGTGGGGCTCTAACTGGATCTTGACAGGGATGGTGTGTGTCATGTCCAGGAACAACTGAGGAGATGAGCTGGACACGAACAAAAGGGCTACGCTGGCCCCCAGTGGAGGAAGAGGCAGGAGAAGCCAGGCGCAGGCTACACAGAGCCCCCCTAAGCTAAGTTAAAGAGTTTGGACTTTTAATCTGTTGGCAATGGGGAGCCACTGAAAGCTTACTGACCAAAGGGGTACCTGGGTCAGAGTCCTTGAGATGACGCCCCTGATGGCCCTGGGCCAGCGCCCGGAGCAGCTTGGCGACCAGAGACCAGCTGGGAAGCTGCAGAGGGTCAGGCTGGCGGGAGGGACGGGACAGGAGCAGGGGCTGCGGGGAAGGAGGCGCTGAGGCTTACGGTGGCTGGAGAAATGACAAGAGCTGGTGAGCAGCTGCTTAGACGTAGGGATGGGAGACGAGGAGGACAGACATTGGGCCAACGAGGGCGTGGACGACAGTGTGCCTGGGAGAAGGGTGGGGACCCCAGGGGGCCCTGGAAAGAGGCAGGTGGGGCTCAGGGCGCACCCGCTGGGAAATAGGCCAGATGAGCTCATTTGGGGGGGGGAGGTGAGAGAACTTTTTTACTTTCACGCTACTTTTCTCAAATGCAAATTTCCTCTGTCTTCTCAAGTGTGCAGAAGCTTCACACCATCTTGCCTTGTACTAAGAGAGGCGTCGCTGTCTCACTGGGCAGAGAAACATGCCACCCCAAAACACCCACCAGGCAGCCATTCACACAGCCCTGAGTACAGCGGTGACAAGTGAGCCTTAGCAAGACAGCTCTCAGGGGCCACGGGTCCTCTCTGCCTGCTGCTCTGGAAGTCAGGCCAAACGACCAACCCCGGTTGTCCTTCTGTCTCTTCTCTGAGTACACACACACAACCACCCGTCCACCCACTAGCTTTGTCTCTTACACCATGTAGACCCTCCTGTACAAAAATAATAAAAAAATGTTAAAAGCCCTGAACATATTAGAAGTATCCCATGAGCAAATGTCTGAAATTCTTCAAGACACTTAAAATGTCCCACCTACATGTTCCTTCTTTCTACTTGCAAAGTCTGAACTTGACATTTCTTGCATGTTGTAATCAAAGGTTCTGGGGTGTTTTCTCGTTCTCTCCCCTGCATTTGTTTCTTCCTCAGGCCAATCGGCCTCACTGCTTGGCTAGTTTCCAAAGACCTTGCTGTGTTTCCGGTCTGCACGCTAATCAGCGCTGAGACATGACTCTTCGGCCTACGACCCGATAATTGCACCACGTCCATCTTTCTCTAACCTCAGAATGAACTCCCACACCATGAACCCTAGTTTACCTGTCCCCCTACCACCACCACCACCCAGAGCTCTGGTCTGTCCGTGCTGTGCTAATTACTGGGGGTCCCAGGCGTGGCCTGTGTCACCTGGGGCCTGCCCCTGCTGCACTTGGAGGGCACGAGGACACCAGCTGACACAGCACCACAAGATTTCCAGACAGCCTGGCCTGCAGGGGACATCAAGGACTGGACCCTCTCGGAGTTTGTTAATCCGTAGGTTGCTGAGAAGGAAAGGAAACTCTGCGGCGCTTTTTGAAGTCTTTTCTGCTAACCAGGAAGAAGCAGATACCCTCGCAGGTGGACAACCAGTCTTCCCATCAGGCAGACTGGCCCTTCCTTAGACATCACAGCCTTCTCCCCGGCACCAGCCATCCTGGAAACCCTGATCTTCCCAACAGGGTGGTTCTCTTGGGCACAGGGAGGGAACTGTCACCCCATCCAAGTCCCTGCTCCCCACTCTCCTCCAGGGCACAAGTGATAGCCTCATCCTGGCCTCTTGGCCGCAGCTATGTGGGGTGCTCTATGGAGTCACCACGTGTCACTTTTGGGGCAGGACATCCAAGAGGTGTCATGGTATCTGAGGGCTGTGGCAAAAAAGGGGGACGGGTCAGCAGTGACCGTGAGGCTGTGGCCTAAACCTCTGGGGCTAGGATGCAGAAAGCCAAGGAGTGGTGACAAAAGCGGGGTACAAGAAGAAGGCACCTCAAGTCGGGCTCTTCAAGATGTGGTTCCCTGGACCAGGAGCACGGGCCTCCTGGGAGCTTGTTGGAAATGCAGAGTCTCAGGCCATCAGCCTGCGGAATCTACCTGGGCTCCTGTGGGGAGTCTTCCTGCATCTTCCCATGTGGCCTGGGCCTGAGTGGGTCTCACACTGAGCCCCGGGGTGGGGGGGACCGGGCTCCTGCCTCTGGGTGCTCCAAGGCCTGGGTGCTGCCTCCTCCTGCCGGGCCCCAGCGCCCCCTCACAGAACACCCAACCCTGGCACCCCTCACCCCGCCCAGGCACGTTCTGGCATGGCCTCCAGACTGAGAAACACGCAGCTGAAGCCCCAGCAGCAGAAGTTGAAGTTTGCCACAGCCAAAGAGTTGGGGTCACCACTCATCCTAGAGCTTTCTGGTCCCTGTCAGTGAAGTCCCCGGCTTTCAGATTCCTGAGTCCCTCGGTCACTGAGCTGACTGCTTTGGGGAAATACCTTATAGGGCTCGCCTTCAGTCGGAGCTGATACTGCTTTATAGATAGGTCCAAATCCGTTCTCTGCCCCACATGTGGTCACACGCTCTTCAGTCTGGACCTGGGCAAGGGGCGCCCCAGACACACCCCTCAGAACCGTCCCTTGAGCAGGGCAGGGAAGCCACGAGGCACGGGGTAGAAGGGAGAACTGGAGGAAGCAGAAGCCACAGGCCTCCAGCTGAGTCTTGCTTAGGGCTCTGGGTGTACACACACACACACACACGGGCCCCCCTGAGGGAACTTAGCCTCCTGAGGAGGAAGGTGCAGATTTCCATAAACTCTGTGACCGTGCGTTTTCTCCAGGGTAGAATGAGGACACTGGGTTCCGTGATCCCCCAAGTGCCCCTCCAGCCTGAACACAGACACACAAGTCCCGCGGGTCGTCCTGCTCCAAAGCGCCCAGCCCTCAGGTACGGACTTTGTGTTGGAACTTCCCGGGCTCTAGAAACTAGTCCCAAGGATAACTGACAAAGCTGTAAAGATAAGATGCAGAAGCTTTAAACATAAAACTCTGATATAGAACTCAGTATATGATAGAAGTAGCATCTCAAGTCAGTGGTACCACGACAGTGGATGGCCATCTGAGAAGAAATCAAGCTGAATCCACACCTCCCATGACAGCGGCTTCAGGGACTGGATGCAGGGCGAGCAGTGGTTCTGAATCCTCTCCACACATCGGGACCCCCGGGGTCTCAGGGCCGCGATGCCCACAGGGGCTGGACTCAGGCTTTGATGGGTCTGCCCGGGGCGAGCAGCGTCAGGTAAGCACTCACTGGACAGGTTCTACAAGGAACAGCTGCCACTCGTGGGCTCTACTCAACGACAGGCAGATGGTCACTGAGCTGCTCTGCCAAAGACGTGACAGCAGAGGGTCAGCAGTGCACACAGCCGTGTGGTGACGGCTGAGCCCGGCAGCGAGCAGAAGCTCCCTGGTCGCACGGAGGTAACTATGGATCCTGGTGCGCTGAGCTCTGCACTCAGGCAGCCTTCCTCCTTCTCCAGGTTTCAGACTGAAAGACTGAGAAGGGCATAAGGGTGGAGGGAGGAGGAGGAAAGGAAACTAACGGGTACCTGAGCTCCAGTTGGGGCCAGTTCAGACCCTGGGGGCCTCACTCCCTGTCCTGTACCAGGAGGCCTCTCACACCCATAGCTTTTGCCAACAGGGTTAGAGATGGGGCCACTCAGTGATGTGATCCCACAAGATACAGTTCTAAGGCTCTCTTTGAAAAAACTGTTTTAAATGTTATGGACATCAGGAAACGCTCATAATAGGAAGTGAAAGACAGGGTATATAACCCCATTTTGTAGAGAAAAACATGGAAATCCACTTAGAAGTGCAGGGCTAGCTCATCGTCCAAGCAGAGCTAGTCCCTCCCTTGTCAGGGCTTCGGAGGCTCCCGTGTCACTGTCACAGACCTGTATTCTCTGTCATTCCTGGAAGTCATGTGTCTGACCCTCCCCAAGACTCAACTTCTTGAGCCTATAAATTAACACAACGCCTGGCACAAGAGGACATTCAATAAGTGTTTGCAAATAATGAGTGGATAAATGACGGGGGGGGGGGGGGGGGGGGGAGGAGGGACGGAGGGAGGAAGGAAGGAAGAAAGGAAGGGGAAAGAAGGAAGAAAGTAAGAAGGAAGGGAGGAAGGGAGAGAGGGCGGAGGGAGGAAGGGAGGGAGGGAGGGAGTTCAGGGGGAAACACATCAAAATGTTAAGGGTTATTAATATCTAGATAATTTATCTTCTTTATAATTATCTTCTAAAATTTCACCGATGAAAAATTGCTTTTATAATAAATTCACTTTTTACCAAAATTCTGCTATTTAAACCAGTCTGAAATGTTTTCTCATAATTTCGTCTTTTCTTAGATCATGTCTATATGTAGTGGTCACATCTACCAGAGCCAATATTGGGACACATCATCTGACAGGTTCCTAAATGCTCGTGAAAGAAATGGAACCCAGTGTTTGGAATCAGGGTGCCCACCAATCCGAGCAAGACTCCCACATCTGAGGAACAGGCACCCCACTTAAGGAGGAAGGCAGTACTGCTGGGGGTGTGGAAACCCTTCGGACAGTGGGCCCAATTCACCTGAAGTTGGCCCCTCTAAAAGGTCCGTAATAAGGGTGGAAAGAGGGAGACGTAAAGGAGACAGATACCCTACCAGGTCCGATACTCCGTCCAGCCCCACTTTGCTTCCCTGGGGAGGAACTCATATGGATCTTGTCTTCCCAGAAGAGGAGCTGGACTATCCAGGTAAAGGAAGGCCCTTCTACATCCCTAGAGCCCACTCCCCCGAGCACCAGTCGCCACAAACACCTCACCCAGGGGCAAACAACTGCCTCAAGGGAGTCCACACACCCCAGCACTCTCTCTGCACCCCTGGAATCCCAGTGAACTTTGTAGCTCGGGCAGGGCCTAGAGGCAGAGAGGCCTGGTTGGGACCTGGCCTCCGAGCTTGGACCGAGCCCCAGCACTGGGCGGCACTGTGCACAGCACCCTGGGCTGTGGGCCTGCCAGGGTCCATTAGCAAAACCTGGGTTTCCTCCTTGTAAAGCAGAGATGACACCAGAAGCTACTTTAGAGTGTCGCCGGACGCACTAACAGAGCAGAGCTCTGTGCCTGGCGGTGGTTTGCTTTAAAGATACTGACGCATCCAGTTCTCAATGCCCAGAGCAGGAGGGTGCTGCTTTTAGTCCCCTTTTACAGGTGAGCAGAGGGGCTCGCAGAGAGGTTCGGAGCTGTGCCCAAGGTCCAACAGGAAGTAAATGGTAGAACCGGGATTCGAGCCTGGGCTTTAGAGCCTGAGCTCGTTAGGATGGTGTCTGGAAACTATTTAAAGCACAAATACCAGCTGATGCCTCAGTAAAGCAGAGGATGGCCCTGATGGAGCTGTGTTTGCAGATCTCCTCTCCCCCCACGCCCAACAGCCTCAGAAGGCAGAGGCGTGCCTGACCTATTCCCATCATGCCTTGTGGTTCCCTGAATGCCTGCTGGGTGTGAGATGCAACGATCCCATTTGTCGAGGGCCCACCAGGTGCACCTTATCTCATTCAACACACACACGCCTTGTGGGCAGCTGAGAATTTCAGCCACTGGGCCAAGGGAACCCAGCCAGGAAGTAGCTGAGCTGGGCGTCTCCAACAAAGGGCGACTGATTCTCCAGGTGGTGTAATGTGCCCTGGGGTAGCTTTCAAACGAAAAGGAGATTATTCCATTTCATTAGTTACTTTATGTGGTGCGTATACAACGCTGTTGTTCATCACTTTCCATTCCAGAACATTTCCCCTAATTACTGTCCGTGGATAGTGATTCCAAGTAAAGTAAGGAGAGAAAAGTACACTGACGCTCACCAAAACCTCCAGGGAATTAGGAAGGGGAGAGCAAAAGCCTCAGAAAATGGGGGTCGACATCAAGGCCAGCTGAATCAATACTGGTCTCAAAATCTTATAATGTGAGAGACAGAATCAATACAAAGAAAAACAATCCGATCTCAGAACACTGACAATCTCAAAGCGCGTCCCTCCCATATCTGTGAGAAAAACAGGGGACACGGAAAATCCGCCGGAACCAGACTCCAATTTGCCAAATGGTCCATCCTAACCTCACAGACACGAGCGGGCTCTTCATGGCGTGTGTGCGTCTCCTTATCCGCCTGCTCTTGGTTCTACCGTTGTACAATGATACTGATGAGATCAGAGCTAAAAGTGAGAGCAAAGGCACTATTTTCCCGCTTGCACAGCTAGTCAGGTCCCAGGCAAGCCGACCCGCTCCCCATGTTTGCTGTGCCCCTGGCCTGCAGCCCGTTCCCCTTCTCCTGCCAGCCCAGCCTGGTCTGCATGACGAGGGACACTCCAGCCTGCACATGCTGTCCCAGTGACAGCTGGACACTCTTGGCCGAGGTGTGGGCACACGAGCAGCCCTCGGCAGGATGCCCTGGGAGCCAGGTCGGGGCCATGCGGGCGGAGAATTCTAGGGTGCGATCAGGACAGGGACAGCACAGGCTGCAAGGGCCACATCCCCTCTCTCCTGCTGATTCTCCTCCCCGTCCTGAGACCACAGCCAGAGAGGGGCCCTCTAGAGTGTGGGGTGCCAGTCGGGACATGTGATCTTCAGCGCCACGGACCCGGAGTTCCGACACCTTGTACCATCCATGAGTGAGTTGCTATGGTCTCAGAAGGGAAGCCCCCTGCCTCCCCATCTGGGGAAAGTGCTGACGAGGACAGGAAACTCACAGGCCAGGAGTCACTGCACAGTGACGAGACCATCCCAGTCCTGGTCCTCTAAGTACAAAATGAAGCAATTACTATTGTGGTCACGTTGTTGGTGGGACGCAGATGGCGTTACTGTGAGATCTGTTATCTGATGGGGAACCCAGAAGAGCAATGCCGTTCTCGTTGGAAACAGCCCAGATCCTGTGGAAATGATGGCAGAACTCTGAGCCGGATGCAGGAATGACACCTACTTGAAGGACCTTCCCAAGGACTGAATAAGAAAGTGGATGCAAAAGCACCTGCCACCTAGGAGGGACTCGAAAGTTACCAGTGGGGGAGGTGGCAGAGGTGACAATTTCCTGAGTGACCCCACACCAGGCACGGGCAGTTTCTACTTTGCTAGTTTATTCCTTTTAATGATCCCAATAACCAAGAGGTAAATTTGCTCCCATATCACAGGTGAGAAAAGTGAGGCCAAGCCCACACAGCTCGTGAGCACTGGGGCCAGGAATCACAGAGGGTGTGCCCACCAGGCTCAGCATGGCTGGCTCCAGTATTAACTGGCTCACCACCCTCTTACCTGCCTGCAGCGGGACGCCCTCACAGCAGCCCCCGCCACAGCAGCCAGCTAAATATTTACATGACACTGTGGGCCCCCTGCTTTGCCCACAGATGCACCACAGCCCCCTGTGTTCCCAGCCACATCAACTTGGCTCATCAAAACACCCACCCTGGGAAAACAGTTGCCGATAAGCCAACGAGCTAAACCTGGAGAAGACGGAACGTGAACTAGTGGTATGTTTTCAGGCACTTTACAAGGAGAGTCACGCCAAGTACTTTGTGGACCAAGGACTCAGTTAGCAATGTCAGGTGTGGCTCATGACAACCACCTGGAATGTTCGTGTCTATCTGGTTCCCAATAATAATGCAAGTAAACCGCGCTTTCACAAGCTGTGTGCTGTACACAGTACGTCCACATCAAGCGTTCTGGAATCTACAGGGATGTTTTAAGATGCCAGCACTGCCAGGCCCAAAGGAAGTGTTGGCTCCCACCTGTCTCCCCATCTCCTGGGAGCAGGCTGGGGTCTCACTGGGGCAGACCGTTTTCTGCACTGGTGGGCTGCAGCAGATACCTCACCAGGTTCTCAGAGCTCACTCACCCCTCACCTTCAAAGGATGAAACCATCTAATTGCATAAGACAGGACCTAACCCCAATATCCTCAGAAGGCCCAGGAAACTGTCAGTGGCGAGAAATGCAAGCACTATCGGGACGTGCGGATTCATGCCTCTGCTCCAGGACGACGAGTGCAGGGAGGGCAGGTGGGTGAGGAAGGCCCAGTCTGCACAGCAGAGAATGGTGGTGAGGCTGCCTCTGTGGGACTGACTCATAATCCTCTTTGCTGATGCTTCCCCTTCCTCCCCTTGTCTTCTCTTGAAAGGCTATGGTTGCTGGAGTCTCTCACTAGCAAGTCTGGGACACTGGTGCACCCCACCCCCCAGGTCCTGCTCTTCTGGGTTATGGCCTCCTGATTCCATTAACATGGTATCCAAACAAAGGAATCCCAAGGAGAGAACCAAAATCCTTTTGGGGGATAATGTGCCAATGTCTTTATAAAACATCATTTTAACAACATCCCCAATCTCCCCCCACGCCCACGCAGTGTGAGAATAGCCATTTTCTGCATGAAAAAATGCAGAAGGGGTAAAGAAGACGGCAGCAGCATAGGAGGCCGCCGCTCGCCCCTCACAGAGCCAAGCCACATACACAGGCCTGCAGGCAGCAGTGACTCCTGCGCGACAACCGAGCCCGAACACCCGGCTTCTGACAACAAACAAGAGAAGGAGGCCGAGGAAAGAAGGCTGGGGAGCGGCGGGAACCCCGGGACGGCGGGAACCCCGGGATGGCGGGAGCTCTCCGGGGCCTGAGGAGGCCTCACGTCCCCTCCACCTCCGTGCGGCGGCGGGCGCGCTACTGGGGCTTCGGCCTACCTGCCAGGTCCCCACGGGGCGGTCCCAGCGCCATGGCCTGGCGCCTGTGGCCTCCACACACAGGGAGACGCGGGAAGCGCAGGGCGTCACCTCAGGCACCTGGGCGCCCTGAGGAGAGCGGCTCCTCCCGGCAGGCAGTGCGCCGGGCGCCCTGAGGAGAGCGGCTCCTCCCGGCAGGCAGCGCGCCGGGCGCCCTGAGCGCATGCTCGGAGCCCAGCGGTGGCCCCACACTTCCCGGCACTTAGAGCCGCACCGAGGTCCCGTCTACACGGGCCGCTGTGGGTGCAACACACCGGGGCGACAGAAGGCTGGGGAGCTGCGGGGCCTTACAAGGGGCTGTGGGAACTCTCTGCAGCCGGAGGAGGCCGTTTGCACCCTTCCCACCTCGAAAGGGCAAATGGGGGCTCTACCCAGCGGCTCGGGCCTGCCTGCAAGGCCACTGCAGTGTGTTCCGGACACATCGCCCGAGCCCATTTCGGCCCGGACTAAGGGAGCGAGCAGGACCAACAGGGCATTACCGCACACACCTGGCCTCCCCACCGGGGGCTGCTCCTGCTCATAGGCGGTGCCCCGGAGGCCTTAGGCCCCTGCTTGGCTCCCACCGGCCTCCCCAAACCACCTGCACACACAGCCCACACACAGCCCGCTTCTACATCAGGCCACTTCTCCAAGACTGGCAGATACAGCTATTTCGTCTAATTCCTATAAACATAGAAAGTCAAAATGACAAGACAGGAGAATATCTCTCAAATGGAAAAAATATATATCCACAGGAAAAAAATCCTAAGGAAATGGAAATAAGTAATCTGCCTGATAAATAATTCAAAGAAACAGTCATAAGGATCCCCACCAAACTTGAGAGTGGAATAGAGGAACTTAGGGAAAACTTGAACAAAGAGGAAGTATAAGAGCCAAGCCTAAAGAATGTAACACAATAACTGAAATGAAAAACATATTAGAAGGAATCAACAGCAGATTAGTTAATACAGAAGAATAGAGCAGTGACCTAGAGATAAGACTAGTGGAAATCAACCCATCAGAACACCAAAAAGTAAAGAAATGGTAATTTGTAATGTGATGGAGGTGTTAGCTAGCTATGGTGGTAATCATTTTGCAATATATAAATGTATCAAATCAATACATTGTACACCTTAAACGTACACAATGTTATGTCAATTACATCTCAATACAGATGGGAAAAAAATACAAAAAAAAAGAACACCAGAAAGAAAAAAAAGAATTAAAAAAAAAATTAAAACCAAGGATAGTTTAAGGGACTTCTGAAATAACATCAAGCACTCAAATATTTGCCTTATAGCGATCCCAGAAGGAGAAGAAAGAGAGAAAGGAACAGAAATTTTGTTTAAAGAAATAATGGCTGAAAACTTTCCTAACCTGGTAAAGGAAACAGGCATCCAAGATCAGGAAGCACAGAGAGTTACAAACAAGATGAACCCCCCCCAAAGAGACCAACACCAAGACATATTGTAGTTGAAATGACAAAAGTTAAAGAGACACTCTTGAAGGAAGCAAGAGAAAAACAAGTTACATACAAAGCAAATCCCATAGGCTCTCAGCTGATTTCTCATCAGCAACCTTACAGCCAGAAAGGAGTGGCAGGACATCTTTTAAAGTGTTGAAAGAAAAAAAATCTTATAACCTAGACTAATTTACCCAGCAAGGTTATTATTTAGAATTGAAGGAGAGATACAGAGTTTCCTGGACAAACAAAAACTAAAGGACTTCATCACCATTAAACCAGCTTTATAAGAAATGTTAAAGGGTCTTCTTTAAGTAGAAAAGGAAAGGCTATGCCCAGAAATAATATGAGTAAGGGGAAAACCTCACAGTTAAAGCCAAATGTTCAATAAATACAACAAATCAGACATTAAAAAGTTACTACAAAGGTTAAAAGAAAAAAGTATCAAACTCAAACTACAGTCAGTAGTTAGGAGATACACAACACAAAACGATCTATGACATCCGTAACATAAAGCATGGAGGGAGGAGTGAAAATGTAGTCCTTATAGAATATATTAGACCTTAAATGCCTATCAGCTTAAAATAGACTGCTATAGATAAAGAATGATATACGTAAACCTCACAGTAACCACAAACCAAAAACCTGCAAAAGATATACAAAGAACAAAGAGAAAGGAACCTAAACAAAACACACACACAGCAAACCATAAGGGAAGAGGTCAAGAGAAGAAGAAAGGCACAGAGGGCAACTATAAAAACAGCCTAAAAACAACAAAAAAACCCCCAACACACAACTCTGGAGGCAGATCTCATCCACCAGCTCCTCAATAACTTCCAAGGCCCCCAGCTTAGGATAGAAGCCAACAAGCTTTTCTTTCTGGAGGTTACACATTGGCGCCTTAACCCAGTCTGAACGTATCATCCCCACTCCTAGAAAGCTTTTTAAGCCAAGCCAGGTAGGAGGCGATAACAAGCCAGCAGTTTTTAGGAGGTGGCTTGGGGGGGTCCGGCCTAGGGGATCAGAAGGAATCCAGGGCCTGTCAGCTGGACCTGTGTTTGAATCCCCACTTCAGTTCTTCAAGGTGAGACCTTATGCAAGTGACTTCAATATCCCAAGGCCTCGGTTTCCTCATTTGTCACCTGGAAATAACAATCCCTTTAAAATAAAAATAAGCCTGCAGTTTTTGACGTGATTGGTTCTCTATTCTTGGAGAAGCCCTTAGATTCTCCAAAAACAATGAGGGCTCATTACTTCCCAACCAAAGAGGCAGCCTCCAGGAAATGACGAGAGGGGCCTAGAGTATACACGGAAAAACAGTTTGTCCTCCCTCTCCACCAAGGGCCATTTCATTTCTCAGCTTTTCTCTAAACCCCCAGGTCCAGGCACCTCCCACTTGGCCCCACCTCTGCCTCCTAGCATCGCTGATCACCAAAAGGCACCTCACTGGCTTCCATCTCAAAAAACATCCAAACCAATACATACATGGTTCATGCCAAAGGGTTTTGTTTTTCGTTTTAATTTAAGAGCCTATAGTGTTGAAGCTCCAGAATTTGGAAGGTCATTCTTGGCCGCTTCTGCCAGGCCCAGCAGTGAGCACCTGGAGACAGGAGCTGGTGTTTACATGTAAGGCGGAGGAATCCAGCTTTCCCATAGATCATTCAGCGGCAGTTGTCGAAAAGGCAAGTGTGAGCCCGCAGTTCCAGTTCAAAGGTTCAGAGGCCACACAGCTGCTAGGTGGCCAGTCCCGTTTAGTCACCAGTCTGGCCCATGAGGACACTGTGGAGGGGAGAGATAAAGCAGACCCACCCTTCTGGCAAACAGGACAGAGAAAAGGAAAAGGAAAGTCAACAAAGGAAGTGAAATCAAGGAGGAGTAGGCAGGGTGAGTGCTCCATTCAGGCTCCTCTCAGCATGGTCTCCCCAGGGGCCCCCTCTTTCCTGCAGCAGCCATCGCGTCTTCCTCACAGCCAGGGTCACAGAGCACCCAGGCCCGGGGGTCCTCGGGAATGGGGTACCCTGCAGCTCTGGTTCCTTCTCAGGAACCTGAAGAATCTGAAAATAGGAGTGTGTCGGGAAAGGCTAGAGTTTTCATCCAGAGCAACGGTGCAGACAATTAACAGGCAGATACACAAACCCTGCAGAAAGACAGAAAAGAAAAGAGGAGATAAAAAACGCCTTTGAAAGAGAACAGGGCCCCAAAGGTACTACGAGTGGAATTTAGCAGAAGTATCGACCCTGAAGAAACAGTGAAATGGGCATCTGTCACCCTGAGAAGGCAGCCCAAGTCCTGTGTCCAGAAGCCCCCTGTCCCACACCTATGGAGGGGCCTCCGCACAGCACACTCCTTGGCCCCGTGGGTTTCCAGTCCAGCCTGGCCTACATCAACTTCAAACACAGTCCCTGTTGCTGTTCTTTTTCAGCCAACCAAATCACCACTCATTTAAATTACCACAGTGATATTTTAAAATTAGATTTCTAGGACAACAATGTAAGAATTATGACAAGGCAGAGAAACACACAAAGGATGTTACTAACCAAAGGCTGCCTAGTGCTTTCTTTTTCCTTTAGAGGAGGAGAAACTATTTTATATGTACACACACACACACACACACACGCACGCATGCACACGCACACACAGATTTTTCCCTGATATTCAAAATTCTTTGTGAGCTAGCCATGCCTAATTCCACTGAACCCTTTTTGAGAAAGGGGAAAAAATGGAGTGACAACTGTGTATATTTCCACTAGGGGCTGACCAGCTCTAAGCGCCCTCGCTTTGAACTTTCACACAGCCATCACCAACATAGCGCCAGAACTTGACCAAGCCCAAAAGACCACCAAAGGGTCAGACGTCTAGAACGTCACAGATCCAGAAGAGTAGCATGTCAGATCCTAAATATACAGATGGATATCCTTCAGGCTTTTTTCAGGTTCTTGATAACTTCTGATCACGTTTACTTTTGTCAACAGCTGATTTCAAATTATCACTTTTTAAACCAACATGGTTCTACCCTTTGCCCCTTAGCAAAGCAATAGCCCGCTTGAGGAGAAAGAAGGAATGACAGTGTAAAGGGGCATCCAAGAGGTGGGAGACGTGACTCTCTTGCAGTGACATTCTGAGTAGATGTTCGACACACACAAATGTGCCAGGGTTTCATAAATAATGTTTGTTTTGGTTTCAACACCTCGGACAAGACGGCTTCCAGATCCTTCACACCCCAGGCTGCAGCTGACCAACTTTCCACAGGACGTCAACATGCTGGAAAACAGGCTTTACCTAAAAAAGCAAAAAAAAAAAAAGGAAGAGCAAGTCAGTGCCTTCTGGCAGAGCCCCACACCCACGCTGAGCCCGCCCTAATAGTCTCCCTCCTGTGGGCCACATTCCCCAACCACAGGGCCTTTGAACATGCTGCTGCCTGGAAGGCACACTCCACTCCTCCAGGCAACTCCTTCCCTTCCCTCAGCTCCCAGGTTAGGATCCTATCCGAGCTCCGCTTGCAGGGCCACCCGTCCACAACCTCTTTTTCCCTTGTATCCCTCCGTCCTAGCACTCCTCCAGTTGTTTACAATGGGTCTCAGCAAAATTTGTCTGTAACAGTCCACAGAAGTATTTTCAATTCAACCTGCTGCTGTAGGGTGAAAGCACATGTATGTAGGCAGGAAACTAAGTAAGTCAGTTCCGCTTAGTAGTAAATTTCCATTGCCACGCAAATTCCTGTTCCCATAAGCTCCCTCCTCATCGATGTAAAACCCAGATAGTCTTCATGCACACGCTACCATACCTGAGAACCCCCAGAATGCCAACATTGCTTTTCAGAGAGACAGAAATGCCTCGTGAGATGCCCACTTTTAACAAATAAGCTCCGCACTCTGCAAGGAAAGAGGGCTGGCAGAGCCTTTTTCAGACTGGTATGGGGATGAGCCCGGATGCTGTTTCAGGCTCAGGTAGAATGCTCCAGAATCCGCGGGGAGCCCGCAGGTAATCAGGTCCCCCTCCGATTCCTTCCAGGCCGTGGACGCTCATGATATCCACTGCCTCCACACTGGCCACACACTGACGCTCTGAACAGCATCGCTCCTCCTCCTCAGAAGATGAGGAAGCATGGGGTGGGCAACCACTCACAAAGGCACTGCCCTGAGTGTGTTTAGCAGCTGCCAGAGGGCATTCATGGGAACACTGAGCAGGGCAAGTCTGTTGTCTCCTACTCCCAGCCCAGCTTCCAGGGTCTCCTTGCTGTGAACAGCCATCAAATGCCCTTTGTTCCAAAGACAAGATGCCAGGCATGGCCCCCAGCATTGCAGCAGAAATTTCATCAGTTTCTAATTAAATTCCCACAGGAAACGCTATCCACAAGAGGGTGGGGGGCAGGCCATTCTAGAACATGCCTGCACCCCCACAGGCCACATCTTTTCCAAACCTAAGAAGCAGAGGAACAGAGCCGTCCCTCTTGGGGGAGGCAGGGCTGGCAGAGCAGCATGTTCTCCCAGCAGCAAACCTTTGAGCTGCATGTGTCACAGCTGCCAGTGCCGCCTACCAGAAAAACGGGAGGAAGAGCGGCATCTGCCTCGCCTTGGGGGACGCCCAGAGGGTGTCACAAAAGTCTCCTGCAATAAACCAGGGATGCATAGAAGCCCAAAACAGCAGCCACAATTGCACGTGAGGCCGACCAAGCTCAAAACACATGCAACCAGGATTCAAACGCCTTTTCAAATACGGAATCATTTCAAAGCTCCAGGCTTCTCTGCACTCCGTTTAACCATCATTTCTGTCTTCTAATTAGCCTTTTTAAGTACAGACTAGGAATGTCATTTCTACAGACGTTTTCTCCCCTTTCCCCCACATCTGGCCCTACACATTGGAGGTCTTACCTCATGGATTATAACATCCCAGTTGCATGGGAGCCTAAAAAGAGGGCTGTCCGCAGAAGCCTCGCCCTGCCTGGCTGATGTATGCCGGATCCATGCTGCAAACGTTATCAGAACCACAAGCATTCATAGTAAGCGCCAGCTTTTTGCTTTACTGCCCTGACACCAAAAACATGATTTTCCTCTTTGCGCTCACTCAGAAAATGACCCAAGGACACGATCCAGCCGCATCTGATTTAAATGTACTGTTTCCCAGAGGGAACCAAAAAATGTAGTTGAGCTATGTCTAAACAGAAAAGACAAGCGCCTGTGAAAAGATTGTCACATGCAGCCAGACAAGTTCTCAAAAACGCTAAACCAAACATGAAATTGGCCCTAAAGTCCTTGTTCTTTTTTAACGTATTGACCTGAAAAGTTGTTCGTGAGATGTTGTTCAGGTGGAAAATGTTCCAAAACAGCTTGTGTCACATGGTCCTATTTCTGTACAAAGGAAAATTCCACATATGTACTCACACACACTCTAGTGGTTATCGTGAACTAGTGAGATTACAGGTCATGTTCCCTTTTTCTATTCTGTAATTTCTATACCATATATTACACCTGTAATAAGGAAAGCTCTCTAAATCGTCAGTCGTCTTTGAGCCTGAAGGCTGGAATGGTCTTGGTCTAGTGATTCACCTCCAAGTTCACTCACATCCTGATATTATTTTGACCATGAACAGCACAAACTTCTAACATGAGCTATGTGAAGTCCAGTTCTCCCCAGAAGGCCAGCGCCCGGCGATGACAGGGAAAGCCTGTGGGAGGTAGCTGAAGTAGATAAAGTTGCAGAGTGAACACTTAGTCCAAGGAAGAAGGCTGAAAATGAATGAGCTTAATATTCAATAGACATTAGGAAAAAAAGAACAGAACACACTCAAAGAAAGCTTAAGGGAGAGAAGCAGAAATCAATTGAAATTAAAAATGATAATGATAATAAAGAGGATCAAAGAAGCCAAAGTTAGTTCTTTGTGTAGACTAATAAAACTTCCAGCAAGATGGATCAAGAAAAAAGAGAAAAGGGAAACATAATCAATATTAAAGATGAAAAGACTATGACTACACACGTTACAAAGATTTAAAAAGCTGACACTAAGAGAATGTTGTGAACCATTTTAGGACAATACGTTTGAAAACTTAAGATGACATGGACAAAATCCCAGGAAAATACAACCCATCAAAACTGACCAAGAAGAAATCAATACTAGATAGTCCTATAATTGTTCAAAGAATTGAACATCAATAGTTTTTTGAAATCCTTGCACAAAGGAAGCATCAAGCCAGTTTTGGCACATTCTATTAAACATTCAGGAAACAAATAATTCTAATCTGACACAAACTATTTCAAAGAAAAGGAAAATAAGGAACACACCCCATCTTGTTTTTTGAGGCTAGTCAAACTTTCACCAAAGCCTGACAAGGATATTACAAAGTAGGAAAATGACAAACCAATCTTAGTTGCTAAGAGAAACAAGACAGTCCTGAACAAAATAATCAGCACGCTGAATGCAGCAATGCTTATAAAAAGATAATATGACCATGAACAAGCTTGTTTTATCTCAGGAACTCAAAGTTGGTTTAATATTAGAAAAATCAATGAATATAATTTCACCACCTTAACAGATTAAAGGAAAAACTATGATCTTCTCAACAGAGCTGGAAAAAGCATTCAATAAAATTTGACATTAGCAAACTAGGAATAGAGGGAAACTTCCTGAGAAAAAAAAAATTCTACAAAACCCTACAGCAAACAGTTCTCTAAGTGGTCGATACAGCAAGCCCTACAAGATCAAAAAGTCCAAATATGAGGACAAAAAGGAAAAAAGAGAGATAAAATGTTGAAGGACTTGGCGAAAGGGGATCTCTTATTAGTCTCGGATGATATACCTACATAGAAAAGCCCCCAAATCCCTATTTATACTACTAGAATTATTAAGAGTTTAGCAAGGTTGCGGGATTTCAAAACATCAATATTCTTAAAAAATCAATTGCATTTTTAGAGATCATGAAAAAAAGTGACAAAGTATGTTTTTAAAAAGATATCAGAAAAAGAAAAAAAAGATATCAGAGACAAGGTCTTGAATCACATGATGGCGGCTTGTGAAGCTATTCCCAAAGGGACAACAGAGAGAAGCTGGAATCCCTGGGAGCAGAAACCAGGCATGGAAGCTGACCTGCAGGACACGGGGTTCATTATGGCGGATGACCTGGGGTGGAAGACTAAGACAAGTGGATTTGCGGGGTCCTGAATGCGGGGGGACGAGAGACACAGAGGGGCCTCGGGGGTCTCATGTGATTCCCCTATTAAAAATGACCGCGTGTGGAAGACTTCCAGCCCTTGTGAGCCAGAGATGGAGTCCTTGCCTGTTATCAAAGTGGCCGAGGAAAACGTTCCAGAGCGTGCTCTAAGAACTGGCTTCTCACCTGCTTTTGCCCTTGCGAGTGACCAGGGAGCAAAATCAGACTTTCATAAACAAACGTATTATCTGTTACCTTAACACCTACCAGGTGGTTCAACGTATTCGTTTGCCTTTGGCAACAAAATCACTATTTCGAAGAGATATCGGCACCCCCATTTTCACTGCAGCACTATTCACAATAGCCATGACATGGAAACAAACTGTCATCGAGAGTTGAATGGATAAAGAAAATGTGGTAAAAAAAAAAAAAAAAAGAAAAAGAAAATGTGGTGTGTATACCTAAACACAATGAAATATTACTCTGCCATGAGAAAGAAGGAAAACTTTGAGGGCATTTGCCCTAAATGAATTAAGTCAGACTGAAAAGAAAAATACTGTATGGTCTCACATATGTGGAATCTAAAAAGACTGAACTCATAGATAAAGTAATCAGGTTTGTGGTTACCAGGGGTGGGGGTTTGAGGGTGGGGGCATGGGGTAAAGAGGGTCAAAACGTACAAACTCCCAGTTATGACATAAATAAGAACTGAAGATGTAATGAACAATATGCTGACTATAGTTAAGTGTTGTATGGTGTATTTGAAAGTTGTGAAGAGAGTAGATCCTAAAAGTTATCATAAGGAAAAACATTTTTCATAGCTACATGAGATAATGAATGTTAACTAAACTTATTGTGGTGATCATTTCACAATATATGTATGTCAAGTTATTACGCTGTACACCTTAAACTTATATAGTAATGTAGGTCAATTATATCTCAATCAAGCTGAAAATTTTTTTTCAAAAATGCATTTGCCTTTGGTGGTGAGTTTCATAACAAGCAGCAATGCCGATACAGCACTAATTGTCAGCCTACCAAAGGAACGTGCCCCATTACTTGAAGAATTGAAACTAGTTGTGGAAGTTGTATAATCTGACAGTGGTTTCAATAGAGTCTTCATTATACCAGACACAATATTAATCCAGCAGTCTTTAGACAACAGTAATACTTGTATCCAAGTGTTCAAGAAAGAGCCAATGGATAGAGTTTCCGGACAGGCTGATGGTTATATCTCTTTGTTGAGGGTCTTTTCTTATTTAGTGAGATGTGAGTCTACCGCAAAGTGGTTCAATGTATCGCAGTTCCCAAGGAGGTATTTTGGTCACCAAATATGGATGAAATTCTATTCAGTGGCTCAGAATCAAAACAGTACGTTGATCCACTTAAGCCATCAAGTGCTCTATCACACAACACCCCCAGGCCTGTGAGACGCAGCAAACCCCTTTTATTGTGATGAAGAGGACATCATTTTCTTCATGTCACGTTATATTTCTGTGCCCTGAATGCGACTCAGATAAAATAGCTTAGCAATAAAATCAGTACAATCGCGAACTTGCTTGCGTGTATGTCATCTTGCAGGATGGATGAATATTACTAATTGTTTTGATTCTTTTTGAAGGGTGCTGCTCTTCACCAAAAATGCAAATTACAGCTAATGATTTTGTCCCCCATTCTGCTATCTATAGCAAATATGTGCTTTCATGTTTTTTGTCTTCTTTATAAAATGTAGGTGTGATTCACTAACAAACTCTGTTTGCAATATCGGTAATATATGTAAATATGATAATACAGCCATTTTTCCCCCAGACATGGGTATAAATAAAATAGTATTGTTACAGCATATGTATCTCAAAACATAAAATACCTGGGCATATATCTAACCAAAATATATAATACATTTTTGGAGAAATTTTTGAAAGAACTGAAGGATATTTTTGAAGATATCTAAAAAACGGGAAGTCACTTCATGTTCATACACTGGAAAAGTCAACATAAAGGGGCTGATTCTCCCTAAATTGACGGACAGAGTCCATGCATTTCTAATGAAAATCCCATGTACTATTTTGCTGAATCTGACTACTGATTTACATAGAAAGACGAAGGGCTGTGCTGGAACAGAACGAGTCAGGGAGGTGTGGAAAACCTGCCTTCCCAGCTATGGAAAAGCTGTGCGCGATGGGCAATCTTACGTGGCAGCTTGACTGGGTCACACGGTGCCCAGATTATTTGGTCAAACACTGTTCTGGGCATGCCTGTGGGGCATGAGATTTGGATGAGATTAACAATTATATCAGTAGCCTGTGAAGCAGACTGCCCTCCCCAAGGTGGGTGGGCCTCACCTAATCCGTGGGAGGTCTGAACAGAACAACAAGCTGAGTAAGGGAGAATTCGCTCTTTTTGCCTCTTTTTGAGCCGGGACATTGGTCTTCTCCTGCCCTGGGACTAGAACTTAGACCATCGGCTCTCCTGGTTCTCAGGCCTTCAGATGTGGACCTTTCCAATAACTCACTTTCTGTGTATTGATATGCATCCTATTGGTCCGTTTCTCTGGAGAGCCTGGTAGGGGGTGGGGGGAAGCTCAGGATTGGGTCCAGCCTGGATTTGCGTCTCAACTTTGCAATTAATAACTGGGACCTTGGGCAAGAAACATCCCGTCTCTGGGCCGCCGAGCCCTCATCTCTACGTTCACTTCCAGCCCTCACACAGAATCCCACATATCTGAAGTCCATCCCAAAAGGATGTAAAAACCACACTACACTCCTGAAGTCCCAACACCATTCTGACTTTCCTACAGGTTACCTTGAGGAAACGCACCTGGCTTGGGAGATCATCAGTAAATTCCATCCAAGGAGCAACCCTGATTCCCACCCCATGTTCTCAGGAATCAATTGAAAACAAGCGAAAGAGAAGGGTCCATTTGTGTGCACAGTGCATGGCAGATGAGGTTGCCTGGCCCAGATCCCCACAGCCAGGGCCTAAGAGACTCCTTGTCTGAAACGCAACCCTCCTTTTCCTCCTGTAAGCTGACTTCTCAGCGTTCACATGAAGGAAAAGTAGGGACTAACCATTTCTCTGCAAGGATCTCCCTGCTGGCTTTTTGGGTGTTGTGTGCTCTGGGAAGAAATCAGAGCATTTCCCCCCAAGGTCAAACACGTGGCCAAAGTTCAAAAATCCACACCTGGCCTCGTGGGGTTTTCCGAGGTGAACCGCCCCAGCACCCCAAGCCCCGGAGCCCAGGAGGAGCTGCCCTCCCCACCCGTACCTGTATTTGATGTCAAATACTGTGGAGTCCTCATCTTCCTCATCCTCTTCATTCAGCGGGGCCATTTCCACTCGCTCAGCAGGAGTGGTGATGATGTCATACTTCCGGGTCTTCTTCAACCTCTTTCCCGACCTGGAAGAAGCACATTCCTGAGAACCCCACAATCTCCACTGAGGCAAGCCACGCTGTCGCGTCCAGCGCAACACGGGCAGTGAGGGTGCGACAAAGGGCGGCTTTGGGTTAAGTTTTTAAGAAAGAAACATACAGAGACTTAATGCAGTTAAATCTCAGAAGGCCAGGGGTCTCACAGTTCTGAAAGACTGGAGCCCAGATTTGAGCCAACTAGAGGTTTTCATTGATAAGTATACAAGGGAGTAGCAGTGTTTCTGGCACAGTCTGTGAGACTCACTTATCACATTATAGAAACAACCCAAACCAATTATGTTGATCTTCAAACAGCTGAAGCAGAAAGTCCTTGAGGTGAGGTATGCAACTCTTTTAAGGGACATATATAACATGCTGAAATTGTTTCACAGAGCTGAGCAGAGAGAGCTTACTCTTATCACTCTCAAGACTTTTCTCCCAATTAGATGAGAGGGAAAAGTCAGAGCTAGCAGCCATTGTTCCCAGGCAAGGGGAAAGGGAGACAAGGGAAGTGATACCCAAATGCAGCATTTTTAAAAAGCAAAATGAATGCCAAGAAAATACACGATGAGCAAAGATCAAATGTTCAGTGAGCACAGGACCCAGCCCTTCGCTTCCACAGGCATGACGCACAGCGTCCCCTCGGCCCACACCCGCTCGCCCTCGTCCTGGCCCTGTTGGGTTGGATGGTCACCGCTCCAAGCACTGCCCTGTGGCTGACCAGGTGGCATCTGGGTCAGGGCCTGGCCACTCTCGACCTGTGTGGTCATGGGAAAGTGGTTCATCTCCGTAAGCCTGTCTCCTCATAAATAAAACGGGATGAGAATAACATTTGTCCCTCACAGGCGAGGGAGGAAGACATGAGACGGTGCATTTAACAAGCCTACCCACTGGAGGCTCTCGGCAAAAGTGTCAGTCAGCAAAAAAATAAGCAAATAGAAATGCTCTAGCCTCTGTCGTATACGCAGGACTTGTAAAAATGAGTCAATATTGTATCCATCACGAGGATTTATGAGGCTACTGAGTTATATCACTAAGCTTTTACCTCTGAAATAATAAAGGCCACCGTGGGCCATGGGGAAAGTGCTGAGACAAGCCTTGGTCTCCGGTGTCAGCTTCCATGAAGGATGTGACATTTCTCAGGGCATGGCTGAGCGTCCACGATGCCGTCAGCATGCTATTACTAGGACTACCGATGCTCTTCGCGTTTTTTTTCTCCACTGTCTTGAACTCTTTCCCAAATGCTTTGTCTTCTCTGGTGTCCCTCCTTTTTAAGTATGCTTGGTGCTGTCTATGGGAAACCAGCCAACCCCCCCAAAAATCATAAATGGGGCACTGAAGAATCATGTTCTCTAAACATTCTTCCTGAAGACTGGAAGCCGGAACAGGGGGGAGCTCATGTCAAAGACACATGTGAGAGCCCTTGGTTCTTGGCACACAGAGACTTTTTCATAAGTTTGCAAAACAATGATAACACAAACTCACTTTCAAAGTCTCCTAGCAAGTTTCTTAGTAACATCAACTTACTCTTGTCTTATCTAGTATGATTTACCAAGAATGTCACTTGTGGAAGTGTCATTCATGTAGAAAATACACATATTTATCTGCACCTTTGGCGTACAGCAACCTGTCCTACCTCTAGTACCTGCCCCTCGTCGTTCTTTGGGGAGAGACTTTGGGAGATAGGAAGAAACCAGCTATAAAGCCTGATCATTGCCAAGTGTCATCACAGAGCAATTTGTCCCCCCTGCTTTCATCACTGGTGTACACACACACACTCACACACACACACACACACACACACTCACACACAAACACAGGCACTGGTGGGAGACTGCTCAGATTTCGCACACGGGATGAAGCGTGGTGCCAACGCCAACCCTAGTGGTAGGCGATAAGAGGGGCATAGCCAGTCACCTCAGTGGCCCTGGGACAACAGTATTTTGGAAGCAGGTTTTGTGCGGGGATGTAAACGCTAACCTTATAGACACCGTTGGTCCCACATTCTCACCAACAACAGAGTCTTGTTTTCTCTCCATCTGCTCCAAAAGAGTAAAATAAACCCTTGCATCCAGCCCTAGATGATTTATAAGCCCTGACCGATGCCATCTCCAATACCAGATAGGGGACATTTAAGCCCAGCAACGGCTCCACATGCCCCCAGGAGCCCCATACAAAGCCACAAGGAAAAGCACCCATCCCCGCGTCCTCAAGTGAGTCAAACTCCCCCACCACGCAGACACACACCCCACACCTTTCTCAGGAAAACAGCCCATAACTGCACCCGCATGATTCACAGCTGCTCGGAGGGAGCCTCTGCCTGGCATTGCAGAGCAGTGGGAGCTGCCCTTCTGCTAACCGTACTGTGTGCCGGGGCCACGCTTCCCCAACACGCATCTGGAACAAGCATCTGGAACATCAGAAAAGGAGAAGTCCGTGAACCCAAGGGCGTAGAAAGCTCCCGTGAATGCCCGAAGAGAGAGAGGGACTAAGGTCCAAACCTCCTAGGAAGCCAGCCTTCCTTGACATCTACAAAGCTACTCTCTTTCTCAGCAAAGCCAGTGTGAGCCGGCTTTTCTGTCACACACGACCTAAAGAAATCTAAGTGCCACAGGGTCTCCAAGGAACGGCAGCGGCAGGCGCAGCACCGCCGTGTAATAAACACCATCTGGGGGTTTTTCCACATGTTAATAGTAAACCTTCCACATTAAGTTTCCCATCTCCTCAAGCCCTTTAAAACCCTCGACGTCTTCCCTGCTCTCCGAACAAAGAACCAAACATATAAAAGTACCTCAGTGACGATATCAACATTTTGCTCAGGGAGACCTGTGCGCAGGTTTTCTCCAAGGAGACAAACATCCTGCTGGCTGCACTCACAGCCCTGTCCACGGGCACAGCGGCCTGAGGAAAAGGCAAAGCCTGCGTGGCCATCTGAGTCTCTCCAGGGGACAGTGGGTCACCCTTGTGGACAGAGTCCTCACCTCACTCACAGATGCACACAGCTTGCGGGAGAAACACCGGGTTCTAGACAGAGCCCAGGTTTAGAGTCAGGCTTGGGTTCATAAGCCAGTATTTCCAAATACAGGCCCATTCCCTCAGCTGTACAGAAGGGGAGGAGGGGGGACCAAGCAGGAGAGCAGCTTTCCAACACTGATGGGCACAGCACTTCCTGCCAAAGAAAAAGGAGAGTCAGGAAACAAAGAAGAGAAAAGCTATTTCGGGCCCGTAATCAACAGCACGGCCCCCTTGCCGCAATTTTTCTTTCCTGGAACAAGGGCCCATTAATCCAAGTAGCTTCAACAAAGAGAGGGCAAGAGGCGGCTTTAAGTAAACATCCATGTGGAGCTTCACAGGAACAGGCACAACCAGAGACATTCTAGAAGAGACAAAGGGTCCTTCCACGGGAGCCGAAACACACATCTCTAACAAGACAGAGGAGGCATTCAAAATCCGTTTACTCTGAAATGCAATCCTAAAGCCGGAGGGCTTGTCTACTCCAAGGCCCTTTCGGCAGCCGGTGAGCAGCCAGCTCCCGGTGGACAGTGGCCACACGGCTCACACAAACACGGAGGCTGAGGGCGCCGGGCTCAGCTGACCAATGGGGAGAGAGGCCTCCTTCCCTGCCCTCCCCATGAGAGAAACAAGGCAAAACAAGCCCGAAAGGGTGAGTTTGTTGTCGTAAGTCCAGTGTGGCGTGTGACGGCACACCATAGGGGGCACATCCCGAGATGGTGGCTCATATCTCAGCCCTGCAGTCCTTCGTCCATGTGCCTCTGGGCAAATCACTCACCCTTAACCTGAATTTCGTGTCCGCTTCTCCTGCTTGCCGGGTTAGCAGGGACGCTGGTGATAGAGCCTCATGTACCTCCCACCCTGTGCACTCCATGGGGCCACAGCTTCCCGTTTCCCCTGACTCGGCCCTCCCCGGACACCCAGCCAGGCCAGGACTCCCCTTCTTCAGACTCCTGTCATCTCCATCCCCAGGGCAGCGTCGAGGGGGGACTCGGAAACACACACGGCCCTCCTGCACCATCGCCCCACTGGCATGGCCTCCGTGCCGGGCACTGCATACATGGTCTCATCACAGCCTTCAGCCAGTGGGCATTATGGAGGCAAGGAAACAGAACCGGGAGACAGAGCATCACCTGCCAAGTAAGCAGAACTGAAATCCTGATCTATCAGACTCCCGAGCTCTTCACACTCCGACCAGGAGGCGGGAATCTCACCTCGGACATCTGGTATCCCCACGCCCTCGGAGCGGCTCGCAGCAGAAACCTCTCATGCACTACAAGTTCTTTTGGTTGCCAGCCACCTCTGGCTCCAACAAGGATGAATGTGTCAACAAAAGGAGGGCACACGGCACTTCTGACTAGAAAGTTCCAACCTCCATAACGATGTCAAGTCTCCTAAATTAATCCACAAGTTTAATGAAATCCCGTAAAATACTGACAGATTTTTGTTGGGGAATCTAAACAAGTTGATTCCAAATTCAGAGAAGGGTGGGGAAAGGCAGCAAGAATAGCCAGGAGAATTCTGGGAAAGAGGAGTAATGAAGGGAAGCGGATCCTAATTAGTGTTTGCCTAAGGCTGGACGTTGGGAGGGAGATGGGGGGGGGGTGACTGCTGGGCTCAGGGTTTCTTTCTGGGGTGATGAAAATCTTCTGAAATTGAATGGGTTGATGACGCATAACTCTGCAAATGTACTGAAAACCATGAATTGGACATTTTAAATGGGCAGATTGTATGGTATGTGAATTATATCTGAATATAAAGCTATTATAAAAATAAGGAAGAGTATATGTTTCTACACGTACGTGTATATATTACTTTCATTTCTATACTTATAAAATCTCTCTGGAAAGAGTCACAACAAATTGGCAGTATCCAGAGAAGGAAGCCGGCAGCTGAGGGGTGAGGGTTGGTTACTACACACTTTGGCTGCTCAGGAATTGCGAATCCTGTGAACATATAACCTATTTTTAAAACAAACAAACAAATAAAATTCAAGGTAAGTAATTCTAATAAAGTTTTAAATGGACTAACTGTGAGACAGACCTGCCTCTCGGGAAGGAGACCCTTCTCCTGGGCCTCCCGGTTCTGCCCAGAGACTGCTGGTCACTGCCTCGGTGTGGCTTTGCCTCTGCCCATCTGGGGACCTCAGGAGCCAAACGCAGCCCCTCAAACCTCCCCTCCACCTTCACCAGTTTCATTTCTAAGCCCACTAAGTAGCTCAAGACCAGCTTCCTGCCAAAACCACACTGCTTGTTACAAAGAGTATGTGTTACCTACCTTTGACATTTAGAAAAATTAATACAGAAAATGAAAATGAAGTGTGGGGGAGGGACAGCACCAGGCAGCTGCTGTGATTAGATGGGAGTCTGCGGGCTGCCTCAAGACCCAGTAAATCTCGCATCCTCTGAGGACACACGGTTCCCACTTGTAACCTCTGAGCCCCACCCTGCACATTCTTCCTCGGGACATAAGGCATCACAGCCTGCCCGAGACAGCCAAGGAAGCTTAAAGACAGAAAGAACACGACTCCAGACCCACTTTCCAGCCTCCCCCGGTAGGGAAGCTGGTGTGTCCCCTGGGCTTAGCTGGCAAAGCCACCACTGCCTACCGCCAAGGCAGGCGGCCAGGGTACCATTCCCAAGTACCAGCCTTCATGCCCTGGGCAGGGTCCCTGCGTCCACTCAACACCCTCCTACTAGAGCAGTGTAAACAAGCCACATGAATCTCGTCTCCCTCCGCTCCAGACAGGCGACTTGAGACCAACACTCAGTTACATGAGACACCAGCATTTCCCTCTAGTGCAGCTAGAGCTGCAACAGCCCAGCTCCAACGTGGCTCTGGCCAAGCCTAACTGAACACACGGGTCCCCAGAGCCTTCCAGATGCACCCCACAGGTAGCCAGTCTTGGGGCTGTCCTGGGGCTCCCCCTGTCCCTCCCCACCACACCGGGGCCCAGTACCAGCAGCAGTCAAGCCAGTGACTCAATGCACCACATCAAAAGCTCAAACACCCCAGAGCCCCACAAGCATAGAAAACCAGGGGAGCAGGCCGGGTGGGACAAAGACATTAGAACCAGCGTGGGCGATAGTTGACCATGTGGCAGCCATCGCTCTGTCTTTGAGTCAAGGAGACACAACATGTGACTGGCGCTCGCAGACCCAGAGAGTGGGCAGCAGCCATGCAGCCCCCGCCCATACGGCCCCATGGAACAGAAGCCCTGTATCTCCAGGTGGTCCCATCTGTCATGGAAAGCAAGACATCTAGATTTTGATACAAAGACTCTCAACTTTTAACTGTTCTCAACTACCTCAGTTGTTAAAAAAGCACCGTGCAGATCGAAACAAAACCAAAAAAACCTTATCGACCTCCGACTCAGTTCCCTGGACATGGTTTGGTCATGAGTGACAGTGAATAATTCAGCTAAAAGTCATGAGCCCAGAGAGAATGACAGACAGCTTCACCCGCGGTCTCCCTGATATCTGTTCCCCAGCAGTTCGATCACGATCATGGGGTACCGGCCATGATTTACACAACCCAGCTCCTTCCCTCCCCTCTGGGGCGCTGTCCCCTCAGGATTAACAACGGCGTCCTACACTGATTGATTCCGACGCCTGCATCTGGCACACTACACAGTGTGCCCGTGGGGCTTATGCTTCATATAGGGTCACACAACACAGGCCAGGTGACCACGAAGGGCTCAGTTACAATTCTGAGGGCTTTTCTTCATAACACGACAGCGTTTCGCCTCCATCTGCTCCCCGCCCGTGTTTCTCTTTCCCTCTCTCAATGCCCAGGGGACAGACCCAGCTCTCATTCTTCCAAGACAAAATAAGTGTGCCCTGGGTTTGACCTGTGTGAGGAGCCATGAAACATGGCAACAGCAGATGCCCCAAGACCTGTTCCTCCAGCTCTCAAGTGTGTTTGCCAAGGGCAGGGTCCACTCCGTTTTGATGGGAGGTGCCAGCAGAGGGAAGTGAGGCTTAAAGCAAGGAAGGCAGCCTCTAGGGGCAGCTGCAGTGTTTCAAGGGCAGCGGCAAGATGACCAAGAAGGACTCATGGGTGGACCTAGAGGACCCAATGTAGCCTGGAAACTCTGTGCTTTGAGACACGCATCAGAAGTGACCCTTTCATCATCCCCTTGTCCCTGTCACATGGTAGGGGAAGCGTGGGAACGTCAGTCCTTGCCATCACTGCCCCCACTACATCCATCACTCAGCCAATACTCATTAAGCATCTAATATAGGTCAGCATTTCTAAAGCAGCCCTTTGATCATTTCACTCCTGAATTCAAATTTTCCATTTGCTCCGCTGACCCACTACAAACCCCAAAATCCTCCAGCTGGAACTCGAGTCTTTCAAAACCTGGCTGCGACAGGGAACATTGGATGGGAAGTCAGACTCCGGCCTTGAGCCAGACACTTCATCACTCTGTACCTTGGTTTACTTATCTGTGAAATGGGCACTCCCACAGCGCCCCTGTCAGAGGAATGAGGAAACATGGGTAAAATGCTTAGCGCAGAGCCTGGTACACAGTAAGGGCTTAATAAATAGTGGCTGCTATTGTTACTGACATTATCAAGATTCCAAGAGATCAATTTTGCAAACCCGACCCACAGCCTCACCGGCTTGGCCCACTGGGTCCTGGAAGAACCTCTTCCTCCTCCAACCCTCTCAAGTCCTGATCCTCCTCCTGCCTTCCCAGGCCACTCTGTCCCCGGTCAAAGCCCAGGGCCTTCTTGCTGCAACTTTCCCAGGCTGGCTTTTAACACCTCACTCCTCTATTGGATCAGATTGCTTCCGATGTGCCAAGTAGCAGCATCCAAGGGCATCACCCGACCTCCCAGGTTGAACGGGAAGCTCCTTTGCCTCTGTGTTCACCACGGCACCCTCTGTGCTCACAGTAGGTCTCATTAAATACACTGGGAAGAGCCAGCCATCCAGCCATGTTTTCTCCTGGGACATGGCTGGGTGTAGGAGAGACCCCGCTGGACCAGCTCAAAACCCAACCCGCCACATCGTAAGAGTCCCAGAAAGGACCGAGCTGAGCCTCAGAACCCTGGGCTTAAATGCTGCTTTCTCCTACAAACTCACTGGGTGAGCTAACAAACCTTTCCCACTTCTGGGGCTCAGTTTCCTCACTTGGACCATGGGTGGAGGGAAGAAAGTCAGGGGAGCTCTGAACGCGAGGAAATCCCACACCCGAGAGGTTACAAGGCCCTCGGGCTGTTTGCCACAGCCCCTCCTCTGCTCCACACCTGCCAATGAGGGTGGATTTCCTCCTCCCTCTGTGCCCAGGAAAATAAATATCACGTCTGGATCCCTGGCAGATCGCCCTTAGATTAAATACAGCATTTTAAAGTGCAACCATGGCAATGTGATTCTAAATTCATGGTCCCAGAAATCCCCTTTGCAAATGGTTAGAATCAAAACACCAGCCATAAAACTAAAATACCAGACACAAACCACGAAGCCTTCTCTGCTTAAATCCGGGAGGGATTCCCTCCCATGACACAGTGCCAGATACCGGAATGCTATGCAGACACCGACACTAGGTTTCCCCCTCCTCTCCCTGGATGTGCCTCGTGTCTCAAGGAGGACCTACATTTGCAAAGTCCCTGATCGCAATGGGCACGTGGGCATAAGAGGGTCCAGGTAAAGCCAGATAAGGCTGAGGGCTCAGGGTTACAATAAAAAGGGATTTTCCTCCCTTTCCAAGTTGACAGAAGGAATCAGTGCCGGTCCTGAGTCCTCACAGGCCTGTCGGTAAGGGCAGCCATGAGGCACCTCCTCCACCTGGGAATTCAGTAGTCAGGGCCCTACGCATCCAGGAGGCTCAGGCAGGCTACTGAGTCACCAGTTTCATTTCTAACACGGCTCAGAAGCTGACACACCTTCCCAAGCAGTTTGGCCATATGGCTGTATCCTCATTTACAAGCAAAAGGTTGGGTATAAATTGCATCCGTTTTGTTAAATACAGGAGGACATCTGGCTGCTTCGAGGGGAGCCCAGGACTTGGGTGACTCCATCTCCCTCTGACCATCCCAGCGCCCCTGGAAGGAAGCGTGTACTAATTAGTGATGGGAAACGGATGCCCAGGAAGGTTCCGTAACCGGCCCACATCAGCTGACCCTCAGGCTGAGCGGCTGGCACTCCCAGCGCGTCCCCAGCTCGGCTCTGCTGACATGTTGGGACGGCCTTGGGAAGGGGCCGACCGCCTGGCAGGGTGTTCAGCAGCGAGCGGCCCCAGTCTCTGAACACACGATGCCAGGATTCTCCTCCCCAAGTCATGACACGTCAAAAATGTCCCCGCACACTGTGAAATGATCCCAAGGGGGCCGATTCCTGCCCATCTGAGAAGCAGTGAAGGGACCTTGTTCTTCCCATGAGCCGTGACGTTTTTGTAACCTGGTAGAGAGCTACGTCAAGGGCAAGCTCTCTACTTCTTTTTTTAAAATTCTGGATTTTTGCTGTATTTGATTTATTTAACACCTTTCACTGTGACACATAAAATTAAACAAGGGGGGAATTGGATGAAGGGGGTCAAAAGGTACACACTTCCACCTGTCAGACAATTAAGTACTGGGGATGGAAGGTACAACATGATGACCACAGCTTACAGTGCTGTATGGTGTATTTGAAAGTTGCTAGGAGTAAATTCCGAAGGTTCTCATCCCAAAAATCTTTCTTTTTTGTAGCTATAGGAGACGATGAATGTTCACTAAACTTATTTCACAATATATGTAAGTCAAGTCATTCTGCTGTATGCCTTACACTTATACAGTGTTACATGTCAATTATAGCTCAGTAAACCTGAAGAAAAGGAAAATCCACTAAAAATGTTAAAGTAAATTAAGATGAGTATGTTTCACTTAACCTAGTTTTTCCCCCAATTCAAAACTTTGGTCGAATAATCAAAAAAGACCTCACAATGTCAAACAAACACCACAGTCATAAAAAGACACCGGCCCTTGTAACCCTGCCTCTGCCCAACGCTCCAACTTATTAAATTAATATTGATATAGTAATGAGCCATAACTAAGAACATTTCAGAACAGTTAACATTCCCTAAATCCTACAAGGATTAAGCTTTTCTATTTCTCTTAACTTTTATTCTTTTTACAAATGTCAGTACACAGACAATGGGAAATCTGGGAATTCCAGGCTAAGCAGGAAAGTTTTTGTTCCTTTTTAAAGATCTGGTTGAATAGATTAACTAAGCTTCTCCGGACCCAACATCTCAGGACATGGCAGCATGTACCTTTGCTACTGATGCAAGTGTGACAGCTGGGTGATGTCACATCTCCTAGAATTCATCTTCCTCCCCACCCCCCAGGAAGCACCAAAACCAACCCTCCTTTCAGATAAAAGGATTTTATAGAGTTTTTGAAATAAGAGGTGGCTGGGCATGCAGCCAACCGAAATCCGGGAGGAAGGTGGCCTGGACAGGGGAGCTGGGGGACTCGCCAGGACGGGGACAGGATCCCGAGGAGGAAAAGAACGTCGTGGTTTCAGGTGGCAGTTTCTGACTTGTCGCCTCCTTCCTCATAAGACACCAGAGAGTAAAGCTGACCCCCACCCATCTCAGTGGGTAAAGTTAGACCTAAGAGAGCACGTGGGGCAACAGGTGCTGAGAATCATGGCCTGGGGCCCGTGTGTGTCATGCCCAAATCCTTGCAACCCCAGCAGATGCTTCCCAACATCAAATTTCCTACTTCTGAGACACAGCCTCTTCGTCGATCCCCTTTCAGCTCTCACAAGTATGTCAAGTGACACGAGGAACGGCTCCCCTGCAAGCTGGGCAGAACCGCACGTGCAGGACACACACACACCCCCTCGCCAGAGGGTTCTCTGCCTCCTAAATGCCTTTCCTTCTTTCCAATTCTGTCTCCAACCTTAAAATCGTCTTCTTTAATGATTAAAACACATGAAAAAGGTGAAAATAACTCTGCAGATGGGGACATCTGACGGATCAGTACGTATGAGAAGAGACAGCTACTCAACCTCAATACAAAATGGAGAAATGCAGAACAAAGAGATACCAAATTATACCCATTTGATTGGAAAACATTAGAAAGTCACATAATGCTAAGAATAAGATATGATGGAAGGACCTGAGGATTTGCCGGAATTGCAGGTGGGAGGATAAACTTGAGGACATCAAGAATGTGTACCCCTGGGCCCAGAAATCCCACTCCTAGAGGAACACCCCACGTGCTCTTACACGGGTCCTCAGGAAAACGTGTCCAAGGAAGAAGCTGAGTGCACAGACAGGGGGAGAAATAATAAATAAACGACCATCGTAAGGCAATTCAGACAATGTAGAAATATATCATGAATAATACATACACAATAATCACCCACAATCACATGTGCACAGATTTCTTGCATGTTCATATATGTATTTAAATGAGCTCTTACTAAACATGCTTTTCTGCAACCTGTTTCAGTGCACTGTAAGAATGACCAGAACTAACCAACGCCCCACTGTGGGATTCTTAGGTTATTTAAACCTTTTTGCTACCAAACAGAACTGCTCTGAATTTCACTGTCTCTTTGCTTCTTCTGATTAAATTAGAAGCATATATATATACACATATATACATATGTAGATATATATATATATATATATATATATATATATAAAAAACTATACATATATATGTATAGTTGTGTTTTTTGTTTTTTGTTTTTCACTACAGCATATATTCTTTGCTTTTGGTTTTAACAATTTCCTTGGATCCACATTTTTTCTGTTGACTCCTTCAGGGAAAACAGACAAACGGGTTAAGACGGCCACTTTATAAGCCATAACACTGCTCTCTTCCTGCCTCATCTGTATTGTTAAGAAAATGGAGGGCCACCATGCAAACAAATTCCTCCCTCATAGGTTTCCGGCATCACCATCTAGTCACTGGGGGCATTCTGAGAAGCATCAGCCATGGAAACCACTTAGAAGTTCAACATTCACTTGCTAAAAATACCTTTGTTAGATGCCAGCTTGTGCTGGGAGCCACAGTAGGTGTTAGAGACGTGCAGCTAAGGCCCAGCCCTATTCTTGGGGACTCTCAGCTTGGCACGGCAAAGGGACATGCTCGGTGGCACTCTGGACTCCACACAAAATCCCCGTGTGCTCTGGGAGCCCTGGGGGCCCCTGGAGGGGGCTGGGCTTCTCAGAGGAGGTGACACAGCCAGGAGCGGGCAGTGTGCTCTTGGTAGCGAAAGGGAGTCCCGTCAGAGGGTCCAAGTGGGGCAAGACATGCAGGCCCAAGGCCATGACACGTGGGAAACGCCTGGAAGTCCGGCGGGGCTGGAGGGGGAGGCCAGGCCCTGGCCACGAAGAGCCCACCTGCTGAGGAGCTCGTGCACAGGCAGCAGGATGGGGAGACCGGAGAGAGGCTGGCGGGAGCAGGGACGAGGTTGGTGGCAGAAGCACCAGCCTGCAGGCTATTGCTGAGACTCAGAGACCAGGGAGGGAGTCGGCTGGACAGAGCTGGAGGGTGGAGAAGCTGCAGTGGTGAGAGGGTTGTGGGCGCAGACGAGATAGCCTCAGGGAAACTGCGGGGTGGCATGGCTGGGGTGGACATGGTAACTGCCCGCTAAGGCGCTGGGAGAGGGAGAAGGTAAGGAGGACGCCAGCCAGAGCAGCAGGCCTTCGGGAACCTGATGAACTGAGCCTGCAGAAGACCATAGAAAGGGGGAAAGTTCCAGTAAGACCACCAAGCAGTGAGATGGGCTGGCGCTGCCCCAGCCGCAGACTTGTACAATGTTCTAGAATCGAGTGGATGACTCATACCACGCCCTGAGATGCAACTTTCTCCTCTGCCAAGGAGCACGTGGGGACGGTACCATTTAGGCCCTTGGCAGCTGTAAAATGCCGTAAGTTCCTGTCTCCCTCAGAAACCAGGGGGACAGCTGTCCACCTGGAAACTCACCCCAACAAGACCACCTTCCCAGAAATAGGAGGCAGATCAAATTCATAACAGGCTTCTCTACGAAGTTGGAACCTTCTCGCAACATGCCACACCCACGCCACTGAGGACCCACCCTGTCAGGCCTGAGGGCCGGCTCTCCCACGAAACACGTGGCTCAGGGCCCTCGCATCTGGCCGCATGCTGCCTGCTTTCCTCCCCTACTCCTAGATAATAAGGAGCAGACTGGCAAAATAGTTCAAATACCTTCTTTAAAAAGTACACCGCCTTGTGGGCTCAGCGGCCTATTTTGAGCTAAATGTTTCAGACCTCCAGTCTCAGAGCTGCTCTAGGCATTAATGTTCGCTCCAGCTGACCCATCCGGAGTCAGTGAAGGATGATGGAGTGTCCACTGAACGCCAGGCCAGTGTCGGGCACAGAGACACGGGAATGGACTGGTGATGGTGTGTGGGACGTGGGCACTATACCCAGCCACCGAGCACAGCGTGAGAAGGGCTATGGGAGGCCGGAAAGGAAGCCGCAGCCTCACGCCGTGTCCAGGAAAACGACACAGGGCAGGGGCATGGGGCCTGGGCTTCGGTGGCCACGTGCAGTCTGGGCAGGTGTGGAGCGAGAAGCTGCCTAGGAGTGGGAAAGCATAAGACAGCACCATGTCGTGTAAGAAGGGGAGCCAGTGACAGAGGGAAAGCGCAGAGGGCTAGCTGATGGCTGCAAGGTGCACTGGGGCCTGTTTGTAAGGGCCCCGCCTGCCATGTCCACATGGCTACAGGGAGCCACTGAAGCTTGTAAGCAGAGGGGCGAGGGCAGTGGGAAGACCGGGGTGAGGGGGGAGCAATTCAATTCCCACATGGAGGGGACCGGTGCAGTGAGGAAGGACGTGGCCTGAGCCAGGGAAGGCGACCATGTGGTGAACGGAGGGCCACAATTCCCCTTCCCATTTTTTCAGCACCACTGGCATTTCATCCTACAGACCCACAGGGAAACACCTTGACTCAGTCTCAAAACAGCAGCAGCAAACCTATAGGTAACTCCCCACACTGCCCTTCCACATCTGGTTTGCTGCCACAGGAGAGCAAGCCCGTGGCCCCAAACCTCCAACAGCTGATCAAACACCCAAACACACCCTGTGCACTTGGAAGGGCAGGAATTAGCAGTGGATGACCACACACACACCACACACACACATATTTCCCCACTGCCCACCTGCGTAACAGGACATATTTGCAAAAAGAGGATTTCCCAGGCATTAGGGGAGAATGTCCTCCTTGCAGCTACTGCAGCTCTCTCCATCTCACTACTCCAGGGATGCCAGACACTTGCCACTTGCTAATTTCCCAGACACTTTCTCCCTGAACTTGAGCAACCTACAAAAGCCTCTCCAAAACCCCTCCCATCCCTGGAATCTTCATTGGGGTCAGCTCAGACAGGGACATAGGACAGTCATCTGTGTCCCCGACTCACCAAAAGTCACTGAGGCCACCAAGAGTCACCAAGCACCCTGGAGCCCAGCTCCAATCGCCGACACAAAGCGCCCCTCCCACAGGCATCCTGGGGACACCCCCACACGCCAGACACTGCTGCTTTTTGAAGCACAAGGGAGGAGATGAGAAAAAGGCCGGTTGGGTGTGAGGGAGCCTCAGACAGAAGGGAGGGAGGGGTGGTCATGTGGCTAAGGTTAAAGCCACCTGGGTTCAAATTTACCTCCTCCGTGGGGATAAGCCTCTGTGCCTCGCTGGAAATCTTTTCCTCCTCTGCGAAGTGGGTATAAAAATAAATTTCGTGTAAAGTTATCAAAATTCAGAGCGCTATTGTTAATGTTGAGCAATAACAGAGTTTAAGGGCATCCAGTATTTATTTTATACGTATGTAGTTAAAAGGAGAGAAAATTCCTACCGTGTTACCAGGGAAAACCAGGCAAGCGCACCCCTGCGGGGCTGGGGAGCGAACGGCGGGGCCGGCAGGAGCGCTCGGAGGCGCCGACCCGGAGCAGAGTCGCGCACCCAGGGCATCTGTGCGCGCAGGTGGCGCGGCCGCGCGGTGACAGCAGGTCGGCGGTGCAGGTGGACCCGCGGGGGGAGGAAAGGGGCGGCCGGACTCACCTGAAGACCCGCAGTAACAGGCAGGCGATGAGGAAGGC
This sequence comes from Rhinolophus sinicus, assembly GCF_057876585.1. Taxonomy (NCBI): domain Eukaryota; kingdom Metazoa; phylum Chordata; class Mammalia; order Chiroptera; family Rhinolophidae; genus Rhinolophus; species Rhinolophus sinicus. The sequence continues at coordinate 55,511,923 of NC_142513.1, read as the reverse complement.
GGTGAAGGCGCACGCCACGATCACGGCCGCCTTCAGGGTGGGCAGGTCTCGGAGCAGGTTGGAGATGCGGGTCACCAGGGCGTCGCCGCTGCTGTTGAAGCTACCGCTGCCCGCCACCGCCTCCCCGGACCCGGTCCGGGTGGTGTTCCCGGGCCCCGGGCCGGGCGGCGGGCGCTCGGGCTCGGGCCGCGGCGCCGCGGCGGACTGGGCACGGCTGGCGCGGGCAGCGGGCGCGGCCAGGAGCGCGAGCAGCAGCAGCTGCAGCAGCGGCGCGGCGTGCATGGTGCGGGCGGGCGGCGCGGGGCAGGACAGGGAGCGCGGCGGAGCCCCGGGGCCGCACCCGCGCTGAGGCCTGCACCCGCGGATCCCGCGGCCCAGGCGGCTGCGCGGTGCTTGGCAGGAAACTGCGGCGCCCGGAAGAGCCCGCGCCGCCGCCGCCGCCACCGCCGCCACCAACACGTTGCACCGAGTCATTCGACGGGCCGCGTCCCCACGTGGGCGGGGCAGGCCACCAGCCCCGGTTGCGGACTGCGCTCCGCTTCTCCGCCGCCCCAATTCTCCAGGGGACCCCCTTGAAGAAGTAATAAACGGCCAGGCTCACTCTTGTGTGGGTTCTGTGCCGTAGAGTTCACGTTTTATTTATTTCATTGAATCCTGCAAGCCCCTTAGGGGACAGGTATTTCTGTTATTCTCATTTAACAGTTGATTTAGGCCCCCGAGAGCCAGCTCTCAGCAGCCCAGATTGTGCCAGACTAAGAATCCAAGACTATGGGATTTGGGAATAAACCCCCATTTCACACATGGGGAACCTGAAGCCTCTACAGTGAAATGGGCTGCCCACTGTCTGTGCGTTGCATATATTTCCCCAATTTCCCTCTTTCTCTTGTAAAGAGTTTGTCTCATGGCTTCAACTATTCAGACATCTTTGCACCTCTGCTCATGAACTGGGTTGGGATGTGCGCCTCTGCATTCACAACTTCCCTGTGGCCGGCAGGCAGTCGGGGATTAACAGTCTCCCTCCTGGGCTGAAGTTTCAAACCCCAGGAAGTAACTGGCTTGAGGCCTCTGCTTTGCAAGATAAATGATGCGTAAGTGAGAAAAGACAATTACAGAGGGTCCAGTGTGAGGCCCAAAGGCGGGACTTGGCACTGAGGGCTTTCCTGGAGCTCTAGGAACCGTGTTCACTGAAGGCCTCGGTCCCTCCTTTCACCTAGAGGATGCATTCTGGCAGGAAACTCTCCAGTGTTGGGGAAACAGATAAACACTCGTGACAAGGACACAGTGACCTTATACAGCTCACACCGCGGCCTGCTAGAGAAAAGAGACAGACCAATAAAGACAGGAGAGTCTATTCGTGAGCTATTGTTGTCTGACAAACTACCCCAAAACTTTGCAGCTTAGAAGAGCACACATATGTATATTCTCTCACAATGTGTGTGGGTCAGAACTCTGAGCAGAGCTCCTCTGAGTTTCTCACAAGGGTGCAGTCAAGGAGCCAGCTGGGGCTGGGGTCTCCCCTGAAGCCTGGAGTGGGGAAGGACCTGCTTGCAAGCCCAGTCAGTGGTTGTTGGGCAGACTCAGCTCCTCACCGGCTGTGGGATGGAGCGCCTCAGTTCCCCAATGGTGGGCTGTTGGCCACAGGCTCTCCTCAGCTCCTTATCATGTGGGTTTTTCCGATGTGCAAGTCTAGAAGGCAAAAGAGAAAGTGCGCTAGCAAGACAGACGTCACTATTCTTCTGAAACCCAATCGCAGATGTGACATCCCAACACCTGCTATATTCTGTTAGTAAGAGGCAAGTCACAGATCTTGTCCACACTCAAGGGGATGGATGACACAAGGGTGTGAATATCAGGAGATAAGGATTATTCAGGCCATCTAGAAAGATTTCTGCCACTGTGTGTGACACATTTCGAGTTCATGGAATGAACAGTAATCAAGTTATCAGAAGTCATCACCCAGGAAGCACTACTCGAAATGCATGATGACTATTCCAGTCGCGCCAGTGGTAAGAAATTTGGACAGATCACATGATTCAAGTGGCTTCCAACTCTAAAATACCACTGTATGCTATGTCAAAAATGTCACTTTGGTACAAAGCCAGCCTATTATATAATTATAATAGAATTTACGAAAGAAATTCCTTAAAGAACCACCTCTAACATCCATGATTTTGCAGCCCTGCCCTCCATGCGTGACCCTCAGACATCATAGGTGCACATTTTTGCCCTTCTCAGAAATTCTTGCATGGTAGAGCCAAGAGGTCCTGGGCTTTGGAGCCTCACCCAGGATGAGAAGTCTGAACACTGAGGCCGTGGCCACAGACTTGACCACCAAATCCAAGGTTTTGTGTGTTGTTTTTTTTGTGTTTTTTTTTAATGTCTAAGATGAGGACAATAATATTTAGCTCAATAAGGTCACTGGAAGCATCCATAAGAAAGAAGAAAATATTAGTGTCCTTATCCTTCTTTGCCACAGTCATGGACTGGCCCAGGTTTGTTTCACAATGTAATGCTAACTTAACACCAAGAATGCAGAAGGCATAAATGTTAGATTGTCTTTTTAAAGTGAAACTTCAGAATCTTTCATTTTTCCTGATTATTTGCTGTGCAAATTATCACAACAAAGGACTTACTTATAAATTGCCCTAAATTAGAGTTCCTTAGACATTTCGTTTCAACCAACCACAAACAGTGACATTTTTGACATGGACCACGGTTGACAGGCAACAGAAACCAATTCTGGCTGATTTCAGAAAAAGCGAGTTTATCAGAAGCATGTTGGGTTGCTTCTGGAATCAACTGTAAGTTACAGCAGAAATTCTCTAAGCGTGGTCTGTGGACTCCTGGGGTCGCTGAGACCCTTTCAAGGAAGCTACAAAGTCAAAACTAATTCCGTAATAATACTAAGATGTTATTTGATGTTTTCACTGAGTTAACATTTGCACTGATGGTGCAAAAGCAATAGTGATGAAAAACTGATTGCACCTTAGCATAAGTCAAGCCAGGCCGTACTCACAGCAACTGTACTCTTCATGACCATACACTACAGAAAATTTAAAAAAGAAAAGGGAAAAAGAGCCAGTTTCACTTTAGAATGTCATTGATATATCCATGATATTATTAAATCTTGACCCTTGAAAACAGCAGATCATTTTAATATTTTATGTGATGAAATGGGAAGCATGAATAAGTCACTTCTGTGGCACACTACGCGTGATGCTTGTCTCCAAAACAAGCACATGTGTAGCTCTTAGAGTTGCAAACTGAACTCGCCCCTTTTTTCATGGAACACCATTTTTAATTAGAAGAGTGCCTATCAAACTTCAGACCTGGTCTTTGGCAGGCATTTTCTCAAAAATGCACAAGATGAGCCTGTCAATTCAAGGATAACAACTGACAGTTTTGTAGTCAATGAAAAAATTCAAACCTTCAAGGGAAAATTTGAATTTTTGACAACCTGTCAATTTGGATGCTTTCTGCCCTGAGCTGGACTGCTTTCTAATACTTCAAGACCTTTCTGATGAGCTTGATAGTGATACTTAAAAGTGTGGGGTTTGGATATTGTGTAATAAAATATAATAAAATTTGGAAGATCTGTATAAATCAACAAATTTTTCCCAATGGCCAATGCACAATGTTACAAAATCACACTTGGGTAAAAGATCCATTTAAAGTGCAAGACAGACAAATGGCTTTTGATGAAACGAAGTACAAAAGTTCATCGGGGGGGCAGCTGGTTAGCTCAGTTGGTTAGAGCACGGTGAGAATAACACCAAGGTTGCCAGCTTGATCCCCGCATGGGCCATTGTGAGTTGTGCCCTCCCTAAAAAAAAAAAAAAAAAAAGAAAGAAAGAAAGAACAAAAGTTGATCGGTATAGTTCCAGATGTTACATTGCAACTAATCTTTAAGAAACTACTACTTGAAAGGTTTCATGTGGCATCAAAGAAGAATACCCACACTACCTGAAAAGACTCGTAAAATCTCCTCCCTTTTCTGAATGAATATCTGGGTGAGGCTGAACTTTCTTCATATTCTTCAACCAAAACAACAACTCAAACACCCTGAATGCAAAAACAGGTAGGAAAAGCTAGCTATCTTCTATTAAGCCAGACATTAAATAGATGTGCAAAAAAAAAAATGCTACACAATGCTACTCTTTTCTCTAATTTTGGGGGGAAATATAGTTATTTTTCATAACAGTATGCTATTCATGTTAAATACGTTAATGTGTTTCTTATTTTGTGCTTAAATTTTAAATTTCGAATACAATAAATATCAATCAGGTATACACACATAAACAAAGTTCTTTGAGGTCCTCCATCTTTCTTAAGACTGGAAATCAAAAAGAGACCAAAAAGTTCCTGAGACTAAAAAGTACTTTGAAAAATGCTGACCTTAGAGAATTAGGCTTGGGGAAAAAAGCAGCAAATCCATTAGGATACTTTCTGCTATGGGAAACAGAAAACCCAACTTGAATTGACTTAAATGAAAAGGACGCCTCTTCTCTCTCATGAAGGGAGGCCCAGGTGGGGAGGCCCCGGGTTGGCTGGTTCAGCAGCTACATGATGTCGAGGACCCTGGGTCTTCCCACCTCTCTGCTCTGCTGCCCGCAGCTTTGGCTTTAACCGTAGGAGGGTGACCGGATCACTGCAGTGGCAATCGGGGTGGTACGCGTTTTTGTACACATACAACAGGTGAGAGAGAAAAAGTCTTCCCACCTCTCAGTCTGACTGGTCCATCCTGACCAACACCCCACACACTGACTGGACTGCACCTGCCTTGGAAAAGGGTTTGGGGAGCCCCCTGAGGAAAATTAAAGGAGAAGGCAGGTTCTATTAGAGAGGAGGAAAGGAAAAAATGGATGTTGTATAGGCTACAACTTCCGCTCCAACAGGCAGGAAATAGGGAGCTGAGTCTGGTTGGGCTTTTAGAACCAAAGCCAACATGAGACCCAGGAAGGCTTCTGGTAGGAAACTACTAAGCGGCGGCCCTGTCCAGCAGATGTTCTTCCGACTCCAGAGTCACCACTGCCTCCTCTGGCTTTGGACCGGAGATGCCACTGCCATCAGCCCTGTTGAAAGAGCAAACCTCTAAACTGCCCTCACATTGCATCGCTTGCTTGAAATTCAGTCTCCGGCTGAGGAGGGCAAATTCAAGCCAGTCTAACTCAGAAGAGTGAGCAGCCCTCCAATGTGCCTGAGTCTGAGCGGGGTTCCCGGGATGCAGGACTTCCCATTTGAAAACCAGGCGAGTCCCAGACAAAGCCGGAAGAGTGGGTGCCCTTACCCAGCCAACCTCTCTGCGCTCAGGTAATGTGGCCTCTGGCTCTTGTCCCCCCTCAGCCCATGTGTGCGTCCCCCGTGTGTGCCCCAGCCGACAGGCTTTCATAACAGCTAGTGTTTATAAGTGCTCCCTCGGTGCCAGGTACTTCACATACTTGTCTCGTTTAATCCTCAGCACAGGCCCGGCAAGAAAATGCAGTGATCACCTCCTTCCATAGATGAAGGAAGTGAGGCTTAGAGGTTAAATAACTTGTGTACAAATAGTTCCATAAAAGCAGCCCACACTGGAGTTTAGAAAGGGTCTCCGACTCTGCTTCCTGAAGTTTGCCAGAGAAGAGAGGGAGGGAGGATGAGCGAGGGGAGACCTGAACATCCTCCCAGAGCACATGCTGCTCTCAGCGCCAGCCCCCCCCCAGGGTGCACCCCCTCCCATCCTCAGCTTGCTCCTGCTCAGCTCCCCGGCTGCTGAGCACCAGCTGCAGCTCACTTTACTCCCCGCTAGAAACCAGGGTATTACCATATAATATTCATGCCTATTTTTATAAATAATTCATCTTTTTTTGCACAAAAGTAAAATAGCCTGAAGCTAGAACATTTAAAAGGAACATGGGTGCCTGATTCATAAAATAATAATGCAGCCGGTTTGCCAGGCAGTTTGTGAACGTCCCAGAGCTAAAATACACAGAGTTCTAGGTCTATTTTTAGCCTGGAAAAGGCTTTCCGATGTCTTTCTCAGTTCACACTTGATAAAGGGCAGTGTTATGCTTTCTCTGAAACTGGGCTTTCCCAAATCAGTTACATTCGCACAGGGAACTCTAAAAGATAACTTGGCAAATAAGCACATCTACGAACTCCAAGCCCCCAGTACACAAATGCTTTTTTTAACTCTACAAAAATAAATGATACACAAAAGGATAATGGAGTCTGAAAGCACGGCTGTGGGAAATGGGACCACAGCTTGTGAACACGTACATGACTTTTCCCCAAGCCTGACGGTGAGATTTCTTTTACAGAAGGACAGCAATCCCAGAGCTGGAAAGACACAAAAACAATGTCAGACAATCAGATGTGGGTCTCTGTGTTATTATGGGTCCCCTGACCCCCATGTCATGCACTAGTTTTTTATGAGACCTTTACTTCATCACTTGTGATGATTTTTTAAATATTATGATTGCTTCTATCCAATCATCTCCAAAAGGATGCACAGCAAATTTGTAATGTTGGTTCTATATGAGGTGGGGGAACCAACGAGTCTTCTAGGGGCTGAGGTTTTTCCCAGGACGTGGGACTTGCAGTGCTAAACCAGCAAGTCCCAAGAAAATCAGGACCCATTGGTCACCCTGCATACAGGGAGGGACTCTGCATGGCTGGGACAGAGGCCGGGAAAAAATGTTGACTATATCCTTTCACACATTTAGCATATTTAACCATATAACTTTATTACCTGCTCAAAAAAATAGGTTAAAAATGTCCTGCCCGTATCGGATGAGAGAACTATTTATTTAAATTCGTAGGGCTCCAAGTATGGCAAATAATAGTTTATTCGACCTATGTGGAAATAACATCATTACATTTAAGTTCTGCTTTGTTTGTTATTTCATTCGTTTCCGAGATGTATCCTCCAAAGGACTTGACAGAAATTCACCAAAAGAACTCAAAATTTTGCCAAGTTCTTGAACTCCGATTCTCACAACACCGTAAGATGAATGGGGCTCAGACTGTTGTTCCAGTTCAAAGATTAGGAAAAGGAGACCTCATGAGGTTATCTGACTGGCCCAGGGTTGGACATGAGCATGTGACGGGTCTTCTCTCCCCAGGGCAGGCCCCTCCCCTGCTGGCCTACTTCACATCTGGTTAGTATTGTTCAACCATGGAAACAGCGGGCTGTTGCCAAAGAGAAATATTTCTATCAAAGTTTCTCAAGTGTTCCCTAGGAGAGCCCGCCAACAACCGGGGATGACATAATATTGGCTGACAGAGCCCTCCCAGCCAATCACAGTGCAGCGAAAAGTGCCTCCCACAGAGAAAGCTTTGCTGGGTTTTCAATAGGACTCAGCATCCTCAAGTGCATCACGTGAGGGGGGCCCCAACCTCTGAGCTGCGAGTGGACCAGCTGTCCAGAACCTTTTGCAGGCGGTCTCATACATATCAAAGTCACATTCATTTTCTTCTCAAAATGCAGATTTTCAGAGGCAAAGACCAGCTGGGCAGAACTAAACAGGCTACAGACTTCTTTCTCCAGAAAAGCTGAGGGTGGGGGTACAATTCACCCTCCGGGTGGCTGTTTGCAAAATAAATAGCAATTGTGAGGCAGACTCTTGCCTGCCTGATGAAGACATGCCAGCTGTTGTCTCTGCATGTTTCGGGGTTTGCAGATCCAGGCCGAGTCACCCCCATGCCCAGGGGCTTCCCCTCCATGCCTGCCCCACTGGGATTCCCACAAATGGTGTCCCCAGCCTCTCAGAGAAGGCCCAAGTTTGGTTTCCACATTTGCACGAATTCATGTTCAAATTTCTAAGCAGAATTTTTTTGAAGGACTCGGACACAGAAATGATAACTTTTCAGATGGCCCCAGGTGGCCCGTTCTCTCGTCGCCCCCAGTGTGAATTCCAAACCCTTACCTTTCTGTGGATGCCTCCTAGCCCCTCTCCAGACCTTTCTATCTTCCCCTCCCTGCCCGTTTCCTTGTTCCCCTCTGGGCTCAGGGGTGTGCCTCTGGTTCAGGACCATGCCCTGCACCCTCACTCTGGATCTGTCTCCCCAGGCTCCGCTAAGGCTTTGATCCATGACTTGCTTCCTCTTTTTCCTGTACCTTCAATCCTCTCCTGGATACTTCCCATTCTGGTCTCTCATTACTTAAAAAAAAAAAAAAAAAAAAAAAAAAATCCCTTCAACATTGTGTGTCTCCCTCCTGGCCCCCAATATTTCTAGCTGCCCCTTCCCAGAATAGCTAGGCGGCATCTAACAATGCTGGGGCTTCCTGGCTGGGAACTCTGCCGCCTGGAGGGTCCGGACCTCTTTCTCTGCAAGTTTCTCATCTCCCGTCGACCTGTCTCCCTCTCCAGAGCTGGCCCAGAGCTGCAGCTCAGTCCCCAGGATTGCCACCTGAGACCGCATCTCACTCTGCCCCCTCTCCCTGGGCCCTCAACCAAGGCACAGCTTTCAGTAACTTCCTCAGGTTGCCCCATGGCTATCCCCAAGGAACCTCAAACTCAACCTACCCAACACTGGACTCTCATCCTCGCCCCAAACCTGCTCTGCCTCCTGAGCTCCCTGTTCTGCTGACCGCCCCACACCAGGTGGCAGAGCCAGAAACCTGGGGGTCCCCCATTCTCCTCCCCTCCTCACTCCCACATGGCCAAGTCCTTGCTCTTCTCCCTTGAAATGGAATGCAGAGCCATCCACATTCATTCGCTTATCCGTCTTCCCAGCACGCACGCACGCGCACACACACACACACACAATGTCCATCAAGGCAGACGTTCCGTCTGCTGTTCATCACTGTGTCCTCATCAGCTAGAAATGTATCTGGCACATAGTCAGTGCTTCATGAACTTCTCAGCTGAGTGGAAAACGACACACTGCCTAATTTACACCAGGTAACAACAGTGGTTAAGCATACACATTTCAAGTCAGAAGGCAAGAGCTTGCGTCTTGACTCTATTTCCTCTCTGTGTGACTTTTTAACTAAATTAACCGAGGTCTGAATCTCCTCATCTGTTAGGATTCGATAATACGTGTAAAGAGCTCAGCACAGTGCCGGGTACATATCAAGTAATCAGTAGGGGTCAGATATTATCATATTATTGGTGTTTTCCTCATTCTTCCTGTCCTTGGGGCCACCTGTGTGTTATCACATCCTCCCAGCTGTTCTCTTAGACTCCAGACTCCTCCCCTCAGCTCAATCCCCACCCTACTATCCTAACCAGAGTGGCCTTTTCAAATGCTAAACAAACTTAATACTCCCTTGCAGAAAACCCTTAAGGGAGGAACTCTGCCTGTAGAGTTCGCTCCGTTTTTCACCTAAAGAATTCCTAACCTTTAGACAAGTAAGACAGGCGCTCCTTTGTGAAGTTTTTCCTGATCTCCCCACCTCTCCCTGCCGTCCCATGTACACTTACCCCTGCCCACACGCATTCCTCTGCAACAGCCAGGGTGACGAACTGTCCCAGCTCCCCCAGGCCTGATGAGATGCCCAGAATGTGGGATTTTAGCACTAAAACCAGGGAGTCTGGGCGAGCAGGGGCGTTTGGGTCCCCCTAACGGTACGGACCACATCGTTCTGGAATTAGCTGGCTTTCTGAGAAGCCTGGAGAGCAGAAATCCTGCCTCGCTCATCTTCACGTCCCCAGCTTCCAACCTAGTGTCAGGCATACATATGGCCCGCAGTCTATACATATTTCCTCACTGTGTTCATCACGACGGCTGAAGGCCATGGTTCACGTCCTGTGTCCTTCCTGTCTGACCCTGGGGGGCAGTTATTACTTTCTCTTATGTATGTATCTGTTTCTCCTAGAAGGATTTAAGGCAGACTTGTTGGTCTCACTGAGCCTCCATTTCCTCATTTGTAAAACGGAGACAATCATATTTATTTCATAGACACATTGTAAAGAGTAAATGGATGGAAAGGGGTTAACATAACAACAGGCATATAACAAGCTTTCAGTAAATGTTAGCTGCTAATAACAATATTTATTGTTATTAGTTAAAGAGCACAGTGCATTCAATAAGGATTGGTTCCCTTCCCCTCGCAGAATAATGCAGGTGGCCTTAAATCATAGAGAAAGCTTCCCTTAAAACAGTGGTCGTCCACTGTGGCAACACATTAGAAACCCCCAGGGAACTTTTACAAAGACTGATGCCCAACCCAGACCGATTAACTCCAACCTCCAGAGATAGGTCTGTGCGTCAGCTCCTTCAAAGTGCTCCCCTGGTGATTCTCACAGGCAACCAGGTTGAGAAGCTCTGCCTTAGGGCCCTGGGTTAGTTGCTCTGCAGCTCTTAATTGCCGCACTGGGTCTTTCCAAACAGTCACCCTAATCTAGCGATTGTCAACTGCAAGGGCTTAATTCCCTTTGCCCCCTCCCTTTGCCTTCAGGGCGACAGCTAGAGGAGTCTCAGCTGACCTGAAGGGAGAAAGTATCGCCTCTCCTCTTAACCCATCCAGGCTGGTACCCTCCCCTCCTTACACAGGCTCCTGCTGCTTCCTTCCTGTCAGAATCTTCACAGCCTGATAGTCTCTCGGGAATTTGGAGACATGAAAAAGAAAGAGGTCACTTCATCTGTGTCTTTCCTAAGGGGGCAGATGGTTTCATTTTCTAGCCAGTGTTTCTCAAACGGGGGTCTACTGACGACATCTCAGGGATCCACCGGTTCTGCATGAGAATTTATTTTTCTTTGCATTTTCAATGTGAAGGTCACCAAAAATATGACTATTATACATTATCTGGTCACCCTTTATAAGAGAGCTACTGCAAGATTTGAGCGTCCAGGTGTGTGCTCTGTGACATAAAGGCACAGCACATATGCAGGTCTTTGAAGTAGTCGGAGTACAGGGACCAACGTGGGAAACTGAGTCCTCCCACTGCACAAGGCACTAGAAGCAAAACAGACTAGAAGTGACCAGCAAGTAGCCATTAGTGTCAAGTCAGCTGCAGAAACATGCAGTTTGTGTGTCCTATGTTATAATGTAACAGTTTGCAAAAGTTCATTAGCAGTAAATTGTAAGACACACTACATGAAGATACAAATTATCTTCAGCTGCAAACAACATGTAAGGTTACATTTTTCCTGAGTAAAGAAGTATCCAGAGGTGGGTGATAGCTGACACTGGTTCAGAGGCTCAAGGACTGAGGTTTCTAGGTTAGGGTCCTCCTCGTGGTCCCCAGGTGGTCACGCTGTGGGTGAGCCATCACATTCAAATTCCCCGCTGGAAGCAGGAGGAGGCAAAAGGACACGCCTCACCATCATCCATCCCCCTACGCACCTTCCCACAAGCCCCCCAACGTCTCTATCTCCTCACTGCCCAGTCTCCTTAACCCCCACCAAGTCTCTGGTCCGTCGCTTCCCTGAAACTGTTATTTCTAAGCTTAGTCATGATGCCACATTGCTGAATGTAACGGACATTGTTCATTCCTCATCTTTCCTGACCTCTCTCTCTCTCTCTCTCTCTCTCTCTCTCTCTCAGTAGAGCGAGATCCCCTTCTTGAAATACATTCTTCCTGTGCCTTCCATTTACCAGAAACACAGAGGGCAGAGAAACATGTTAACACCACAGGAATACGGTCAGCAAAATCCAAACTGTGGAAAACGTCATGAAGATAATGATGTGATCTTCAATCCATGTACAGGAATGGAGGACAGACCCACAGGGTACAAGAGACTTAGAAGACATATCAACCAATCCCAGTGTATGAATTTTATTTGAATCTTGATTCAAACAAGTGAAAAAGTTATGAGACAATTTGGAAAATTTAAGCACTGACAGAACAGTTGATGTTATTAAGGGAGTATAATTTTTAGGTATGATAATGTGATATGATTATGTATTTTAAATAAAGAGGATTTATATTTTAGAGGTGAATACTAAATTATTGATTGATGAAAGAGTATGATGCTGGGACTTACTGCAAAGTAATCTGTGAAGACTGGGAATGGGTGGGGGTACAGATGAGATAACACTGGCCTTCGGTTTACATTTGACTTTGAGTGACGGGTACATTGGCGCTCATGACACCACTCTACTTTTGAAAATGTTCAAAATCCTTGCATGATAAACTTTTTAAAATAGTGGTGAGTGGAAAAAAAAAAAGGACACAGGATATCTACCATACTATTTATGTAAATTTAAAATGTACAAACACAAAAAATACAAATGAAAGGACACGTGTCAGATGTATCAGAATGATTGCCATTAGAAAGACTGGGGAATGGACCTAGAGAATAAGATAAAAGCATATAAAAGTAGGTGGCCCTGGAAAGGGACATCGTGCTGATCCACAGTGACGTGTCATTAACTCAGTCCTCTGCTTCTGAGGTCAAAAATGTTCTTTCACACAGTGGAGAGGGTCACGTGAGTTCTGTGGGTGCCATTCCTGGCACACCGCCTGGCCCGCCAGAGGTCTTTTACAAACGTTCATTTCCCTCCATTCCACTCACTTCCCACCATCTCCCTGCCCGGCAAAGGACTGAAAGTGATTTAAGTTCATTCACTTGAAGATACTAAGCACTGATAACAACTTTAATCCTCCTGTCTCCTCAGAGAGGCTTTCCAGAGAGGGTAACCCTTAAGAAATGAATCTGCAATAAGGGGCATTTCTGCATTCCGGGAGAAGTTTGTGTTTCCTTGGTGCCGGGCCCCAAAGCACGAGGCCCAGCAAATGTGTGAATCGCAAGGGTGATTTGGGGAGGACTCAGATCTGCCCACCAGCCCACAACACGGCAGGGTTTGTTTCCATCTCCCTTCTAAATCAAACACATTGACACTGAAGCGCGTACTAGCCGCCCGCTAGCTCATCGCAGAATCTGAGCCCACGCTGCAGCTTGATCTTAGACGATCATCGGAGTCAAATATGTATGTTCTGAGCTTTGCTCTCCCACCTAGCTGGAGATATTTCCGTTTCCTGCCCCTCCCTGGCTGCTGCCAGAAGCCTGCCTCTACCATTGCCCCCTCTCTGCCTCCATGCCAATAGCTGCCATGTTCCTTTTAAGAAACACATGAACTTTTAATTCAAAAATCACGTTCCAGGTGGCTGGCTCACTGGGAATCACGCAGAGGTCGCCAACGACTCACCCAATAAAGAGGCTCAGAGTCAGTGGTGCCTGACAGCTGCTCAGTGGCTGAAGTTGAAAAGCAGCAGAATTCTACACTGGGTTATAATAGGCCAAATGCTCCCGGCCCATCTCATAGGAGCTGTTGGAGTGAAAAGCAATCAATTAGCGGTGTTCCGGGCTGCAGCTTGGTCCCTACAGGTCAAAGTTAAGGTGAATTATAAGTAGAGGGAAGGACGTTTCACCATCTGAATACAGAGAAGCCCAGCCAATCATGTCCACATGTTTATCTAGCATATTCTATATATTCATCACCGCGCTGGAAGACACTGAGAAAGGGTCATTCTGAGTCCTCTGCCTTCAAATTTTTGAGGAATATAGAAAATTAGAAAGAACAACGTGAGACAGTCCAACTAAGTACCCATATAACTAGCCGGCATCCATCTCTGTCTGGAATAACTTTTCCCACCTCTCTTGGTGGGCCTGAATTCTACCTGTCCCCAAAGGCCACTACCCACACAGAACCCTTCTGTCACTTACGTTGGCACTCCCTTTTCTGTCTGACCCCTCCAAGGTAGCAGGCTGGGACCCCCAGGACTCGCAGGGTCTCCTGCCCTACGGGGCTCAGGGATAAGACCAGCCCTGCCATCAACCAATCTCTCGTGGGTTCAAGAAGAAGAGAGAAGAGTCAAGGTAGCTTCTGAGGGCGTCTCCATATTAGGGTGCAAGCGGGATAAAGCCCTCTCTCCAGTCCCTTGCTTCTTGAATCTGGTATTATTTTGAGCAGATGCCCCTCGGTGCATTCCCAGGAGCAGGCAACTGACAAAATCATCCAGGATCACGAGCTCTGCCTTATGCTGCCAGACCCAGGCCTCCTCCCGAGTCATTAATCCCCACTCCAGAAGGTCAGGATTACCCTGCTGCCTCTGGACCAGTCAGCCACATTTGTATTACTCGGAACAATGTGAAACCTCACAGCTCAGAGGTCTAATATCTGTCACAAACTGTTTCTGGACTCATTCATCTCTCCCCTCATCCCAAGCCTTCTGAGCAGGCAAATGAGGGCTTTCAGCCGTAAGTGATTGAGTTACCTAACCAAGTGACCAGAAAAGGGTGGAAGCAAACAAAATCAAAGCTGAAATTTAAATTTAGCTAAAGGAATTATAAAGCAGGGAATGGCTTTGCTATCTGAGGAAGCCACAGGTAGATGGTGAGAAAATTAACTTGGGCATTTTTTCATGCATCACGGGCTCTGTGTTAGCTAAAAGTGGGGTGCTGGGTAGAAGAAGAGCATTATCTTTAGAGACAGTAAGTACTGAAAGAAGTCAGGACAGCCCAGCATATTCGAATGCATGACACAGACCTTGAATCAGGCTCTCTCCATGTTCAGCCACCTTGCCCTTGAATGCCACGACGAAACACAACCCTTCATTTAAAAAGTCCGTTACCTCGGGTAACCACTGTACCAGTTAGCGTTCTTGGTGCAAACAACCAAAACTTCCTCTCTTGCACAAAACGGGGATCTGTTGGGAAGACACTGGCTGGCTTGCAGGATGGAACACAGAGCTGAAGCATCAGACCCGGAAGTCGAAACCAGACTCTGGACTAGTTGGGGGGGCTGGGGGTAATTAACAATCCATCGTGGCTCTGCTGCTGAGATAAGTATGAAACCCAAACCCTTTTCCTTCTTGTGTCACTCCCACTCAGGATTCAGGGTTCCCAAAGAGCGTCTGACAGCCCAGCCCAGATCATGTACCCATTCCTTGTTCAGGATTGGGTGTGAAGTGTGATTGACAGCCCCAAGAAACCAGCGTGCACTGAGGAAAAGGGAAGCCCCCCAGGGAATCTGGGCAGCACTACCACAAGAAAGGGAAAGGGGGTTGGGCAGGCAAACTCATGCCCACTTCCCACTTCTTACCACATTCCATGTAATGGAAAATAATGAGGTCCCAGAGTACATTGTCATATAATTTCTTATATTAATATAAAAGGCTGTCCTCCCTAAATGGCTGTTTCTGAGAGAAAGTCACCTAACCTCCCTCACAAGCAGTTTCCCCAAATAAAAATGAAAAGGTTGAACCTGGTAAGAATTTTCAGTTTAGAAGTAGCTCAGACAAGAATAAACTACTGATGAGTTACAAAGGACTCTGAGGGTCGCTGTCTGTGGTGGCTGAGGACACGAGGATGGTGACAAGAGTTGGCAGAAGACTGTGTTCTGTCCATCAGCATCAGTCTTGTGTGAAGAAAATGAGTCAAAACAAATGCCATTGGCCGGATTATGGTGAAAATTCAGAAGAATGGACAGCACTGGTGGTATGAGTGTCACATCCCAAAGAATGTAGAAAAGAGGAGAGAAGAGAAAGAAAACTTTGAGCCAGAACTTTTTACAAATGAAGCTAGACAGTGGCCACAATCCTCTCCTTAAAACTGACCATGGGATTTGTCCCCCAAATCTGGATATTAGGAATCTCCCCAGAATTGAAGGTTGCCTGACTCCCCTGGCAACAAGGGTGGCTAGAGAATTAAGGTACCTTAGTCATACACACCCCAAGTCTCCACAAACTGACAACCACCACCATCTTTCTTTGATACGGGCAACTGAGGTTGTCTCAGCCTTAGCAAGACCGACACGCACAGGGTTTCAAAACAAAACCCTTCCAACTGGTGCCCTAAAAGCCTGCTCCTCCAGACAGAAATATTGACGTCACTACTGGACGTCCCTCTAGGAAGTCTGACAAACTTGGACACTTTTGACCACATGACTATGCACTTTACACCCCAGAGGCCAATGCTAGTGAAACCCAGACACACACCATTGAAACGCGTCCAGCGGTTATTGTAGAGTTCAGTCAACCAGACCTTCAATTTGGTTCTCACAAGTCCCACGGCCACCAGCCCGAGAGTGCCCTGGTCGCAGCCCAGACCAGCAAGGCCTGCCTCCTCAGGACATCTGGTTTGGGGCATGGGTGGGACAACCTCATGTGCACTTTGTCTTTCAGGAATGCTCCCTGCCCCTAAGCAGTGACCAGACAGAGGCTGGAGGTAGGCTTGACCCACCAGGTGTAACGACAGTTATCTTTCCTCTCTCTTTCCTGTAGTTTTATCAATAAAAGCCCATTTCCACTTTGTGGCCATGAAGGCAACACAGCAGCAAAAGGCAGGAAAATCTCCATGGAAATATTTCTCCCCTGGGCACTTCCCCTGAGAGACAAACACCAGCTGTCAACTGGGGCACCTTCCAGAGACTCCCGCCTCCCAACGCCATCTATGGTTGTGCTAAGACCTAAGGAAGCAGGAGAGGGGCGGCCAGGGGCTGCGCGCGCCCAGCGCACCTGCGAACAGTAGAGCACACGGGCTGGCGTTCCCGTCCTCTCTGGAGCTTCCCATCACCAAGCATTGCTGGCTCTGCTTTCAACGCGACACTCCCGCCCCTACTCTCCCCCATGCCTGTCCTCAGTCCAACCATGGCCATGGCCTTCTCCTGGGTGGCTCCATCCTCGTGGTCTTGAGGGCTCAGTGAAGCCACAGGAAGGGAAGCCAGCCAGCGGGTCAACAGGGGGCAGGAAACACAAAGAGAGCGGATGAGGTGTGTGTTATGGGCCACGTGTGCATCCGAGACCAGTAACGCCTCACTGTCCGTTCTGTACGAGCCCTGGCTGGGTGGGGGTTTGTAGAGTCTACATGTGTGTACATATACACACGAATGTTTTCTATATTTATAATTATTGACAGATTCATTGATGTATTTTAATATTTTTGTATGTATATAGAAATATTTAGTGCTATTTATGTGAATCTAAGCTTAAATGTAATAAGTCACATTAGGTAAAGAGGAATCAAGTTTCCTCGGAGCCATGGGGTTTCGACTAGGGGGGTTCAAAGCTGAAGGGAGAAAAGTTACAGGGAGACGAAAGGAGGTTAAGGGCCCTAGGAAATCATGCTTTCTCTGGTCTATACAAGTCTCTCTCTCTCTCTCTCTCTCTCTCTCTCTTTCTATCTCACTGGCCTGCTCCTATCTCTCCATCACCTGCCTCTACTTCTTTACAGGCTCCAAGTCATTTTCCGTCTCTTCCTTTATGTTACTTTGCCTTTATATACACAAGCAATCTATCATCATTTCACCATTGTTAGCAACTTCATTGTCACTAGTTCTTTAGGTCACCAGTTAAAAATTTTTATGTAAAACAAATGTTTGTAAATCCTCACATTTTCCCACTGACTTCTATTGCCATTTCAGAGGTATGGTCCAACAGAGGACAACAACTTTACCATATGTAGTAAAAACCACAGACGGAGCCTACTCTGTGCTTAAAAGAATATTCTCCCTTTGACTGTGATTTATGAGTATGGGATTCTCCCCCTGGACATCTGCAAGAAAAATTGGTCAAACAGGCAATCAATTAGAAAGAGTGCTCCATGTTAAAAGTGTATTTATGTTTTATTAAGCACCTTTTTTGATTGATTGGCTTTTGTTTTATTGGGTTTTCTCGATGACCCAATGTAAATTGACTACTTAATCATTCTCACACTTGTAACCATTTGTCAGGCTGTGCAACGCAAACCGCCGGTAAGCCCACTGGGCGGCGCCTGCTGGGAACCGCTCTTACACCCTCCCCTCCTTCGAGGTCACTGCGTCCTGACTTGTCCTCCCCCCTACACAACTCCCCTGGTCAGGAGGTCGTCCTTGTCCTCTGTCTCAGCTGCAATCCCATTTACACCTGTTTGCCTCGACGTCCATGCATTTATTTGTCGAACCAGCAACATTGTGGTTGAGAGCCCACTGGCCCACTGGCCCACGTGGGACTCGAACCGGCAGCCTTCGGTGTTAGGAGCATGGAGCTCCAACCGCCTGAGCCACCGGGCTGGCCCACTCCTTTAAAATCATGGTAACATGTGCTAGTAGCTACCGTGTTTCCCCGAAATAAGACCTAACTGGAAAATAAGCCCTAGCATGATTTTTAAGGATGACATCACCTGAACATAAGCCCTAATGCATCTTTTGGAGCAAAAAATGAATATAAGACCCGGTCTTATTTTCAGGGAAACATGGTAGTAGCTAGTAACTTATGATCTTTTAGGTTCTAGCTTTTGCAGGCAGGGCTGCCCAGTCTTTCTGTTTTTGTTTTTCTGAGGGGGAGCTTTTCATTGCTGTTGTTGTCTTTAGTCCAGTATTGTAGGCACATCTGTGAGGTGCATTCCTGCCCCAGATTATCACGTGCACAGGAGCAACACCTCCCAACACTCTGTCACTGAAATCCAACCTCCTTGAAACTCGGGGAGGCAAATGATGCAACTCGGGGAAGCAACATGCACCCCTAAGGGGATGTGAATCTGTTCCCCACCAAGCAACAGCCAGAGCCTGGGAAACCAAAACAGAAGCCGACTTCCAGCTAAAGCTTGACTGAGCAGTGTTGAGCTTCACATGCCATATGCTCTGACATTAGCGATTCCATTTCATTTGTAAAAACTAGTTGCACCCATTCAATTGATTGCACTATTGGGTTGCATCCCATAGTTTGTACAAATACTGCTTCCATCAGTCCTGGCTGAAGAATTAAGCTAGATCACGTCCTCAGGTTGGGAGCCGAGTGGAAAACACTGGAGACCTGGGCCGAGTCCCTGCTCTTCGACTTCCCTGCTGACCAGCACAAGACAAACCACTCAGCATGGCTGTGACTCCCTCGAGGTGCGGCCTGTTCTATCCTACTCACGGGTCGCTTAGAGGGATCTGAGGAGATAAAAGGTGTGAGAGCACTTTGAAAATATTAAAGTACCATTCAACTGTAAAGGGGGGTGTCAGTCATTGAGAAGACAGAAGTGAAAGAATAATCTGCTAGTTTCCACATGCTGTTTTCCCTACAGCTCAGCTCAGCTCACTTGCTTGTGGAAGATAGCCAGGACCGAGCAACGGAAACCAAGAAGAGGAAGGAAATGGGAGGACCGACAAAGAGACAGGATGCGGCACATCCGGAAATATGCTTCACTTTACTGGCCAGAGATTTACACTCAGGGCCAGCAACCAGGAGCCAGTGGTGTCATAAAATTCATACGACACTATATATATACTTGCGTGTGCATATATATTATACATACACATATATATTATATATAATACATAGTGTATATATAGCATATATAATATACTTCTAGACACTATATAATATATAGAGGGTACCAAAAAAATGTATACACATTCTAAGATAACATCTCTTAAGCATTTTTTTGGCACTCGCGATATATAGTATATGTGCTAGTATATAGTATATACTAGTTTACACTATATAACATTTAGTATATTATATATATATTATATATAGCATATAATATATACTATATAATATACAGTATATAGTATATTCTATATGTTAGTATATAACATGTATCGTATACCACATATATAGATACATATAGATATAGATATAGATAGATTTACCATGTTTCCCTGAAATTAAGACCTAGCTGGATAATCAGTTCTAATGCGTCTTTTGGAGCAAAAATTAATATAAGATCTGGTCTTATTTTACTATAATATAATACCCGGTCTTCTATAATATAATATAAGATGATACAACATAATATAATACTGGGTCTTATATTAATTTTTGCTCCAAAAAAATGTATTGAGATGATTGTCCAGTTAGGTCTTATTTTTGGGGAAACATGACATATATATATATATATATATATATATATATATATATATATATGCACATATATATATATCTGTACGTATGTATGCACACACACACACACACACACGCATTTTCTAATTCTCAGAGGCTTATGTTGCCAAGCTCCCTCACAGCACTACTGATGCAAAGCTGTCGTTCCGTTGGGGAGAGTCTGCCCAGCATTCACAGGAGGGGTCTTGGCACGTGTTCCATATTATTTGATCTGACTCCTGCCATCGATCAAAGAACACTTCTAACTGTGCCAGATGATTCAACAATCTATAAGCCATTAGCCACAGTTGATGTAAGCCTTTGGAGAAGCAATTCCCATCCCACCAAGACTCCAAGCTAAATTTCCCTTTACTCTGGAGATTTCAAACTCCGATGCCTATTTGTCACTGTGAAGTGCTGGGACTGCATCCAGTTCCGGTGGACGCCCGCCCCACCTAAAGAGAACGGCCAATGGCTAACTGCAGGCCACTGTTGGCCCATATTGCCAGATCTTCCAGTGTTCCAAAAAAGGTCAAAAATAAGGATTTTTACATGAAATTGCTTGATTCTTATATGATTCATTTTGTGTTGTTTTTAAGACATCTAGATCCAAGATAACTGCATATTCAACCTGTGAACATCTGATTAATGGCCTCTAATTTCCCCTCCAAAACTCAGAATTAAGTCATTTTTTTCTATTATATCATTAAAAGGTAAAAATTCAAATTAAAAGTCAAATTCATCTGGTGTTCTTCTTTAGTCTTTCCTACCATCTCAGCCCAAGTCCGCTTAAGAACAGAGCCTGAGGCAAGAATTAAGATGTTTACACTTTATTTAGGGGATACTCTCCCTGGGCTTTAAGGGTGAGGAAAAAGAGAAAGGAGTGGGGCAAGGAGGGGAAGCAGGACAGTGTTGCCTCTGCTTCACAACAAGCCACAGGAGACACAACAGGTCACCAGGCAGGGGGGTTTACTGCACACATGGAGACACAAATGGGCTGCAAGGAAAAACTGGGCCTCAGAGAGCAGTCCGTGGGAGAAGAAAAGAAGGGGAGTCTATTTGCCAATTCCAGGGCAGAGAAAGGGGTGAGGTAAGTGAAGTACCTGGACCCTGAGTGGCCGCCTCCTTCCTTTGGACCTTCAATGGCTCACTCACCTCACCTAGTCCCAGCCCTGGTCAGCTCACTCCTGTTCCTGTTTCCCATTATTCAGAGTTCGCCCCACAGGGTGAACCTCCCCTGAACTTGCAGATCCCATAACTACCTCGGTGCTTCTGTTTATTCAAGTCCAGAAATGGCAGGAAGAACCAGAAACTCCAGGCATGGAGTTGGTTGGTTGGCCAGGCTGCATGACAGGGGGAGGGGGAGGGCACAGCATTTTCATGGCAGGTGACTGGTTTTGGCCCCAGTGATATCTGCCACGTGGTCCCGGAGGTGGTTGGTGCTTTAAGAAAAAAGGAGGCAAGGGCCGGCCCGGTGGCTCAGGCAGTGGGAGCTCCGTGCTCCTAACTCCGAAGGCCGCCGGTTCGATTCCCACATGGGCCAGTGGGCTCTCAACCACAAGGTTGCCAGTTCGATTCCTCGAGTCCTGCAAGGGATGGTGGGCAGCGCCCCCTGCAACTATCAACGGCAACTGGACCTGGAACTGAGCTGCGCCCTCCACAACTAAGACTGAAAGGACAACAACTTGACTTGGAAAAAAGTCCTGGAAGTACACACTGTTCCCCAATAAAGTCCTGTTCCCCTTCCCCCAATAAAATCTTTTAAAAAAGGAAGAAAGAAAGAAAGAAAGAAAGAAAGAAAGAAAGAAAGAAAGAAAGAAAGAAAGAAAAAAGGAGGCAATTGAGGGACCCTGAGATGGCATACACAGTCTGTGCCGAAGCAACGACATAGCCAAAGAATAGATCAAAAACCATTAAGTTAGGTTGAACACTAAAAAAAGAAAGGAGACTCAAATTCTAGTATCAGAAATGGGAGAGGAGACATCACATATAGATCCTGCAGACAGTAAAAGAAACGTTATGGGCAACTTTATGACAAAAAATACAGCTTAGATGAAATAGACAAATTCCTTGAAAAAATTACTATCACAATCAGCTCGTAAGGTATATGAATGGCTAATCGCTATGTGGTACACCTGAAACTAATATCATATTGTATGTCAACTACAATTTAAAAATAAATTTTAAAAATCCCTGAGCTGACACGACCCACGGCTGCAGAACAAATCTTGAAATGTCAATTACAAACTGAAGGAAAATGCCATAGTTCACACATCTGCACACTCACTTTCCCTCTTTCTCAAAACTAGTCAAGTCAGAACATTCATCAATTTACAAAGCCTCGTCACTTAAAATCAAATAGCAAAGTTCTTAAAGCCAGGGGCTTGGCACAGAGACTCAAATGGAAGCTTACTTGCCAGGCTTAACGTGAATACAGACAGAGGGTTAATAAAACCAGTCAAGGGAATGGGGGAGACAAGTCTAGAGAAGTAGAATCTAAGAATATTGGAACCATACCCCATTGTTCTAGGAAGGTTACTCCAGAAATATACTACAAAGACAGCTGGTTGCCAGGTCTTTCGCATCAGAGACGCAAACTGAGATGCCTACCCAGGTCAGAGGCTGGCTAATGCAACAGGCAGTGGGATGGTAAGAAGCTGACAAGCCCCTTGCAACTTCATGGCTCCATCTGGTTTTGCAAATAACTGTGAATGTGGTAAGGGACTCCAGATTTTCTGGATTATTATTTGAAATCTCCCATTGTTTCAACATTGGCTCAAATTTTAAAAAATAATTAAAAAATACTGTGTGGGCCAAAGAAAACACATCAGCAAGCCAGACAGAGCCTGCAATCTACCATTTTGTAGCCTTTAATTTATGTTTTGCTGGGAGGAGTGTTTGTTTGTTTGTTTGTTTTGGCTTTTTCCTATTTAGAAAGATCAAGCTCAAAAATTTTTTTCTTTTCTTTTTCATAACCCCAGGGTATAGGGACCTCAAAACAAAGGGAAACCAGGCACTGTCAGACATTCCAGCTGTTTCTCCATCCTGTCCCCAGGATCCAGCAGATAAGAAGCTAAATCCTAAGATCTGAAGAGGTTGGGTTTCTTTTCTCCCCTTCAGGCTGCTGCCAACTCACTGTCCGGTCTTCAGTTTTTGAAACACGGTGGTGACTTTGTTTACTGCTGTTTCCATATGGCTGAGCAACATGGGGCAGAGGAATTGAACACTGAGGTTTCATTTTACTGTGAAAAGATGTTATCCTGTGTCAGGAAACAAGATGAAAAGCAAATGTGCCCAGAGATTCCCGAAAAGAAAGCAGATACACTTCAGCCTCTGAGTCCAAGCCCCACGTGCAGAACTGTTGTCTTCTGAGTTGGGCTATCAAAGCCACCTATTCAGGCACCAATGAGCCAACCTAAGGTAGCCTGCGCCCTCTCAAGGAGACACTTCAAACGGGCACAGAAGACTCCGCGGAGAACGCGTGGCACTAATGAGCCATCTCCTACCAGCACTCAGTCTCCCTGCGGCAAGAGAACTTCCCAGCATCACCCTGAAACTGGATGACGGCAATGCAAGCTGTGAGATGAAAGGAGCTCAGGAGGGGAGGGCAGCAGGCAGTCCCTGCGTCCCCACCCCCACCCCTGACCTGTCAGAGGCTGGTGAACACTCAGAAACTCAGGGGCTAAGAGCACAGGGGGGAGCCCATCAGAATGCAGACCGATGCTGAGAAAACGTCCTGAAAGCCACTCTCCCAGTGCACTTTGATCAGCTGCGCCAAGCTCCCCATGGAGCCAGCCGATCCTCAAGCATTTCAGGCCCCAATTGTCCCTGTCCTTTGTGCGCGTCCATCAAGGCCTCTCGCCCCACAGTTTTCAGCAATGGTCATCAATAAGCTTGCAGCCAGTGTGTCTCTCTTCACACCAGCTCCTACAGAAAGCAGAGGGGTCCCAACGTGTCCTGATACTCTCGCCGCCTCCTGTGCCAGCTTCCTCTCTGTCCCCCAGACCCACGGAGGAGGAGGCCGAACCACTGCTGGGCTTCAACAAACCCCAACCAAGCTGTGTCTGGGGAAATGAGAAGGGCACGGCTTCACCGGAGAGGCCAGTGAGGAGTCCAGCGGGTTCTTGTGGGGGCTTCTGGATTGTATGAAGACTCTAAGGGCTGAGAAAGGACAGAACAAAAGCGCTCGGCCTACAACCCCTGCCCAGGCATGGGGGCTGACTGTCCTCTAAATTAGGAAGCCTCTGTTCCCAGGACGGTCTTCTCTAGAAAAATAAGACAGACCATTCAGAAAATGAGTGACTTTAATGTTCCAGGAAAGAAAAGGGAAGCAAGTGAATAAGAGTTGCTACTTGTCTAAAGGTCTTCCAAAATTCTGAACGTTTTGCCAGAATCGTAGAGGTATTTATAATGGGAAAAGTATCAAAGTCATGCAAGTATTTCACATTTACAAAGCGTCAGGTGACATTTGAAGTGTTTTCACCACATGAGTTCTCACAGCAATCCTATGTGGCAGGTACTTTCACAGCTCCCAGGCTGCTAATGAGGAAACTGGAGCACAGAGAGGTGAAGTGGCTTGCCCAGGGTCACACAGCTATTATAATAAGTGGCAGAGCTGGGCTTTGAACCTAGACCGACTGTCTATGCACAGCTGCCTCTTGCAGTTTGATGCTATAAATAACAATAACAAAGACATAAAGAGCACGTTCTAGTTAACAAAGGGCTCTCATTCCTTTATTCATCCCCAAAACTGTTTTTCTTTAGCACCCACCAAATGCAGGTCCCAGAGAGAGCGTGGTGAGCAAGTGCCACCCAGGACCTGACCTCACAGCACTCTCTCCTCGAGCAGCAGACAGATCAAGCCAACCACTCCAGAATTAAATGTATAAAGGCGGAGGTAAGTGCTATAAAGTAATGAACACAGGGGCCATCACTCTCAAAAATAAATATTATTTTCCTCATTTTACAAATAAGGAAGCTGAGATTTCAGAGTGAAATGCAATATAACAAGAAGAACACACAGAATTTCAAAATTGTATTTATTTTTGAGTAGTTACTCAGTATGTCCACATCCTTTGACATTCAAAAGATCCTAAAGGGTCTATGGAACCCCCCCACCTCAACCCCAGCACCCCAGCTCTCCTCCCAGAGGAAATGGATGTGGGGATGCCTGTTTCTTGGGTCTCCTCCCAGAGACACGCATAAGTCATCAGATACACACACATTTTCTTTCTCTACACAAGTTACATCGCACCAAACACACTGCTCTGCTCCTGCGTTTTTTCTCTAACAAACAACGACACCATGAGCTTCCTCATTTTCTCACGCTGTGGTTTGGATGTCTCACGCCTGCTTTGGCCAGTTTCCTGCTGATGGTCACTCAGGCGATTTCCAAACTAGCACAAGCAGTGCTGCGGGGACCCACTCAAAACACAAGCCATTTCACACACAGCGAGTGTGCCTGTGCGATGACCTCCCAGAGGTGGAGTGACTGGGGACACGGCCAGTGTATCTGTAATTTTCATAGATCGGTTGGTGCAAAAGTAATTGCAGTTAAAAAGGTTAAAACTAATTGCAAAATCCTCAATTAGTTTGGCACCAACCTAATAACCATACTGGCCACCCCTGAGATGTCCCCAGTTTGCACTCACCCAGTGGATGGGAATGCCTGTTCCACCAAACTCCAACACAATGAAAAAACAGTGTGGGGCGACTCAAAGGACCCAGGGGCGGGCTCCATCCCCCACCCACCGTGCACCAACTACAAGCCTCTCAACCTCTGCTTCCCCGAGGGCTTCATGGGAAAAGCACGCTTAGCAGTGACCCTTGTGGGTGTTCCTGAGGTGTCCAGTGTGAAGCCCTGTGGAGCCAAGAAGGCAGCGGAGCTCCCCAGGAGAGCAGTTCACAAAAGATGTCCCGAAGGCCAACCCTAAGAGAGCAACCTGCACGGAGCCCAGGGCCAGACAAGGCACCTCGAAGCAAACACCAGCAAAACTGCTCAGTCTCTGCAGCCAGACAGGCCACTGCTTGCGCAATGGCCTTGGGTAAGCTGCATAGTCTCTTAGAACTCCTAGAAGAGCAGTTTTTTTTATGTTTTGTTTTGTTTTGTTTTGTTTTTGTTTTGTTTTTTAAAGATTTTATTGGGGAAGGGGAACAGGACTTTATTGGGGGAACAGTGTGTACTTCAGGACTTTTTTCCAAGTCAAGTTGTTGTCCTTTCAGTCTTAGTTGTGGAGGGCGCAGCTCAGTTCCAGGTCCAGTTGCCGTTTTCTAGTTGCAGGGGGCACAGCCCACCATCCCTTGCGGGAGTCGAACCGGCAACCTTGTGGTTGAGAGGACGCACTCCAACCAACTGAGCCATCCGGGAGCTCAGTGGCAGCTCAGCTCAAGGTGCCGTGTTCAATCTTAGTTGCAGGGGGCAGAGCCCAACCATCCCTTGCGGGACTCGAGGAATTGAACTGGCAACCTTGTGGTTGAGAGCCCACTGGCCCATGTGGGAATCGAACCGGCGGCCTTCAGAGTTAGGAGCACGGAGCTCTAACCGCCTAAGCCACCGGGCCGGCCCCTAGAAGAGCAGTTTTTAAAGCAGGGGTGTCCAAACTGCGGCCCGCGGGGCAACTGCGGTCCGCAATCCATTGTTAATTGGCCCGCAGCAAATTCCAAAAATATATTTAGTTTACTTAAATAAATCAGGTGAGGCAATATGTACTTCACCTCGAGTGAGTGGCCCGGCTGTTTGTGTATTTTACCGCATATGGCCCTTGGTAAAAAACGTTGAAAAAAGTTTGGACACCCCTGTTTTAAAGCATCAATGCAATCCACTCCCAGATGACATCCTGGTGGGCAAATGGAATATGCGAGAATCTCAGCAACCCACTGTTGCATTCTAGCTCCTTTCTGCAAGAAATTCAAAGAAAACCAAATGTTACAGCCAGGGTGTGGTGACACCTGAGACAAATGAAGGGAAGATACAGAGCTTAGAACAGAATTTCAGTTGATGGCTGGTGGCTGGAAGTGGGTCAAACGTTTGTGAGACAAACTTGAACACCAGGGTAGACTACAAGAGAGAAGTGAGAAGGAAAGAATAACGATAATGAGTGATGACAACTGCCCGTGCCCTGCCCGGACCTGGGGACCAGTGGTCTGGCTGACTGCCAACTGCCAGTGTCACCTCTTTGCCTGAGGGCTCTCAGCCTGCAGAAGACCAGAGGGCAAACAAGGAATCAGCACCCACCAGCTCTCAACCGACTGCTGACAGTTGGAGTATGAACACCGCAGCTCCCTCAGTCCGCTGGCAGGATAATTCACCATCAAATCCCACAGGATCGAGTTCCAGCTGCCCAGGGTGGGAGCTGGCTTCATAACACCCCTTTATTGGCTGCCTGCCCGCCCTTGTCTCATTTCCCAGCTCCTTACAGTTTGTCTCAGGATTGACTTCTGGGGAAACCCAAACTAAAGGAATCGGGCAACTCTGTGTGCCAGGCACCGAGCCAGAGACTTTACATACATTGTACCATCTGGCACAGCGACTAGCAAGAAAGGACAACAAATGACACTACCCAGTCTAAAGGGAAAAGCAAGGCCTTTGTTTGGAAACAATGAGCCATGATGACAAAGGGAAGAGAGATCCAACTCGGAGGCCAAGCCAGGTGAAGAGAATGTGACTGAGCAGCTAGCTCTCTTTCAGGTCACGCATTCTCTGACGGGAGAAAAACAAAGCCGAGAGAGAGAGAACCAGAGTTCCAAAGCGTATCAAATGCAGGCCCACTTTCTGGGGCTGCGTGCCCTTGTAGAGGACAGTCACTCCTTGGAGAAATCATTTGACCACAGTGGTTGGGGTTTAGTCCACCCAACTTTTGCAAATCTGCCCCTTGCTCCAGGGTTGGCCCCCATTCACCACCACAGGATAGGGTTCGAATAAATAAGAGGCCTCTTCACCTCTTCCCGGAAAGGCAGAAGTGAACGCCAGTCAAGGTTGGGAGCTGGATCGTTAGCGTCTCATGAATGACTATGAATGACCCCACTCTCTCGCAGGCACAGAGAAGACAGAGAAAATCACTGCCTGAGCCACGAGCTGTAATTGCTGCTGTCCTTCTAAGCAGGAGGAAAACAGGCCATATGCTTTGTGGCTTCTTGCGAACAAAAGCCCCATTCCTTAATGAGGTTTCTTAATTTAGGGCATGAAAAAACTTTTGGGTTATTATTAGGTCACAAATGAAGGCTTGTGTTTCATTTAACTGCCCCACTTAACAAAAAAACTTTGCTTTTGTAAATTAAAGAATTCGTTTTAAGTGTTAGAGGCCGCTGGATAACCTTGAGTAAAGCCTCAAACGTGATCAGGTTTTGGTGCCCAATCTGTAAACTTACCAGAGTGGGGCAAACAATCCCAAAGGTTTGGTCCGGCTCTAACCACCTATAGTCTTGTTCAGCTCACTCCCTGCCCCCCACAGGGGTGCCTTCAAAATCCACATCTCAATTTTCTGTTCTTTGTAACCCTCAGGGCCTTTGCATACTGTTGGGGACCACACATCACCTGCCTGGTCAGGATCCCCACGAAGTTCCCCACAGAGGATCCCATCTATGGGCTAAAAAGCTCAAAGAAGACAGCAAAATCCTTCCTCTGCCATCCATGAGAAAAAGACAAACACCTCTATCAGCTGCATATATTACGTCACCGCACACCGTCGGAGGTCTTCTCCCGGCTGAGTTAACAGCAGAATCAGCATCTTAGGAGGAAGTTCGTGGGCACTGGAGGGGGCAGCCTGGCATTATGAAGGCTTTAAAACCCATACTCATAAAATGTGGTAGGAAATCTCATCTTTGAGGTTTACAGCCAACAAAATCTGTGATGTCTCTTTTATGGATGATTTTAATGCTCTCTGCCAAGCGAGGGGTGAGCAGCTGACCCTGGGGAAAGTGTGGGGTTGAGCATCTTCGTGAATGGAAAGAAGAGGTGGTGACAGTGTCTCCCTAGATGGGGTCTCCCAGGAACCCCTCCCCGGTTCTTCTGAATGGTTGAGGAACCTTCTACTGCAACTCTCGACCCCCAGGAAGATTTCTTTGCAGTGTCACCACTTGGGGCAATTCCTGGTACCACCAGAAACCTCACATCATCGCTGCCTCCGCCCTTCCTTCCAGGCCAGCCCGTCCCTTCCCCCCTCTGCTCCCGCCCCATCGGCCCGACCCTCCCCCAGCTCAGCCTCCTCGGCAAGCTGGCCTGTTTCTACTACTCTCTGATCGCCCCGGCAGGTACTACCTCTTCCTTTAGGGCTCATCCTGCACAGTATACAGAAATCTCCTGGCAAAGATCTCCAAAGCAATCATCCTGCGAAGTTACCACCGGCTCCTTGGAAGGAAAAGGGACCCGTGTCCTGCCCCAGCCTCTTCCTCCTCCCAAGCTTCCTTACTTCTCAGAGAACTTGTAGCACTATTTCAAAACACTTCTTGCTCCAGTCAAATTGCAAAGGGTGAACACAGTTAATGAAGTTCAAGATGACCCATTTCCTCCACGCGTCCTCCCTGCTTTTAATGAGTGATGACACTTTGTCTCTTTGTGAAGCCCACCAGCTCCTGCTCCCTGAGTCAGCAGACCCTTCTGCCCCAAGGCAGAGTCTTGCGCAGAGGTTGCTGAGCTGGGCTGATGGAAGCTTGGGTATCACCAGGTGTCCTAATCAGTCTGCTTCGAACAGAACCGACGGGAACCTTGGCGTGGGTGTCACCCTCTGGAAGAATGAGTCTGAGCGAAGAGCCTTCAATGGCTCCCAGAGGCCTAGGGTGACGCCAGCGACACGGCTCTGTTCCAACTGACACTCGGTATCAGCTTAGTGATCCCCGTGACAGTCTTAAACTTCGGCACTGAGAGGGACCCTAGAAACACCTAGTGAAGGGCTCAGAGTGGGCTCTTCTTTGCTAACGATGCCCCATAGAGAGACAGGATATCAGCAATTTGGGCAAAAGCAGAGGACGGAAGGCCCTGCGTGGCCACCAACCCAAGCACCTCCCTGGTTAACTGCTTTAGGCAGTGGGCTTCTGTCTACACGACTACTGCTTTTCAACACTTCCTGCATGCTGAGAGCTTTATATGTCTACTTCGTGGGTTTCTCCAACCATCTGTGTGGATTTCTACGTGAACTCCACAACAGGTAAAGACACTGCGCGAGGCTCAGGGCAGCTGTGACCCACCCACATCACACAGCTAGCACACGAGGGCACTGGGACTTTCCATCAGGCTGCACACACCGGACCCCCCAGCCCCTCACCACCAAGCCGTGCTGTACACACTCTCATCCAAAGAAAGACTGTGGCTTCAGAAAGAAATACATGAAAACCGATTTCTCGAGGAAATGCAAATTAAAACCACCATGAGAGACCACTTCGTGCCCATTAAGATGGCTACTTAATAAAAGAAAATCACAAGTGTCGTGAGGATGTGAAGAAATTGGGACCCTCCTGCCCTGCTCCAGACAAAGTAAAAGCTGCCCCTTTTCACCCCACCTTTCCCTGCCTGGAAGCAAATCCATCTCCACTTTGGCTCTCTGGCGCCATCTTGTGTTATTTTTGAAAAGCCACAAAGTTTGTTTTTTAAATCTCTAACAACATTATTTTTAAAGAACAAAATAGTTTCCAAAGTTGCATTTTAAAAGAATTTCTACAAAATTATACAATACAAATAATATGATAGTAATAATAATAACAATAATGTTCTAGAAGAAAAGCAACTGAACCCATGGTGCTGGCAGCAAGTAGTCGAGGCTTTTTCCTGAACATACGCATAAATATTTCAAAGGTAACCTTAAGTGTAGAAGTTGGTTGCATTTATCTTACCTTTAGCACTGCCCCTGACAGAGAAAATATCTGTGAGGTAAAATGGATGATATGTTTTTGTGTTTAAAGTTTCATCAGAGCCAGAAGAGGAGCAGTGCAAGGAAAATATATCATAAACCCTTGTCTTTACCTGCTGTCTCAGCTCAATGTACTGCAAGTGAGCACGACGTAAGTAGAATTTTTTTGTTAATATAAAAGCAAATGCAATGCAGGGACATCCCATATTGCTAATGATCGAATCTGTTCCTCTAGACCTCCTGGTCTATGTGGGTTATGTTGCTAAACCAAAATTGATATCTCAAAGGGGAACAAGAGGGAATAAATTAAAGCACTTGTGCAGAGAAATCAATCATTGCTTAATTAATCTAGTAAATCTAGTATGAGAGTTTTAAGCACCAGAACCTCAGAAGTTTCACAGAGCCTTTCTTGTTCTCGTGGAATTGCAAACAAACCTTTCCTCACTCCACACAGAAATAAAGAAATGGACATTGATTCTGGCAAGTTACACAGGGGGAAAAAAAAGCCACTTTGGCATTATAATCCCACTTCAGGTTATCTGTGTCATTGAGAGGACTTTAACATATCCACTCTACTCAGAGGAGGCCTTGAGCTAAAGGGACACTCGCCGGACTCAGACACAGGCTTTGTTCTAGAAATCCAGTCCCTTTTTCCACTGACCGACTCCACATAGAGCCTGTGGAGTTCAAACAAAACAGAAGCAACAGGACCCTGGGAAAGGAAAGGAAGCTGGGGCCTTTCATATCTGCAACCAAGCTCTATGCCAAAAGATTAATTGATTAAAGCCAATCCTTACTACTTGAAGTAGACAAAGTCTCAGAGGGAAAACATTAACACTTCCCCAGCAAGAAGCAAAACAGGGGGAGGCCTCATTTTTTTCATACATATCACATTTCCCCAAAATGCACAAGATGGCATTTCTGAAGGGAGGGAGTCAGGCTGTGAGGTCAGAGAGCCCTGATTTAAAGCCTGCCTGGGCCACTGCCTTGTGACTTTGTCACAGCTTCAGCAGCGGCTATGCGCTCCAAGGGCCTCATCCTAACATCGAGGTTAATTTACCTGCCTCAGGGGACTGAAAGGAGTACAAGTGACACATCCTAGAACAAAGGCTGCCCAAGCAGGGGTTCAGTAAATGGCAGGTGACATCCTGGGGGTGGTGATGACAATGACAACAGTTAGAGTCCTCTGGGACCACTGTCCTCCCAGACGCAAACCTGCCCCCTCTTCTAATGGGCAGTCACGTTTACTAACAGTAACAGCTAACATCCATTGAGCACTTACCATGTGCCAGGTAATGTACATTCCATTCTTTCACTTCATTCACAGGGCACCCCCCACACACACACCCTTTACAGGTAAGGAAACGGGGTCAGAGTTGGGTAATGTACTAGTCAGGGTAGGTTAACTGTCATAAAAACAACCAACACCTCAGCGGCTCAACACGGGGAAGCCCTACCTCTCTTCCACGTCCTTGTTGACAGATTGTACGCCAGCTGTCATTCAGGGACCCAGTCTCCTTCTGTATTGTGACTCCACCACCTCCTGGAGTATCTGGATCCTCTGCAGCAGGAAAGAGTGAGAATACACACGACTCTTACCTACGTCAGCCCAAGGTGACAGGTGGCACTTCTGCTTCCACTCCACCAGCTAAAACTAATCTCTTGGCTCTGGATGTAAGGAGCTGGGAAATAGCCTATCAGTGTTCCCAGGAAGAAGAGGAGAGCAGAGGTAGATATCAGCATGCAACAACATTCTTACCACAATGAACTAAGGTCACATGGCCAGGAAGGACGGCAGTGAGATGTGAACTCAGGCTGTCTGAGTCCAGACCCTGCTCTAACCACTGTCACCCAGGGAACTGTGAAGGTTTTAAAATAGAGCCACAAAATTTCTTACCATTCCACCAATCAAGAGATGGGGTCAAGGTTGAAAATGGGCTCTGTCAGTCCTTGACCAACAGATTACAGAAGAAATGACACCATGACCAAACTCAGGCTCTTAAGAACTAGGAGCTTTTACCGTGTTTCCCCGAAAATAAGACCTACCCCAAAAATAAGCCCCAGTTGAGATCGTCAGCCAGACGGACGCATTTAATACAATATGATGATGTTCTAGAAGAAGATGACATGATTGTATTTGAATAAATGTAGATTGTTGTACATGAAAAAACTAGACATCCCCTGAAAATACGCCCTAATACGTCTTTTGGAGCAAAAATTAATGTAAGCCCCAGTCTTATTTTCAGGGAAATATGGTATAAGACCCGGTCTTATTTTTGGGGAAACACAGTACGTCCTATCGCTTGGGATACTCACTTTGGAATCCAGTTTCCACGCTGGGAGGATGCCCCAGCTGGTCTCTACAGAGAGACCACATGGAGCAGCCATTGTTGGAGAGATCCCAGTCATCATCCAGAATCACCCACCAGACACGTGAGTGAAGATGCTTCCAGATGATTCCAGTCTCTACAGTCAAGTCAGCCCCAGCTTTCAGTCCACCCAGCTGAAGCCCAGACACCTTGGGGCAGAGACAATGTCACAGCCGTGCCCATATTGAAGTGCTGACCCACGGAACCTGTGAACAAAAGAAAATGGTTAGTTTATGCTACCAGTTTGGGGTCGGTTTGTTATGCAGCAGTGGCAACTAGAAAAAAGAAGTTGCTTAAGAATCTCATTTAGATCCTGTTACTTCTGGGGCGGGGGGGGGACTGCAAAAGTCTCTTTATCCCATTCTTTTTATTTGTTGTGCTATTTGATATTTTCCAAATTTCCCACAATAAAAATGTATAACTTTTACCATCAGGGAAAAAATAAATTTTTAAATGAGTCACCCTGTGCTGGTCACTAAACGCCCCTGATCTCTCTGTGACCTTGTCCCCTGACTTTGCCAGGCAAATGAGACTCCTCAGTCCATATGGTCCTCTGTAGATCCCAGAGGTCTGCGATGCTTGTTCCAGGAAGGAGCAAGCCCATGACACTGGCCACCACCCCTAACTGTCCTCTTTGAAGCACAGCCAACTTCTGCACTAAGAGAGTATGAGCAGGGACCTGGTCTCCTATGAGGTTCCAGGGCTGGCTCAGACCACATTGAACACACAGAAATATCACTAGGAAGGGGCTGGGATTAGGGGAAAAACAGGCCCTAAAGATGGTTTGTTGCCAATGAAGCCAGGATGCTGCCAGCCTTTGGATCTCTGCTCATGCTAGTTCCCTTCCTTGGTGCCCTTCCCAAGCGCTAAAGCAGGGGTGTCAAAACTTTTTTCAATGTTTTTTACCAAAGGCCATATGCGGTAAAATACACAAACAGCTGGGCCACTCACTCGAGGTGAAGTATGTATTGCCTCACCTGGTTTATTTAAGTAAACTAAATATATTTTTGGAATTTGCTGCGGGCCAATTAACAATGGATTGCAGACTGCAGTTGGCCCTCACCACAGTTTTGACACCCCTGCACTGAAGTTTAACGATGAAAGGAAAACTATTAGCTCGGAGCACATGAAATTACCAACATTCAATCGCATTGGACCAACAAAAAAATGGCAATTTCATATGGTTCACCACAATCAGAGGACAGAGAGTTGTTGAGCCCTTACCAAATGTTTGGGACATTATCTTATTGAATCCTACATGAGTATTTCCATGCCCGTATCACAGAGGAGGAAGCACACTGGATGAGAACTTGGAAGATCCGTCATCTGGTCATAAATTCACAAGTGTGAAAATAACTAAAGCGATCAGGAGAACAGCTCCTGCCCCTAACAGGCGAGACAACCATGGCCTGCACCCATCTGACTCATTGGTGATGGCAACAAGCACACCCAGGGCGGTGTGATCAAGAAGTTCTCAACGGCCGCTGAATGTTCTGCATGTCTCTCCCCGTGTCAGGGAAGGAGTGAGGGGGTGCGTTTCACTACTAGACACAGCACAGAAACAGCAGAATTGCTTTCAGGACACCTGCACTGGGGCCCCCCTGCAGTGGGACCAAAGTCTCCTGGATTATCAGCAATAAACACAGGTCCCAAGCCTGGCTGCTTGACGACGAGTGCATGAAACCCAACTGTGGCATCACTGTTTTCTGTTGCATATTTTTTCATGAAAATATATAGATGTTCAATTCTACCATAGGTTCAATAATTATCTGGGGCCAGCCCAAGTATTTTATATGAGGAGATACTGCCCAAATCCCAAAAATCCAATGACATAAGTGAACATATATAGGACAGCCACTTCTTGGGTTTCATATGCTCACACTCTATTACTATAGTTTTTAAACTTTTATTTTTGAAGCACCGAAATAACTATCCAGTAAGAGCTTAGCAGTGTCCAAATTGAAGAAAATACATAAAAATGGAGCTTCTGCAGCTGCATGTGATGAGGCCAGAATTCAGCCTTTTCAGCGCCTTCCTCCTTCCCTCCAGATTTCCTGGGACTCTGGGGACTCGGGGACTCCACTGGGACACAATATCGTGTTCAAAATTAATCTGCATTTTCAAGATCCAACACTAGAGGGCCCGTGGCTGACTCTCCGCTAAGCTCTAGCTTCATTTTCCTATTTGTGCCCAGGATGACAAAGATTCCTGTTGCAAACTACGTTTTTGAAGAGTCCATTTTCAGATCACAACGTTTAACTCTTTTGGAAATATAGGTCTGTGTTAAAGCAAAAGTTGTAGCAGGTCCTGAAAAATTAAACAATTTAGTAACACCAGTGAGATCAGGCTTCTGCAAACCTCAAACCAGAAAACAGGTAAAGTGTTCAATGAGAAGGCCATACACTTGGGCCTTGATGGAAGACAAACCATAAATAAGCTTATCAAACAATAAAAAACATAATAAAATGATTATATTACATCTTTAAACATAATGAAACCATCTCATTAAGCCTAAATTAATTTAAAGGTCAATAACGCATAATTTATGTAGACTCATAAAACTCATTATTTAAATGATGATTAAACCAATATCCTCTTTTTTTTTAATCTCTACCTATTAACTCTATAAACATTAGGACAATGGTGCATTTTATGTGATAGTAACAAATTTAAAAGATACCACATTCTCCTATTTTCTATTTCTGATAAAAAATAGCCCAAACCCCACAAACACCTAATTCACCAAGAGTTTATCAAACTCTACAGTGCTATGTCCCAGATGTTAGCACTGCAAGGGAGAGCAACGGGAAAGACTCCATAGGAGTGAAGACAAATAGCCCAAGAGAACATATGCCAGTTTCCTAATATGGCAGGGAATTGCCCTGAACATACATTTTCAATACTGAAGAGGTGAGCAATATGAGTCCCTATGGTAAAGGAGACCCTGATTCATTCACCACCATCTGTTCCCGGCCCTAGGAATATAGATGTGAACAAAACATACAAAAATCCCTGCCTTCATGCAGCTTACATCCTTTTGCAGGAAGACAGTCAATTAACAAGTTGGTTGTGAGCAATGTGGAGATAAAGCATCAGGGGAGATGGAAAGAGACTGTAAGAGTAGGTAAGGGTGTAGGGATTTAGTTTTAAATAGGATGGGGAGGCCTATTCCAGTAAGAGAATAGGAGTGGGAAAGGCCCTGAGGCAAGCGAAAGAAATAGGAAGAGGGCTGGTTTGGCAAGCGATCACACAATGGAAAATAATTGGACACCGAGTCGGAGAGAAAAGATGGTGGGGGTGTACATTGGAGGACAAAGTAGCTGATTGCAAAGATTTGGGCTTTCATTCTGAAGGATATGGGCTCCTGGTGGTGGCTTGGAAAGAAAGGCATAGCATTATCAGACTTAATATTCTAATAGGATTTCTCTATCTGGTGGGGTGAGGCTACAGGCTGTAGGGGGCAAGGGTACAAGCAGGCACATCACGAAAGTACAGTCAAGACATAATAGTGACTTGGTGATACCAGAGTAATTTATATCAGTATATTTCTCCTGATAATCATAACCAAATCATCTCCGGATTTCTATAAAACACAGCTGTTTAAAGACACTATAGAATGACCAGAAACAGGCATGAAGCAATAGCTATTAAATTTTGAGCAGAAATGTTGTAATCAGATATTTTTAAATCTAGTCAAAAGGTTTTTCATGTGCAAAGGCAACAGAAAATTATTCTCAGATGTCAGAGGATGACAAAACATATCCTGCACATTGCTTTTAGAGAAAAGGACTTGGAGACATGCTAAGGCCAACTGAGAGAAAAGTCAGAATTAAGAACTCAAAAACAGGAATTTGTAGTACTGGAGGATTTGTGTAATGCTTCAACTTGGGCAACAGAAAATATGTACATTTGAATTATGTAGTCTTCTTTTAAATTTACAGTTGACCAACATAAGACAAATTATGGTATGCATCTCGCCCATAGCCCACTCCTAGGGTGGGAGGGGAGAGCGGGAGGCTTAGAATCTCCACAGAGACAGAAGAAATTGTCCTTGTTTTTTATGTTCTGGACTAATGGCGCTATTGGGTACCTGCCTCTATTAGGCACTACACTTACTAACCCTGTTGGATTGTGTCCTATCAGATGGAATCTGGAGCTCCGGGCAAGGCTTGGCACTACAGCTTATACTCAGCTGTTCCCATTCTGTATCTGCTCCTCCTCCAAAGGTACACGCTTCACCCTGCAATACATACAAAATCTCCATGTTGGATTAATTCAAAACAATAGCTATGTTGTCCTGCCCCAGAACTTTCTAACAATGACTGAACTTTTTACAAAGAATTACTGAATAATCTCCACAAAAAAACTGAACTGTGATGAGGTATCACACAATGGCCAATTTTATTTCAAAATAACTCAAGAAATTGTGTTCTTATTTAGTGAAGAAAAAGTTCTGGTTGAATATATGGCAGACCATTAACAATGATTATTCAGTGGGCACATACTATATTTCTAATGGTAGAAAATAAATTTTATTAAGAAAAAGGGTGAGGTTGGGGGCAGGGTGAAAAAGGTGAAAGGATTAAGAAATACAAATCTCTGGATGGTGAACACACAATGGGATTTATAGATGATGCAATACAGAATTGTACACCTGAAATCTATGTAATTTTACTAACAATTGTCACCCCAATAAATTAAAAAAAGAAAGAAATACAAATTGGTAGTTATAAAATAGTCATGGGGATGTAAAGTAAAGCATAGGGAATATAATCAATAATATGCTAATAATTATGTATAGTGCCAATTGGGTACTAATCAGGGGAATCACTTCTTAAAATATATAAATGTCCAATTACTATGTTGTACACCTGAAATTAATATAAAATAACATTGAATGTCAAAAAAAATAAAATAAAATGCAAAAAACGGGGGGGGGGGGGGAACGGGGATGAAGATGTGATAATGCAGTTTGGAGAAGAGCCAACCTGGATCCAAAGTTAGCATCCCTCTCTGAAAACCACATCCTGGGGGTGGCCAGATGGCTCAGTTGGTTAGAGTGTGAACTCTGAACGTTGGGGTTGCCGGTTTGTTTCCCACATGGGCCAGTGAGCTGCACCCTCCACTAGATTGAAGACAACGAGCTGCCACTGAGCTGCCAGAGGGGTGGCCAGATGGCTCAGTTGGTTGCAGCGTGAGCTCTCAACAACAAGGTTGCTGGTTCAATCCCGCATGGGATGGTGGGCTGCGCTCCCTACAACTAAAGATTGAAAACGGCGACTGGACTTGGAGCTGAGCTGCGCCCTCCATGACTAGATTGAAGGACAACAACTTGGGACCTGGAGAAACACACTGTTCCCAAATATTCCCCAATAAAATTCATTTTAAAAAAAAGAACGAAAACCACATTCTACAAAAGAACCCCAGACCAAGGGCAGGGGCCACTTGGCTTCTCCACACCCATTTTAGAGATGGAGGAACAAAGGCCCAGAGAAATTAAATTCAATTCCACATACTTTTTTCCCCTTCCTTAATGGTTCCACCATGAACAAAGAAGTGAATGACGCTTTCTCCTTAACCAGTATTTGCTGAGGCCCTTCTGTGCGGATCTCTGGGAACACAAAACAAGACATAGACCCTACCTTTAGGGAATTCACAGCCCACTGGAAAGATAGAGAAGTGAAATTAAATGGACTGCAATGTGGCTGGTACCATTATAATAAAAGCAATGGCCACCACATATTTTGCATTCACACTCACCACGAGCCAGCCGTCGTCCCAATCCCCACTGCCACCTTGTGAGTGGATGTCATTTGAATCCACACTTAGGGAGGTGAAATGACTTGGTCTACGTCATTTAGCTAGTTAAGTGCTAGCTAGTTAAGTGCTAGAGCCATCACTGAAACGCAAGTGTGTCTGACTCAAACACTCAGCTACACTGTTCACCTGAGAGACACATGGGAAAAGGATCACGGGCAGGGCAAAGGAGAGCATACGGAAAGTTTCCTGAGGCCTTCCTAACTCTGACGCAAAATACAGGAACCATAAGAAGAAATATAAATAATACACCCATCCTACCTTAGCCATGGCTTCGCTTTCCAGTTACCCTGGTCAACCATGGTCTGAAAATATTAAATGAAAAATTCCAGAAATAAGCAATTTATAGGTCTTAAATGGAGTGCCATTCTGGGTAGCGAACGCCCACAAACTGTTCTGCCCCGCCCAGGACGTGCGTGACGCCTTCGTCCAGCGTCTCCAGCGTCCCCACGCAGCGACGATTCCCACGGAGACGCTACCCAGTGGCAGTCACTCAGGAGCCGCCTCAGTTGTCAGCTCCGCTGCCGTGGTATCGCAGAGCTTGTGTTCAAGTGACACGGATTTTACCTAGTAAAGGCCACAAAGCACAGGAGCAGTGATGCTGGCCATTCAAATATGCCGAGGAGAAGTGGGCAAGTGCTTCTATATCGTTGGAAGGTCAACAGCGTCCTACCTCTAAGTCGCAGTGACTAAGTCATGCGCCTCCCTTCCTCTCATCGTTAGAGTCATCGCATCGTCTCTTAGCATCACAAGAAGAAAGGTGAGTCCAGCACAATAAGATACTTTGAGAGAGAGAGAGAGGGAGGGAGAGAGCGTGCGTGCATATTCATATAATTTTTAATACATATATTGTTATAATTGTTCTATTTTACTGTTATTGTTGTTAATCTCTTCCTGTGTCTAACTTATCAATTAAACTGTATCACAGGTATGCATGTATAGGAAAACACACAGTAAATATAGGGTTTTGTACTATCCGAGGTTTCAGGCATCCACTTGGGGTCTCAGAACGTATCCCCCGTAGATGGGGGAGGCAGGGATACTGTAATAGATATCAAATATAGAATTTACAATATTCTATATAGGCCACTGTTGTGAACACTTTAAATATATTAAGCATTTAATCCGCATAAAAGCTACGGGGGGTTAGTACTATTAGCCCCATTTTACACTTTTTTTTTTCAATTTTTAATTGGGGAATATTGGGGAACAGTGTGTTTTTCCAGGACCCATCAGCTCCATGTCAAGTCGTTGTTTTCAATCTAGTTGTGGAGGGCACAGCTCAGCTCCAGGTCAAGTCATTTTTTTTCAATCTAGTTGTGCAGGGCGCAGCTCACTGGCCCATGTGGGAATCGAACTGGCAACCTTGGTGTTATGAGCATTGCGCTCTAACCACTGAGCAAACTGGCCACCCTAGTATCCCCATTTTAGAGACGAAGACAATGAAACACAGAGGCAAATTTCCAAAGTCACACAGCCTATTGGCAGAGCTAGAATTTGAACGTAGACAAGTCTAGCTCCAGAGTCTATGCTCTTATCCATTATGCTATATTGTTGAATTCAAAAGTAAATGACAAATTAAAAGAAAAAACTATTTAAAACTCATATCAAAAAAGGGCTAATCTCCCTATTATATTAAGAGTTCCCCCTGAGAAAAAGGCCAACAACCCGACAGAAAAATAGGCAAGGCATATGAATAGATAGTTCACTAAAATTAAATACATACAAGAAAAATGCAGGTTTTAACCCCACTGAGATACCATTTCTCACTGACCAGCTGGCAAAACCCCACAAGTTTGACAAAACACTCTTTGTGAGTCTGTGGGGAAACGGCCTCACATACATTGCTGGGGGGAATACAAATCAGTATGAAATATGGATGGCAATTTAAAATGACAAATCCATATACCCAGCAATTCTACCTCTAGAAAGTATTCTACAGAAAACTCACACATGCAAAATGGCATTAATGTAAGGCTAGTCATTGCCACCTTCTTTATGACAGCAAAGTCCTGGGAAGAACCTTAAAGGCCATCAATAGAGACTTGTTGAACACATTTGGCACATCCATACAATGGAATACTTTGCACTGCTAAAAAATTGAGGAAGCACTTTTATGAATTGATATGAGACAATTTCAAGATACAGTAAGGGAAAAAGCAAAGTGCAGAACGGCGTGTATATTATTCTTTTGTGTATGTTACATACTATTTTGTGTTAAAAAAAAAAGGAAAGGAATACCTCTTATATTGACTTGGGTAGGCATAAAAAATACTTTTGGGGCAAGATAGGAAGTGGTAGATGGAGGGGGTGGCGGAAGGGTAGGAAGGAGAGCATCCCTGTAGACCTTGTGCATTTTTTGAGGTTTGAACCACATATTTCTATTACTTATTTTTTTAATTTAACAAGGAATTTTTAAAAGAAAAGGAAAAAGAAAGGCCATTTAGAAGAGAGGTCATTTAGGACTCTCTGACTCCAAGATGACAACTGTAATGAGATAGACTCTTCATGAACCCATCATGGCTAAAAAAATACAAAAAGGATGTCAGAGGTCCCCGTGGGCACTAAGACATTCTTTCATTCAGACCCACTCATACAGTTCCCATTGCCTTTCCCCATTATGTGCCTCAGACTCATTCAAAGCTGAGAATCAAGCACTAGTGACATCTGGTAACATAGGTAACCGTGGGCAACCAGGCTTCTCTCATGGTTGTCATAGCAACCATGAGGTCCCTACAGTTGAGTTTTCATAGCAAAGTAATTATCAGGCCTTGTGGGCTCCTCCACATTTGCAGTTATTTTCATCAATGACGATTATGAATGAGCCTAAATTAGGTGCAATTTCAATTGAACTGTTAAGAGAGGCAGTGAATTGAGCAAGATTTACATATCCTTTCATCAAGACTGGCAAACCTTGTGAATTGTATGCCTGGTGCAATTCAGGGATAGGCTGACACTTGCACTGCAGCCATCAAAAGCTAAAGGCCTGCCATGTTTCAACCCAAGATGGACAGTCTCTTCTCTATCCTCCCCTTTCCTCTCCTTCCCACCACAAATAGTAGGACAGACCCAGCAGGCTCTTGGTTTCCACCCAGTACAGCAGGTCCTCAAATAAGGTCATTTTGTTCAATGTCATTTCGGTTAC
Source organism: Rhinolophus sinicus (assembly GCF_057876585.1). NCBI lineage: Eukaryota > Metazoa > Chordata > Mammalia > Chiroptera > Rhinolophidae > Rhinolophus > Rhinolophus sinicus. Next base: position 55,470,036 of record NC_142513.1, on the reverse strand, counting down.
ATCGTTGATAAGATGCCATAGGAACTTACCTCTTGTTTATATCAATTAGCCTATGGTAAAATTGTTTTTGTTATATAGTACATAATTTCACTTAAAGTTGCAGAAACTATGGACAACATTAAGTGAGGACTTACTGTATATAGAACAAAACGCTCTGATTTATCAGAACTTTGTAAAACCCCTAGTCCTGTATAATTAGCCCCCACCTTTACACTGGAGAAACCTCAAGTTTTGCCTAGCCAGGGTATAGTATGGTAGGAACCCTCTTAGAGGTAAATCCATCTTGAGGGCTTGTCATTGGAAGAAGTTCTAAGAAAGAAGCAGAGGAAAGGAACTATCTGGTATATGGAAGCACTGACTGTTCCCCAACCTGTCCACACTCCTGCCCCAAGTAGGTGATTGCTGGCTTCTTTTGAGCCTCAGGCATGTAGGGCAGTTCCAATAGCAAAGGGTGGGAAGAGTGAGGAGGAAAATGGGGCAGGGATGTAGCCAGCCACTGCCGTTAGGTTTCACTGGTCCTGATGTGTAAATCCCAGCAACCAGCGTTTTCAGCTTCAGAGAAGCAGCATGGTGTCCAAAAGCCATAGAAAAGGTCTATCTATCTACATTCCTCCTCTTGTAGTTTCTCTTCAGCCAACCAAGCCTTCTAGGCAGGTAAAAAAGTGCCCAGAAGAACTTACATTCAGGCAGCCTTCATCCTTAGGGCAAAGGTTCTTAGCCTGGGATTGAGCTGTAGATCCTTGAGTGGGCTTCTAATCATTAATGAACCTGAGGAAAATGTATGCCAAATGGTCTACATGTTGCAGGCGTGAATCTGTACCCACAAACTCAGGTGTGTAAGAAATGTAGCAATTTTTTGTTCAATCAATTTAAATCTGTCTCTAAATGCTATCCATTTGGGTTGGCCAGAAATTCACACATTACTGGGTCTCTTACAGTCATATCCTCCCACCCTTACCTCCCCTCCCCCTCCATTGTGTGATGGTCTTGGCTCACGTGCAGCAACCAAGCATTAGGAAGTCCCCTAGGTCATCAGCCCACACTGTTTATCACTGAGATGCCTCTTGTTTTAGCTCACATGGTTCTTTCAGATGCTGGAGCCCTGCTGTGTTTGTGCCACATTTGGGTATTGGCTCTCCAGCAGGCTGGCAGGAACTGGGCACAGATTCAGCCTTTCTGGGAGTTTTTACACTGCCAGCTCTCTGTGGACTTAGCTCCCAGGCACCAGTGGAAGCCCTCAGATTCTTGGCCTTAACACTAGGATTTAGAACTGAAATCATGGACAGCAATAGGATATAGGGTGGGAGAAGGGTGATCTAAAGCAGGGATCTTCGAACATTTTTGAAGGGGGGATGTCCTTCTTAAAAAAACAAACAAACAAAAAACCTTGTTAATCTATGAGTCTCTTTACAATTTTAAAGTTAGCATGCAAATTTTCATCCCCCAATTAAATCATTGCAAATGATATCATTTCCAATATATTAAAATAGTGGCATTTTAAAATAAGATTGTTACCCCACTCTTTTAAACACTTCCCTTCTGTGCCAGGAATACAGCGAGAATCTGAATATAGTGAGTTGATACCCATCATTAGCATTTTAAGAAATACATGAGCCAGCTCTTCTTTAAAACGGAAAAACGTGGTCAATGCCCTTCAAAGAACAGTTACCCTGGGGAACGATAGGCATGTCAGTGCTAGGACGTTAGAAAGGACCTGGAGGATTTGGGCTTGTGTTAGGTACTTTTAGGGAGGATGCAAGGAAGCCGGGCTCTGCTCTGGATTAAATGCTGTCAGGAAGCCTGCACTTGAATAGCCTCTGAGAGGAAAAGTGCATAAAGTCCAGGCTATGTCCTTAAATTCATTTGGGTGGGACTTTTTTAGGTCTCTGAGTACTGCACAGATCCAATCACTATACTGTTGATAAAATTGCTTATTAAAAAAATCCCGATTCCCACATGGGCCAGTGGGCTCTCAACCACAAGGTTGCCAGTTCAATTCCTCGAGTCCCGCAAGGGATGGTGGGCAGCGCCCCCTGCAACTAGAAAACAGCACCTGGACCTGGAGCTGAGCTGTGCCCTCCACAACTAAGGCTGAAAGGACAACTTGAAGCTGAACAGAACCCTCCACAACTAAGATTGAAAGGACAACAACTTGACTCAGAAGAAAGTCCTGGAAGTACACACTGTTCCCCAATAAAGTCCTGTTCCCCTTCCCCAATAAAAATCTTTAAAAAAAAAAAAAAAAAATCCCTGGGGTGGTCAAAGAATCAGATCTATGGTTAATCTTTACTGAGAGTCAAGAAAAGAAACCAGCCAAGTTTAATTTAGTTTAGGTTTTCCTTACTCAAGTATTGATTTCCCTTCTGTGCCAGGAATACAGCGAGAGGCTAAAAGGACCTTATGGTCCCAGCAGTATAGTAACAAGAGTCACCACTAGGTGGCAGTAACGGTGCTAAGTAATCACTTATTAAGATGGGTCCTTCATTCATTCAATAAATACTTATTTAATGCTGGCTATGCGCCTGGCACCACAGTTAGAATACAAGGACACATTTCCTGCCCATGGACCTTATGGTTTAGGCGATGAAATAGACAAAGAATCATACCAATAAAGTATCACACCCTAGTAAGTGCTGTGAGAGTACACAAGGGAAAATTGCCTGCTGGGGAGGAGGAAGCCTCCCTGAGAAAGAGCCAAGAAAAATGAAAGAGCCCGGAAGAACAGTTATTGGAAGGTGAGGTGTGGGAAGGGAGAGCTCAGGCAAAGAGAAGAGCCTGTCTAAGGGTGCCAGGTGAGCAGGAGGGCCGCATGCTGCGTGGTTGGACCCCAAAGAGTAGGGGCGCAGTATGGGAGCTGCCCACTCTGGAAAAAAGAGTGGCAGCCAGGACGTAGGAGGCCTCAGGAGGCCTCATGAGCCTTCGTTTGGAGATAAGGGTGTAGGTCCAAAGAGCAAATGGTCACGGGAGGGGGAAGAGCTGGGTGATTAGATTAGATTTGCATTTGAAGAGGTCAGATTTGCATTTTGACAGGATCCAGTGAGTTCACTCTGGGGATTCCACTGAAGGGGGCACCAAGTGGATGCAGGGAGACCACTTAGAGAACTATCATTGGAGTCAAAGGAGGAAGGATGTGTGTTGGATCCGTGTAGGGGTAATGGAAATGAATGGAAAGACTGAGAGAACGGAGAAAGTACCAGAACTCAATGCCGAGGAGTGGAGCGGGAAAGGGGAGTGCCAGAGATGGTTCCTAAGTGTCTGCTCAGACAGGTCCGCAGATGGACAGGGAGATAAGAGACCGTAGGTGGTGCTTCGGTAGCAAGCAAAATCATGATATCCCTTTTAGACTTGCTGACTTTGAAGGGGTTTTGAGATATCCAGGTGCAGATGTCTAGACAGCAAAGGAACATTTGAGTTTCACTTTTAAAGACAGAACCACGTGAGTGAGCTCGTGAACCGCAACTTCCCCAGCAAGTGAAGACAGTAGAAAGAAGCAAGGCCACCTGTGGGAAGACCAATAGCTCGGGCCTTGAAATCCAGCAACTGATCGCTGAAAGTGAGATATGCTAAAGGAGCATTAGACATCTGACGTAGAGACGAGGTCAGAATAGAGGTAAAGGAAGATTCCAGGAGATCAAAGCGTAAAAAGAACAAAAACGGGGAGATAATAGGATTATAAGAAGCAAGTCATTCAGTTCTCTTCCCAGCAAATTGCTCTCACTCCTCTCAAATCCTCTCTCAGGGAAGGGGCACGGCTCCCTTTAATGGCCCCCAATCCCTCAGGGGCGTTGAAACAGGCTGGTCCCACACACGTTATCACACAACAGCCTTTGGCTTAGATGTGCTGCTGAGGAGAGGGCTTTGGCCTTGGTAGAAAGGCAGCTGCTCTCAAGGGGGTTTTTGAAACATTGGAGACATTTCCCTTGTCCTTTCCCGTTTCAAACATTTAAGGCACAACTAGATTTTTTTAATTTTGTTATTTGGAGGCAATAGACACAGCGACCTGGGTTCAAATCCCAGCTCCCTCCTTTACACACTGAGAGCCTTGGGCAATTTACTTCTCTAAACTCTCATTTCCCTGACTTTAAAATTGGGTTGCTCTGCACCTCTCATAAAGAGAAAAACGATAAAGCGAAGGTGGCAAAATGTTAAAAATTGGTGGATCTAAGCTAAGGCCCGTGATGTAGGCCCCAGTATTTGCATTTCCAAGGAGCAGCCCCAGATGCTGCAAGTGTTGCAGGGTCATTTGAGGACCGCAAGGCGTACAGGGGACTTAGGATGCCCGCGAGTCAACGCAGATCCTGCCCCTGGAGCAAATGCCTCTCTCTGAACGTCAGTCTTTTTTTAATAAACGGGAACAACTTCCATGTCAAAGGCTGTTGTGCAGATTGAGTAAAATGAACCATGTCCACGGGCCTGACACTGAGGAAATGAAATGTGCAGGGGACGTGAGGGAGGTAGGAAGACGGGGGGGCCGCAGGGCTGGCAGGTGCTGGGAGCAGGGACCGAACTCAGAGGTGGGGGTTCCTGTTTCAAACACCTGAAACACCGGGCGCCACGTACCAAAAGTCCCTTGATGCAAGTGTGTGGCGCTTAATGTCTGAATTGCGCGTAAAGCTGTAGTGACCCGCGTTGAACACAACTGAAAACACTGGCGCAGGTCAGGAAAGGCCGGGCTGTGGCGCCCGCGGACGTGCGGCCGGCCGGCAGGCGAATGGCGGAGCGGCGGGCGGGGCCGGCGCGGCCGGCCGCCAGGGGGCAGCCGCGGGTCTGCAGGCCGCTGCCGGCTGGAACCGGTCTGGCCGGAAGTTGGGGCGGTGTCTGGGCTTCCGCAGCGACGTGTCACGTGGCCGGCCGGGAGGAAAACAACAAGATGGCGGCCAAGGGCGGGGTTCAGTGTGCTTCCCTGGGGCCGCGGGTCCTTAAAGGGTGACTGACGATCACAGGGCAGGGCTGAATGAGCTGAGTGTCGCGCTGGAGACATGCTGTGCTGTCGTTTTGTCCAGCCTTGGAGGCCACCCGGCCGCTCCTGGACCTAAGAGCGAGCAGCCGCGCGTGCCAGGCGGACCCTCCGCCTTTGCAGCCCGCGAGCCCGGGCCCTGGGCACCCCCGATGGTTCCAGCATCGCGTTCGCGCGAAGTCGCCGGCCTGTTACTCGGTGCCTGTTGTCCTTCGTCCCTATATTTGGTGTGTCCTGCCAAACAGGATGGCAGGCACGCCTTTCACTGGGCGTTTTCGTGCTGAGGCAGAGATAAGGTGCTGCAGATCTTACTGGGCGAATTCTAGTTGGATCGAAATGCATTCTCCTCTTTCCTGCAGTGTTGATTACCGTTTCCTGCCTTTGTTCCAAGGGTTAGAACTGCCTCCCTCCGGATGGAGGAAAAAAACCCTGAGTGATGTAGGTCTTAAAGTACCTTCTACGCCCTGCCCACGTGTTGGAATTTGTTTGACTTGTGCACAGGAACTGCACTGGGACCAAGAAGGTGTGAAAAAGTCTGACGTTCTGTTACTTTAAATCACCTTGGACGTGTTTTCAGAAAGGAAAGTAGATGGTGGTGGTTGTGTGTTATGTAATAAGGAAATAAGAAAGAGAATCGCTTAGTGTGCATGGCATTTCCATAAAGGCCCGAAACTTCCCCTTCAAGTCCATGGATTTGAAAGACCCAGCCCTTCTAGCTCTGGACAATTGCTTCGGCTCACATCTCCGTTTTATTTCACATGAGCTTGGAACGTAAAAGAGCCAATGTGGGTAAAAATAGTGCGCACAGGCCAGTCTGCTTGTGGTGGTATATTTAGCCTAAAGGAGACATTTGTCCTTGGTATTTATAAATTTGTCTCCTTCGAGTTGCGATTCACATTCTTTCACTCTTGCTAATTTGTGAGACCATTGACAAGTTTCTGAAATGTGACTTTTTTTTTTTTAATAATAAAACTAGCCTCCCAAAGATTTGGGAGGTTTAATTAATACAAATTTCTGAATGTAATAGGGCTCCGAATGAGGGAACGGAACAGTGACATAGCTCGGAAAAGACATTACTTTCGTTATGAAGAAGTCCAGGTTTTCTCAATCTGGTAGGGATTTTAACACTTGTACTCTGATAAAAATTGTGTTGCCATGAAGTGACAGACTAGAAAGAGTACAATCCCATCAGGAGGGGAAAAACAAGAGGGGAAAATGCTCAAGGCTTACATTTTAAGCCTTAAATACAGAGACCTGACCCAAGCAGAGGTTTCAGAGAGTTTCCCTCCTGCCACTCCTTTTTGTATCCCTTAGAAGTTTCACTTCAAGCTCCATCATTTGGCAAAGAATGGCTGGACTGAGTTTCAAAAGATCCTTTAACTTGGAGGGTTAAGAAACCTTCCCCTCAGCCTGGGAAAAGAATGCAGCTTGTTTCATAGCAATTCCTCAAAAGGAGCCTGCCTCATTGCGTCCTTAAATTTTGCAGTGACTACCCCCTTTTTATGGTCTTCTTTTGTACACAGGATTCAGATAGAATCTTGGGCAACTTTTTCTGCAAATGCCCCTGGTAGGCAGGAGCACAAGAATTAGAGAGCGTCCTTAGGCTTTCAGTTGTTTGCCTCCAGAATTTCATTAGCACTGCCCTCCTGTGAAAAGGAGAAAATGCATTTTAAATTTTCAAACATTTTATTATAGCAAATTTGATGTTTTTTAATCAGAAAAATAGAAGAAAAATAAAAAAGAATCTGCACTCCAATAATTCAGTAATACTTGTCCTTGTTGGCATAGATTTAAGTTTGTTCTGGGGAGATTATGTTGTGTGTATAATTTAGTACTTTTTCTACTGAACTTTTAAAAATACATTGTTTTAGTTCGTATTGCTTAAAGCAAATCATGTTCAACAGAAAACATAAAAAATACAGAAAAATGCAATGAAAAAAATTCACCCAGAATGCCACTACCAAGAAATGACCACTATTTTAAAAATATGTATTTTTTTAAAATAACACTGTACCTAGTTTTGTACCCTACATTTTGTACTTAGCCATGTATAATGTACATTTTCTTATGTCATATAAGAATATTCGTGATTTTTAGAGCATGCATGATAGTCAATCAGACAATTATATCATAATTAACCATTAGTCATTCTCTTACTATTGGTCACCCAATTTGCCATTTTTTGCTCTTATAAATAACATTGACATGAATACTTATGTACAAAAAACTTTTTGCAAATGTATGTAAGGTTTACAATGAATCTGAACATTTTAAGTTTCGTTGATACATATTTGACTCAAATTGTTGGGTTAATGGTGTTCCATCTGGAACCTTCTAATTACTGTGCATCTGCATTCCACCTGAGCTCAAATTCCATCTCTTCTACTTTGATTACTTTCACTCTTCTAAACTTACTGGGTTTTTTAAAGCATTATAAATCACATGTTCTTAGTGTATTGTTTTTGAAATGGATGTGTGTCTAATAAGTTCCAGACGTGGATATTTCACTTCAAGTTAAAGATTTAAGAGTGAAATTCTTTCACTATCAACCTATTACTACGCTGAAACCTCTTTTTCCTTGTAACTAAGTTCATTTATATGTATAGAAGTGGTCCAAAAAAACTAATTGCTGAAGTTTTTCCTCCAGTATGCAGCAAGTATATAAACTCTGTACTCCAAAATTATGTAATATAAATGAACTTGGGGGGGGGGGGGTTGTTTTTCATTTAGGCTAAAGGCCTCTAAATATCACATATTACCATTTTGTTAGCTATTTTCAATTTTTTTTTACTGTGGATATACTGCTAGACCTTTGTCCAGGGAGACAGGAAAGACAGCTCTGTTCAAAGCAGAGTGACCAAGTAGTTCTAAGGTTTCTCCTCTACATAAGTGTAATGACACTTGGATACTCCTTACCAGGAAACCGTTCCATAGTCCGTTCTAAAATTAAACTCCATTTGCCACAATCCTTCCTTTGCTCTCCCAAAATGACTTAGAGAATACCAAGAAGAGGAACAAAACAAATGTATGAATAATGGGAAAAGATCAGTCAGCAGCTGTTCCATGATGGTATTAAAATAGAGAATGTTACCCTCTTTCCTGTGGTTGTATTAGTTCTGATCACCCCCTATACTTTAAACAACCCTCTCTAAATGAAGTCCTTCTAATTACTACACTAGGAATAAGATACCTTCCATTAGGATAGAAAACACAGTTTTAGAATATTTATTGAAAAGGATTTGAGGTTTTAAAAGCTACCATATGTGGCAATCATTATTCTCTAATAATCTTGCTTTTCGCGACAATACCCCAGTGCAGAGGCTTCTCTTCGGGAGTATAGCATTTGAGGCCAGTTGCTAGTCTAATTCAATAGATGCATAGCAATAAACACATGACAACTTGCAGCTGTATCAGCACTAAGCATCAGATTAAAATCTGTTATCAGAGATTGACTCACTGTGATCCTTTAAAAAGAGCTCTAGATGTTTTGTTGTGTCATTTAGATTTCCGAGCTGATACCCAAGATGGCAAATGGATGAATATTTTAAATTTAGCTCTTTTAAGGGACAATTGACTTTGAACAGCTTTTGGAAGCTATATAGCTCTTATGTCTCTTAGGAGCTGAAGTTTAAAATCTGCTACTGATATAAATGAAGAAGGGGGAGTGAAGATGGGAGAAGGAAGAGGAAGAAATTTGTTTTTCTCAATATTTAAAAATCATTTGATCTTGAAAACATCCAGATCCCACTCTCAGGTAGTTATTGCCCAGTATGAAAGGGAAAGTTCTTGTAAATTTGCCCCTTAACTCAGCCCTGCCAGCAATTAACGGGAAATCTTGGTTGTCTCACACCCTAGACTCTAGGCCCCTGAGGCTTGGCTGCTATGTTGGCGAGTCGTGGGCATGTACCTGCGGGGTCAAGGCTCTCCAGCCCTATGTATCCCTATCTTCTGGTCTCCCCCAAATCTCCCTCTCTCCCCCAGACCAAATAGGCCCAAAACCCCACTCATCTTTCTTTGAAGACCTCATCCAGCAGTGGTTAAGAACTGGGGCTTGAGAGTCAAAGGAAGCTAGAGTTGGGTTCTAGAGCCATCGTTCACAAACTGTGTGACGTTGGGCAGGTTCTCATCTCTGGGCCTCAGATTTCTTTCCCAAAATTTGGGATATTTCTCTCCTTGTTTTAAGGATGAAATGATGGACAGTACACAGTGCTTAGCACATTACCATGCCTGGCACAAAGAAGCTTTCAATAGATGGTAGTGATTTGTACCCTTTCTTCTGCCTTAACCCACCTTCTGCCTGCTGCACTCAGTTCCTCGTTCTCCTGTGGCCAGCTGTCTCCAGCCTCTAGCCTCAGCAGCGCTGTTTGCTGTTACTTGTACCATCTTCCCTTTAAATTCCCTCTTTGTTCTCTTATCTGCCTGTTAAACTACTCTTTCATGCAACCCAAACCTTACTATCTTGACAATGAAAGTGTAAATTGATAGGACTTCTTTGAAGGGGAATTTTCACTAAACAATCAAAATTTAAATGCAACAACCTATAAATCCAGGAATTCTAGGAATGTACCCTACCGAAGTCTTCACACTTGGGCAAAAAGGGAATGTATACAAAGATACTCTCTGTAATAGTAATAGATAAGCACTAGTATAAACATTTTGATTTATCCCTACAATGCAATATATGGGGCACTGAAAAGAAGTGAGTAGCTCTCTATGTATTGATTTCCAAAGTATATTCTTAAATGGAAAAAAAAAATCAAGATATGAAAAACTGAGAAGATGCTTTCATTTGCCTAAAAATAAGAGAAAGAGGAATGATACATTTATATGAATAAATGGTCATGGTTGCCTCTGATCTGCCACATGACTGGTTTCCCTGGAAAACTAAAAGCATCTAGAAGGTAGGATCGGTATAATGTTCATTTTTATGTTCCAAGGATCCAGCACAAGATGACACACACACACACACACACACACACACACACACACACACACTTTTTAAAGAATGAATTGACAGTCTCTTATCACCGTCTCTCCCACCACTGCCCTAATCCTATTCTGGTTGCCCACTGGAGAATTTGAGCTCTGTAGACTCACTTTATAATCTGGGCCCCAGCCTGTACTATCAGACATCCCCATCAAACCCTCTTAAAGCTGCTACACCTTACTTTTCACTGTTTTTGTAGTTGTTGATTTGTCTTCCTTTTTTTTTTTTTTTAAACCCACAGTGTGCTCAAACTCCTTGCCTCTGCACTGCTGTTCTACTAAGGCCCTTTCCTACTTCTCCATCAGCTTAGTTTTCTTCATTCAAGTCACTTCCTCTTTGAAGCCTTCCTGTTTTTCCCCTGCTTTAGTCAGATAAACTTGATGTACCCACAGCATTCTGGTCCAACTTGTAATCTCATCATTTATTGCAATTCCCGTTTCACGTTAGTCCACCTGATGAAAATAAGGACTCTTCACAGATGAAGATTTTTACCTTCTTTATCTTACTCTTCCTAGATTTTATGCCTGGCACATAGCAGGCACTCAATAAATAATTGTTGCATGGATGGATGAATGAGCAAGTTAATAGTAAGTGCTCATGATATTTTGATGGGCTGCACGTAGTGGCCATCTGTTACTTATTTGGGGCAACATACTTGTATGTTGCATGTGTCACATTCACATCTCTGCCTGGCACCTGGAACCAGAAGCTTTTGATGTTGTTTACCACCCTGATGCAGGTAGAGAAACCCAATTACACGTACCCTCTTTAAGGTCCTTAAAGTAAGATTGCCATATCTAACAAACATACACGTTGCCCAGTTAAATTAGAATTTCTAGTAAGCAACAATATTTTTAATGCAGTTATGTCCCAAATATTACTTAACTAAAAAAATTATACATTGTTTATCACGAAGTCTAATTTGACCGGAAGTCCTGTATTTTCTCTGGCATCCTTACTTCAAAGGCTGAATTCCCAAACCCTGTCTTCCCTGTGTGCAGACCCAGCAATTTTCAGAGAATTTTATGAACTATGAACTTTTATCTTCTTTATTAAATAAATGAGCAACCCCAAATCTCCGAACTTCGCTTACTAAATTTTTGACACTTTTTTTTAATACTTTGCTTTCTTGGAAAACTCTTGTATTTTAACCTTCAGTGTTCAATTCTAATTTATAGTAATTTAGCCTCTTAGCCACTTCACAGTAGAATTGGATCTGAGAGGGAGAATCTAGGTGACTCCTTCCATCTGACTTCTCTGTACACAGTATTTTCTTTCCTTCTCTATTCTGTCATATGTCTTAGGTAACAGGAGATATCCCCAGGCACAGTAACGCTCCTCATGCCACTGAAACCCTGCACAGAGCTATTTGGGCTGTAAAATGTCACTTCCCTTAGAGGAAAGGGGGCAGGCATATGACCCAGTGCTGGCACCTGCACTGGCCTAGCTCAGCAGCCATTATGTATTATTACAGATCCGGCTTTCCAGAGAAGACTTTTAAAAGTTAGAAACATCATCTGATCTGAAAGGGGGTATTTTCAGATTTTAGTTTCTTAGTCCTGGTAAATGATCTGGTAGGTGAAACTTGCAGGCATCAATGGCAGCTGCACATATTTTTGTTTCAAAGGCACAGTTCCCATTCCATTGAAACACATTCCCCTGCAGCTTTAAAGTGGGTGACAACTCTACACGACATACCTTTTTGTTACATGTAATTAGTTTTCCATGTGGTTCGGGAAAGTAAGATAATGTCACAAATATCATCCCTTTTTTGACATCCAAACTTGAAAATTACAGACTAAACACTGTCCTAGGTGTCTAAACTCCTGCAAAACATTTGCTTAGTTCTCAAATAGCACAGCTCTGTATACTGAAAAACATGAAAGGGGCCGTCAAAAATTACTAAGAAGTGGTGATTGGAATGTAAGAGAATTTACATTACAGGAAAAAACGAAATGTGTTAAAAGAGCGTTGGAGTGGAGGTGTAAATGTAGATTACATACAGCCGACAAGCATGGAGAAACTGGCTAGGTCTGGGAGTGGAAAATCAATTTGCCAGGGCCATGATAAGACTGGGACATCACCTCCGCATTTCGTGACAAGCCATTCTGAGACCCACAGTAGTGTCTGCAGTCAGAGCCTGAATACAGCAGGAGGGGATGGAGATGCCCCATAGCAGTTTCCAAAACCAAAAAAACGAAACCTGCCACCAAGCAAACCATCAGAGGGAGAACAGAGTGAACGATGATCTTTCATCTTTTGAAATAGACTGAAGAGCCATTTAATGCGTCTAGAGCTGTATTTCGGGAAGACCAATAATTCTTTTTCATTCAGCTGTTTGTAGGATGGCTTGTAGTAAATATTGCTTGGTAAGGGGGATAATTTCGGAGACACGGAGTGTAGTACAATATATCCTAGATGTTTACGTTGCAAATGTATCATTTGTTCTTTCAGAAAAGAAAGCAATAAACTACCACTTAACGTAAATCATAAAAGCTTCTAACATGAAGAAAAGTTCTTTGACAACCAACATGCAGGGAAAATCTCAGGTTATTTACTCTATTTTAAATGCTGATATATAAAGAGAGGATAAATCTGCATGCTGAACCCATCCTGTGGCCTCTTAAACACGTTTATCCTGTTCGGTAATTTATAGTAGGCTATAATTTGTCAATCCATTTGTCAAATAATGAGTTTGCTTTGCTTTCAGAGTCCAACCATTTTTAAACCTGTTGCATAGTCAGTGTGGCTTAATTCATGAAGTTGTTCCTTTTGTTCTGTTCCTGTGTGTTTGGTAGCTCTTTCAGAACTACAGTCAATATATCAGGGTTTTGGTGTTTTCTTTTTTCTTTTCTCGGTTATGAGGAAGCCTATTCATTCCAGCATATTTGCCGAATTATACACTAGTCTAACCCTGGGAATTGACTTCGAACTGAATTTTATTTCCTGTACGAAGGTAAAATAGAGACCATCCTCCCCGCCCCTTCACATTTCGACTAGTGTCCAGAGCTGGAGCTTCGGGCAGGAAATGAGCGGGTGCCTTTAAGAGGAACCCTTGTAATTTTCCACTGCCCCCGCCAGCCCCGCCCACGCGGCAGGCGGCAGGCGCAGCCAAGTACGGCTGCGCAGTGGGCGCTCGCCTCCCGTTGCCTGGATACCGCCTCCTCCACCTCTGGCGCCCGCAGCCCTTTTGTTTCTAAGATGGCTTCCAAGTTTTGTCTTAGTGCTGCGTCAGGAACAAAGCCAGTTGAACACCTTTATCTTAACAGAAAGCAAGAGTTGTATGGCTGGCTTTAAGTGTGTTCTGTGTCAACATTTATTTACCTTGATAACTTGACAGAAATCCTGTGAGCTTGTCTGGATCAGGGAGTGTTTCAGGGTGTGTCAGCCATGGGCTCTTAACCTTTCGTGTCAGGGCTTTAGGCTTCAAAGTTGGTGATACGGTCACTGCTTTTGATAAGAATTCTAGTTTTTCCTGTTAAACTAGCTCAGGGAGACGTCTTTGGAGATTTAAACTGGACTGTGACGTTTAACTATAAAGACCATATAATTATGTGGCGCATCAATTATGTAATAGCCCCTGGCCCTGTTCTCTCCCCTTTAAAAATACCTGTTGATTTTTTTTTTTTGTTTTGCTTGAAAGGTTAGTTTATACCCAGATTACCTTATGGTAATTATAATTATTATAAGATTGTTAAAATTATTATAAGATTGTAAATTCCTCTGGGGATAGGAACTTTTTAAATTCATCTTTGTATCCCAGAAGTGTTTTCTGCCTATAGCAAACCTTCAAGTGATGGTGCTAAATAATACAGATTGACTCTTGAGGTTTTTTTTTTTACTCTGCCGTGCACTGTGCTATGAGATACGTACCCCCATTCTGTGACCCCATACTATCTCCTGTTTTGTAGATGGAGAAACTAAGGCACTAGGAGTTTAAAGAATTGCAAGAAGCACCACAGCTAGTGAATGTAGAGCCGAGATTCAAATCTGGACAGTCAGGACAGCCTGTGCTGCGCTGCCATTGTGCTGTGCGGCGTCTGTAAATACTGCAGAGAGTACGTGATGTCTTCTAATTGCAGCACTCTATGGGAGGAGTGTGAACGTCTTTTTCCCTGACATATGTTCTGCTTGGTTATGAATAGATTTTTCACATTTGTACCCGTCAGGCATTTAGATGCTTGTCGTACTCTGAGCTGAAAGACCCAAACCCAGCCAACCTTGGTGGCAGGTGTTGGGGAAATATAATGAAGAACAAGATATCTTTGCCATCCCTAAAACCTCTTCACGAAAGTGGAAGAGAAAGAAAAACAGTTTTATTGTTGAATAAGCATGAAACCGAAATATGATGTGGGTCACAGGCAACCCACTGAGGGATTTCAAAGACAGAAAGAAATTTCACCCTTATCCATAGCTAAGCAGATCCACCCTAGTACATTCCTGTTCTCAAGATAACAATAGTCCTCAGGTAGGAGGACTTGACAGCACTTGTCACACATAGTTCATCCTAAACTCACCTTGGTGCTTAGTAGCTCTTAATCTCTGTCAGCTAATTAGTTTATCTTACAGGAAAAATGAACCTCTTATTTTTTATAACAGGAGGTGGGTTTGTCTGTGTTAGCTTTAGTTTATCTTAAAGGAAAAAGAACCTCTTATATTTTTTATAACAGGAGGTAGGTTTGCAACTAGAAACTAGGCACCTACCAAAGTTAGACTCCTACTCTCCCACAGAAGCTGGGAAACAGGGATGTTAACTTTCTTGGTGATTACATTTCAAAGAAGTGTATCCCAGGTCATGAAGAAGACATCCCCATCTTTTAAAGCTGGCAAGAGGCTTATTTCGGTTTTGAAAAGGCTTACATCTCAAAGAGGCAGAGAAAAAATTTACAATCACAAATATTCTGAAGTGCATTCTGAAAGAAAGGGAGGGGGTGGTCTCTTTCCCTTTCTGTGCTGGGAAGATGTATTTATTTATTTAGCATTGTATTTACCCTGACACAAGATACAGAGACAACTTAGGCCCGCTCTTCCATCAAAGTGTCTGCTTGCATTCCAAGTTTTCACCTCCCTGGCCCACCCTTGCCACAGACCTAATAGTGAACCAAATAGTAGGAAGCCGTGAGAAGTATATTAGCAAATGCGGAGACATTTTCTATTCTGATTCAAATTCTTACTTCCTGGTTTCTTGGAAATGACATCAAATTTCTAGCAGAGGCTGAGTGAATTTGAGTGCCGCTCCAGACCATGAGAATGTATTAAGAACTGCCAAACGGACGACTGGCTTTGATGTTCTTTTGAGTTCGGTCTTCAATCTTCTGGTCCTTCCGCCTATGGCACAGCCTCAGAGATGCCTGATAGAGAGTCCCTTTCCCCTCCACTGACTCCTGACTGTCAAACACCTACCTTAGCTTCTTTGACAAACGGCGTGAGCTGCTGATAGCCTCCGTACCTTAGTATGTACTGATGATACTAAGCCTGGTCCACCTTCCTCCACAGTTTCTGCTTGCTTGGCTCAACTAGCAAGACAGCTCAGCTTACCTTCCTTCTGGATCCTTCCTTGACCCACCTTCCTACTCACTCATCGCATTCTGATTTCACCTCCCCTAGGCTCCCAGACTACTTGGTAATGTCCTCTATTATGGCACACACACAGATACGTGTGTGTGGTCATGTTTAATATACTAGTCCATAAACATCTTAAAGAGCAAAGATTTTTCTAAACTTTGTATTCCCAGTACCTCACAGCAGGGTACCCAGACCTGAGGTCTCAAAATGGTAACTTACAGGCCTCAGCCAGCCCACCAAACTATTTTGTTTGGCTCTTTGTAAAATTTTGTTTAAAAAAATTTCAGGTCACAGTTTTAAAATCTGGATTTACATATAAATGAGGGTCTTTGACTTCTCTTAAAGAATCAGATATTGGCCATCCTGGGCCTGTTTCCACAGGACAGCAAATACCTGGTGCAGAGAGGGGCCCCTTTGATGGGACACGAGCTTTCTCTCCACTTAACTACAGCCTCTGCCACTCTGTATTGCTTCCCCACTGAGGCTAAGCGTGAGGTCTCATTTATATTGAGTGTGCTTTGGTAATTTTCTTGGAGTAAAGTATTTCTCAGTACCAAAAGAGAGAAAACAAAGACTAAAGCATCTTTCAAGAGTAATGGAGAAAAGCCTATTTCTTGGTGGTAATGAAGAGTTGCCTCTGGGTTTATTAGGAACATAAAATGTGTGTATTTCCATTTTTCTTAAACCCACCAGCTTTTCTTATTATGTTATCCTCCTGGCCTTTATAAATATTTGAGTTTTTGACCCTAAGCATAGTTACTCAAAGGCTGTTTGAGGAAGGGAGGAAAGAAGGAAGGAAAGAAAAACAAGTTCAGCAAATAGGTAAGATTCAAAACTGTTTAATTCAGCCATTTAAAGAGACTTCCCAAATGACCACCTTTAGCCAATCCTTGAATTTCACCCTGAACATCTAATATTTGCTGCATTCTGATTGGGTGTACACATGATAATCAGATTCCTATAGCAACTATCTTATCAAAAATCAGTGAGATAAGTTCATTTTTGTACCCTTTGTCCTTAATGACCCAACAGGCACAGAACGTACACAAAAACAAGAAGAAAAATTCACTTCATGTTGATGGTTTTCTCGAGGACTATCCATAGCACCTTATATATGATAGACAGCATTTGATTGTTGGAACTGAGAACTATTTTGCAAAACTTACAAATGAGGAACTTGTTAGTCCTGTTGCTACCAGTGCTTATATATCAAAACGAGCGCCTAAATAAATATTATCTTTCCTCTCTAAACACCAGCAAAATGAGTAAGCAGTACTGTTGTGTGTCCAAAGGACAAGGATATTGGTGTTCCCTGTCACATACAACCCTCCAAGATAACAAAACCATATTTAAGAAGTTACATAGTTTTTAAATTCCAGAGATTTGTTTACTAGAGTTTCTATTTTCCAGGAAGGGTTTTAAAATATTTCCTTCTAAAGCCTCTTCGCTTAGAGCTGCATTGTTTCAACAAGAATCCCGTCTGGTTCAGTGGAATAGAGAATCTATGGAATGATAACATGGAGTCAAGGCAAAGGGTTCCTTTCTGCTCCAAACATGCTGTGGCATCATGAAATATGACTCCAGTCATCTGTCCCCTTCTCCTTGCTTGGGATTTTATGGTCATTAAACTATTTTGCCTGTTCACATCAGTCCAAACTGTGGAACTGTTAGGGAAGTGATTGGGCGTGAGATCAATTAGGAAAAGCCTCACAAATGGCTTCTGACATACCCTACCCTTAAGAACCCACAGTTTTCCTTTTCGTCCTATTGACAAACAAGTGAAGGGTCTACAACAGGGCTCTCAAGAAGAAGGGGGTGTCAGAGACGTTTACCTTTTTTAAAGAATTCTGTGAAAGAGTTCTGTGTACTGGGAGAAAAAAAACAATCTGCTATGCAAAGTGAGTTTTCTTCAAACTTTTGCAAAGCAAAATTAACCCATCATCCATTAGGAGGGACCTAAAGCCGAGTTAGGTGTTTTGACACCTGGGTTTTGATGAAAAGACTCAGTAAGGATGAAGGGAAGGTGGCTGTTCTGAGAAATGGAAATAAGTCACCTTTCTCAGAGCCTAGAAGCCGCCCAGAAATTTACATTCCGGTCTCAGTTGGAGGACCCAAACCATATTGCACGTAGTAGGGCCGCGTTTATTCTGCTCGTCTCAGGTCATAGTCCTCCAGATGTTTCAAGAGCTCTGCTTTATTGTGGTGTTGGTACAAAGATCACAAAATCTTCAATATTAAGGAAGCTCATTGGCAAATGGATTGATTACATGTGGTGTAAAACAGGCTCATTCAGAGAACTACACATTTCCCTGTGGTTAGAGGTGAGAAACCGAAGCTTTGTTTATTGCCATGTCTCTAAGCATGCTGCAATAATTGTGTCCTGTCTACAAAAATGGAGAAAGACTCCATCTTTGCAGGTTTTCGGTAGCTTCCGAAAGTCTAATGCAAATATGTTGCTACCTGACTATTTTAAGGATACTGACGAAGACAGATACTCAGTGTGCAGTATAGCATAGGTTTGATAGAGAGGGAAATGCTTTTTGTAATTTTGATCCTTTCTAATTCAGAATCTACATGAATTTCCATCCATGAGATAGAGTCACCCTGTAGATCACACAAAACCAGCCAAAGGCAAACCAGTCTCTCCTAGTCTTGCATAAATTTAAAGGCCATGTGAACCGATTGATATCAATTAAAATTAAGGTTCTCTAGTACCATTTTATTAAACACCCTATTTAATCTCCATATCCTGTCCATATTCTCTCTTCTTTCAGTATCAAGTGTCCTCGTCCTGATTTCAAGTTACAGTGACTTGGAATCTATTCAGAGCTGTCATTTACTTTGATGAGGAAAACCCTCTGCTGTGTGCTACCCTCGCTGACTTGAGTTAAAACCTAGGTCCTGAATCCACATAGGCCTTTTTTTTCCATTTCTTTCTATATTTATTTCTTTTTTTCCACATCTTCCTTTTTCAATATTTTCCTTGAAACACCTAAACATGTAGGGAAGTACAAGGAGAAAGAAACAAGACTTCAAAATGTGCTGTGTATGGCACACCTGCAGACGGGTAGGAAAATGCAGTCTGACTCGCAAGCTTTTGGGACTGAGATACATTTGTAAAAAGCAAAAGATCCCATCGTCCAGACCGATCTCCCAGTCCAGTTTCCTAAGGACTGTAAAACTCACTAAAATCAAGGAAGGGCCCCATGTAGGAAAATTTAAGGTGGAGCATGTTTATTCATATGCTGCTTTAGAAACAGGAGCGTGGAAGACATATATGATTGCAATGTATACATGTCTTGCATGGAGCTATGGGGAATATCAAATTTTCCATTGATACCAATCATGAATAATATAAAATCAAGGATTGGATCCACTCAGCCTGGGCTTAGCCAGACTAGACGTTTCAACTACGTTTGCTTCGTTTTATAAGACAGGCACACAAGCTGTACATAAAAGCACCCTCGCTTTAGGTCTCTTGCTGTTTGTAGGCAGTAAATTTCAAGCCTTTGTCCCCACAGACCAACTCAACGCAGTAACCTTGACTACGGTTGCTGCAGAAGCAAACGCACTCGCCAGATTTCCAGTTCTGTATTCAGTTTTCAAAAATTGGTTATGGTGAAAGGGAAAAAAACAATTTTCCTTTGCCTCCGTTATTGACACCAAGAAGCAGTCCTCAGACTGTTCAGAGGGGAAACAATGAGTCATTCATGCTGTCAGCCCAGGTGGTGCATGAATTCCAGACAGAGGCCGCTGAGTTAACCCATGAAGGCCTCCTCTCTGAGCTGAGGCTCCCTGCAGCCTCTGGGAGAAGGCAGGCAGGCGCAGAGCTGGGCTTGTGCTGGAAGGGAAGGTGAAATCCTGTAACCAAGGCTGTAGCTGCAGGGCCAGTCCCTACGGGCCTCTGAGCTGTTTGTCACCGTGTGATTGGCTCCAGGAGAGGGGTGGAGAAGTGAAAACACTCTACCCAGGATATATTTAGTTGAAGTGCAGCTGGGGAAGCGCTTAAACAAGGGAGCTTTTGTCTTCAGGATGAAGTGTTTTTCTTAACTCCACAAGGGTGAAAAACTTAAGCCACATACTGATCCCCCCCCCAACCCCCCTCTACACAGACACACTCGATTTTCTCTTCTTGGGGGACGTTTGGCATTTTCTGGGCTTTGTTCCATAAGAGGAAACCAAGCAGTTTTGATGCAGAGTTGACACAAAAATTTAAAGCACACCTCCATGCTGGAAGACACACATTGTATACATTTACATTCTTGAAATTAATTTTCTGTCAGTTCAAACTGGAAGTTAGATATTTTCCAACATCTTTACTTGGACAAATTTATGGAGTTAAAAACATAATTAAGTTTTATCAACTGACAGAACGCTGTTTCATTTTGGTTGATTCACATTTTTCAGAACGAAAGATTTACTTCTGCACTAAGGGCACAGCTTCTTTGCAACAGATTACTGATGACCCATGTAATGGTCTCTGTTTTCGTCCTCCTTGGAAAACCACTGAGAACTGCCATTCTGTAAATGCTGTATATTAGGGGTGCATTGTCTCCTAGTAAGAAGAGGCACAAGAAACATTTCATATGAAAATCCCATTTGAAGTTATGAACCAAGGGGAAAAATTTCTGGACAACAAGTCCAGGGGTTTGATAATACTAGAAAACCATACAAATTAGTTGGGGTTCTCTAGAGACATAGAAACAATAGGAAGGAAGGAAGGAAGGAAGGAAGGAAGGAAGGAAGGAAGGAAGGAAGGAAGGAAGGAAAGGAAGGAAGGGAGAAAGGAAGGGCAGATGGATGGATGGATGGATGGATGGATGGATGGATGGATGGATGGATGGATTTTAAGGAATTGGCTAATGTGATTATGGCGGCTGTCAAACCCAAAATCTGCAGAGTTGAATGACAGGCTGAAGACCCAATAAGAGCCAATGTTGCAGTTCAGGTCCGAAGGTCATGTGTGGCAGAATTCCCTCCTGCTCAGAGGAAGTCAGTCTTTGTACTATTTATTCGGTCTTTTTACTCATTGCATGAGGCCCACCCCTATTATGGAGGGCAATGTGCTTTACTCAAAGTTCACCAATTTAAATGTTCATCTCATCCACAAATATCCTCACAGAAACATCCAGAATAATGTTTGTTTGACCACATATCCAGGCACTGTGGCCCCATCTGGTTGATACATAAAATTATCACATAGGCTAACACACCCATTTTGAAAAATTCATTTGTTTAATTACAGGTTGCTTACCAGGTCGAAGCTGCTGTGAGGGTATAACAATGGATATGATCCCTGCTTTCCGGGGTCTCTCTCTCTTCCTAGCTCCCTTTCTCCCTCTCCTGTTTCAGTAGGCTTGCCCTGGGAACCCAGGCACAGTACTGTGAGGAAGCCTAGGCCACACAGAGAACCATGTGTGAGGGTTCCAGGCAATAGCCCCCGCCAACACCAACCTCATCTTCTAGACGTGTGAGTGAATCAGCCAGCCCTTAGGAGCTCTTGTCTCCAGCCTTCAGTCTCCAGCTGGACCCAGACACGGTGGAGTAAACCAGGCCCTGTCTCCATTTCTGACCCACAAAAACCATAAGAAATTTTTTAAAAATAAAGATGAAGACTATTTTAAGCCACTAAATGTGGGGGGAATTTGTGATACACTAATAGATAACTAGCGTGGTAAGGTTATAGTTAACTTTATGAGAAACTTCCAAACTCTTTTCCAAAGGGATTTAATCCTTCCGCACTCCTACCAGCAGTGCATGAGGGTTCCAGATGCTCTGTCCTTAGTAACACTTTACATCTGTCATCACGCCTTTCAAATGGTGGCCCTTCTCCTGGGCATGGACTCGGTCCACATTCTGTTGTTCATTTGCATTTTCCTGATGATACCTCACCTACTTTAATCAGAAACGTTTTTACCCACTTACAAAACAACCTTATTTAATGTGACATTTCCTAGGCGCTTGTTCCAAAACCAACTCATCCCTGCCTCTGACCGTTGAGAGCTCATGCCCACATTGCCAATTTTTAAAATAATTGCTACCATAATGGTCTGCATAGTTAATAATTATTCACACTGGGACTTAAGAAGTTAGTTTGCAAGCCCTGGAAGAGTGAGGAATAAAAGCTGTCTACGCACAGATGTGGGACTTCTGATCCCACTACACCACCACCTATTATTAATTGGTTTCAGTTTTATTACCATTGATTGAGAAATGCCACATGTCAGGTATTTTACACGTAGAAGCTCGCTTCCCACGTCACCACGACCAGTTACACGTTGTTATACTCATCCTAGCCCCGAGGAAGAAGAGAGTCCAAGAGCTCAGGAAACTTGGCCATGGCCACACAACTGAATTTGAACCCAAGATCATTTTATTTTATCCCAAACAGGTTGTATCTCACTTCCTTTTAATTTTTATACCAGAGTGTAAGATGATGTTTTGGCCTAAAGTAAACAGTGGCAACTATTCTAGACTGGGAGTTGGGCGACTGGGTTTTACTTCTGGCTCTGTCACTGGTCCTCGTCTTGGGCAAGCCCCTCTCTGGACCCCAGTTTCTCATTATTAAAAATGGAAGGACAGGTGAAGACCTTATCCAGATTAAAAAGCACTATATCCAGGCACTAGTCTCAGCATTTTACATGTGTTAACTTATTTATAGCTCATAAAAACCCTGTGATATACGTATGGTTATTATGCCCTTTTCGCAGGTGACTAGACTAAGGCACAGAGATTAAATAACTTTCCCAAAGTCACAGAACTAGTAAATAACATAGCTGTGATATAAACCCAGATAGTCTAGCCCCAGAATCCATGATCTTACCAAGCAAGGCAACATTTATTGAAGCTTAGGAATGACCTATGACATCATTCGTAATAGTATTCTCTCCCCATCCCCACCCTCCCTCCTACTTTTTGAATAAAAAAACTGAGGCTCAGAACGTGGATCGTGCCCCAAGTCCCACAGCCAGTCCACGCTGGAGCCATCATGGGAAGCGTGACATCGGAGTCTATGGTCAAACGTCCCCAGGTGACAGAGCCCAGGGCGTGTGAGATCACAGCTTGCCGACCACCAGGGCACCTTGCCAAAGGCCCTCCCGGAAACACCCACCTTGACCCCACACGGCCACATCTTCCACTCCAAACTCCAACCTGGCTGTGTTCTGCATTTCTTGTTCTCCTCTGTCACCAAACCAGCTGCCTGGAAATCAGAAATTTGATCTGTAAATACCCAAGGGAATCAGCCCTGGGGCACAGGTGGTGGTGAGGTCAGTGGTGGGGCTTCCAGAACAGCTATTGCACAGGACGGTGGGGTCTCCCCCATAGGTCCTTACTCTCTGGTATAAGCTGGTCTCCAACCCTCCAGGCCCAATGTGGAATTAATAACCTGGGACCCACACGTCAGTCAGAAAAGGCAGCTGGGGCAGCCTGAACGCTATGGTTGTGATGCTGTTGCTTTGAGAGTCTGGTTTGGTTTCTAATCCTTTTTCTAGATAAGTATATTTTTAATAGAAAACATACACGGGATAAAAAGTCAACACAAAAGCATATTGTGTGTAATGAAAAAGACTTCATCTTACCCCCGTCCCTCTCCCCAGCACCTGAGACAAATTCTTTCTTTTATTCAGCCGAAGATATTCTTGCATATATAACCATAGAGGTATATATTTTTAACCGTACAAATGGACACAAGTTATACACTGTTCTGTGGCTTCCCTTTGATTTCTAATTAATAATGTAGCTCGGAAATTATCACTTGTCGATACCTAAAAAGCTGTCTTGCTTTTTGAAAGGGGCTGCCTGCATTTCTGGTGCTGGGCTGTGTCATAATTTATCTCACCAGTCCCTGACGATGACTGTTTAGGCTGTTTCTAACCGGAAGCTCTGACAAGCCCTGAGTCTGCTTGTGTTGTTGCTGCAGTGCTGTGTAGGCCCTTCTGAGATCTCTCATGTCACGTGTGTGGGGCAGAGGGAGGGAGCAGAGTTTGGGGCATGCCCCCGCCTTCCCAGCCAGCAAGACATAGATTACTGCTGGAGTTTCCCTTAGATGGCTGTAGTCAGAAGAGAATTCATGGCTCCTCGGAGGTACAGATCGGAAAAAGCGTCCAGACAGCCTCTCAGCTGATCACTGAAATCTGGTAGCAGCAGCAATGAAAAAACACACCACGAGCTTTGCCAAATATGCCACTGTCATCTTTTCCAGCAGGACCTCCAGTCCCAAGGACTGGACTGGTTCTGTGACTCATGCAGCTGGAGGCACCACTGCCTGTCATTTAGGGCCATGTGGACCAACAGATAGAAAACGAACAAGATGGGGTTTTCTAAGGTGTGAAAAGACCTGGGTGACTTCATTTAGCTCAGTTCTCACATTCTCTTCTCTGAGAGCAAAGCTTTTGGTGAGGCTAGTGGTTCCTCCTGGAAAAGCCAATAGCCGAATGTCTGCCTCTGCTCAGCTTTGTCTGAAGATGCCTCGCTTGACTGCCAGCCCTGGGGGAGCCCCTCAGGGATTCCCCTCCCAAAAGAGGCGCCTAATGCTGAGAAACACCCCACCCCCACCCCCACCCCAAAATTCACTCTGTCAGGATGGATGAGAAACCTTTTTCTTACTGAGGCCATTGTTCCAGGCTTCCTCATAACAAAAATTAGTTGAAAGCGACAAATACAAAGTTACTGATTTACCCCCTCACGTTTTATTGTGTAAAGCCCCAAACACACAGAAAAGTTGGAGGAATTATGCAGTGGACCCTTCTCTACGTACGCTTAGATTCTATAATGAACATTTTCCTAGATTTGCTTAACTTATAATATATTCTTTCATCTCTTCAAGCCACCGGTGTTTGAGGCTTTCTAAAAGCCTGGCTTAAATATTCCATTTCTTTGCTTTTAAAACTTCAGAACAGGAAACTTAACACCTTGTTTAATGAATACAGAATAATTTAGTTCTGTTCCAAATTAAGCTAGTAGGGAGCAAAGACAGAAAGAAAGTTAGAGAATGTGGCCTCTGGAAGGCAGAGAGAGGGTGAGAGAGATAAGACTGAGAGAGATAAGACGGGGAGAGGAAGGAAGGATGTGAAGACACAGGAAAAGAGTCTCAGGAAAAGAGTCTCGGGGTTTGAAAATGAGGTGGGTCGGGTTTTGTACTCAGGCGGCAGCTGCTGTGTGGTTAAGCCCGCTTCAGGGGCCCAGACCAGTTCCCAGCACTGAGCACAGCCTCTTGACTTCCCCCTGTCACTGTCAAATCAGCCACATGAGCCATCCCAGGACAGTGGAGCCAAGACTTCCTGGCCAGGGGGGTCCAGCTCCACAGACAGCTGTAAAAAGAAGATCTGGGATTGAAACCAGCCTTGAGCCCCACCCCTGTTAGTACTTCCGACACAGAAGACCTTGGACGTTTGTTTAACTTCTCTGAGCTGCTATCGTCTCACCCATAACACGGGCTTATTAAGAATATACACCTCATGTCGTTGTTGGAGAGAAAAACTGAGATGAATGCATATCTGTAATAACAGGTGGGATGGATGTACTGAATGCCAGAAGACTGCTGGCTTTATCTCGCCCCATCTTCCTAACAGTTCTTATTCTTGGCGTCGTGGAGGTGGACATTATCACTGGCATCATTTTAGAAATGTAGAACTGAAACTCAGAGTGGGGAAGTCAGTTCTGCAGGTGGCCCAGCTGGCAGTGGTGGACTAGGCCAGAGCCCCTTGCCTGCAGAGCCCACATGCCATGTTTCCTTCAGCACTGTGCCTGGTACTCACCCTGTAAAATGTGACTAAACAGGCCGGCTGCAGAGGGCTCTTGCAAGGTCAAAATGGGACAGCCCATGTGTAAGTGCCCTATAGTACCTCCCAGGCCCTTAAGGACTTTTACTGAATGACCAGACACATGTCGATGAGCTCATTTAATACTTGTCATATCCTTTAGCTGCTTCTCTAATCAGTACCTTTACAGAAGCTTCCCTCTGATAGATAACGACGGTGAAAAATCTCCCTCGTCCTGGACCATACAAACGTCAGGTTTAATGAACAGATTACAAGGGAGTTGATCTGCTTTGTGTTCTGACCTCATTTATGTTACAGCAACCTTGAATCTATTATATTTCTGGCCTATGCTCAAACCACAGGGGAGCTGATTATAAATGCCAGGGTCTAGGAAAAGCCCTTCCTTCTCTTGACTGTATTGGATATCTCCAGTGTGCCAAGGGCAACACAATACCCACGCTACCCCAGAGAACAGAACTGGGTGCCTCTGGGCCCTCCTTGCCTTGGCTGACGTCTCTCCATGGACCGGTTGCCATGGCATGTTTTGCATGGTGGTTTTCCTCCTTTTGTGATAAACTTCCCTTTTATAACTCGTAAAATAATAACCCTATGAATTTGTCTCTAACTTCAAAGAAGAAGATATATATATAGAATAGAGAGATCATATACGGAAAAGTACTTTGAAACTTTCCTCAAAATTTCAGTACACATGCAAGATTTTGAAAATAACTTCAGTAGCCAAAAGGCGGAAGCAACCCAAGTGTCCACGGATGAGTGAAAGGATAAATAAAATGTGGTCTATACGTACAATGGGACATTATCCAGCCTAAAAATGGAAGGAAATTCTGACACATGCTGTAACATAACATAGATGAACCTCAGGACATTATGCTAAGTGAAATAAGCCAGACACAAAAAGACTCATACTATACGATTCTACTTATACGGTACCTAGATATAAGTACTATAAATAGGAGGCACCTAGGGTAGTCAGATTCAGAGACAGAAACAAGAATGGTGGTTGCCGGGGACTGGAGGGAAGGAGAAATGGGAAGTTATTGTTTAAGGAGCACAGATTTCAGCACTACAAGATGTTCTGGGGATGGATGGTGGTAATACTTTCACCAAACTATACATCCCAAACTGGTTAAGATGGTAACTTTTATGTCATGTGTATTCTACCACAATTAAAAGTAATTAATTGAAATATCAGTTATTTGATTTATGATGGTGGTTTTCTCTCAATTCTACCTTAGCCAGTGAAGAGGACATTGTATTTTTCACTTTCCGTAAGATCCATGGTGGGAGCTAGGAAAGAGGCATGTTGCCATGACCGCGACAAAGTGTGGGGCTTAAAGCCGGAAGTTAGGAGGACCCTTAGATGCAGCGGTGGCCCAAAGGTGGTTTCCATGGCACCCTGGACTGCTCTTCCCTGGAGTGAGAGGACACAGCAGTTTGGGGGACCCAGTGAAGGATGCCTAATGGAGGAGTCTTAAGACTGACGAGGGTTTGGAATGGCAGATGTCATCTGGGAGAGTTTGGGATTAGAGCGCTGTCCTGTGTGAAGCGAGGAGCTTGACGCTGCATTGGGACCTATGTCTGGGCTCCTCCCTCTCACGTACTGTCAGCGCCAACAAGGAAATAACTCAACCCACAAACTTCTGCTGTTAGACAAGACCATACTAGCCCAGTCCATCAATTCCCAGGGATGTGGGATGTTTCAAGAGAGCAGAAAATTCCAAGTTGAGTATTTACAATTCACCTCCGTAATGGTAAATACACTGTGTTACCATTGCTTTTTTTATCTACTTATTTTTTTGGTGATGATTGTTTAAAATATCAGCCAGTCCCTACAGTATAATTTCTTTTTTATCATGGTATACTATATCTCTTTTCAGCTTTTCATTTCCAGGATAAACTAATCCAGTATTTTTTCTGTTTGTTTTTTTTTAAAGGCCTATCCTTTAGCATGTCATTATGACTGGTTGTAATTTCCACTCCTATGTGTTCGGAATTGATGTAAAGGAGTTAAAAGCTTTCCATGCCCTTCATTACCTGTTTCCCAAAGGTGAAATTTAACTTAATGGTACAGCAACAATTCTGCAAATCATGTCCCACAGGCTGATTTCCCTTTACACGTTTACCCTGATTGATGGAACCACAGCTAACAGATGTCCTTCTGGCTGACTGTTGAAAAATTTCCCGTCCACCATGGAAAGGAGTGGGAATCATTGTAGTCCGGTTCTAGTCCTGCCCTATCCCTTCATAGCTGCACAGACTTGTCCCTTTTTCATCTGTAAATGAGAGATAAAAATACCACTTTGGGATTGTAAAGAGGAAGAAAGGAAATGACATCTATAAATGTTAACTTCTGCCTTTTCCCCTTTGCTACTCTCATTCTTTTTTATTCACTGTGAAATGAGAATTTCTTTGTCTTTTGTCTTTTTCCTTTCTTTTCGACTCCTTTTCCATTCCTCTTCTATTTCTTCTTTCTCCTTTTTTTTCTTTCTTCTTCCTCTTACCAAAGGGAACACCACTGAGGTCACCGTGAATACAGAACACTGTCCCCTGCCCTCAATGACAAGGCATACCCTCTAGAGCTTACTGGGCTGCCTATCCTGATTTCCGGCCTCAGTCTGGCACCGGGCAACTTGTCAGCTAGTGCGCTGGCATCTGCATACATGATCGGCTACTGTTATGTGCATCTCAGTTTTTATTTTCTCTTTTAGTAAAATCTTCCAATTTCCCACCATCCCACCAAAGCCTAACTGCATTACAGTGGATCTGTGGGTTTCCTTTCGCTGTGGAATTTTGCAGCAAAGCAAAGCAGCAGGGAGAACCTTGCTCCCTACTTTTCTCACTGAGCGTGGTCTTCACTCACTAGTGAATGGACCTTATTTACATCTCTGCCTCCAATTCTATGCTTCCTTGTTGGACCAGCCTTTTCTGTTGGCCTTTTCACCAATAGTGCTTCGTTCAACATCAAACTAAATCCATCTGTGAATTTCAGAAACAAAGACAGATCCTTTGTTCAAAAGTTCCTTCCTTTTCTTCCTCAAGCTTGTCCCTGCTTTGTACTTTGTATTGAATAGTGGCTGCCCCTTCTGAAACCGTCTGGAACTGTCTTATGCTATGCAACGCAGAAAATGCACTTTCTCATAATCGGCAGTTGCTGGCAGAGCAAAAAGAAAGAAAAAACAAAGGCTGCATTTCAGGAACTTCATTTAGTGAAATACACTTCCTTTTGGTAGTTTTCCAGCTAATTTCTTCAGCCAGCAATGAAAGAAAATGGCTATGGGTGTTTTGTGTGTGTGTGTGTGTGTGTGTGTGTGTGTGTGTGTGTGTGTAAGAGTTGGTGAAAGGAATAAATATACTAAATCAGGTGCCAATTTCAACTGACGATGTCATTCATTATGGAAGTGTAAAAAAGGGATAAATTCACTGGTGAACACAACTTATTGCCATAACAACTTTGTTCTCTGTTTCCGTATGGAGGAGAATAAAGAAAAAAACAAACTACATTTGATGATAAAGGAGTTTCTGTAGATTACAAATGCCTAACAGTGTTTAGTGGAACAGACCTAATCTTTTGCAAATGCATAATCCCTATATTAAAATTTTATTTTTGGTAATAATTTAAACCTTGAGATTATATGTTTCCTTACTTGCTTTTGAGGTCTTTAAATCAATTTAACTGTTAAGACTATAGGTGTATGTATACATAAGAATTAAAAGGGAATTTTGCATTTCTCTACAGAGGGTGCCAAAAAAAATGTATATACATTGTAAGAAAGGAAAAAACAGTATTAAAATTGTAATACTCAATATATACCGATAACAAAAGATTAATACAAGTCATGTGTATACATTTTTTTGGCAGCCCCTGGTATATAGTTTCATCAACGAATTCTATCAATTATCTTGTTTTTCCCCATTTGCAGATTAGCAAATTATGATATAAAAGATAAGTGATATGCTCTTTTTTTTTTTTAGTGATATGCTTTAAAACACACATGTCGGCATTAAAGCAATACGCAGAGTCATTAATTTTAACTTCTACTTCCAGGGTGTTTGAGCAGCAAACTACATTATTTTCCATTCAACAAGTATTTTTGAATACTCATTATGTGTCAAAACTGTGTTAAGCACCATGGGAGAATAGGAAGAAATAGAAAATAGTCTCTTCCCTTGAAGAGCTTTCCACATTCAGGAAGATGAGACACCCATGAAATCACTGGAAAACAACTCAGGACATCTCTATAAAAAATAAGATTAGACACACACCACACATTTTCAAAGATTCACAAAATCCATGTATGTGTTTAAAAAATTCAAGATGGTACAGAAGAGTAGAGTGAAAAGTAATTCTACCCTTCACTCAAGCTCCTTTCCCAAAGGCAATCTCTGTTACAAGTTCCTTGTATAGCTTTCCAGTGATGGTATAAGCATATATAAGCTTATGAATAGTCATATACATCTATTTATTTATACAAATTCTTGATTAGTTGCTCATCGAGAGCAACTAATCATTGTTTCTCAGTCTTAGGAAATGATCACATAGTAGATAATTAATATCTGAATGACTAAATGAATGACCAAATCCCCTTTGGTTAAACATTTCAATTTCTCACTACTTTAAATAATGCTGCATGAAACATTTTTGTGATTCAAGTTTTCTTTAAATAGATTCCCAGAAGAGAAATTACTAGGTCAAGGATTTTAGGTATTGCCAAATTGCTTTCCAATAGGTTATTTACTCCCATCAGCCCCAACATGGGTAGTTTCATTTTTTTCCATCTTTGCTAATTTGATGGGTGGAAAATCTCATTGTTGCTTCCATTTCCATTTCTTTGAATTGCACTGTACATTTTTTCAAATGTTTGCCAGCCATTTATATAACCTGTTTTAAAGAACTGTCTGGTAGAATCTTTGCACGTTTATCTACTGGGGTTTTTCTTACTGAATGCTATGACCTCTTGAAATATTAAGACTATTAATTGTTTCATATTATAATAAATAGTTCCCCTCATCTAGTGTTTGCCTTTTGAGTTTTGATTTAATTAGCTTATTTTTGGCCCAAAAGGTATACATTTCTTTTTTATCTGCTCAGTTCTCTCCATTGAGTCATCCATAATTCATTTCATTGCCTCCTTATTGCATCTTCTCCAGCACTGTGTAGAAAAGTCCACCTTATGCTTATAGCCTGTCAACAGGGGACTTTTCTAAGTGTTTACTAGTAGAGGTAGGTTGAGAATTCATTCCGTCTTTGGATCTGAGGTATGTGGATTTAAGAAAACATGTTAGACCGCCTTCTGGAAAGGACTTTGTCTTTCTGGTGAACTCCCAAGTGGGGAGCATTATCTGGAGTTATCAAATGCCATGATGTTATGGTTTGAATAGTGCCCTGACCACCCCTAAATTCTTATATTGAAATCCTAACCGCAGCCCCTCAGAATGTGACCTTATTTGGAAACGGGGTTGTTGCAGATGTAATTAGCTAAGATGAGGTCACACTGGAGTAGGGTGGGCCTCTAATCCCATGTGACTGGTGTCCTTAGAATAAGAAACTTGCACATACACGTTGCACACAGGAGCGTGCCATGTATAGGTGATGGCCAAGAGCAGGGCGATGCTTCCATAAGCTAAGAAACACCAAAGATTGCCAGGAACAATCCCCTCACCCCCAGAAGCTAGGAGAGAAGCCTGGAACAGATTCTTCCTCACAGCCCTCGCAAGGAAACAACCCTGCCATCCTTGTGATCTCAGACTTCTCACCTGCATAACTGTGGGAGAGAAAAATGTTTGTTGTTAAGCCACCCAGTATGTGGTACTTTGGTACAGCAGCCCTGGGAAACTAACACAACATGGACGCATGTGGTCCTTTTGTTTGTTTTTAATGAAGAAAAAGTTCTTGGAAATTGATTCAACTTCTCATTCTAAGGGAGAACAACGAAAATGATGGTATGAAAACTCAGACACTAAGTGTATACTTATCCTGTAAAGAAACCAACAGGTTTCTCAATGAGATCATTTGAAGGGGCACATTATTTTCCATTTATCCATTCACCAAGTGAAGGAATTTAGACTGCCCACAGAAACTCTCAGACTCTGACTTAGAATTACCATCTAGGATTGGTCGTGGACCCGTGCCCCAGAGTTGGGCTAATAATGTGCTTCCAGCCTCAGTGAAAACCTGGAACACTGGCAAGTCAAAGCCAGTCCTCCAACTGTAAGCGGAGATGCTTACAGGTGTTTCCCAATTTCCTGAACAGCCATAATTAACATTCTCATAATGACTAAATGAACCACAAAATCTGAAGTGCCTCATGCACTCTAAAAATGCAAATACACGATAGCCCAACAAACAAATGTAAATGTCCTTACTGCCCTTGAACTGTACATTTAAAAATGATTAAGGTGGTACATTTTTTGTTACATATAGTTTACCACAATTTTTTTTTTTAATGATTTTTATTGGGGAAGGGGAACAGGACTTTATTGGGGAACAGTGTGTACTTCCAGGACTTTTTTCCAAGTCAAATTGTTCTTTCAATATTAGTTGTGGAGGGCGCAGCTCAGCTCCAGGTCCAGTTGCCATTGCTAGTTGCAGGGGACGCAGTCCACCATCCCTTGGATCAAATCGGCAACCTTGTGGTTGAGAGCCTGCATTCCAACCAACTGAGCCATCTGGGAGCTCAGCAGCAGCTCAGCTCAAGGTGCTGTGTTCAATCTTAGTTGCAGGGGACAGAGCCCACCATCCCTTGCGGGACTCGAGGAATTGAACTTGCAACCTTGTGGTTGAGAGCCCACTGGCCCATGTGGGAATCGAACCAGCAGCCTTCGGAGTTAGGAGCATGGAGCTATAACCGCCTTAGCCACGGGGCCGGCCCAGTTTACCACAATTTTTAAAAAGCATATCCAATTTCATACAGAGCAGTTCTGGCATATATGGATTGTAGTATATCACAGACATATTTTCCTCATCTAAGTAATCTTTGGGGGAAGTGTTCTACTCTGGTTTGCTAGACCCTTCAAGCTCATCCGCGAAAATGATTTCTCTACAGTCCAGTTACCACTCGAAAGCATGATCATGAAGGTCAGGTCACCCTTTGTACCATTCTGGTTCATAGACAGCCTCAGCGCTCACAAAATAGCACCCTGAACGTCCAATTGCCCAAATACATATGGGAGTCAAGTTCTTCCTAATTGGGGCCTTGGGAGTAACCCCAGGTTCTTCCCAGTCACGGAAGCATTTTCTCCTTTCAGAGCCAGAGAGATGCACTTCCATCCTCAGCCCTTTACTGTTGTAAATCTCGCCATCTTGGTATGTCCACCCTTTTGACTCTTCATGATAGCCTGCTTCTTCTAAAGAGTGTCTTCTCAGGCCTGAGGCTGTCGGTTCTCAGCACCACAGTTTCTGTCCCACGGGGAAGCTGGTCAACTCCCCACCAGAACTTCTTCTATTCTACTTTCTCCTCAGGTATTAAAACCCTACCTCTGCCCTCAGCAACCAGCACCAAACAGGCCTTTCTGGTCTCCAGGGCTCTCTTCTGCTTCCTCCTTGGAGGCAAGGTCAGCTATAGATCATAGTCCCGCGCTCGTGGTCTGTATCTGTAATACTTACAACGAAATATTAGACCAAACCAATTTGAGAATTCCTTAATTGTTCTGTAATGCGATTGAGGGGAAAGAAGGGTTCAAGGGCTCTGTTAAGTAGCTTTCTTTCCTAAGCTTTATTTTATATAATAGTTGGATATGAAGCAAATCCCTTCCCCTTTTATCATTTATTTAAATAAGTAGCCTGCACTGGAGAGTTCTGGTGAAGAAGGGGTTAAGATTGCAGCCTGGAGGCATTTCAGTACAGCACTAACATCTCGCCTGTGGAGTTCAATTCTTACCCAACCTTGCAGTTTTTCCTTCTCACCTTCAGGCTTCCCCTTGCTTCTCTTGTATCTCCTTGCTGAGCAACATTCTTGCCTGTAGCCCTGCCCTTATTTCCTGGACTTTCCGTTTCTTCAGATTTTTGAGCACGATGGAAAATTATCAGCAACTAGAATTCTGCCCCTCTCTTCTTTTTCATAGTTTGAAACCATGATTAATGGAGCTAGCTAATGCCATCGACTTCACCCTTAAATGTGGTCATGTCACCCATAATGCTTTCTGCCCTCCAAGCTTGAGGCTTCAGGTGATGGAACAGACTCCCCTACTTGATCGATTGTGTTAATTTTTAAATGCTATATGCTGCACTCAGTACAGTCTCCCATAGCTTTTGAGCAAAGCCGGTTATCTATTATATAGCTTGCTGGTTTTATCCCTCTGTGTCAAGCTAGCTTTGTGTTCCTCGATGCTTCTTTTAATTCCCATTTGAATAGCTGTTATGTCAACATATAGCTTTAAAAAGTATTATTTTTTTCAAAAGCGTGGTGTAGGGGGACTGATAACAGCCCAGCTACTCTCTACAGAGTTCTACCTCTGTTTCTCTGGGTCCTCACAGCTCAGGGTAAGTTCTTTTTTCCAGAAACTCCCTTAGGCAATCCCCACCCACTCTGAACTTGCAATTTCTGGGTCTCACAGAATCATTGTCATTTGTCCCCAAGTAGATACTTAATCATATTCTGTTTTGTGTTAGCCACAGTCGTTTCATAAAATGCCAATTTTGCCGCCTGACTTACATGGCAGATTCTCCGGGACAAGGTCCTTAGCACCCGTTATTGATGTTGTGTTCTAAATGCTCCTGCACAGTGGGGGCACTGCCTTGGTGGCCTTGAAAGGAAAGCAGGAAGGGCTGAGGGGCCAGGAAGGATGGAACACCTGCCCTCAAAGTGTTCAAAGTCTAATTGGGATAAGCACGGTAACGTAATTTATAGTCGTAAGCTACGTGGAGGTGCTCTGGTTAGGACTCAAAAAAAGGATTTATTGAAAGACTGTGAGGGACAACACATGATCAAAGGAAGTCTCAAGGGCCAGATTTCAAAACGTGAACTAGGAGGCTTGGGGAGTGTGTCGAACCATCTCCTGAGAACATTGTTTCTGGAAGGAATCAGTCACAGCTCTTCTCAGTCTTTTTGAGTCTCTGCTCAAGATTCAGCTGAGAGGGAGTTCCAGTTCTACTGTGGCAGAGTAAGTGCCTAATAGACTGGCCCTGCCACAGATACACAACTGCAAATAATGTCCAAAATGCCAAAGATGTCTCTTGAGAGTGAACAAAAACAGGCAGAATTTAAAGGGGAGTCAGCATTTGGAGAAAGAAACAGACTCAAAGTGAGTTTCCTTTTTAAGGGCTTTTGGCCTGGGAAAGGGCTGTAGTCATTGTGTGACATAGGGTGGCTTCAATTCCAGTAGAAGAACACCTGTCTCTCTTTTTCCTTTTGTTTTTTTTTGACCTAAGCAACCAAGGGACATGTCCCAGGGCAAGTATGGCCATCAGAAAATGAAGGAGGAATCTCAGAGCAGTAGGAACCAGAGAAGAAGAGAGTCATATTTTTTTTGAATAATTTTTTTATTGGTTTCAGGTGTACAAAACAACATAATGATTAGACATTTACACCCCTCATGGATAACCTCCCCAAGTCTACTACCCCTGTGACATCGTACATAGCTATTACAACACCATTGACTGTATTCCCTATGCTGTATTTTACATCCTGTGACTATATATACGGGTGTGTGTGTGTGTGTGTGTGTGTGTAGATATATATACAATTATAGTTGACATTCAATATTATTTTATGTTAGTTTCAGTGCAGTAGTTAGGCATTTATATAATCTATGAAATGATCACCCTGATAAGTCTAGTACCCATCTGACACCCTACATAGTCTTTACAACATTATTGATTATATTCCCTATACTTTATTTCATATCCCCGTGACTATTTTGTGACTACCCATTTGTACTTTCTAAACCCTTCATCTTCTCACCCATCCCCCAACTCCCCTCCCATCTGGCAACCATCAGTTTTTTTCTCTTTATGAGTCTATTTCTGTTTTGTTTGCTTGTTTATTCTGTTCTTTAGATTCCACATATAAGTGAGATCATATGGTATTTGTCTTTTCTTAGTCTGACTTGTTTCACTTAGCATAATATTCTCTAGGTCCATCCATGTTGTTGTACATGGTAAGATTTCATTCTTTTTTATGGCAGAGTAATACTCCATTGTATAAATGTACCACAATTTCTTTATCTAATTGTCTATTGATGGGCATTTTGACTGTTTCTATATCTTGGCTATTTTGAGAAGCACTGCAGTAAACACAGGGGTGCACATATTTTTTTCAAATTAGTATTTTGGTTTTCTTTAGATAAGTACCCAGGAGTGGAATTGCTGTGTCATAAGGTAGTTCTATTTTTAATTTTTTGAGAAACCTCCATACTGTTTTCCATAGTGGTTATACCAATTTGCATTCCCACCAACAGTGCAAGAGGGTTCCCTTTTCTCCACATCCTCACCAACACTTGTTGTTTGTTGATTTATTGATGATGGCCATTCTGACAGGTGTGAGGTGTTATCTCATTGTGGTTTTCATTTGCTTTCTCTGATGATTAGTGACGTTGAGAATCTTTTCATATGTCTGTTGGCCATCTGTATGTCCTCTTTGGAGAAATGTCTCTTTATGTCCTGAGAGAGTCATATTCTTTATTGTAGAGGAGGTTCAGAACCCCTGTGGGGTCAGATACCAGGGAATGGCCAGTGCCAGTTGGATCCTAAAGCTGATGACACCAAGGTCTTTGGGCTTGTTGCTGTCCTGCCTCTACCCACTCGCTTCCTTGTGCCCACACCTAGTAAGGAGAAAACACATGTGACGGAGTCATTCCATTGCACACTGAAACAATAAGAGCCCAAGTAGAGTACCAAGGAGTTCTCAGGATGGAGATACTTCTGGTTGGCGGGTCAGGGCTATTGCATAACATGCCAGCATTCCACGGACTCTGTCAGAGTGCCAGGGGCAAGATCTGTTTTTGATCACCAACATGCAGGGTGTGCCCGACTTTTAAGGAGCTCTAATAAATGGAAACCTGTATTTATATTAAAAGCACATTCAGTTGTAATGTGTTACTTTGGCTAAATCATGTTGAAGCTCATTTCAGATCAAGTTCCCCTAATCTGTTCAATGGAATTGGATTTACAGTTGGTGAGGGTTTCGGTGGCCTGTTGCGTAGTTTTAGGGGAACAAATCTTCCGTAAGCTGTTATTTGAGCATCTACAACTGTGCAGTGGCAAACAAAGTCTTAAGTCAAGGCCTCTACCTCCAGTGAAGCTGCTTAGGGACGTGCGATCCATATACCAACAGACAAATATTAACTTATGATAAGAGTGAATTAAATACTGAGTAGCATAACCAGTAACTCATAAAAATTCCAAGGAGGGAAAGCAGTCACTTTGAAAGAGAGAAAACAGATCAGTTTGCATAAACAGGCATACTCTAATTCATCTTAGTGTGATGTTCCTTATAATAAAATCTAGAATATCTTTGTTAGGACACTTAGGAAACTAGTTACACTAACTGCTTTCAGAGAAGCGTGTGGGGTGGATATGAAAGGCTTTTCATTGTATACCCTTCAGCGCCTTTTGAATTTTGAACCAAGTGTCAACTATTTAAAAAAAATTTTTTTAATCAAAAGATAAAATACATGTGTGTTGCAAAAAAAAAAAAAAAGATATAGGAACAAATGTTTTAAGAACACTACAATCATCACAAGATGCTCCATCAAAGAATAAGCAACCAAGCAAACTTGCACAATTTTTAAAGAAACAGGCTTATTACGCACAATTGACACATGATAATCTGTACTTTTAAAGTGTACAATCTGATAAGTGTTGACATGCATTTACATTTGTGAAATCATAAGCACAATAAAGATAACAAACATATTCATTAAGTTTGAAAGTTTCTTCATGCCCTTTCAAATCACTACCTCACACCTCTCCCCACCCTCTCTCCCAATCCCAGGCAACCAAAGCACTGGTCATTTTTCCATTAGTGTACATTTTCTGAAATTTTGCATAAATGGAATCATATAGTATGTACTCTTTTGTCTGGCTTCTTTCACTCAAGCAAAATTATTGTTGAGATTTGTCCATGTTGCATGTATCAAATAGCTCATTCTTTAAAAATTGTTGCATAGTATTCCATTTTATAGATATATTTACCAATTGGGTGAATACCTAGGAGCAGTCATATCCTAAGTACATTTAACTGTGCAAGAAACGACCAAACTTTTCCAAAGTGGCTGTACCATTTTTCATTTTCATCAACAGAGTATGAATGAGAGGCCTAATTGTTCCATATCTTCAACTACCTGGCAGGGTCTTTTTAATTCTCCTCTTTCTATGTGTGCAGTGATATCTCACTATGGTTTTAATTTGGATTTCCCCAGTGACTAACAATACTGAGCATCTTTTCATGTGTTTATTTGTCATCTGGATATCTTCCTCGGTGAGCTCTCTAACAATTCTGCCCATAAAAAAAATTGGGTTATTTGCTTACTATTATTGAATGTTGAGAGTTCATTACATATTCCAGATATAAGTCCTGTATCAGATGTATGATTTGTAAATATTTTGGCTTGTGTTTTCATTTTCTTAATAGTTTCGAAGAAGAGATTTTTAATATTTATGAAGTTCTTAATAGTTTTTCTTTTATGGGTCATGCTGTCTTCTGGTACTTTGCCCTGCTAACTCTGGCCACCTTGCCCTCCCTGGATTTCCAGCTTCATCTCAATTCAGGGAAATTGCTGGACTCTGCCTGAGTTACCCCCACCCAGGCTCCACCCAACTGAAAACTGGAAGTAAGCTGGGGCAATGGTAGTTTGTTTTCAGTACTCAAACCTCATTTGTTTCCGGTTCTCAAAAATCATGGTCCTTTGTTGCCTGATGTCTAATGTCTTAAAAACCTTTGTTTCTTGTATTTGGTATGTTTTGATTTGTTCCTGGGAAACGTTTAAATCTGGTTCCTCATACTCCATCTTGGTTGTGAAGCACACATTCCCTTACACTTCTTTTGAAATTTAATAAAATTAGAATTTCTCGAGTAAAAGGGAAAGAGCATTTCTAATGAAAGGTGTGCTCATGGAAAACAGTCTGCTTCAAGATGAAAATCTGAGTTCAGATGCTAAGGCCAAACATGAGAAAAGATGCACTCTTACCTTGAATTGCTTGAACAGGTTGCAGGGGTCTGTGAACCTCCAAAACTACGGTGTTTCCCCGCAAATAAGACCAAGCTGGACAATCAGCTCTAATGTATCTTTTGGAGCAAAAATTAATATAAGACCTGGTCTTATTTTATTGTAAGACCTGGTACAATATAATATAATATGGTATAATACCAGGTCTTATATTAATTTTTGCTCCAAAAGACACATTAGAGCTGATTGCCCGGCTAGGTTTTATTTTGGGGGAAACACGGTATATGAAAACTGTGAAGGTGGGATGTGCATGTTTCTGAGATGCCTAAAGATTTCATTAAATCTCAAAGGCATGGATAATGCAAAATGATTATTCATCAGTACTCTAAGAAAATCAAATTTCAAATGACATAAGGATTTAAGTTAACATTTCCTCCTGAGTCGATGACTTCAAAAAAAGAAAGAAAAGAAATCTATGTTTAGTGCAGTTTTGGGATGGAGCAACATTAGTTGCCTGCATACCATCTGCTATCTTCTGCTAGCACGCACGTGTAAATATACACATAGTTGTCTCCTTAGTTTCCTTCCTGCTTCAACTTAAATGTCACCTCCTTGACCACTCAACTGAAATTAGGCTCCCACCATCATAACACTATCAATACCTGGTATTTTCTTATTTGTGGACTTCTGCTCCATTAGAATGTAAACCCCAGGAGAACAGGTACCCCAGGCCACGCAGCATCTCGTTTCTAAAATAGTACCTGGTACATGGAAGAAGCTCGGTAACTGTGCATGGAGATTTTGAGTGTCAAATGAGCTTTAACTGTGTGTGCAATGTACCCTGGGAAAAAGAAAGACTGCCACGCATGAAGGAGCAGGATATATATGTGTGTGTGTGTGTGTGTGTGTGTGTGTGTGTGTGTGTGTATATATATATATATATATATATATATATATATATATATATGAGTCTGTGTAAGTCACACAGACGAGGAGAAAGAGAGACTGCAAAGAACAGGAGCAGAACTACAAGACTCTGGAAAGGCCTGTATTTGAAAAGTGTGTCTCTGATTTGAGTCAAGGTTATTCTGGGTTTTCACTGAGCCTCTCTAATGAGCTGGGTTGACCATCTTAGGGAGACAACCCAGGCAAAGATGGACACAGGGGACAGGAAACAGGGAGAAAAAAGCAGAACCCGCAGGCGTCTCTGCCTCTTTAATTGCTACCTGAGAAGAGGAGGGCAGAAAAGAGGAAACAGACCTGGGGAGCTCTAGGGAAGTAGGGAGCGCTGTGGGAAGCCCTGTTCTGCAGTGTGGGAGACCCTGTTACATTGGGAAGGGAAGCTGCCCCCCACTCCATGTGTGAGGAATCCTTATCATGAACCATGGACATTTCAGGTGCCCGTTACATCCCTGGAGGTACTGACCTTTATTAGTATTATGTGTTCTTTATTTTGTTAAGAAAAAAAAAGTTAAAGGTGTTTATTGTGACAAATGCAGCTGACACAGATGATTAAAAAGAAAAAACATTACCTTCCTCTCTTAATAGTGTCAGCTTTCACCTCAGCAGATATTTAAGTTTAGTTTTTTCTTTCCTTTCTTTCAGTAAAAGAAAGTAATACGTTCACATAGTTGAAAATTCAAAAGTCACAGAGGGGTACAGGGTGGAAAGTGCTCTTTCCAGCCCTATTTTCCACCCCCCTCTGAAGTCTCTTTGGAGGAGACCAGTGTAAACAGATCCTGTATCCTTCCAGAAATAGTTTCTGCCCATCCGGGTTTTCTTTCGGACACAGTTAAATAGGACCAGAAATACTCCGAGCACATGCAAAGGCCTTTCCTCCAAGTGAGCCAAGGCTTAAAGAAACAGCAGTAATAGGAGCCAGCAGGACCATGGGAGGGAGGGATCTCCTCCGGGTTCACTGACAGATCACTTAGCATGAAAACGAACCGTAGAGGGGTTAGGATGTGGTCTGCCAGGTGTCAGGTGCTTTTAATTTAGGACAAAGCTGGTCCAGCTTTAAAGGAATGGCTAAAGGTATGGTATAGATATGGCAAAAGAAAGCATGGCTGTCACGTGTGATAGGGAATAAAGTTTCGCTGTGGCTGATAAGGTCCTTCGCTGAAGAGGGCATTGTGTGGGGTGTAAGCTTGGGAGAAGAAAGCTGTTTTATGTGAGTCATCCAAGGTGTATGTTTATAAGGGCATCACTCCACAGTTGAACTTTGATTGTGGGGGTCCACAATCAAAGCAGGAACAAAATAATTAGCTAGATGTTCCCAGGTGGCATGCCAGGAGACTGACAATAATGGGATGGGGTGCAGGCCTGGGAATTAAGTTAGAATGAATCTAACATTTCCCATGGGAGGGAGGCCCCAATTCTGCAAGTGGAAGCCTTCAATGAAGTAGGGGAGGAAGGAGCCGGCAAATCAGGCAGCTCCACACAACAGAAGATCCAACTGAACCTATTTGGATCAGGAGGCAGTCTTCAAAAAGAAACTGGGAAAGGCAGAAGGGAATGGGTCTGGAGCCTCACTACCTGGGCTCAATCCTGGTTCTAACACTTAGCAGTGTGAACCTGGGCAAGTTATACTCCTTGTGCATCGGTTTCCTAATAGAGATAATATACAGAGATAATAATAGTCTCTCCCAGGGTTGTTGTGCAATGAACTGAGTTACTCTACAATGAGGGCTTAGAACAATGCCTGGCGCATAGCTAACTCAATGCTTCTCAGACATTACTACTTTTAATAAAGGCCTGTGTTTTGCTGGCACAGAAGTACTTGGTGATGAATCTGGAAAAGCAGAATCATAGATGGATTTCAGTTGTTGGTAGGAGGGGAAAAGGGGAGTGAAGAATAGCACAGCATGAACGCACCAGGAAGAATGAGGGGATAGGGTGGGACTATTCAGAGAAAACAACCTCCCTTGCTGGTCTCCATGTTCAAAGCTAGACTGTGTAAGGGAATGTTTCTTGGAAATGAAATGGAGCAAATTTAATTTCAGTTAAAGAAGCATTCTTTTTGTGTGCTCATGTAGAACTCAAATTATATTGCTAAGGAGGGTGGCCTGGTTACATAGAAGGAACCCAGGATCTGTAACTTGGGAGATTTGGGTTCAAGTCCTAGCTCTGCCCTAAGTAGTTGATGCCAATTGAGGCAAGTTAATGAACAGCTGTACCATTTTTAAAAGAAGGTGACAGAACTAGTTCCTAGGCCCTATTAGTATTTAACATTCTTTGAGTCTAACACAGGGACTGAGTCTCAAGAGAACTTCAGAAGCTGCTCACCTAGCCCTAAGAGCATCCCCTCCAAAAATCCGTTAAAACTAAGAGCATCTAGGGTTCCTTTCCTTTTTTCCAGGTCCCTTGCCAAAAGGAGCAAGATTTCTAAAATGCTGGCAGTGGGAGAGAGCCAGCTCTTTTTCTCTTCCCATTCATTATAGGTAAGTTTAGCTTTTCAGTTATTCCTGTGATCTTCCTAGAGATGCTTCCAGATCAAAGTAGGAAGTAATGAAAAAATACTTGCTTAAAGAAAATGAACTTTGTTTTGCCTGATTCTCTGGGAGGTTGGACAGGTAGATTGTGATTGCTCAAACTACCCATTTAACAAGTACTGCCCTAGAAGGTGAAATCTGGTCCAACCAGGATTATGAGATTATGATTCACTAAGGACTCAGGACACTGGAGAAACTAACAGGCTGTCTCACATAAATGGGCACCAGGAAGCTTACAAACCCTTAAATAAAAGGCATCTCAAGTCAGATATTGGGCTGAGGCATGCACTGATTGTAACACCACTGTCTCTGATTCTGTGACCCTGAGGGAAGGCCTGGTTATTGAAAAGAAAAATCTTGAGTCCTATGACTGAAAAGATATGGCTGCTTGCCCAAGGACTATGAACCTGCGTCTTGTTTGCTCGTCATTCCTGTCAGTCATTTTCTCCCCCCGCCCCCCATTTTTTTTTCAAGAATACAAAAATCTGAACTCGAACTTTTTCCAGAGTCGAAACCCTTATTTCCAGGGCATTGCAATAATAATTCTGGCCAGGATAAGCCGTGATAGCAACCCCCCAGTCAGCCCAGAGGGGTCCGCACTGCGGGGTGCAAAGAAACTGCTCAGCTTCAAACCCAAAGGTTTCATCACCAGCCAATCCCTGGCCGGTGCCCCTCCAGAAAACCAGAAACACCTGGGTGAAGTAAATGACACTAAGTCCAGCCTATCGGCGCGGAGGCAGCTAAAGGGGTAGGGTCAGAACTGGCCAATAGTATCGAAGTAGCTGTTGTTAGAAGGGAGGGAGACACCAACGACCATGCGTGGGGCCGCTGCTGGGAAGGCGTGGCAGGAAGCTTGCGGAGCCAATAGCCGCGGTGGGCGGGCGGCAGCGCGCGTGCGCGCTGGGACCTGGGCTG
This sequence comes from Rhinolophus sinicus, assembly GCF_057876585.1. Classification (NCBI taxonomy): domain Eukaryota; kingdom Metazoa; phylum Chordata; class Mammalia; order Chiroptera; family Rhinolophidae; genus Rhinolophus; species Rhinolophus sinicus. The sequence goes on along the minus strand of NC_142513.1, from coordinate 55,427,235 downwards.
CGGGCGGGAGGCGGGAGGGTGGAGGAGGGGAGCGGGCAGGAGCGCCGCGGAGCTGCTGCCGCCGCCGCAGCCGCCGCTGCAGCGAAGAGGCCATGTTGTGTGGTGTGTGGGGCGGGGGGAGGAGGAGGAGTAAAGCCGAGAGAGGAGACGGGAGAGACACCACACACACACGGCACAAGATGGCCGGAGAGGCAGCAGCACGCCGAGCTGTCAGGCGTTCTGCCGCGGCCGCGGGACCCGTCGGTCGGCGGGGACCTGTGCCCGGGCGGCCCGCAGGTCCGCGGAGACGAAGCGGCCGCGGCTGGGGCGAGACTGGCCGCGCGCCGGGGTCGGGTCCCGCGGCAGAGGCCCCCGGAGCGGCCGGGCCCACGACGCTGAAAGCGCCGCTGCGGCAGCGGCCGCGGAGGCTCCCCGGGGCCCCGGCTGCTCGACCAGGCGCAGGCGGAGGCCCGGCGCGGGCATTGGATGCGGGCGACCTCGAGGTGCCGGCGGCCGCGCTTGTACCCGGTGAGTGGCTCCCCGGCCCCTTTTATTGTCCTTTGTCCTTGGGAGGAAAAGCAAAATGTCCTTGAACGCGCGAGCAGGAGGGGCGGCGGGCCGGGCCTCGCTGGCCGGCTCTCCAACAACCCACCGGCGTCGCAGGCTGGGTCCCCAGGCGGGAAACGCCTCGGCGCCGCGGGGCCCAGGGTCGGGGGACGCTGGGGGCCTCGCTGCAGACCCTGCGGTGGGCGGGGGGGCGGCCTCACTGCCAGGACCGGCCCCGCCGGGAAAGGGGCGGCGGCGGGTGACTGCAGGCGGGAGCCCGAAGGGGACCGCAAGAGGAGAGCTTTTATCCGTGCTGGTGAGTTATTTTGATATTTAGGGTAAAAAAAAAAAAATCGCTTTCAGGTTCTCTGACGGGGGAGCTTTTTAACCTCTTTCCGGTAAGGTGGGAACTCATCTTGATGGTCGAATTTAAAAGAACAATGGAACCTTGGCTACGTTTAAAGAAAAATAAAACTTGTTTTTTTTTTTTCCTTTTGGGTGTTGGCTCTTAACTCTTTCAAAGCTGATTTTGAAAAGGGCTGCAGTGTTACATGTGAGAAGGTACTTGCTGCTTATTAAAACCTTTATGACGTTAAGGTTGTCTTTTAAAAATGCAAGTTGGAGGAGCGCTTCTGGTATTTAAAAATTACGGAGACAAGTTTACTATAACGTGGAGGCTGTTTAATGGAAATAGATTTTAATTACGGTGCTAGACGATGACGTGTGATTAATATAGTTTATTTTGCCAAGGTTATTTGACATTCTGATGTTTGAATAATGATTAAATATATGTTTGGTACTTTTTAGAGGGTCATAAGGAGCCGTTATCTGTAACTTATCACACCTGAATGTTAGAACGTACTTGGGTCAGTTCCTAGACTTTTAAAAGTTTATCATTTTGTTATTTTTAAAACTAATCTATATTATTGCAAGCCATGGTCGACAGAACTTTTACAAAGGGATATTCTGACACCAAATCTCTTTGTGAAGTTACTTTCTCGTAGTGTAAATATTAAAGTAGGATTGCTCTCGTAATGGGCGAAGAAGAGGAGCCATATTTGTTGCATGCATGAAAATCTAGATATGCTTAAAAGAGAATAGTATTTTAACAATATATATTGGTTTCTAAAAAATATGCCGAGTACGTTGTATAGTCTGTGAATTTGAAAAATTGAGAGGGAATTTAGGTTTAATGGTTTGAAGAACAAACCACAAATGCAAAAAAACCTTTGTGTATTTTAGAATATATTTGTCTTCATTCTGCGGTAGCTCTTGTGTCGTAAAGATTCAGATTTATGTAAAAGTAGTGTTGGGAAAATTTACTTAGTATTTGCAAAATCAAAAATAGTGATGTAATCGACCATATTTCTGAGGGTATTCTGTCAGTAAAATTGTTTTATTTTCCGAATAGCATTCGTATAGGGCTACATTTTATATTAGTTGCGCATATCTTCATTTTACAGAATCTGTTGAGTACCAATTTTGATTTTTCAAATAAGCATTTTTGAAATTTTTGACCACTAAATGTGGTTTTAAATGAATATTCTGAATTGGTTTTTCAGGATCCTTTTGAATAGTGAAATGCAAAATAATTGCTGGCAGTTTGACCTCATAAGATCTTTTTACATGAGTAAATGGGGGAAGGGAGAGACTGAAAATGTTCAAGACCCTGGTTTGAAATTGAATAAAGGTCATAGATATGACATGTTTTAGACTTGCTTAAAAGACAAAGCTAATATCCCACTTGGTGAGATCAAATAACTTGTGGTTTAAAAATTTAAAGTAACCAGTGGCCATTTTAACTTCACTAATTTCTCCTGGAAGAGTTAATTTTCAATTGCTCATAATTTTAAAAGGTATTTCTAGATGGTAAGGGAAATACTAAGATTTCAGCCTATAAAAATATTAAACTTTTCCTTTGTTTTTGTGTGTTTGGAATCAAAAGAAGAAAAATTAAAAACAAGATCATAATGTTAAATCTGACCAAAGATGTAACTCTTCTGTATTTTTTAATTTCAATGCCTTAATCTCAAATTTTTGTCCATGCAACCAAAAGATGAAGAAAACAAAGACTGATAGATATTAAGATAAGAAATAACTGCAACCTTAAATGTACAGGTAGTGTGTGGATGAACCGTCTCTTAAATTTATCCATAGATTGTGTCTGTGGACTATTTTCTCATTTTTTCGTCACACTGAAACTTAGGCCAAGAAACGTTTAAAAATCGAAACATTGATATCCTTTCCTTCTTTTTTTTAAGGTAACTGACAAGATTAAAATTAAATTTGGTTGATGATGGTTCTGAACAGCTCTTATTTGAGGTAAGACTGGGTACATTTTTATTACTTTGACATAAAAATAAGCTTGTTAGGTTCTGTTTTAGTTCTTTGATAATTTACATTTCCAGTAAGTAGTGGTTATGAATCTGAATAAATCTCTGAAATAATTTTACAAAGCCTTTACACCTCGTCATTTGAATGAAAAGTATATGTGCATTGCCATTGTAACTTAACATGCCTTTTGAATAGTTTAAAATAATGAAGGTCCTTTACGCCTTTGTTTAATTTGGGGAACAAGAAAAGGCTGATTAGATTTTGAGGAAAACCATGAATCAAAGATACACTTTTTCTTTTTAGCTCTCTAATATACTGTGCAAAGAATTTGAATCTTTTAAATTTTTAAAGAAATAAATTTTTTGGAAAATTTGAGCTAGTTTTATTATTCCTACTAATTTCAGGGAAGAGGATTTTTAAAATCAGGTTTTGTGAGCATAGATTGTAGTTTTTGTTTCTTTCATGTAAAAAGTTTTAAAACTCTTATTCCTGCTTGCTATTGGTTGTTGAATCAATAAATTGTTTAGAATATTGTTTTTTTCCCCCCAAAAGATACGCCATTTTGATGACAGACTGGAGTTTTATCCTTGAGGATAAAGGAAATCTTTGCGGAAGTCTGTATTTTATATAGCAAGTAAGTAAATGTTTTTATCCGTCATCTGAAATGTAAAAGCTACCACCATTTGAGTAGGGAAAAATGACTAAAGTTTGTTAATGATGTTTAAATTCTTGTGCTTATCTTGAAATAGGGATTAGAAAAAGCCAATCAAATTCCATTTCCTTACATCAAAGCATTTTTGTATTAATATTAAAACAGTTGATACATGTAATTTCTGTTGGAGCCATATGTCATTCAAAACTTTCCAATAAAATGGTCTTCAGGATTATGGTTAAGTCAGTAGTTGAGTTATCAGAATTATGTCTTTACAATCTGAAATACACGTTTTTAATGCGTTTTTTTGATGTTGCTGATCATGTTTTAAAAATGGCCTAGAATTTTTGCATTAGCTGATCTTACGATTCTTAAAAGAAGTATATTTAAAATAAAAACCCACTATATTACAGAAACTAAATAGACACTTTCACATTCTGGTTACTACTTGATGCATTTTAAATATTCATTTTAACCCATTTCGATGAATTTGTTTTCAAACATACAAAAATGAGTTATCTTACAGGAAACTAGAATAATGCATCTAAAGAGACCTCCATATCTTAGTAATTATTTTTAAGTCATAAAAGGAAGTATTTTCAATATGCATACAGCACTTTTACATTTTAAAACTAGATATGTGAATGGAAAAAAATACATCCACTAATAATTTTTAGAAAGTGTTCCTTATTCATAAGTTAACACTGAATGCGGGAATTAATGTCAAGCCGGTATTACTAAGGGATTTACCAGAGGAAATACATAATGTGATAACAGATACCTTGGGAGATTTTAAGAATAGATAGATAATCATGAATTAAGGATAAGTTTACCTTTGTCAGAAATTTATATAGGAAACCTTTTATCTGTTGGTGTTTGCTTAGTCTATTGATTGAAATAGATGATAAGGGTAATATTTTTATTGCCTGTAGCCTAATTTTTCCTTTCCAGCTCTTTGGCAATTTAATCAAATTTGGGTTTATTAAAGTGTGCAAAAAAAAACGGAACATTAGACCTTTACTGTTTTAAAGGTATAATACACCCAAAAAATTCAAAACATCTTTTATCCCACGCTTACTTAACACAAATTCCACTTATGTTAAAAGATTGGCTATTAGATTGTCATTGAGATGTGGTTGAGCACTTACAAAAATTGAGAATTAGGCCTTTTAAGACAAATGTATGTGAGGCGTAATTTACATAAGTTTAAGTTGGCAATAAATTTATAATGGCCTACCAATGGTGTAATTTGACCCATAAGATAGAAAATGAACGGGTTGAAGGTTAAAAATGTTAAATGAACATTTTTATCTTTTTTTACTCCAGTATCAATAATTGTAGAAAAATCTAAATCATATAGTACCTTCTAAATTGATCCCGAATCTCATGTAATACAATTTTTATCACCAACTAGATAAAGGACAATAATAGATCATATTTTAAAAAGGTCTCATACTTCAACTTCCATGATGATGCTTACATTCAGTGTTTTGTTTGATATTTGGTACTTGAGCCAACCTTATATAATAGGCAATATTTTTGATAGACAAAAATAATGGACACATGAAGGCAAATATAAATATAGATGCCATCTTAAGTTACTATATTTCATGAGAAAAGGGATTTATTTAGTTTACTACTGTTTTCTGCTTAGAGAATCCAAGTGATAAATGCTTAAATACTAGCTTTTAATTTAGCATTCTGCACTAATTCTTGAATCATTAAAAAAACTTCACCCGATCAAGTTGGTGATTGGGTTGGGTTGCATTTTCTGTGGTAATAACTTTTTGAAAATTACCTCAAGTGTCACAGAAATGAAAGAAGCCATGCTTATAGTTAATCACAAGGTTTTCATGAACCATGACATGACACTTAGAAGCTAGATTATGCGAAATAGGTAATTTTGAATTTAATTTTTTTGTCAAGTTTAGTTTACTCTTATTTAGTTTCTTGGTTATTTGAGGACAGCTCTGTCTTCCAAATTAATGAGAAGTAGAGGTGTTTCATAGTGGAAAATATAACTGAGACTCAGCAATCAGGAGACCAAGCTTCCAATGTAAATTAGCCCTATAATCTTGACATTTTTATACAGACTAAGATACTGTATATCTTAGTCTCCTAGTTTGAATAAAGTACTTGGAGTTTCCAATCTCTTAAGATACTTTTTAGCTCTTAAATTCTGTGATAAAAATAATAGTAAGGAGTGTCTAATTCTCTTAAACTAAAGAATAATTTTTGCACTGCAAATCATGTATATTCTTTCCGAGGTGAAACTATTTGAAGAACATGATACCTGGGCAATAATGTACCCAACTTTATTAATTTGAAGCATTCCAAAATATTACTAAATAGTATAAAGATAGACATTGGAAAGTGGATCTTAAAAAGCAGTTAAGGTGTGAAATTGTCTTTAAACGATTAAGATTTAGAATCCTGCAATAAAATCAGTGTTTGGATTTTTAAAAATAATTGTTCAATTAAATATATTTATAGTTTAGTGTATTTAGTGAAACATTTGCAGCTGACCATTGGGATTATAAATGAGGATTTATAGTTTACATGCCTGACATAATCTATTTAATTTTCTTTAAGCAATCTCTATACTTCAAAGGTAAATATCCTCATTTTACCAGCTATTTTCCCTTTACAGATTGAGTGGCTTAATACATTAAGTTTTAATTTTCAAATTGGCTGTTATTTCTGAATGTAATTAACCATTACAATTTAAATTTAAGGGCATTATATACTTTATGAATAAAAACTTTTTAAATGTATCTTGAAGTAGCATTTTTCCTATAACAATTTGATAGTTTTGATTCAAACATTGTGCAAAGCTAGTTTTGTGTTTTGAAAAATTAAATCATTGCTTTTGAAACTAAACCATTTATTTGAAATGGAATATTTCCCAAACCAGTTATACCCTTAATGTATACTACACAGTAATCATAATCATTTTAATTTAGATCATGCTAGGTATTTTACGTAATTTGAATGGTTTGTGAGTTGTCTTGTGGCAAAGTTTTCTAACGATTTTATCACTAACTTGTTTTTGTGGAAGATTTCTTAACAAATATTTCATAGTGCTCTCAGATTTATTGTTAATTTAAATGTTAAAAATTGTTTTTAAGGACTTTAAAAGGTGACAATCAAATGTTCTAAGAAAAGCACAAATGGGCTAATAATGACAATGCAAAACTCGACTAAAACTGTCTTTACCTCTTATAAAAGGACCAGTGATCAAAATGATTATATTACACCCATAATTTTATATTGAATGAGAATCTATAATACTGAAAAATATTCAAGATAAGTAGGAATATGAACAAAATCAACTTTTAATCTGCTTAAGATGAACTTGGCTTCCTCTCCCTGCAAAGGAAGGCAGAGTACTACTTAGTCAATTTTGGGGAAGGAGGTGGTATAGTAGATTACATCGGCATCAGTAATTTTTGTGATGGCACAAAGTGAGATCCAAGTCCTTTTCTATTTTTTGGTGAAGGGAGAACCTGGAGGTAAATACTTGTACTGGTAGGTAGCTGTTGTAAATAAACACATTATCAGACCAAGTGAAGGAGATTTCTCTCAGACATTTCTTTGACCAATATTTCTTAAATCCATTCCACCCTTCTGTTAGGGGTTATATTAGTTTATTTTACTTCTTTGATTTAAGATTTCTTTGTTCAGAAAATCCTCTCTTCCTTAGAAGGTCATATTAAATTTGGAAGCTAAAAAATAATGTTTCTTTGTTAATTGCTTTGTCAACTTTGTTAGAGATAATTTCGAAGCAGATTTTTGCTCTATTTCATTATGAGTAGTCAGGATGACTAAAGGGATTTCGATTTGGTGAGAAAATCAGGAACCTGCTTTATAAATTGAAAGCTTAGTCATGGAAAAGCATTTGGGTAGCTTAGTTTTAATTTAAATCCTAAACTTCTTTTGCTTTCTGAAAATTCTTAAATTGCTATACTTTATGTAGAACTTCCACACAGGTTTTTGGAAGCCCAACATATTATTGTGTAATTATAATCAATCTTTGGAGCAGGACTGACTAAAAAAGGTATATACCTGTATGCAGACGGTATTTAAGATATGGGGACAAATCTTCCATGTTTAGTTTGAGATATTTCAGTCTAGTGAAAAGTATGGATATGACGTTTTTGTTATCAACTACATATTTCAGAAAGGGTTAATATTTGAGTTGAGTAGGTCAGTACAATTAATAAAAATAGTTTGAAATTGTGCCTAAGGGTTCCTTTCTAACATTTGATCTTATAATAGTGTTGATCAAAGTACAGGATAATGTGAAATAACGTGATAATGTTAAAAGTGAGAAACATGGCCTTGCAAGTAGATAATGGAAGTTTTCCTTGAGAAATCTTAAAAGAACATTAAGGGAAAGACCAGAAGATAAAAGAATTCTGTACTGTTAAAGAGTGATACTGGCTGCTGACCAACTAGTTCTCAAACCTTGCCCCATTAGATCTACCTAGGGAGCCCAGATATTTACCTTTTCTGTTGGGAGTTCTTGGGGATTGAGATTCAGATGTATACGTGTTTTTATACTAATTTATTGTACATGTGAGACTCCTGTGCACCCAAATTTAAGATCGTCTGGATTAGAACATTTTATCTTGGACTACATTGTTCATAAATACATATGTCTTGGTCTTTTGGCGAGTGATCCTTATAAGATGTTTCTGAATAAAAGGTGGCATTTTAATCTATTTTTGGTTTTGTCTCTGCATAAAATTATATTCTTTTTGTTTTCTGCAGAAATGTGAATCCTGAGACTGAATCTCTAAAAGGCCTGTACAACGTAATAGATGTTGGTGGAAGCATTTAGTAAGTTTTATTCAATTTACCTGTTTAATCTGTTTTTTAATTTTAAATATGACTGGAAATTTTGAGTGTCATAATTCTGAACAAATAAAAGGGTTTAGTGAATTAAAGCAGTACAGAAATATAAAACCAACATGTATGAAGTTTATTCAAATTTTGCTTATTTACTCCAATATTATTATTTACTTCACATAAACTAGGGCAAAAATGCAATGCAGAGGAACCCATATTTGAACATGCCTCTAACACCATCGTAGATCTGGGTGTTGGTAAACCAGCTCCTATTCTTGTAAATAGAGTTTTATTGGAACACTGCTATGTTCTTTCATGCACACATTGTCTGTGTCTGTTTTCCCACTGCAGCTACAGAGTTGAGAATAGTTGTAGCGAATGATCACAAACCCTAAAATATTTACTGTCTTGTCCTATATATAAGGAAAGGTTGCCTACTTTTATCCTAGATTATCTCTATTATCAACTTTATCTATGTACCACTCAGAAGCCTTTGGGTTGGTTCTCTTTTGGTCATACTTTTTAATGGATTTCAATGTAGTAATTCTAATAAATTAATTCTGAATTTTCCTTAAAATTGGAAGCTCAACAAAAAGTTCTGATACTGGGGTAATTCTTTGATACTAGCAGACCTAGTTAAAATTACTATGGAATAGTTTCTAACTCACAACCTGAGAAATAGTGGGAAAGCAGTTAGTGGTAAGGCTATATAAAGGAATTGGTTTGGATGAATTCTCAAAAGGATCTATTATTGACAGAATTTTTTAGCTAAGATGATTATATTGCTAGCTGTTGCTTAAGCGTAATTATTTTTGAATCACATTTGGGAATCTAGATTCTAGATAATTTTTGCTTTTAATTACTACCTTGACTTCTGTTGTCTAAATGGCTACTAGGACTTTGAAAATAATAAAGTTCTTTGCTTTTTGATGGGGGATGGTGAGGGCAGAGATGAAAACTGTCCTAACAGTACAAGTATTGACCTCATCTTAATAGGTTTTTAAAGAGATTAATTGCCTGGCATATAGTGGATGCTCAATAAATACTTGTTGACATACTGTGTATAGTTTCTGTTAAACATTTATTTGTCAGTTAGTGTTTTGGGTCTAATAAAAAAGTGAAATTTATTATCACGACGTAAGAATGCTTTAAATATTTTTAAATATGCCGGAAAGCTAATATTTCAACTTATGAAAAATTAAAACTGGCAAGGAACTACAATTTTCAATCTCTTAATATGCAGATGTGAAGTTTTAAACTAATAGAGACAGTGGGGAAGATTTGATTTCACTGTAAAATCTTAAATAAGATGATTTTTACTTTAGTTATTGTAATTGATCAACAGCTGCCTGGTCTTTCTTAAGTCATTCTGTAGTTAGTTTTTATGCCTACTTATTAGACCCAGCCTTGTTAATAATAACCCTGTTGAGGATTCAATATGATTATTGTGGGCAATAAGACAAAATATGGGAACTCACTATTAAATGTTTTCAAATTAAAGACCAGTACCGAGAAGATTGAAATTAAGTTTCAAGCACCAAGAATCTTAATTACATGATGGGTAGGATCAGTCTCTGTTCTGGATTGTAATTTTATATCCACTGTCCCTTTGGTTTTGTAATATAGTATTCCAGTTTTAAAATAATACAAATTACATTGATTTAATAAATTGCAGCATTATTAGAGCCACCTATTTTTAAAATTAAGAATTGTTAATTGCTTTTTCCTTGTATTTCTTCCTGTCCCCCACATTTTTCTTGCTATTAGAAATTGGGGGTTTGCTGGGAAGTAGAGATAAGGAGATTCTTTTAGGGGAGCACCTCTTAAATCCAATCCCATAATGAATTGCTTGGCATTTCAACTAACTGTTTTATTTTATAATGTCCTGGGGCTTTTGTAACAAATTTACTGAATTAGAATTTAAAGAGAAGACCTTGCTCAATTTTATGTTCTTAATTCTGGATGTACAATACATGGGGATTTTAAGAGATAACAGTTACTTCCTACCTTCTGACTGTAGTAGGCTTTACCTTTGCTTGTGGGACTTGTTATCTTAGAAGTTTTCCTGAAGAAGATATAAACTAGTGAACATCGGAGTAGAAGTGTCCTAACTTTTCATAGTATGAGCTTGAAGCTTAGCTTTTGTGTGAAATACAAGAAAGATCTGGGTCTATGTGATGATGGACTTCTAGATCAAACCATCATTTCTTCAGTATGTCTGTAGTAATTCCCAGGTTACTGGAGAGACATGGAGTAGTAGGACTTTGATATTTGTACTGATGTTATTTTAGTGCAAGATGAAATTCTCTTTTTAAAAGTAGGAAGTGTTTTATCTGTAAATAATTGACTCTGTGATCCTATGGATCTTCAGCAGTATCATTACTATTGGAATATAAATTACTTTAATTTAGTAAGGTTACTTTGTTGATTCCCAAGTACTTTGGTTATTGTGGTATATCAGAGTAGTAGCTAACATTTATTGAGGTCTTTATATGCCAGGTAATGTGAATGCTATAAATGTACTAACTCATTTAAGCCTCACTACTGCCAAATGAGGTAGGTACTGTTATTATTTCTATTTTACAGATGAAGAACTGGATTTTGTTATCAAGAATATTTCCAAGCTCACAGAACTTGTGCCTGCTTGCTTTTTAATTTTTAACATAATTTTGCTTATTCGCAATTTTAGGTTTTGTAAGAATTTGGAATTCCATGAAAATAAATGGAATTCCATGAAAATAAATTGCTTACTGCTAAATCCCTCACTGTTTTTTTAGGTGTTTGATTCTTGTGTGAGCACTAGCTTATTAACGGTGTCCTTATTTTTGGCTCTTGATTGGCTTTACAGGAGTGCAGATTAATCATGACTTTTAGCGTTATAGAATTGTCTGCTTTCTCTTGTAGCTTTCTTTTTCTTTTTTTTTTTTTACCATCTTCAATATATGACAGTCTATGTGATAGCATTTCCAATATGCTAGTATTTTCTAACCTATTTTTATCACAAACTTGCATTTTATTGAATAATTTGGAAATTATTTTAATGTCATTAGTTTTCTTTTGAATTTTTAAAAAAAAATTTTGAAAGAGGCCTTCTAGTTGCTAGGTGGGATGCTGTTTGATTTATGAATCACTTAAAGCCAATTAGATCTTCAAAAAAATTAGTTTTTAAAAGGGAATTTCATGTAAGTCCTAGATGAATTTTACCTCTTGTCCTGTTGCAGAATATAGAGCATTGATTTATCATTTCATGTACTAAATTGAATAAATTGCACCTATTGCCATTGAAATGATGTAACTTGATATCAATGCATTAGTGTCATTGTTTATCATAATAGTACTTGTACCTCCAGCTTTATTTAGAGCTTGATATTGCATCAAAACAATAGAAATTGGGGTGAAATTGGTTTATAATTACTTTGCAAGAGGAATTTGGTATTATTTTTATAGTTCTATATAGAAGTTCATGTCCTTTAATTTTAAAGAATGAACAATTCAGGTTGATATTTTACTGATGTTCAAACGAATGAATTTTTAGTTCTTTTAGGCTGGAGAAAAAATCTGCAAAATACATTAAGGAGAAATAGCTTGTGTTTATTGCTAATGTTATGATACTCATTTTCAGTACTTTTTTAGTAGTGTCTCTTGATTAACCAAATAATTTATTAAGTAGATGTTTTAATTGTGTATGGTAGACAACAAGCTTAGTTTAAGACACAGGTATTAACTACCTAATGAGCAAAAATGTCCTTACATTAAATAACCTCGTAGTCAGCTACCCAGACTGTATCTCTATGAATTTAGTTTCAGAGCTGCAAAATTTATAGAGAAGACCAAAGCTAAAAACTTACTTTTACAATTATGTTCATCTGATGAATCAGAATCATTTATGTAATGGTAAAATCTCTGGCTTCCCACTTACCCATTTAATTCAAATTATTTCAGTAATGGATTTGCTTTTCTATGAGGAACATTTGATGTTCAGGCAGTGCGAGTGTTTTATTTGTATTTGAAACCTGAACCTGATAGCATTTTCTGAAAAATATCAGGCCAGGCTGATATTCTGCATTTTTTATCATTTTTTTCTCTAGTGGCTACATAGTTCCTCCTTTCTTAGATACGTAGCTAAAGATGGTGGCATTTGTATTGTCTGTGTTATCTAAGCAAAATTAACTAACATCTGTTGGACTGGAAAACTATGCTATGATCCACTGCTTTGGTTTTTTTATCCTTTAAGATTCTTTTACATAATTAGTTTTATTTGAAGAAGCTTGGAAAGTTTTCTGCATTGAGATTTAAAATCCATAGTATTGCTGTAAAGGAGCTTTCCAGGATTTTTGAATTTCAATTTTTGTTTTTACTTCTCACATAGACAGTATAACAATATTACAGTTAACTAAATTATGTCTTTACTGCCACTTTTTTTATGGTTACATATGTATCTGACTAGAAGAACTTTGTTAACTCGTATGCAGTCTTTTTTTTCTCTCATTGTTAAGTTGTGTGTGCAGTGCATACAACTTGAAGACAGTTTCATAGTTTAAAGCTGTTACAAAATTAAAACTTTGTGTATGGTAAGAGTATCTTCAAGGTGGGTGGATGTTCTCTGTTTGAAGGAATAAGATTATTTGGTATTCCAACAGCATTTTTTTCTTTTAATGTTTTCATCAAGCACCCAGTCAGCTTGAAGAGTATCAAATGGACCACCCCACTGAGAAATCAAGATGGCAGCCCACTATGGGAAGTAGAGGAAAATGGATTAATACAAGAGTGCTGTGATAATAAACAACCAAGACAGGGTTCTTTTAACATGGATTTCATGAAATGAATGAAGACAATAGGTTTCTTACCCAACACAAATGGACAGTGGATTTGACTTTCTAAAGACTTGTATCATTAAAACAAATCCATTTTTGACATTTGGAGAAGAAATATGGTACATAAACAAAGATAGTTTGTATGCCTGGAATTTTTTTCAGTCTGATTTGTATGAGTATGACCTTGTGGAATGTTAACTTTAATAAAATTTCTAACACTTTAAAATTTCTCAGTTTGGGCTTTTTTTTTTGAGCTGGAGTTTTATTAAATTAAATGTTCGGTTATCACCTTAAATAACTCTGACCTTTACTTTTGCCCAGCAGTAAAGTGTATACTGAATAAAGCTGGTAAAATGGAAATGGTGTGTTGGAAAATGCTTTACTTGGTTAAGAGTTTCTCTTTTCAAAGTTGTTGAAATTTGTGCTTTAAGAGATGGTCATTTGGTTAAAATGCTGTTTCGTGTTTTCTTCAAACATCTTGAAAAATAACCAATGGGTCATAATAGAATCTTTTTAAGTTGCCATGTGATTTTAATGAACTTTTAAAACAAAATGCCTTTCCTTAAAAATTCAGGATAAGTGATACAGTATTTTTCTGAGACATTTTGTGTTGATGAAAAGGTCTTCTTTACCTATGCTTCTTAATGTTGTAAATAAAATGTTTTGCAATAGAATATTCATCGAACATTTAAACTGATGCCTCCTATTATTGTCTTAGGTAATATTAGGGGAAGAAGTGTTGGATTTATAAGGGAAGTGTCCTTAGGGTGTTCATAAAGGACTTAAAATTTTCTTGGCATTATTGTCTATAATGTACTTTATGTAAATATGAAATAGGATTATTATCCTGTAATTTTCTTTTTCTGTACATTTAGGAATTTAGAATAAATGAATGACATCATGTCACAGATTGTTTATAGTTGATTTTCAGGTGAATACTGGCATTTTATTTATTGATAATCGACTACTAACAGTTTTAGTGACTATTATAAAGGTGTGGTAGGCTTTAATTTGCTAGACCAAATGAAGTGTTGATGATACTTTCCCATTTACAGAGAACCAAGGAATAGTTCTGATTGATTATTAATTTTTTTTGGTGAGAAATAGTTAACCATACTATGTGGTTAATGTAAGTTACCATGGCGCGCACACATCCACGATCACATACATGTGTAGTCTGTGTTCTCTTGATTTGAGGTGGTTGGTCTATAAATCAAAGTGGAATTTTGGATTTTGATTTGGGTGCAAAATTATCTTGTATAGAAAGTATGGAATTAAAAGTGGGTTTTGATTATGGAGTTTACATTTACTTAGATGCAACTTGTTGCATTTGTTGGGTATAAATCTAAAATGGATATCATCTATGTGGAAACGACATTGTTCTGGCAGATTATAATGTTGAGTAAGGGAAGTTTATTTGATTCTTTTTTGGATGTGTGACTTTTCTTGGGTGCTTGCTGAGAGAAAAAGTGTTGAATAATTTGTTTTTGGCATTAGTAATAATTGTGTTTCCATGGATCTTAACGGTTTTGATATTTAGGAGAATTTGCCCTATGACATTACTTTGATAACTTGCTGTCAGAGATGACCAGTTGTTACTAACATAACCATTGTTGAGATGGGTACATACTTAGAATTTGAAATACAAGGGAAGGGTTGGGATATTTGCCTTGCGTTGTTTTTGGAGGTGGAGTTTCTTGGATTTGTTATTTAAAGGTGACCATGATACTTCCATATTCTTGAATTTAAGAACTTTGTTTTGCCTGAATCAGTGTGGGAAGTAAATACATTGTGGTTATGAGGTTTTTTGGAGGGGTCAAGTTTGCAAAATTATATAATGGGTTAAAGAATTTTTGGGACAGTATAAAGGAAAATTGAGATTCTCGAATAAAAACTAGTCGCATTAATTTTTGCTCTAATGGAACTGAACACTAGGGAGGCGCTCTTGAGTTGTACCCCTTCTAATTGGGATGGAAAATTCCACCTCAAACTTTGTCTTTAGATAATTTTTAGGCTTCATAAAGAAAGCAAAACTTTAATTTATGAAATGGAGATTTTGCTTTCACTTAGAAGCCATTTTACTCATGTAGGGGGTTAATTTTGAAAAAGATTAATACTTAAGAAGAGCTTAAATTCTCTAAGAATTGTCCCTTTTTCAAAATGGCTTGATAAAACACCACTTCCTGTCCAGAGAGGAAGTTATTTTAGCTCAAGGACTGAAATATTTAGCAGATCTTTAGACAAAAGGAACAAATTACATTTCTCTCTGGCTTAAAAAGGGTGTTTTGAGCCAGAGGGGGTTAAGCAACCCTCCCCCCTCCCCCTGATGGGGTGGTCTGGAGGGGCAGGGAGGTGTGGGGGTGGGGGTCCTCAGGCTCCTTGGGATGGAGGATCTATTTTTTTTTTTTTTTTTTTTTTTTTTTGGTGGAGATGAAGGGGTGGGTCTATGGTACATCACCTGAGTTGTGGGGTAAATGTAGAGAGTGTCAATCAAAGGCAGAGCTCTCAGAGCTGGGAAGGAGGCTCTAGATGGCGGCTGTGCCTTAGAGCGCGCTCTGCTCCCTGCCTTCGCCTCACTTTACGCAACTTTCCTTAACTTTCGGGCAGCCTCAGGGGGCCCCCGCAGCCCCCTGCCTCTCCTAGTGACTTACTGGGGTCGATTTGAACCTTTTTAAGGGAGAAAAGCAGCTTTTAGGAGCTTTCTTTTCGTGCCTTGTTGGAAAGAAGCAGCCGTACTGAGAGCCCAGGTCGTTGTTTTTTCCAGCTTAGAAGCCATGGCGCACCTCCATTTTTGTGCGCTCTCCTAATGAGGTTTTTTTCTCTCGTACCCGTTTTAGTATTAATTGTTGCTTTATTTTTTTGGACCAGTTAACATATTTGAGGATTGTTTTATTTATTTTTCGTTTTTTGACGGAGAATTTCGTTTGGATTTTTAATTATTTGGGATCTGATATTTTTCTACTAGATAGGACTCTTGCTTTGGACATACTACATGGATCAGGTAAGTTCATGATCATTAGTGATAATTTAAAAGATTTATATGTTAAAGTTTGCTTTATTTTCTGTAAATATGAGAAATTCCTGGATGACGCAATAAGATACAGAGATTGTTATTTGTATCCAGTGTGTTACTTTGAGAAACTTTCCTTATTGATAGTGATGATTCCCCGTCTGGTTTAACGTGGTTTTTTGTGTTTTTTTTAAGGAAAAAATAGAAATATTTTGGTTTTTGGTGCTTACCGCTGTTGTGTTATAACAATATCGTTACATGGTCAGGACTTTGTTCCTGATAATAAAAGCCATCGATAGAAGCTGGGACCTTACCTTTCTTTCAACTTTTGACAGTAAATACCTGGGCACAGGACTTCAAAGCAAACACAGATTCCCCCTTCCCCTTAATATTTAAGAATTAAAAGATGATGAGAAATAAGGACAAAAGCCAAGAGGAGGACAGTTCGCCACACAGCAATGCATCGAGGTATGAGCTATCAACTTTATTCCTTTTTTCTTTTTTGGGGGGAAACCTCAGCTTACACTGTTTACCTTGACAGACAAGGATAGCTGTCTGTGTTATTTTAAGTATTTTACTAATTTGGATTCGTTTTTTAAAGCGTGACCTTGAGATTGCTAATATGCCACACCCTAATTTTTTGGTAGCAATTTATGAAAGTTGAGTTGACTTAAGGCCTCTTAGAGCAGTCTGAAGGTAAGGTACCTTTATTCAAAGGGGCCTTTTTTGTAAACTACAGTTTTTCTGTCAATAAATTACAGTTTTCAGGTTTTTGTGCTGTAGAAAAATGACCTTGTCGGTTTAGCCATTGCTGCATTGCACCATTTTACATACAAGGCAAATTTTTTCTTTGAAGAATCTAGGATACCCAAACTTGTAACTGAAGGCCATAGAGGAGCCTTGTGGTAGTAAATTATAGTAAATAGACATTTGAGAAAGTTATATGAATGAAAAAATGTACATTTTAAAATGAAATTGCAAAAAGGACCCTTTGACTGATGCCTCTCAGTTTGTATTTTTATTTGATACTAGATTTCTTTTGATACTTGTGACATTTTAGGAAATTTTGATACTATTTATCAAAACCTCTACTTGATGGTTACAGTTCCTGCGTTTATGAAATTAAACCTGGGATCCCAGAAATCCTGGAATACTCTTAATATACTGTTTGTGTTGTTACCGTGATTATAATGATGTGTTTTACATTTAACCCATTTTAAGGTTTACATTTGTATGTTTATATTCAGACAATGCTTTCTGGTTGGTAGATGTAGTAGGGTCTTATCCTGGCACTTTAGTTATAGCTGCTTTAAATTTATTGATTTATTTCGACAGTGTCTCCTGGAATGCTTTATCTTCTGAAGCTTAACAAATGTACTGTTCAAATCATTTGTTTCACGGTTGGAGTACCTTATTAGTGACTAAGTAATAAAGCCTCTAATGTTTTGTTGTATGATCTGTACATTAATTTTTTAAAGTATGAATATATTTCTTGATGTGTGTTCTTATAAATTGTCATGTTATAAATTTTAAATCATGCATTTAACAAGAATGTGATTGATTATATGATTTTTCTTCCCACTTTTGCTTTTACTTTTATAATTTTACATAATATAACTTATTGTTAAGTTAGTGAATATGGAAGTTTTTAACGTGGTTTATTAGAAATGTTGATCATTTGTTGCATTAGACTTAAAATATGTTGACCCTTGCTTTCAAAAATACCTTTCCACATTCTTTTGCAAATTGAGTTGTCACACAGTTTGGACTGCTGTATTTGAACTGAAATGCTTAGATTAGATTTAGTACAGAAAACTTCTAACCCTAAACTGATTTTTCTGAAAAGTAATAGCGATTTGAAGAAATAGGAATCTCCACATATATTTGACATTTTTAAAGATTCCGTACCTAAAATTGTTACTCCCTTGAGTGTATGATTTGCATAGTCTCACATGGGTTTTGGCTTTCTTATGCAAGGTTTGTGGTTAACATTGATCAAACTCTGCTTTCTAATTTAAAAACTGAAGCAGTGTTGCTATTCTTTTAATTATTTACTCTCACCTGGAAAACTACTTTGAAGTTGTCATGCATTTGCCTATGGCAGTATTAAGAAGCATGTACTGTACTTTTAAATGCATTTTGTCAAGTATATTTTGATTCACGTACCTGATGAACAAAAATATTTGAGAGACTCCTTGAAGAGACAATGGAGTTTTAAAGTACTTTTGCCATAAATTGCATACCTTAACACATGTACATAATTGTGACATCACTTTTAAAATTGTAAAGGTAAAGGTTATTAATGGTGTTTTATTGTAGATTAATGTTTTTATTTCTAGTGAGCTAAAATTAAGGAGGCTGTCCCTAACATACTTGATTCCTCAGTCCATCAGAATTTCTCCATTTAGGACCTGTTTTGTATGGCACAAAGTCTAGTGTTCAGGGAGTACAAAAATCACTTTTGCAGCCTGAGCCACAGGAGAGGAAGGGAGGAGTTTGCAGGTCAAGTAGTAAACTTTGGTTTGAGAATTACTTTAGGATCTGAAAAGATTGAGTGCAAGTTGAGGTAAACCTGGTATTCTGTTTTAGGAAATAATGCAGTACTTAAGTGATTATGTAAGTTTGTTATTCCTGTATTTTGAAGTTGACATTTAAGTATGATGTTACACTTTATATAGCATGATTTTTGAAGAGTAAAAAGTTCACTTTCAAAAGACTTTAAAAATACTTGGTATGTCTGAAGCTTCTAAATATCTAAAACAAAGTTTTAGTGATGGACCTGTATAGAAATGTATACCACACACAGCTGAAAAATTTACATTTTGGGGTAACTTCAGTAATAAAGAATGGAAACCAGAGAGACGGGATCAGGATGGAACTGTGCACACAAAGAGTTCTGTGTGTGCTAGGGCTCCGCCTTTGCAATTTATGTTAAGAACTGAAACAGTTTATTAAATTTGTGTCCAAATCATCTGCCTTTGAACCAGATTTATTTTGATCACCTGAGGTGCGTTGAAAATCATCTCCTTTTTAATCAGCCTTTTAGCAGTTATTCTAAAAGCCTAGGGGTGTTTAGAAATGGTATAATGCAGTAGCCTGTGGACTGGAAAAGACAGTTTTTTTAAGTGGCAGCCATTTTATGACACTGATAATTCTTACGAATCCGGAGTTTTGAAAAGACTGAAAATAAAGCAAATTGAATCCTGAAATACCCAAACCTCCCCTTTCTCCCCCTCTCTCCTTTTTTGGTTCTCTGGTGCTAAAATAAAGGGCAGCTTGGTAGTTAGCGCTGACAGCAGCTCTGGGAGCCCCTGGCATCTTGGTGCAGGTCCAGCTTAGTCACAAAATGGCTGTTCCTTTGTGCCGCAGCGCTGACAGACATACTGCATTGCACTGTGTACTCGCCAAACAGCAGGAAGTTGCCGTGCCGAGTTCAAAGGCCGGCCGGCGCCGGCGCCGAGAGCTGATTGGCTGTACGCGCGCCTGGTAACAGCAGGTCAACAGCGGCGGCCTTCGGGCAGGCCCCGCCCCGTGACGTCAGGCGCCTCGCCGGCAAGAGGAGCAAACGCAGTGACGTTGAGCTGCGTGCGCAGCCCGGGTGCTTCCTTTTTCCGCCTGGCGAGCAGCTGGCTTGCTGGGAGGGGAAGGAGGAGGGAGGGGAGCTGTAGCGGGACTTTCCGGTGGCGGCCACTTCCCTGAACAATTTCGCTCTTGGCAGTCTTCTCCGCCCTTCCCCATAGTTTTCTACACCCTACAGCACACATTCCTTTGCTTTTCCCTGGGAATGACTTTCCTCTTTTAGAAGCGGCTTCTACTTTTTTGCAGAAAGTGCAAGGTGCAGATCGGAAACCTTCAGATACAAAACCTAGCGGGTCTTTTTTTCCCGTTTTCTGCTCAATGTGAGGAGATTAGTGAGTTTGATTTTGCTGCCATTGACCCAAACCATTTCACTGTCAGAAGGGATACTTTTAATTTAAATTGAAACGTCCTAACAGGTGTTAGAGCTGTTGTTTAATACATGGCTCATAGACCAAGGGAAGATTATTTGAATTTGTCTCCGTGCATTTTTACTTGGTACCATACGTTTTCTGAATTGGCATTTGATGGAGAAAAACTCAGGTCAGTATGTGTAGAGTGATTTATTTTTTAATATTAACGAGATAGTTAAGTAACAAATTCTTAGGAATTTTTACTTGTTTAGTAACTAAATATTACGTTAAATTAAAAAAAAAATACAGCGTTAGGTACTCATTACTATGCAAACAAGTGTTGGAAAACAACTCTTTTAAAGTATTAACACTTGTTAAGGAAATGTTAGCTGATAATAGATTCACTTGGCAACATCTTGAGAAACATCTCAGATTCCCCTCTCCGGAAATTTTAATCTCCTGACAAACTTGTTAAAATACCGCTGTGATGCTCATTGTCTGCTTTATTTGGAAATCTTTGCGAAGGTTAAAAAATCATAGTTTGCAAACGATGACATTCAGTCACAAGTAATGAGTTTAAGCGTGAAGGAAAGGCTGTAAGTTTTTCTATTGTACCAGACAAGAAGTTTTTCCTGCATTATTGGAGTATTTTCAGCAGTAACAGGAGTGAACTGTCATGTAGTTGGCCATAGCAGAAATTTGTTATTGAGTAAAATATTTCAAAATAGATTTGGCCCTTCTGAGTGTAGGTAGAGATGTTTACCTGGGCATATCTTAGGTTTCTGAATAAAGTTTATATAGGTAAAATTCACTATAAGGTTTTGTAGGTTCTCAATTTTGGTTCTTTAGGAAGAATTCTTTGGATAGTTTTTGGAAACTTCAAGTGTAACTGGGATTTCCCATTTGTTTTTTAGACTTGCTCATCAAAGATTCTAGAACTGATTTTTAAAAATTGTATGGTGAAATAAATTATATATGACACATTTTAACAGCGTTAGAAACAAATACTTGTAGAACTTAATCATTAACTGGTGATTCAAACTTCTTAAAGTGCATGTAAAGCAACAAGAACAAAGTTTTTTTTTTCCGTTTGTTGAGATTGTTCAGCTGTATTAAAATTTCCGTATTTGCTAAATGCCCTTAAATCCTAAAAGTGGGATAGAAGTAGTAGTACAGTCATGTTCCAGGATCTAAATAAAGTATTCCGAAGATGCTTTAGCCCAAAATAGATACCATTACTATGTGAGTTAAAATGCATATTATAGCAATTCAGCTATGAAATGTTTGCATGCCATTTGAGCCAGTTAACTTTTCAAAGAACCAGAGTATTAGGTCTGTTCATTGAGCCTTTTTTGGGTTTTCTCCTGTCAGTGTGCACAATGGAAAAGTATTGATCTCTTTTCTGTTCTCTCTCTCTCTCTCTCTCTCTCTCTCTCTCTCTCTCTCTCTCTCTCTCTCCCCCTCTCTCTCCCCCTCCCTCCCTCCCTCCCTCCCTCCCCCTCCCTCCCTCCCTCCCTCCCTCCCTCCCTCCCTCCCTCCCTCCCCCTCCCTCCCTCCCTCCCTCCCTCCCTCCCTCCCTCCCCCTCCCTCCCTCCCTCCCTCCCCCTCCCTCCCTCCCTCCCTCCCTCTCCCTCCCCCCCACTCGGATTCTTGCTTTGAAAATTTGCAGTTTCCCATTGATATTTGGCTCTTGGGAGATTTCAATCATTTGTAAAGGTTCAGTCATCACAGGAAGGTGGGCAAACTATTTGATAAGGAATTTTAGTTGTAAAAGTTCTAGCAGGTTATTTCTTGAGATGTGAATCTGGAAGTTTAGTTAAACTTTACCCGACAGTATCTTAAACTAACAGATTTTAATAATTAGTGTGTCCCCGCCCCATAACAGCAATCCCCTTGGAATTGTAAGAGGTACCTCTTGAGGCCACCTCCGATTTCCAAATTCCAGTCATTTCTCCCATAAAATACGGTATAGTCAACTTGTGCCTGACATAAAATTGAGTGTCTACTCTGACATCTGGTAATTTTTTAAAAAAAGATCTTAGCTTTTTTCCTGAAAACCTTAGAACTCAATTGGCTTTCTTGAAGGAGGGTCACTTTAACAAAGATACTTTTTAAAATCACCTAAGTTATTTTGTATACAAATAAAAATAACTATGTTGGCTTCTGCTGGGTGCTTGTTGTAGATAACCCTCTTGCATCCCAGGCTATATGAGCTTCGAAGTCAAATTTATACCTCAGCAAAATTGCCTATTACTACTTGCTTTGGAACTTTAGTGTTACTAGTGTAACGCCAGAACAGCAAAAGTTGACTTCATTGTCAAATGCCAGGGTCTGTTGTGTTTTGTAATCAGTCATTTAATTGAGCACAGTGCTGGAACACATTGTTACATGTCTGTTAGGACCGTCCTACCTACTCAGTCTAAAGTTGAATTGATAGGGGAAATAAAACTACTATACTGTCTACTTTTGAGGGCAGTTTATGAGCTGGGGGACAAGGCATTGCTCTGGCATGTAAATCATGGAGAACAGGTATATGGAAGCCATCTAGGCTACATTTCAAAACAGTTCCAATTTAGCATTTTATTGTTAACATGTTTGGTTTAAAGGTCACCATTTTTTGGTATTTCAGTGACATCATCTGGAGTGTATTTCATATGGAGAACAAAGTATTTAAATTTCCTTTACTGGACAGTCCCCATAATTTGGGAAATAATGTGATCACCCTGATCTTCAGGGCGTGGAATGTTGTAGAAGAGCCCTGGGTAAGACATTCTAAGGATAGTGCTGATTTTATACTTTGGATTCAGTTCTAATCAGTTAATTGGTCATTTGTGATGGTTTTAACTGTTACCCCAGTGCCAGGCAAGAGCTGTAAACATAATAGGCACCAGTGCAGTGTTGACTTCAATACTGAAAACTCCCCCCCCCCCCCCCAATTTAGGTGAGTGAAGTACTCATTGTTGGATTTGAAAAGCAATTTGCTCTTTTTTAAAATGTGGACAATAATCTTCATTAGCTTATGAAGATGAAGTAATACAATGCTTGTGAGATGAAAGTGCACCGTAAATGGAAGCTCTTAGCAATATTATTTTATTCCTAATGCTTCATCTTACCTTCTTATCATCCTGCACTAAGTCCCTCTAAGAGCAAGGTTGTCCCTGAGGGATGTGGCGTCCTGGTTTCCCGCAGGCGTCTGTTCAGGCCAGTTAGGGGCGTGGTTCAGATGATTTAATTGAAAACTTAGGGTGTGTTTTGCAGTCAGTCCTAGAATTCTTTTCTGAGAAAGCCAGCCTTTTGAGGGGAGCACATGATACTTTCTGGACTAGAACAGCCTCTTGTTTGAGTCATAGCCCTACTCTGTAGCTAGTCATTATTCTGGTTTACCCTCTGCCTCATTTCCTCTCTCAAGCTGTGCAAGAGTGAATAGTGAATACCAAGGTGCAGCGCAATTTGGATGTAAAGGGAACAGCAGTGATATTGACAACCAGTGTTAAACTGGCTGTCGCTGGCTTTTAGTTGTCAGCCTCCACCATCGCACTGAATATTTGGTTTAGCATAATGCCTACAGTACAGTTTATTAGAAGTATAGTCTCAGTATTTGTATTTTCCGTTTCCCTCTACTTCCTTTCCTTTCCTTTATGGTTTATGTGTTTAAAAAGTAAGTTAAAAAAGAAACAGGTCCAAAACAGCGTCATCTTGTTGGAAGGCCCACATCAGCAAACCAAGACCTAATACTTAACCTAATTACAGTTTCAGCCTTCCTCGGGAATGGGACTTTGAACCAGCCAGCCTGGAATTTCCTGGTCAGCATTAGGAGGCAATCTGCTCATAGACCCCTTCAGTTCTCCTTAGGACAGGGACCTTGCCTGAAACAATGGATTCCTAACTAATCATTTCCTTTTCCTGTTTCTGCCTTAAAAACCTTCCACTTTGTACAGTCCTTTGGAGCTCCTCTCTACTTGCTACGTGGGATGCTGTCCTATTCATGAATTGTTTGATAAAGCCAATTAGATCTTTACACTTTATTTACAATTGAGTTCTTTTCGTTGTTCCTATATCAGGCCTTGGAGAGCTTTTGAAAATACCAGCGTCTAGCCCAACATCTGGGATGTAGTTAATTTTTAAAAGCTCGTCTGTGTTTCAAGTGTGATGGAGCACTTGTCTTTCTATTCTTTTCTAACCCTGTGTCTTTCCGTTGCTTGTCCCATTTTCTGTGTTCCCTTTTAGGGCAGTTTTAACAGCAGCTTTAGTTTGGAGGTCTGGAAGCAAAGCGGGTGGGGTGATACTAAGGCGAAGTGTATACTTGATGGAAGAGGAAGAGTTTCTTCTGCATGAAGTGTCATGCTCGATCCAGCTGTACATACCTTTGAAATGTTAATGCTGATGGAATTTTTCACCTCAGGTTGCTTTAGATTCTAGTGCTATCTCTTCCATTTCAGATACCTCCAAAAGCTTGGATTCCAGAATTAACTTAGAATGCAGTTAGTCCATTCAGAACTCCCTTTCTCTCGAGCTGATAAAGGTAACTGTCTAAAACCAAGAGCTGTCTCAATGGACATGGGCTATGCTGTGGAACAGTTACTTTGTGTAGTGTTTGTCCCTGTTGGCGGATTGTGAACTGTCACCAACATTTTAAAAAGGTTAGACTATGAAAACGCACCCCGGTACCGCCTTTTGTATGGGTTATTTCTTCAGTCCAGCAGGGCCAATAACGTCGGTAGTCTTTGATTTTGGATTTTATCACGAGGGAGAATAGCATGTGGTGAACAGTATGGAAAAATACCAGAGTAGATTTACATTTTATTGAGTGCTGACTGTGCGCCAGGCATGGGGTTTTTTAAATGTAGATTTTATCTAATGTGAGGGTTAGTGTAGCAGAAATGCTTAGTGACCACCTTCAGGGTAACCAGCTTCCCAAGTTAACTGTCATGGAGCACTCATCCTTTGCAGGTCTGTGGGTGGTCCTACATCCCGCCGAGCTCCTCTAATCCTGCCATTCTCTTCTTTCAGTTGACTTGTATACTTAACAAGGATTTGCAGATACTAATCAAATTTGTTTATGCTGGTTGTGCTTGTAGTTTTGCATTTCAATGAAATATCAAACCAACAGGTGACAAGTGTGAGAGGTGTTTCAATGAACACTAAGTTGGATTGCTTTGGAAAGGGTTAGTAATAGTTATTCATAGTGCTTACTGTGAGCCTGGAATGTGTTCTCAGTCTTTTCCATGTTAATTTGAGTAATCCTCACAAATCTGTGAGGTATAATTTTCACCCCTGTTTTGTAGATGAGAAAGCCGAGGCACAAGGTGGCATAAATGGTAGAATTGGATTCAAACACTGGCGTTTGGCTCCAGAATCACTTTAGGATCTTGTCAAAATTTGCTGTCGAATTAGATGGGTAAGAGGAAACTATAGGAGATTGGGGAAAATAATACAAATCTCAAATCTGCACTCTGCTTAAGAACTTTCATTTAAAGAAATCAGAAACTCAGAATCACAGTGCGTTGTAGGTGTGATTGATGCCAGAAACAAAATGCCGTTCAGAAGGCCATCATTTTACATCAAAAGAATCAAATGAAAATGTAGCCCCTGGAGTGGTTCACATGAGGTAGTTTGAGAAACAACATGGGAGTCGTTTGAGGAAGGGTGGGTGGGTGGGTGGGAGGGAGAGGGGAGGCCCCGGAGAGCTAGGAAGAACTTTGTCCACATGCAGTTTGACCTTCTTTTGTGAAGATTGTGCTCTGCTTCTCATTTGTTTGTTTGTTTTGTTCTGAACTTAGTTTGCAAATAGGCAGAATCACCAGAGAATTCTAAAATACTAGGCCTGCGCCTGATTGGATTTTAGGAGTTACATAGCGGTAGGGTAGGGGGCATAACCGATTGTCTGAAGGCCTCCATGTTGGCCAGTTCTGTAGGCATGTCCTCTAGAGAAACAGTTCTTGAATGTGTAGTATGTGTCCCTTAGGGAAGTTAGAACTAAATAAAATAATGTTTGAAGCAGCGGTTTTCAACTAGAGACACCCCCTGCCTGCTCCCCTCTCCGTGTCTTGTGGCCGTGTCTAGAGATATTTTTGGTTGGGCTGGGGTGCCACTGGCATCTAGTAGGTAGAGCCCAGGGAAGCTGCCAAGCTTCCTGCAACACACAGGACAGCTCTCGTGACAAAGGAGTATTTAGCCTAAAACGTCAGCAATGCTTGAGAAACTGGTCTAAAACATTCAGCAGAGTGCTTGCCACAATGAGTGTTGGTTGTTTATTAAGAAATTTGTGAGTCCTCGCCTTTCCTGTTTCTTTTCTCTGTCCTGATCCAGGGACCCCACTTAACTTCCTATGAACACTGGGTGTAGGTGCTATTTTCTACTGAGGTTTAGCAGCCAGGCCTTGAAAAATCTCCTTTGAACTTTGGAGTTGCTGCCTTACGAAAGTCGAAAGATTAAAGCCTAAAAGTTAATAAGGGAAGACAAGCCTCAAAGGACTGAGAGGAATTTCTGGTTAAACTAGTCCATCTGTCCTCAGGGTTTTAAATGGATGGGAATATATCACTTGAGATGGTGGATTATAGGAAGAGCTTTTTCCTCTTGTACCTGCTTTTCACTGCTTAGTGGATTATATTCTAACCTGCATAGAAAACTTGCCCTGTCTTTTGTATAATCCTTAATGCACTGCCAGATCTGGGTTGGGTAGGTATTTTTGAAATGGTTTATCCAGTTGTACTTTATCCAGGTTTCTTGCTATATAACTCATTCTTCCCTAATGATATGTACGCCTAGGTGCCATTTGTTTGTACCCTAAACTATTTAGGACTACTTAGATGTTTACTGGTTATTGGGGAGCAGAAATAGCATGATACAGGTGACTTCTGCCTAGCACCAGTTGGGAATTTTAGACATACCGTGTTTCCCCGAAAATAAGACCTAGCTGTACAATCAGCTCTAATGCGCCTTTTGGAGCAGAAATTAATAAGACCTGGTCTTATATAAGATCCAGTATTATATTATACCTGGTCTTATATTAATTTTTGCTCCAAAAGACACATTAGAGCTGATTGTCCGGCTAGGTTTTATTTTAGGGACCACATGGTATGCTTATTAAAGTTCTATTCCCCGCCCCCAACTCTTTACCACAGGGAGATGCTGAAAGGGCCTTTTACCCCCCAAAACTGTCAGCAGCATTTTTGTGTGCAGTTATGTGCCTTTTTCTAGACACAGGGTCCATAGTGTTAAACGGTGTTAGGATAAGTTCCAAAAGAACTGTCGAATCTTAGGAAGGTTTGCCCCTGAATATCGATCAATTCTACCATGTTAGAAACACAGCTCTATCTTGAGAAATACAGAAAAATTCCAAGAATACACTTAAAGTTTTAAACAAGTTAGATACAGTTAAATTCCTGTTTACCTCTTCTCCCTAGTCACTTTCATGAACTTGGCATATAAAAACCTTGGGATTTTAAACACATACATGGTTCACGTAATATATTTTGTGTTTTAAAAACATAATAGTTTTGAAATGGTCATGTTGATATTTATAGACCTAATTTATCCCTAGTCTGTTGTAGTTAATTGCATAGTATGAATATTTCACATTGTATTTTTACATTTCATACATGGACGTTTAGATTATTTTCCTTTTTTGATCTTACGAGCAGAGACCTGAACAATTTTATACTTTCTGCCTCCTGTTCCATAATTTTTCTAGGTTATATACCCACAGATTGAATTACATGATTCACATGGATATTTTGAGGTTTACGGGATGATGTCAAGGTACTTTCCAAAGCTTCTACTAATTACTTTTTCAATAATGGTATGAGTACTATTTTCCCTGCTTTCTCACCGTCATTTACTGTTAACCAGACTTTCAAAATACCTGCAAAGCAGATGAGTGTAAAATAATTTGTCATAATATACGCCCCCCAAATTACCAGTGAGGTTTAATTACCTTTTCATTAGTTTATTGGCCATTTTGAATTTCTCTTCTGTAGTTGCGTGACTATTTTTTTTGCCCAGTTTTCTGTTGGATTTTTCTTTGACGTGTAATTCTCCATATGTTGTTTGCATAAATGCTTTGTTGTGTATCCACTGAAATTTCTTTTCTGTCTGTTTCTCGTCTTTTAACCTTGTTTATAGTGTGGCTTAGTTTTCAGAATCATAGGACATGAGCCAGAAGAGGTGGAGATCTTAAAAGATCTGTGTTTTTCCATCCTAAGACAAATAGAAGTGACTAGAAACAATTGTTTTGCATCAGCCTTGGGTGGCATAATAATCTGTTTAACTGAAGCTTGTATGTATGACAGCAGTACCACTTAGAGGATAAATAGCGTGCATTCTGTAATCTAGACTGGGGGTACAGATGGTGACATCATATACACACACTTGGGTTTAGCCTCTTGTAAAATGAGGATAATTTGTCTTTGTTGTAAGGATTAAAGGAGAATTTTTGCATATGCTTGATACATAAGTGCTCCTTAAACATTAGCTATTCTATAATTGATAGAGCTTAGTCTGGAAATAAGTTTTATGGAATTACAGTGAGATGGCTTTGCGTTTTTACTAGATTTTGCTTTCGCCACTACCATCACCCACAAAAAAACATGCTCTGCAAGCAGTTCAGCCATTTTGTAAGTTTAGGAAAATAAACACTATCCAAGTGCTGAAATGGCAGCTCTTGGGCAGAGAATCCACAGGCTTGCTCATTTAGTTGAAGTGCTGCTGTGCTGCTGCCCTCTTGTGGTCGTTTGTGATATGGCGGTTAAAAGTTACGAATGGAACAATGGCTATTAATACTGTTTGCTTTCAAAGTCCATTTGCAAGAAAGTCACTCCATTTTGCCAACATCTCACAGGATTTTAAACAGACAACAAATCCTTTGTATCCACAAGTGAAAACAAGTGTTAACCTTTTTCATAAACATTTATTTTTCTATTGGAATCTCAAATCCCAATTTTAACTTGAGTCCCGTTCATTTATTTTTGCATTGTATTTCTCTTTTACTGATCAATCAAAAATTATAAAACTTGTTTCCAACTTAGGTTCTGAGTAATTATCGAGATACTTATTTTTCAGAGGATTCTGAATGTATGATGGATAATTATTCCTTGAAAATTCTGTTTAATAATTGTCTTATAACTGTTAATGCCATTGGAAATTAGGTAACAATGTTACTACATTGTTTAGGTGAAAGCTTAGTAAAAGGATTTCTCATCTACTACCTCCATTTGACCCTTTTTTGTCAGTCTTGTTGACTTTCCATATCTTCCTCTAAATCAGCATTGCAAACTGCAATTTAGTATTCATAGTATTTGGCATTATAATTAGGCATTAATAGTAAGTCTGCATAATTTTTCAAGAAATATCCTGTCATTTGGAGGGAATAATTATACTGTCAGTGCCTTAGAGGTATTTATAGTTTTTTTAAAAAATATGTTTTTTCATTTCAACATTTAGGAACCTTGCCCTAGGAGAAGTATGCACGTTAATTGAATTTTCCCTTTATTAAGGCTTTTTAAGAAATACTTTTTCCCCTGAAAATTAAAGCTGACTTGCTGGTTTCAAAAAATAAACACTTAGTCTTAATTCTCATTTAAATCTTTAGCTTGTTTGTGTGGAATTGGGGGTATTTACATCCTTTGCCCGTATTTGACTCATTTGGGTGGATTTATTGTGAACCATTTTAAACATTAAAAAGATTAATACTTGCATAGTGAACAACTCAGAACTCATCACTTAGCTTCAGTCATAAAATGTTGACAATATCATTTCCTGATCACATCTGCCTCCCTCAGCCCACAGAGGTAAATACAATTGTGAATTTGCTGTTTATCTTTCCTTGGGTTTGATTTTCATAGTTATTAACTTTTTTTAGAAATTACACAAGTAGTTCATGGAATCCACTAGTATATTTCAAGTGACCCATCCAACAGTGAACCACTGTTAGCAGTTTGGTGATTAAAATGCATTTATGCATATAGGTGCTGATAAGAAACATGGCTGTGTTTTTTTTTTTATCTGTAATGTATTATATGCACTGTGACATTTCTAGAGGGCACACTCTCCTATACAAACAAATGTAGAGCTGCACAAGAAGGTATATCGAAAGCTTTTAGTTTTATTGGGTACAGTGGACAGTTTGGAAATCTAAATATTCTACTCTAACTATGGAAGTGTATCAAGGATATTTGTACCTTATTGGTTAAGAGAACAATTTAAAAATAACCTAAATGTCCCATTAACAGGGAACAAAGTAAATAAAATGTAGTGTATTCATACTATGAGGCAGTTTGAAGGGAATGAGTTATTCATGCATATCCACATACCCTGATGTGGGGATTGGCATTGGGTGTTTCCATCACTTCTGTAATGATTACTGCTTTTTCCCACAGAACACTAAAAGGATTTCTAGCTAACCAGACTGTTCTAGTTACGTTCAGCAGACTAATGTTGCTTTTTGTGACTTTGGTTCTTTAAGTTGGTAGTTGGAAGGGTTTCCATTTTCTTGTTGCAATGTTTTACATTTCATGGCAATATATGGACCATACTGTGGTCCTGTGTCAATTAAAGTTGGTGGTGATTGCCAAACTATAATTCCAGCCTTAATTTCTTGTCTGGAGTCAAGCATTGTAGCAGCAGTTAAAACACTAAGCCGTTCATTGCAAAAGGATTTTGAGAAGATTCCATATGCTGGCCAAGTCCGTAAGTTCCCGTCCATGTCCTTTTCTAGCACAGCAGGCACGGGGAACATCAAAGAAGACTGCTTAGCTCTCACGTCTGTTGGGGAAGTTGACAAGTGACCAAATTACTCGTAACGGATGGGACAGATGGGAGGCAAAGTTGCATAGATGTTGACAGCTGGGACTTGGGAGTCAGCCTTGTAGGCCAGGATGTGTTGCAAAGTAAGGAGAGCCTTGGGGAGCATGGGGGTTGGAGCTCGGATTGAAAAGAGGCAGCCCGTTTCCAATCCCCAGGGGAAGTCACTGCCATGGCAGAGGTGCTGCGACAATATTGTGGAAACACCCAGTAGGAACAGAATTTGGGATTGGAGAGCACAGAGGATTTTTTCCTAGAGGAGATGATGATACCTGAGGCTTCAAGCATCAGCTGTGTTTAGCTTGCTGTGTGAGCAGAGGTTGGAGGTGAGTTGTACTAGGGCTTCCTCTGCTCTGCAGATGGTTTAGTGCGGCTGCAGCAGGGGAGGTGAGGGGAAGGAATGGTTCAAGGATGAGTCCTGAGAGGTTGGCGAAGGTCACGTTCCCTAGGGTCTGTGGAAGTTGGGTGTTATCAGTGACCCTGCCTAGGGTGGTTGGGAGGATGTGTGCAGGCCTGGTCCCTGTTTTCAGGCCTCTGCAAGCCATGGAGCCTTGGCAATACACATGCAGCTTCTGGGTCATCCCCAACGTCCCTTTCAAGCAGACTGCCCTTTTAGCTCCCTTACAAGGCGACTGGAGCTGCCTCTGGACCTTCCTGCCTATGAGCAAATGGTAGAAGCCAAACTATTCATGTAATTCCCACTAGTACCATGAATTGCGTGGTACTGACTCACTAATGGGTGCTAGCTGGGAAGAACTTTGTGTTAGAGGGGGAATCTGGGCTAGGATGTGAAGTTCCAAAATTTCTGATGTTTGGGTAAGGCGTGGGTATTTACAGAGTGCTGCTTGCAAAGCTGTCATTTGCTGCTCTCCTGACGGTACAGGTAGTGTCATCGAGGATGGCACAGGTTAAAAGATGGAACAGGCCAGAGCTGATCGAGGACTGAGACCCAAGCCATGGATGCCAGAGCCTGCACTTTTTTTTAATTGGGGGAGAGGGGAACAGGACTTTATTGGGAAACTGTGTGTATTTCCAGGATTTTTTCCAAGTCAAGTTGTCCTTTCAAACTTAGTTGTGGAGGGCCCAGCTCAGCTCCAGGTACAGTTGCCGTTGTTAGTTGCAGGGGGCGCAGCCCACCATCCCTTGTGGGAATCGAGGAATCAAACCGGCAGCTTTGTGGTTGAGAGCCCTCTGGCCCATGTGGGAATTGAACCGGCAGCCTTTGGCGTTAGGAGCACAGAGCTCCAGCCACCTGAGCCACCGGGCCATCCAGAGCCTGCACTTTTTAACTGTGCCATCCAGCTTTCCTGTTGCCTGGTGACCACCTTCTGAGAGGTCACAGGTGGAGGAGAAGTGACTTCAGATGCTTAGCTGGAGTAGTAGGCGTTCGCTGTGTAAAGGACCAAGGAGCCAGTCAGTGTAATGCGGCTTTGACAGTGGTGAGTCACTGTTACGGGGATGCCTGACTGCTTTTGGATATGCTATAACCCGGAGAAGATCTGTTTTCTGAGGCTGTAAAGTTTTGCACTCCTGGAGTATAATAGAATGTGCGATTGAGAGCCAGACATGGGGTGGAAACCCTGCCCTCCCTCTACCCCACACACGGTCTGGTTTTGTCATTGACCAGGTTACCTAAAATACCACTTTTTTTCATCCTTCATGTGGGGATAGTAATGCCTAGTAGGGTTGTTCTAGGGAAAAAGCAAAATACATATAAAGCACTTTGCGTAATGCCGGGTACCTATTAGATGATCAGGTAATTAAACGGTTTTTCACTTCTCTCCTTCCCAAGGTAGGAGCTCCCTCCCCCATTCTCATTGCTTCCTCATCTTAACACATCTTAACCCCTGCACTGTGATGCGCTCACTATGGATCATGTAAGATTGGGGGGTCAGTCCTACTTAGCCTCCCTTCTTGACCCTTTGGGGTTCCATGCATGTCTTATCTCCAGGTTGCTAAACTCAAGGACTTGGGTATTATTGTTACTCTGGGTTCTGTCTCCCCTTCTCTGTTCTCTCCTCAATGAAAAGAGTATTTAAGCAGCAGAGTTGAGGGAGCTGTCCACCTCTTTTTCTGTACAGTCCATCAACTTTCCGTCCTTTATCTTCTCTTCTGTCAGCATGCCCCTGAATTGCTTTCTCACTATTTCAGAACTGGAAGGGTGTATTGCCTTCTCGGCTCCCAAAGTGGATAATCTTTCTACAGCCTTCTGTTGTTCCTATTTTGTAGCTTCTGCTGTCACCTGCCTTGGGCTGCTCCCCTGAGCTGTGTTTGGAATGAGGAAGGGGCGGGGATGTGTAGTTGTCACAGTCTGTATTGGATTAGGCTTTCACCTTAGAATCAGCATATTCTTCTGGTTTATTTTGTTCTGTTCCAGACCCCAGGTCTGAGACTCAACTGCAGGAGGTGGCAAGGCAGGACCTCTGGTTTGGAGTTAATGTACCATGTTTCCCTGAAAAGACGACCTAGCCGGGCCATCAGCTCTAATGCATCTTTTGCAGCAAAAATTAATATAAGACCCAGTATTATATTATATATATATATATATTATATATTATATTATACCCGGTCTTATATAGGACCCTTATATTTTAATATAAGACTGGGTCTTATATTAATTTTTGCTCCAAAAGATGCATTAGAGCTGATGGCCCGGCTAGGTCGTCTTTTCGGGGAAACCCAGTATGTTTGTATTTAGCTGCCCAGACAAGTGAGATTTGCACCTATTGTTGAGAAAACACTGACTGGATAATTGCAGCCAGTTTGCCTTCTTACTTTTTGGTTAACCTTGCTTGGTTTTGTTCTGTTCTGTGTTGGGGTTTCTTTTGTTTGTTGGTTTGTTTTGGTTTTGTCTTGAGGAAGGGATTATACTAAACAGATAAGACTTTGGACAGATGGACCTGGTTTCATACCCTACCTGTGTCATCTGGGAGAGTTACTTAACGACTTCTGAGCTTTAGTTTTGTTTTGCTTTTCTTCCCCATCTGAATGGAGAAATAATATCTCCCTTCTGAATTTTTGTAAAATAACCTGTGGTCTGTGGCATATAAGCACTCAGGGAATGGTAGCCAATAGGGTTGTTGACCATGATAGCAATATTTGCAATATAAGAATGTAAAAGTTAATTTGGAAATTTTGATCTTATATTACCAAAATTATCCACTGTCATTTCACTGCTAGGATTTTTGTTTTAAACAGATTTATGTGGCAGTTCTTAAATCTTTTAAAATTTCTTTTATTCTCCTTTTTTTTTTTTTAAAGTCGTTCAGCATCTGAAGAAGCTTCTGGTTCAGACTCTGGCAGCCAGTCGGAGAGCGAGCAAGGCAGCGATCCAGGAAGTGGACATGGCAGCGAGTCCAATAGCAGCTCCGACTCTTCAGAGAGTCCGTCAGACTCTGAGAGCGAATCGGCAGGATCCAAATCCCAGCCAGTCCTTCCAGAAGCCAAAGAGAAGCCAGCCTCTAAGAAGGAACGGATAGCTGATGTGAAGAAGGTACCTGCTTTGCTGTCCAGTACAAGTGCGCTGCTAGCTGCGACCAGCGAGCAGACCTTCATTTCCCAAAACTCACTAGTGTATTTTGATAAGGAAAATTACAACCACCTTTTCTAATAATACACTGTCTCTGGATGTAAATGGAGAGTGCTTTCTGCTCTACTCATTGATATATTAGACACAGGCTATCAGGAAACTAATTACATGAACCATCAAATTCTAGGGCAAGAAGACAGCTTTCTATATAAAGCTCAGTGAGGGGTGATCACAATCCAAGAATAAGGGCAGTTTTTGTTACATTTGAAGAGAAATACTTGTCACAGATAAACGTGTTAATTTGTACCCAGTTAGTGGAGGTATTCTTTGCTTCACAGAAGAGTCTTCCAGCAAAGAACGCAGAAAAGCAAAAATGAAGTTGCATAGCATTTTCTCACTGATGCCCAGACTTTGGCATGCATTCCTTCTGGGGAAAAATTACTTCCTTTTAATCATAAGAATGCAGCTGATCTCTTAAAATTCCATTTTGAGAGAAGAATGTTTGTGTCACTGAAAATACAAAAGAACACTGCTTTAGAAATTTAAAACTAATGAAATTAAAAGCTTTATGCTAAATCAGTTTTTATTCTTCTACGATGCAAATCTACATCTGCATACTCAGATTTCCATAATCGTGCAAGTTACCTGCAAGTTGTACAGAACAGTTTCAACAAACCTGACATTAAAAAACAAAACAAAACTGCTTTTAACTCTTGAGGCAGAATTGGGATTAACTGTTAATTTCAGTTCTTCTGTTCCCAGCATAACCATTTCTTAACGGTAAGTGACCCTTAGGAGCTGTTGGGAGGTTGTGGAATGCTAACACTGTGTCAGGTGTAGGAAAATGAAAGTTGTCCTTGCTAATTAATTCATCATCAGAAGAGTGACCATCAGCCACTCGAGTGCCGTGCCTGGTTGCCTGCTGACTGCGTCGGGGGGTATCTCTGACAAGACACAATTCAAATGGTGACTGTCTTCATTCAAAAAGACCCTGCTAATGTAAAAGTACCACTGAGAGATCTTGCTGTGAGTGTCGTTCAACTCAGAAACTTACCCCTGACTTGCTGCGAAGTCCTTGCTTGGTGATCTTCAGAGCCTGATGTCTCAGCCTGGTTTTGTGTATACATCTAGCCCGGGTGCTCTTTCCAGAAGACCACAAGCCGTGTTTGAATGAAGTATAATAGACACAAATAAGTCTGGATATAACTTTCTTCTCTACAGTGGAGAGGTCTTGTAAAGAAAGCCATAGAAAGCATGACTTGCGTAGTGTGTTCAAAACTTGACGGAAATGGCGTGAACTAGGATTGATTCACCACTGTTAACTGGGAGACCTTGTACATTTAACTTCATTTAAAAAGATGAGAAAGAATTCTACTAAGACTGAATTTCAGGTTAGCAATAACAGTTGCCGGTAGAAATAGTAAAATATACTTTTAAAGTTAAGGCGATCAGTTCTGAAATGTGAATCAATTTAGCACGTGGATGGACATACTGGCCAGTGAGAGAATGGATTGTGACTTTAATGATTATAACTCTAAAAGGAGAGCTTCTAAAGAAGGTTCTTGTTTTCGGTATACACGTCCCTTTCACATGGTAGCTTTTTCATTGAAGAGTTGAATTAGATAACCATATAGGAATACAAGATGATTTTAGGATGTATGCATTACAGTGTATACTGTAATAAAATCCCAACAGTTGAGCCTGAATGCCTCTCTAACATTTTTAAATGATAAAACTAATTGATGTAGTGACGCTTACATAATTTAGCCACCCCAGGTAATAAAAGCTCCATAAATACCCGTGTTGAGAATGAATAGCTCTAGCAGAAGTCGAAGAAGGGGTGGGGGTGGGGGTTGGCAGACAGGGCTAGAAAAAAAAGTTCTCTGTCTCCTTCCTTTCTTGGCCAGATTTGTTCAGTGTTCTCTGCATTTGCTGCCTTTTCGGCTTAGATTTCCTACCACTTGGTTATTCGTGGCTCCTGTTTGGACCTTTTGTCTTCTGACTCAGATTATTCTAAGGCCATTAGGGATTTTTCACCTTCATAAACCGAAGACACTGGATCACATGAGTACATTGGATTCTAGTTCTGAAATGCCTGTTTCCTGGGACATCTCACTTGTTTTCTTTGGAGGCCTTTTTTTTTCTGTAGCTTACCTTTTGTTAAAAGCACTATTGGCAATGTCTTCCCTTGGCTTTGTTTTTTTCTGGGTCGTCTTTCACCAGTTTTGTCTTTTTTGAGGTCTACTTTCCACACATTTCATGAGTCTCAGCCAGTGGCTCCCCCTCTTTCCAAATATTTTCCTGACATTAGCTGTCACCTGTGTTCTGATGACAGACCCACCTTTCTAATCTTGGCTGTCAGGTATCTCTTCTATGTGTTGGATTCCTATTAAACATTTTCATTTCAGTGTGCTACAAATCGTTCACATTCATTTTACCTATATGTGATGGATTTTTTAAAAGACCATACAATATATTTAGCAGCAGAATCTGGGAAGAGAGTGCGATGGGGGTTAGATTCTAATCATTAGAGGCTGAGGAAGGAGGGTGCCTTTTACACTTTTTCTTTGGGTTTATTCGTTTGAGACTTTTTATAAGATAGTGTTAATATATTGTGAAAAAAAATTTTCTTTTTAAGTAAGTAATCCCTCTGAGCTTTATTTTTTTTGATCATTGGTGAGAACTGTTACTGAAAATAGTCCTTAAAAGCAAATGGCTAGTTACTGGTAGGAAATAAAATCAGATGTGCTAGAGAAAGGATGGCAGTGGTGCTCATTCTGAGAACTTGTAGCTAAATGTTAGAAATACCTAATTTGCACTACTTGGCATGTTAGACATGTCCTGAGGAATTTAAAGAAATAGACAAATACTCCGATTCTTTCTTAATTAGACTTGGTGATGCCCTGCTTATGTTTTGAGTTTTTCAGGTGGATCAATATGCAGTCAGTGCTGAAACTGAAAAGCATTAGGAACTTAAAATTCATCAGTAAATACTTTGTCTTTAGTGGGAGCAATTGTTCTCTTGCTTTACCGTATTACTCAACTGTAAGTTTGCATTTCAATGATGGATAAGCAGTGTGCCATATAGTTTAATAGCCATTAGTAATGAATAGGGGTTGTTAAACTTTAATGTGTTCTAGATAATATGCCTTATTCTTTTTAAAGATGGTATTTTATTATCGTCTCATAAATAAAACAGAGCAACCCTTTTGATAGTTACTTGAATTCTTTTAAATTAAAATACATGTTCCAGTAATGAAAATAGTAAATGGGGGTCAAGAAAAAAAGATTCATGCATGATCTGTTAATTTTACAGATGTGGGAAGAATATCCTGATGTTTATGGGGTTAGGCGGTCAAACCGAAGCAGACAAGAACCGTCACGATTTAATATTAAGGAGGAGGTAAGAAAAAAAGAATGTTTTAAGGGGATACATTGAAACTCCTTATCTTACCTCATCCTTTCTGACTGTAGTATGTGTTACCGTTAAGAAGACTGAACTTCAGGCGTGGGAGTTAAGTGACTCTGATGTGAGCTTTTGCAACACAGTACTGCATGAAAAAGCCACTTGTGGCTTTAATAAAAAAGAAACGACCAGAAAGATCATGTCATAGTGAATGTGTTAGTAGAGTATGTGAGAATATTATACAGACTGGCTTACCATTTTTGTTGTAATTTTTTTGCTTGTTTAGTTTCAGGTGTACAAAACAATGAAATAGACATTTACACCCTGTTGTCACTTTTTCTATTTTTTACTTTTTTCATAGTGAAATTGATTGTAGCAAGAAATTACTTTTTTAAATATCTAATTTCTAAATCTCTTTGATTGTGTCAAATAAGTAACTTGCCTGGTAAAGAAATA
This sequence comes from Rhinolophus sinicus, assembly GCF_057876585.1. Taxonomy (NCBI): domain Eukaryota; kingdom Metazoa; phylum Chordata; class Mammalia; order Chiroptera; family Rhinolophidae; genus Rhinolophus; species Rhinolophus sinicus. Next base: position 55,388,929 of record NC_142513.1, on the reverse strand, counting down.
TAACAATGGAGGTAGTTTCAGATTTATTTAGGAGAAAGGAAGGAGAGTTGGCTTGACATAGTAATTAATGTATTTTATCTAATTTCTTTAAATTGGGTTTCTGAGCTCATTTTCAGTGTGCAGTATAAAGTGTTTCACACATTTACTGTCTATTCTAATTGTGAGAGATTGAATAGAAGGATGATTTTACAATTACTATATGTACTGGGTTCTTTGGTTTCTATAGAATCAGATTTTTCTCACCTTTCTCAGTTTGTGTGATATTTTTGTGGATTCTTACCTCTATATTATGTTTATAGACTACGTTCTGAAGAGATGTTCTTTTGTCTCTCAGTGAAATGTCCCCCTTGTTCATCTTAGGAGGACTTCGCTATTCTTAGCTATATAACATCCTTCCGATGAAAGCTAAATGTTAATAGCCCAAGGTTAAGTTAGGTGAGGGTGGGTTTTAGTAAATGTACTTTAAATAATCTAATTGGCTGTAACATCTGCATTGCATTTATGGTGTTGTGTTTGGAGGGACCTCTGTGCTCGTTTGCCTTAGCTTCCTTTTTCCATAGCATTTAGGACTAGCTTACTGAGCCATGTTTGTTGCAACCAATCACACAGCTTTGTAAATCCTTTTCTCTTTTGTATATAAATCAACACATTCTCTGTAGGGCACAAGACTAACAGCAATCAGAGGAGTTTGCCACTTTGCTGAATTCGGAGGAGAAAGAGCTGTTCAGATGTCTTTCCTTGGCCTCAAACTGTTAGTGAGCATTTTCGGCTTATGATTGAACACGCTCTTGAATGAGTCTAAAATGAACTAGATCAGTAATCACTGCCTTTAATGGCACATGAAATGTTGTGTGGCATTTTCATGATAACCTAGATCTGCAATATCTAGTAGGGTCACCACTAGACATGTGGCTTTTAAAATTAAAATGGAGTAAAGTGAAAAATCCCATTCCTTAGTCACACTAGCCACATGTCAGGGGCTCAGTAGTCACATGTGGCTGCCAGCTGTGATATTAGATATTTTGGATATGGACCATTTCCATCATCCCAGAAAAGTCAAGCTGAGAGAAATACTCCCTGGCCTTGAGAGCAGTCGGTGATAACAGACAGAAATTAATTTCCAAAGCAAAGGAAGCATGAGCACTGCCAAACAAGTGCTTCAGTCCCTTTCTGTCTAAGAGCTCTTACTGAATAATGTTATGTGGAGTGGATTGTTGAACCAGGGGGTGGTGGTGTCCCTAAGAACTGTGAATTAAAGTCTGTGATCATTTCTCCCCCTCACACACTGAAGGCAAGTAGCGGGTCTGAGAGTGGGAGCCCAAAGAGAAGAGGCCAGAGGCAGCTGAAAAAACAGTAAGTCTTTCATGGGGGACATTCCTTCCCCTCGTACGTGGAGCATGTCAGCATCTCTGGGACCGCCTTCCTGCGTCTTCAGTCTGCCCCAGGTCCCAGAGTCTGCTTCTGTCTCTTGTTATCTTGGGTCACTGTCCAGCTTGCCCTGCTGTAGCAGCAGCACACGAAGCCCAAGATTCTCGCTTTTCCACATGTAAGTATTCTACACGGGCCTGGGCTCCTTGTTGGGGGCAATCCCCCACTTAGTCCATCTGGCTACCCCAGTGAGCCCAGTCATTTTTGTCCTAAAAATCTGCACAGATACCAAATACATACGAATTTGGTGTTCTGTTCTAATTAGGCAAGGAACGTATTTAGATTTGCCGTCCTTCATTTCCATTTGTCCTTTGTGTTGGCAAGATAATGTTGGTTGGGCACCCGTTTTTAGTATGAAATTTCACATTGTCATTTCCATTCATTTTAATACTACAGTTCCTAAGACAGAAACTTAATTCTTTGGGTAATTGTGAAATTCCTTTATATGTTATTTTAAAATTTATTTGAAAAATTTTCTGTTTCTGGTGAAAAAATATTTGACTTTTTTTTTTTTTTTTTGGGGAAATACTTAAATTGTTTGGAAGTAGTGTGATCCCTTTGACGGCCCATCTCCTCTGATATATGTAGATATTCAAAACTTTGCACACAAATTCAGGGAGTTCTCATGGTTAACAGTTGTCCATGGACCCTAGTAAGAGCCCCAGTTATGTATTCTCTGTTCTAAAATATTAGTAATCTTATATAAGTATTTGGCCTAAGGCAAAGTAATTTGAGTTCTGAAAATCCATGTCCTCGTCTTCAGAATAGGTTCATGCTTATTCTGTTGGCCTGACAGAGTTATTGGAAAGCATACTAAGTCAAGCGTTTAATGTTATTCTCCTCAGAGCACCTATAATTTGCATTTGTGTTCTAAATGTTTAGTTGGAGTTGAAAAAATAGTAACTTCAGGCAAGCCTGCACTTCTTGGTATCTTAGAAGGTTTTTATTCTACCCCAGTCCCATGGCCCGCTAGGGAGATTGTGTTCTCAGTTGACCAGTGTAAACGGCCTTTGGGAAGCCCCTGGATGTGCTTTTCCCTCCATGTGGCTACCTTCTGCTGGTCTCTTGACTGGGATCCAGACAGTGTTATGCTTTAGAACCTCCGACTTCCCATTGTAATGGCCTTTTCCTGGTGTGCAGGAGCCCACCTGTGTCTTTTCAGCCATTTACAACTCATCAGTCTTCCTTGTTTGACTGGCTTCGATACGGAATTTTGCCTGTCATGTCAATCCTAAGAATTCCCCAGTTGGCAACTTTCAGGGGTCTTCACGGGCCTTTCTTTCCCTAGAGTAGAAAGTTTTAATTCCTTGCAGAGGGGTGTGTGTCCTCTGGAACGCTGCTTCCCTGCCCTGGGGCGCTTTCTTGCCACAGCTGAGGTGGTTCCCAGCACCCTTGTTTGTTTGGCCACCAGGCTTTCCTCATTTCCTGCCGTCCTCTGGGCAGCTGGTGGGTACTGGGCTTGTGGCGAGTTCTTCTCCTGAACCAGTGAATTAGTAAGGTCACTCGGAGGAGGTCCTAACAGCTGCTGTGACTCAGGTTGCAAGGCTAAAGGGGCCTGTGATCAGCCCGTGTAACCGACCTCATCGCGTGTGTGCCCACGAATTTCAGAATTCAGACTTAGTCAGAGGAAGGGGAAATTTGGAAATAGTAGCACAGGAAGGTGCTTTTCTGAAACCCTGCAGACTGTAGCACAGATTGTAAAGTTTTTTAAGAGGAGCTATTTTTTTAAACTTTTTTTTTGGAATGAATTTCAAACTTTAGAAAAGTTGTGAGAATAATAATAATAGCACAAAGAATGCTTGTGTAACTTACCATTAGTTACCATTTTTGCCCCATTTGCGTTATTGTTGTGGGTCTTCTCTTTATATATGGCACATGTAACATTTTTTTCTGAATCATTTAAGACAATATTCATACATCATAGCCTTTTACCCTTAAATTCTTATGTGTGTATTTCCTAAGAATTAAGGATATTCTCTTCATAAGCACAATACAGTTTTAACATAAATAGACTTAGCATTGCTGAAATACTTCTGTCTAATACATATTCCCGTTTTTGTCAATTGACCCAATAATATGTAATATGTAAAAGACCTAGTTTTTTATACCATTTTTTTATAACATTATAACATTTAATTATAACATTAAGATCCACTCTAAGTTTCGATATTGTATTAGTGGACAGGTTTCTTTAGAGCCTTTCACAGGCTTTCTTTGCTTTTATGACATTGACATGTTTGAAGAATACAATCTTACAAGGGACTAACTTCCCTGAGTATTAGTGTGAAGTAGCATTTTAAAAAATTAGAAGTTAGACCCCATAATGCTCCCGCACAATACATGTATGCAGGGTCGGGAAGTAATCTTTTTGTAACTGATGCTCTTTTCACCTCATCTCTTATACAAACTGACTTAATATTGCTAACGTACTTTTTAAAATCCTGTTCTTGAAAATTCAAGCAAAATTTAAAATAATCCAGCTAATTTCAAATACACATACATACAAAACCACTTAGGCCTTGTAAGTCTCCGATTGTCCAGATCCTCGCAGAACGTGTAAGCCTGGCTGTAGTTTTTCCTGGTTCTTTGGTTTTCAGGGGGTTGTGGTTGAGAGGAGCCGGGCTGGGGTTTGACACGTAGCCAAACAACTTGTTCTCACAGGGCTTTAGTTTCCTACTCAAGGCGGAGGCCTGTGGATCAGTTGATTTGTTAAGTTTTTTTTTACATTCTCATATTGGAAGAGTCAGAGCCCTCCTGGTTGTCCGTAAGTCTGTAATTTAACTGGAAAACTCGAGCCTCAATACCCATTTTCTCAATGTTCACTGCCACTTTCGTCTCCTGAAGTATAGAACTGGACCTTCCAGCAGCCCTCATTTAGATTCTCAGTTCCTGGTGGTTACGTAAATGACAGGCAACACTTAGGATGTTTCTCATCTGATCTGTTCTCCCTTAGGTCTTAATTGTACGTGTTCTTTCAAGCTTGTTCCTGTGAAACCACTTCTCTCTGGTTGACAGTGTGAGCCCCTTCTGAAGGGTCAGCTGTTCTGGACTTGGTCCAAGGGACACTGAAGCCCCATGTGCCAATCTCCCGATTGCTAGACATCTTCTTTTCTTCCTTGCTGGCTATCACTTTATTCCTTGGCTTCTTGGGTAAACCTGCATTGTACCAGGTTTTAGGGAAGGAGAGTAAGACAGATGCCCAAGGTTCTTTGTTTTAAGGAGTTCTTTGTTTTCAAGAGAGACAAGAATACTAGGCAATGCTGATAGGCCTCTGCTTCCAAAAGTACCCTACCTGTCTGACTGATACACTGATAGGACTCATTCTTTAACTATTGCTTTACTTAACAAAGGGGTATCTATTTGCCTGCCTTTGAGCTAAGCGCTAGTACGGAGATGAGCAAAAATGGCACTGCCCACAGGAGTCAGCTAAGCTACTGCTAGAGAAATGGATATGAAACAGTGTCGGTAATGCACATAAAAGTGCTCCACTGCCGTTTCATGGAAGGCATGAATTTTTTTATTTATTTCTAACATCTACACTAACTCAGGTGTAGGGTGGCTCCTGCACCTTTTAGTAAGGTTGTCAGGAATTTGCACATCAGCCACCTTCTTGCAACAAGCTTCCACTATTAATTACTTTGACCTACTTTGTAATTCTGCAACAGTTGTCTTTAAAATCGCCTCATTTCCTATACACAGACCAAGAGGCACAGTGGTAATTGTTTCATTTACAAAGAAACCACAGGTACTTGCATGTGTTTTTTTTCCCATGCCCAGTAGCTATTGTATGTTTCTTCCTTCTTCCCTGCAGGTGAGAAATGAGCTAAGTCCCTGTGATATTTTGTTTGGTTTTCAAGGAAACTTTAGAAACTGTTTGGGGTAGTAGGATACCTGTAGGGTGTGGCTTTTTCATGCCTCCTAAAAACTCAAGGATCAAAGGAACACCTACCATATCTAGTAATTGTTAAAAACTACATTGTTAGCTGCACAGATAATTTAGTAGGTAGGAGGTTTGTCATTGAAAAATAATTTTAGGGACTGTTTCCTCAGATGTATTCTAAAGATGTTAGCATAGTATAGTAATTCTCAAAAGTCTCTAACCACTATTGGTGTCATCTATAAATTTGTTACATTAAAAATTTTAGGCCTAACATCACTTAACTGAATCAGAAACTGTGGCTGTAACCCCAAAATCTGTTTTAATAAGCCCTCTAGGGGGTTCTGATCCATGCTAAAATTTGAGAACCACTGATTGAATATTGTATTATGGCTTCAGTCTGGTCAATTATAGTATAAGAGTAAAATCAAATACAATATGAGATTTCACTGCATTTTTTTCCCAGAACAAGTAGTTTAAAAAAATGCATCTTTAGTTTCCATTTTCATTTATTTTTGTTACCAGAGATGAAATAGGAATAGATACTACATAGTCCAGGAGGGAACACAACCAAAATTTCAGTGGCGCTGGAATAAATCCCTTGTAGCATAATATCTAAAATATACATGTTCTGCTTTTGGATAATTAGATCAAAATCGGTGTTGTCAGATTCTTTAAGCTAAACAGTCAGGAGGAATTCTGTTAGAAAAAAATTATTCTGTTTTGCTTTGGATCACAGAGAAAAATGGAAACGGGAGCCCTCAGAAGATGAACAGGAGCAAGGCACCAGTGCAGAGAGTGAGCCAGAGCAGAAAAAAGTGAAAGCCAGAAGACCCGTCCCCAGAAGGTGCAGTGTTCGCTTCAACATCTGCTTCTGGTCCAGCTTAACTTGTGTTCGATTGAAATGATGCAGTGCTCGAATGCGAGCCTTACCTGGTGGGAAGCAGTGTGTTGTGATTCTGGGTTTTGAGTGTCTGGTTCACTTCTTGCCAGCCCACATCGCTAGCTAGTGATCAGATGACTGGCATCTATTCAATGTCAGTGTTTGCGTGGCACGTGGCTCGGAGGGCCTCTTCCTGTTTCTTACTCCCTGGCCCATTACTTACGGGGGAAGAATGTATCCTCTGCTCTTAAAATAAGCTCCCTGTGTATTTGACTTGTGTACAAGTTCTTTTTTGGAGGAACTACGTTTTGTGAAACACTGCTGTCTGGTCGAAAGCCTGCTTCACTGTTGATTACCTTGTTCAGCTCCTGTATATAACAGTAAGCAGACAATTTGCAGAGAAGGAAGCAGGCCAAGGTGGCAGGAACCTTTGGTTATTTTTGATTAGAGAGGGAGATGGCAACACAAGGAACTGTGGACGGGGCAGAAAGGCCTAAGGCAGAGGCTTCAGGAGAATTGACCTCCTTGCAGTGTTGCTTCACATGGGCTTGGCACGCTGGTGCCTGTGGGCCAGATGCCACTCACCACCCTGTTTTCTATGGCCTGCCAGCCAACTGTAGCTTTTGTAGGTGAACGTTTATAGTTTCATGGTAGGGAACACTAAGTATGAATCCCAATTAAGTGAAATGTCACCCCTTCAAAAAGAACAGTGTTCTTCTCATTTGTAGATAGGTATCACAAAAAAATACTCGAATTACTATTTTCTTTTGAATTTTGTCAATAAACAAGGAAAACTTACTTTCTTTTGTTATAAAAGTAAAACTATGTAGTAGTTTCAATTTTGCTGCCTGTCTGGGAAAGCTGAAAATTGTTATCCTCTGGCCATTGACAGCAAACACTTGTCTACCCCTGGCCTAGGGCATTATAACTGTCCCCCATCCTATCCCCCAGGACGGAAATTCATCAGCTGAGTTTTGTCTCCTTTCACCTGAGTTCAAGCTCTCAGGACCAAACGCCACTCCAGTTCTGTCTTCTAGATTTGACCTGTGATTTATTGAATCCTTGATCATCTGTGCAGTGTTAGTTATGATAGGTACGAGAGAAACAGATAGATATGGTTGTGAGTTTTCGTCTCCTATTTTCTCCTTTCACCTTATTAACCACTGATGGAGTGTTTGGGGATTTCCCTGTGAGAGCTAGTTTGTGGCGCTCCGTCCTGCGGGTGCGTGGCAATCACCAGAAAGGACCTGTCCTCAGGGTGTCCCATGGGTCTGTGGCAGGGCAGTGTCGCTCAGGTATAGTCTATGCACATATAAGAAAAATGTATGTGTAGTTATTTCTTGTCCTTTCTCCCTTTGTACAGGTGGTAACATTCCATGCATCTTGTTACGCATTTTTCTTTCATTATCTTGGAAATCTTTCTACATCAGTACACGCAAAACTCCCTTTTTTAAAATAGTTCTGTGGTAATCTGTTTACTGAACTAGTTCCCAATCGATGAACGAGTAAGAGTTTTTCTGATCTTTTGTTACTGCAAATAATACAGGGAATATCTTAATTATGCCTGTACTGGTACATATCTGTAAGATCAATTCCCAGAAGAAAAGTTGTTATATTTGTAAGTTGGGTAGTTATTTCCAGCTTGCCCGCCCAGGAGATGCCAGCAGCAGCATTACTGCGTGCGTAGTTTTGAACAGTTGAGAGCCGTTGCCCCAGAACCCACTGTGCCTCCTATAAATGCCTGAGGATTATCAGCATTAGAACCACTTTCATGTTGGAAATGCAGATTTCTAGTGCATTAGAATCTTGGGGAATGGGACCCAGGAATGTACATTTCTAACAGCTCCCCACCCCACCACCCTGGTTAATTCTACGTGTGTATGTATCCCTACTCCGGGAAATACAATTACATAGATTTGAAGTAGACACCGAATGATAGAGTAAAAACTGCCATTTTTTGTCTTCTCATTTTAGAACAGTGCCCAAACCTCGTGTTAAAAAGCAGCCTAAAACTCAGCGTGGAAAGAAGAAAAAGCCAGAGTCTTCCGATGATGATGATGATGACGATGAAACTCCCAAAAGGCAGACTCGTCGCAGAGCCGCCAAGAATGTTAGGTGGGGCATGAGGTTGTTCTTATAACCTCCTAGGAGATTTTTGTGAGTGTGAGGGTGATCGTGTAGTTGGGTAGGACTTGGTTCCTAGTCCAGGGTCATGCATCGGATAGGCAAAATAATGACACGTATCCTGAGGTGGCATTTGAAAATCTGATCCATGTTCTTGCAAAAAGAACATTGGCAGCCAATGGGACTGTGGGAAGAGTAGCAATAGTTCATTTCAAGCCTTCATTCCTATTAAGAGAACTGCTTCAAGTTCACGTCGTGTCCTGTCGAGGTAGCTTCGTGACGTTTTCCTCATGAACATCCTTTTTGAGGAACGATGTTTGGGTTGTCGTCTTGCTTCTTAATTGCTCTTTGAATCAGCCAAATTCTTAAGAAGTTCAGACATGAAATTCTTATGTACTGATGTTTGGGTATAATAATTTCATCAAGCTTACTAATAACATGAGCTTTAATAGAAAATGAAATAAAGGAGTAGGTACATATAAACATTAATATTTTACTTTATATGCATCAAAGGGCATTTAATTTTCTCTTAAGAGCATGCGCAGGTTTCTTTTGCTCTACTTAGAGATGGTGAAGCCGAATACTGGAGATAATAATAACAATCCCAGTGTATCCGGTTAATAATTCCAAAGCTGGAACTAGGCTTTAAGAAGCTAACGTAGAGCTTAGCACTTTTGCCTCCTACAACTGTACTGCATCCAGGAGTGTGTGTTTCTCTTGTTGTGACTCCCAAACCATTTGTTGTCACTCTATGGTGGAAGGTGACATTTGAATATTTTATTACCAGGAAGAATGTTGAGGTTCTCAACAGTTTGAAACTACTTAAATTTCATATTCTTGTTATTGGGAGACAAAATACAGGGTTGAAACATGTAAATCTTAGAAATAATTGCTTTGGTTATGCCTTATAGTAGCACTTTTTTCTATTTGTTATGCATTTTTTTGGTACCATATGTAGTTTCCTCATTTGCATAGTAAGGATGTCACTAAAAAATGGAAACACAGGGATGTTCTGGTAGCTTTCTGTATCTTGCTTGCACAAATCACTATAAATATAGCTTCAAATATGAGTTAGCTTTCCTACAGTTTTCTGTGAACATGTATTAATACATTGAGTAGCAAAAAATGAACTTGGAGCCCACCTTATATGTATGACTGATCTGTAAAACAGCCTGTTGGAGCCCCAAAGGTGTGGTTCCTTACTCTGATGATGCTGTGTATTGCAGTGTTCCATTCTGGAAAGATAGTTTCTTGTTTATTCAGCGCTGTTTCTCCTGCAGTTACAAAGAAGATGATGACTTTGAGACGGACTCCGATGACCTCATCGAAATGACTGGGGAAGGGGTTGACGAGCAGCAGGATAACAGTGAGACTATTGAGAAGGTCTTAGATTCCAGGCTGGGCAAGAAAGGAGGTACGGGTCTCGGGGAAGCCAGTTTTTCTACCTGCACGGGAAGGCCCAAATTTTATGTATTTTAACTTGGAAATGATGAATTGCAGTCTGTGCCCGTATTTGTTGTGAAATGTGGAAGCTTTTCTGACCCAGTCTTCATGTTTCAGAGCTGAGACTGAGAATATAGAGATGTGTTGAATATGTCTTTGAGATTTTAAACTGAAGCTGGTAACGCTGTGTACGTATCTTTTCTAAAAAGCAGTGATAGGGCAGAGATTCTTGATCATTACATTAAACAAATATACCTTTAGTTGTTCCTGAATCTCCTTGTGAGAAATATGAAACTGGTTCAATTCATATTTGGATGACAGTGAAGATTTTTTTTTTTCCTTAACAATAGCCCACACCCTTCTGACCAATTAAGATTTTTTTTTTATATTGAAATTGAGATGCCTCATAACTCAGTTTCTTTATAAAGTAATCTTTCCATATAGGAGATATCAAAATAATACCTAATTCCTTTTTTTTTTTCATCTGGCCTTACTTGAAGTTAAGAGAGTTAACAGAGAACTTTGGGTGGATAGGTCATTGGTGGGGAGATTATTATCTTCTTACTTTATTCTTAATCTGCTTGTAGAGACAGTTTTGTTTTCTGTGTTAGGGATTCAAAGGACATTAGTTCCATTTTTATTGTATTTGGACACAAGGATATCTCTTGATTTCACCAGCAAATTTTGCAACACATTTTACAGTGTTTGCGTTTTGAAAATATTTGAAATTACTGATTTGATTTATCCTGTATTGTTGTGAATTTCTGCTTTTTCAAGCCAAAGGATTTTGATGCTTTAACCAAAAAGAGACTCTTTAGACAATTGCATACTTGAGAAACTTTTCAATATCTGGTTTCATGTACTTTTTAAAGTCCATTAAAGACTGAATCGTTTTTGCAGCCACTGGAGCTTCTACTACTGTATATGCGATTGAAGCGAATGGAGACCCCAGTGGTGACTTTGACCCTGAAAAGGATGAAGGTGAAGTCCAGTACCTCATCAAGTGGAAGGGTTGGTCTTACATCCATAGCACGTGGGAGAGTGAAGAATCCTTGCAGCAACAGAAAGTGAAGGGCCTAAAAAAACTCGAGAACTTCAAGAAGAAAGAGGATGAGATCAAGCAATGGTACATTTTCCATTGTGGATTGAAAAACTATGTTTGCAGCCTGAGGGAAGGGAAGGTTCAACCCTGCGCACACAGCTGTGGGTCAGCGTAATGTAATCAGGTTATTTTGTGTGAGAATAGGGACAGAGGGGTTCTACTTCCTGTTTTATGACTGTGCAAAATATGCTGCTTCACTAAATCACATTTTTCCTTTCGAGTCAAAAATAAAAATATGTAGCCCTAGGATAGGGGTAGGTTGTAAAGCATAGAAATTGAAAATTCCCGGTGGTATAGTAATATCTAACTTCAAGTTGCTGTTGTCCTTTTATAGAGCTATGATGCTAAGAATAACTAGTTCTCAAAAAACGCCACGCTTAATCACTCCTAAAGCATGTATGTATGTATACGTATATATATGTATGTGTGTATATATATAAAGGCATGTTCTCTTGTAAGTCTGGACAGTTTTATTGTCCGGGTCTGTTTAGAAACATGAAGTTATCACACAAAATAGTTAGGTTTCTTTATAAATAAGCCACATCAGAGAGGAGAGCGACTGGTGTTTCTTATGAGTGAGGTTTTTAGTATTTTCTAAAAGTGTTTGTTTTTTGTAAATTCTCTGGTCTAATTACTAATAAAGGATTACTAAAAGGACAGGTAGAAGTAAAGATAAGATTCCTTTCCTATCTCTGACTTTGCTTTGATAGATGTGTATAGATCTCCCAAATGTAATGAGTATGCACTTTTTCTGTCTTCTGTACAGGTTAGGGAAAGTTACTCCTGAAGATGTGGAATATTTCAACTGCCAACAAGAGCTAGCCTCAGAGTTGAACAAACAGTATCAGATAGTAGAAAGAGTGATAGGTAAGTACATGGAAACTTATTTTAGCAGTGTTTGAGCTCCAGGAATAATGGCTTTTGCTTTTGGGAGTTATGCAAATTAAACAATGCATCTTACAGGTTCACTTTCTGAGAATAGATAGATGCCTAGATTTACTTTAAAGGAAAAGGTAACAAGATCTGGTAAAATTTGGATGTGGGGAAATGAGAAAAAGAGGTGTTAAGGATGATGCCAAGATTTTTGACCTGAGCAAATAGGAGAATAGAGGTACCATTTACAAAAGTGGAAAGATGCAGGGAAGAGTTGATTTGCAGAGTGGAACACGAGCTCAGTTTGATACACTTTGTAGTCATGTAAATGGAGACTGTTGAGAAGCATGTAGCACATGTGAGGCTGGAACCTAGAACTTTTAGTCTGGGCTGGAGATTTACATTTGGGAATTTATCAGTATGTAGATTTAATAAATCATCGGAAATAGTATGCATGGTAAGAACAGGAAGTCTGAGAGCATTCCAGCTTCTGGAAGTCAGAAAGAAACCAGTGAAGGAGACTGAGAGAGGAGAGTCGGTGAGATAGGAGAGGAGGGGAGGGGAGGGGATGGGGGGGGGGGAGAGAGAGAGAGAGAGAGAGAGAGAGCAGGCGATTGATTTACATGGCTCAGGAAGGAGAAGGTACTGCTGGTCAAATACAGGGAGGACTGGACTTGAGACTTGACCCTTGAAAGCTGGCAGTAGGTATGGTGCTGCTGGTGCAGTGTATTCATGCAGTGGTGGGGGAGCAGGCCTGAGTGGGGTGGCTTCAGGAGAGAAGGAGGAGGGCAGTGAGTAAAAACAACTCTCCAGGGGAGTTTTGTAACTGGGGAACAGAGAAATGGGGAAATAGCTGGGCAGGGCTGTGAGAACCAGACCTGTTCTTCTTTTTAAGATGTAAAATAGAGTTTATTTGTATATTTTTATGTATAGGACCTAAAATGTCACTCTTGACTTGAGGATAGTGGTAACTTTTCTATCTTCCATTTGTTTAGCTATGAAGACAAGCAAATCTACATTGGGCCAAACAGATTTTCCAGGTAAGCAAGAGACCGTGTTTACAAATGCTTAGCATTTAAGAGCAGTTCGTGTTTTGCAGAGTATTTACAGTTTTGACACATGGTATTTCATTAGGTAGAGGTAAAACCGAATGTCGCCTCTGTCCTTTAATTGACTATTGTTGATGTGAGCATTTTTATGTCTGAAATAGCACATAGTCGGAAGCCGGCACCTTCGAATGAACCTGAATATTTATGCAAATGGATGGGACTGCCCTACTCAGAGTGCAGCTGGGAAGACGAAGCCTTGATTGGAAAGAAATTCCAGAGCTGCATCGACAGCTTCCAGAGTCGGAACAACTCAAAAACCATCCCGACTAGAGAGTGCAAGGTATGGTGATGGCTGGCTTTGGTTTTTAATTTTTTGTGTAAATGCAAAGGGCTGGTCACACAGAGATGGGAAAATATTACAAAAGGAAATGGTAATTTCCATCTTGGAAGAGAAAGAAGATGATTTAATCTTGACACCAAAGACGAATAAATAAGAGGAGAGGATGAGTTGTATAATGGCTTTGCTGACTTCTTTACTCTTATGATTTATAAAATGAGATACAGCTAGTTGGGGATATTGTTGAGAATACTTGAAAGAATTTAAATACTTTAAAGAAAAGGGACAGCCAAGGGGAGTGTCTCTGGATTCTAAGTTAGAAACCAAATATATTGGCTTTGTTATTTGCCAGATGTACAGATACTTTTCTTTCATTGTACGTGTAAAGTGGTGTCCTTGGGTCCCCACTAATAAAAGTGTATGTAAGACATGGGCTCTGTGTCTGAGAAGTTGACATTTGAGTTCCTGGCACCAAACCCCTCTGAAAAGCAGTTTGTAATTGAGGGTCAGTGAGTGTGATTAGGACTCTGGTCAGAGAAGTACAGACAGGGGTAGAAGTTACTGAGCTCCAGTAATCGTGGTAGGTTTTAAAGATGAACTTGTACTTGAGCTGCCCGGTCCTTGGAGAATGGATCGATGCTGGACAGACAGACAGCAGGGTCCAGGTTGTTGCCCTCCCATGAACTATATCAAAAGAAAGACATGTCTGTAGTGCAGCACGACGACTTACAGACTCAGGGTTGGGAGAGATGGCGGTGAGTGCATTCGGGCCACAGTGTGTGTCTGGAATACCTTGAAGAATATTTTGACTTTCTTCTATGGGTGTTGCTATGCCGACCCTGCTGAGTGAAGCAGCAGGATGGAAACAGTGTTTTATGTGGAAAGCTTCCTCTAAGGCCGGTATGCAAGAGACTCCAGAGCAAGCAGTTCTTAGCGCCAGAGGCTCCAGCTGGGAAGATGTCACAAGTGCATGAGGGAGGAATAGTGTGAGGACCAGGGAAGTATCAGTGGGGACTCCTGTGGCCAAGTGAATTTGGGAAGCATTCCGGAATGGATTTCTCCCGTAAATTCACAATATCCGCAAGCATGTTAACTTTGAAAAAGTCACGAGTCATGGAATTTATGTATCTTTTTAATCCATTGTTTCACAAACTGATTTGGCCACAAAATCCACATTCTGTGCAAACCGTAGAGACTTGACCTTACTCTAGCCCCCTGTTCTTCGCACCTTTGGAGGTGAAAACTGCGTCCTTTCCTGCAGAAAATCACACTCACACAGTTGGGGTTTCAAGGTAGGTGGGCTGCATTTCAGACTTTACAAATGTCATTATGGTGAAGTTCTGCATGTTGGGTATACGGATTTTCCCAGAGGTATTGTTTCGTACTGTTGTTCAGAGTAAGGTAACACCCACCTGGAAATAGGCGACTCACTGCCATAGAGTGGAGATGATGTGAAATAAGTGCCATTTAATGATGTTCACAGACTTAGGAGAAGAGCAAGTTTATAGTCTGGGATACAGTCTGGTTTTGGGAACATGGACCACGATGAAGGGAGTTGTGTTGGTGATTCAGATGTGAAATTTGGATTTTTATGCTTTGATGCCAAACATATAAATTGTGGCTAGCATTTTAACATAGAAACAGGAAGAAAGTTTTCTTCAGACCCAGGCTTTGTTAATTTTTGTTTTTCAGGCCCTGAAACAGAGACCACGATTTGTGGCTTTAAAGAAACAGCCGGCATATTTAGGAGGGGAGAATCTAGAACTCCGCGATTATCAGCTAGAAGGTCTCAACTGGCTTGCTCATTCCTGGTGCAAGTAGGTAGAAAATACGTTTGGAATTCTCTTTACTGTTTATGGTTTCTTTATTGTTAGATGCAAAGAATTCTTCCTACTGTGTATTACAGAAATAAAAAAAAATTACGTGATTGGGAGAAGTCCCATCACAGAGTTTTTATGTATGTATAATACCATTTTAATCTGAAGTCTAGAGTAGTCGGCCCTCTGTATCCATGGGTTCTGTATCCACGGATTCAACCACTTGTGGATCGAAAATAGTTGGGGGAGAAAAGTTACGGTGTTGCTGGCATGTACTATGGTTGCATCTGTATTAAACATGTACAGCCTTTTTTTCCTTGTCATTATTCCCTGGACAATACAGTATAACAACTATTTACATAGCATTTCTGTTGTGTTAGGTGTTACATGTAATCTAGAGAAGATTTAAAGTACACGGGAGGATGTGTGTAGGTTACACGCACATACTACCCGTTTCATATAAGGGGCTTGAGCAACGTTAGATTTTGGTACCCACAGGGGCCCTGGACCTGCTGATCCCCCACGGATGCCAAGGGACAGCTATACTTTGTTATTTAGTTATTTGGGGGGAATTTGTCATAGTCGGAGAACGTGTCAGAATATGTTGTTCAGCAGTTTAAATATCTAGTGTGTGCTCAAATCTTTGGTGTGGAAGGACTTATTCTCAGAAGAAAAGAAAATGTCTTTTTCTCATTCATTTTCTTCCTAGGCCAGGGAAAGCCTTAATTCTTACAGTGATGCTGAAGAATAGTGTGATTCTGACCCCCCACCTGCCTCCCTCCCCCCCCCACACACACCTGAGATTGCACTCCCATTTAGAGGAAGGTCTAAACAGTTGAACCCGAGAAATTATCCTTACTGTTTTTAACAAAGCCACCTGTATTTTAGGAGAAAGAAGAGATGAGACATTGATAACGCTTGAGGTTTAAAGATACTCTGAGACAGTACTCAGAAATTTTATTCACCAAATTCAATTGCAAATTCAAGTACTCCTTAATTACTGGGTATTAGGGCCCCATCTAGGCCTTGAAGATGTAACAGTGAATGAAGACACACATGATTTCCATGTCCTCACGGAGCATATAGTGTGAGAAGTACCTTTAATGCTTACCTGTTTGCTAATTCTCCCACGTGCAAACTCTTAATTCTTCAGTGTTTAGAGTAAAGCAGAAATTCTTATTTCAGTGGTAGATGACAGCCTGAAGCTAAAAGCACGTGAACTGTTTTTGTCTAGTTATATAGGGATATGTATACAATGATTATTTCCCAATTGAACCGCCTACTACTCTTGGTCCTGTAAATCTGATGCAATATTTAAAGTTCCATTGTGCAAATTAGAGAGCCTGAGATCTACTTTATATGACTGAGAATGTGGACGTGCTAGAACTATTCTAAATTGCTTGAAAACTCTGTTTGTTTCAGAGAACAGCGAGCCCTAATCTTCCTAAAGGACATTGAAAAGCTCAATGGGACCTTACGAAGTTTTACAGTCAGGGCTCTTAGGAGCCCAGATGTCATGTCCTTTGTCCGGAGTCCCACCATGTTTCACGTCGAGTCCTTGCCCAGCATGTTTTACTTTAAACTGACCAATTCAGAATCAGCTGAGGACCCACGCAGCTCTTAGAGCCTGGTCACAGGAACCGTTCACATTTAAGCAATGTGCTATTTAGGTCTAGTTTCAGAAAGAGGAGCAAATTCACTCAAATCGACTTTATTGTGTGTATATATATATATATATATGGACAGTGGCAGTTTGTTTGGGAGAGGAAATGTTGGATAAAGTTCCCCCTGTTTCCTCCCCATTGATGAAGAAAGGTGAGCGGGACATGAGAGAAATTACTCAGAGGAAAACGCTGTATCTGAACAGTACGTAAAATTAGGGGTGCCTGAGATTTATAGGGATACAGCCTCCTTTTTCTCTCTTCCCTGAGTATGTTCTGCTTTGTTCTCTTCTGCACCTTTTCTCTAAAACTAGCCATTCTGTGGAACACAGAATGTATTTAAAAAAATTAATTTCTTCTTGGCGAATTAAATGTCTTGTTTTTCTAATCAGTTAAGCTGCTTTTAACTTGTACGAGTATATTATTGCCAGTTCTGTCTGGTTCACTGATTAATAAGCATGTGTTTAATGTGTAAACCTCCAGTGGCCTGATTTTCAAGAATCTTTTAATGTTTGCAACATGGATTCTTCCCTTTCTGCCACACGGGCTATTTTCTATTTCCTGAAAACACTTTCCAACTATGGCCACCATTTCTTAAAAAATGTTTTTCTTGTCTGCATAAGACCTTTCCCTGTTAGTATCCTGCTAAAATCCAGCCCATCTGCTAAAGCATTGTTTCTCGAAATGTGGTCCAAGGAGGAATACACCTGCATCAAAATATCCAGAAGGGCTTGTTAAAAATGCCCATTTCTGAGCCCTTTCCCAGCTGCTCTGATTCAGTGGTCTACGATGGGATCCAGAAGCCTGCAGCCTCCCCCTGCTGCAGCCTGGAGTCCATTTCAGCAGCAGCATGCAGGCCTAGGGAGCCGAGTACGTAGCCTTGAACACCCCAGGGGCATGCAGTGGAGTGGGTGGGTAGTTGGAGCAAAGGTGCGGGACTGTCAGGCTCTAGGCGCCGGTCACCAGCAGTGGGAGTAGCCAGTCTGCCCCTGCTTTTTCGATATTGATACAACCCAAGGTCATGTGCGTGTGTACACCAGTGTAACAAAACCCGCCTTCTCTGCTCAGAGGGATAGAGGTACAAGACCAAAATGCAAGGTCAGAAACAGTTGGATCAGGCTCTTGCAGTAATCCAAATTTTGATGATGCTCAGATCACTTGTTGTTCTGCTGTGTGTAGCTTTTACTTCTTTCTTACGTAGGAGACTTAATTTAACATGTGAGGAAATACAGTTGAGGCTCACCACCGATGTCCTGCTTGGTGACGGGGCGTCCGTGTCACTGCTCTTTGTGTGCATACTTTTGTGTGTGTGTGAACTAATGTTTTGGTTTTGTTGTTTTTCTTTTTTTTCTTTCTGCAGAAGTAACAGTGTAATCCTTGCTGATGAAATGGGCCTAGGAAAGACCATCCAGACCATATCGTTCCTCTCCTACCTGTTCCACCAACACCAGCTGTATGGCCCCTTTCTTATAGTCGTCCCTTTATCCACCCTCACCTCATGGCAGAGGGAGTTTGAAATCTGGGCACCAGAGATTAACGTAGTGGTTTACATAGGTGACCTGATGAGCAGAAATACGGTGTGTAAACAAAAAGAACTGGGATAGAATCTGTGTTATAAATGTATTTTGGAAATTGACCTAAAATCATTAGAGTTTTGTTAGTTAAAATTATGATTGTGACACTGCTGTACCCTTAATGTTGGGAGATTTATGTATCACAAAAATGCAACTCAGGTATTTTTTAAAACGTGCTTATTATTTAAAGAAAAGCAATAGCAGTGCATGAATGGAAATCTGTCTTCGGATTGCAGCATTAAGTGTTTCTACTCTCTGTCCTCTGTTTCTCCAAGACCACTTTCAAAAGGATTATAAGATGGAATTAATGCCTTACAGAATGTTAATACTATTTCTGCTATTTCAGCAGAGAGGTATTACTGAAAACAATCGAGTTTGTTTCCCAACCTTTTAATATGGTGACTTTGCAAAACTTAGAAGAAAGGAATAAGGGAAAGGGCCATGAACCATTCCAGGGCTGCAGAAATGAAAATTATTTGTTATCAGACTTAACTTGAGAGTCAGGAACTTAGAACACAGGGACTTATGTTTATCTTTGTTTAGCAACTCATTTCTGGATAATAATTAAGTTTTAAAAAAACACCAGTTATAAGCCAGACCCTGTGCTGAGTGCTTTATGTATATTAACTGTCTTCAAAGTCGATGGTATTCTTTCTAACCCACTGATGAAGACACTCAGAGTTTTAACATTTGTCCCTAGGCCAGCGATACTAGAATGTGGGGCGGTTGGGACACAGCTGTCTCTGGTCTCAGACTTTTGCTCTTTCGCCCCTGTATGTTAGAATAAACTCTTTCTGGGTGACTGCTTACAATAAGAGCAGGCCCTCAGGAATCCTTAAATCTCTGAGAACTACTTTATAATTATATTAACATGCTAATTCAAGTTTGTTTTTAGTAAATATTTTTCTTGTCTACTCAACCTAAACACGGGTAGATGTCATTGCCCTAAATTTGAGTTTCTAAGCATATAGTAGTTCTTAGCTTTGTTAATCCATTGTTTTAACCATTAAAAAAGAAAATAAAAACTTCCTAGATTATGCAGAATGGCTTTAAGCAATGCATTCAGTGGTGAAGACAAAGAGGGTGAATCTGAAAAATTGTGGAGTCAGAGAAGCTTTCTTTGTGGTTTCCAATGCTCCCTTTCTTTGTTCTCTCTTCCCACTTGGTGGTGGTTACCTGCATGTACGCCTGGTCCTGTTCTCCGGTTCCTATGACGACAAACTACAGGAGCTTGATCATGGGCCATTGTGCTGGCTGGGTGCCCACTTACACCTCAGTATGAATGTGTTGGTTTTGTGTTCTTCACACTGACATTTTCACTCATGTTAAATTATATCTTCATTCTACAAGCCTCCCTTTCCTTTTTCTTGGGGGCCACATCTTTCTGCTGTATGATTAATGAAATTTCTGACCAAGCTAGAGGTTGGAATTTGTTTTACCTGTTAAGAAAAGTATTGCCCTATCTAAAGAATAATTAAATTATAGTTCCTTAAGAAAAATCTCATTCTGGGAGATCCCTAGATAAGTTTGATTCACCAGAGTTAAATTGCTGGTGAAATGCATTTTTTTGGGGTCAAATGCATCTCGTTTGAGGTGGAGAGGACGACTACATATTTGAATACTGGCACTGAAGTTTTTGCTGCTCAGTGATAAGATCTTTTAATTCTAACACTTACTGCTCGATATTGTGGTTGCTCTGGAAATTGACCTAAAGCCATTAGAGTTTTGTTAGTTAAAATTATGATTGTGACACTGCTGTACCCCTAATGTTGGGTAAATTTAGAATGTCTAAGATATTCATTAAATTCTAATCGATTTATTTTTTATTTGGCATGTTTCTTCTGTTGCATCTGTCACAAGACTTGCTGGTGATATAGAAAAGTAAAAGTAGAAATTGTATCTTAATTACTGTTTTCTCTTACAGATACGGGAATATGAATGGATTCATTCTCAGACCAAAAGGCTGAAGTTCAATGCACTCATAACAACATACGAGATCCTATTAAAAGATAAGGTGTGTAATTGGTAGCTAAAAGGCTAAATTTTGTAGTGTGACTTGTCCAAATGGTGGGGTCTGTACTTCCTACTTGCCATGTTATTTTTCTTTATTTCTTTAAAACAAGCAAATGAGCAATCAAAAAGATCCACAAAGAACATCAAAGTTATAGGTTACAAAAACAGAACCTTACAGTTGCAGGAGACCTTAGGTAGCTTACACCAGTTGAATTAAACAGGATGAGAGGGTACTGAGGCGAGCATCTTCCCTGAGATTGTAGTCAGTCATTGGAAACGAGGCTCGAGCCCCATTGCAGGCGTTTCCCATCATACCGTTGTTAACGGCATTTCTCCAGAGCAGATGATGTGGATGATCTCTGAGAAAACGAGAAAAATGATGCTTTTTAAATGACCTCCTTTCGAAAGTTACTGAGAAATATATGTGGCGGTGATCCCATTGGTGATCATAAGAGTGAACATGTTCAATTTGGTGGCTCTTGGTGTTTCTGTGCTTCAGGGTTGGGGTGGAGAACAGACAGAGAAGAACCTTCATTAAGGAGAGACTGCAGAGTCATGTGTTTTTTGTTTTTGTGTCGTTTTTGCCCAGCATGCCAATTTTTGTGTCCTTACTTTGGGGCACGCAGTAATACCTGCATAAGAGGACCCCCCCCCCAATACCTTTTAGATAAGGACATGCTCTTTTGAGTAGACCCCAATCTGGCAACCAACAGAATAAACAGAAGAGTCCTAATATACTTTAAGTCAGTGAAGAATCAATGTTTCTGTGTATACCTTTGTGATGGTATTTGTACAGAGATAATTAACACTTGACGGTACTTTTGGGTTCCCTTCTGACCTGGTGGCTCGTTGTGTTTTGTTTTTACTTTAGACTGTGCTGGGCAGTATTAACTGGGCCTTTCTGGGAGTGGATGAAGCCCATCGGTTGAAGAATGATGACTCTTTATTATATAAAACTCTGATTGATTTCAAGTCCAACCATAGGCTCCTGATTACGGGGACCCCTCTTCAGAATTCCCTCAAAGAGCTCTGGTCCTTGCTGCACTTTATTATGCCGGAGAAGTAAGCTCCTTCCTGTGTATTTCAAAACATGCTAGAATTTCTGAAATGCCAATGCTTTTTAACTTTTTTTTTAATAGACCTTAGAGCAAAGGGATGGTATGATTGGCGGAAAGCAAAGCTTTAACTGAGGCAGGAAGAAAAGTAGTAAAATGCTCCATAATAAAGAAGAGAAGGCACAGAAATCAGCTTGTTAAAGAGGAAAGCATATTGTCTACCAAACATTTGAATCAGTTACTGCTTTGGGGAAATAATTAGTAAGTAGGAAACATCAGACCTTCTCACTGTTGTTCTAAGATAGTCAGTATAATTGAAATGAAGTGTACAAGGTACACAATCTGACAAGTATTAAAATGATCTTAAACCCAAACCTTTGCTATCAGAAGCATCAGCTTTTAGGTCTTATCCAAATCTTTAACTCATTCAAGAATTTGTGGAATGTCTTTATTGAAAAGATTTTTATGGGAGAGATGATATGCACATTTCATAAAACTTAAAATTACCCAGTGGTGTTTGATGATACTTGAAATGAAATCTAAATCCGTTAACCCTAATGTGGAAGACCGTCCTTGGTCTGGCCCCTTCACAATCCTCTGACTTATCTTGTGCCCCTTTCTCCATCCCTCGTGAGGCTTCAGCCACCCTGGCCATCATTTTGTTCCTTTTGCATGCGGTGATACTCCTTTTGTCTGGAGTATTTTTTCCCCTCTGTATCTTCACATGGCCAGTCACTTCTTAATACTTTTGCCTCAGTTTATATGACCACCTCCTTTGAGAGGTCTTCTCAAACCACTTATCATCCCTACCCTTTTTATTTCCTATATGGCACCACTTTTTCCCCAATTTATTTCCTCATTCATCTCGTCATTTAATTATGTGTTCAAATGTGGCAGGGGTCTTCTTTATTTATCGCTGGTCCACATTGCCTGACCTGACATGCAGTAAACAAGTCAATTAAGAGTTGTCAAATTGACAGGTAAATGCCCCACAATTATTTTTTAAATTCAGAAAATATTTGAGTGCCTATTATGTGCTATAAACCGATCAAGGCATTTTGGATAGCTTATGATGAACAAAGAAATGGTCCCTCCCCCCATGTGTTGTCAAAGTTTTTTTCTTTTAAACAATCTATTGAGATATAATTTACATACCGTAAAATACACCATTGTAAGTATACAATATTTTCCTCACTCAAAATGTTTCCTTTTACCTGTTTGTAGTTAATGTCTGCTTCTACCTCTAGCTTTATGCAATCACTAAACAGCTTTCATCACTAGAGATTTACCTTTTCTAGAAATTCCATGTAAATGGAATCCTAATAGTCTTCCGTTTTTGGCTTCTTTCACTTAGCATAATATATTTGAGCTTCACCTGTGTCATAGTTTATCAGGAGCTATTCTCTTATTATGGAGTAATATTCCATTGGATGCCTATCCAGTCACCGGTTAGTGGACATTGGATTGTTTTTGTTTTTTTTGTTTGGGGCTACTGCGTCTTTGCGTGGACATACATTTTATTTATCTTGGTTACATGTTTAGGAGTGGATTTGCTGCGTTGTTTGGAAAGTATATAGTTACCTTGTTAAGAAAATACCAGGCTGTTTTCCAAAGAGACTGTACCATTTTACATTCATACCAGAAATGTTTGAATTTGCTAATTTTTTTATATCATATAGATGTGTTGTCAATCTTTTGGATTCTAGCCATTTTGGTAGGTGTGTAGTAGTGTCTCATTGTGGTTTTGACTTGGATTTCTATAATGCTGAACATCTTTTTATATATAAATTAGCTTTTTGTATATCTTTGGTAAAATGTCTGTTCAAATCTTTTGCCCATTTTAAAATTGAATTATTTTTCGATCCCCACATGGGCCACTGTGAGCTGCACCCTCCTTTAAAAATAAGTAAAATAAAATAAAATAAAATTGGATTGTTTATCTTACAAGTTGAAGAGGTTTTTAATTTTTTTAAGTATTCTAGGTTCAAATGCTTTATTAATATATGATTTGCAAATATTTCGCCCCCATCCAAAGCAGATACCTTTTCATTTTCTTAATGTTGTCTTTTGAAGAGAAGATTTTTTTAATTTGATGAAGTATAATTTATCATTTTTTTAATGGGTTATGCTTTAGTGTCTTATAAAATAATACATATTTGCCTAACGTAAGGTCACAAAAACTTTTTTCTTTATTTTCTTCTGGAAGTTTTAGTCCTTACATGTCGCTCTGTGTTCCATTTTGACTTTTTGTTTATAGTGTGAAGTGTGTGGGCCTAAGTTCATCTTGGGTGGGAGAGGGCAGAGGGATTTTGTAAGTCGTCTCCCCCAGTGTCATTTGTTGAATAGCATATCCGTTTTTTATTCCGTTGTCTTGGTACCTTGGTTGAAAATCAGTTTAGACCATAAATGTAAGGGTCTATTTCCGGATTCTCAGTTGTCTGCCATTGATACATGTTTCTGTCCTTATGCTAGTGCCCCACTTCATTACTGCAGCTTTATAGTACTATTTAAAACGGGGAAGTATACATTCCAATTTTGTCCTTTTTCAAAATTCTTTTGGCTATTCTGCATCCTATGTATTTCCATATACGTTTTAGGATCAGCTTATTCTGAAAACAAAACAAAAAAATCTGGAATTTTGATAGACATTGTAGTGAATTTACATATCAATTTAGGGAGAATTAATAATACTGAGCTTTCTAAGCCATAATCATGAAAAGTTTTTTCCTGTTATTTAGATCTTCTGTAATTTTTCTCAGTGTTAAGTAGTTTTTGTGTAAAGTCTTACATTTCCTTCTGTTAAATTTATTCTTTATTTTAATTTTGAGTGAAGTTGTTTTTTAATCTAAATTTTAGATTATACTAGAGTAATTCAGTTTTTTGTGTTGATCTTGTATCCTGTGTACTTGGAGAAAGTATTTCCACTGTTTTTTTTTTTTTTTTTTTTTTGGTGTGTGTGTGTTTTTTTTCTCTCAGTATTTTGTAGATACATCTGCTCCAAGTAAAGGCAGTTAAACGTCTTTTCTTCAGTTTGGATGCCTTTTATTTCTTGCCTTATACTGGCCAGCACCTCCATGGGAAATAGAATTGGTAGGAGTGTAGAATGTTAACTATACAATTTTCGTAGGCAACTATGTATCAGGCTGAGGAAATTTTCTTCTATTTCTAGTTTTTAAGAGTTTTTATAATGAATGAGTGTTGGATTTTGTTACATGCTATTTTTCTGTGTCTGTTGAGACAGATGACCATGTGGTTTTTGTTCTTTATCCTCCCAGTGAGATATATTACATTAGTTATGTTTTAGATGTTATGCCAACCTTTCATTCCTGGGATAAATCTGACTTGGTTGTGATGTTTAATCCTTTTTTATGTGTTGCTGGATTCCGTTTGCTTAGTATTTTGTTAAAGATTTTTACGTCTGTGTTCTTGAGAGGATATTAGTTTCTGTTGGGGGTGGGTGTGTGTGTGTGGGGGGGGAGAGAGAGAGAGACAGACAGACAGACAGAGAGACAGAGAGACAGAGAGTGAGAGAGAGCAATCTCAAGATCTGCCTGGCTTTGATATTGGGATCATAGAATGAGTTGGAAAGTGTTCCCCTGTCCTCTATTTTCCGAAAGAATTTAAGATTGGTGTCATATTTTCTTTGAAGATTTGATAGGGTTCACCAGTATTGCCATGTGGGCCCTAACTTTCCTTTGTGGGAAATTTTTTAATGACTAATTCAGTTTCTAGTTATGGTTCTATTCAGGTTTTTCTGTTTCTTCTTGACTCAGTTTTGTTAATTTGTGTCTTTCTAAGAATCTGTCCATTTTATATAATTTGTCTAATTTGTTGGCATAACGTTGCAGTGTTTCCTCATATTCCTTTTAATTTTTGAAGGGTCAATAGTGATCTAAGTAATTTTTTGATTATGGAAATTCGTGTCTTGTCGCTCTCTTGGTCACGGTGGGTCAGGGTTTAGCAATTTGAGGATGTCACTAAGGCTGATGTTTACCCCCTGAGCAGTACCTGATGAAGTGCTTCGCCATGGATGAGTTCAAAAATGGCAGCAGACTCTATTGATGCCATTCTGCCTGGTGGCAGTGCTGGCATTTGCTGTCTCCTGACTTGCTATCTTATCAGAGAGCATGTACTTCGAGTCACTCGAGTTTGTTATTCTGGGACTTGAATGGCCTTAGCAGAGCGGAGCTACCTGGTGTCAGAGAGCAGATCATGCCCACAAGGCAGGGACTGAGCTTCCATTTCTGGCCTCAGTTAATGACATGCTCTCACCTACTGAGCTTCAGTCTGCGCACAAAACTAGGCTAGTTCTTCCAAGTGCTTCATGGGCGTTTTGGTAGTACGACAATGCACATTTTTCTAATCCTCATGAACTAAATTGCCTTCATTTTTGAAAGAAACTTGATCATAATGTCCTATTCTGTCTGCATTTCTGCCACAAATCCTTTAGTGAACCAAAGATGGCTGAGTTAAGATTTAAACATGATAAACTTTCATCTGTAGAGTTCATGACAGGTTTTTATAGTCTTTAATAAAATGGGTGTCCCCAAGTTCTTTTAGTATTAAATTTGTATCACTTTCATTGCTCTTCTTCTCTGGGGGCTATGTAATCTTGTTTGTTGTCATTATAATCCATTAACTTTTTAATCTGTGAACAGTGAAGATTATTGATGGGAATTATCTAATTTTTACCTTTGAGCTCTAATACTGCCACTAATTTTTCTTATAGCTCTGATTTTTATTTTCCCAAGAAATTGCAGCTTATTAAAAGATAGCTTATGATTAATTTTTCTGCATAATACTTCATCATAACTTACTGTGTTTATGTATGTACAAATGCATTATATACTGAAATATTTTGTGAACGCTAGATCCAGTCTCAGAATTGGAAGCCTGCTGTTATCCATTGTAACTGGTGGAATTAATTCAATTGGTTTTCCCTTTCCTTTTGTTTTCCCCTGTCTAATAATCAGGAGTTAGTGACTGTTTAAATTTATCTTACTGGGAAGATTCTTTTTTTTTTACAGATTTTTTCCCCCCATTTAGTTTCTTTTGAAATAAATTTTTTGTTGGAAAAATACTTTAATCTTCTGTGTGACTAAGTAACACTGTACTGTTTCTTCTCTAGGTTTGAGTTCTGGGAAGATTTCGAAGAAGACCATGGGAAAGGGAGAGAGAATGGCTACCAGAGTCTTCATAAGGTGCTAGAGCCTTTCCTTCTACGGAGAGTCAAAAAGGACGTGGAGAAATCCCTTCCTGCCAAAGTGGAGCAGATTCTCAGGGTAGAGATGTCGGCCCTTCAGAAACAGTATTACAAGTAAGTTATTGGCTGGGTTAGGCCTGAATGGGATTAAGACCAGTACCATGAAGCCATGAGATAGATAACTGACAAATAAAAGGCTTTTTTCAGTGAAGCCTCAACCCAGGTTTAAGTGGCAGTTTAGTAAATCTATGGTTAGAGGAAGATTTTTTATTCGTTTTTATTTGAGTGAGAAAGTGCATGATACTTTTCATCATGTAAGGGTCTGAAGTACGGGAATTTTTCAGAGTACACGAATTCTTAGTGCTACACCCTCCCCCCCCTCCCCCCCAATAAGTAGACAGCTTTCACGTATTCATATATTTCATCTCTGCCAGTAATACATTTTTTAAGGATCTGCGATGTACTGGTAGATACTGGGGATATGTAGACAAATAGAACGTGTTCCTGCCAGCACCTTGTGGTTTAGTCGGGAAGACAGACTAGAGACAAATAATTAAAACAGTGTGTTGCTGAATGACTGAGGCCCTTCTGGGGGCCGTGAAAGTTCAGAAGGAAAAGCACTCACCTCTGTACTGAAGGGAAAAGACGCTCCTTTCTGGCCTTCCAGGTGGCACAGGCCGGGTATTACTGGTTTAGGTTATTATACAGAGGGTGCCAAAAATTGTACACACATTTTAAGAAAGGAACACTGTGTTAAAGTTGTAATAAATATATATCGATAACAAAAGATGAATCAAGTCACGTGTGACTTCTGCAATCATAAGAGGTACTCAGAGTGGTTACCATCAGCGTCCAGACACTTCTGATGACCGCAAACTACTGCTTGAACAACACTGACCAAAGTGTTAACATATCTTAAAATGTGTATACATATTTTTGGCACCCCCAGTATACTGAAGGCAAATGATAGGTTTGGGACAGCGGGTGGTGTATAACGTGCTTGTCACAGGCTTTAGTTTCGATGATTTAAATTTAGATCTGGAATAATGGAAACTAAATGTATTGCCATAAAAATTACAGTCTTTTATTAAAGTCAGAGGTCTGGTGATCTTATTCCTTGCTCATTCTTAATTAATATGCAACAAAATAAAAAGATTGCAGTCTTAAAAAATTACTATCTGACCCTTTTGCCAAGAACTACCTTGATCTTTAAAAATCTTTTTATTATGGGAACTCCCAAATACATACAAAAATAGAATAGTGATGTAGTCATGTACCATAATCTAACTTCAACAGTTGTCAAATCAGTTCATCCAAATCTTTTGTATCCCCATTCCCACCCCCATATCATTTGGCAGGGGGAGGAGGGAGGGTGAGAGAGATCTGTGAAGTGTGTGAAACTTATAGTTATGAAATACATAAGTCCTGGGGATGTAATGTACAGTAGCATGATGACTGTAGTTAATAAAATCATATTGCGTATTTGAAAATTACTAAGAGTAGATTTTAAAAGCCCTCATCACAAGGAAAAAAAAAAAAGTAACTGTATGGTGAGGGCTGTTAACCAGACTTTCTGTGGCGATCATTTCACAATATACACAAATACTGAATACTTACATTGTACACCTGAAACTAATATAATGTCATGTGTCAGTTATACTTCAGTTAAAAAAGTTAAGAATGATATCAATTCTGTTAACATATCCAAAAAAATAATTCCTTAACATTTTTATGAGTGTTTCTCGGTTGTTACAGACACATCCTTTGCTTGTTTGCATAGGGATCCAAGTAAGCTCCCTATATTGCAATGGCTGGGTATGTCTCTCCCGTGTCCTTTTTAATTTCCTGAGTGGAGAAAGTGAGTGTGTGTTGTGTAGATTTCCCTCACAGCCTGGAGTTCACGGATTCCAGCTCTGTGGCATCAGACTCTTTGACCAAGACCGCTTTGTTCCTGTGCGTTCCCAGAGGGGTGTAGCGGGCCGATTAAACTCAGAGCTAGTGTGAGCACTTCATAGAAGACCCCCAACTCGCTGTCTCTTTGAATCGGGTAATACCATCGTCACCTTCATTTGCAGGTGGATTCTGACCAGGAATTACAAGGCTCTTGCCAAAGGAACGAGGGGCAGCACATCCGGCTTCCTTAATATTGTGATGGAACTGAAAAAATGCTGCAACCACTGCTATCTGATTAAAGCCCCTGAGGAGAACGAGAGGGAAAATGGGCAGGAGATTCTTCTGGTGCGTGCTTGCCTCATTTGTAATCATCACAGACACTTTAGCTTCTGTAGATGCTTTTCATCGAAATCCTCCTTTTTCTCCTTGGTGACTCTTCAAGGAGTACCAAAAAGAGGCTTTAAAATCAGGTGAGAGGAAAGTCACTCAGCTAGGAAGGCTCTGGCAAGTGGAGTGTCACCAGTAACAGGAAAAGAGCATTTCAGGAATTGCTTGTCAGCCAGATTTTGTAGACGGCTTCAAAACTCTTCAAGACGTTTTAAGAAAATAGGAACTCGCCGAGATTAAGGGCAAACTGAAGTTTGCTTGTGAACATGATGATCTGAATTTCTTTTCCGTCTTTAGTCCCTGATCAGGAGCAGTGGGAAGCTGATTCTGTTAGATAAGCTGTTGACAAGACTTCGCGAAAGGGGGAACAGAGTCCTTATCTTCTCTCAGATGGTGAGAATGTTGGATATCCTGGCCGAGTACTTGACTATTAAACACTATCCTTTCCAGGTAAGGATGCTCAATTATTGGGGTCTTTCCCTCCCCCTAGGTTGCCTGCTTTGCTTGCTAAATTATCCTAACATGCAAAACAAGAGTTTTCTTGCTTGAAACAAATCAATATTAAGGTTCCAGCAAGGTCTTAATTTTCACTTCCACGCCTTTAGGCTATCTTGTAATGAAAATGTCATGGGAAGATATTCTTTTTTGGGGGGGGGTGGATGGGTGGGGATTAGAGAAAGGAAAATCAGGCAAGAGAAAAGTATGTTTGATGGTGTCTTACATCTCCAAGTCCATGGTAGAAGTAGAGAGGAAGGAAGTGCAAACCTGATTCCAGAAGTTGACATCCTCGAAAGAACGAAAAAAAAAAAGTCTGCAGTGTTTCCATTCACCCCAAAAGAAGCTGACCCTGACTGAGGTTGGGAATGCAGCAGAACTTGTATTTGAAAGCTACTGGTCCCTGAAGCGAGTGGTGACAGCCCCCCTCTCCTCTGAGGCATTGTTTGCAAATTTTTGTCATTCAAATCATTGCCTATGAGATAAGGAAAAAAACAGGGGAAAAAGAGGTTCTTCAGCATAATATTTTTCTGGGTGTTAGACTGTGGGAAACTTATCTCTGATCTATTTATAAACACGTATGCAATTTACCTTGACTTTTGGCATAGTATTTTTATAGTGCTTTGATTTTTGAGATTTATTTAAAATTTTTTTCTTCTTTAACTTTGAATGGATGGACTCTTCTACCAGCAGATACAATTAGTTGGTATCGAAGAAACTTGGAGTCAATGATTCTCTTCTAAGAAGGCCAACAAGCTTTACAATTCACTAACAGATGGTCTTCAAAATATCCTGAAGGGCATTGTTATATCCATAATACTTTGTGTAGTCTTTCAGCAGCTGCCTTAGAATATAGCTTGCTACTGTGGTTATTATAAAAAAATAGCACAGGACAAAAAGACAGTTATCTCAGTGCATATGATCCCTGTGAGCTTTCAAGTCTAGCTAATCATTTGATATCAAGTCAAATAAGAATGCATTCCTTTTCTTTCTGGGGAATAAGTAGGCTGGAATCCATTCAGGTTTATCATGCGTGATGTCTTCTATTAATTGGAGTATTAAATGTCGGCGCTTGGGTTTTCTGATTTCAAATATAGGCTATGAACCTGCCTTTTAAACTTATCTTCGGGTTAAGGCTCTGAGTAGATTTGGTAGTCAGAGAGAAGAGAGGGGTGCGCACGTGTGATTCTGCTTGTGTTCAGGTGGCTCGGGGTGTGGTGGGCAGAGCTGTGAGTTGGGGAGATGGAAGTCCTTCCGTAGACAGTCCCCATCCTGTCATCGATCACTGGCCAGCTGAAATCATCTCTTGGGTCAGATTTGCCTTCTGTAAGATGAGGTATTTTGTTCATCTTAAGTGGTGATTATGAGAAGAAATACGAAAATGATTTTAAAGAGTGAGAAATGCTTTATATGTACAGCATATGGGTAATTAATCTTAGCTATTTATTTTACATATATAATTTCACTAAGGTGACTTTTTCGTTTGACCTAGAACGGACATGCACTCTAATAAAAGAGTTGTACGTATTAGTAAATACCAGAGGCTCCCTTGAAGACACATTTTGGTCGCTTGAATACTTCGGTCCAATTTTAGAGTGCAGTTTTTAGAAAAGCTGGGATGGAATATATGATCAACTTAATTTGAACCTTTTCATTGTCATGGCAAAATGTTTTCCAAACAAAATGATGAAAGCAATGTTTTATTTTGTGTGGCACTTAATCACCGGCCCAACGTTCAGCCCCATTAGCTAAGAAGCGTAATTTTTCTGCAGGAGCTAATTATTAGGTGACCAGGGGGAGTATTTCCTTATTTCTTCAGTCCCCACAGATGTGGAAGCAAACAAAGCCTCTAAGCACCACTTGGCTTGCCTTCTTTCTCCTTCCAGGCCCCGGCAACCATGCTGATCCTTGCCTAAACCCAGGCAGCCCTTTGAAGCAGAAGCTCCTGACCTTGAGTTTGTAACTGGAGAGCTTGGGGCAGGCAGACTGTGCCGCTTAAGTACAGCCCCCTGGCAGCTTGTTGCCGATGCATTCTGGTTATTTTTACCCAGTGGGTGTCAGACTGGTAAAGGTTGCAAGTCTGGTGTTCTATTCTGAGTGTAGCTGATCTTCCTGCCCTATGATTTATTTTTGATCTTTCTACCTTGTGGTTTATTTTTACAGCGTCTGGATGGTTCCATCAAGGGAGAAATCCGAAAACAAGCGCTGGACCACTTCAATGCAGATGGGTCTGAGGTACACCACGCATGACTTTTTTACTGGGGCAGTTTGGGCTCTGTATCAAGGGCAAAGCCTTCGAGCTTAATGTATTCTGTTTCAGAAATAATTCACAGGGCAGTTCTCCTGTGTTGAGAAGGGAATGCAAAAGCGCGAATGTAAAAGATGTCTCTTAAGTTTCTTGTCCCTCCGAAAAAGCACATGCATGTTTGTTTATCTCCTTTGGTGTGGATTCATGACAGAGTCGTTCTGGTAGCAACTGCGTGTTTTCTGGTGACTCCTAGATGCCAAGTTTCTAAGCCATGGAGAGCAGCAAGGGAGGGGGAGGGCTGGCCAGTAGGATTGATTTTGACATGTATGTTACATCCAAAGGTTCTGACCTGTAATTTTGGGGTGACGTTGAGTCTTGAAATGTATGTTGGCCATGTTGCAAATTTGTTGGACCCCGCTATGATGTGGCTTAATGTTCTTACTTTGGCTAACGGCAGCATTTCTAAGTGTCCAGCTTGAATGTGGCATGATAGAGTACTTCATTTTTAAGACACACAGTGGACAGCTACTCTGGGCAAGTTAGGAGCCAGGGTACGTTTGTGCATATCCAACTATTAAGGTCCATAGGACTTGGGAGAAGTGGGGAGAAGGGGTTTGCAGTAGGGAATGCTGTAGCAGTGTGTAGAGGGAAGGGAAGCAGCTGAGAGATCCAGACATCAGCGTAGAAGAGTTCTGGAGAGACCGTTAGAACTTCTGAGGTCTGGGCCACTGTTTCATACAGAAAGAAAGGATTGGACTTTCTGCTTTCTGAAGAGCTTTACACCCTCTTAATGTCTGTCTGAATGGTGTGCCTTCTGCCTCCAGAATTGCACACGGTGCTGCTTACATTCTAGTGTTCTGGCTGCTTCTTGAGCCAAAAATTTTTGTTCTCCTTGAGGAACTTTGGGTTCTAAGCAGAAACAAGGCTCTGAATAGTTAAGAAGAGGAAGTGAATTACTACAAACGTTGATAATCATCTAATTCCCATTCCTCCTTTCTCTCCTCCCTGTTTCCTCAACTGTAAAATCTTGATAATTCTAATACCTACTCATCACACTGCTGTGAGGGTTAAATGAGGGAATCAGCATACAGCTCTGAGCATATTGCCTGCCACCTAGTAAGCTCTCGATAATGTTAGCTATTTTTCTTACTTACTGTTCGTTGAAATTGGTTTTGGGTTCTCTACTCTTGGTTTAAAAAAATAGTATTAAGTCAAATGTTTCAGATTGCCCTTTCTCAGAAAACAGCTGAAGTTGCTTTTTAACAGTTCTCAATTGATCCCCCTGCCTTGTGGCTATGTATACAATATAAGCTCTCTACCATTTTCTGCAAATCTGAGTCTTTTAAAATTAGTTTTAAAAATTAAATGCTTTGCCTGCATGGGCCATTGTAAGCTGCACCCTCCTCAAAAAAAAAAACAAAAAAATAAAAGTTTGAAAAATTAGATACTTTCTTATTGAAGGAAAATATTACATGCACATTTCAGAAAATTTAGGAGATGGTGAATAATACCAAAAAAAATTTTTTTTTGTACAGAACACCCATCCCAGACACAACTTGCTACTCACTCATATCATTTGGATGTTTTTCAATTCATACTGGATGAAACTGTTTATTTCTTATAATGTTTACCTTATTGGGACCATGCTGTACATGGTTCTGTTGTCACCTTTCATTCAAAATTACACTTTGAGCCTTTTATCATGTCATTAAATATTTTTTAAAAATTTAATTTCTAATATTTTATTATGCCCGTACCATTGTTTATTTAACCATTTTGTAGGTAAGAGGATATGAGCATCTGTTAAAAGATTTTTTGATACATTTTGCTAAATTACATTCCCTAATTTACATTCATACTGTTTCAAGTATGAATATTTCCTTTTTACCTCACCCTGAGCAGCACTGAGTTTCATAATTTTTAACCTTTGTCAACATGATAATAGACACAAGTAAACATCTTATGATAATTTGTATTATCTTTGATAAGAGTGATATTGTAAATGGCTAAAATGACCATTCAGACCCCAGGTTAACGTAACTCAGGGCTACCAGTTTTTGAGTGTCACTTCTGTGCCATAAAGGGGTCAGCCCTTGACATACATGATCAAACCCCCTGAAAATAGGAATCTGGCTTCTTTCCTCCTGTGGCTCGGCTATAGCTTCTTGCCTGCCTCCTGCGCATATTTTTCTGAGCACTCAGGTGCAGGCAGGTGTATTGTGCCTGCCTGTCTCTGTGGTCGTTGCTGTGGAAACTGGAATGTGTCAGTGCCTGGGTCTTTCCTACATGTGGCTCCTCAGCTCTCCCTGCTCTGGTTGTCTCTGTGCCTGTTCTGCGCTGACCGAGGCCCCTTTGCTTGCCTCTCAGCAGTTCCCTCATGGGGTTGTGAGTGCACTGTTTGTTTTTCCTCACTAGCCTATCCAAAGGATGGACAGTTACATAAAATACAGTTACCTTGTTTATCCTGACTTCCTTACATGGCCTAACCCACCTTCCCCAGAAAATCAGTATCTAGGCAGCTTGTTGGGACGATCCCTCTGATAAATACGTTTGTCTGGTTTTTGTTAATGCTTGTTAGTAGTCGTTTTAGCCAGGCGAGGACACTAATTCTCTTGCTTTTGTTGCCTTATCAGAGCCTACTTGACTGCTTAGTTCGTTGCACTGACTCTTCCCTCTTAATCAAATGAAAATTCCCTCTGCCATCAAGCCCCTGACATTCTTTTAGCCTCCATAAAGTTTGTCCATCATATCTCACTTTTCTTCACACCTGCAGGGGTTTCCAGGTGTAAGGGCTTATTGGACTGTGAGACTGTTTCTGAGAAGGCCACTGCATAAAGTAGTATATTGCATTGTGTACAGGACTTCTGTTTCCTGCTCTCGACAAGGGCTGGTGGCCTGGGAATCAATTTGGCTTCAGCGGACACAGTTGTCATCTTTGACTCTGACTGGAACCCCCAGAACGACTTGCAGGCACAAGCCCGAGCCCACAGAATCGGCCAGAAGAAGCAGGTCAGTGGGGACAGGCCTCTGGATATGGCTCGGGGGATGGGGTGGGGGTGGGGAGAGAGGGGTCATTCAGGCCTTTCAGGAGGTTTGCACAGTGCTCTCCTTCCTGTTTTGCTTTCATTTCCCCAAGATGTCTGTGTAACTAGTACAGAGACGCTGTCTTTGGGGCTAAGAGGAGCCTATTACGGAGCTCGTCTCTTTCACTGTTTGAAAAGTACATCATGTGCAGATACAGGATGAATAATAGACTCAGGACTGGAATTTCCCCTCTTATTTTAATATGGAAAAGTTAAGTATTCGAACATTGTTCAAGACGGTCTGTTTTTATTATACACGACCAACCAGTCTTAGCTCTGAGGTATGTTGGAAAAGTACACACTTGTTTCCTTCGTCTATGAACCTCCACGTCTGCTCAAGTATTGGGTGACTCACTAGTGTCTTACTCGGCCACAGATTCAGTTTTGGTGAAATAGATGATTCTTTAGCAAGAATTTTATTGGTGGAATGAGGCTACAATAACAATTCTGTCATTCAAAATTTTATTTAAGAATGTGATCTGCTGCAGATAGTGAAAATATTGCATGTACTTAAGCTGTCTGCTTGGGTGGACAGCGCGTAGTCACTTAATGGTAGTAGAGGAACAGATCTTTTTTTATGTCCCTTGGTTTTAGACATCAGGCATAAGCGTAACATTTCCTTTTCCTACAGGTAAATATTTATCGCTTGGTTACAAAGGGGACCGTGGAGGAAGAGATCATAGAAAGGGCCAAAAAGAAGATGGTATTGGACCATCTGGTGATTCAGCGTATGGATACCACTGGCCGGACGGTCCTTGAAAACAACTCTGGAAGGTCCAAGTAAGTGCCAGAAGGGTGGGGGAGGTAGCAGAGTCCAACTGACTTTACATTAAATTCGGTAGAATTCATTCTAATTGGATTTTGTACAACAGACATTAGTCATTTAGTTACCTGGAAAAGGCCAAGCCAACACTGCAAGCAAGATGGCATATGCCTTTTATTTTGTTTTCCCTATTTTTTTTTTCTTTCATGCCCTTCTCTTACCTTTTGCTTTTGGCTCTACATGTGACATATAACACAGCAGCAGCAGCAGTGGCAGCTCTGTGCTCTGCATTAAGCTTTCATCCTGGCAGAGTGTTGCCTTGAACTTTTCAGCGGTGAGAAAATTGAATTGGCAGCTAGCTGTTTTCTTACAATCGGTAAAAATGCTTGTGTGGAGATTATTATTTTTTCCATTGAAGCAGAAGGCTGTATAGAAGGAGAGTAGTTAGATTTCAATTGGCTTTATTTGGAAGCACAGTTAATTTTATTACAGAGTTTACATTTTGACCAAATTGCTGAGTGTCTTCTGTGGCAGTCCTGTAGCTTGTGTTACAGGTGAAATCCAAGGAGTCTTCCTAAATAGCATCTTTCCAGATAATTTTCTGTTAAAGAGGCACTTAAGTGGGAGGAGCTTGGTTCTTTTAACTGTGGACCCGAGGTGAGGAGGTTGAAAGTTCTTGGAGAATGGTAACTGTCTGAGCTAAAGAACTCTAGAGAACTATCTTCTTTCCTGTTGCTGATTACATTTCTTGCTTAACCATGTAATAGATGAGCCAACAGGAAAATAATTGATTTCCTAGTCTTCTGCGAGGTGAGGTTTACCACCACAAACTCAGTCTGTAGATTTTAAAAATGAAATAATTTGAGTGATTATATTTTCTTGTAGCAAAATTTGTATTTTCACCAGTAATTTGATCCCTTTACGAAGGATCGATATGTAGTTAGAGATGCAGCAGAACCACATAGAGGTTACTTGACATTCCTAACACATTACGACTACATTTTGCTTTTACAGTTCAAATCCTTTTAATAAAGAAGAGCTGACAGCTATTTTGAAATTTGGGGCAGAGGATCTCTTCAAAGAACTTGAAGGGGAGGAGTCAGAGCCTCAGGTAATTAACAATGAAGAAAACAATTTTTCTTGACGAGTATCTGTGAAAGTCTAAATTTTTCCGGAAGCAGATTCTGAGTCTGTGTTAGAGGCTTTTATAAAGAAACAGGAATTACTTGAACATAGGTTTTGTTTTTGTTTGTTTTTTTCTCAAGAGATCAAAGCTTTTACTACATTGAGTAGGAAAGAATGAGAAAAGCATTTGAGGATTCTGTCCTTGGTCTTTTTTATTCCAGTTTTATTTCTTGTAATTTCTAAATTTTCTCCCTATCATTTGTATAAACAATAGTTTGAAACGTTAGATACATGTAAAAGATACAAAGCTAAGACTGTAAGAGAAAATAAAAAATGGAATGTCAGAAAAAACAGTCGGTTTATTTACACCAAAAATTTTCAGGAAGTGCTGTGGCCACTGTTGCCTTTTTACCACGTCTGTGGTGATGTTCTTCTTTCAGGAAATGGATATTGATGAAATTTTGCGCTTGGCGGAAACCAGAGAGAACGAAGTGTCAACAAGTGCGACAGACGAGCTTCTGTCACAATTTAAGGTATGGAAAACCTTGGAGGAGAAAGTCCTTTGGAGGTTGATTACTGGGTGGTCAGTGGTATGTGATACGACAGAAAATTAAATGAGATTAGGAATAAATGCGGAAGCTAGGCACCAGATGAGTAGGAGGTGACAGCATTGAGTATAGACATTAAAAAGCTAGTGATGAGTAGAGTGAAGATAATGTATGTGATAAAAGGGTCAAGCAAAGCAAGGGTGTTTTTTAAAGATGTGACCATGTTTCTAGGTTGAACTTCTGAGAATTTGATAATAGGGAGATATTGAAGTTTCTAAGGAACGAAGGAAAATATGGTGGCACATTTCCCCAGAGGAGACTGGAAAGGGTGTCATCAAATCACAGATGGAGAACTTGGCCTTTGGAAGAAAAAGGAAAGAAAGTACACTTTAGGGAGTAGGAGGGGAGAGAAGATGTGGGAGTTGCAGTCGGTGACCTTAATTACCTCCCAAAGGAAGGGAAGTGTTTGCTGAGAAGTGGGAAGGATTGGGGAGGGCTCGGGGTGGGGCTGGGAGTTGTAGGGAGTAACTTGATAGGGGGTAGAGCTGAATTTAGAAGACAGGCTTCACGCTGGAGCCAGTCAGCAGGTCGTATGACCTACCCAGCAATCCTTGAGGTCAGAAATTGGATCCGTTGGTGATCCCAACGTGGGAGATGGGCTCGGTAGGCACAGGAGAGTCCAAGTGGCAAAAGTATCCCAGGATCAAGTGAGGACGTGGTTGAAAGGATTGACCACGGGTTGGCTCCATGCAGGTTAGAGAAGCAGGGGAGACCCGGAGGTTACAGTGATGGTGAAATGTGAGAGACCCATTAGGAGTGAGGGAGATGTGGGCGAAGTGTTTGGAAGGAAACACTAGCCTGTGATGAGGACCAGGGTTGGCCACAGGTAGACGATGTCTCGGTGGAAAACCAAGGAAGGAGCTGAGTGACCCAGAGAGCTCTTGGGTCAGTTAATGTGTCTGAAGATGAAGGTGAGCATTAGTGTTTCAACTGGATTCCACTTCTGTGACTGCTGCTCTCCTCTTAACCAGAAGTGCTCTTCGTGGCCATGTCTTGGTCAGAATATTAGATGAGAGTTTAGGTGTAAAAGTTTCTGCATGCTACAGACTGGTGGATCAGAAGTCACAGTATTGGTGACTCCGGCCTTTGTAAAGCCCTCGTGGCCATTTATGTTTCAGCACCTGGTCAAGTGATTTGAATAAAGTAGGATCTGCTTACCATAGGGGCTCTTTTCCTGGAGCTCTTCACTGAATTGACTTCATTTTTTCCAATAATCCTTTTTTTTTTTTTTTAATGACCCTATTTTAAGATGTTGAAAACACGGCAAACATTTTTTGAGATAATGTAAGATTTGCATTTTTTAAATAATAACCAACACTTATATAACTCTTAGTACGCTTCAAACACTGTTTATAATGCTTTATATACATTAACTCTTAAAGTCATTACCACAGTAGATGTTATCTTCATTTACAGATGAGGAAACTGAGGCACAGAGAGGCAGAGTAGGTGTCCTAGGGTCACACATACATGGAATCGTGATTACCTCCTACGCAGGTGGTCTGGCCTGCAGTCTGGCCCTTAACCACTATGCCATCCTTGGAAAAGTTACATTTCTAACTGCGTGAACTACTGACGTGTATGCAATATTGATATTTATATCAATATCATTATCATCTGTCTTTCTTCTTAAGATTGAGACCTGCAAGTAATTACTAACAGTATTAATTTAAGAGATTGGTCAAATGATTCATTTCATAATACAGAAATGTTACATTTTCGGTCTCAGGAATTACATCTCTTGTTTTGTCGTGGAATTTTTAAAACTCTGATTATGAGGGTCACAATATCCATGGAAGTTAGAGTTAATTTTGGCCAAAAGACATAAAGTTCTGACTTCACTGTCAGCTCCAAGTGATTTTGAGGAATGGAACCTCCAAAAGCCCTTCTGTTCTTCATGATACTCGTCAAGTCTAGGTGGGTAGGAAGAGAAAGAATGTGGAGCCGGGCCTGGGGCCTGCCCAGCGCTGCTCAGAGGCTGGCCGGAGCCGGCCCGTGTTTCTGTGCAGCCACAGTCTGAGTCTGAAATGCATCCACACAGATGGTTTTCTTTCTGGGACACACACTGTTTCAGTACCGATAGATATCGGGTACTAAATGTTTGATATACAGTAAATGGAAGATTTGCCCTGGTTTGTTTGCTGTTTTTTGCATTTTATGTTCTCATTTTCATTCCTAAGACTGCAGTGCATTTTGAGCAATGAAATTCTTACATACCTTTCGCTTCTATACTTCTGATGAAAAGAAATAAAGAAACGTTGGGTAGATGATAGCTAGTGCTTTGCGTTAGGCATTGTTTCACATGAGCTCTATTTAGTAGCCATTTATATTTTATAGAACTACAAGTTCATAATGATTAGTATTAGGTATTCAGCATTTTGTAATCTAAGTAAATCTAAAATTTCTAATTAGTATCATTTATTAGAAAATGTGTGATTTAGTAACAAGTCTTTCATTAAAACTGAAAAGAATTTATATCTTTCTTTATATCTGTTTCCCTACTTTCAGTACGATTTCTGATGAACTTGAGGGTTTGGCAAGTTGATTTAGGGGGATACAGGAGAGATTTGTAGGAAATTGATTCTTTGATGA
Organism: Rhinolophus sinicus; assembly: GCF_057876585.1. Taxonomy (NCBI): domain Eukaryota; kingdom Metazoa; phylum Chordata; class Mammalia; order Chiroptera; family Rhinolophidae; genus Rhinolophus; species Rhinolophus sinicus. Next base: position 55,349,296 of record NC_142513.1, on the reverse strand, counting down.
TGTGACATCATAGGAGTCCTCGTATAATTCATAGCACCCTACTTAGGTGAAAAACCCTGTGTGGGCTCCTGTGTCACTAGACCGTGTTTGGGAAATAGGGAAATGTCAGTTGCCTATTTGTTTTCAGGTTGCCAACTTCGCAACAATGGAAGATGAAGAGGAGCTGGAAGAGCGTCCTCATAAGGACTGGGATGAGATCATTCCGGAGGAGCAAAGGAAGAGAGTAGAGGAGGAAGAGCGGCAGAAGGAGCTGGAAGAAATTTACATGTTGCCTCGAATTCGGAGTTCCACGAAAAAGGTGACCGAGTGAGACGAGACAACGCGTGTCCTTCGGACTTACGCCTTGAAGGCCGCAGAAGTGCTGGTTGTGCAAGGAAGAGGCCCTGACCTGGAGGGTTTGTGGGGAGCCTAGCAGGGGAACATGGGAAAATGCTCGAGGGCTCAGGAGGCATTTCATGCGTTGGCTCTTTGGGAGATGGCCAAACAGGACTTGAGTTGGACAGAAGGTTGCGTTTAGTCATTGACATTAGAACCAGCAGTCCTAACGATTTGTTCCTAATCGGGAAACCTCTTCTGGCCTCGAAGTGTTTGTTCATAGCACTCGGTGTACATACTTGGAAGCGATTATAGAAGTGTACGTCACAGCTTGCAAAGCGCCAGCACAGGCGCTGTCAAATTTGATTTTTGCAACGACATTGACGTAGGTAGTTACTACCCAGTTTGTTGACGATAACAGACTTGGGTTTGTACAAGATCGTGGAAAATCATTGGTAGCTAATAGGAGCTATTATTTACTGAGTACTCACTATGTGCCAGGCATGCGTTAGTGGACTTACACTTACTGACTCGTGTAATCCTTAGGAAAACCCTAATTATAGGTGCTATTCTTCTCATTTTACAAATGGAAAACACAGGCAAATCACTTGCCTAAGGAAGTCAACGTGAACCTACAATCCAAATACTTTTATTCCTATTTACTTACTACATTGCGATATGTCTTTGGAAGTGTGACTGTCCCAAGCAGACGTCCTTTCATTGCGTGACCGCTGCTTCCTCCTCCACAAATTGACTTGTCTGATGTGTCAGGAAGTTCTGAGTACCAAAGAATTAGGGTGCACTGGTCTTTGTCCTCAGACTTCTTGCGCCCGGCACTTGCTACAATGTGACTTTGCCTTTTCAGGCTCAGACAAATGACAGTGACTCTGACGCCGAGTCGAAGAGGCAGGCCCAGAGATCCTCTGCTTCTGAGAGCGAGACGGATGACTCTGACGATGAGAAGAAGCCCAAGCGTCGAGGGCGCCCCCGGAGCGTGCGGAAGGACCTCGTAGAGGGATTCACGGACGCGGAGATCCGCAGGTGGGTGCAGGCTCCGCTCTCCCTCGGGCTCGCTCAGAAGGGCACGCCATTGGCCTTGGGCTGATTGGACCCCTGACACTTCGACAGGGAGGACAGAGGCCAGTACCCACCAGAAAGGCACGAGATACCGAGTCATACGTCATCCCAGAGATGCTTCTCTGCCTCCGTATTAGTTTGAAGTAAATTGCAAATGGCATATTATTTTAGGCATAGAATAGTTCAGTCTATAACTGGGAGAAATGCAGCATTGAAGAATAATCCTCAGGTTCCCTTTCACACATAACACTGCTCCCTGATCCTTTTACCCACGCTGTTCTTTTCATATCGTTTCTTAGCTCTTGTCACATTCAGCCCCATTTTCTTCAGTCATCATGCCCTCTCGTTCCATTTTCCCCCCATAGTATCTCTCCTTACACTCTGACCTGATCAGATTATTTTAGTGATTTGGCCATGGCTTGTCACAGTGAGGCCCTGGATGTATTGTGACATCTTGCTTTTTATTGACAGTGCTAGTGGTTAGCTGTAGGGAGCGGCGCCCGTGACACGCGGCTTGGCATACAGCGTGGTTTGCCCAGAGACTTGTAGAAGGGTAGGTTGGATTTTGGTTGGAGATAAAGTTGGGCAGGAATCAGCAGAGTTTCAAAAACAGTTTTCCCTTAGAAACTTTAAATCACATATTTCTTGTACTTTGCCTCGTTCCCCAAAAATATTTGAGGCAGTCTTAAAAATCATATAGTTGTGTTACTGACTAGAAAATAATGAAAAGTATCGCAGTATGGAATTGAAACTAACAGTAGTGCACTGAATAGACCAGTTAACTATCTTCGGGTTTTATCACAAGACTTGTGATTGAATCATCTATTTAAAAACTTGTACCTTCTAAAAAAGATAATGTTAGAGTTAAGTCACTGTTCTCAATTACGCCCCTAAGTGGTTTCATGATCAGTCACTGAGAATAAAGTTGATCTTTAGTTTGAATAGATGTTCAGCACTCATTATTTTGAATTGGCCATTTTCAAAGGCTTTTAACATTCATTCATTTAGTGTCTATTGTAAGGATTGGGCCTAATCTATTTTTGACAGTTCACATGAGCCATATCTTTTCACAGGATATATTTACAATAATATAGCGAACGTCTATTTTTCATTTTTTTTATTTTTTTACGTCTATTTTTTTAATGTGTTTTTTCGATCATCTTCCTAGGTTCATCAAAGCATATAAGAAGTTTGGCCTCCCTCTTGAACGGTAAGTTGGTAATCATTTCTTGTCTGCCTTTCTCACTGTTAGGCTGCAATTTCTTCCTTTGGTACTATTTCCGCTTACGGTCTGGCACCTTTTGGTGGCCTGATGTTTATTAGACATTAATGTATTCACACACTCCATGTGACTTAGACATCCACAAAACATATACTAGAAGTAACTGTACTTTGCCTCTAAGAGAACACTGCCATGAATGAAAGCAGGCTGGAAAAGAAGGAAGTGGGTCCCAGGGAAGCAGACAAGTTTAAAACGGTCTTCTGGCACTTCCCTGCTACCACTAGCAGAGAGCTCACATAGTTAACAAGGGAAGCCGAGCCCTTTCCCTTCTGTCTTGTGACGTTATGGACTATTCCAAGGCACAGTTCTTTATGATGGACAATGAGATGTTGAACCCTCAGTCACTGGGCGGGGTTCTTGTCAGAATAATCGACTAAGGAATGTAGAGAAAAGGGTCTTTGCAGGAGCAAGCTTCTGTGAGACCAGGTGGTATCTCATGTGACCTTAGTAGAAACAGGGTCTGGAAGTGTCCCCACATTCCTTTATAGGAGCAAATTTATCAGAGACCAAGTGGTATTGCACGTGACATTAGGAAAGTGGGGACAGGGCCTTGAAGTGTCCCCGTCCTTGTCTGTCCTCAGGCTGGAGTGCATAGCACGCGATGCTGAGCTGGTTGATAAGTCTGTCGCAGATCTGAAGCGCCTGGGGGAGCTGATTCACAACAGCTGTGTGTCAGCCATGCAGGAGTATGAAGAACAGCTCAAAGAAAATGCCAGCGAGGGTAAGTCACCAAGGCGACCTCAGGGATTCTCCCAAACACGGCACTTGGGGACTGGAGTTTCTGCTGCGAAAGGGCTTTTCTTAGAAGAGCAGACTGTAGCCCACGCTGCCCTGCTCCTCTCAGGTGGGGCTTCTGACCTGCCTGTATGTGAGCTCAGGATTGTAAGATCCCAAAGATTGACTTGCAAATGAAGTGAATTTGCAGAAAGTGCAGAGTGATGAACAAGATGAATGCGCCCCCCACCCCTTTTTTTAAAATGTTGCTATAGAAAGTTTAAATTGGTTTGAATGATGTAAAGACCTGAATGGGCAAAGCTAAGCGGACGCATCTGGCTGTACATGAGGACAGGATAGACCACAAGCACCAGTAATTATCTTGGATTTACTGTCCATATTGTTGTGTTGTGACGAACTTAAGAGAGTTTAGAGAATTAATTGGAATGAAATAATTGTAAACATTTCCATTACAGTGAGATTTCCATGGCACTAGAATATGTTATAATTGGATTTGATCTATAGTATTTTCTGTTACACACCAGAAAATGCTTCTGCCTGTCCTCTAAAAGCAGGTGTGGGAGGCTAGTGAGGAGAGAGCTTGACATCCTTATGGTTATAGGACACCCTCGTAGCTGAATGTCAAAGACCAGGAGGGTACTGTCATTCTGGCTCACTGCGCTGTGGGCTTTCTGTGCCATTTCCCCCATTCTTTTGTCGCCCTTCACTCCACTAGAAGCAGCTCACAGGAGACTGGGCCAGCAGTGGTTAAGTGTTCTGGCCCTGGAGGCTGCCAGTTTTACCTGCAATCTCAGTTCTTTCATTTCTTAGCTGTAAGACCTGAGAGAAGGTAGCCTCTCCATGGTCTCATTTGGAAAATGGAGTAATAGTGCGGACCTCCAAGGTTTGGATGATTACGTGAATAATTCCATACATGTAACGTGCTTAGCAGACTGCCTGACTTGCAGGGTTAGCTGTTACCATTAGGTAAAAAAGGATTTGTGCTTTGGGATTGTCTTTTGAAGGATGTTACTGAAGTAATAGAATTTAAAAATATCTTAAATATGGGGGGAAATTTTTTTTTAGATATATTTTCTTTTTTTTTTTATAAAAAAAATAAATAACTTGAATGTTTTGGACAATGATCCAAGTGTGTGCTTTTATAGCACCCGGAATACATCCAGAAGTAAAACCTTAAATTTACACAGTGTTTTTCTTTTTTCATTGTGATTGTTTTATGTAAGTATTATATCCACTTGGCTCATTCCCTATTTCTTGTCTCTTTCTAGAAATTTAAAAATATTTATGTACCACAAATGAGTAGTAATGTTTTTTCTTTCCCCTTTTAACAAACAGTTAGTGCAGTGAGCACACTGTTTGTTCTGCCTTGCTCTGTCCATCTCACAGCGTACTTTGCAGAGATTTCCTTATAAAAATCTGCTCCCTCCTGTACCTCTCTTTTTCTGTGTAGATTCACAGTCAGGATCTGGCTGATCGTTTCCTCCTGGCATTGCTTATTTAGCTTGTCTCCCTATACCTGTATTTCCTGTAGACTGGTATTTAGCATATTCTGAGTCCAGACTGACAGTTCCAACTCAGGCGTAAGATTATTGCTATCTCTTTTTCTTAAGTTGGAAATTTTTGTTCCTAAAAATGTTAACATAATTATGCTTTTGTCTTATCCTACATTATCCTTGTTTCTAAATACCAGTGCCAATCTACTGTTACCAGTAAGACTTCTCAATGCAAATTTTGATTTCTTTGCAGTGCTCTTTGTGCTTAGAAGATAGCCCACTAGCAATGTGCAGTCAAAATACTGTGTTTCAAAATTATTTGAAGTTTTTTTTTTTTTCTGTGTGGTTATGCCACCAACTTAATATACAGTTTAGCCTCTTTCATTTATTTTCAATTTTTAGGGATTACTTTTCTCATTTTGATTTAACTTTGGGGTTTTTTTTGTTTGTTTGTTTTTAATTATATAAAACATTGGCCTGCTCCAAAGTCAAAACTATAAAAGAAGGGCCATTGGGAAATTTTGCTTTCATCTCAGTTCCCCAGTCCTGTTTTATTCCTCCCCTCTAGGTAACCATTTCTATATTGGGTTTATCTTTTCCCATTGTTTCTATTTAAAAATTTAAGTGTGTGTGTGTGTGTGTGTGTGTGTGTATGTGTGTTATACAGAAGATAACGTGTACTGTTCTGTACCTACTTATTTTCACACATGGAGAGCACTCCATATTGTTATGTAGAAATCATCCCTTCTTCCTTTTACAATTGCACAATATTCCACCGTATAAATAGATGTGAATTCATACTTTATTGTCCCTGGTAGTGAACATTTGGGTTGTTTTCAGGCTTTTGCCATTCTAAATAAAGCCACAATGAATAAGTAGACTAATGAATGTGCTATATCATATCTCTGCCAGCGAATCTTTGGGAACGATTTCTAGAAGTGGGATAGCTATTGCCAAATTCTCCTCCATAAGTTTGACATTTACACTGCCACCAGCAGTGCATAATGGTACTGTTTTACAAGCCTCACAAACGAAATGTACTGTCAAACACTTGGGTTTTTGCAACCTGGTAGGTGAGAAATGGTATCTCATCTTTCTCTGAATGGGCAAGGTTGTGCATCTCTTCTAAGGGCCATTTGTGAACTGTCCATATATAATGCCTGTTTTCTATTGAGCTGTTGGTTTTAATTTTGAGGATCTCTTTTTTGAGTTGCCAGTTTTCTCTAGTTTGTGATTTGCCTTCTTACTTTGCTTATGTGGTATTTTATGCAGAAAAGTTAAAAATATTTGTCCTATAGTCAAATTTATCAATTTACCCTATCGTATTTAGATTTTGAGTCAGTTAAAAACATTTTCTTTACTCCCAGGACATAAAGTAATTCACTGTGATTCTCCCCGCGCCCACCCCCCACCCCCCAATGTGATTTCATTTACTTTTATATCTCTGATCTACTTAGAGGTTTTCCTGATGTATCCAGTTTTCTTTTTTCTATATGGCTATTATATGTCTTAACATCATTCATTAAAAATAGTTCATCTTTTCTCCACTGCCTGATTTTCTTTTTGTTTTAAGAACTTCATAATATGTTACCGATACACAATATTAGTGTGCTGTTAATGAGCATTTAGCTTTCCAATCTTTTGCTTTCCAGCGCTGTGGTAAATAATTCTGTATGTATGCCATTTTGCACTATCCTGTCTCACCAGAAAACAGAAAGTGTCTGTTTTCTCTTTAATTTTATCAGCATAATATTTTCAAGTTTTTTATTTTTTCCAGCCTGAGAGGTTAAAAATGGCACGTGCATATATTTAATTTTCATTTCTCATGAGTGAGGTTGAGTATTTTTTGTATGTTTAGGAAACACTTGGATTTTCTTTTCTGCAAGTTGCGTCTTTATTCTTTGCCCATTTTTCTATTGCAGTCCAGGAAACTGAGACCCAGAGAGATTAACAACTAGCAGGAGAGAGGAGAAGGGAGAAGAGGGTGTAGTTTTGGCAGATTTGGGAATAAATCCCAGATTTCTGATTTTCAGAGCAGGGCCTTTCCCACTTTACCACATTCTATTCCAGCTGTCTTCAGTGTTGTTGGAATAGCATTTACAAGTGAAATTCTGGTGGATTACATAAAAATCCCTAAATAATTGTGTGTAATATGAATGCCATTTCATCGACTTGCATGTTTAAAAAACGTGAAATCTTTTCTCAGACTCTGAGCCGAATCCTCTTACAGACAAGTTTATTCTCTCACGGATTTCAGCTTGGACTCTGACTAGAGTTGGCTGGGTTTCATTTTTACTTCTGGGATTTTAATTTGAAACTAGGGCTAGGATAACCTTTCCATGACATCTTTTGTTCATCATTTCAAATGTGTTAGGTATGAACTTGACCTCATACTTATTTAATAGAGAAGATCATCTTTAAAACGCTTTCTTTTAAAAACTGCTAATGGGATAGTTAAAAAAACACAAGAAAAAACTTCACTAATACTATGCCTTTAGCATCTTCTTTTGTTAATTTTATTAAAACAAACAGGAAATAATAGAATTTAAAACACTAACTGATTAAAAATCTCTAAATTAAAAAAAACACCAATTATTAAGAGGTTATTTTACAAACAATAATTGAGAAAATTTTTTGGCCTTATAGGTTATGTCTTTGAATTAAAATAAGGATGTATTTTGAAGGGAGTAAGCATCCAGGGTTTGCTGATATCTGTTATCTGTGGAACTTCACAAATCCTTCTTTAACTAATGTGAAATTGGTATTTTTTTTAGGGAAAGGCCCAGGGAAAAAGAGAGGCCCAACAATCAAGATATCTGGGGTTCAGGTTAATGTGAAATCCATTATACAGCATGAAGAAGAGTTTGAGATGCTGCATAAATCTATTCCTGTGGACCCTGAAGAAAAAAAAAAGTGAGTGCGCCATGTGCCGGTACCTGGGTGGTTGTGCCACAGGAAAATAGACTGGCAGTTAGTTCCGTGTAGTTCCGTGGTGTTTTCATTGTCTTTGCTGCCACACACCGTCATACTTTGTCCATGGTCATTTGTGTTCCTTTCCATGTCAGAAAGGCCCCTCCTCCAATGTCTTCCTGTGTTTGACATCCTTTCAGGTACTGCCTGACGTGTCGTGTCAAAGCTGCACATTTCGACGTAGAGTGGGGAGTGGAGGATGATTCTCGCCTCCTGCTGGGAATTTATGAACACGGTTATGGGAACTGGGAGTTAATTAAAACGGATCCAGAGCTTAAGTTAACTGACAAAGTAAGTAACTCTGTGATGCTGGACACTCCTAAATTTGTTCATCTTTTTATATTGATTGCTTATTTTTAACTATTTTACGGGTGGGGTGGGCATCAAATTGGAAATTAGTACAATAGTAAATTCCTGGGATTTCATATCCTTGGAAATGTTACAGCATCTTTAGGGGACTGTGGCACTGTTTCATAGATGAAAAGAATAGCCAGGTAAAATTTCGGGGAAATTGTAGGAGAAATCTTGAAGTTCTGATTTTTGCTAGAGGTCAGTTTCATTGCAACAAATACCAGGGTACAATTCTTAATAATAAAAGCATTTCTTGGCCTGAGTTGTTGGCCCTTTGTTTAAAACTATTTGAAGCAACCGTATTTCAGCTCTGCATACAGAGAAGCAATGAGCCACACCTTGGTGTTTTTTGTAATGGAATTAAACCTTGGCTGTACTTCTCCCACCAAATGTAGCCTCCCACCCTCTCCGTGTGGCAAATCGGGCTACCAGGTAGTAAGGCCGTGCTCAGAAGTGTAAGCAGGGAAAGCTGACTGGCTCCAGTTTTAGTGGCTGTGCTCCTGGCAAGGCTTTTCCTGGCACGTCAAACAATGCTCATGCCATGTGCAGTGTTGTGAGAGGGTGACAGCACCCTGCAGTAAGCACTGAGGCCGAATCCAGTGTGGCCTGAGAGGCCCATCTGTGGCGGCAGGATGGACGCTGTCCTGACATGGCTCAGTGCTCTCCAGCAATGCTCTAAGAAGCATTTTCAATCTAAAACGAAGCTTTAACCTAGCTCCAGGGATTCCCTGCTCCTGGAAGGAGGAAATCCACGACGGCTGGGATGGTCTAGCAGATGAAGCCAACAAGCCCCTCCTACCTGAGTTGTTCTACCCTGTTAACAGCACAGGTAGGAGCCAGTGGGAGAGCTGGACTTCTCCATCCCATTTTGTAAAACGAGAACGGCTCATGAGGGATTTTCAGTGACTGGGAGCCATGGACATGAGATAGGATCTGAGGCTGTGTCTATATTTTGGGTGGCTGGGGAGGGAAAGGACTGCTCAGTTCTTTGTCGTCTCTGTTTATCCTGATCCACTAACCGGGACGTGGGTGGTGGCGGGTGCTTCTCTTCCTTTCCTGTTGAAGATTCTGCCTGTGGAGACAGATAAAAAGCCTCAGGGGAAGCAGCTGCAGACCCGAGCAGACTACTTGCTGAAGCTGCTCAGGAAGAGTCTGGAGAAGAAGGGGGCCGTGTCGGGCGGGGAAGAGGTGAGTGGGGCTGGCAGCTGGGCATCCTTCATGGGTCTGAGACTCCGAGCCTGCACACTTAGGAAAGAGAAGAGATGCCTTCTCGGGGCGTTGCTCAGAATAGTACCTTCTCGTAGTCAGGTGGTGATGGCTGGTTGGTAACAATAGAAACATTCATTTAACTACTGACCTAAACATGTGGGCAACTTTCTTACAAACCCGTTCTCTTCAAATATTGCCTCAAAATAGTCACATCTCTCCCAGTGCCACTGGTCCAGACATATTGTTGCTGTTTCTTTATGCTGCTTCCTACGTTTTGGAAGATACTCATAGTTCTGGTAACAGTATGACTGCCACCAGGTTTGCCTGTTGCTACAGCTGACTCTGGGCTACTTGTAATCAGGGGTCCAGGGAACAAACAGGAATTGGAATCCACAGCTAATTCAGAAGTGGGGCTTCAGTCATGACTGCCTTACTTCCTCGGTGAAAAATACCAACCTGGTTGCTAATGAACTCACCTGAGCTTTACCTCCTTTAATTTCCCCAACTTTTCATTTCACTTCATACCTGGAAAGCTGGGAATCACAGTTAGCAGATACGATAAGTTCCATGTGGTGCCAGCAGTCTGTGTGTGTTTCCTTAAGTGCTCTTGGCACTATGCCATTTGTATGAATTTCCCTGTATTACAAACCAAAGAAATTTTAGAAACAAAAATCTCACTAACCCCATACCTCGTCCTCGTGCACAGAATAGGATCGTAAGTTGTGTCATTCTCCAGATAATATGTTAAGTATAGACTGTAAATTAGGCTCTGGAGAGACAGACGAGACCAGGTTTATCCTTGGCGTTAGATTACTGTCGTATCTGATTGATAGGTCGACACCTTTTCCTTATTTTTAGATATAGTATGCTTCTTGGTTATTTTTTTGGTTTTGTTTTACTGTTTCTATTGTCGTCTTTTATATATTATCTTTATTTATATCTTCGTACATAAGATGTTTTTCCTTCTTTTGAGTTACATCTTTCGAATGAATTCCAAACACTGGAATCACTCGTTTCAAGCATATGGATGTTTTTATGTGGTGTAGGTTATGTCTGAGGCCTGCAGTCACGTGTCCTCACCCCCTACCCGCCCTGTAGAATTGGTTGCACTTCTTTGCCTTTCCTCTGAATTTTCTTGTTTGAATTACGTGGCTGCTACTGTTTCAGATCACTGTGCTGTTAGGCCTTGCTTTTGAGGGACTTGATGTGTAGTGTTGTCATCATTTTCTCTCCCATTCGAGGCCAAATTAAAAAAGCGGAAGCCTCGAGTAAAGAAGGAAAACAAAGCGCCCAGGCTGAAAGATGAGCATGGGATTGACTTCTCATCTCCCAGACACTCGGACAATCCGTCAGAGGAGGGAGAAGTGAAGGTAGGAGGCTCGATTTCAGTTGAGGGTTATGTTTTCAGCTATATTAATTGTGTCGATTTGTATGAAACCGTTCAGAATGTGTTTGGTTTACCTGCAGAGTAGATCAAATGAAATAGAATGCGCATGTCTTTGCTTAGCCTGTGAGAGAAAATGTAGTTGTTCCTTTAAGTCGGCAATTGCAAATTCACAAGGAAATGAAGGGAACTGCGAGTTGAAGGATAGATGGCAGTTGACACTCAGCCTCCTCGTGGGGAGCGATAGGAAGTAGTGGGGACTGGGGTTAAACAGGGAGCTCATGTTTGTTGTTGAGCCAAATAAAACTTCACCTGTGGATCAGCTTTGGCCCAAGGAATGCCAGTTTGCAACCTCTGGTGTAAGCAAAGGGGAAAGTAAACTGGTACCCTTCAGTGTGTTGTTTCAGTGAGTGTCAGCTTAATGGATTTTGTTTTGTTACTGTTCGAGTGTAACTGTGCTTTGAGATTAGTTCCAAGAAAATTAGCAGTGGGTATAGGAACTAGCATGGACTCGGGTCATGTGTACCTGAATTCATAGTCATATGCTAGCAACCTCACCAGTTAGCTGACAGATACATAATCTCTTTGGTCCTCAGTTTTTCCAGTCTGTGAAATGGGAGCAATAATGCCTGTGTTGAAGGGTTGTTATGAGAATTAGAGAAGATATAAGTGAAGAACATCTGCCTCTACAAGCTTAACTGGTTATTGCCAGAGAGGTTAGACTTGTGTAAGTGCTTTAAGGCTACATGCTTGAAAACAAGCTTCTAGGTGTAGACGAAGTGATGAACCACTGGGGCAGTGCTTCTTTCTCCAGAAAGTTAATGAATAAATATGAAGTTTGTGGCCATAGCTCATAGCCCTGTTTGTCTTCTAGGATGATGGCTTAGAAAAAAGTCCAATGAAAAAGAAACAGAAGAAGAAAGAGAACAAGGAGAACAAGGAGAAACAAATGAGTTCTAGGAAAGAAAAAGATGGGGACAAGGAAAGGAAGAAGTCAAAAGATAAGAAAGAGAAGGTATCGGTGTCATTCTACTTACTGAATTCAGAAACAGAATGGGGCTGGAGGGCCCTGAAGTAATCCTCTCTTTTTATGGGTGCGTCCAAGAAGGAAGGGTGGGGCTGTCAGGGTGAGGCCTGCACCTCTCCCTGCAGAGAGAAGGGAACAAGCAAGTTCGGGGTATTCTTGCACTCTTTTACCTATTTCAGGGGGGATGTTTGAATGATAGAAGGCAGGTGAGAGACTCACCTGCATTTACAGGTAACTACCTAAAACACATTCTCAGGTTCATGGTACAAGAGCACAATCCACAGATGGATTCGAATATTCGAAAGATTTAGGCTTCAAACCAAATACTATCAGAAGTTGAGCTTGTGGAATAGAAATGGGTGAAAAACCCCGTTATTATATATAATCTTCACTTTCGGAATTTGATGAGTTCATTCCAAACCAGAGAATTCTGGTGTAGTGTTACATGTAGGCTTGCTGACTTGTGATGAAATCATGTGGCAATTAAGCTTTAATCGTGGTGAAAACATACAAAGATAACTGCCACCATTTCACCATCCAGTCATAACTCGGGTAGATTTTTTGCTGACTACCTTTGGAACTTTTGTCTTATGTAAAAACAAATATAAAAACCAGACCAGATTGCTTGCATAGCCTCTCTCCCCACTTAGCACCACATCACAACTTTGCAAGTGAAGAAATAACGTGTTACAATTCTGATAGATGAGGAAGATTCTGTTTGGAAGCAGTTTATGTCATTCCTATTGAAATTGCTTTCAAATTCCTAATGTGATAAACCATCCTATGACAGATACTCTGCATTTCTGCTTCCACAGAAACGTACTTTTCTTAAAGTGAAACATTTTTTAAAATAAAAGTACGAAGAACGATTCCACAGACATCCATGTATTCACTACCCAGATACAGCTTTTGTTAATATTTTTCGATGTTTACTTCAAGTGGCTTATTTTGGCTACTGTATTTTGAGTTTCCTGCACACGTGACTGATGCTGTTGAAACTCCTTTTCTCCTGCACAGCACTGCTCTGTAATTGGTTTGAAACGCTCCTATCTGTGTGTTTATACTTCTGCTACACATTCTACAATCATAAACAAAGTGTAGTGTTTTATGTTTTGGAATGTTCATACGTGAAGTCATTTTTTTACAAAAAATCTCTCTATATTTATATCTCCATCCTTCTACAGCCTTTCCTGGAGAAATGAGATTTGTCCATGGGGATTCATGTAGATTTCAATCATTTACAGTATTTTCGTTAGCCCAAATTCCTAGATCAAAGTGTATTAATTTGTAAGCGCTTAATAAAAGGTGCTGCATGACACTGTACACGATCTCTGCCAGTTGACGCTCTTGATGATTTCTTTGTGCATTTCCTGGATGGAGGGGGTAGAAGCCAAAGTACTAACAGTGAAGAAGCTGAACTTATCATTGGGTGCGTTTAGAGACAGTTGTGGGCATGATGGGTGAGGAAGCTTTAATCACATAGTTTTTGGCTTCCTTATGTCCCAGAGGATTTTAGTTTACTGTTTATGTAAAGTGAGGCCTTCTTACTCACCCTCTGTAGTGATGTGACGTAGATAAGTCCAGATAGCAAGGCAGGACTGCACAAATGACAATGACTCCCTGTAACTCTTTTTTAAAAGCCTAAAGGTGGCGATGCCAAATCTTCAAGTAAATCAAAGCGATCTCAGGGTCCTGTCCATATTACAGCAGGAAGTGAACCTGTCCCCATTGGCGAGGACGAGGAGGATGATCTGGACCAGGAGACGTTCAGCATAGTAAGTCCTGAAGCGGAGGGACGCCAGCCGGCGTCTGCAGCCCCGGGGCGGGCTGCCTGCAGCTCTGCCCCCCGTAGTTCCAGCCACACAACCGCATTTGGTCTGAGCCTCAGCACATTGCTTTGGACACACATGCTTCTGATACCTAAGATCTTGTGCTCTGGAGCAGGCTGGAAGGAAGCGACGTTCTTACTCTACTTCTAGTGAGAAGGAATCTGAGGGAGTGGATTTCATGTCTTGTGCTCCCAGCCAGAAAGACGGCAGGGGCCCTTTTGGCGTTTGGGAGACGGAAGTGTTCCCTGAGCTAACGTGTATTGAATACTTTCTGTGTGCAGCCCCTGGAGTTACCATGTTGTGTAGCAGACTGTTTCTGTCATCGTAGAGGTTACGTCTGCGTAGGGGAGCTAGTCAGGTAACTGCACAAATCGTGTTTGTGCTGCTGCATCAGTGCCATGGAGGAGACAGGCCAGATACTACACAGATCCTGTGAAAGGGACGTGACCCAATCGGGATATCAGGGAGGCGTGTTTAAAGAAGTGATGTTTGAACTGGCTTCTGAAGGAAGAGGGAAAGGTAACAGGAAAAGGGGCGGGAAGAACACGGGGGGCAGGGACTAGCAGCATGCATGAAGGTTGTGTAGCAAAACCAAATATGGTGCACAGAGGAGGTCTCAGAGGCCACTGTGGCTGGAGTGGTGAGAGCAGGGGGCAGCGTGACCCGAGACGAGACTGGGGTCTCGGCTCAAGTTGCCAGAATAGTGGTGAACGTGGCATATCCTGCGTGCTTCCTTGTGGTGGTGGCTGAAGCTAAGATACGGCCCAGGATGTGGTCTGTCTCCCCAAGTGAGACAGGGAAGGTGATTGGGGGATGTGCAAGGACCAGGCTTTAGAAACAGGCACGGGTGCTCTCAGGGCCCTGATTGCTTTCCTGGAGCTGCAGGTGTGTATTGCATCTGTCGCGCCAACATTTCCCTTCCCCACCTCTCTTGTGGTCCCTTTCTCTCCCCAAATTTCCATACATCAGTTCACTTGAACAGTTAATTGATTCTCAGAGAAAGTGGTCTTCCATACCTCAAAATACTCCTGCAGTCCATTCATATTTATTGGGCACGTGTGTTTTTAATGAATTGCCTGTTTATACCCTTTGCCTATTTTGGGTGATTTGTCTTATCTTACCTGATGTTCATCTGTCAGTCATTACAAGTATCTTCCAGTTGGTGCTACATCTTTTTTATTTTATGTCCTTTTTTTAGATTGAAGTAGAACACTGAAAAATAAACATTGTAAGTGTAATGGCTACGGGCATTACCAAAAAGAGATGGAAGTTGATAGGATTTTCATTGTTCTGAAGTTCATTATGTCAGGTACTTAGTGGCTGACCACCCTGTGTCTTACAGGCCTGAGAAATTTTCTCAAATTATTTTGTGATAATTTCCTCTTAAGTTCTTAGTTTTATCTTCACAGAACTCCTTGTTTTTGGATATTAGACTCTGGGAAAGGTCCCTAATGTTGCCGTTTTTTTTTTTTTTTTCGTTTTCCACTTCTGCTTTTTAGACTGCTTTCTAGGGGAGCCCCTCAACTTGATCTCCCATTATTTCTTTTGAGGCTTTCATTTCTCTTGTCATGTTTTATTTCCAAGATCCTTTACCACGGCCCCCCTGCCTCACTTTTTCCCCCATAGTTCTCTGAATGTTTACATATTTCTCTCTATTTTCCATCATTCACGTTAGATATTACCAGATGGCTTGGTAATCCTCAGTTGTCTCTTTCATTTATAGTCTATTGTTTATGCCAGACACTTCCTTAAATGGCTCGGTAGTCTTGGTTGTCTGTCATACTTAAGTGTGGGGGACTGCTGAGCCTCTGATTGGAAGCTCTGCGCATGTGGGTGGGGCTTGATGGACGCTGAGAGTGTTTACTGGGTGATCTGGCTGCGCTGCTGCATTGGGAAACTTCCAGGGAATCGCCAGCATCTTTTGGTTCTTCCTCTTGGGTGGTCAGATTTTATGGAGAAAAATCCCCCAACCTCCTGACTGGAGGGTGAAGGCCTGGCTTTCTTCATTCTGGAATCAGAGAAGCAGAAGACAGGGTGGTGGCTCATCTACTATGCAGATGTGCATATAGTCCTGTTTTCCGGGCGTTGACCTTGCCTCTCAGCCATGCTTGTGTAGCCCAGGTCAGAGACCTTTCTTTTATCCTCTCCAGAGAATAAACTTCCGTCTTTTGCTGGGCCGTGTTGGAGATCTGGGTGTCAGCTATGAATCTGAGTATCTGTTTACTCTTCAGCAGTGTTTAAAAAACCAATCACTAGCTCTCATCCCTATGTCCAGAGACACTTAGCTAGCCTTTGGGGGAATTTTGTGATATAAGTCCGGTGGATCTCAGCATTCTCCACTGCTGGCTTTAGTGTTCTCAGGTCTGATAAGTCATTTCCTTTGCTAGCAATATTTTTGTTGCTGTTGTTTTCGCTCTCATTTTTTCTGTGTTTGTGGGCTTATGTCTTTTTAAGGCAACCCCTTTCCTGTGCTTCAGCAGGAGTGGGAGAGGGGAGAAAGATTCTTGTGTTCAGTTCCCAGTCTTTATCTGGAAGCCCCTGTCTTGGTTTCTTACAAGCTGAAAGGACTTGTAAATATTTGATCTTGCGATTTTAGCTGGTTTGAGTGAGAGGTTTTCAGGCTAGGTCTGTAATTGTGCTTCTCATTTGATCTTCATAACAGCCTCGGTAGATTGTCAGGCCCCTCTTGAAGATGAGAAAACATAGCATCATTTTCAAAGGCCATGTAATCTGTACGAGGCCATTGCTGTGGCATTATGCTTGTCCCACTGGCTTTACCCATGTCTCCTGGAGCGATGACAGGGCATGAGGGTGGGCGGTATGTTCCCGAGGGGTTCAGGGCACAGCAAGCTGAGGAGGAGAGACGTCTTTCCCACAGATGTCTTATGTCTCTTCTGTCTTGGCCTGTTCCAGTGTAAGGAGAGGATGAGGCCCGTGAAAAAGGCACTGAAACAGCTGGACAAACCCGATAAGGGGCTCAACGTGCAAGAACAGCTGGAGCACACCCGGAACTGCCTGCTGAAAATCGGAGACCGCATAGCCGAGTGCCTTAAAGCTTACTCAGACCAGGAGCACGTCAAACTGTGGAGGAGGTAAGCGCCTCGGCCTCCAGTGGCCCGACTTGATTGGCAGAGTGTGTGTGTGTGTGGGAGGGCGGGGTGGGGCGGGGTTCTGTTTTTGTCGTATAAAAGGTGACACGTATAAAAGGTGACACGTATAAAAGGTGACACGTATAAAAGGTGACACGGCCACCCAAATTGTTTCCCCCACAGAAGCCATCTTTTGGCAGCATACCTGCAGGCTTCCATTTTACTTTCCTGAAATAGGCCATTCCACCGACACCAGTCTTTTGAGTACACTGGATGATGTCATTATTTTTTAAAAGAGAGACAGTGATTCTGGATACGCTGACCTGTTCTGAGAAAAAAGTCAGTCTTTAAACCTGGAAGGGATAGAAGTCATGTAGTTTCACTATACCCATCTCCAGGTGATATGCAGATGTAATGCAGTAACTGATTGGGTAGTTCTCTGCTAACACAGAAGGGAAACAGGTTAAAACCATCCCAACTATGAGTTCTCTGTGCCCTGTAATAATTGAGTGAATAGCAGTGATTTGGATGAATGCAGTTAATCCAGAGCTTCAGTTTGTCAGCTGTTGCGACTTGCATCCACTCAGTTGATATTTTATCACTTGATAAATATCAATCACTTGATATTTTAAGAAAACATGAATTTCTCTGAGACAGTTACAGCGTTAATCTCTTTCCATGATCCACGGTTATTTGAACCACATGGACTCTATGGTTCATGTAAATTATCTTTGTGTAACATGCCCAATATCAGTGAATTGGCTTTAGAGTGAAAAATGGTCTAAGGAAACTTTCTGTCACGATGTTCTCCATAGCACACTTCACACCCATAAAACAAAATTTAGAAAAACATAATGTTTTAACATGTCACTCTTCCCCTTGGCACTGTTACCTACTCCCTCCCGTCCCTGGCCATGTGGCTTTCCTTTTCCTGGGCTTACGCCTCGTTGGCAGATGACACAGCTCACCCTAGTACGTAGGACCCCAGCTCCGCTTCCTGCTGTGCTCAGGGGCAGGTCTGGGTTTCAGTGCACTGGCGCCGTGACCCACCTTGGTGGAGGTGGTTCACAGGAGGTCCTTACCCACTCCCGAGAAACCGTCCGCAGTTGCAATACAGTAGGAGTTTCTAGAAGGAGGAAGTGTGTGTGGAAGAGTAGTCAGGAGGGTGTGCTGAGAGGCAGGCGGGCAGGTGCCCCTGAGCTGGGCGTACAAGAGCGGAGTGGACGTAAATGCAGGCTGTTCCCAGGCGTCAGCAAAGGCTTGGAAGCGGGACTGGTTGGTTTTTAAGGTTTAAAGGCAGTTTGTTAAGATGACTGGAGCCCTGATGGAAAACAAAGAGAAGGCCTGAGGAAGGCAAGTCAGTGGCTTTCCACACACTGAGTTGGGGGGCCAGTGCAGTGTCCTGTAGGTGGCTTGACACGGTGACACTGCTCTCTAGAAAGCGTGCGATGCCTTTTCCAGCTCACTGAGAGTGATGCCCCTTCCATCAGTCCTTCCCCTATTGACAGTGATGCTATGGTAGGGTGAGTGCGCTGTGATTGGCGGGGACGAGTCCCTCCGAATTTTAAGGAAGAAACAACGGGCATTGGTGGTGACTACTGGGAGGAAAGAAGCAGCAGCAACGCAGAGGTTCCGGACTGTATGTGGGTCCCCACCTGGGAGGTGGTGGCGATGGTGGACTGCACTGTAGAGTGCAGGAGATGTGGGCGGTGAAGGAAGACTTTAGAACTGGAGTCCTGGGAGCCGGTGAGATGAGAGGTGTTTTTTGCTGAGACAGAGCCCTGGGCTTGAGACCCCTCTATCAAACGATTGATCGTAGCATCGAAAGTTGTGTTATTGATGCAAAGACCTGAAAGAACATTTCTGTGACTCAGTTTCTACACCTGGAGAGTTTTCCACAGCCAAATTCAATCGCTTGCCATCAACCAGGAGAGAATTAAAGGTCTTTTCAAAATTCTGTCATTTACCAGAACTGTTTTTTTTTCTTATTTTAGGAACCTATGGATTTTTGTCTCCAAGTTTACAGAATTTGATGCTCGAAAATTACATAAGTTATACAAGATGGCTCATAAGAAAAGATCTCAAGAAGAGGAGGTAAAAATACAAATTTAATTCTAATTTGTACACACAGAACTAAAAAAACAAACAAAACGGTTCCATAGAAAAGTTCCTTATTAATGTTTTTTTCCCTGGGGTGGTGCTTCTAGACTCATCGGTGGGTGGTACTGGAAGGATCCCTGGGTGTCTTACTTTGCAGGTGGAAGTACAGGTCTGCGGGGGTGCAGGAGCCCCCCACGCCCATCCTGTCTTGTCCAGTGTGTTCCTTCTGTGTGTGAGCTGTGCGGTTTCTCAGCATGCTCCATTAGCAGCTCAGCAATAAGACCCGATGGGAAAAACAGCCAATGCATCGGGACCAAACACTGTAGAAATTCTGACAAGGGGCTGTTAGCCTGTGTTCTTCTGGAAGCACTTACGCACCAGGCCTCTTTTTCTTCCATAGACATGTGTCTCAGTAGAGCACATAAATGTGACTCCTTCCTGTGGGCAGAAAATACTTTCTTCTGCTCTTTTCTGGGCCATGTGAACTTGGTGTCCTTCTAGTGTTTGTACGTGGGGTTCTAACTGCTCACAGGAAGGAGCACACTTGAGAAGGTGCCCGGAAATGGCCTCCCCTTCTGTGGTGTCCCTTGCTGTGGGGGGTGGGCGTGGCAGGGACTGTGGTTCTTGTGCAGCCTGTCCATTTGCAGATCTGCTGACTTGCCACGTGGGTCCTACCTAAAGTAGCCACTTAGGGCCTGTCTGGTGGCGTTGGACACCTCCCCTGCTAACATGTCAGCTCCCTGGAGGCAGAGGTTTTATGGCTCGGTCTCTGCGTTCTTCTCATCCCCCCGGGCAGGTGCTCACAGGTACTTGGTGCATGACGTAAGCTATGCCCAGCTCTGCGCTGACCTGTGGGGCTTCCCCTCTAGTAGCTTATGATTAAATTTACATGGAAGAATGGGCTGTATGAGAGAGCCATGATACACAGGAATAACACACCGCTGTTGCTGAATTGCTAGTGTAATTTTCAGCATTCTAAGAAGTCGTTGAAAGAATAGTCAGAAAATGCGCCGGGAGGAAATGGAGTAGTTGGGAAAGAGTAAAAGGTAGGATAAGCCTTTGAAGCTGAGCGCGTGATGTAAAAACCTTCATTACTATAGGTATCAGGAGTTAGTGTGAGTGGAACGACACAAGCAGTGACCCCACTAGTGGGAGTGTACATGTCACAGCCTTTCTGGAGGACAGTTCAGTAAGTTTCATCAAAGAGTAAAACATAATTCTCCTTCTGAGAGTTTAAGGAGATAATTAGGGATTTGAACATGTTTAATAGTGGAAATTAGTTGAACACCCAACTGTAAGAAATTGATTAAATAAATCATGATATCTTCCTATTGGTGTATTATTTGACCAGAAATATAAGATTGTGGAACTAAGTATTCACATGAGGTTTTCACAATATGTTAAGTGAAAAAAGAATACCAAGTAATATTTTTGTTTAAAAAATGTATCTGTAAAAACACATGAAATGGCTTTGAAAGACATGGGCCAAATTATGAACAGTAATCCCTTGTTGGTGAGATTTTTAGGTCACTTTCCGTTTCTAATTTTTTCTTCCTTCCTTTGCTGATGTTTTTATACTGAATATTTTGCTTGTGTGGTAAAGAAGTCGTGTTACCCATTTAGATGCTCGGCTTGATGACTGACATAGGAACTGGTTCCCCCGGGACTAGTCAGGGGCGGTGCGTGCTCGTTACCCTAAGGAAGTTGGTGGCCCTGGTTTTCCACGGCCCATGGGGAATCCCGTGCGATGGCACCTTCCAGGCCGCACACGTGCTCGGACAGGTACCTGTCAGTGGCCTAGTAGGTCAGAGCGGCAGACGGAGCTCTGTGGGGCTGCTGATGGTGTAGGACTCAGAGGAACGGGGGACCTTTGTTTTGGAAAGAAGGTCGTAAGCAGTAGGTCAGAGACCAAGAGGGAACTGGTGGGAGGTGACGATCCTCACACTGTTTTTGGGAATTGGGCCTGGGATCGTCAGAGTCTCAGGTTTCCTCTTCCTCTGCAGGAGCAGAAGAAGAAGGATGATGTGATTGGTGGTAAGAAGCCATTCCGACCGGAGGCCTCGGGCTCAAGCCGGGATTCCCTGATGTCTCAGCCCCACACCCCACACAGCCTTCACCCTCAGAAGTCTCATCTGCCTGCCTCCCATGGCCCACAGATGCATGGACACCCAAGAGATAACTATAATCACCCCAACAAGAGACACTTCAGCAATGCAGGTAGGTCATGAAGTGGAGTTGTTACAAGAGGTGACCTAGGAAAAGTCTCCCCCCTTCAGCCCCCAAAGATGGGACCTGTGTGCTTTATTCTTTGCCATCCCTTTATTGTCCTCTTTTTTCTCTCAAGTGAGATAAAGCATGACATAAAGATCCAAAAGGATGTTCTTTCAACTTTCAGAAGGACATAGTCCCCAGAAACAAACAAAAGGCAAGTGACAGACTGAGGGAAACAGTGTACGTGATATATGACAGTTAAATGGTTAAAACTGTTGATATTGAAAGAGCCCCTGTAAATTGATAAAAGGATAACCAAATAGAAAAATGAGCAAAGGTTAGGAATAAGGAATTCATATAGAAGAGGAAATTCAAACAGTTGATACAAGATGACCAGCACTGCTACTAAGGAAGTGTAAATTAAAGCAACAGTAAGCTGGCTAATTTCTTTTTATCCGTTCAGATCAGCAAAAATTAAAATGTGAACTACGCACATATTGCTGAGTGTGAATTGCTGCAATCTTCCCAGAAAATAATCTGAAATATCTAAATACATGGTAGGATCTGTTTCTGGGAGTCTGTCCTGTAGAACTAAAAACATACATGTTTGAGGACGCGATTCCAGCCTTATAGTGGCCAAAAGCTGGAAATAACTTGAGTCTGTAAATAAGAGAATGGTTAGATGAATAAGATGACACTTGGACTCTGGATTATTATCGGTTAAAAAGGATGGATTGGCTTTATAGATTAAAAAAAAAATTGGAGGAAAAAAAGTAGCAACAACAAAATCCGTGTTTAAATTTATTGAGGTGAGAGTTCACATAACTTAACCATTTTAAACGACCAATTGAGTGGCATTTAGTGCATTCACGATGTCCAACCACCACTTTTATCTGGTTGCACAACATTTCTCTTACCCCAAATGGAAATCCCGTACCTGTGAAGCAGTTCCTCCCATGTCCCCCTGCCGTCAGCCCCTGCACCCAGCAGCTGTGCTCTGCCCCCTGGATTTACGTATTCTAGACACATCATATGAATGGAATCATACAATATGTGCCTGACTTCTTTCCCTTAGCATAATATTTTCAAGGTTCCTCCATGCTGTGACATGTGTCAGTACTTCCTTCATTCCTCTTTGTGGCTGAATAACATTCCATTGTATGGACAGACTCTAATTTGTTTATCCATTTATCAGTTGATGGATATTTGGGTTGTTTCTGCTTTTTGGCTGGTGTGACTAATACTGCTGTGAAAATTTGTGTGCAAGTATTTGAGCGCCTAGTTTCAATCCTTTTAGGTGTATACTTAGGGGTGGGATTGCTGGGTCATAGGGTGAGTCTGTGTTTCACTTTGTGAGGAACCACCAAACTGGTTTGCATCGTATATGTTTGAATAATATACTTGTATAAGCACAGAGAAAGGTGTCAAAATATAGCAAAATATAGCATGACAGCAAATAGTTTAGGGTGGTAGGACTGGAGGGGAGATGGGAGGAAGTTAATAATTTCTCCACCTGCTGCTTCACTGATCACAATGAATATGAGTTACTTTTAAAGATAAAAGTGATAAGAAAGGGGGAAAAAGCTTCTAGAATGAAGCCTAAAAATTACATAGTATTTATAGAAGCACAGTATAAGATTTTATAGAGTCAAATATTCCCTAATAATCTGAATGAAGTATGTACTCCTTTCTAAACTTCAGTTCTAGAATTTCCATTTGGTCCCCCAGAGAGGATGCAGCTTTTTGTCCCCTGGGCACGAGTGGGAGGTGCTCATCTTAATCTAGTCTGCCTCTGCTCAACGGAGGGCCTGTGGCATTGTCCGCCCCTCCCCTGGGCAGCTCTTCCCCGGGAAACTCGGTTTTCTCGGCACCGTGATTCTGCCCCAAACTGCTCTGCTTTGTCAGAGGATTTCAGCTTGGCTTTTGCAAAGTCTCTGCTCTCTGCAGATCAGGAAATGTCCTGTGGGGAGACAGGCGTGCGTCTGAAGTCCCTCTGGCCTACCATGACCACCCGGGGCTCTGCTGGGGTCTGTCTGTCCAGCAGTGGTCCTCAGCCTCTTGTCCGTGCTCAGAATCCCAGAGCTGCCCAGTGGCTGCAGAAGTCGGCCGTTCCCTCTCCGAGCTTTGCTGTTTTCTGGAATCTTACTCCTTGTCCTGGTTGCTCTGACTGCTCTCTGATGTCTCCAGACAGGTTCCGTTTTGTTTATCTGGCCTTTTTCCTTCTTGGCAGAGTGGGATTTCTGCTGCAAGCTACTCTGAACTCCTTAGAAGCACATGTTCCACGTCTCCTATTCTTAAAAGTCTAAATAGTTCAAAATTGTTGATCGTCGTTTTATCGAGGGGAAGAATAATGGCTGTACACGTTGGTTGGGACCTGTTTCCATGTCCTTAGATCTGGTCATATTCGTTGTACTGACTTTTTCCTGGGATTAGACTGGTTTTGTGTTCATGTGATGTCACTGATTTTCTGTTCGGGTCGTTTGAAAGAACTCTTCTTATTAAGCTAACTGTAGTCTTTTATTTAAATCCTGGATTCCTCGCCCATCTCCTTAATAGCTCGGTACTTCTAACCAGTGACCTACCTCATGGAGGGTCCAAGAAGAAAGAGAAGCACTGTTTGCTTTCTCTGGAAATAAATGACTTGGCTTGAGTTTCAAGCATCTGGGCTGTGCCACAGACATTGCCACCCTGTTTGAAATCTTACTTTCCATTTGGTTTGAAGCCACCTTCAAGTGACCCTTTCACATTGTGAAGGTGTCTCTTTTTGTTGCTGTTTGTGAATTCTTAGGTTGAAGAGTCGAAAGTTTTTTTTACTTCTTGGTCCTTTGGCCTGATCCACCCTGTGTCGGCAATGAATTGAGGCCACTGGCTGACTACGTTATGAGTTTATTGGTATAAATTTCTGAGCTGCATAGTTTCCTTGATAGTGCTTTTCTTTGGGTCTGTAGAAAAATGCTAGAAGGCCAGCGAAACGAGGAGAGAAACATTTATTTGGTGGCACATCCGTGATCTGGACATAATTGTGGATAGGAGGTCAGGTTTCCCACGAGGACACATAGTTCCTTCTGGTTAATTTAAGCCTCTGCTGCTTTCCTCAGGCTGCGTGGGACAAAGTCCTGCACACCAGGTGGCTTAAAACCGTAGAAACGTGTATCCTCTCACCGTTCTGCAGGCCAAAAGTCTGAAATCCAGGTGTGGGCCGGGTTGCTTCCTTAGGAGGATCTGAGGGAGAATCTGTTTCAGTTTCTGGTAGCTGCTGCTGGCAAGGCAAGCCTCTGCTTCCTGTCTCGTGGCTGTTTCACGCCACTCTGTCTCTTCTCTACGTGGCTCTCCTCCGCGGTCTGTGTCGGACCTCCCTCCGCCTTTCTTTCAGAAGGGTATCTGTCACTGGCGTTAGGGCCTGACCTAAATTCGGGAGGATCTCCTCTCGAAATCCTTAGTAACATCTGCAAAGACTCTTTCCAAGTACAGTCACAACCCCAGATCCCGGGTGGACGTACATTTTAGGGACCAATTCAACCTGCGATCATGGGTTGGACTTAACTTGTTTGCATTCCTGGACGCTTGTGTTTCCACTCTTGGATTTATGTATTTTCACTACCTTTTTTGGTTCAGGTAAGTGTGATTCTTCTCGGCAGGGGAAAATGGAGGCTACAGAAGCTAAAACAAATTTCACTTGGGCCCTATCCTTGAGAGTTAGGGTGCTGGCCCAAATGCAGAGTTACCATGTCTCCCTGAAAATAAGACGGGGTCTTATATTAAGTTTTGTTCTAAAAGGTACATTAGGGTTTATGTTCAGGGGACGTCCTCCTGAAAAATCATGCTAGGGCTTATTTTCTGCTTAGGTCTTATTTTCGGGGAAACACGGTAGAGGAGTCACTTTACAGGAGGAGGCCCTTTGTTTTTGGTGCGGGCAGGGGCAGAATAGCAGCATTGGGAAGTGTGTGAGGAACGACTTTCGGAGACCGGGCGTAGCACATGGTACCAGTAGGTAAGTTAACTGTAAACGGAGGCGATTACCTTGCAGCCGGAAGGTTCAGCGGTGCTGGTCTCCGAATTAATGTTTGGTGTGTTTGAGTGAAACCTCATTTTAATGGTCTGCCCCCGACTGGAAAGTCAGCAGGGGAAAGTGACAGCAGAAGCTCTCACGGTTTCACAAGGAGACAGGCGGTGCATTTTCCTTCTCTGTAACGTGTGGGGAGAAGAACGCGAGGCCTCATCACTGGTGTCACCCAGCAGCAGAGGGGCCAAGAGGAGGCCTGAGGGCCTGTTTATAACGCGCGCCAGCCTTTGCGTGTAGCCCTGAGTGGCGGTGACCTGCAGCCATGAGAGCGCTCCTCCTTTTCCCGCAGATCGAGGGGACTGGCAGAGGGAGAGGAAGTTCAGCTACGGCGGCGGCGGCGGCGGCAACGCGCCGTGGGGCAGTGACAGGCACCACCAGTGCGAGCAGCACTGGTACAAGGAGCACCACTACGGGGACCGGCGACACGCGGGCAGCCACCGCTCCGGGAGCTACCGGCCCAACAGCCTGCCCCGAAAGAGGCCCTACGACCAGTACAGCAGCGACCGGGACCACCGGGGACACAGAGATTATTACGACAGGTGTGGCCTCGGCCAGGCGCTGTGACCTTCGGGGAGGCGAGCGGGGGGAGACGAGCGGCGTACCAGATGCACTGAACGCCTCGCATGTGCCCGGGCACAGCCCCAAGTCTGACCCAGCGTCTGTGCCATGGGGTGTCTGTGGGGCGTTGGGGAGGGATCGTGATGGAGGCAGCTGCCGCGGTGCTGATGGCTGGCTCCAGGCAGGGATGTTGCAGTTTTTCCTGAGGGCTGAGGCAGAGGGGAGGCTGCTGATTCTTGATTTGGGCTCTGAAGAGTCAGCTGGGCAGAGAAGAAGGGGGGATAGGCATTGCAGGCCCAAGCCCAGACTGGGCCCCCAGGAAGGGACGCCCGGAAGGATAGCCGATCGGATAGTTGGAAGGCCTTGGGTGCTGGTTACCGGTTTTAAGGTTTCTTCTCTGGGTCATAGGGAGCCCTTGGCAGTTCGCTTCTGCCTTCCTCTGAAGAAATCTAGAGACGAGGTAGCCATAAAACATCAGTGCCAGCAACCGGAAGTATTAAGCTCTGTGTGCTGGGCTCTCAGCCACACCAGGTAGCAGGGATGCTGAGATGGGTACCAGCCTGTGGGCCTTGCCAGGATCCTGAGATGGGTACCAGCCTGTGGGCATTGCCTGCCAGGAGCCACAATTTAAGGGCCAAAGACTTTGGAAGCTGTACCCTGTCTGCAGCTCTATCATATTACGTGAGCCCAGTTTTAGGTTGTGAGAGCCGGCAAGGACAGAAGGAGGTGTTGTTACCTGTCCTTCCTCATTTCAGGGCCTGGCTTTGTTTCAACCTCATAGCAGCTTTGGGGTTCCCTGGGGGTAATGGCGTGTTGTTTGGGCTGCCTCTTGAATTGAAAATAGGGAAATTTCATATAAATGCCTCAGTGCTCTGCCTTCGTTTTGGAAGGCCCGGTAACAGCAGGCAGCATTAGCACAGCAGCTGTGGCCGAGGAGCAGCTGTCTCTACAAGGATCTGTGCGCCTCGCCTCCCACCCTTCTGAACCGGCTTATCTGCCCGCAGCGGGCATCTGCCCTGCGTTCCTTCGTGTAGCTCTGTACGCCCACTTAGCTTCCATTTCCTTCCGCCCGGAGGCCTTCAGCGAGGGTCAGCAGCGACGAGTTCCTTCCGTGTTTGCGTGCCGTCATTTATGAAGGTGCTTTCGCCGGGCGTACACTTCTAGGTTCACACTTTCAGGACTTGTGAAAGATGCTCCCCTTTGTCTCTGTGCCTTGTTTCCTGAGGAGAACTCTGTCATCTGGATTTTCGTTCCTGTTTAGGAACTGTCTGTTCAGCCCTGTTTCAGCATGTCGGTGATAACATGCCTTCCTGTTTTCCTCGTGTTTCTTGTGCTTGGGAATTGTTGAGCTCCTTGGACCTGTGGGTTCATTGCTTCTGTCAAATTTGGAATTTTTTTTACCATTCTTCAAACATTGTTTTCTGTCCCCCATGCTCGCGTCTCCTTTAGGGATTCCAGTTACACCTGCTTGAATTCGGCTCACAGCTCACGGATGCTCAATTTATTTTTTTTAGTTAATGTTTTCTTCCTGTTTCATTTAGATAGTTTGTATTGCTAGGTGTTCAGGTTCACTAATATTTTCTTTCTCAGTGTCTAACCTGCCTTGAGGCCCATCCAGTATATTTTGTGTTGCATACATTATACAGTTTAAAAGTAGTTCTTATGTCTTTGTCTGCTAATTGTATCATGTGAGTGAGTTTCAGTTGATTAATTTATTTCCTTACCAGGGTCTTCTTTTCCCGGGTCTTTCCCTCCATGCCCAGAAGTTATTCATCGGGTACCTGTTGAGTACTGGCTGTTCTCTATTCCTATGAATGCCCTGGAGCTTTGTTACGAGAGTTGATCCAGTTACTTGGCAGGTTTGGTTCTTTAGGTCTTGCTGTCAGGATTGCTGAGGTGGGAGAGGGCCTTGCTCAGGCAGGGGCCCATTATCCCGCTCCCCTCCCCCGGCCAGGGTCCTCACTGTCCTCTGCCTGTACACACCCCTCAGACCTAGAGGTTCCGGTCTGGCTGGTGAGGCTGGTATCGCCTGGCCTGGGGTACTTTCCTCATATAGATGCGAGAATCATGTTCAGTGAATACTCGGGGAAACCTCTGCAGACGTCTGACTTCCTATGTGCAGAATTCTCTTCTGCACTCCAGCTGCCTTGGTCCTATTTCCGCCCCAAACCCTCAACTCAGGAAGTCTGCTGGGCTTCTCCTGGTCTCCCCTTCCCTGAGTTGAGGCCTAGAAATCACCGTAAGGCAGTGAGCGGGCCAGTTAGAAGGCTCGTCTCATAAATCTCCCATCTCTCAGGCGTAGATGCTCTTTGTTGCCTGACATCTGATGTACTGTCTTGAAAACCATCGCTGCGTACATTTTGTCTCTTGCTCGTTGTTTCAGGAGGGGGCTAAATCTTGACTGGAACCCATCCACCTATCTTTCTCTCTATTTACCGAGGTGAAATTCACATAGCGTAAGTTAACTTTTAAGGTGAACAGTGGGTGACATGAGTACATTCACCGTGTTGTACAACCTGTCCAGTGCCCGAACACTTTCCTCACCGCAGGGAAAACGCGGTGACCATTAAGCAATCACTCTGCACTCTGCCGTCTCCCAGCTCCTGCCACTCACCAATCTGTGTTCTTTTTCTGTGCATTTACTTCTTCTGGGGATTTTGCGTAAAGGGAATCATACAAGATGTGGCCTTTTGTGACTGGCTTCTTTGAACATTTAGCATAATAATGTTTTAGAGGCTGATGGATCGTAGGGCATGCCAGTACTTCATTTCTTTTTATGGCTGAATACCATTCCACGGTGGGTATGTGCCACGCTTCGTTTATCCATTCATCCGTTGCTGGACACTTGAGTTGTTGCCCCCATTTGGCTGTTGTGAATAATGCTGCTGGGCACCTAGGAGCAAATTGTTAGTCACACGGTGGTTCTGTGTTGAACTTTTTGGGAACCACCTAACTTTTCCCCACAGAGGCTGAACCATTTCACATTCCTTCCAGCAATGTGTGAGAGCGGCAATTTCCCCATGTCTTGGCCAGCACTAATTTTTGGGGGTTTTTTGAACATGTGGGTGTGAAGAGGTATCTCGTTGTGGTTTTGATTTGCATTTCCCGGTTTGCTTAGGGGCCCATGTGCTTATCTTCTTTGGAGAGATGTTTTTGAATGGGGTTGTTTGTCCTTTTGTTGTGGACTGGTACCCATTGCTTTTACTAGGCTAACAAGCGGTTTAGCCTGGTCCTCCGTAAAAATTGTCATATTCTTTAATTGAGTCAATCTTTAAAATAATTAACCCTTCACTTCCCTTTGAATATTTAGGTCATCTGTGGCTATTGCTGTTGCTAACAACTTACGGCATGCTTTCTGTGGCTCTTTTTCTCCTGGGCTGGGTCAGGGAATGTGAAAGTGTTTGCAGATGGTGCCAGTTTTCCCGGAGGCAGTATGAGTGTACAAAGCCATCAGTGATTCAAGTGGGTGCTTGTTTCTTTGCAGACTTGATGAGGCTTATGTCATTTCATAGGATGTGTTTTGCCAATAAGTATAAAATAGCCCTTTGTTATTCCCTTTATTTTGTTCTCTTGATTCCTCGTAATGGAAGCGTGTGCCCCGCATCCTTCGGAAAGGCCCTTGAATGTGGGAGCCTGGGGAGGAGGAGGGCTTATGAGGGCGGGAGGGGGCCTGGCTTTGGTCTCCCAGCTCATCCTCGCGTCTCTGTTTCAGGCACCATCATGAGTCCAAGCGGAGGAGATCTGATGAATTTAGGCCTCAGAATTACCACCAGCAGGATTTCCGGCGGATGTCTGATCACCGCCCCCCCATGGGTTACCACGGCCAGGGACCCTCAGACCATTACCGCTCCTTCCACACAGACAAACTGGGGGAGTATAAACAGCCCCTGCCCCCACTGCACCCTGCGGTCTCAGACCCTCGCTCGCCCCCTTCGCAGAAATCGCCTCATGATTCCAAGTCACCTCTGGATCATAGGTCTCCTTTGGAGAGATCCCTAGAACAGAAAAACAACCCAGATTATAACTGGAATGTTCGGAAAACATAAAGGACAGCTCGGAACCAAGGGGAGAGCAACGGTCATTAAGCACCTGGATATTTTTGGTCTGATCCAATAGGAGCCGGTTACCTAGACCAGTAAGTGGAGTTTCTGGACACGCTGCTGCCGTCAGCTCACTGGCCGAGGGGGCCCTTGAGGGAGTGGGGGGCGTCCGTTCAGTCCGGCTTTGATGTGGTCGCGACTCTGGCACCCACCCCACTGCAGCCTGGCTTCGGCCTCCCGCTCGGACGGGTGCTCGGAGGCACAGGTGACTTGTGTGCTAGCTCCACGGGCTGTGCTTCCCCGGGGCAGGAAGAAGGGCTCCCAGAGTCATGCGTGTTTCCTCGCCAGGGCCGGTGCCCGCAGGACCTGGGCGCGGTGGTCAGGGGAGGGATGCATGCATGACGGCTGCGGGACCCCTGGATAGCACGTGGTTTGGTTCACTGTGACGCGACGCTGCTGCTGACGGGGAGGGGGCGTGGGGACGAGCATCACGGGACTTGAAGGGGAGCAGGCCCACCCCTCAAATACGTTCTTGGGAGAAATGATACATTTGGGCCTCATTATGTGACACCTGTGGTGCAAGGCTTTCGGCGGACACTTCCCAATGGCCCCTTCCTTACCAGACACTAATTTTTCCCACACTGACTGTACATTTCAAAGGCTTGGTCTCCTGAGGGGGCCTCCTTTGCCCCGGTGCCAGGGGACGTCGGCCGTGCAGCTGGCTTTCGGGTACTGTGACTGAGGCAGCATCGTGGGCACCGTAGGTCTGACTTGCTTGGTGGGGGGGCAGGATGGGGGCAGAGTGGATGAGAAACTGGACTCCCTGGTGGGTTTCTGATGCCTGTGGTGAGAAGGAAAACTCCAGGGCCTGAGGAGGGGTGCTGGCCACCGATGTGGGGGTGCTCTGCAGGTGGTGAACAGGTTCCCCCAGGTGGGGTTCGGTAGTGCCAGCACGCCAGGGGGCTTTCAGTGTTGTACCGGGTCAGCATTTGCGGCCGCGTTTTAGTCCCTTTTGCACAGTTTGAAGCAGCAGATGACAGGAAGCTGCCTGTGGTGAACAGGTTTCCACTGTTAGTTGGAGATCGTTCGAACTGAACTTGGTTTCTTTTAGAATGAGATGCAGTATAAACCCAAGTAGAATTTTTCTCCCCAGTAGGAAGCACCCAAGGACGGGGTAGGGTGTCGGCCGCACAGAGTCACTAGAGTTGAGCTGAGTCAGGACAGGGCAGGTCGCTTGTGTCACAGACGCGGGCTCCTTTCTTTTTACTGATACGGGGGCCCTTCCGTTTCATTCGTTTTAAACAGAGCGAACGGCCTTTCCAGGTGGAGACTGAATAGCGGGCTTGCACCTGCCGTGCCGTGTGCCTGGGGTAGCTGTCTAGGTGGACGCAGCGTTAGCCCCCGGAGTGGACCCGTGGGGATGGCCTGGAGTCATTAGCACTTACTGGCTGGTCCCCTGGCAGCATCACTGATGCCTTTACTAAGAAATGCCCCAGTGGTGTCACCTGGGAAGCGGCTGTGGCTTTGGTGGCCAAGCTCCCTGCTGCAGCAGTCCCCCGGGGCTGGCAGTGAAGAGTTCCAGTCCTCGCAGCCCGTGCTGGCAGCCTCATGGGCCCACCCCCTCCTCACTGACCCCCTTGTGGTCCTTGGGGTTCTTCACCCTAGGCTGGTACCACGTGTAAAGCCCAGGGGACCTGCCGTGACCGCTCAGTGCGAGGAGGTGGGAAATCACGGCTCTGCTTTGGTCACAAGGGCAGCTCCTTGCTGACAGTACTGACAGCCACCCCGGCTTTGGGTTGCGCAGGACGGAGGAGGGTGAGGTTGGCTCGCGGGGTCCTCAAGTGATGGAGGGGGGTGGGCAGGGATGGGAAGCCAGGCCTGGTTGTGTCCTCCGGGGGCTCCGCGTTCCCCATCACTTCGAGGATTCCAAGTGGAGTAATCAGAGGCCCTGCGTTTCAGAAACCGTCAAGGCTTTTGTTGTTGACAGGAGATATGAGTGACTCCCAAAGAGGTCTCATCATGAGGGAAAAGGAACTTCCTTTTGTTTGCATTGGGGACCTGACGAGTGCCATATGACGTAGCAAAAGGCGGTATCAAGCAGATCAGTGTTACAGTGACTATACAATTGCAGTATCCCCATCAGAGCGTCTGTGTGAGGTGCTGACGCCTGACGCTTATTGGAAGAGGGTTGGGAGAAAGGAGGCGTTTCCTCCCTGACCTAAGTCAGTATGAACACTGGATGCTTCTATTAAAAGCCCAGGTTTGCACAGGTAGAAATTCTCTCGCTTGTGGATGGGAGAAGCTGCCCCAGGAATGTGTGAGGATGGTCTTCCATGGAGCCTAACTCTGAAAGATGCAATAATTGGGTAGAAATAGCAGGATTCAGGAAGACGGGAGGTAGCCTCACCTGAGACCTGCACATAAGCGAGGATTAACACGGTTTGCTGCCGCCCTGGAAAAGCCCGCGGCGAAGCCCAGGCCACCCACCGTCACGGCCTTGCATAGACGGCCAAGAGCAACAGCCAGGCTCTCCGCAGAGCCCGACCTGATGGCCCCTGGGCTCCCTGTCCTCGGAGTCATTCCCCAAGCCCTTCATGGGAAACCAGAACACCTCACGTCGTGCTGCAGACGTTCTAGCTCCCTGTCTGCAAGCTGCGTCAGAGTGTGCGGTGCAAACGCAATTCAGTTACGAATCCACACAGGGACACTGAAATCCTACAGACCAAAATGCACTCGTCAGCAGGGGCGGTGGCCCAGGGCCCAGCCCCAGGGGTCTTCTGGCTTGTCTGGGGGCTGCCGTGTCAGGCGAGGAGAGCCAGGCCAAGGGTCCAGGCTGCTTTAGTCCATCCGTGTCCCTCTTGTTTGGGGACAGATGGTTTTTCTTTATTGTAAAATTGTGGACTTTTAAAACCTGTTGACTAAACAGTAATTAATTTATATTTGTGAAAAACGCCACTGTCCTAGTGATTTCTGATGTAAATAATGTTGTTTATATCGTATGTATTAAATTTTCCTACATTGTAAAACTGCTGTACTTTTGATTCTTGTATATTAAAAAGTGTTACTGAGGATTTTTAGAATAGGGCGAACGCGTTGCCTTGTATTGGCGTGACCTGTGGCTGCACGCTTCTCGTCTCCCTTCCCTTCCTTGCCGCGTCCTTCAGATTGTGTGACAGCCTGAGAAACGGAGCCTTTTAAAGGGGCCTTTTTGCCCCCTACCCAGCACCAGTTGTTGGGTCCAGCACCTCCTACAACACGTTTCTAAGATTTTCCCTGAGCAGCCATTGCTGAGGTGGACAGTCCCCTGGCCGAGCAGCCCCAGTCCTTAGCCCACGACCCCGAACTTGATGAAATGACCTTGAGGAGCTGCCGCCTGCCCTTGAGCAGGGCTGTCCTTAACTTCCCGTGTTGCCGGGAGGGTCCTGGGAGCCCCGGAAGGTGCCGGTCCACCCTGGGGTCCTGTGGCCCCCTGTGTCCATAGGAAATGAAAACACCGCGTCCATCAGCCTGCAGCCTTGAAGGTAATTTAACAGTTGGGTTATATATTCTCGAAGGGGGAAAAAGCATTTTATAATGGAAACACTGACACTGTTAAGTCTAGAGTTTGGCACAGGCAGGCCCACAGCTCCTGCCAGGCCCAGCCCAGACGGAGGAAGGGCGGCAGGCACAGCCTGTGGGCGGAGATCCCGTCTGAATAGGCGCTGGAGAAGTCGGCCAGACCCAAGGGGTTTAACTGATACTTCAGTGACTTTGAAACCAAACTCCAATTGTCGTGACGCTTGGATTCTCCTTACCCAGTAAACCCCCGTGTCCAGGAGACCTGGCCGGTGCGGTGAGAGCCCTGGGGTGTTGACTGCATGTGGTTCCTAAGTCACAGACTCAGAAGAGTTGAGGTGCCCGACGAACTCAACTCGCAATCGTGTTGCAATTCACAGCTCAGCTGGAACAACTCTGGGAAACTTTTAAGAGCAAGTGTTGCAATAATCAGCTTACTATGATTTACAATAGCAACGAGGCTTCTCAACTGACCGCTGCCAAAACGCCTGCCTTTTACTGGAAGCAGCAGGCCCAGGCTCCCTTCCTCCTCCTTGGCGGGGTCTCACATGTCTGGCATCAAGGCAAGTCCTCAATTAGCGCCAACAGAAAGGTCACTTATTGAAACACGAGGCCCTGCAGTTTTGCCAGAACAGTCGGCCCCGGAGCCCAACCTGTGGCTCTTAAAGGTGCAGGCCCAGGTTTGCCAGAGGCTTGGTCCTGATCCCATCCTGTACAAACCTGGGCCCTGGGGGTGCCTGCCCCAATGGTGCCAGGGGACCCTGCCCTAGGGTGGATGTCGGGATTTCCCGCACAGGTGTATGGCGTGGGACCTGGCTTTGTGTGGGCACACGGGCAAGTCGGTGACCTACAGACGTCTCAGCTCAAAGACAGAATAATATCTACTTCGCAGGGCCAGTTGTCCCGTGGAGGGTTCACACATGCCATCTTCTTTTATTTCGTGACCTAAGAGGACATTGTCGTTACAAAGCTCAGTCCACACGGACCACATGCGCTGTGGGGGTCTAAAGGGGCTGGGCAGGGCGGTCTGTGTTGTCCCCATTTGGTCCTCACCTGTGTGGGGGTGGGCAGGTGGCCTTGGCATTTGCAAATGAAGGAATCATCTAGGGTTAATGTGGCTTTTCGGTGAGAGCTCTCACAGAGAAGAGGAAAAGGTCTGTAAACCCTTAGGGAGAGCTATTAGGTGCAAAATTGCAGTTTAAAAGGTTAAAACTGATTGCAAAAACTGCAGTTACTTTTGCACCAGCCTAATATAATGTTTCTCAGTCCTTGGGGTCGAGGAGGGGAGGTTGGGGAGACCAGGACGTGGGGGTGGGCCTGCTTAGCATTGGGCCTAGTGGCCTTCACCCCAGAGCTGGAGAGGCCATCGGAGCTGCCCCTCAAGCCCAGCTTCCCGGAGGCAACCAGGAAGAAAGCTTGCTCTAGGGGGTATCAAACCCTAGGAGGGTGGCCTGGCCTGGTTCCATCTGAACTGGGAGACGAGAGACAGGCTCCTTCAGGGAGCTCCCAGCCTGCTCCTTTGGGGAGCTCCCAGCCCGTAGGGGTAGGTCCAGCTGGGACTAGACAGTGAAGCGGGAGAGGTTTTCTCTTGACCGAGAGCTTGAGCTTCTGCTGTGGGCGGGGTCCTGTTCTAGGAGCTGGGACACCGCCGGGATGAGGCCCCTGCCCTCTGCACTGAGCGCTGCAGAGATGGATCCACGACCAGCTACAAGGACAAAATGTCAGGTGAGGAAGGTCAGGGAGGACAGAGCCAGGAGATCAGGAGAGGGATGAAGGGACAGGCGGGTGGCAGACCTGGGTGTGAACCTGCTGGCATGTCAACCTCCCGTTACAGGTAACGAGAGCCCCTCGCCAGGCTGTCGTGGGGTGAGGTCACTGAGATGACACGATGGGCTCGGCACCTGTCGTTCGTATCGGGACATCTGAGGCCGTTGGAGACCGTGCTTGCCACCCCAGGTGGGGCCTGCACTGTGTGTGGGGCCACAGCAGCAACCCTTCCCGGACTCAGCTCTGAGTGAATGTGGTTCTAGAACTGTCCAGCAGAGGGCAGCAGAGCCCCACAAATGGCCTGCCCGGCGCCCAGGCTTCACCTGACCCCAGGGACGGCTCAGCCCTCATTCCCTTGCCCCGCGGGCCGCTCCCCTTGGCTGTAGAGCCAGTGATGGTTTGTCCCTGCAGGGAGTGTGACAGGACGGGGAAGACGAGAGGGGCAGAGGCTGCAGGGAGAGGCCGGCCTCCCTTCCCTCCACAAGCAAGAAGCTTAGGGTGCAATACTGACCACTATGTCCCCGAGTCCTGCCAACGGGCAGGCTGTGTGCCCCGCCCCCGGGCTGCTGGGCAGGGCTGCTGTCCCCTTCACCCTCCTCCCAGCACGCCACTGCTTGCTGAATCTCATTTGTCATCGTCAAGATTCAATTCAAGCTTGGTTTGTGCTTTCTGCTGCAAGTTTTTTCTTCAACTCTTGGCTGCCGTCATGCCAGGCCCTGGCACACACTCTTCTCTGTGTAGAATGCCCTCCCCAGACCTTAGCACAGCTAGTTCCCCCAGATTCACGCAGGTGAGCTAGTCAAGTCCCCCCTGACGCCACTGACATGAAAGCTTTTCCCAGCCTCCCCCAGTTCAGGGAGGTCTCGCCGAACCTTCGCTTCCCTTCCTCACCATGGGACATTCAATGACGTAAGTTTATTGACTTATCTCCCCAAAGAGAAGCGGCAGTCTGTGGGTCTCTGCTGCGCCCCCCCCCCAGGTGATCAGGAAAGAGTAATCGATGGACTAGAGGCACATGTACTGTCGCAGGGGGAGGGGATGCCATTTGGGGGCCTCCCTGCCCGGGGCCCATGTGCCAGGCAGTTTATGAGCGTGAGCTCACTGGATTTTAGAATGACCTTGGGAGGTAGGTACTCATAATTCCCTTTTACAAATAAGGAATCTAAGGCAGAAACTCCAAGGCAGACCACACAGCTAGCGACGGGCAGGGCCGGCCTGGACGCCAAATCGGCCTGCAGCCCAAGCCCATCCCGGGCTGCAGGCTGCTCCCTGGCAGCGCCCCCCCCGCCCCATCCCAGGGTTTGCCCCATTTCAGTAGGAATGGCCCTCATTCGTGTGGTGAACAGCCCTCTCTCCTTATAACTCCTTGTTGGACAACCAAGATCCCCACCAAGTACCCTGCACACGTCGGCGAGTGGGGACGGTGTGAGCAGATACGCTGGCACCCGCGTCCCCTCCCACCCAGCCCGAGGTGCGAGGCGAAGCCGCTTCTCGGGAACCATTTAGCTGAAGACGGGGTTCCATATGCACACGGAATGCAAATCCCCACGTTCACGAGGGCATCTAGTAGCAAGGTACTTGGAGAAGAATTCCAGCTTAAATGCAGGGTCCTGAACAAGCTCCAAACCAAGACTTATTTCTGGCAAGTAATGGAGCATTTTCATCTGCTGGTGAACGAGGGTGTTTTTTGTTTTTTGTTTTTTTTAAATCCTGAGTGCCCTGGCTTCCTGATAATCTGTGCTGCGCTGGCCGGTGCCCATGGCTCTTGCACTTCAGCGGCGCCTCCCCTGTGAGTTATTTCATCCCAGTTACTACTGAGGGGGGAGCGACCTCGCGGTGCTGACAGTTTAGGCAAGTGGGTGAGACACGTGGGTGTGTCCCAGCCTTGTTTTGTCCCTTGTAGGCTGCCTCCTTCCTCCCAAAGCTCAGACTCCCAAGTTCTCTCTGGAAACTGAGGTTAAGAGCTGGGTTCTAGAAAGTTCTCCCTATTTTTGGCCTTCCTTTTTAGATTGGGACTGAGACACAAGGGTTCCTCCCCTTGCCTGCCTCTCGGTTCACTTCCTTCCCAAGCTTTCAGGTTCTGTGTGGCCCTCTCCACTCTCCTCCTGCCCACCATCTCACTCAACCCCTCTTGCTTTGGGATAATAACACCAACACACGACAGTCATGGTGGGCCAGGCCCTGTCCCAAGTCCTGAACAGGAATTAACTCGCTGAATCTTTAAACAACCCTATGTGATCGGCACTCCCCATTTTACAGAGCTGGGAATGGAGGCTCAGAGAGGTTAAGTCACTTCCCATGGTCACACAGCTAGGAGTCGAGATGCCGGGATATGGCCGCGCTTAATTGCTGCTATTCTGCCTCACAGAATTTAGTGCTAAGAGCAGGAACTTTGGGGCAAAACAGACCTAGGTGTGCATCTTGGCCCTGCCTTTGCTAAGGAATCCTAGGCAAGTCAGTTCATCTCGACTCTCCATTTCTTCATCTGTAAAATGGGCATGAATCTCTTCTTGGCCCATTGGGTAGTTTTAAAGGATGAAAAGCAGTGAGAGCCAGCAGTGAGCCTGGCCCCCAGCAAGCCTTGGTCCTTACACGGATGTGGACGGCGCCCCCTCTATGGCCACGGCAGTCCCAGGTCAGGCTCCAGACCGACCCCTGAGGTGGTCATCCTGGATCTCAGGGCAGCACGCCCATCTTTGCCCCCAAGGGCATCTCACGTCCTCCGCACTATTCCAGGGAGCCTGGACACCTCAACCCCCAAGGCAGCTCATCGCTGGCAGAAAAAGGAATTTTAGAGAAGCAGCGGCAGTGGATGCTAACATTGCTACATCCTCTACACACACGTACAACATGTAACACACACAGACACACATGCTAGCTGCCCGCCTCCCCCCCACACAGTCGGGACACCCACCACCACAGTCAACTCTCCACCCCCAAAAGGAACCAACCAGTCTGTTCAGAAAACAAACTCCAACACACAGTCCAAAGGAAAATAACAAAACAAAGAAAACCCAAACTTTACTTGCATTTAGCCATTAATAAATAATTTACAGTATGTACACGCGGTGACACTCCACACAGGTCGCAGACACAAGGACGCAGTGAGGGGGGGTCCCCACTTCCAAGCAGAACGCGATCAAACACAACCAAAATAAAGTGCTTCACTTTTTACTTCCAACATAGGGACCATCTAATCTCCAGCAGGAGCCTCGTCCCGCCCGCCTGCCCGCCCAGGTTTGGCAGAGAGAGGGGACCTCTTGGAGGGGGAGGCAGGGACATGTCCGCAGCCTCCTGGGCCAGTGTATGAGAGGTCCCGGGGAACAGCAGAGGGGCTGCCAGGGTTGCGGGCGGGAAGGGGGGGCAGGGCCGGGGAGGGCTGCGGGGCTGCTGGGAGGGTCGTCCTCTGGCCTGGCAGCACCTCGGGGCGCGGAGCCGGCCGGCGCTGCTCCCTGGGCTTCTCTGAGCAGCAGCAGAGGCGGGAGTGGTTCCGGGCTCCTTGATGGGCAGCCTGGGCTCCCGGCCGCAAGTCCCTCCTGGCTGCATGGCCACGGGGACTCGGGGAGACCCTCCCAGGGCTGCTCAGGGCTGTGAGGCCTCCTAAAGCCTGCTCCTCTCCCCAGAATGCAGAGCTAGGTGGACAGGCTCTGGGGGCCGGGGCGAGAGCAGAGGATAGGGCAGGCCAGCTGGCCCCATCCACGGGTGTCCGGCCTGCGCCCTGCGGTCCGAGCCCCCCCCCTGGGGGCACTTGCCATCCATCTACTAGAGAGGAAGGAACACAAATCAAGGGGTACTTCTCTGTTTAGACATTTAGAAACTCGACTCCCTAAGCACAGTGGGGAATAGGGGGTGGTGGGGGAAGGGGCCAGAGAAGGGTATCTGAGCCCACGAGTGGCGTCGCTCAGGGCACGTGCCAACACGCATTGTTCCCCCGCTGGGGGCTCTAGAGGCAGAGGCCTGGCACCCGGGTCTGAGCCCGTACCCACAACCGGGGGTCTCACAGGGAGACCCCAAAAGGGTACAACCTTTTGGCCAAAGGTTTATTACATCAACTTGCTAAAGGTCCCAAGCAGCGCCCTGGGGGTGTCCCAAGGCCCAAAGGGAAAGGAGGCCCTGCCGGCCGAGTGTGTGCGAGTGTGCGCGTGTACGAGTGTGTGCGTGTGGCAGGCGCGTGCAGCAGTCGGCCGGGCCTGTTCAGTGCATTGCATGGGGTGGGTGGGGGGCGCGACGCAGACCTTTCCCAGTGTCTCTGGCGGGTGGGGGCTCCAGCCCAAGGGGCTCGGTTTTGCACATTCACACTGTGGGGCGAGCGGACGGGAGCCGCCCTCCCCATCGCACAGCTCTACTGTCACAGACATCACAGCACCACAACCTGTCCTGGGCCCTGGAGAGGGCGATGGGCCACCCACACCCCCAGCCCTTGCCAGCAGGCAGCCCAAGGCAGCTCTGAGGTAACCGTCCCACAGCTCACCGGCCTGCAGCTGCCTCCGCTTCCAACCCCCACGGACAGCGAGGGCCACCGGGAAGCCACCGGCCCCTCCTGCAGCCGCCGGCCGGCTGGGCACAGGCAGCACACCTCGCGCGCCATCCTACGCAGCCAGGGCGTCCAGGAAGCCGGGCAGCAGGCCGAGGAACAGAAGGCTGCCCGGGAGGAGCCGGGGGGCCGGGGACAGCCCCGCCGTGGCCGCCCGGCCGGGGGACTCCCGCGTCCTCTCGTACAAGTGCAGTTTGTCCTTGTTGGAGTGGAGCATCTTGACGTCCTCCAAGGCGTAGTAGGCGGCCAGCGTGAAGTTCACGTCCCCCGTGGTGAGCAGGTCGAAGACGCAGGCCTGGTAGTACAGGTCCTCCACGGGCAGCCGCTCCTTGCACTTGGCCACGGCCGTCTCGTACGGGAAGGTGTCAGGGGCCGCGGGCGCGGGGCTGGCGGCCTGGTGGCCGCGGAAGGCCTGGAAGTCGATCTGCTGGCTGAGGGGGCAGCCCCGCAGGCAGAGGTACAGGCCCTGGCCGTCCCGATCCTCCACGGCGTTCACCACCTCCTCGGGCATGCGCACCGCGAAAGTCAGGTAGCGGCCCACCTGCCGCACCACAATGGTGGTGCCTATGTACTTGGCCTGGATCTCCACGTGCTGGCCCGACACCTTCTCCGTGATCCGCAGGCTGTTGGCCCCGTGCTTGTCCCCGCCGTTCTTGGAGCCGTCGGCGAAGGCGGCCGGGAGCTCGTCCATCTCGGCCTGGTACACCTTCTGCTCCACGCACTCCTGGAAGTTTTTGAAGATGATGGTGAGCTGCAGGGAAGAGAGTGGAGGGGGGTCAGCGATGCCTGCGGACGCAGTGGGAGGAGGCCCGTCCCCGCGCTCAAGATGCCCTCAGGGAGCCCCAGACGGTCCCATCCCCACGTCGGTCACAGTCCGGTGCCACCTGCATGATTCTGCTAATATTTCTCTTTAAAACAACTTGTTTTGGTTTTTATCCCCCTTAAAATATAGACTTAGAACGTGAAGTTTAGATGACGACCCTACGTAGAAGACCAGCTCACGGGCCACGTATCGTGGTGAGCCATAAAAAGGCAAACACAGCTAATTAAAAATAAAAGATCACTATGCGTTACAATGGGCTGAAGAAAGCCCCCAAGATACCGACCCAATCCCCCCTCTCCTGTGGCAAGTCGCTTTGCAGAGGGGCTCAGGTTAAGGATCCCGAGATGGAGACGTCATCCTGGGTTATCTGAGGGGCCCTAAGTGCAGCCACAAGTGCCCGCGTCAGTTGGAGGCAGAGGGAGATTGGACCACAGAAAGAAGGCCGTGTTTCCACGTAGGCAGAGAGTCAGGGATGTGGCCACAAGCCGAGGGGTGCTGGCAGTCACCAGAGGGGAGGCAGTGAATGGATTTTCCCCTGCAGCCTCCAGAGGACCAGCCCTGCCCACACCCTGTCAGGCTCATTTCACAATTCTCGCCTCCAGAACGACAGGAGAATAAACAGACGTCTGTTTGAACCGCTTAGTTTGTGGTATTCGTTACAGAAGCAACAGGAAACTCCTATGGTCCACAAATCTCACGCCGCCCTTAGACCTCCCGCCATATTCCTGAAAAAGGACTGCAAGCCACTGGCTGAACGTAATAGCAGGTAGAAGAGAAGACGGATGCTCAAAGGAAGAATGAGGGGCAAATCCACCCAGGCAGGCAGAGGCCAGCAGAGGCCACTTAGGCTGCCCTAAGGGACCACCCAGCAGGGCCTGGGAGGGGAGCAGGAGGCAGAGAGAGGGGAAGAAGATACCGGCTGGTGAAAGGAAGATGAGGGCTCCAGGCTGACTGCAAAACCCTGGCCTGGGCGGGAGCAGGGAGGCCCGTTTCCACTGGAGCCTGCAGCCAGGAGGCAGGGCTGGCATGAGTCCCCGAGGAGACGCAGACAACCGATCAACTGTGTCAGTCACTGTGCTGAGACCCTGGGACACGGAAGCACTTGCTGGATCAGTGAGCCAGGCACTGCATTCACACTGCAGGGGAGGGTGACATTACCTCTGATTTACAGACAAGGAAACTCAGGCTCAGAGAAGGCAAGTGACTTGTCCAAGATCACACAGCAAGCAAGAGGCAGAGCTGGGATCAGTGTCTTGGTTTCCAGCCCCAAACCCACAGGACCTGGGAGGAGGATGGAAAACAAATAGCAGGGGAGTGACACTCACTCCCCCGTCCCATCATCCTGGAAGAGATGTCTGAATGCTCTTTCCTCTGCAATCCTAACCGTGAGGATTGTATAGGCTGGAGACAAGGGCGAAACTGGGAGAGAAACCACCTCCCCTTCCCCTGTTCCTGCTCCCAGGTGTCAGCTCGTGCCTCTAAGGCCACTGGCCCCCTGGACCAAGGGCACCTGGCGCTCTGCTGTCCGCACGGGACGCGAGGACAAGCTGATGCTCTGTGACACGGGGCCTCAGCCCCTCCCTCCCGCTTTGAGCCTTCCGCATCGGATCAGTGAATTGCAGGAAACTGCCCCGGCTCGACCATCCCTGGCCTATAAAAATAACAGCCCCAAAATGGTGACTTCACGTGGTTCCTCGGCCTGCTGCTTCCTCTTCTCCATCCAAGGCTCCTGCCCTGATGTGGAGGCCGCCGGCAGGGGGCCGGGAGGTGGGGCAGCCAGGGTGGTCTGGGCAGTGGGTGGTCCTGTCATGGAGGAGGGGGCACGGGATGAGGGACTCTGGTGTCCCTGCCTGGTGTGCAGGGCCACACAGACACTCTGGGGGGTGGGGGGCTGCTTTCCAAGTGCCATTCGTCTCCCTGGAACAGGAAAGGCTGGTTTTGCTCTAACCGCCATGGCTCGTGGAGACAGTCTCCTGGAAGGCTGACAGGCGGCCTGAGTCTTCTTGGCACCAGTGCCAGGGACTCAACCACAAGTAACAGCACGAAGGGGGCTGTCGAAAGCGGGGCGGCTGGCTGCCAACAGGGCCACGGGCGCGGCTGCCGCTCCTCTCTGCTGCTCCCCTTCCCTTCCCCGAGGGGCCTCGGCTCCACCATGCTGAGGACAGGGCCGAGCCCGGCTCCATCAGCTGTGTATGGAACTACCTGCCAGGCCTGGCAGGAGGGGCCGTGTCCACACGGAATGAGATGGTCCAAGACCAAAGCTCACACTTTGGGCGCGGGGGGCACAGACTGAGATGAATTATGCAGCACGAGGGTGGTACGTGCGAGAGGTCAAGGGCATGGGAGGGAGAGGCCTAAGTGCCTCTGCTCCCTGAGCCTCAGTTTCCTCACCTGTAAAACGGGGTACAACAAGCATGGCTGGAAGGAGGGAGACAAAGCAGAGGGCTGGCCGCAGGGGTAGGTGCTAAACCTTCAGCCTGGGCTGGACACCACTAGCGTTCGGTCGCGGACGAGAACAGAGGGATGGGCCGGGCTGCACGAAGCTGATATGGTGGGAAATGAGCAAAGGCCCCCGGGCGTGAGGGAAGTGGGCTCAAGTGAGCGGAAGTCTGGCAGAGGGTTCCTGGGGGCTCACAAAAGCCCCAGGCCTGCATCCCCTTGGAGATCAAGGCTGCCTGGCTGCTCTGGCTGCCCTGGAGGTCCCAGGCTGTGCCCCCTGCCATCCTGGGGGCAGACTCAGTGTAGGCGCTTGCAAGAGGCCTTCCCCAATGCCCTGGGCACCACTGGGCCCCCCCAGGCCCTCGGCATCCTGCTACCCCAGCACCCAGCACCCCTCTGCCAGCCTTCATTCTCCATTGTTAGCCTGGAAGCTGTGGGAGCTGAGCACAAAAGAGGTGTTGGGTAAATGTTTGCTGAATCAATGACTGAACCCCCACATGCCCTTGAGGAACGG
This sequence comes from Rhinolophus sinicus, assembly GCF_057876585.1. Classification (NCBI taxonomy): domain Eukaryota; kingdom Metazoa; phylum Chordata; class Mammalia; order Chiroptera; family Rhinolophidae; genus Rhinolophus; species Rhinolophus sinicus. Next base: position 55,305,931 of record NC_142513.1, on the reverse strand, counting down.
AGGCTGACAGGGAACAGGCAGGTGCAGGCCCGGGGCCCCGGAAACCAGCCACAGGGTCCCAGAAGGCTCCAGTCTGCCCCGCCACCTGGGACTGACCCTGTCACTGCTGGGCTGCCCGGATGATGGGGACACAGCAGAAGGCCGCTGAGTTCTCAGCCTGCTGCGAAGATGAGGGTGGCCCTAGATGACAGGAAAGGGGCTGGGTGGGTCAAGCTCTGCTGCAGAGCCCCATATGCTTCCAAAAATGGGGATAGGAAGGGAGGTGAGCACCTTACATCCTTGCTGGGGCAGGCTTCCAGCCACGGTGCCCAGCAGTGAGCCTGGAACAAAGCAGGCTTTGGAAAAACGGAACCAAGCAAAGGAATGGAACACAGGAATGAATGAATGAATGAATGAATGAATGAATGAATGAATGAATGAATGAATGGATCTGTCTGGTTTTTACACAGCATTGCTGGGCTCAAGGCCCCCGTACGTGTCAGCAGAGAGCAGAGGGTGGAACCTGGGCTTCTGAGCCCAGGCACATGGGCCTGGCCTGCAGGATGCAGCTGCCCTGGCACTAACCACAAGCCCTCCCTTGGTTCTATTATCACGGTTGGTGCCCTCACCACTCTGGGTCAGGAGGTGCAGGATGGCACAGGGAGGCGGGGTCCCCTCCGGAAGTGTGTTTGCTGTTGGATTAAGCAGTTGTAGCCTCAGGCTCCCCGAATTCATTTATCTTGGCTCTAAGCCGGGAGGAGGGGAGGTGAAGGGGCTGTGAGAAGGCAGCTGGGTCCCTGACATGGGCTCCCCTCAGATGGGGGCAGGGCAGAGCGTGTACTGGCCACAACTGTGCTGCCCACTGGGCTTCACGGCCCGGTGCCAAGGGCCTGTGAGGACATCCACACGTAAAGACCCGCTTGTTTCCTCCCCATCACTTGGTCCCAGAAACAGACCCCCTTCGGGCATGCAAGGGCCACTGGCGCAGAGGGAAGTGGCAGGAATTTTCCTGGCTGCCAGGTCACTTCACTGTCCTCCTCTGGGGCGTGGAGGGATGGGAAGGAACAAAAACGCCCTTGTGGGTCAGCCTGGCACCCTTGCAACATGCTGTTCCTAGGAAAACAGACCCACTGCCAACCTGGAAACCCCAGGGGCTCTGGTGGGCTGGGCCCTGAGGAGGCAGAGGTGTCCCCATCGCCTGGACTCAGAGGCCACCAGTGTCCCTCTGGCTTAGTAGGAACGTGAGGTCACAGAAGTGAGTAGGGGAGGAGAGCCTGGGATGTCCACTGCCTGTGCCATGGGCCACATGGTGGCTGCCTCTGGCTGTGGCCCTGGGAGCAGGACTGAGCCACTATGCAGATGCTGAAGCCTCCCTGTGTCAGACGATGACCAGTTCTCAGCAGCCTCTGTGGCCTCACGTGGCAGCGAGAACGTGCTGGGGTCCAGGATTGCCCGGCCCAGGTCCATCACGAGCTGGGCTGACTGCACTTTGAGGGGGTGGCGGGGGGCACTTTGCCTCTTGGAGCCTCAGGTTCTGGGTGTGTCAGCCAAGCTGCCTCAGGCGGGCAGGACCGGCCAAGGGAGGAGGGAGAGGCTGCATGGGTGGCCCTCAGGGCCTTCCGTGAGCTGCGTCCCTCCTCACTTGTTCCAGCTGCACCCCTTGCCAGACACCACGGCCCTCTCTGCGTTGATGCTGGGGCCTTTCAGTGTCACTGAGGGGCAAAGACAGTAGGCAGGACTGTGCCCAAAGCGCAGGCCACCCCCAGCGCCATCGGGCAGCGCTGTGCTCTGACCCCTCTATGCACCAAAATACCGGGGGCTTTAAAAAAAGAACACATATGACCCCATGCAGAGATGGAGCGTCACACCAGCCTGGAGGGGGCGCCTGTCTGCTCAGTTCCTCAACTGCAGCGGCACTGGGGACCCCTGGGCTGGACTGTCACCTCGAGGAGGCTGCCAGGCCCAGGCGCCCAGGTAGTTTGCTCCCACTGGACCGGAAGCTCCTAGACGGCAACCATGGAAACGTACCTGTACACAGGCTCCTTCTGTGGGGTCTTAACACATTTTTTGCGGGAAATGAGTAAACTCGTCATATCGCTTTTTATACCAAAGTGCGGGAGACGAGAATAACACATATTTTGCACCTCTTTTTAAACTAAAACACTGAAAGTTTCATAGAAAAATATCAAATAGATCGAAAGATATGAATATTTTACGGAAAGTCTAATTTTGGCGAGAAAATGTCAAAAAAGCCCCGCGTTACGATGCGATTTGGCGGGAAAATGCCCGCTTACAAAGTGTTTAACACCAAAATATAGTTTGGGGGCAAGAAAAGGATATTCCAAAAGCCTGAAACCGAATGCCACATGCTGTGTTTCTTTTTGGATTCTAACCCCCGTCAGGAAACCATTTTACACGCGCACGCACTGTGTGAAAATGTGCATGACACACACGCTTGTGCACACAAACGAACACTAGGTTTCCTGAAACACCTTCCCTTACCTGGCACGCACAGGGCCTTCACCAACTGCCCTTTCTGTCCGCCTTTCATCACGTAGGTGATGCCATGTGGCCTACCCTGCGCAGCCCGCCCCTCCCCCCACAATGTAGCGATCACTCTGGTCACTATTTAGAATCTCCAGAATATTCCTTTCCAAAGAAGGAGCTCACTTAGTGTAAGGGGGTGCAGGAGGCATCTGGGTCCGACCGGTGCAGAGCCTGGGCCGGTGGACCCTCGGGGCAGGGCCGCCCCCCCAACCCCCGCCCCCGCCCCGCGCAGTCTCGCGCTTACCTTGCTGGTGGCTGTGGCAGCCGAGCCCGGCAGCACCGGCGTGTTGGTGACTTGCACGTTCAGATAATTATTGTCGATGAGGGGCCAGGCGCCCTGCACCTTGCAGGTCTGGAATCGGTCTGTGAAAGTCCTGAGGTGCGGGTCCCCGAAGAGGCCGCAGTGCGTGTAGTTGGGGGCGGCCGAGTGCTTGTGGAAGCTCTTCTCGTAGTGGCAGATCTCGGGGCTGTCGGAGCGCTCCTGGCTGTCCCCGGGCGGCGGGAGCGTGCGCAGGCGCGGCTGCGACGTGGGGCCATCCCTGGAGCAGTTGTGCTGGCTCATGAGGTCCTCTATGCCATGGACGGCCGAGTGGTAGGCCAGGTCGCCCCGGCAGGTGCGGGCCGTGCGGCGCGTGCACAGGGCGTAGGTGCGCAGGGCCGCGCAGAACTCGGGGGCGTCGTCCGAGGCCGGCGCGTGGCCGCCCGCCGTGGCGCTCCAGAACTCAGAGTTGCACTTGAGGATCTTGCACGGGGACGTGGCTGGGGAGAAGGGAAGGGACACGTTGTCAGGGTGGGCGCACGCGTAAGGACAACCCATCTGAGAAGGCACGACCCATACTGCACGTTTGCACACAGATGGTGAAGCCCGCCCCTCCCGGCAAGTGGTGCTCAAGGCGGGCTCCGCCCTTCCGGGCCTTCCAGATTCTTCTGTGCAGCCTATAAGGACCCCACGTGGCCAGGCACGCTGCACTGCGGGGGGGGGGGGGGGGGGCGGGGGGGGGGCGGCTGCCACAGCTCCCAGCCTGTGGGCAGGAATGGTCAGTGTTTCTGGGCAGACCGGTTGGGAGCCGACAATCGACCTTTGGGCCTTTGACATCTGCTAATGCTTTCACAGCCATCCCCAAGAGTTTGGCAAAAGCAACAGAAATTTGGCAGATTGTAAAGCCTCACAATTCAAGTGAGTCCCAAACTTTGCCACTGGGTGACCATGTGCACATTTCTTAAATTCTCTGTGCCTCATTATACTCATCTGGAAAATGGGTAATACTATCTGCTGAGAGTGTTGAAGGACTCAGTGGGGCACCGGCCTGGAGCTAAAGCTCCAAGAACGTCACTCGGCATGATTACTGTGCTAGCCCTGGAGTCACCCTGTCTGCGTAGCTCCATCCCTCTCTACCCTGGTCAGGAGAGCAAGCTGGAAAGCAAATGGAAATAATAACTTTGGATTTCCCCAAAGGTGTGTGTGTGTGTGTGTGTGTGTGTGTGTGTGTGTTGTAGTCACTCACAAGCTTTGCAACGTTAGTGATAGTTACAAATGGCCAGGCCTGACAACCATGGCTTTCACACACCTGATTTCCAGGGTGCCCCCTGCTGCTCAGAACCCTGGGGCCTTGCACGTCTTCGGAGTTTAAGAGGAGGCCCAAGCACCATGCTAGATGGACAAGCTATAGATCAGGTGGCGGAATGGCTCGCAAGAGCCACTGAGCGTGACGAGCTGGGACTGCAATTGATGGCTCCTGTTTCCCTGCTACCTCTCCAGGCGGTGACGCAGTGCTCCAGGGCCTGTCCGCATCGAGTGGACATGCACGGTGCTGTCATTTCCCGGGGGTCTTGGGGAAGGCATGGAGGAGGCCAGGGCTGGACAGTCCCCCTGGGTGGTGAGATGAGGGGCCCCGCCCCCCACGGAGTCACCCTGCACCCTGTGTCCACTCCACTAAATCACAGGCTGCAGGCCTCCCCAGGTCAGGCACCAAAATGGAACCTGGCCTGGCATCAAAGGGAAAAGCTCTCGGCTGTAGCATCACCTGCCAAAGAGACCCCAGAGGGGTGATTTTTATGTTCAGTATCTTTAATGAAAAAGCCCAAGACCTGAATTCCAGGCAGTAAACCTTGGCCTTTCCTTATGTGAGTGTCCAAGAAGCGAGGAAAGGAAAGTCTGAGAGTTGGAAACAGATCTTGCAACTTGTGCAAGCAGGAAGAGAAAACCAGCTTTACAGAGCGAGCCACCCTGGTGATTTCAGTGACAGAAGGCAGCCAGCTGCCTGGTTCCTGCAGAGGGCACAGTGGCTCCTTGGGCCCTCTGGCTGCCTCACAACACATCCGAGACAGCCAGTATGCAGAGAGCCAGGGGAATAAAGAACCCGATTGGAAGTAAGAATTCTCCTGAGCTTCCATTTCCATCTCAGCCACTGTGTCCTTGGGCCGGGATGGCTGTCGAGGCCTCTGCCAACTCGTACACCCGGGGCTCCACCCCAGATGCCCTGGAAAATGCAAAGGTACCAAGCAGAACCTTATGCTCCTGAGAAGCATGTTGTTTTGACCCACGCCCCTCGAGACAGGACTTTCAGGATTAGCTACGGGGGGACAAACAGAGGAGCAACCAGAGGCTGCAAAGACAGTGGCCCATTGGGGCAAAGGATGGCGTGCAGACAACGTCTACAACGCAGGTAGGCTCCCAGACTTCCTGGGGGTGAAGTGGGCTCTTGGTACTCAAGTTGGGACCCCGGGCAACCATCAGACCCATCTACTCCCGACTCTGGGCAATGGACTCTCTCAGGAGCCCAAACTTTGTGACCCCCCTCCATTGCTGGCTCCTCACGGTGCACCGTGGAGTTTTAGAACCTGGGGCCGAGGGACCAGAGCTCCCCGGTGTCCATCTCCAGCCAGCCTCCACAGCAGGAAACGTCCCTGGAGCATCCCTGCCTGGTGGACATCCAGCCTCTACTGCCACTGGAACTCTGCGGGCAGCGCTGGCCCCTTCTTCTCCAGAAAGCTCCAGCTGTGGACCCACATCTGCCTCCCAGGGACACTTACAGGGCCTCGATCCTTCTCTAGAGCCACACAGAAAAGGCTCCAACAGAACCACCCTGTAAAGACCGGAAGGCCCCTTGCCTTCCCTGGGGCGCCTCCTGCGGCCTCACCCTCTGGCGGCTCGGTGGGCCTGGCTGAACTGTCCATGTCATCCCTGACGCTCCAGCTCGATGTCACCTCCTGTCTGTGAGTCCCCCAAGAGCAGGGACACCTCATCTTTGTCCTGGAATCCTCGGCTCCCGCACTCCTCACTCAAAGCATCGTGCCCCGGCACCGCACACACATATAACATTTCATCTTGGGGGGAGGTGGGCTCCAGACTGCCTCCCTCGTGGACTGAGACAGCGGAGATTTCTCCCAGCCACACAGCTTGTCTGGCTTAATTACTGCCCTTTAAATAGCAATCCAGCGCCTCTCGGAAACAGACGGAGGCAGGGAGCTTGGAGCAGCAGCTGTACCAACCAAGGCAGGATGAAAATATTTGCGCCATTAGCTGCTTTCAGGGACCTCCTTTGAACTGTTAATCAAGCCCAATCCTTCCGAATAATAGCCTGATTATTACCACCTTGTTTGCATAACAAAGAAGCCCAATAAAACTTATTTCGCTGTGCGCCCAGGGGGTGCGAGGGATGGGCCCTGAGAAAGGAGTTTTAGGAATGCGGTGAGCCGCTCCACAGCCCAAACCCAGGAATAAAGACAATGCAATTTGCCACCAAGAAAAGCCCAATAGACCAATAAATTACCCGCGTGCAAAGGGATTAGATCAGGTTTCACTTGCCGAGTAGGAGGGGTGGGGTGAGCCAGGAAACCGAAAAACCTGCCTTCTCTTAAAGGGGTAAGGCTCACGCTGACTACACGCCCCAGGGTCACATGGGTGGTGTGTCTGACTCTGGCTTGCAGGGTAACCGTCTGAATTCGTGACCTGCTGGAAGTTATGGATGCTATTACGTGCTACGCTCCATGCTTGGTTCTGTTCCTGGAACGAGCCCCCGTGAGCTCCTGTGCTCAGGGCGAGAGATGGAAACTGCCCAAATGTAGAGCAAATGCGTTTCATCTGGACACTAAAACACAAGAGATGCAAGGATGGCAGCGTGAGAGGATATCAGGGAAGCAACATTTCAACCTGGTCCTGAAAGGCAGTGGGATTTGACAGGTAATACCAGGAAAAGGTCCCAGAAACGCAAGGGGCTTCCAGCATGGCGGAGCTTGGCCGGAGGCAAAGTGCTCGTTGGTGAGCGTGCAGCCAGGAGTTTGGGGCCAGACACGAGAACCCTAGGTGCCAGCTGTGCCCATTACAAAGCAAATGTGGCTCAGCTTCAACCCACTTGCCTCTGCCCAGTGGGACTGGGGCTCTGCAAACCCCCTTTCTCTCGTCACCCGGCTCCCTGTTCGATCCCACCAGCAGGGGGCACTAGACGGAGAGGGAAAGGCTGTTGGTCAAGACTGGTTTCCTTTCTGTCCCCGGCTGTTTCATCATCACCCAGCGGTGGCTTTTCTCCTCCCCAGCAGCTGCTGGTGCCACTGCCCACGACAGAGCCCAGGCAGGCAGGGACCCCGCCTTTGCGCCCTGGGCCTCCAGGCTCGTTGTCCCCCAGCCCCCCAGCCCCCCAGCCCTGCGTGCCTCAGGGGTTCCCTCGTGGCCTTTTACCGTCCTGTTAAAGTCCCTCTGTGGAACTCCCCCGTGTGGCTTTTCTTCTCCTGCCTGGGCCCTCCTACGTCAGTCTAAGGCCTCAGACTGAGCCCTGCATCATTTTCACTAAGACCGTGGCACAATCAGAACACTATTTGAGGACGCGGTGTCACTTAAGAGGCGACGGCTTCCACTGGGCGAGAAGCACTGACGCTGAGGCTCCCCTCTGAGCAACAAGGCCCGGGCCCAGCCCTGAAAGACGTGGGAAAGGAGCGCCAGCCGGGAGGGCCACCCTGCCTCGCCTGGCGGGAGAAGACCGGCAGCAGCAGGAGCAACCAGCCCCGTGTCACCCGCTCCAGTCCCTTAGTCCTGAATCTAGGAGGGGACAGCACACGGATCGAGGGCCAGTGTTTGGTCACCTCTGGCCTGGGCAGTACTCGAGTCCCCTTGCTTGAGAGATGCCTGAGGCTGCCTAGCTGCATCACGTGAGTAGGAACTTCAGTCCATCCTCCTGCTGTAAACATCCAGATGTTTGGCACCAGATACCGAAAGGAGCACACCCAGGTGACAGGCTGGATGTTTCCCCAGGTAGAGCCGACACTCCCTTCCTGAACCTACAAGCACCCAGAATTGGTCCCCTTTCCGTAACGCCACTCCTCCCCCGTCCAGCCTGAGAACGTCCCAGGGAGCTGACTTCGCCCAGGACTCCACTGTCTCCCACCCCTGAACCACTGGGACGTTTCTGGGGCTTCCTCCAGGAACTGGTCTATAGGAGAAAGAGTGAGCAAGAGGAAGTGTCTCGGGGAATCTCAAGTGACCTATGAAGGGGAAGGAAGCAGGTGGTTGGGGGCTGGGGTTTACCTCCCGAAGTGTGGGCAGAGGTGGCTGCATGCCACTCCCCCGGCTGAGGCAGGAGGCACGTCCCCCTTGTCACATCCAGCCAGGGCTGCTCTGCCCCAGCCTCCACGCATGCCAAGTTGTTGCAAGAAGCCACAAAGAGTGCCAAGGGGGAGGGCACACCTCAGCTTACAAACTGGACGCCCTCTCCCAGCCTCCCCCCCCCCCCCCAGCCATATGGAGCCTGATGAGCAAACAGAACGTTCAAGGCCACGGCCAGGCCTGCCCGTCAGGTGGCTGAGGACTTCTCTGGGTAGGAGGGACCCATGGTGGGCAAGGGCTGGGCGCAGGATTCCATTTCAATACCATCCTGACTTAGGGCAGAGAATTAAGCTCCCCTGGGTCCCGCAAGGAGGGTGGTTATGGGCAAAGAAAGAAATTTCTTTTCAGATCTAAATGAAGCTTGCAGGTAGGCAATCTGCTCTTTCTGTGTTGAGGCCTAAACCCTTTTCCTGAGTCTGGGGCTGGCTCCAGAGGTGCTAGTTTTCCATCCTGGCCTCGCCTTCAGCATCCTGGGGCTCATCTGGCCCACTGCAGGTCTGCGTTCATTTGAAGTGGCTTTTTCTCCCTCACCGCTCTCCACCCGCAGGCAGGCAGGCCTTCCTCCTCCACCTTCCTCCCACAGTGGGAGGCCGGTTGGGCACGCGCCCGGAGTGCACACACTCGTGTGAGCCTGTGATCATGGGACATTCCGTAACAGGCGGGGCAATAATGGGCCCCTTTCTGCAGGGACTCGGGCGCAGAGGGATGACTGTAACAGGCGTCTCGGTATTCTGACTGCTCGGGGAAATGGCGCATGAAATGAATAAATAAGCAAAACCCCAAAGACATACTCTGACTTGGGAAAATTTGCACAGTGACAGCCCTGCCAACTGGTTCTCCTGATGTAGGGTTGGGTGACATCTTCTTCTGTGAAACGCTCAGCCAGGAATAGATAAGGAGCAGAGAGGGCCTTAGCGAGAGGCAAGAAGCCTAGATCCATGGAAAATGTGGTCACTCTTCATTCTGCTATCTAATCCTATCTCCAAAGTTTATTTCTCCTCCACCCACCTGAAAGCCTTATATGCTCATAGAACAAGGTCTACTATGCTAAATAGCAAATTTAATGAGCGTTCACACAAAATCAGGTATATGGAAAAAGGCAGGGGTCTGGGTTCTTTCTCCTCCGGGCTCTGGCTGCTAACTAGCTGTGTAAGATCAGGCAACCTCTCTGACCCTCTGTTTCTTCATCTGTAAGGTGGGAACAATGATTCTCATCGGGAAAGTGGGACAGTCTGATGAGGTGACGTATTTAAAGCATTTAGCACAGTGCCTGGTATATTGTGGCCACCCAATCAGTGGAAGAGCTTTACCAATTATTGTTCTCCTTCAGATGAGCATACTTTGGAGAAAACAATATAAAGGCACTATGTCTCAAAGGACGATCGTGAATGTTCATTAGTGACGGTTGTCTGTGGGAAGGTGGAATTTGGGTTCTTTTCATTTTCTTATTATTTTCAGCATTTAGGTTTACAAATGAGTATTGTTTTTAGAACCAGAAAACATTATTTTGGAGAAAAGGTTGCAATTCATTTGGTGATTTGGTGGGTCGGGGGTGCAGGAAGGCAGGTCCGAGGGCTGGGAAGCTGCTTGTAGCAAGGTGACGATGGCAAGAGGCAGGAAAGGACGGAGGGAGGCTCAGGCCCAGGTAACGGAACTGAATGGGGAGACACAGCCAGGCCTTCACGGTTCCAGGTAGTGGGGTCCCTAAACAGACACAGACACCAAGATGCTTAAGTGACTAACCATCCTCGTGTGCCCAGGGCTGAGGGGGCTTGCAAGGACCGGGGACTTGCAGTTCCAAAACTAGAAAAGTCCTGTGTAAACTCAGATGAGTTGGTCACCTTAGAAGAATAGGGCCTTCGATTTCAGGTGGGTAGGAGTTAGCCATTTAGCATGAAAACAGCATGGCACCTAACTATTCAACCAAAACATAAAGTCGGGGTTCTTCGCCCAGTTTTGTTGGGGGCCTTGCACATTTCACTGAAGCGAGGACTTTCCGCAGGAACCACATGTCCCCAACATGTGACCTGGCGCTACCCCACCTTTCTTTCCCATCTCATGGAGCGTCCTTATCTGAGCCTATGGGTCCTGTCTCCCCAGTTCTCCTCTGAGCTTTGGGGTGACGGACGGCTAGCAATTTCTTCAACCTTGCAGAGAGGTTTTCCAGGAGACCAGATATCCTCTCCTTACTGCCCTATTCACCGTCAGGGGCTAAGAGGCAGACTCTCTGTAGGATTTTACATCCCGTCCTCTCTGGGAGGCAAGGCTCTGCCCTGCAGACCCCGTGCTGTGGCATCCACCAACTTGCTAGCTGGCCCTGCTGCCATCTGGCTCTTGCAACTGGCCATCATTGCATTCTCTCCCTTTGGGACACAGGAGGATAATAATGTGGGCAGGTTGACTTGCTGGCACCTTTCTGAAGGGCAGCTAGCTCTGAGAGAAACATTTCATCTCTATAATGGCATAGACACCCTTGTACACTTACAGAGGGCCTTGGTCTCCCCGAGCTTTAGTTTCTCCACTGAGGACTAACATGTCTAAAATGGCTGCAGTTTAAAAGTAGAGGGAAAGAAATGAAGCAAAAAGAAAGGCCTCAGGGCAATAACTCTCGAAACAGTTGTCCTCGGGCTTGGGAGGACACCAGGACCCCCTGGAACACTTGTCAAAGTACAGACTGCAGTGCCCCCCCACCCCCCCAGTATCTGCTTCAGCAGGTCTGGGGTGGGCCCACAACTTGTGTTTCTAACAAGTTCCCAGGGGACGCAGATGGGGTTGGGCCAGGGACCACACTTTCAGAACCGCCGTGTGGAGTACAGCATCCATATGTAGTTATAGGAAACGGGCCAACATGTCGACAACATATGCCTCAGACGGGTTTGGCTTAGAAATGTTTTATGAAGTCCCCATGGTCTCAAAGTTGAAAAAGTATCTATTCATTATGTTGTGAAGAGGATGCTACGTGTGGAAGACCGTTCTAAAAAGCCTTTTCCGCCCTGGTCCCCTCTGTCTCCAAGCTGGACATGGCCACTCTGTCCATCCAGTAGCGGAACGGATGCCCTCACAGCTCACAGGACACTGCAGAGCCCCTTCCCTTGACCTGAAGGCAGATGCAGGCCTTGCTCAGATGAGGGCCCCAAATGTCACTGTCACCGAGTCAAGAATACAGTAGGTGTGCCGTACACGTTGAGTGGGTACATGTAAACACTCTCAAAACACACAAACCTTCTCAGTCTAGCAGAAGTTAAGGCATCTTTCTCCACATAACCATGTCCAATTTAATTTGCACTCCTCTGGGTTTACTCCTGGCAGCCATTCAAGTTGACTCGCAATGAACAAACCCCTGCTTTCAGGCGGCTACTCGAGCCTTGGTCCACCTGTCTTCAGAGGAGAGGCCACGGCCACAGGCTCCCTGACTGTTCCAACGCCACGCACTTGCCAGAGCCTTCTGCGTTCTCTGACACCCACCCTCCGGCCCCCCAACCCTGCAGATTCTCTAACTTCACTCCCAGGCAGCCCATCTGCCAAAGCCAAACGCAACGCTGGGGACACGATTCATTGCATCTCTTCCTTAAGACACTGTCTTTGGACACGGGTTTCATGAGCACACAAGTTTTGGGAGCCCCCAGTATATTGAGTTTGGGGCTATTGAAAGCTCGGTTTTCAGTAAGGTGGGCAATTTTGACTAACTGCAGCTGTCAAGGCCTCAAATTAGAAGAAACCTTAGCCAGTTGGCATGACAGTGGGGCAGCTATCTGTTCTATCTGCCAGGTTTTAGTTACTAGCCTTGAAGCCAAAAAGAAATGGGCTTCTTGGAAACAAAAGTGATGGAATTTGGGTTGTGAATTACATAACCAACCAGCTTTCCTCAGACTATAGGGGATATTTTAAAGCAAAGTTTCAAAGATGGAGAAATGAAATAAAACACCAACAAAAACAGCAGCAGCAGCCCTCCCAGCTGCCTCTGGCCTCCGAGGACCTCTGTCAGCTCTTCCTTTCCTCCGTCTCTAGCCCAAGAAGTTAACAAGTGCTGCCGCTTTAAGAGCGGGAAGGTGTTGTTTTAAGGGCCTCTAAGCCCCCCTTCTCAATTTCAGCTTGGAGCTGAGATCACATCCCCCACGGCAGCCAGGGGACAAAAGCCATTTATCAACCCATCTGATAAAACTTCCAATGGGCTGGATCTTTATCTAGGCCAAACCGAGATGCACACACATTGCAAACTCCTGCTTCTCCAAAAGGGGGAATTTCTTTGCAAAGAAGAGGATCCTTTTTGGTTTTTATTATTTTAGTTCTTGGGTGGGAACCACATCAGCCTTCAGCAGGACACTTCTGTAGGTGGGGAAACTGCCCCTTTTTAAAAAAAAGGGGGTCGGGGGAGTAGATAGTACACTCTGCTGCTTGAACCACTATGGCGGTTTTAATATTCTGGGGAGAGGGCAAAAGGGGTCCAAGGGCTTTGCGGGGCACTGACAACCCCCATCTTGTCCTTGGCGGGGAGCCTCCCAGAGGAATTCAGGGCTAGAAACAGGTTGCGGCTCTCCAGGGCGCCCTTGGGGGCGCAGCTGCTGAGTGAACTGGGCGCCTTGCACCCAGTGGGCGCCTGGGGTCCCGGAACAGGGCTGGGGCGAGGAGGTAAACTGATCCCCGGCCCCTATCCCGCTGCCTACATGGTCCGCCAGCCGGGAGCCCCAACTTGCAACCTGGACGGCCCAGTTCTGCCAGTTTCTGAAACCCAGTTGGCTGAGGAGCAAAACAAAACAACCCAATCCCAGCCTTACTCAAGTCCTTTCTTGCAAAGCTCGGTGGTGCGCGGGGGTTGCGTATCCGCGTTGGGATGCGGAGCGAAGCAAACTCTCGTTTTTTTTTGCAAGAAGACACCTCCCAGCCCCGTAACACAATGGCAACGGCCCAGAGAGCCCGCCTTGCAATGGGTACCCTTTGGCCCATGACACTAGATTTATTTGTATTTTTAGCAAGAGAATAATGGGCATTAAGGGTTTAACTGGTGTTGCCCGGCTGTGAGTAGCATATGGCAAAAATGAAATAAAGTTTTATGAAACATTATAAGGAAAACAGAGCGGGGATTTAAGTTTCGTGCCTTCCCCCTCCCCCCGAAAGGGAAAAAAAAAAGTCAAGAAACTGGAGCGTTTGGGAAGGAACAAATGCTTCTCTGTGGAGTTGGTCTCCCTTCCCCCAACAAAAACAAGAGGTCCAGGCTCGGAGGAATTTGAAAGCAGCAATCTGCCAAAAACATTGTGAAAAACTATGGGGGATTCATTGGAAACAGATGGGCTTTTTCAGCTTTAATTCTGAAATTCTCTCCCTTTCTGACACAATAAAAACAAACAGGGGGCGACGCGGGATGTTATCAAACAGGAATACGGGCTGGTTTGAGCCGAGTCCGTGGGCTCCCCGCGTGGAGCCGGGACGGGGTCCCGCAGGAGGGGCGTGGGTGACTGGGCTGGGACCTCAGCGGCGCCCCCAGCTTCACCCCTGGGCACCCGGCAGGTTTGCAAAATGGTGGGTGAGCGCCGGGGAAAGTGCCCCCTGCTCCGAGTCCATGCCTCCCCTGCACCCCCCTACCCTCCGGGGCCCCTGAGCGGCGCGTCCCGGGTCCCCCCTTTCTCAGAAGGAGGGAGGCGCCCCCGGCCCCTGCGACCTCCCGTCCCGCTCCTTTTCAATGCAGCCGGAGCATGGTCCCCCCTGGGTCCCCACGGGCATCCATCGCGCCTTCGGCGGGGCGCGGGAGAAACAAAGACCCGTGGAAATGGGAGGCGGGATCCCCAGGGGAGGTCACCGGCGAACTTCAGCTCTGACTCGCGCCCAGACGTGGCAAGGAAGCCCGAGAAGCCAGTTGTCCCCGCGCCCCGGGCGGTGCCTTACCTGCGGGGAAGCTGCAGAGAAGGAAGGCAAGGGTCGGCCAGAATCCCAGGGCTGATCGTCCTGCCCCTCTCCCCATACCCATCCATCCAGCTCGGCCTGTTACCACTAGCCTCTCCCTGGAAGAAGAGTTTAGAAGAAAAGAAGCATAAAATCAATCACGCTGCGGAGAAAAGGCAGCCTCGCTCCGCCGGCGGGAGCAGCGAGCCGGGCGGCTCGGTCCCCCTCGGCCGCCAGCGGCCGGCGCGCCCCCTCCCCGCGCGCCCCGCCCTCACCATCCATCACCCGGTCCCGTCCAATGTCCGCGCGGCCCTGCCACCCCTGCTGCCGCGCCGCCCGCCCCCTCGCGCTCGGGTTTCAGCACCGCCCGCGCGGGGGCGGGGGTGCTGGGGGAGCTGGGCGGGGACCCAGGCGGCTCGATTGCGGCGCGGGCCGCGGGGACCTCGGAAACCCCGGGACGCAGGGCGCGCCGCGGCTCCCCACGCAGAAAGGGCCGAGCACCCCGGGCCGGCCATCCCTGCAGAGCGCAAGGGCGGCAGCGCGCCTCCTAGTCTTCCCCGTGAATATTCAATCCAAGTAGAGACTGTGCTTGGAAACAAACCCCAGGTCCCCATTGCAACTAGATTGCCGTCCCGAATCCGCCACCGACACCCCCGTGGCTCATTTCTCTCATTCAGATGTGTCCCCCTGCAGGAGGCAGAAAATCCGCTTCCCAGTTGTCCAGGGTCGCGGGGATGGCCCGCTGGACCTCAGCCACTTGCGCACCTCGTGGCCCACCCGCCCTGGCCCCGGGCCACCCACCCCGCCTGGGTTCGGCTGCCTCCTGCATCCCCTCCAAGCACCGCGCCGCTTCCGAGGACTCGCCCTGGCTGCGCTCCCGAGCTGGGGGCCTGCGAGCCTGTGGGCTGCTGCAGGGGGACGGCTGCCACCCCGGAGGAGGTGTGGTACAGCGCTCCCCGCGGTGCGCAGGGCCCTGGCCCCAAGGCCGCTCTTGGGAGGGCGTCAGAGTGGTCACTTTCCTTCCTTCAGTTGGTCGCTTATTTTTTTTCCAGGATGAAAATGTCACCTCCTCAAAGTTCACTAGGCCCTAGGTCTCTTCTGCTGCTGCTCTTGGGATATTTAAGAGACTGGCAGCTTCCCCCCAGAAACATCTTCTGGATGGAACACAAATAGGCCAGAGGGAGTGATTTTAGCCAATCCAATTCCTCCCTTGGCCCACTCACCTCAGGTCCAAGCCTACTCATCTGGTTCTCTGGAGGAAAAAAAATTCTGAGTTTTATCCAATTTCGGTGTTTCTCTTAAGCCCTGTCGCAGCGCTGACTTGCTGAAGGCCACACAGGCTGCCGGCACCCTGCCTGCCAGGAGGGGAGGCCCGCTCTGGAGGAGCAAGCTTTGGACAAGGCGAGAAAGGCCTACGTCTGTGAAGACACACCCGCAAGCAGGAATACGCCTGAACCTGGCTTCTACAAAATAGGTAAGAAAAGGGACCAGGGCCTCAGCCAAGCTGTGCCATGTGGCAACAGGAAGCTGTTGTTCCCTTAGGACAAAAGGCCAGGATGGCAACTGCTCACCTGCCTTCACAATTGGGGTGCCAATGCCACCATATTTCCGTCCAATATGTAGGTCTTAGTCCAACAGGCTCTAATGATCACTCCTCTAAACCCACGTTCGTTTGGAGTCCTGGATTGCCAAATGCTATGGTTTGTCCAGTGAAAGCCCACCAGCTGAAAATCCAGGTCTTGATTCTCTCAAGCTTGGCCCAACGGTTTATTCTGCAGACCCCCAGGACAGCCCTGGCAAACCGAGGCAGGCACACAGCCAGCCTGCACAGAGACCCATGAGGTCCCCTAATTAACACCACTTGCTGGGGTCTGCCTTTCACAAGTGAGTCTAAAGCCTCCCACTCACGAGAGAGAAGGGACCTGTTAGCATTCCCACCAGTGCAGTCACCACCACCACGGCTGGCAGCCTCTCCAGGTCCGGGAACACAGCAAAGAGGCTGTGCATCTTCAGAAGACACGAAAGCAGCCTCTTCCAGCGCTGCCCTGGCCCAAGCGTGGACACCTGACAGCAAGACTTCCGGCCTCTACAACTCAGTGTCTTCCTCTGGAAGGGGCAGGCCGATAATACAATTTGGGAGGGGCACGGGGCCACCAGAGCCCCCACCGGTGGCACCCCCCTAGTGCCACCACTTGGGGAGGAGATCCAGTTCTTATGGCAGAAGCAAATAATCTGGGAAAGAGATGCCAAGGGCTTTTTTTCTCACGAGGAGAAATGTGGGAGGCTGAATTCGGACATCATCAACGTGGACATCTGGACTTCACACAGTTTAGACTAGCTGGAGAAATCCAGGCCCGAACAGAGCAGAAAGGGGTTGTGTTGACCTGGAGGAATCAGACTCTACTGGCTAAACCAACCAGCTTGTTGACAGCTCCCGACTCTTTGCAAGAATAAAACATTCTTGACTTGTTGGGTTTTGGAACTCGGCATTTCATTCGCCATAGAAACTCATGGAACTCAAAGCGTAGCTGACTTCAGACAAACAAGTCCACTTATGGTTCTCCCCTAGGTGGGAGCCTGCACCTCGGGTTGAGACCTTCTCTTGCATTTTTCTGAACACTTGGTCTGGCCCAGCCTTTAGCAAACAAACATTGTGAAAAGACCCCCCCAAACCCCGGTGTTGTGACTGTAAACAGACTGGACAGAGTCCATTTTCTTGCAATTTGGATTATGTTCTCCTAAATGCATTAACTGAGGCTTGCGTCTGCAAAAGCTTAATATGCATTTTCTTGCTACCGCCCCAGCTTGCCCTGCAGTTAATCACCATTTGTTTGCCATCTCTGCAGAGCCCCCATTTGATCTGCAGGCCTGGAACCATCTGAGAATTCTCTCCTCCAGATGAAATATGAACATTTAAACTAAGTCTGGGAGCACCAGCGATCCCTGGGGGATCCCCACTGTTTAGAATTCTTCATCCAGAAAAGTACCTGTTTATCCTATTTTTGTGTGTCCTGTCTCTAAAAACAATTCCAATCTGTGGCGATTTCCCCCACACTCTGGAACAACTTACTATCGTAAACGACCCTGGGGGTGGAACTTTGTCAGGAGGAATTTTGGAAGTCTAAACATAATTCATCCTTGGGTTTCTCCCTCATCTACAGGCCTGTTTCTACCTCCTCAAAGAATGCTAACAGATTGGTCCAGTTACATTGTTTCTTTTCAGAAAAGTGTATTGTGCTTTGGGACTTTAAAAGGTGCTTGGTAATACTATTTTTCAGTATGTATTCCACCAAAGTGGCTATTAAAAGTGACCCTTCCTAGATGGGCTTCCTTTGTGGGCCCCGGGGGCTGAGTGTGTACACCCCTGGATGCAAGCCTGGATGGAAGAACATTTTGGCCACGAGGCTTCACTCTCATCTTTAATTATCACTGCTCCCTTCCTTCCAGATGGTCCCAGTATAGATAGATATAAGCACATATAAAATCAATCAATTAATCAATCAAGCTAGATAGCTATTATTTTACCAAAAACTCTTAGCAACCTCCTGCCTGCTCCCTCCCCAGTGGGTATTTCCTACTTTATTTTCTGTCTCAGTTAAATAGTCCTATGAACCCTCCATCATGGCCGGAGCTCAGCAGTCAGAGAAAAACCGAGGTGACCAGCCATAGGGGATATACAGATGTATGCGCAGACAGAGTTAAATATAAAACAGTCCACATGAAGGGTCCCAAGGCCTCCAAACAGCTACACCCTCTCTGGGACTTCAATTCCCGTCTGAAGATGCTTATTCTATTGCTTCTCTTTTGGAACTTAGACAACTCACACTTACCCCAACTTACATTGTAGAAGACAAGTAACGGGCCGGGTCACCTGGGTGGCTTGGTGGCAGGTCTGGGTGACTCCGGGCTGTCATGCCACCTCTGCTGAGCTCACCAGCTCCTTCCCAGGTACGGAAATGTGCCTGCCTCATTGGAACCCTCCTCCATCCTCAATGAACCCTACTCCATCCATGTGCTCACCCTCTTGCTCTAAACAGAAGCAAGGACTCCCTTTGCGTTCCTCCCTTTGGGATGCAGCCCTCTTGGAAACCTGCTAACCGTTTCTGGGGTCACATTTCCCTGGTATTTGGATGGAAGCCCCCTTCGTCTTTTTGTACTTCTCTTTGACCTCTGAGTTTCTCAGGAAACTCCTGGAGCAGCCACATTTTCTCTTTTGATACTTCTCCCATTTCCCTCTACTGGGATTGTCGGCTAGTGGAGAACTGGGGTTTCATATATAAAAGTCCCCCCTTTACTTTCCTCTTGAGCCTCTTGTCCGAGGTTCCAGAGCACAGCTACCATCTGATCTACAAGCTTGCAAATCCCTTTGCTGACAAAGCCACGTAGGAAAGCAATAGCATTTGGAATTGCTTAGCTGTCTTTTGAGATTGAGATGTTCTAGACATCGCAGTGGGGATGGAGACACATGTAGGATGTGGGGTGGCTCTACCTGTAGCTCCGTGGTCCCTGGGTGGACCCTCAGCTCCTCACTCTGCAGAATCACTGCCTGACTGCCTTGGGGCGTGGGGGGGCTCCCAGCTCCACAGCCCCATGACCCTAGGGACTCAGTGACACAGGGCTGGCTCTGTAACTACCTGGACCTGCCCTCACCTGACTCCGAGGAGCCTCAGCAGCGACACTTCTGGATTCACCAAGTGAACATGTTGCTGAACAAGTGGGAGATGGAATTTGAAGAGTGGCATTTTTGTGTTTTAGTGTCAGCGTGAAATTCTTCAGTAATAACCCCCAGCAATACTATTGTATACCTGAAACCACACCTTAAAGAAACATTTAGTAACCTCTTGTTCTAAAGCAGCATTTGGGTGCCCATACCGAGACGCACCAGGTTTCTATCATGGGGAACAGACACCCCAGCGTTTACCTCTCCCCATTCCAGTAAGTTCTTGGGAGAAGAACCAGCTTGGAACCATTGATGCACCAAATGGCAAGTGTCTGAACTGACAGTGAATCTGTCTCTCTCTCTCTCTCTGGACCAGCAGAAGGCTGGAGTATTTGGATTAATGAACGTTTTGGTGCCAAGCACAAATACCATAGACATTTAGCAATAGAAACAGATAACTAAGTTATTCATCAGTTTCAAACTTGTTTAGAATGGCTTATGCAAAGCTAAAGTAAAGACGATCCCCAGTTGATGGGAAGTGAGGCAGAGTGCCAATCCAGAAAGAAGAACAAATGTGTCCAGTTTGTCTGACTTTCCCCCATAACACCAGGGTTTTTTATGTTTTCAAGTTGTTGGAGGTTGAGGGGATTTCTTCACGTTTCGGCAATGCAGCATGCTGGCTAAGAACATGCCATCTGAACACAGACCCTGGACCTGTACAAATGGGGACATACGTGAGCTCCCGCAGAGGGGTCACCGTGTGGATTAAATGCATTAATACAATGCATTAGAACAGATGTTTGGCATAGAGTCAGTGTTGATACATAGTTGCCAATATTAGTTTTATGTCATGGATCAGGACCATTGTTTGTTTGTTTGGATTATAAGAGAGTGTCTACTGTGCTCCTGATGATCTGTAGAATTTCCAAACTTCTCTCCTGGTGGATTCTAAGTGGGTTATCAGTTATACTCAAGTTCTATTGAGCTCCCATTGTACGAAAAATTTCCCGTGTAACTGCAGAGTCGTCTCAACAATGGGAGAGGCACAGCCATCTCCATTTCATAAATGAGGAGACTACGGCTCAGGGAGAGTCAGTGACTTGTCCAAGGTCACCAAAAATATAAATGGCAGAGAGAGGCTCAAACCCAGGCCTCGGCAGGCTCGTTTCAGTGTTTTTTCCACCAAACCACAGCTGCTTCTCATCTTCACCCAGAACTTATTTTTGTTGTTAGTCAAATACTATGCCCGGGATGTATAATGATGGATCACACATTAGACATGGGAATATGGTTAGAGATAGATTGCGCCCCAGACACAAACAGAAACATACACGTTTTAAGAAAAGTTTCCCTGAACAATCTCCCCCGACCCCTGAAAATTGAAATAGTTCTAGAATTCTTTTTCTTCCTTTTGGATGTTAAATGGTATCTTTAGGTCAAGTTTTCATATAGTATTTACCTGGACTCAGCCTCTGAATGACAGTAAGTATTGTGCAACAGTTGATTGATTAGGGAAACCTATCTAGAGTATCAATTCATTGCAGTTTAGACCACAAGCCATTCAAAGCACATTTCAAATTCAAAGCTAGATGGTCTTCTTCCTCGAGAGGTTTGCCCTGCCCTCCCTGACTGTTGGCCCAGGCTCAGAGGGGAAGTATGTCCCCTATCAGGCCAAAAGTCAATAGACTGCCAATAGCACCCACATACTCACGAACAAATCAGACACTTGGAGTTTGGGAATCTCCTTTCCCAAAATGGTCTCAATAGAGGAAAAACAAGACAAATGCAATGTAGAAACCCTCGTAGCATAGAAGAGGCTGGCATCTGGCTTTTCCTTACCAAATGATCTTGAGATACCCAAAGATACAAAACCAGGTGTGTTGCAAGATAGTAAGGGAATCATTTTGAAATCAGTATATTGAAATCTAAATGTCAAGCAATTGTAGCTGCACTGACTGATGTAAAACGATATCAATTAAATTCCCATGACTTCCTTGTTTGGGGGCAAAATGACCTGCTGAGCTTAGTAGTGAGGGGTTATGAGCAGGTCTGTACCTGGGGGTGGGGGGTGAGGGGTGGGGGCTACCACCAGGAACCACATAAGGTCTACAGGTGAGCCTGAACTTGTATGCACACTTGGGTGAGGCAGTCCTTAATTTTTTCCTCCTTCATAGCTCTGTAGTGAAGGGAAGGGAGGCTGACATTGAGCTGGTGTTTGGTCAAAATAAGAAAGAGAGGTGCCTGTCGTTTGAATAGGGCTGGCTACCAGACAGGTGGGAAAGCCCGGGCCTCCCTTCTTCAGGTTGAACTTATGTTAAGTTTGTTGAATGAATGTCATCTGGAAAGCAAAGCCATCTCCTAAAGAACCACAGGAACACTGCAGACACTTATAAGTTACTCCCTTTGGGATGAAAAGTCAAGTTCAAGGACAACGATCTTTAAGGAGTAGTACCTTTTCGTTTCACAGAAGTAACAGATTCCTAGGAGCCTGCACTGGTTTCTGATAATCCCTGTTTCTTTATGCTCAGTTTCATTCGGGACTATCCCTTGTCTTTCCCTGGATGACAGACTTCTCAAAATATTGGTGATCATGCCTCTTAAGTGGTGACCAAATTTTGGGACCATACATGGTAAAAGCTAGTCTCGAGTTTAATTCATTTGGTAACCAGTCTGTCGGGGAAAAAGTGCACTTTAAACCTGCAGAATCTGGGCTATGCCCCTTCACCTCTCTTCTGAGAAATGGGGATACCTGTTCCTGCATGCTTCCTGGAAGCAGCCCGCGTTACTGGGAACGTGACTCGAAAAACTCCCTGTCCCTATGTGACCTATTCATTTTATTTTGCCTCTGTTTATCTAAGAATTCCTGTGTTTGGTCCCACATGGGGCGGTTGAAGAGCTGAGTGAAGGGTCATATTGTATGGGATCTCCTCACGCCTCCGTTCTGTTACTACACACACTAGGGAGGCAGTGAGTCGTGCTTTGGAGAGGCTCGGAAGGAGAGAAAGCAGACAGAGGTTTCTCACCAAAGGTTACAGAAACTCCTTGAAAAAGATGCCAGGTTACTGCGAAGCCCCTTTTGTCACAACTCTGGCTATTAAATAAACACTTGCAAATGGAGAGACAGTTTGAGACAGCATGAGAGGTGGGCAGACAAACCACCCACCATTCCATATGTCTATTCAGGAAGTAAGCACCTGTCTATCACCTGAGAAGGAAACACAGGAGCAGGGCTAGTGAAAAAAGGAGGCTGGGACCTCAGCCGCCACCACCCACCACTACCACCACCACCCATCACTGCAACTCAGATGATTTCACTGGGGCCCGTCTCCCCACAAGCAGAACATGGCACAAATCTACAAGGAACCGTCCCCTTCAGAGCATGGAGAACCCAGCTCATTGCTAATACCATCAGGCCTGGAAGGTGGCAGCAAAATGCAGCCCCAGAGAAGGTAGTGCTGCCTGGATGTGTGGGTGCCCCACCCAGAGCGGTGCCCTGCTGTGTTTGCCATCCAGCAGAGTCTGCCCCAGTTGTTAATTGGAGATCACATCCCTTATAAAGGGCTTGCCTGTCGTGGGCTGTGGTAGTGGCACAGCAGGAAACCTCTTCTTTGTATGTGTAAAGATGCCATTTTTGGGTACATTCCTATATAGCTTGGCAGGAGACCCTTTCCCAGTTCCCCTTCAGTTGCCCTTCAGAGCACAGCCAATCTCTTTTCTAGGCATTTGCCGGAAAAACCACTTAAGACTCGCCTGAAAAATCACTAGTCTATGATGCACGGGAGAAGAAGAAGGTCCATGCATAGGTTTTTCAGGTTTCTGCCACAGATGCCTGAAGAATTGGCATCCTTTTAACAGCGGGTAACATTTTTTTGTTATATTTCTACTGGAGGATCCTAAAGCCAGATGGAGAAAGTGATGGATCTCCTTAAGCTGACAACCTGGCACTCAGCACGACCTGCAAGTCTGTCCCTTGAGCTCAGCGTGCTGAGCTCCAGGCGTCGGGCGATCGGGCTCAGCGGGCTGTAGACGCACTGGAAATTACTCTTCCCGGGAGGTTGCCGCCGGGCGCAGAAGTACCTACCTACTTAGAGAACACCCAACTTTGCAGCCTAAGAAAAAAAAACAAAAAACCGCGCAGCTCACCATTTCCGCTAGATGGCGCGATTTCCCCTAATCCGTCCTCAAGACACCCGATTTATAAAATAAATACAAGTCCAACGCCTTCTGAAACCACACTACATAATAGCTTGCAGGCTCCCATTAAAATCTCAGTTTGGGGGGATTGAGTCTATCTCTGAGCAAATCCAAAGCAATTACATTCACAGGATGCAGTCAAGAATTGCATCCGAGCGCCCCCACCTCGGTGTTCCCCCTAAATACACCTGTCCCGCTGCCCCAGCTGGTTCCCTGGGATGAGCCACGGCAGGAGCCAGGCGCGGAGTGGTCGCTGGGCCGGGTCCGCCCGGCCCACCCTTCCACGTAGGGACGCCAGGGGCACTGGGGAAGCCTACCCCTTAGCACTCAAGCCGAGTCCCGCACGTTACCGCACAGTGGCAGTCCCAGGCAAAGGGCCGCTGGGACCCGAGCCCACACGGTGCTCAGCGCCGATGCCCAGGTGGGCAAGGGCTCGTCCCGCAGCTCTGCAGCTGGCCTAGGCAGCCCGGCGCGGGGCCGGAGGAGGGGGCCCGGCGTAGGGCCAATGGGGGTTCACGGCGGGACAGCCGGTGGCCGGCTCAGTCCCAGGTTCCCAGGAGGAGGTGGCTGTGCGGGAGAAAGGGAGCTCCCAGCCCGCACACAGCGGAGGAGACGTTCAGCGGGGCTGTCCAACCACGCGCGCTGCTGGCTGCCCGGGGAGAGCCTTTTAGGAAAAAAGAGCAAATACCAAACCACAAAAACTTTACAGCTGCCAAGAGCTGAGGCGATCGAGGCGCGGCGAAGCTCCAAATGGGAGCAAGATGGGAGCAAGAAGAGCCGCGGGATGGGGAGGACCCAGGCAGCGCGGTGGCCCCGGCAAGTGTCGCAGCTCCCAGCCCGCGCTTACCTTGGCGGCTGCATGAGCCCCTGCGGCCCGCGGGGGGTGGCGTGGCGGGGCTGCGGGCGAAGAGGGGGTGCCGGGGCGCTGCTCGTCGCCCCCCGGGCAAGGCGGGAGGGGCGCAGTAGGCGATGGTCCCCTCCGCCCCGGCCGGTTCAGCAGCGGCCCGGGGCGCGCCGCCTGCTCCCGGGCTGCATCCTGCGAGCGCCCGGAGGAGCCCGCAGGGGAGCGAACAGCTAGTGCGTCCCCAGCCCAGCGGCTCCGGCGGAGCAGCCCGCGCTGGAGAGACAACTGCAGAGTCGGGTGGCTCGGGCCACCCCCTCTGTCGCCCGGCCCCCACCCGCTGCCGCCCAGCGCGGCGTTGCGAGGTTCGTTTGCGCGCAGCGAGGAGGGGGCGGGCCAGGAGCCCCGGGCGCGGGCGGGGGGCGAGCGCGGGCGGGGGAGGAGGTGGGGGTGCGGGTTCGGGTTGCCCCGCCCCGCGGCGGCCGCACCCTCCCGCATCAGCGCCGGATGGGTGGCTGGGGTTGAGTGCGCACAGGAAAAGTCAAGACTTCGCTAAACGCAAGGGTTCGGGGGGCGTAGGCCACTGCGGCGCCCCCCAAGGTACCCCCAACTTTCCTACTCTCCTTCTGGGATGCCGTGGAGAGCACGTTTTCCACCCTCAGTTCCGTGATGGTCCGAGGGAGAGGTTTCCGCGGGAGGTAGTCACAGCCGGCAGACACATAGCTGCTGTCTGCCGAGAAGCACCTTTGTTCTACCGAGATGTTATTTTTGTTGAAGTATCTTATTTAAAAAAATTAATACATATGCATGAGATGTGTAATCCACGAACACGTCCTTTTACCCGACGCAGGCGTCGCTAGAGGGAAAAGGAGACCACATCGCGCCCCTTCCCGGTGCCGCCGCTCGGGAGAGGTAACGGCGGGTCCGTGTACGCGCCGCTGCGGTCCCTGCCGTCCTGGCTCTGCGCTGTTTCACGCACACGTACAGGTTACAAGTGGATTCTCACGGGCTTTTCAAAAGAAGGTTTCACCATGCAGCGCATGCTCACACTGGCGAGAACACGGCCGCTTCAGCAGCGGCAAATCCCCAGAGGCTTTCGGAGTCCAGGGAAAGACCCGGGCAGTGAAACAGCGGCGAGCCACCCAAACGCCATGTGCAAATGTGAAACCCCACCTGGGCCCCGAAGTCCGCCTGCACACGCAGCTCACGCCCAAGGGGACATCACTGGGGGAGAGACATGCGCCGGTGCATTTCAGACAAGGTGATGACCTCCGGGTTCGTAACAGAAAACAAGCCGTCTGGGATTTTCATATGACTGGGAACTCTTTGCATTTGCAAAATGAAAAGGCATCATCCGCATGAAAGCACCATGGCTACTGGTGCTGGTGGTCTTGAGGAATGTGGTTTTCACAACCGTCTGCGTCTTATTGGCCAACTGTATTGAAACAATCTATAAGGGCGATGTAAATAAAATCCATGGAATTTAGCAGGAAGGGACTGGGTATGGGGAAGGCTGGTTTCTATAATTAGCTCTGAGCTTGGGCACGACATTGGGCAAATTAAGGCACTGCTGGGTCTCAGTTTCCCCATCTGTAGATAGAGGAGGTGTACTATTAGGGGGGTGCAAAAGAAATTGCGGTTTAAAAGGTAAACAACGAAAAAATTGCAAAAACTGCGATTCCTTTTGCAGCAATCTAAGAGATATTATGTGTGTGCGTGTACGTGTGTGTGTGTGTGTGTGTGTGTGTACAGTTCTAGCCCTAGTATTTGGTGAATAACCGAGTTCTTCCTTTATTCACCTTTCAGCTCAGCTCCAACAGCTCCTCCTTAGGGAATGGCTCTTCTCACACCTCAGGCTCTTCCTTCCTAACGTTGATCTCACTTTGCAAGTGTGCACTGTTAGGGTGACCCTTCCACAAGGGTGGGCCTCTCCCGCCAGACTGGCAGCAGCCAGGAGGGCAGGAACCAGGACTGCCTCGGGTCCTCATTGTATCCCCAGCACTTAGTACCGTGCCTGCTGGCATGCAATAGGCACACCACAAGAACTTCAGAATATCACACAAGCCGCTTGGCATTTTCAAAAGACCTGTAAGTGGAAACATCTTGTTTTAAAATGGAGCCTTTGGAAAGGACCCAGCAGGGTTTCCCCGTCTTGGGGGACAAACAGTCCCCTGTCCAGATGAGGACAGCCAATATTCTGAGCTCAGCCATAGGCTGCCCAGGCGTCTAGCAGCTATTTACCTTGACGAGCATAAGCTCCAGTGGAGAAGAGAGCGAATATTAATGCTACTTATTAAGTACTTGATTAAGTCAGAACCATGCATAGGACGTTGCAATACACAGATGAGCACTCAGAGTTAAATGAGACCGCGGGGTGTGTTTAGGGCACAAATGAACAAATGTATGTGCTTGCAACCAACAATCTAGAAATATTACTAATACAAAGCTCCAGGGAACGCTTGCCTTTCTTTATTGCAATGGGCCTGAATTCCTTAAAAATATGAACAGGAAATAGGCTAACCTGGGTTCAAGAGTTAAAAAAAAAAAAAGTAAGGTCATTCAGAAACAAGGGGCTGGGTGAGGGTGTGAACGTCTAAGGCAGCAGAAGATTGGCATCTATTAATTCCTGTCTTGTCCAGGGTGCAGTGTGGCCAAGGGAGAGGTTAAAATCTGGCCTCACACAGAGGAAAACAGGAGAGCTGCGGTTTCCACCCCTTCTTGGCCACCCTTTCCTCTTCTCTTTCTGTGAGGGATCGTTCTCCATGCCCCTTAGTTGATGGGGAGAGCCTTTGCCTACAGAGACGGGTGCTGTGGGTGGCACCTGGTGAGGCTCGAGCAGGTGGCAGGAGGCGCCCAGCTCAGGGAAAGGTGGCGCTGCCAGGGTGTAGAGCAATGTGTGTCTCTGACAGTGAGGGGTGGTGCCTGTGGGACGAGAGTGCCTTCTCGGAAAGTGGACTCCTGGTGAAACCAACTCAGGATTTCTTCCCAGCTGACAAAACAATGTGAATTGGCAAGTCTCTTTACTCAGGGCTGGCATCGGGGGCTGTCTTTGAATTGGGTGCCATCCCATTACATTCTTCTGGGTAAATTCAGGTTCAAAAGTAAAAGGGCAGCGTAAGGGAGAAGCAGGTCAGGAGCTTTCCTAGGAGTCTGTTCAAGAAGGAGGGGACAACTGTCCCACCCTTGGCTTCAGTGGGACCCGGGGAGGGAAGGGGGACTGGGGACTTGTTTGCACAGATGGGGAGAAGCTGTGCAGGCTGGATGCCCTCAGAGGCAGCTCTGCCCGCTCTAATCAACCCGCCTTCGGTCACACACTTACTCTGTGTGACGGGCATGATGCTTGAACCTGTGGCAGGCATGTACTTGGGGGGACACAACCTCTGCCCTTAAGTGCCCTGGCAGTGCAGTGGGAGGAAGAAAATAAGAGCAGATAGGCCTCCGTGACTGGGATGTGGGCTTAGCACCTCTGTTTTCCCATCTCATCAGCCCCCCCACCCCATATCATCCTAGTGAAACAGGGCGCTTATGTAAATGCAGATGTAAAGCCTGTCTTTCAGCCTCCTCTTCCAATCAGACTGCTGCTCACAAACCCCGATAGACATTTTGGAATTGACACTTGAAGACAGAGGGGAACAAGAGACCGAAGGAAAATGCAAATACAGTGTCATGGGATTTAAAAGTCGGGCAGGCTTATTGCTAGTTGGAAGGACTAGGAAAGTCTGTATTGGAGAGGTGTCACCGGACATGCTCTCTTGCCGGATGGGTTTGCTTTTAGTGTGAATGACAGGGAAGGAGGGAGCGTACTCCAAGCAGGGGAATTACATGACTAAAGCGTGAGGATGGTGAAAGGTGGGCATGTGCAGTAAGGAGCAGTTAAGCCGTTGGAATGTGTGTACTGGAGAAGAGGTAAGTGAGGAAGGAGGGAGGTGAGGGCCAAAATGGGGAGGACCTTGGTTGCAGAATGGGCAATAGGGAGCCACTGAAGGTTATTGAGCAGAGGAGTAAGGCAAGCGAAGCTGCACTTTACATAGGTCAATGGAAGATGGTTTGGAGAGACAGGAGGTGGAAGACCAGCTAGAAGATTCTACTAATCCTGGCATGACGTTATCAAGAACATGACCCAAGGTGCCTAGAGTGTACTGGGAACTATGGGGCTGATGGGCGACGCACATGCTTTGCAGAAGGAGGAAATGGAGGGTCAGAGGTGGTAAGTGCTCATTGCAGAGACTGGGAAATCACGAGGAGACGCTTGGGAGGGGCGGAGGTGGATGGTGATTGGACCACCACTGTGGTGTCAGCATGGGAGGGGGCCCCCAAACCATACTGAGAAAATCCCTTGATTTTCCATGTTTGAGAGTAGGTAACCTGTGTTAAACCTAAAAAACCCCTGCCTGTGCCCATCTTGAATCTTTTTCCCACAGGCTAGTATGAAGGATTTTGTTGTTGTTAAATAAGCAAACTATCAGCCTAAGGAATAGAGAGCAAATAACATATTTCTACGTTGTCGTTTCATGAATTTGGACCACAGAACAAGGTGACAGGAAAGCAAACTTTTCCACGAGGCATTGCTGGCTGGTTTGGCCGCAAAACAGTTGGAGGGTGTGGGCAGCTACAGTCACGGGAGAACAGCGGGGAGGTGGTCCGCAAGCCTGCCCACCCCGCCCACCACAGCACCCACAAAAGCCTGTCTATGACAACTTAAAAACCTTGGGGCCAGCTGGCACCCTGCGTTCCCTCATGGTGACTTGGCAAGCTGGACAGGCTTGCTGACTTTTTTGTCTGGAGGCAAGGTCAGTTTGGGTTGTTTTGCTATCATTTACTGAGCATCAACCCTGCCAGAACATTCTATATCTGTTATGCACGTTTCCTCAGCCTCCGTAACACCCTATGAGGTGGGTGTGAATATTCCCATTTTAGCAGGAACTGAGGTTCAAAGGAGTTAAGTGAGCAGATGAACAGGTGGTAGAGTTAGGGTTCAAATCCACATTCATCTGGGTCCCAAACCAGGGCATTTGCCGTGAAGCATGTGGCCTGTTTCCCTCAACCCTCCTCTCCTCATCTTTCCTGCTGGGTTTAAGACAGATACACGTACACCTGCCACTGAGGGGAGCAAACTTGGGTCCCACTTTCTGCAGCGGAGTATGAATGGCATGCTGTCACCTCCAGCCAAGAGGACCCAGTGTCCACAGTTCTGCTGGTGGGTGGTTTTCCAGGTGGGCTTGGGAGGGCTTTGTGAGTCTGTGAACCCTGGGGAAGCTCAGACAGACACTGGGATCCTTTAAGTACTCAGATGAGCTTCCCAGGAAGTGACTGGGTCACACCTGTTTCTAAAGACCTTAGAAGACCTTGGTCTTCAAATTTGGACCCTTTGGGAAGGAACTTATTGGCTAATATACATACATTCTCATCAATTAACTAGGGTCCCCCCTCTCCACCCACCTTGGTTCCTAACTAACTCACCAACATCTCTGAAAACTAAAATGACTCATTAACATATGAAGGCCAGATCCCATGATCCCTAGAAGCTGGTCTTTGGAATACACTCAATTCAATAGAAAAACAGAAGCAAACAACTATTCCTTTTCTAGGGTGGGTTACTTTGCGTGTATGGCCTGGTTGCAAGGAGTGACCAGGGCACGTGGCTTAGTAGGGTAAAACCTTCAGTCCATTTCTCTCTCTGGTCCTCATTTTCTTTTATATAAAACAGTGGTTTCCAACTTGAGATCCTTTTATAGTTCTAAAATTCTACAATTTCATGAAG
The DNA here is from genome assembly GCF_057876585.1 of Rhinolophus sinicus. NCBI lineage: Eukaryota > Metazoa > Chordata > Mammalia > Chiroptera > Rhinolophidae > Rhinolophus > Rhinolophus sinicus. The sequence continues at coordinate 55,276,473 of NC_142513.1, read as the reverse complement.
ATAAAATAATACATAATTTTATTACTCAGTAGAGTGAAAATTCAGTGAAACTCAATAACTCCAGTTCTCTTGACAATTTTTGGACTTTTGCTCTTGACTCTGATTCTTCAAATATTTTCTGTAAGCAAGCAGGATATAAATAGTAACAACATCCCAACTCTAGACTTTGGGATTACAAATTCATAGGAATCTTATTAACAGTTGTCAATCTGTAACATCCTTATTTTTCTCTCCTTTGGTAGTGCTCATGGTAACTTATATTGTCATAAATGTCTGGATTTGGGAGTTATGTGCTAGTAATGGCTAATTTCTTTTTTCTTATTTTAAGTTTCAGGTGAACAAAACAATGTAATAGACGTTTCCACCCCTGGTGGATAGCTAATGTTATGTGTGAATTTGACTAGGTTATGGAACCCAGTTTGACCACACTCTTCTCGATGTAGCTGTGAAGGTATTTTTTTTTTTTTTAGCTATGATTAACATTTACAATCAGTTGACTTTAAGTAAAGCAGATTATGTTCCTAAAGTGGGTGGGCCTCATCCAATCAGTAGAAGGCCTAAAAACAAAGACTAAGGTTTTCGAAGAAGACGGAATTCTGCCTCAATACTGAAACTCAGAAACCCTGCCTGAGTTTCCAGCCTGCTGTCTGCTCAACAATTTTTTAAAAATTTTTTTTACCAGCGCCCACAATCATGTGAGCCAATTTCTTAAAATAGATCTCTCTTTATATGTATACTGGTTGTTTCTCTGGAGAACCCTAATTCAGCATTCAGACAGGGCCATTCAAGACACATGAGAAGTAAGCATTCACTCATTCACCCCTTCATGTAATCAGTAATAATTTATTGAGATAAACAAATATCTAGCACTGTGGAGGGCACTGACTGGACATGATTTATAAAATATCACAGGACATGTGATGTACTCAGACTGTGGTTCCCTGGAAATGCCCCGTAGAATCTTATGAAGCAATGAGGTAGTAAGTATTACAGGAGCTCAGAGATATACCATAGGTTTGGTTAGATAAAGGCCCCTTTCTGGGAACTCCAGAGTGTTAAACTCTAATGGCTAAAGTGAGATGTTTAGATAATGTGCCCCCAGATGAGAACCTTTTTTTTTCTCCTGGAGACTCGATGGCACCAATTTTCAGGTTCTGTGATTTTAAATCTGTGAAATGCTTTGATAGGGCAAAGTGACCTTGGGGCTGCTTTGGAGGTGGAAGGAGTGGGAAGGAGGAGTGAGAAAGTAGTGAGAAGAGGAAAGAACACTGGGCCAGTTCAGGAAGGTCTGGTTTTCAACCTGGGCTCTGACATTAGCTGAGTGACCCTGGGCAAATCACGCAACATCCCAAATTCTCATTTTCATATGTGTAGAGTGGGAAGGATCATTCCTTGAAGGGTTGGTGAGGACTCAATAATCTCACTCATATAAAAAAAAACAAGAACAGGTCTCAAATTAGGCGGTGGGAGGGCAGCAAATGGCAGTTACCATTTTCAGGTCTTCTTTGCATCTTTGCACTAAAGACAGCAAGAAGCGGACCTAGTACTATGTTAAAAACAAATACAAGCCATACTCACCATATCCACGTCATGGGGGACCCCTTTCGAGAAATGAAGAAACAGCTGCCTCCGACAGATGCTGTATCTTGAAGAGCCCATTCCTGCAGCAGAACTCTGTGTGGTTTGCTCTCCTTTTACTCCTATCTCTTGGAGTTAATGTTACCCCGTGTCACCCAGGAGAGCTGCCACAGGCTGAGGGGAGTCAGAGAACTACAGTCCACGAGCCATACAGCATGGTCTTTGGTGTCAGAGAAATGAGCTTGAATCCTGGTGTACGAGCCATGTCTTGTTCTCAGGTTGCCTATTGTAAACAGGAAAACCAGACCGGCATTGTTCAGACTGTTGGAGCTGACGTTTACAAAATGGAAGCTGTTTTTACTTTCATCATCAGGGATTACAAAGGGACCCATCTGATTACACAGGAACGAAAAAGAAGGCTTGCTGGGATTAGCACAATTTGTTCAGGGATCTAGTAGGTGGGTGCAAAAGTAATTGCAGTTTAAAAAGTTAAAAATAATTGCAAAAACTGCAATTACTTTTGCACCGACCTAATAGTTCCTTGTTTCCCAAACCTGGTCTGTCTTTAGAATCAGCTGGGCGTCCTGTTAAGAGTATAGGTTCCCAGGACTCACTCCAGAGCTAGTGAAAGAAAATCGTCTAAGGGGAGATTTGGGGATATGTAGGTACAGTTTGAGCAGATATTTGCACCCACGTTCATAGCAGCATTATTCACAGTAGCTAAAAGGTGGAAGCAACCCAAGCATTCATGGATGGATGAATAGATAAGCAAAATGTGGTGTATACATACAATGGAGTATTATTCAGCCTTGAAAAGGAGATTCTGACACATGCTACAACATAGTTGGACCCTGAGGACATTATGCTACGTGAAATAAGCCAGCCATGAAAAGACATAATATATGATTGCACTTATATGAGGTACCTACACTAGTCCAATTTATCGACACAGCAAGTAGAATGGTGGTTGCCAGGGGCTGGAGGAGAGGAGAATGGGGTATCAGTGTCCAGTGGGTACAGAGTTTCAGTTTAGGACAATGGCAATGTTCTAGAGAAGGATGGTGGTGACGGTTGCACTTAATGTGCAAATGCATTGAATGCCACTGAGCTGTACTCTTTAACATGATTCAAATGCGAAATTGTATGTTATGTGTTTTGTACCACACACACACACACACACACACACACACAAACACACACCTGCACTGGCTTTTCTAGCACAGTCTGAGAACTTAAAATGGAAATGACTTCGTCATTCCAAATGCTTATTTTCTATTCTTTTCCCCGTGGCGTATCCTGCAGGCTTTCCCTGGCCATCACCATGGCAAGGCATCCAACGTGCCCTGAAGGACAAAGTAGCAGGGCTGGGAAGCAGAAGGGTTTGGCTGGAAGAGCTGGTGGAGGGGTTTCCTCCCAAACCGTAACACCTTCCTCTCCTGCCTTCCTGTCCTTTGCACGAGTGTCACCTTGGAGTATAAGGACAGTCGTGCTTGGGGGAGGTGAACACCAACGACACCACACTTCCCCATCAGTAGCTACATGACCCCGTCTCATCTCCATCACAGAGCTGCCACCTCTGACATCCGGCAACCAGACAACCAGCCTGGGGGCATCTCATTCTCAGCTCCCTGGAGAGTTAGGGGAAATGACAGCCTGTGGCCTTCCTCCTGGGAGACAAAGTAGGGTGGCCTGGGAGTTCAAAGGTCAAGAAGAAAAAGAAGGGCCGATTCCCAGGGTCCTGGCGCTCACCCAGCCGCCACGTGGGGTCAAAGCCATGTTTTCCTACAGGCTTCTCACTTCTCCCACCTAGAAATGTTGCCCTTGAATCAAGATAGTGGTTAAACACCTCTCAATAATTCATCAGTCTTTGGAATTGGTGATCTCTGCCTGTTCGTGCTTTTCAGGTCGCTTTTGCGTTTTTTTTTTTTTTTTTTTTTTAATTCAAAAGTGGTGTGAATAGTGTATGAGCACCTACGGGTCCCATATACCCACGTTCGGGGGTTCGGGGTGTAGGGTGTGTGTGTGGGGCGCCCTCCTTCCCTTTTCAAGAAAAAAATCAATGTGGGGGAAGTCAGAGCCTGTCACCTCAGGCTGCCTCTCTCCTGCTCATTTGGGAACAGAAACGAGGGACAAATCTATGCATAGAGGTTTGGCCAGCATTGCGCTCCAGAGCTTTTTATTCTGTCCAACAACTCTGACGGGCGCTGGGTCCCAACAGACTTTAAACAGAGCCATCACACGTTCTGTGACAAAGAGCACCGAGGGAGAGAAATGAGGAAATGGAACAGGGAATGCTGGCTTTCAAAAGAGGGGAAGCAGGAGACAGAGCTGCTGGAAGAGAAGGCCTTGGAGCATTTGGGGTCCTTCTGACGGACGGAGCTGGCCCTGGAGAAATGGGACGCAAAGGGGGACAGGGACGAGGGACGGGGAGGCCGGAGAGTCACTTTTACTCGGTAGGTGGTGGGTTTCAGAATCAGAAAAACGTCTGCCATCTGCGTGTATTATTTTTCTACTAAAAAAAATCCTTACCAGCACAGCGGGTCCCCCTTATCCTGGGGGATACGATCCAAGACCCCCAGGGGATGCCTGAAACCCCGGGTAGCCCTGAACCCTATACAATGTGTTTTTCTTTACATAACGTACCGTGTCCCTTCAAGGGAGCGCGTTTGGCTTCTCTCCGGCGTATCCGAATGGCCAGCACCCCTACTCTTGCATTTTGAGGTAAATTATGAGGTAACATGGGGGTCACTTGAACACAGACGCTGCGATAAGGCCACACGACGATCTGATGAGCGCCGGGGCGACGGCTACCACGTGACTAAACTGGCGGGAACGGTATGTAGCGCGGGGAAACGTAGCGCAGGCGCATTCCATAGAGGGAGCGCCACGTCCCAGGCGCGAGGGAGCGGGTCGCGCGAGATTTCATCACACGCCTCAAAGTGGCGCGCGGGTTAGAACCTGAGGAGTTGCTTGGTTCTGGAAATTTTTAATGTGATCGTTTCCGACCGCCGTGGCCGGCAGGTAAGTGACCCTGTGGAGAAGCGGGCACTGTATTCACATTCGGGTCGTTCTGTGCGGTGCTGTGCGGCCGGCCGTCGTCTGTCCGGGCGCGTTGTAGGGAGTTTTCCAGCATCCGGGGCTTCTCTCCTCACGCCCGGGGAACGGCGTCTCCTCAGCCGGCACCGGTTTTGATGTTTTCTGTGTCTGCCGCACACCTGCCAGCATCATTTGTGGGAGGCCTAGTGCCAGATAAAAATGTGGGGCCCCTTGTACAGAAATTATTGAGACTGTCAAGACGGTGACAGCAGAGGATTAAATCAAGCGTGAGGCTGAGGTGGTCTGGTCCACCGACCCGGGTTTCCAGACACTGCCAAGCGCGAGAGACAGCGGTTTAGTCTAATATATCGGGGTTCCCCAAAAATGTGTACACATGACTTGTATTCATCTTTTGTTATCGGTCTATGCTGAGTATTGCAATTTTAATACAGTTTTTCCCTTTCTGAAAATGTGTGTACATCTTTTTGGCACCCTCTGTATTTAGGTCTGCCAGCAGGTACACACGCTCAGAGTCATAAAGAGTGCCCCCCCTCCATTTTTTTTTTTGAAAGAATAAAATACGTGAAGTCTTAAGAAATGCTCCATGAAGCCTCACCACCTGTTTTTGTCAGTAAAGCTTTATTGGAACCCAGCTGTGCTCATTTGTTTGCCTGTTGTGTGTGGCTGCTCTCGCTCCGACCGCCGCAGAGTTGAGAAGGTGCAACAGAGACTGCATGGCCAGGAAAGCCTAAAATATTTATTGTTATTTGGCATATTACAGAAAAGTGTGCTGACCCTGTTGTAGATAAGACTGAGTTTTCAACCTTGTGGTGGTGGTGATGGTGAAACGGATGCAATGAACTAGAAACCCTTGAATGTGTGTGTAATGCTCTAGCCTCTGTTATCCACATCTGCTAGAGCAGTTAGGGTTTTTGTTGGGAAGCAATGGAGAACTACTCTGGCTTATTTAACTAGAGGAGACTATATGGGAAGCATAATCGGGGAACCCAGAATCAATGGGTGCCTTAATTCATGCAGCAAGTAGTGTGTGGAGTACACAAGAAGTAATGCATTGGTTTCTTTTGGGGTTCACCTTCCAAACTCAGTTCGTACTCAGCGTGCACGTGAGAGAAAATGATCAGGATGGAAGCTATCTGAGTGTTAAAAAGAATTGCAGACTAAACAAAGGTAGGGTCTATGTTAATTTTTAGTTTATCCAAATATGTTCCTTTTCCTTGCTAATATTCTTTTGCATTTGTTCCCTTTTTTCTCCCCGTTAAAAAAAATATTACATTTCTTGGGAGAAGTGTTTGGCGAAAGCAGTTGAAAGGAAGGAGGTCTGATGGAAACTCAAGTAGTTTTGCATGAGTAATAATAATTATTATGATGATAGGTTTCCTGCCTAAGCCTTCTGGGTGGGTAGTATTTGCAAATTAAACATGCTATAAAATATTCAGCCCCTTGCCACATTTCGCTGGATTTGCATAATCCCCCCCCTGCACGGGCTCTCGAGCGAGCTATTCCCTAATTAATTATTAAATTCCCATCTGTACAGTGTGCACAGGATAATGAAATTCCAGCAAGCCCCTGAAAAGCTGAGCACCGCCTTCTGAGAGGGTTCCTGGCTTTCCTGGGCTTAGCTCTTTCTTCCAGCCAACGGTCCCTTCCCGTGTGTCTCCCCCAAGGACCCATTGTAGATTTGGCTGATGACCTAAGCCACTCTGACCTTCCATAACCCAGTATTCCATGGTTCTGGTTTCAGCCCCATACCACTCACGGCTGGGCCACTGAGGAATCGCCATATGGCTTTATAAGGACATTCTCAAACCCATCCTAGGCTTGCTTTATGGACAGCCCCTAAGGTTCCTTGTTATTCCCCTATTACTTCATTTTTGGGTGCTTGTTTTTCCCCCATATGGCAATAGATCAGTTTTTCTCCAGTTGTACAGCAAAGAGTTTGAAAGCCATGACACCCTCTGTGCAGCTCTGTGGAACACAGACCCAGAGCACACGTAGAATGGTGGTAGGCAGAGTCACTGTTGTACCCGGCTGATGGCCAGGCACATGGATGGGGTGAAGGGAGCCGAGGACTCAGGTGTAATTGAGACCCCCAAAGTAGGTTCCCTCACCTGCAAACTGAAGTTTCTGAGCTATTTCATTGTATGTCTGGGAAGAGTTTTTGTATTTCAAAACCACTGCTCACTAGGCAGTGTTGTGTTTAAACACACAGAAGGGAATTATTCTAAAAATGTCTGATACTTGAGATTTCTTGGGGTCATGTCAGTACATCTTAAAGTTTTCTATGCACACAACACAAATCACCTGGTGATTTTGTTCACGTGCAGCTTCTGATTCAGGGAGCCTGGGGTGGAGCCTGAGATCCCACATTCCGGGGAAACTCCCAGATGGTGCTGGTCCATGGACCACACATTGAGTAGCAAGAGGTTGGGAGACAAGAGCTAACTTGTAAATAGAAGAGAAGTCAGACTAACCAATGAAGGGGAAGATCCAACATCCTAAGCTCATGGGTACCTTTTTTTTTCCTTTCTTTTTTCTAACTTTTTAATTAAAGGCACGATTAGTAGGGATTAGAACAAAGCCAGCATTAAACTTTTTTTTGTATGCTTATTATAATCGTTTTTTTTTCATTTCAGCTAAGCCTCTGTTAAAATTGAGAAGTGGATCTAGAATTGCTCCTTGAGTCTGAGCCTGTTGTTGACCTGATATAATCATGAATCTGCTTTTTACCAGCTGGCTGGAACTTTTAGGAAGTTTTATAATCTCTTGGACCTCTTTCTCCATCTGTACAAGGGGGATTAGAATAGCACCCCTGGGGGCTATACAGCTGGTATCCCTGGGTGTGGACCTCAGAATTTCGCTGACTTGGGTTCGAATCATAGCTTTGCTACTTGAGTGTTTTGTTTCTTCTTCGGGCCTTGTTCTCCCATCTATAGTATAGGCTCAAACAAGGACCTGTCCTAGAGGGTTTTGTGAGGACTCAATGGAGCCCGGTGCAGGGCATGTGCTCAGATCTGATAGGATAGCAGAAGTATTAGGTTGGTGCAAAAGTAATTGCGATTTTTTCAATTATTTTTAACCTTTAAAACTGCAATTACTTTTGCACCCACCTAATGTATCAGCCTGTAGAAACCCAGCCTTTCAGCTGTTCAAAGATGAAAATGCCTGCAAAGAGGCTGGGTGGAGAGGGTGAAGGATTTGGGAGGCCTTCATTCTTCCATTTCACATTTATCAAATGGCCACTATCCTGCAAATACCATGTGAGGTTCTGTGGGGGCAGGGATCCTATAAGAAAGTAGTTGAAAGTCTAAGGGAAGCAAAATAAATGCCAAATCAGACACAAATTAAGAAAAAAAATAGTTTCCTTCTGGGAGGCTGACTGATCTGAATGGCCCCATTGGTTGCTCAAAATCACTAGGTTATTCTATGAGTTGTGAGGAGAAGGGAATTATGGAGGAGCAAGAAGTGACGTTGAAGTGGCAGCCTGGTTGCTGATGGCCACCATATCTGTGGGTGGGCAGGGGCCGTGGAGCTCAGTTTGATTCATTTGCACAGGTTGAGCCCATGTCCCGGAAGTGGGCCTGCACCAGAGGTTGCAAACTGGTTATGTTCAGCTTGCGGATGTATTTGTTTGGCCTGCAGTATTTTTTTTTTTTTAAACTTTGGATTAGCTGCCAACATTAAAAATAGTAGAAATTTTATATTAAAGCCCAGATTTCCAACTACAAAAATAAAGTTAGAAATTCTTGGCCTTTGTTTCCATTGGCTTTGAATAAAGGATTGGCAGTTTGGGAAGACACACCTTCTCAGGTAGGTCAGAATCTCCACTCGAGTCCCCCCACTATGAATGGCTTCAGCCATGCATAGTCCCTACAGGCATGTTAATTTGTGACCATGTTGTATTTTTGGCACCTCTGCCCACAATTTATCATCCAACTTTCTACTTGAGGTCAGAAAAGCTATGTTCTAGATTTTTGCACTTCCAACATCTTCATTTCCTTAAAGCCCTGTTGCCTGTAGCCCCTGAACAGAGAAAGGGTCAACAGACTTGGAATCAGAAGATCTCCCCAGATAGGGGGTAGGTCTAGGTGTTGACACAGTCTTTCCAGGTCTCAGCTCCTTTATTTAAAAATTGACAACTCATCACGATGAAATGGCTAGTAAGTGAAGGGTCTTTTTGAACTCTAAAGGGTGGTAGAGATATAGAGAACCACAGGAGGGGAGGGTGGGAATGTTATGCTTCCAGACTGGTAAGGGAGATAGAATTGATGTAGATGATTATATAACTTCATATATTCTATGGAGATGTTCGTATGGGCAAATGCTTGATTCAGCCTCCAAGTGGGAGGCAATCAGACAGGCTTCATGGAGGAGGTGACCAGGTGAGTTTTGAAGGAATATTTGGCTTTGACAGCATCACCAGATAATCTAATGCTTCTAATAACTAAAATGCACAGGCTTCCTGAGACGGTATGTTTGGAAGTCACTTTAAAGCCGTAGATTGTCCACTGGCTGTGGGGGAAAGGGCTCTGTCCAGGCTACTGGACACCTCTCAGGTGTTCTGATGGAAACTAAGCCGCTGAAGCTGGCTTGGGAAGTTCACACTGATACCCTGATGTTTTCCCCACCAAACCTCTTTTGTTGGTGGTGAGAAAGGAAAACGAGCATTTGGGAAAGAGGACCTTTATGAGAAACTTCGGGCAATTGGTTAGTGTGAGAATCAAGACAGAGTTAAAAACAGGCCCTTTCAATCTGGAACCATCACTGTGCATTGATGACTGGAGAAAATAATGTAATCTGATTGTTCCATTGGGTCATTTCTGGGAATTTGCAGACATTTTTCCAAAACTGGAAGTCCATGTGCATTGGGAGGGTATCTCAGTGCTTGGTCCTCCATCCTTTTTTGGCGCCCCTTCCCTGGCCCCCTGCTCTGTCCACAGCAGATACTACTTCCCCCTGAAACTCGACTTAATTAGATGTGACCCAGTTTTTTCCACATTGAATTGAGTTAGGGTGGAAGATGCATTTGGCTGCTCCAGAAAACTCCAGCCTGCTTCTCCTCACTGCATTGCATTTGGCAAATGTCTTCTGCAGAAAGAATGCTGAGAATTTCCCTTTTCATCATGTCAGATCATCTGGCTTGGGCTGGCCCTTCCCCAGGAGCCCAGTGGACACAGCTGGAGCAGGGTGCGGCCCAATCGAATTGCTGAGCTGGGAACCATGGCTTGGAGGCCAGAGCGGTGCAGGGCTGACCAAGGCCAGTGTGTCCCACGGGGTGGGGGAAGGCGCCCAGCCCGACACACAAGTGGAAAGAGATGGGGCACAGGGAGGCTTGTGTTTCCAATCTAAGCTTTAATCCTCAGATTGGGACCTGTGAACTCCCCCCGCAGCACAATGCTACTTGACTAGCTCTCCAACATACAGGAGTCATTTCTGCAGGAGTGGCCTGAAGTTCATACAACGTTTGGAGTCCTCTTTAGGAAAACAAAATTATACATACGGAACGAGTACACAGCCTTAGTAGGGGCTCTTGCAAGCAACTGGTCTTGCTGCTTAAACTACATTAATTGTTACAGTGAATCCACTGTTTCAGAGTCTGTTCTAACAGGGACAAAAATGCTGACATACAGGCTGAAGAGACCTTTTAGACTGGATTTTGGTTGTTAATTTATGAACCTGACGTTGCTTGGCTATCGGATAGTCAGGGGAGCGTTGACAGGTGGGAGAGGGTGGGATGAGCTGTACAGGGCTTGGTGCCTGTAGGGACAGCCACGGGGAAAGTCAGGGGGACCCATCCAAAGTCAGCAGACAAGGTCAACCAAAAGACCAAGTGCAGAGCGGCAGGATGTTATTCAGAGAGCTCTGAATTTTGTTTGCTACATTTTGCACACTCGTTTCAAATTGAGAGCTATCATTTCAAAGCCTCACAGATCTGGATTTAAACACAGGCTGAATAGCCTCTTTTTGCCCCAGTGGCTCAAGCATTTCTTTAGTTGAAGATACTTCTAGAAGCAAACAGGTTCCCACCTTGCGTCTGTCCCTTCCCAGCTTTGAGTCTCTCATTTCTTCTTCTGTAAGACTCATGTCATACATGTGTTTAGAAAGTTCTGATGATCAAAATAATTGATGCAGGAAAAGTCCTATTACTATCGCTGAGAACTAATTCTTCAGAAATGAGATTAAAGCTATGCCAATTAGTAAGTGTACTCGTATATCACTTAACATGCTTGGTCTAATAATAGACATAGACAGAACCCCATAAACAGAGACAAAACATACTTCTCAGGCCCACATGGGACATTTCCATGAAGTGATCACATTCTAGGTCTCAGTGTTTCAGGTCCTAAAGATATACGAGTGTCACACAGACCACATTCCTGGAACTGCCTTTCTACTCATGGGATAAGCCCAGCAAGTTTGCTGGGCTCACTTATTGGTCTATACTCTCAATATTCACAGTGCCTGAAAACTTAATGTCAAATGAAAACATTAAGCTGCGGCATCTAAATAGAATATGATACAAATTATGTAAAATTTAAAGTTATTTTTTTTTATGGATACATACTTAGATTAACAAAAGCATAAAGACATGGAAGGAAAGATTTACCCAAGTACAGGTGAGTGTTTCAGAAGTTACTTACATTATATTAGCAATGTGTTTGAAGGGTAAAAAGGTCTGAAATAAATGTGGCACATCTATATATGCTAAAGCTAGCCTATGTTTACCTAGAGGATTGTCCTATCCCTCACTTCATATTCCTTTTGGTGTGAGATTATTAGAATTTTTTTTACAAAAGCGCTCTGTGTTGGGACATAATTGGTGTTCAGCGAATGTGTTGTCCAGACAAGGTTTGAAGAGAGCGTTCAATGAGCTGACGTGAGTGAAAGTCCCTTGGCAGGTGTGGAGAACAGGCTTGCATCCGCCTTCCCTGACTTAGTGGTCTGGTCACGCCTCTCACCTGTAGGGTTTATCCCACAGGGCCAGGCTGACTTCCAGGGTTGTACAGCCGCGCAATCTCATCCCACTGCTCTGCTCCCCAACAATCTGGGAAGCTTTGTGGACACTGGAACCATCAGAGAGGCAGCACAGAGCTTGGAGGCTGGAGAAACTGGGCATTAGTCCACAGCTATCCTTCTGTCCCTCCAGCCAACAGGACAACGGGACACCCTACTGCCCAGCCCTGCATAGCACCCTTGCCTGGTGGCTTGGGGAGAGATGGACGCCCCTAGCTGTCCCATTCCTCCGTTTTCTTTCTATATTACTCGTTAATAGCCATCCTGATCTCCCCTTAGGTGGTGGGCTTTCTTACCTTTTCAGGATAGTTAACAAACCTATTATACAATACAAACATGGCTTGGTTTCCATGGTGATTTGCATGTTCTGTCTCATGATGCTTCCTAAAGCGCCTATCTTAATCTTCATCAGCCCTCCCATGGCTAGTGTCTGCTATACCTCATTACAGGGAAAGTTTCCTTAAGAAAATACTCAATTTCCTCATGCTCCTTTCACTGGGACAAAAATCCCAATGGATAGCACGGTGACTATAGTTAACAAAAGTGTATTGCACACTGGAAATTTGCTAAGAGAGTGGATCTTAAATGTTCTCAACACGCACACACACGTACCTGTGTGAGGTGATGGATGTGTTAACTGACGTTATGGTGGTAATCATTTCACAATAATATATCAGATCACTATGTTGTACACTTAAAATTTGTACAATTTTGCTCTTCAATTATATCTCCATGAAACTAGGAAAAAAATATAAAATTTGCATTTTGGACACAAAGGCTTCTTGGGTTCAAGGGCATCCATTTACTTTTAGTGCAGCCTGTCATTGAGAGTAACTTCTTCCTAATCACGGCTTTCATTGTCATCAGCAGGTATCAAAACACTTAGCGTCCATGCCATTAAGAAGCCTCAAGACGCTTGGGATGCGGGTCTGTGTGGCCACCGCACAGATGTGTGACGAAACCTTGAAGACTACGTTTGGAGGCCTGGAAGAAATGCATGACAGGTTTCAGTACCCTCAAATGGAGAGTTGGCAGATGTGCAAGCACGGGCAAACGTCAGGTGGGTAGGACCCTGTCATTTTGAGTCAGACCCGGTGGGAGACATGGCAGTGGGGGGGGGGCAACCTGTCAATGAATGTAGATTTACACCATCCTGTGCATTATTTCCCTGGCTGCACCTATTACGATTGTGGTAATTTGAGACAATTCGTTATGGGGTAACTTGACTGATTGCAATCAATAAGCAAGAAGTCTAGAATCCAGTCTCACCTATGTGAGGGCCCCCCTGGTCTTCCCAGGGAGGAGCAACTCCTCTCCCTTAACCCTTTCTGCCCCTGCGACATCTCAGGAGTGGTCTTCCGAAATGCCTGTTGACAAGTTGTCAGTGTGATCTCATCCAGCCCTGCAATGCTTTTGGCAGGTTCCCTTCACTGTTGCCGCTCAAAGTGTGGTCCACAGAATGGCTGCTTCGGTTTCATCAGCATCATCTGGCCCTTGTTAGAAATATGAATTCTTAGCCGCACCCCAGACCTGCTGAATCAGAAACGCTGGGACGGGGCCCAGGGAGCTATCGTGTTTCCCCGAAAATAAGACCTAGCCGGACAATCAGCTTTAATGTGTCTTTTGGAGCAAAAATTATAATAAGACCGGGTCTTATTTTACTATAATATAAGACTGGATCTTATGTAATTATAATATATAATATAATACCCTGTCTTATAGTAAAATAAGACTGGGTCTTATATTAATTTTTGCTCCAAAAGACGCATTAGAGCTGATGGTCCGGCTAGGTCTTATATTCGGGGAAACACGGTATGTTCTGACAAGACCTCTTCTTGATACTGTGCACACCAAGGTCTGAGAACCACTGGACTCGGACAAGACCACGTATTAAGATCATAATTGAGACTGTAAGCAGAGTCCAGTTTTCATATCTGTCACACTTGCTTTATTGTGGTCTGTGAGAATTATGAATTGCAAAGTATGCGTCTTCTCGACCCCCATGCCTAGGTCCTAACCCCCCACCCCCGCCGTGTGTCCTTCTAGCATCTTCTCCACCTTAGCATGCTGGATGCCTCTGGCTTTGCTCCACTGCTCCTCTAGGCATAGCTCTCACTTCACACCCTACGGGGAGAGTTCTGTTTTTGCCCACATTGCAACTGCCAGAAGCGACAGAAGTGACATTTAGTGTATAATGAGTATTTCATTTCATCCCATCTCCCAAACAACCAGGAGGGCATTCCCTCTAATCCCCACACGACTCTAGGAAGAGAATGAGTTCAGCAAGTCATTTTTGAGAACGACATTTCTTGATTAGTTTGCTCTCTTGTGACACAGTAGTGGCTCTTATGTTAGTAATTGGGTTAGCCGTCAGCATTTCATCTATCAGCATTTAGGACTAATCACTATTTATAACCATCTCCCCATAATACAACAAGACCAAGATCAAATATACATACATATATATATATATATATATATATATATATATGCACCTATATATATATATATATGTGTGTGTGTATCAGCTTTTGTGAGATATAATTCATATACTGTACAATTTACCCATTTAAAGTATACAATTCTATGATTTTTATTGTATTGTTAAAGTTGTACAACCATCACCACAATGAATTTTAAAACATTGTCATCACCCCCCCAAGCAAATCCTTGACCCTTTAGTCGTCACCCCCCGAATTCCTCCTTCCCCCACAGACCTAGGTGACTATGAATCCACTTTATGTCTCTATGGATTCCTCTATTCTAGACATTTCAATGATTTCCTGTAAATGGACTTTAGAATGTAAGGTCTGTGCCGGCTTCTTTCACGTCGTATAGTGCACATTCATTCATGCTGTTGCCTGAATCCGTACTGCGTTCCTTCTCTTGGCCAAATCTTCCCTCCACCCTCATCATCCCCTGTCACTTCCTAAGTTGGATTTTCGTTCCAGACTCTGTGCATGTTTGTTTTAGTTGTTAAAAACCATCAATAGTTATTTATAGTGAGTTTAGCAGCAGCATCTTCTCCCCTTCCCTCCCCCCTCCCCTTCTTCTTCTTCTTCTTCCACTTCTCCCCCCACCTCATCTCTCATGGTGGGAACCAGACTCTTATCAGTATAAGATAATGATTGTCGAGCAGTTTGAATGTTATTGCCAGGCTCTGAGCTGAAGGAGCAAGGACTTATCAGTTGATTTTCTTAAACCCTCCTTCTTTAGATGCCACGATGGCTTTGCCTACAACAGTAATCAGTGGCTCCCAGCTGCCTCCATCACAGAGATTTTCCTGTCTTCCCAAAGAGAGAAGAGTTTGCCCATCATTGGAACCAGGTAGGTGTGCCGTTCTCCTACCTGGGATTGAGAAGGCGACAGCGCCTTCTCAATGGACCAATACGTGTGGAGACGCCCGCCATGCACTTTATGGGTATTCTTCACCCAGGGCTGGCTTCTCCGATATTATCGGAGTGTCTGCTGAGGCAGGGAGCGTTCCAGTACCTGGGACCCCTGCCCCAGCCCCAGCGCTGCACCCGTCCAACAGTGTACGCACAGGAATGATTGGCCTCCAAAGTGAGGCACGGAAGGGAACACAGCTACATCATGGAGTCGCGTTCTTTTGTTTCACAGCCAGGGACTCTGAGGCTTACACAGAGGCAGGGACTTCTCTGAGGCCACCGGGAGTATTGGCAGGACCAGGGTGAGGGTCAGACTCTATCAGTGGGTGGTTTGCCTGCCTCCCAATGCATAGGAAATTTGGAATGTTTTACAGAGGGTGAATCCTCCCCTTTAAAAACCTTTTCCTATTTTTACTCTGAAACAAGCCTGTTTCCTTAATGAAAACTCTGGGGCTATTTCATTGCCCCATTCCATTCTGGGCCATAAGCTACCATTTTATTTCTGCTCTGTAGTCTCTATGGTTCTTTCCGGTTCCGGTTCAGACTCCTCACCCCCACCCTTAAGCTGCACACTCGTGTGTCCAACTGTCTCTTTGACAGTTACACCGATGTCTCAAACTTAAAATGTCCAACATAAGATGGATTATCCTTTTCCCGGAAGTGGTTCGTCCCTGCACGGATCCTTTTCCATCTTATCAATGGCACTGCCGTCCCCCTGGCTGCTCAAGGGAGGAGCAACCCCATGCTTTTCTTTCTCTCATCTCCGATGTTGCATCCCCTGGTTGACCCTACAGGCACGCCTGAAATCCATTCCCAAAATGCCATCTCTGGAGCCACCTCTATCTAACTCTTCCTCAGTGGCTGGATCCACTACAATAACTCTTCACTGATCTTCCTGCTTCTAAGGGCTGTCCTCCAATGATCCATCCTTTCCCTACGCCAGATGGCTTGTTCAAAGTATAAACCAGAGGATGTCACTTTTTAGCACAAAACCCTTGAGAGTTCTGGTTGTCCCTAGAATGAAATCCAGGCTCCTCTTGACTTTGAGGCACTTCCCAGGCTTCTCCACTGTCTGCCATTGCTCAGGGGACTCTCCTTTCCTGTCCACCACTGTGCCCGCAGAGCTTGGCACATAGTAGGAGCTTGGTAACTGGTTCTGCCCCTGCCTCACTCAGCCTCTCTGCTGCTCTGTCTGACTACTTAGCTCCAGACCTTTTGCTGACCTTGAGATCTCCATGCTTTGAGCAAAGGCTGACAGCGGTGTGGTGATTTTTGTGACTAGTGCGCTCATTTGAAAATATCAGTTTAAGGAATGTGTGTTATGATCCCTTATGATGAAATATCGCTTGGTAGTTGGGAATGTGTTGAGAAGGATATTCTTCCCCGTCATCCCTTTTCTCATTGTCAGCTGGTAGCTAAGCTGCCTTCTGGGGTTGGAGGGCCATGTCTTGGTATTTTCTCCAGAGGTCAGGCTGAGGATCTTGAACGTGTCATCCTATAGATTATTTCCGGGTGAAAGAACCCTCTCTGAATGAAGACAGGTTTTCAGAGGCAGGAGCTGCTCACATTTCTGCCTTTGAGAAGAGCAAGCACTAAACCATAAAATGTTCCTGCCGAAAGAGACAGAAGGAAAAAGGCCTGTGAGAGCAGATTCCCTACACTCGTAAATACCAAGCAGTGTTTGTTCCTAGGTGACCGGAGAAAATGCATGGGGGACAGGAAGAGTTTTCTAGGAGCTTGCTGGGGGTGGGGAATGGGCTTGTACCACTTTCTCTTCCCCCTTAAGAGCAGGGCCCCCCTGCTGCAAGCTTTTGGGGCATTTTCCTTTAGCTCAGCCATCTGAACCACCCCCTGGCTTCTTGTCCACAGGGGTCTGGGTACCAAGACCGGCTGCATTCTGAGGTCAGTGTGAGGGCCATCCCAGGACAAAAAAGGAAGCATTGTTGAGGAGGCAGAAACTTTCCCTGTGATCCTCAGAAGGGCTCTTCTGAATGCTTCTTAGATGCTGGGGCTTCACCTGGGGGTCAGTGATGGAGCCCACATCACACAGTGCAGGACTGCAAGGCACAGGAAGAATGCACCGTGAGAGGAGGATTCGCATCACAGGCACAGACGACTGAAGGATGAACACTGAGGTCGGGAAAGGAGTCAGGGAGGGCGACCCTGAACAGGGCAGCCCAGAGGAGAGGTGGCCCAAATGAGGCTGGAGGCTTGGAACATCTTGGGGAGCTGTCGGCAGCTCTATCTGGCTGGAGCAGCGGCTCTGGAAGCAGAGTTTACCCAGAAGATCAGCACTGAGCAGATCAGAGTTGGGTTTGCATTGTAGACCCCTGCGGCTAGGATTGGAGAAGAAATGAGGGATCGCTGATAAGGATGTTGTCATTCTAGCCCAGCCAAGGCTGCTGTGGGGCCGGAGAGGCCTGGGTGGCAGAGAGAGACGGAGCACGCAGTGTCAGCAGGCTGCGGTGGTGGCCGCTGGTTATTGGGAGGGCTTGAGAATAGCATCATGCATAGGGGCGCTCCGGTAGACGGGGACCGGAAGGAGATGAGGTTCGATGAGCCGATTTGAGGGGAAGACACTGAGTTCAATTTGGTACAGATTGAGTTCGAGGTGTCTGCAGGTCATCTGAGGAGCTCCAGTTTGGAGTTCCATTGTCCCCTCAGACATAGGTTCAGACCTGGGGAACCGCAGCGGCAGAGCAGTGGCTGAGATTGCCCGGGGACAAGACAGGTAAATGGACACTGAGCCTGAGGAGTCAACAGTATTCGCATTTAAACTTTCTCACCTCCAGTGTCCTGACAGTGAGAGAGGCAGCTGAATCCCTTGTAACCAGGTGAGGACCGGTTTCGCTGTCAGGGTCAGCCCCGGACCTGTACGAAAACCTTGCTGTGACGCATCAGGCGTCTGTCAGCTGGCTCCAGTTTCTTGGCTGAGGGAAGGACGTTCGAATTCAGTGTGTTTAGTGTCAAAGTGGGTGTTCGGGAGGTGAATAAACATCTGACCGAGGAGATCATGGGGGCTACATCTTGGCCAGTGGGACCCAGGTCGTTTGAAACAAAGACTCTGCTCCCTATGACACATAAGCGAGTTCTTTCTTTCTCAAGGTCACCACTGTCCTTGTTCTGTCTGGAGTGGAGAGAAGGCAAGTTGTTAAACACTCAGAAGGAGGCATTGATGAGCTATTGATATCTGAAACCCAAGAAGCCAGCAGCATGTCAACAATCAATAGCTTTTCTCACCAGTTTAAGTGTCCCCGTCAGTTCTGCCTCAGACGCTTTCACTCAGTAATGACAGCTGTACCTACACACAGGGCTGTGCACCGGGCACTGAAAAGAAACGCACTGAAAAGAAATGCGTTTAAAGAATGTTGCTATTTGCTTTTGAGTGGAGCGTTTCATTTTCTTTTCGGTCATTGCAGGCAGATAATTATTGAGTTCAGGGCTAGAAGAGGTAGCCTTGTTGATTGCAAGGGGAGCGTGGTCAGAGGAAGGTCTCAGCTTTGTGACAATGGCTCCTGGAGGCTGAAAGGGTACAGGAAGTCCCCAAAGGCAGTGGCCCAGGAGGAAGGCAAGGTATTGGGGACACTGAGCGCTAAAGCTGCCTGGGCAAGGATGGGCAGTAGTCCAACACTTATTCTAAGGGGCGTTCATCTGCTAAGAGGATTGTATTCTATTTCAACTCAAACTGGTTTAAGTAAAGGAAAGTCATGTTATTGGTTCATGAGAAGCCCAGGGGTCAGCCAGCATCTGTCATGATCAGATGCCGGTGCTTGGATGTACCTGGATATGTCTCTCTCCATCCCTTTCCTCTTTCCTTTGCATGCTTCATTGTTGGACAGGTTTTTCTCCCACCGTGGCCACCAGCAGTGGTGGCTTCTTTCATCCAGCTTAGCAATATCAGTTGAAAGAAAGCTCTGCATAAAGTCCCAGAACTGAATCTCATTTGTGTCGGCAGGACCACTTGTCTACCTGTGGGTGAGTCACCGTAGCTACAGGCATGGATGCTTCCAGCGTGGGTCAGGTGTCTACTTGTTGAGATGGGAAGAGATGAAGTCAGCTGCATCCAAACGATATGCAGTGGGAATTGGAATGGGGGTGTGTGTTTCTCCAAGGAATACCAGGTTTCTGGATGAGTCGAATCGGTAAAAGCAAAACAATGGGAATCTTGCATTGTGATGGGGAAGGGCTTGGCAGCGGGCTGACAGCTGCTTTATAATTCTGGGTGATCTTTCTGTTCCCAGTGGGGCCCCAGTGTCATGAGAAGAGCCTGTTGGGGCCAGTGGGGCCTCTAAAGCCCAACTGTGTTACTGGGGTTCAGTTAGGACACTGGTTTTAGGGGTCTGGGACAGCAAAGAGGATGCCTGAACATTTCCAGTAGGTGGGAGGAGGCCAAGGCCCGAGCCTAGACTTGGGAGGATTTTAGACGTTACGCCGCAGTCTTGGAGGCTGGCGGACATGTGTCAGGGCCGGTGTGGCCGCCCAGCACGTGGAGTCCGGGCAACTCAACCCCACTTCAACCAGAGCCACACCTTGTATCTCTATTCTGCATAGTCCACGTGCTCTCCTCCTAGCTTTAGTGTGTGTTACATACCTATTAATTTTTTTGCCTACAGTGTATGTCAAACTCTTACAATTTTGGTACATTTTTAATAGTAAAAAAGTAATTGCAAGTAATTTTTATGGACTTAAATTTAATTTTGGATCCCAGCAAAAGCCAAAGCTAAGCGCTCTCAAAGCAAGTGTGGCTTCTCACCCCCCCACCTCCTACCATGGCCCTTGGTGTCACCAGCCCCATGGCCACCAGGTTAGAAGCTTGGGCGTTATTGATCATTGACCCTTCCCATCCTTCCCCTCCTTGCCTGGCCTGTCACTGAGGCGAGTTGCATCTCCTGACACGGTCCTCCCCTGTCAGTCCCTCTCCTCCATCTTTTCAGTTACTTCTGCATGGTAGCCTGGTGGTGGTGGCGCGGGGGGGGGGGGGGAGTGAACTGTGGGAGGTGGGTAAGGCATCACCCTCCCCATTTACAGATGAAGAAACTGGGGCTCAGAGGGGTTCACTAACCCTCTGCTTTTGAAGGTGCCTTTGAATTTTGAGGATTGGTGGTCATCTGGGCTTCCCCCAGTCTCTGGGGTCCAACAAGGCCAGTTCCCAGGGCTGAGGGGTTGCAGAATGCCCCAAAGGTCAGCTGCTTAGAAGCAGAGCTTGTGTGCAGAATTTAATGAGCAAATTCTCCAGAGCCAGCTGGAGACAGAACCTTTCAGGAGATTTGGAAGGTTCGTGAAGGCAGGTTTTATTTCTCCGGGCAGCTCTAGGTGTGTTTTCACCCAGTGGGCCCCAGAGGGGAGACTAGAGCAAACATTTTTTTTTTGGTCCTGATTGCTTGTGAAATTGAGAATATTTTTAGCAGGTTTGAAAGCTTTGGAGACAAATCCTATTACTCAGTGCCCTGCTCAGAGCAGCCACTCAATAAACCTTTGTTGAAGGTTGCTGAATGTTACTTATTGGCACAAATGCTCCTTCGGTGAATGTGCACATTAGGGGATTTGATGAAGATATCAGCCAGCCTGACCGTAAAAAGGAATCTTTATGATGCCATAAAAAGGAACATGGACAATAGCTAGAATGTCATCCGTGAGCGTAATAAATATTCCCTTAAGTTCCTTGGCCCATCAAGAAACCACATCACATGCACTTTCAAAACCAGTGGTCTGTTTCAACTTTATGTAAAATGCCAGCTTTTTATGGGAACCGATTGGGTTTGCAATTAACCGAAGGGCGCCATAGCCACGTGCACCTTGATTGATTTGTGAGGCACAGAGTGTGCGTTAGAGAGTTAGGAAAGGTAGCGCGAGTGACAGGGTTTTAAGCACTGCCAAACGCAGTCACTTTGGCTTCAGAGCACTATTTACTTTATGGATTTTAAGAAAGGGAACACATCTCCGATGGTGTGGTTGCTTTATTCAGTCAGTCGGCCAGCGTTTGCTGAGAGCCCGCTGTGTGCCAGATATGGCGCTAGGGACACAGAGTTGAGAAGCCAGAGTTCCTACCCCCAGGAGCTCACAGCCTAGGTAGACGCAGGCAATGACGAGAAAGCATCAGCAGGCCTCTGAGAGAGGCATGCTCAGGTCACCAGGAGAGGACAGGGCGGGGAGAGAAAAATGTGAGTTGGGTCAGGAAAATTGAGGGGTTCTTGATGCAGAGAGCAGGATGAGGGGCCTCTGGGCCCAAGCCAACGCATGGACTTGTTGGAGGACTGGGAATGTGGGGGCCGGAGGAATGGTGAGGGGAGCTGAGGCTGGGCGGGTCCCAGGGGCTAGAGCATTGTTTCCGCTTGGTACCCAAACTACTGCTTCACAGGGACATCTAGTTGTAACTATAATTCAGAGACTCTGGTGGTTTTGGTGGTTCGATTCTTTGTAACGCTGTGCAAGATACTTTTATTGCTTAAGGGTAGACTGTGCTTCAGAAAACATAGAGAATCAATGTTAGCCAGTATGTTAAAATGTTGCAGCAAAGTCAGGCTCTGTTGCTAATCAAACCCTGCTTGGAGGTGAGATGTTCTTCACGTACTTGAGCTTGCACAAGTACACAATATTATTTATGGATGAGACTGGCTCTGGGCTAGTCCCAACCAGCTGCATTTGGCATTAAGCAGCCAGCTGTAGGTCAGCCCTGCAGCTGGACGGGCTACGGAAGCCACTCTTTAGAAGGTGGTAATGCAGCTTCGGGTAGAGGGCAGACCACTGATCCATGCTGGGCTGCACCAGTGCCGAGACAGGTTGTCCTTACATGGAAATCTGTCTTTCTGAAGGCTGGAAATCAGTGACCCTTGTTCTGCCACCTGCAAGATCACAGAGTAAGCCTATCTTTCGTTATGTATTGTCATTATTTATAGCTTATGTTTTTATGGAGTTGATGGTGATAAAGGACGACACCTTTTTAGATATGTGATGGTAAATGCCCTCTAAAAATCCTCTCGTCAGGAAATGGCACAGCCTCCTTCAAAGACTCCTTCGATAGCAAGCTTTTCCTTTCCGTAAAATCCACAGTGTCAACATGCAGGTTTTTTGGTTTATAAAAGTAATATCTTCTTGCTGTAGAAAATTAGGAAAATGCAGACAATTAAGAGAAGAAACAGATAACCAGTTTGCTGGGCACTTTTTCCAGCCACACTCCCTCTGGACTGCCTCCACTGCTGGACCTATGATGGCATGCACTCGGCCCACTTGAATGCTTCAATCTCAAATTCTATTTAAATCCTGCCTTATTGCCTTCCTTCACTCAGCCCCAAACCAGGACTGCTGGCTCTTATTCCTGTTTGCTGTCCTGTCATTTCAAGTGCATTGGGACAGGGAACAGGGAAGGAAAGTGACCTTCTTTTACTCACCAGGCTGCGTGCCTCCTTTTCTGACTGGCTGTCCGTGGGGCACACAGAGGAATTATTTGGGGGAAAGCTGTAGCATTCCCTGTGGCACTGTTCCCAGATGTAGGAGACAGGTTCTTTTTACTCGCTCGGTCAACTTTCCTACAAACTTAGGTCTGTCCTGTTGCTGGGAAGGTAAGATGGGGTCACCCAGTTCCTTGCTCAGTGGGCTGCCCTCTTGGGTGGGGCCTCAGTCTCCTTCACAGATGTCATTCAACCCACAGGAAATGGCATGCATCTTTGCTGTGGCACATGGCAGGAGTGTGTGCAATCTTCTGTGCCTGTCATTGTCTTTTGTTGTACTGTTCAATTCAGTGTGCTCGTATTTAATTAGGATTTAATTAGCATCTTTGTATTTTTCTTTATTATTAAAATCATCCATTTTCCTGCCTGTGTCCTTTTTTCAGTTTTGGTCCTAAGGCGCTGCTAGATTTATAAAATAAATTGGATTGTAGTTCATCTTTTTTGTACTTTGGAAGAGTTTACATAAAGGGAAAAGTATTTGTTCCATGAACAATTTAAATAAATGCTCTGACAACAGCCTGACCCCAAAGCCTCTGTGGGAGAGGCAGTTCTTTGAAACTGGTTTGCTTTCCTCCATGCTTGTTGGTCATTGCAATTTTTTTGTTTACTTCTCTTGGGGACAAATTTACTAATGTGTGTTTTCCTAGAAAAGGACCCATTTCATTGAGACTTTCCAATAATACTAACCTAAAGTTGTACCACCATAATCTTTTACAGTTAAAAGAATGTATAAAAATAAAAACCCTTCCATATCTGTTGTTATGTGTCACCCTGGCTAGGCTACAGTCCCCAGTAATTCAAACACCAAGCTAGGAGTTGCTGGGAAGGTCTTCTGGAGAAGTGAGTGAAGTCTGTAATCAGGTCACTTTACACGAGGCAGGTGGTCCTAGATCACATGGCTGGGCCTGGTTCCACCAGTCGAAAGGCTTGAAGACCAGAGCTGAGGCTTCTCTGAAGTCGAAGAAATCCCATGTGTGGACGGCAGCTTCAGCCTGAGAGGTCCACCCTGACCTTCCTGCTGGCCTGGCCTGTGGATTTCAGACTTACCTACTGTGTTTCCCCGAAAATAAGACCTAACTGGAAATAAGCCCTAGCATGATTTTTTAGGATGACATCCCCTGAACATAAGCCCTAATGCATCTTTTGGAGCAAAAATTAATATAAGACTTGGTATTATATTATATTATATTATATTATATTATATTATACCTGGTCTTATATTAATTTTTGCTCCAAAATACACATTAGAGCTGATTGTCCAGATAGGTCTTATTTTTGGGGAAACACGGTAGTGAAACTCCCCCCCCACGTCCTCCCTGGGAGGTGTGAGTATTGGAAAAGACACCTTTCTGAAAGGAATTCTGGAGGGAAGGTGCACCCAGACTGTACTGTAGCAGGAGCACGGCACTGCAGCACAGCTGCTGGCCACATGTGGATGCCACCCCCAGGGGAGGGGACAGGAGGCATCACCTGCGACAGAGAGAAAGGCAGCTGTACTGATGGGCTCCCCTGGAGAGCACAGCACACAGGGACCAGGCTGTGCCTTTCTTGGAGCAGAGAACAAGCCAAACACCCTTGGCAGGAACCCAGGTGGAGACAGCCTCACAGAGCCATGGGACAAGGCTTTGGCAGTGGGAACAGTGTGGCTTTTGGTGGCAGGCTTCCTATAGAGATAGTGACTCAGAAGGATGTCACCTGCTGGGTTGATGGGCCCAGTGCAGGGAGGTTAAATGCACTGTACATCAGTCAGAGGATGACTGTCCTAAGGAAGTAAATGGGAAAAGAAATCTGAAGCTTTTAGCTTATCATGGGCTCAATCTGAACCAGTTGTGTGAAAAAACCAAAAACAAAACCAAAAAACTTGTAGGAAACGAAGAGTATTATTTCCCCTTCTGCAGTGTCTAATTTCTCCAAGTCAAATTGCCTGAGTTGTTTTATAAAGGAACAGTTGACTCAGATGTCCCAAGCTGAAGATTCTTGTAAGGAGGGAATAGATGACATCATGAATCAACCCAGAAATCTGAAATTGTTCATGGATATGATAGGGGTGTGTTGGGGGTCGGAACTTCTTTAAATCGTGTGTGTCTTCCTTAGGGAGCCTTTCCTTCATTCTACAAGCGTTGACAATCCGGGCAGCGTGTGAGGCACTGGGGCTGTGACGCTGACGAAGAGGAGCCTGACAGCTAACTGCCCGCGCAGAGACCGACGGGGCCACGGAATCACAGCCCAGTGAGGTGAGAGGTCTGAGGGCTGAAGCACATGATCTGGGGCAGAGGCTGGCCAGGCTGGGCTGAGAAGGTAGGAAATGGTGGGCACGTGTCACACACTAGAAGCTGTAGGAGGTGCTCGGAATTCAATAGCATGCAGGACAGAGATGGAGCTTAGGACCCAGGTGGGGAGATGGATGCTAATCAGTCACCCCGACAAATAGAAACTGCGCCTCCGGCCATGAGGTCATGCTTCCTGTTTAGCATGTGCCACTGAGCCAAGGTCCCGGTGTCCTGTGCAATTTCCATTCTGGGGGGGCTTACAGGTGCCCCCGGCTACTCCCCTGGATCGGACATTATCTGAGGAAGTGACATTCCCCAAGTAATGTCACTGGGTTAGAGTAAGCCCACAGGTTCTCTTTGACAGTCAGTTCCCTGTGACTAACAGGTTTAGCTGGTGAAGGTGGCGTGAGCCCTTCTGTTTGGCGGTAGAAGTACACCTCCCATAGTTCCCTTCTTTGGCCCTCCAAAGAGCTTTCTCGGCCCATTGTTTCTAAATCCTTATTAGCATTTGCTTCTTGATCCCCCACTGTCCCCAACTGTCCTATTTGTAACGTTCAACAACTGGTAGATGTGTAGTGCTGGTCTTTGGGGAGACGTCCACAGACCGACACCTGTGAGTTGTCTGGGGACACGGCTGGGTTGACGCAGGCACTCAGGCCAGTCTTTTCTCTCAGAATGGACAGTGAATACTTGGCCGGGCTCTGTGATGGACAATAGTCCTGTGTTTGTAACGCAGGGAGGAGGTGAAGGCACATTCTACTGAGGCTGGAACTGGCTAAAGCCAGCTTGTTGACTTATACAAATCAGTCAATAACTTTCGAGCAAAATTGAGAAATCATGGTCCAGTTATAAGTTGCCTTAGCTAAAGTAGCTTTAAACACACACACACACACGCACGCACGCACGCACGCACGCACGCACACACACACACACAGACTCACACAGTGAGAGAGACAGAGAGAGATTGATTGATTTGGGACAAAATTTAAATAAGCGTTTTGTGGAGAAATTGTTTTGGGGGTAGAAGAGGCAACTGAGTTGGGCCATTCAATGGGTTTGGTGAGAAATGTGCCTGAGGCTGTTAGTGAAGGTGGAGACTGATTGGTGGGTGCACTGGGCTGGCTTCAGGTTTCAATCATCCATGCTCGGCCCACCCTGATAAGTGTGAATAATTCCAACTTGACCTCCAATTTGTTCCCAGTCCTTCAAAAATCTGCGCTTCCCAGAGGCTTTACCCAATCAGTGTCTAGGCCTGAGATCCACCCCATTTGAGACATTGCCTCTAAAAACCCGATTTTCCTCATTGGAAAAGCTGCAGGTGAAGAAGTCCTCCCTTTTAATGAGTTCATTCACTGTTCTATCAGTTCAGCTAGGACCGCGATTCTCTTTGGGCCCTGAAGGAACAGATCCTGCTGTAGCATCACCTCCTAACTTTTCCTGGCCTTTTTTTCTCTTCCTGGGACTTCGGCCCATTCTATTTTTTCACTTCCTGGAGGCTCAGATTGAAAAATGTGTTTCTGATACTTAGTATCTTGGCCTGTGATGAGTATGTAGGGAGGCCCTTCTCCTCTAAATTTGTCTCAGGCTTTAGCATGTCAAAGCAAGTTGTAGTCAAGGTCAGCACAGCCCCAAACCTCCAGTCTGGGGGAGTGGGGCGGAGAGTGTTGACTCATTTGCACGATGAGCTCATGTACTACAGAGCAGCCCGCTCCATGGCTGGGCCTCCGCAAAGTGCCTGGAGGTCAAAACGTTGTATCCAAAAGCCATGTCTAAACATATCTATGGTAACTGGAAGGGGAGAAGTGGTACATTTTCCTTAACAATCTTGTAGAGTCCAAGACAAGCGTTTATTACTCTTCTTAGTGCTGGTTTTTCCTAGACTGGTGAAGCCCTCAACCTGCAGAGAGTCACAATTAGTTGTGCACCCATTTCTCTCTTCTGCAGGCTCATTTTGGCCCCAGAGGGCAGGGTCTGTGCTTTAGGTCAGTTCTCAGTCTCCAGGCTGGTGAGTGAGGCATAGTCGGCATTGATATGTGGTTGTTGAATGACTGAGTGAGTGTATAATGGTTAATTTTATTAACTCAACTAGGCTGAGCGATGCCCAGATAGCTGGGAAATCATTCGTTCTGGGTGTGTCTGTGTGGGTGTTTCCAGAAGAAACTAGCATTAGAATTGGCAGACTGAGTAAAGAAAATCACCCTCACCAGTACAGGTAGGTGTCGTCCAATTGTGGAGGGTCTGAGTAGAACAAAAAGGTGGAGAAAGGGGGAATTTGCTCTTTCTTTTTGGACTGGGCCATCTATCTTCTCTTGCCTGTAGACACTGGCACTCCTGGTTCTCCATCCTTCAAACTTGGACCGGGCGTTATGCCATCGGTTTCCAGAGTCTTGGGCCTTTGAACTGGACGGAATGACACCATGGACGTTCCTGGTTCTCCAGCTTTCAGGCAGCAGATTATGGGACTTCTCAGCCTCTGTAAAGGTGTGAGCCAAGTCCTATAATATCCATCTATGTATCTATGCATCCACCTATGTATCTATGTATCCATCCATCCATCCATCCATCCATCCATCCATCCTTCTCTTTTTTAAAAATAGCTGCTTTATTGAGATATAATTCACATAAACTTACTGTAAAATGATCTTTTTATACCATAACATTTTCCCTTTTAAAGTGTGCAATCCAGTGATTTTTAGTATATTTACAGTCTTACTTGATTTTTTTTTTTTTAAAGGAACAGTTAGGTTCCATTTAATTCTGGGAACAGATGGACTCAGTTTAAGGAAGAGTTTTTCTTTTTTATTGTGGTAAAATATACATACCACTTACCATTTTGAATTGTACCTAAGGAAGATTTTAAAAGTTTTGTTACATATCGTATCCCAAAGTGTGCAGGCAGGGTGGGGAAACACATGAGGTGAGAAAGACAGCACGAAAGCACTGGTTCCCAAAACGTCCGAGCTGAAGACCGGGTTTCACAATTCCAGTCCTTGGCAGACAGGTAGGTGGTCCAAGTGTACGTGATTTGTCAGGCATAGCCCTGGCTGCCTGCGTCTACACGAGTTTGACGGTGCCCAAAGTGACCTATAATCTGGTCAACCAGCCATGTCCATGGATCTCACGCTTGGATATCATGGCAATTCCAGTTGCTACACAAGTCGCTAAATGCTGGTTCTCAATTTGTGGACCAGTAAGAACAGGTCTCAGACCGGCCCTGGTCCATGAATCACACTTGAAGCAATACTGCACTAGAGGAAACTTCTAGAGAGTCAGTACCCTTCGTGTTCCCTTCCCAGTTCTCTTTGTTACACACAGATTCTTTTCTCCTAGAGGAGTCCCAAGTGTCTGAGTCACCTCCTGGGCTCAGCTGTGGCCTCTGAGTTTCCCAGCAAAGCCACTCTGCCATCTAATCCTGCTGACAGGCAGTTTAGAGCTAGAGCTGGCATGCAGCCACGAGCCTGTTGCTTGTCTGCAGGGCCAAGCCCTCCTGCACAGCCACACGTGGTCTCAGCTCCAGTTTCCTGGTCTCAGTGGAGATTCATGGATTCTCAGACACTCAGCAATCTGGGGACCAGGGGAAGAAGCAGAGTTAGGAGCTTCTGGGCTCTCAAGCAACAGTAAAGGCGAGGGCCGTGGCTCAATGAGGACAGTTACTGAATACAAAACCGTAATAATAGCCGAGTACTGGAAAACCTTTATTGAGATGTAGCAGTCAAACCACATGGTTGTTAAACAACCATAACTATGTCTTAAATGATCAGTTCAGCTGGTCTCTATTTAACATAATAGCTGCCTATTAAACCTAAATTAAGTACAGAGTTAAATGTCTCTAGGACACAAAAACCCCAAAATGACTGCCAAACCCAGAATGAAATCTCTAGCTGGAATGATCTAGCCGTGTGTCCGCTTGGTCTGGATATGCTCTGGTCTGGATAAAGCGGGGGTTCCATCTCACTGCCCAGCTGTCTGTGTTTGAAGAAGAATATTTCCCAGGGACGAGGTGGGGTGGAGGACCTGTATAGCAATATAGTTTGGTCCTGATTATGTCTCACACAGTTTTTAGTTTCATAGACATTCTCGAGTATGTCAGCAATACAGAAATGCCTCCAGGAAGAGCTGGGAGGTCTCTATGGCCTCAAATAGGCCAGAATGATAGTTAGTTCTTCACCTCTTCACTCCCACTCACCTGCCATACACAGGCCCTTATCCCATGGTCGGACCACAGTAAGAACCTTCCAGGCCCCCAACTTCCTTCCAAGCCATCCACTACCCTGCCACTATTCATGTATTCATTCATTCATTCATTCATTCATTCATTCTAGAAATACTGTGCATCTACTATGCTAAACATTCAGGTAACCATACAGTAGCAACAAACACAGATCCCTGGGGCTGATGTTTTGGTGAGAGAAGCAGCCATTGATCGGAGTGCTCTTTCTAAGAAGCAATTAGATCCTTGACTCTTTGGATCCTCTCTCCCCTGATTGCTCAGCTTCCAGGAATAAAAGACCATCTTTCTCTATCTTCTCATTTCCTGCATCTGCCTCCTTCCTCCCTGGAGGCCAGCCAGGTATGCCCCCTTAGATGAGTTTCTCAGGGCTCCTTTTGGACCACCTGCTTAGAAATTACCTGGGATGACAGCTAAAAATGCACATTCCTGGGCCCTTCCCACATCTACTGGAAGAGACTGGCAAAGTTAAGTATCCGTCAAGTTCAGGACAAGCAATGGATTTGATCTCTTTCTATATATAAGGATAGTTTCATTAGGATGGCAGGAAACTATTCTTGGGGGATGGCTTGGTTGTCTTCTGTGGGGTGGGGTTGGAGCTCTTCTCTTCCTCCCTCCCAGAAAACGTCCTACGTGTGTAGGCATTGTTGTTTCATGTAGACGACCAGATTGCAAAGGATAGGAACAAGAAATTACCAGTGTCAGCGATATAATCAGCTTTGCTTCCCACATTTTAATAGTGACTTTATTGACTCTAAATAATAGACTGGACACGTTTTCTCTGTTCATCCATTTACTCATTTGTCTGGGAAGATCTATGTTGGGGAGTAAGTTTTGCTTTATTGAGAAGACAGTGTGATCCATAATGAGAAATTTTCCGTCTTCACGCTTGTGCTGAGGACTGCAAGAGGGTAAGACTCCCGCTGATGGGGAATGGCCCTTGTCCCCTGTACTTCCTCAAGTCTGAATTACTCACTGGGAGTGGGGGCACGGCCCCCAACTCAATTGTGTGAGAAGAAGAAATATAGAATGGTGGATCATGTCAGCATATCTCATAGCTTGATGTTTACACAGGCAGAGGGGGAATCACACAATTTCAGCTAATTGTCCTAATCCCTGACCTGAGAGTTAGAAGAGTCTGAATTGCATCTTGGCTTTTCCTTGTACAGATCACCTTTACTCTCTGAGCCTCAGTTTCCCCACCTTTATAATGATGGGGATGGGGCTTAGGTCACAGGTGCTTCTAGGGAACATTTTGAAACTGTGTAGGGACATTTTGACAGTCACTGCAGTAGGGCAAGGTTATCCTGGCATTTTATTGGTACAGACGAGGGGGTGACAGCATCCAAGAGCACAAGGGTCTGGACTCCTGTCCCTCCAACGTTCTCTTCAAGAACACTTGTTTGTAATCACTTGGGCTTCGAATCCAATGCTGTTTTCCATACAAAAATCAAACCATTGTTTTATGGTTTTAATACTCACTGAACTTTCTAGAAAGGCAAGTACCATGTAAATGGAAGAAAGCATGTACTTTGTTTTGTTGGGAGCTTTACCGAGAAAAACTTAGCACTCTGAAGAATTGCGTCCCTGATGACAATTCATTCTTAGTGTTTGAGTGCCAGTGCAGCACTCTAATTCTGCGCTTAAGGCATTCAGTTTTGGTTGGTGATTCTATGTCTCTTGTTCATGTACTTATTTAGCCCTCACTTAAAAATATCATTGAGGAAGAATAAACTTGGATAATATGTCAAAACTAGATATAAGCAGACCGGCCCGGTGACTCAGGCAGTTAGAGCTCCATGCTCCTAACTCCAAAGGCTGTTGGTTTGATTCCCACATGGGCCAGTGGGCTCTCAACCACAAGGTTGCCAGTTCAATTCCTTGAGTCCCGCAAGGGATGGTGGGCTGTGCCCCCTGCAACTAAGATTGAACACGGCACCTTGAGCTGAGCTGCCTCCCAGATGGCTCAGTTGGTTGGAGCGCATCCTCTCAACCACAAGGTTGCCGGTTCGACTCCCGCAAGGGATGGTGGGCTGTGCCCCCTGCAACTAGCAATGGCAACTGGACCTGGAGCTGAGCTGCGCCCTCCACAACTAAGACTGAAAGGACAACAACTTGAAGCTGAACGGCACCCTCCACAACTAATATTGAAAGGACGACAACTTGACTTGGAAAAAAGGCCTGGAAGTACACACTGTTCCCCAATAAAGTCCCTTCCCCAATAAAATCTTAACAAACAAACAAACAAACAAAAAAACTAGATATAAGCATCTCATTTGTTCATTAGGTCTTTTAAGTATATTTGTGCCCGAGTATTTGCATATTGCAATTTATCTTATTATAAATTACTTAGCTTCTCATTTATAATATAGGACATTATGCTTATCTTTAAAAAATGATGTCTTTTGGTAGGTTATACATCTATAATTTCATTTAAGAATAGCAAAGGGGATCTTGCAAAATATTTGCTGTAAAAGTGGGATGTTGGGTCTAATAGGATCAGGCACCTTTGGACTGGATACTTTTCCGTTCTGATATTTGAGGAAAATGAAGGGACATCAAAGAACACAGAAAGGCCAGCCAGAACTCCTCACAAAGGGAGCGAGCAGCACACTAACGGAAGAGATTGCGTATGCCCTTCAGTAATGGCAAACCCCCTCCCACCCGCCCCATTCAAACTAATGCCAATTATACAGCTCTCCGTATCTTCATCTCCGCTGGGAGCTGAGTCCACCCTCATAATCTTCCCTGGCAACTGTTGCTAGGAAGATGCTGCTGCTCGAGCTGACCTTCCAAAGACTTGAGATCACGGCTGGTTGTTTCCCAGCTGGTGAGGATATCAAATTTGCCCAGCCAGAGTGACAGAAAAACATGCAAACAGAGCACAGCTAGCAACAACACACATAGGACAGTGATCTATTTGATTATTGGCTTCCATTCCTGGAGGCTAGAGAGGCAAAAAGGATCATTACAAATCTGTCCATTGCACTTTCTTGTTGTAACGGTGATGGAGGCACCACGAGAGAACCTGCAAATTTGACCCCTTTCGTTAAGTCTGTCGGCAGAGTCCATGGCTTACAGGCAGGTGGTACCCACATTTCACTGCTTCAACGTTGGCTGCTCCATTCTTGTGATGCAGCTTGAATAGTGATAATGATAGTTAGCATTCGTTGATTCTTGCTTTGTTCCTGGCTTTGTCCTAAGTGCTTTGGTGAATTACTTCGTTTAATCCCCACAGCAACCGTGTGATGGAGGTATCACAAGGTCCCCTATTGTACTAATGAAGACACTGAGCAATGAGAGATTAAATCGCTCATCTAGTCCCACTTAGCCAGTGGGCAGCAGCCCTGTACTTGTACCTGCGTCGTGCTCTATGCTTTATTCACTGATTTTGGTCTGACATATACAGATGACAGTGCATGCAGTGAGATTCATTCATTCCTCCCACATGTGACCCAAGCCTGTGTTTGCTGCCATGCTCACTGGGAACTTGGATGATGATGTCTACACCTTTCCCCAGGGATCTGAGAGTCCCATTCTGTACAGAATTGGCTTTCACTTCAGACTCTTCTCTTCAGTGCTTCTGGCTTCCCCAGAATCTTTTTGAACTTGTTGGGTCTCTGAGGAGTGGGGCTGGGGCGAGTACCTGGTGCCCTCCACACTGTGGCAGGATGTTCGGCCACACAGATGCTCATGAAACACTGGTCGATTGCTTTACCTTCCACGTTCAACCAGGGCTCCCATCCCAGGATGCAGACCTGGGATCAGGGGGGAACAAAAGCCACGCCGATGAAAGTTGGAAGCGAGTATTTGCCTGGTGCTAGGTAGGGTCAGACATTGCATCTAATTTAATCTGCAGGACGATGTAGGGTAGGCTGTGCGGGCTTGCAGTGTGCGACTGAGGAAGAAGGTCACTGTTCGAAAGGGAAGGCGTGGCAGACACACCTTTGTGGTACCTGCTTGGTACCTCTGCTTGGGCTCAGCTGGGCATTCACCCCAGGCTGCTAAATCTGCCATGAATTTCCACTTCTCTTCCTGACTTCCATTTGCTTCTGTTCAAGAGGATTTCGGTCTCAAAGACAGATGACTCCATTCCCTGTTTTCTTGGAAAGCTCCCCAGGAATAGACTGCCAAGCCCAGGGAGATACACATACATGCGAGTTACCTGGAGAAGTGTTAGCTGCCCCCCTAACCTCAATGCACAGAGGTTTCAGTTAATAACACTCATTGCAGACCACAATCCAATGCGATGTGCCAGTCTGCTACAGCCTCCTTTCAAGGGCGTTGCTCACTGACTCATTACATCTTAGGTCTGCAGGAAGGGGCTTGAAAACAGAATGAGATAGGCTCAGGGATATCATATTGGATCAGGGGAGAGCCACAGCCCTGCCCTGAAGGGTGAAAGTTGGATTGTTCTGCAATGATGTTCACATGATTCAGAAGATTTATAATAAAGGCTTATCTTTGTAGACCTCTTCACTGTTTCAAAACCAATGTCTTCCCCTAGGGAAGGCCAGTTTCATACTTATCCCCAGTTTGCAGATGTAGAAACTGAGGCTTGGAAAGACTGAACTATTCAAGGACCACGGTCTGAACCCAGGCCTCTGGTTCTGGATCTGATGTTTCTTCCCCTTAGATCACACTTTTTGACATCTCCACAGACAACGTGTTGTCTGTAAAACTTGATGAGACAGCATCCCTCTGTCTCTGAAGGACCTTCAGCTCATTTAAGGGCAAAAGGAGCTCTGGGTCAGTATTGTCTTTTAAAATTTGCCCCTCAATTCCAGGTGCTTTTTTTCTAAATCGAATTTGGTTTGGCAGTGATTAGGCTCACCTTGGTTTTTAGAACTTGTTCTCTGAATGTTGAGGAATTTCCTGATGGTAACATTGGGGCAAGGCAGGAGGAAGTTCTTGGTTTGTATCGAGGAGAAAAATCTGTATTTTTGTTGCTCACTTTGGATTTCTCTAGAGCGAGACCTCAAGTACAACAGGCACCGAGAAATCAGGTCTTCAGAGCAGAAAGGGAGATGGAGAGAAAAGTGGAGGGAGCTGGTAAGG
This sequence comes from Rhinolophus sinicus, assembly GCF_057876585.1. Lineage (NCBI taxonomy): Eukaryota > Metazoa > Chordata > Mammalia > Chiroptera > Rhinolophidae > Rhinolophus > Rhinolophus sinicus. The sequence continues at coordinate 55,242,434 of NC_142513.1, read as the reverse complement.
AAGCCACCCTCTGCTTGGAAAGCTAAGCACTGAGGGGGCAGGAAACAGAAAGGACAGGAATGAGAGAAAGGCGAGAGAATGCACGTGTCAATTCACGGGGGCCCTACCAGGCCCTAGCCCAGAGGCTGGCTGAATATTTACCAAGATGAGGCAACTCGTTCTCAGTTACTGTGGGAATTAGGCTGAAAGGAGTGGAATGCTGAGTGGTGATCCTAGAAGTCCCTTAGGGAGAAGTGTGTCTGAAAGGCAGGGACCCTTTGTCACTCACACGCCTGGTTTTCCTAACGTGCATGTAGCTTGTAGAAAATAAAGGAACGAATTGGCAGATTCCACTACCCGCCACCGCCACCGCCACCATCTGAACCACCTCTTCTGCTTTCTCCTTCACCACCAGCACCATGGTTGCTACTGTCACCAGCATCTCCACCACCACTGCCGTCACCACCTCTCTCACCTCCACTACCATCCCCATCAGTGCCTCCTCGGCATGTGCCAGACACCACAGCGAAGGTTTCACTTGGGTTTCATCCTTCCAGCACTCTTTCTCAGTAGGAGTGCTTAGGCCTCTGTTCCAGTGGAGGGAACTGAGGCTCGGAGAAATGAAGTACTTCGCTCAAAATCACACAGTGGAAGTCTGTAGAGGCAGGATTTGAACTCTGGCCTGCATGTTCTCCTGGTAGACCAGGCACGGGTGTTTGGAAAGCTACACCTTGGGCACGAGGCACACGCTGGGGCTGGTTTTATTACAAGTGGGTCTGAGAATTTCCTTGTGGCTGTGACCAGACCCGACAATCTGTGCTTCCTTCCTTTCTCTGACCGCTTTCGCGGAGTCTGGATCATATGGCTTTTCAGGTCAGACAGAAATGTTTTATGGCCCCTCTTTTCTGAGCTTTGGATGTTACTGTTTGCACACAGTTCTGGAAGCAGATGGAGTCTGATAGAAATCCCAGATGATAACTGAGACTCAAAAGCTCTGAAAACACCCATGGAGCATAAATACCTCCAAGTTTATGAGAGAGAGAGAGAGAGAGAGAAATAGACAGAGGGATAGAGAGACACAAACAGAGGCAGAGAGATAGAGGAAGAAAGGGAGAAACAGAGATACACACAGAGAGACAAACAGAGACAGAGATAAAGAAAGGTAAAGAGACAGAAAGGACCAGATGACAGCCATTCACTATTCATACTTTGGGTCGAGTTGTGCCAGAACCATCTCTGGGCCTTTGGGTCACCTGAGCCAATGCATTCTCAAAAGTGTCTGTTCCTTGCAGCTGAAAGAGTATGATGGAAATATGTAAAGCATGTAGCCGAGCATCTGGCATCTAGTAAGTGCTCAAAGGGTAACTATTCTTTTTGGGAACAAGAGATATCCCTCCCCTAGTCACCGCTTCTTAAAATGCCTCACTGTCATTTTCAAATTGATGTATCTATATTTCTTGTTTTAAAAAGGATCTTACTGTTCAGTATGAAATATAACAAGGTGGTTTTGTTAAGGAACAGAAAGCCAGGACGTAGAGGTTGATGTGGAATGACGCAGGGCCTCTTTTCCTGGGCAGTGGGAGTGCCAGGTCACACATGAGCATGAGTGATGGGGAGCGGGGGGTGTCCCTGGTGCCTTTTCTTGTGGTGGTTCGAGCTCTAACCAGGACAGGCGGCTGGCATTAAGGAGTGCCCACCGGGCACTTGACCTTTCCCTCGGCTCTGCCATCTCATCCTAACAAGAACCAAATTGGGAGGCTGTGTTGTCCCCCCTCCTTCCTGTAGTGTCCCCCTCTTTCCAGAGGAGGAAGGGTGGGGACAGCTAAGGAATGATGGCATAGGATTTGAACCCAGGACTTTTCTGGGCTCAACACCACTTGACGTTTCCGTACCGTCTTGTTTCCCTCAGCAGGGTAGGAGCCCCAGACAGGAGAGGTAATTTTTCCGAAGTAAAAATAGCGAAAAAGGAACGCACAGCCACGAGGAAAGCCAGGCCGCGTTCCTCTCTGCCCGCTCGGACAGGGCACGGCAGGCATCTGCCTTTGACTGGAACGGACCACGGCCCGGCAGAGACAGCACACATACCTGTGGTCCGGGCCTGCTTCACACCCCGAGAAATGCCATTTACAGATGGGGAAGATGGAGCAAATGTGAGAAGCCAGGAAGGAGAAAAGTCAACAGACGCATGGCCGGCATCCTGGGAGGTAGGGTCACAGCCCGGGGAGAGAAAATAGGCCTCAGCCACGGGTCAGGGCAGAAACACAGAGGCCCCAAGGCCTGGTTTGCTGGAAGGAAGCACGCTGGGCTGGGCGGGCGGGGCGGAGAGGTTTGCCCTGTGTGCTGTGGCTTTAGAGGAAGCCCGGCGGCCGGAGGCAGGGCTTCTGTGTTGGAAGAAAACAGGAGCGTGTACCTTTCAGAGGGGCCGGGTCCCCAGAGTGTCAGGCACCGTGCTTCCTGCCCAGGCCTCCCACCAGTGCAAACACGGCCTCGGCGGGGAAAACACTGACCAGAATGACCCAAGGAAGAGATGCACGGGGTCCTGGCCATCACAGGGCTGCCTCGGGCCATGTGTCTCCTCTCTGCCTTTCCTAGTTAAAACCATGTTGTTGACCTGCTGCTGCTCTGAGCTGCTTGTCTGGATGCGGACGTGCCTTCCAGTGGCTTCTCCCACAGTCTTGGGACGGGCTAGTTGTTTACCACACAGCCCTGTTGTCCAGGGGCAGGTCTTCCGTGCCTCCACAGATCCCCTGTTGTCCGTGAAAACCCTCATTTGGGATTCGTCAGCGATTTTAGACAAGGGCTCGGGGGCCAGGCTTAGAACCTCTGTTTTTCACTTGTCACTCACTTGGCCCGCCACTCCATTCACTCACCCCGTAGATGGATGGTAGGCCTTGCAGCTGTGTGCTGAATATTGGGCAGGCCCAGCTCCTCGTTTCCCGTGGCGTTTGTCCTACTTCAGTCTGCAGAGGGCTGCCTGCCTCCTGTCTCGGTGCTCTGGCTGGGCTCAGTGGGGGGGAAAGAGGAGCAGAGAGCCTGTCCCATGGCCTGGCCCATGCATCTCAGGCCCCAATGCTGAGCTGCTGAATGTGTGCTCAGCAGGGAAGCGTGGTTTGCTGTGGGCCCTCATGAGGGAGATGGAGGAGAAGGCCGTGAACCTGGGCCTTCTCAGGCAGGGCTGGGGTCGCTGGCATCACTAACTCCTGGGCTTTTCATCCTGCTTCACTCTGACTGACTCTGTGACAAAAGTTGCGTGATGCCCACTAATCGTCAGTGTCTAGTGGAAGGAGCGTAGCTTATTCTGGTAAGACTTCTTGCCAGAAGCTGCAGAAGACTGATACCCATGAAACAGGCCCTTAATTCCATTCCTGCACCCCCAGCAGGCAGCACTAATCAACGTGCTGATCTGATGGTCTCTCTCTGTCTCTCTGTCTCAGGAAAGCCAATACCTGCTGAAATTAGTGCAAGGATTAAGCCAATTTATTATGTTGCCTTAGTCTTTTTGGGCTGCTACAACAAAATACCACCGACCAGCAGCTGATAAACAACAGAAATTTATTTTTTGTAGTGCTGGGAGCTGGGAAGTCCAAATCAAGGCATGGTTGTGTCTTGGCGAAAACCCTCCTGCAGGTCACAGCTGGTGCCATCTCACTGTTTCCCCACGTGGTGGAAGGGCTTAGGGAGTTCTGGGGTCTCTTTTATAAGAACACTAATCCCTTCTGATCTCATCACCTCCCAAAGGCCCCACCTTTAACGCCATCACGTTGGGGGTTAAGATGCCAACATGAGAGTCTTACGTGGGACATAAACATTCAGGCCATAGTAGGGCTTTTATGCTGACCCAAGCTCAAGGTCCCAGGACCTCATTTTTCAACAAGTGGTACTTGAGCCAAGTTAATCAGAATCATTAGGACCCCAGCAGCTTGTTTAGAATGTAGATTTCCGGGATCCACCCCAGGGCCATGGAATCAGAAAGTTTGGGGTAAAGGCCTCAGAATTTTCATTTCAAAGAAGTTGCTCAGGTGACTCTTCTACAGAGATTGCTATTGGTAAGCCCTGTTCTAGGGACCAGAACTCACACTGCGTGTTTTTGTTTGTTTGTTGTTTTTTTTGGCTGCAAGTTAGAGGGAGGGTGCTGAGTGCTGTTAGAAAGTCTTCATACCCCAATAAATTAAAAAAAAAAAAAAAAAGAATACAAAAAGTCTTCATGAGGCTGTCTGTGCAGGGCTAATTCTGGCAGGGACAGTTGTTTTCAGGTAAAAGGTCTCGTTCTTGCTGTTCCTCCCTGTCTAATAAATTGTTGGCTCCTGGTGGGCATAAGGGGAAAGATCAGGTGGGAGTTAAAAGCATAGGCTCTGGCTGCCTTCTGCCCAGGTTCAGAGTTCAACTCTGCCACTCACTAGCGGTGAAACCTTGGGCAGCTTCCTTACTTCCTTTTGCCTCAGTCTCCTCATCTGCAAAATGGGGATGTTTATAGTCCCCACCTCATAGTCCATTATGAGAATTAGGTGGGTTACTATATATTAAGCCCTGAAAACAGTACCCAGCCTGACCCAATAACTCAATAAGTGTTAGCTCGCTCGCTCTCTCTCTCTCTCTCTCTCTCTCTCTCTCTCTCATTTTTTCAGAAGGAAAGGCCTTTATAGGTTATCTTGTCCATTCTTTGACTTTTAGAAAGCACAGCATCTTGTAAAAGCAAAACATGCCTCAGTTAATAGCTTTCACTGTCAGTGTGTTCTTACTTATTTCTGGCCCAAATGACTGCTGAAAAAATTTCTTAGGAGAAATGGACAGCAGTGGACACTAGATATGGTATGAACTTCCTCTGCCTCAGTGGCTCGTAACCAGAGGCGATTTTGCCCCCAGCCCCAGGGACATTGGCAATGCTTAGAGATATTTTTGGGTTGTCACAGCTGGTAAGGGTTGGGGATCCTACCAGCTTCTAGTGGCTACTGCCCAGGGACATCTTACATCTTCCAGGGCACACGGCAGCCCCCCAACAAAGAATTATCTGGTTCCACAAGTCAGAAGTGCAGCAGTTGAGAGACTGGCATCTCAACAGGAGGCAGTCTTTAAAGTGGGAAAGATGCGGACTTTTTAGAGTCCACGAGACAGGGCTTTGCCTCTGAGACTTCATGTGTTTGCTGTGTGGCCTGGAACCAGTTCCCAACCCCCCGCAGACACTGCATTACCCATATGAAAGCCTAGAGATTAATAAAACCTACTTTGAAGGGTAACTGTAAGTTATTTGAGCTAATACACATAAAATGCCAAACACAGTGCCCAACACATGGTAAAAACTCAAGAAATATTAATTCCTCATTCCTGCCTTCAATGGAAAACGATTTTTCATTCTCTCTTCAGCCTCTTCCATCAGCGTGAAGATTCCTGGTGTGCTTAACCAGCCATTGTTGGTCTCATTTTTCAATTCTTTAATCATTTTTGTGGTGCTCTGCTGAATTCTGTCCAATTTTCTCAAGTCCTTCTGTTGTGGAACTAGACTCAGGCTCCCCAGGGTCAAGGATTGGGAGAATTATTGCAAAATTCCTACACCGACACACCCTTTCTACCCACGTGTGTGCCTTCTGACTGGCAGCCTTATCTTGCTGACACATCGTAATCTGCTCAGCCCCTTGGGTCTTTCATCTACCTCTTTATAGATATGCATTCCTTCTAGTTACACAAGTTCTTTGTCTCCCAGGTGTTTATGATGAAGAATTATCAATGAATATTGATAAGGAGATAGAAATAATAATAGAGAGTTCAGGAGGGCAATATAAACAGGCACAAGAAAGGTATAGTTAAAAAAGAAAATACCTAGGGAGGCATTTGGTAGGAGAGAAAATAGCTAAATGCAGAGAGGATTGTATAATTTGTTGAAGGGTAACTTCGGGTGTTACTAACCAGCCTTCCTCGTGCATTGGAGAAGTGATGTAATGGGGACGCAAGCTTGGTCACATGGCTTGACAGGACTGCCGGTCCAGCCCTTTGGAGTCACAGCCAGTCCTTGGGAATCCCCAGTGTGGAGCCCTGAGGCCTAGCTCCCTGGCAAGAAGCAACAGAAGAGGCAGACCTGAGAACCTGGGCTCTAGAATCAGACCTTATTTTGATCCTGGCTTCACCCCTTATTACTGCATTGAACGACCATAAGCAAATTATCTCCCTTTTCAAGACTCTGATTTTGCAAGGGTGAAATTTGCCAAATTAGCAGTACTCGTGATACCTCCTCCTAGGAGTGTGTGGCAAAGCCAGGCACATAAAACACTGCAGGCAGGGCTCGATCCCATAAATGCTCAATAAATGTTACTGATAAAGAAGATGATGATGGTGATGACGGCGTGATTGCCTTCTCAGAAATGTCTGCTCAGGTTGTCTTGTCTGGTTCTATACACACACACACAGGACTGCATGGCCACGCAGAGCTAAAATGCATGTATTTGTGCATATACACAGCCATGTGATGTACATGCACACGGGTGTTATTTTAGCTTTTCATGCACATGCAGTCACATCCCGGAGCTGGCTTACGTGCATCTCCTCCCACCTCTGGACTCAGTCATGTTAGTAACTTGGCTATGGTGGGGATATTTTATAGTGTGGAAATTGGTGAAAAAACCACATCAAGGTGTTTTTCCTCCTCAGAGAGCCAAATTACAGGCTGTGTATACGTACCTTGCATCTCCAATTAGACTCTGAGTTTCTTTAGGGTTCAGAGTGCGCTGTTTTCACTCTTTGATCCACACATGGGTCCTCTGTTTCTGTGTAGTAGGCTTCAAAGGACAGTATGAGTCCACAGGACGAGGGGTGAGTAGGTGAAAGCCACGGAGAGGAGATAGCAGAACCGGACTTAACAAAAGGGCACGAGAAAGTTGTTTCAGGAAAACTGGTGAGTGAGTAGCTAGGAAGGGGCTGAAGGATCAAGAGAGGGAGTGATTGGATGGATGAATGGCTTGGTGATAGGAAAGAAGAGATCTAAAAATAAAAAACCCAGAGTGAAAACGTCATTTAGGACACGAGTGGATTCCACATGATTTCAGACCACTGCTCGTAATGTATTTTTTCAGTTCCATTCTTTTAGATGAGTGGCATTTGTTTAAAATGTTGAGAGAATTAAGCAATATTTTCTAAGAGCAACAAACAAACAAACAAACCCCACTGGAATCAGTTTAATGTCCAGGAATAGCAGGTTGGTAAAGTAAATAGGATTCGTTCTTTTTATAGAATACTTTGAAGTCATAAAAAATGATGGAAATTTCCAATAAAGTGCAGTCAGAGCAATGATAAAGTGCATGGAAAACTAGGATGGTATTACTCACAATATTAAGGGGCAAAAGCAGGTTGAAAATAGTATTTGTAATCTCATTTTTGTAGAAGTACATATGCATAAGGAAAAGTCTGGAAGAGCATACATTACACCACTAAAGGCAGTTACTTCTGGCAGGGTGACTTTTTCCTCCCCTTTTTGCTTTTTGGCATTTTCTGTTTTTTTTTCTATTCATAACACTTCTTTAATTAACAAATGAAAACATTTAAAATGTGTTTTCCATCTCTCTAAGTATATATTATGTATTTATATGTTATATATAAATTTGTCTTTATTGACTTTTTTTAAAAATTAAAGTTTATTGGGTTCTCCTTTCATCACCGTGTATTTGATCCCCTTTACTCTCATTTCCCCCCTTACTCTCTGGTAACCACTAAACTATAGTCTGTGTCTTTAAGTTTTTGTTTCTTTGTTTGTCTCCTTCCTTTGTTGTTTTCAGTTTTATATCCCACATACCAGTGAAATCACATGGTTCTCGACTTTTTCTGTCTGACTGATTTCGCTTAGCAGAATAATCTCCAGATCCATCCATGTTGTCGCAAATGGCATTGTTTCATCTTACGGTGGAGTAGTGTTCCATTGTGTGTCTTTCCTAACTTGTAAGGTCCTGCTTCCTTAAGATGATTAGCAAACTGGTTAGGAAGAGATTGCGGGCTCTTAAAAGAGTTTCTCTGACTTGCAAGTTTATCTATTAATATATAAAAAGTCTTATCTTGCTTTAACAAAGCACAGTTATCATTCTTGAACACTTAGCCAATGGCTTTGATTGAGAAAAAGTCAACTTCACACGAAATTGGGACCATCCTGGAGAATTACAGCGTCTGCATCAGCACGGGGGAGCCGGCATGTTGCATTGTTGAATGGTGACTCCTCAGAGCAGCTGGAAAAACTGGAAGGTTCCAGTAGAATAACAAGACAATTCCAAACATACCAGCCTCCCAGAAATGCAGCGCTGGCACTCTCATGCCGCCAGATCCCAGGACAGCTCTGCTGGGTTCAGTGTCTAATGAATGTCAGGTGTTCGGATGTGGCAAGTCTGACTCACAGATGGACGATGCATTTCTGCCCTCAGGGAACTAGTTTTGCGGGAGGTGGACCAGTGACCAGAGATTTCCGATGAAGTGCGGTCAGAGCCGTGAATGACCAGGCACAGTAGATAGAGCCTAATTGGTTCCTCAGTTCATTTTCTAGGAGAACAATGGAAGAACCGGGAAGTTTCTTCATATTCCATTTTCCTGAGAGGCAGAATGGTGTAGTAGCAAAGAGCCTGGACTCTGGAGCTAGAGGGAAGGTGTTTAAATTCCGGCTCTGTGTGCAACTTGGGTAGGTTACTGAACTGCTCTGTACCTCAGTTTACCAATCTGTGAAATGGACATACTGTGAGTTTCTGACTCATAGGGTTATTGTGAGGATTACATGAGATAATACACACGAGGCACTTGGAGGTGTGCCTGATGCCCAGGAGGTGCTGTGACGATGTTTGGTGTATTGTTAGTCTTCAGCTTCTTCTCCCTTGGCTCTCCTCCCCTTCTCTCCACCATTCTCTCTTTTCCTCCCCCTCCTTCTACGCCTCTCTGCCCCTCTCATCCTTCCCACAATGTAGATTCCATACTCCATGGATTGATTCCTGCCTTCTGAAAGAAAACTGAATCCAGGAGAAAACCTTGTGCTTTGATATTGGCGCTGACAGGGGCAGGTCGCCCTTTCCCACCGCTTACTAAGTGAGCTTACGAAGCACGTTACCTGTTTGCTAAGCAAATACTTATTTATTTTCCTCGGTGACCTTCTCTATGCTAGGCACGGGACTGAGTGTCTTACGACATTATTTCATTTTGTTGCATTATCTTCGCCGTCTCAGAAAGGCTATAGGTGAGCCAGGCAAGGTCCACCGGGTATTAGGTCCTGCTGTTTGCAGTCAGGGTAAGAGCTGGTGTCACACAGGTGACCTTGCATTGCCGCGTGGATCAAGCCAAAGGTTTCTCTCCCAAAGTCCCTCTGGTGGACCAGGTGTGAGCATCTTGTCTTCCAGAGCTAGCCAGTGTTGATTTGCTACAGCTCTTAAGAATTCACCAGCCCAAACACAAAGGGAAGACTATTCTCCTGCATCAGAAGAGGGATCTTCATGCCAATCTATCTACCCTAGGAACAGTCTTGCCAATGGAAACTCCACGTTGGCTGTAAGATTATTAACCAAATAAGGAAGAATATTATGTGTGCCAGGTAGGTGGTGGGTGGAATTGGGCAAGTATTTTTTGTATCTCTCTAATCAGTTGCCTCATTTATAAAATGGGGAAAATGATGGTTCCAAACTCAGGTGTGCTATGAGAATTAAAATACATACTGCACATAGATCACTTAGCCCAGTGCCTCGCTCTGAAAGAGATCAACATTTTTGTTATTTACTTTGTTGAACTTAACAGGCTATTTTTATCTGAATGCTCATGCCTTTCTTCCATTGAACGCTTTTTCTTTTTTTCTGATTTTTCCCTCTTTCCCCATTTTCTCTCTTTTCTCCTCTCAGTGAATAGAAGTTGGACTTCTTGGATAGATTCTTTAAATGTCCTCACCTTCCTCTCCTATTTAAAAATCTTCTTGGGTCCGGCCCGGTGGCTCAGGCGGTTAGAGCTCCATGCTTCTAACTCCGAAGGCTGCCGGTTTGATTCCCACATGGGCCAGTGGGCTCTCAACCACAAGGTTGGCGGGAGCTGCTCCTGAGCTCCCGGATGGCTCAGTTGGTTGGAACGCGTCCTCCCAACCACAGGTTGCCGGTTTGACTTCTGCAAGGGATGGTGGGCTGCGCCCCCTGCAACTAGTGACGGCAACTGGACCTGGAGCTGAGCTGCGCCCTCCACAGCTAAGACTGAAAGGACAACAACTGGACTTGGAAAAAAGGCCTGGAAGTACACACTGTTCCCCAATAAAGTCCTGTTCCCCTTCCCCAATAAAAAAATCTTTAAAAAAAAATAAATCTTTTTTTTTTAATGGACTGGAAGGTTTTATTTTGACCCTTATCCTTCACATGATTGCTTTTCCTTAAGCAACTAGGGATCTCACTTGCTTTCTGTATTCCAGAAATTTCTTACTGTATCTGGTCTATGGATGGTGTGCCTTCCTGTTTTCCAGAGATTTTATAAATTTACTCTCAACACAGTAACAACAGAAACCCCAAAACTATTCTTTATCATCATAAGAGATGTGGCCAAGAGTGGAAGTAGTTAATATCTTAAATCATCACATTTTCTTCCTTGCCAAAGATAGTTTTAAGATGAGTTTTGTTTTCTTGTAGATTCCAGAATTCATGTTCTCCATAGAAATTTTGGAAGGTTAAAAGAAACGCAAGTAAGAAAATAAACATTGCCATTAACTCCACCACCATTCCGGACATAATGTTAACATTTTCTTGTTTATGCTCCCAGTTTTTTATGCATGTGAACAATGGAATCTTACTACACATTTGTTCTTATGACGAGTTTGTTATATATATTGTGGACATCTCTAAATGTTACGTTAGTCAATGTGTATACCAACATTTATTGAATCAACCTCCTCATTGCTGAACATTTGTTTTTTTAAGTGCAGAAATGCACATTCTTATAGATAAATATTTGCACACGTCTGTAGTTCCTTTCTTAGAATACGGGAGTGAAAGGTCTTGTAGAGACCACCCAGCTCCGCCAATCCCAAAAGGATGTGCAGAGAAAGTCATATGAAGTTCTGATCCCACTAGCCCATGGCTGTGATTGAATGTAAAAATTCCTTAGCGTCGGTGGTGGATATGAAGAAGGAACATGACTTCAGTCCAGTGCACTGCTTTCCAAAGCTGGCCCGTCATTCACGTCATTATCTGGGGTGCTTATTTAAATCCACAGGTTCTAGTGCCCACCCCCTAGAAATTTTGATTCCCTCGGTCTAGTGCTGGGCCCAGGAACCTATATTTTTAACAAGCTCCAAGGTGATCCTAATGACGAACTGAGTTTAGGAAACAGGATCTAGCAGCTGAAGAACCAGGGGGATAAGAGAATGGGGGGGGGGGCAGATGCCAGGGGTCCCAGGTGTTTCCTGGGGCGGGGGGGGGGTTAGTGATGATGAGAACAAGAGAAGGACATTTGCAAAGTAAGACTGAGCACTTTGGAGATTTCTTTAAACATGAAGAGCAAACGTACAAACTCTTAAGGGGCGTTTAAGATACGGAGCATGTGAGACTTGGGCTCTGTCTTTGTCTCTCTGGTCCCCAGCATTTGTGTAAATGGAAGGGGTTGTACTCGTCAAGGATTTTTCCAATGGGGAGCCGAAAGCCACACTTGTGGAGGTGGGCGGGGGGGGGAGGGTGGCTGAGTAGGTAGAAATTCAGGCTTTATATTGGGGTCCAATTTAATATTTTATTTGGGAAAATGTTTGCTGCTGCCAAACGGTTTGAAAATCTCCAGACTGGATGACCTTTCTAAAATGCCATAAAGTTTTGTGAACTAGGCCAGCGGGGAAGAGGGCCATTCCAGAACATGGGGTGAATGGATTAGAAGAGTAATCCAGAATGAACCTTTTATACCTCATTGTAATGTGAGGCCGACCCTTTGGGTTGCGGCGGTAGCTCCCAGTTTCCATCTCAGAATCAGTGTATTGGCTGAGTCAACTCAGAGTGACCTCCAAGGAAAATTCTGGCTGCCTTCCCATCAGATTCTTATATTAAATTTGCTGGGGGTGGGGCGGCGGGGGGGGGGGAAGTCCCTCACTTCACAGGACCCTGAAGTTCAGAGAAATTATGGAGGTTCCTCTGCTAATACTCTGGTCGTGTCTTGCTGTTTTAAAGTTTTTCAACAATAGAGTATGTTTGACCTTCTTTCAGCCTCCTTTCAAGCTGGAAATTTAAGGTGTTCTGCTGAATGCTGAGCAAACAAAGCCTCAGTGAACTTGCTGCTTTGATCTCTGAGAATTCATAGGAGCAAGAGGGGAGGAGATGAGCCAGGGGCCCTGAAGGAATTAACTGTGAAAACCTGGCCAGGCTTTGTTGGATAGGGAAGCTGGGGTGGGGTGTCGGGTGTCTGGGGAACAGATGTGAACCTGACTTGATCTTCTGCAGCTGCAGACAGAGGTTTGCCAGAGGTGAACTCAAGTTCTTGCAGAGGCCAGAAGCCCTCTCGGTCTAGCCCACCAGTGTTCTCCACCGGAGCTGGAGTTAGCGCAGGGTTTTCGCAATTTGATTTCATTGACTACGTAATAGGTTGGATGAAGAAAGCGTTTCTTTTGAGAAGCCAGGGATTTGATGGGTTTTATCTCTGTGTTGTTATATTCACTTCTGAACATCCCAGGGTAGTGATGGAGGGACAAAACTAGCCTTTTTCAGGAACCTTTTACTGTTTCGTGGTCTCAGATAACATGATGGGCAGGGAAAGGTGGGATGGGGTCAGAAAGTGAGCTGTTTTCCTTTAGTGTGTTATGTCCCTGAACTTGTGCTGGGGAATATCAGTCCCAAGAGATGCTCCAGAGGGTTCATGATCAAATAGGTTTGGGAAATTCTGCATGTTGTGTTTTCCCCGGGAGACTCCGAACACATATTCGAATCCTAAAGGCTCTGAAATGTCCTGTGGTCAACAATACTCGGACTTTCTTGAGCCAAAACCTTCTCAAACTGAATGAACCAGGAAATCATAATTTGTTTTTGGTGGAGAAGGAACACCCACTAATAAATGAATCACACTTCAGGAAGGCTGGTCTATGGGTTGGGGAAATAGAGGGTTCCACTTGGTGCTTACAGAGTGCGGTTCCCGAAGCTTTTCCTTTTATCCTTAATGGCAGGAGTTTTCTTTTCTCTTTTCTTTTCTTTTCTTTTTTCTTTTCTTTTCTTTTCTTTTCTTTTCTTTTCTTTTCTTTTCTTTTCTTTCTTTCTCGCTCTCGCTCTCGCTCTCGTGCTCGCCCTCCCTCCCTCCCTCCCTCCCTCCCTCCCTCCCTCCCTCCCTCCTTCCTTCCTTCCTTCCTTCCTTCCTTCAACTTTTATTCATTTTAAGGGTGTTTTTCCAGGACCCATCAGCTCTAAGACAAGTGGTTGTTTCAATCTAGTTGTGGAGGGCGCAGCTCACAGTGGTCCATCTGGGGATCGAACTGGCAACCTTGTTAAGGGCACTACGCTCTAACCAGCTGAGCTAACTGGCTGTTCCCAGGAGTTCTTTCTTAGGAACCCACTTGTTTTCTAGACAGAGTAGCTCTGCTTTTGATTTCTTTTGGGGAAAAAAATCTATAAGCTGAAACAAGGTTGAGTCAAATTTCTATACACAGGAAAACATTTTAGGACTTAGAATAAGGCTGTTTCTAACCCCCAGCTCCATATTTTCTCCCTGTGGAAGGAGCCAGAAGTGGCCAGGATGTGGTATCCTCTCGGTCCCAGTGAATGCTTTAGGAATGGGTAGTTGACCCATAAACCAATCAGGTCCAAATAGAGTTTATCTCAGGACTTTTGGTTGAGCAATTTCTAAACGAGTATTGTTTTTTTCCACTGCACTTGGACCTGTGAGGATGTGAGCCTAAGGCTTCCAAGTTGAACTAAGAACCCAGAGCTGACACCATAAAGCATGCTGGGAGCCTCTAGGACCTCAATTCCCACCATCTGTTCCGAAAGCAATGCCTGAAAGCTGCATTTGACTGATCGCAGCTTGTCTGGAAATCTCTGAGAAGGCCCTTTGAGTTCGAACAACTGGACGTTTTCTTAATGATGGGTCCAGAAGGCTTAATCCAGACCTGGGTTCCCCGTGGATGCTCCATGAGGACCTGCTGATGGATGTGTTATGACACCTCATCACATTCAATTTTACGTTCTGAAACGGCTTTGTTAGAGATGTCCAGAATCCCGTTCTTTGGCTTGATTTGTATTGGTGGCCGGGAATCAGACAATGACGCTGTTTGGTCCCCAGCAGCCTAGAAAGGGAGCTCCCGAAGCATTTCACACAGGCTACACTCTAAGCGAGCCCTAGGCAAACAGCAGTGAGAAGGCCCACCCCCATGTTCCCCACGTTTCTCCAGGGCCCCGTCACCACCAGGCTCTTGGCCAAGGTGTGCATTTTCAGAGGTGTAGAGGAGAGCCGCTGGCTGAGTTTTCTGACACTCTTAATTGCTTGAGTGGGCAGAGTTGTGGTCTGCTCAGAGATGTAAGAGCCACATGCAACTGTCTGGTGCATTTCTGTAATAATTTCTCCTACGTTTTTGGCAGTATAGTCCTTTGATCACCTGTTCATGTGACAATGATTTTGCAGTATTATTTTCTAAAGAGGAAATGGCAAATCTACTATAATTCAGTCTTTCTTCTTGCATGATTCCATCGTTGCTAGTTTAGAAAAATTTACTTCACTATTCCTGATTGGAACTGTCTTCATTTTTAACCTATGCATTCAATGCTATACGTTTCCTCTAAGTACTGTTTTTGTGCCCCACTCCCGCCCCCACGAGTTTTGATAAGCTGTCTTTGTATTTTCATTTCATGGCTGTTTTTCATAGGTCCTCTTTTTCTTTTGTTTTTCCGCCATTCTGTTATGTTTTGTGAAGGTTATGCGGCTTGAGACTGTTGTGATTCTTGGGTCTAAAGCTTAATGGCTTTAAACAAATCTGGAAAATTCCAACCCATTTATTTTCTCGTGAAATATTACCTTTCCCACATTTTCTCTGACATTTCTTTCTGGTATTCTGATGTAAATATTTGTTAAACTTTGTATTGTCTCTGTCACCTCTCTTAATGTTAGGTTCACGTTTTTTTCAAAGATGTTTCTCAGTGTTGCATTTTGGTTCATTTATTTGTATCTTTCCATTCACTAATTTTCCATTTGGCTGTGTCTCACTTTTTGTTGAGTTTTTAATGTCAATTTCCATGGTTTTTCATTTCTAGAAGTTCTGTTTGGCTTTTTTTTTTTTTTTTTCAATTATGCTTACTAATTTTAAAAGTTTTTCATTTCTTGTTCATATTTCAAGTTTTCTTTTATTTCTTAAAACTTATATTCTGCGTCTGATAATTCCAATGTCTAAAATATTAGTGAGTGTGGTTCAGCTATTATTGTGTCTCCTGATAGTCCCATGTTTAATTTCTGTGTGTTTTTCTAAAGTAATAAACTATATGCTTAGTTTCTATGTGCCTTTTGTTATGTTTGGCTATAAGTTGCTCATTTTCCTTGGAACATACACATGTAATTTAAAATTTTCTAGTAGCAATGTTAAAAAAGTAAAAAGAAACAAGTGAAGTTAATTTTGATAATATTTATTTAACCCAATATATCAAATACATTATTATTTTAACATGTAGTCAATATAAAAATTATTAATGAGATATTTACATTATTTTTTGTATGAAGTCTGTGAAATCCAGTATGCCTTTATACTTCTAGCACTTTTCAATTCAGACATTAACTTGACCAGAAACGCTTCACAAAATTTATGGTTGAGAAAGTAGATTCATATACTCAAGCCGTTTTAAACCTATGTAAACATTTTCTAATAATTAAATTGAGTATCAGTCTTTACATCCATTTAGTAAAAGAAAATATAAAATTTAGTTCCTCACAAGCACTGGCTCTATTTTAAGTGCTTCCATGCTATGTATGGCTAGTAGTTTCTGTATCAGATAATGTATCCTTCGAATGGTTAAAATTGGCTTTTGACATGCTAGTTTAGACATGCTTTCTAGGGCCTTGTCTTTGGCAAATACTGAGGTTTAGTTGTACAGATTAGAGCTGGGGATCTGTTAAAAATTCCATGTCTGGGTCCTCTTGGATGAATGGAAATGAATTTCTGCAGGTGGGATCTAGGCATGGCTATTTCTTTTTAGCCTTCCAGATGATTCTAATAAAAGCCCCCAACTGGATGGTCTGGAAGATGGATTTGGGGCTCACTCATTGCAATATGATGCTTCCTATTGGCTGAGAAACCTATGGAAACACAGACAGGGATAAATTAGAATCCAAGGTGCCCGGGACTTTTTTTTTTATAAACTCCTCTCTCAGAACTACAAACTTTTTAAATGTAGATTTTGTTAGTCTTCTTAACAAGTGTAAGTGTGGGATATTTATCAGTGAGTTTTCGGTTGCTTTATTACTTTAGAAATACAAAATCTTTAGCCTTTTAGTCAGCATTACGTTGGTGTGTTCTTATGGCTCCTTCCAAAAGCATGCTGTTGCCATTTGATTAAAAAAAAAGTTTCGAGAAGCTTTTGGTACTTCTTTTTTTTCCCCTAGAGCCTTTTTTGGGGGGCGGGCGGTTCTGTGTTAATGCATTTACCTATACTGTTCATAAACTGTATGAGCCTGTGGAGACCTTGCGTGCCACAATTAGAGTGCAGCTGCGTCTTGCCAACCTCTGTTGACATAATAGCTATCGCTCGACCTTGACTCACCACAGTTGCTCAGCCTAATTGGTCTTAGCAACAGGTCTGACCTAACTTCAGTAATATCCTGTGGCTAAGCAAGTGTGGGTGCATTTCATGATCTCTTCGTCCCGTGTCTGAATTTGCCAACTGGTTGTTTGTATACATGCCTGTCCTAAATTTCAGAGTTGGACAGTTGTCTTACTTTATTAACTTACTCTTCTTATTTCCAGAAACCTAACAATACTTCTTCATTGCACTGAAGCAAGAAAGGTTTAAGGTGCAGCTGCCTGGCTCCAGGCACTATGTTAAGTTTGGTTGGCAATTAGGTTTCAACGTTCATGTGTCAAACAAATAAGCAAGAAAGCAAACAAACAAACAACCATAGAAGCAAACCAACACTTTTCTGTATCTATGGCCCTTTAATTATTCATTATAATTTAAAAAGTTTGTAAACATCGTGTCGTAAGTATAATAATGGTAAAAGCTGCTTATAGAATTCTTCCAATATGGTGGGTGTGGTTGTAAGACGTTTTGTACATTATTTGCTTGAGCCCCGCACTATCTCTGTGGGGTGGGTCTTTTACAGGTGCGGCAACTGGGTGTTATAGATGAGGGATTTGGATTGCTCTAGCTAGCCTGACGACAGTCTAATGTGCGGAATGGTCTGGAATTGGTCTTGGATTTCCATCCCTTCTCTGTGGCAACAGTGGGTTGTTTGGTGTTGTTTTTCCCACTTGTTCACAAGCTGCTCCCTTCCCATGTCTCCAGGGCAAATCTTGGTTGTTGGACCTCTCAGGAAAAACTCATGGTGATGATTTGACTTTGGGTCTTCCTGTGGAATTGATACCTCATGTTCAGTGGAGTACAGTGGTTCGGTTTAATGAGGCTCGTTCCCATTTGCATAGAGACAACCGTCTTCTTCTTCTGACCAGGAAGACAGAGGCAGATGTCAGCCCCATTCCTGCTGACTGGCCTAGTGTCAGAATGCGCCACTCCCTGTGGGTACACGCATAAGCTCTACCTTAGAGACAATCTGTCTTTCCCCTGCACACTGGGCCTCCAGCCTGGTGCAAGACTCAGGGGCGTTAGGACGACACAGACTGGGGCTCAATTCTAGCTCCTTGGAGACTCCAGGTGACACAGCTGCTGTGGACGCGTGTTCATTTCTGTCCCCGTGCATTTCTATTTCTGAGGTTCTTGGAAAGGACAGAAGATGCCGGGTGGGTGGATCTCAGGCTGCCATCTTGAGCTGGAAGCCTGTACTTCCCCATCCAATTCATATTCCCTTCGTTAAGGTAGGTTTTTTTCTTTTTTTTCTTTATAGTCTCTGTTTTATCATTTCTTTGTCACCACTTCAAGTTCTATAGGGAAAGGACTGGACACAAATTAATAAATAAGTAGCAGAGACAAACACAAAAATGGTGACAATGCTTCCGTAATCTGAAAAGCTGCCTGCCACATCAGTGCTCCTTTTCTGGCAGGGGAAGGGAGGGAGGCAGGAAGAGAGGGAGAAATTCTTTGCTAATGCTGATGACGGCAGTTGTAAGTCACCATCTCCGAGCAAGCCTTCTCACCTGATAAAAAAGAAAACAAGGTGGAGCAATGGAGGTGGCAGATGGCATCCCATTTGGATGGCCTCCTGTCCTGCAGCCTTTCTGTCATGTCCTGGTGTGTGGACAGTCTTTGGTGACAGTGGTTTCAGCTGGTTCACCCTGCAGTATTTTGGGTTATATTTTGTCTAGAGGATACCGACTTAACAAGCCCAGAGCAATCTGTGGTCGTTCTCTGCAAATCAACCCACATGAATTCGTCATCATCCCCTGCCCTCATTGGGGACCCTGAACACATTGGGGGCCCAGTTTGAGGCAGCCCCCATCAGGGAGGGGCTGGGGCTGCCAGGAGCGGGTCTGTTTTCTTTGAGTCCAGCTGCGCTGTGCACCATAGGGCTGCCCTCTTTGTAGTGTACATTTTTCCCTGAGTGTTGCCACCTCTTCAGACGAGCTTTCGCCTGCTCTGACCCCTTGCTTCTCAGAACTGTTTATAAAGTAATTGCCTCAGAGGTGGGCCCTGGGCAATGGCTTGGCAGAAGAGGACAGAGGCGAGGCTAGACGGCTCTAAAAAGAAGAGAGAGGTACAGTGCACAGGTCCAAAAGCGAGCTCTCTGAAGTGTTGGCTGAGGGAAGGGAAAGAATGCAGACTTTTCTCATAACCCCCAGATGTGTCAGCAGTCATAAAACATGACCGTTTCTGGGTGCCTTTTAGGGTTTATTTCTCAAGAAGCAGGAGAATAAAAATAAAAAGTAATTTAATCTTAAATGGTTTGTGTGTGTGTCTACTGACCTCTTTCTTATGGCAGCCTATAGGGCCAAAACATGAAAAGCACTGATTAATTAATTCAGGACATTTAGGTGACTTGTAGATATTAGAATAGCTGGAAATGGCCACAAAGTGGATGTTTATTATTCAGCATATCTGTTCTCTTAGCATCTTCAAGTGCCTTCTGTGGAGGGATATAAGATAAGGCCAATGGGGTAGAACTGTGGCGAGCCATTGGGGACTCGGGTACTTGTTATCACATCACTGCTTCCTGTACTTTCTTTCATTTTTTCAGTCCTTTGGTTTTATTCAAATACCCAAACTGTGTTTCTGGTTTCATTCTGCTGTCTGTTCCTTCCCCATCCCTTGTTTTCTGTTCTCTTAGTTCCATCTGAGAAGACATGTAAAATCAGACTCAAACATCTTGGAGAGAGTTTGTTAATACTTGGCAAGTCGTGGCTCCCTATGTCTAAGACAAAAGAAGAGGAGGCTTTAAAATGTCATAAAATGTACGGGAAGGTTTCCTGGATGTCAAGGAGCTGTTTCCTCACACCCTGTGAATGAGTTAAGTGTAGAAGAATCAGAAATAGGCAGATTAAATTTCACTTAAAACCCACACATGTTGGGAAAATATGCCGGGAGCCAAAGCTGATTTGGATTCAAAAAAGAATTCGGTGTGTTGGGTGAAGACGGAAAAGTCCAGAGGCGAGAGGGTGCATCTGCTCATTCTTGACCTCTCTTGGAGTTGCATGGCCCTCCTGGGATGACCAAAGCCAAGCCCTGGAATTACCTGGACACACAGCCCACGAGGACGTAGAGACATCAGGGCTGCCCTGTTCTCCCAAATCCTGTGCAAAGGAGAAGGAGCCTGTGTCTGGCGTCATTCTGGTCATATTGGCAGACCTAGCTCTAGGGCAGATGGAGGCTTCCAAGCGTCCAGCCTGGTGTCATTAAAGAGTCCCATTGTTGTTGTTCTAGGATCTCAGAGAATTCCTCTTGTGGCCCCACCATCTTCACAGAACCCATGCCGGGAGCCTGGCCATGGGCCTCCATGCCTCCCCCGTGTCCTCCCGTCCCATCCCAGGAGCTACAGTTCCATGGATTATACTCACCAAAGGTCCCAGGAATCCCAGTCACCATCACCCTCATTGCCACGCGCCCAGCTCAGGCCACCATCCTCTCTGACCAGATTGCTGGTCTCCACCACCATCCTCGCTTGACTCCAGCACATTTTCCACGTGGTGTGAGCTTTGTAGAGCTCATGCCACCTCCTAGCTTCACCGACTCCGACCGCCTTCAGGGGTTGCTGAGATGCTTGCAAGTTCATAACTTGATGTGTGATCTGGCCCCTGCCCGCCTTTATAGCTCGGGACAATCTGCTCCCTCCACCCCCCACCCAGTATGCTCCAGTCATTTTGAACTACTTTCAGCCACTCACTAGCTGGGGGATCTTGGGAAAGTCAATTAACCTGTGCCTCAGTTTCCTCATTTATAAACTGGGGCTAACAGCACCTGCATGGGTTGTTGAGCATACATTTATAGAGGCGCCATGCTGTGATCTGAGCCCCGCACGGACTGTGCCGTCTTCTCTTGCTTCTTTGTACGCAGAGATTTTGTGCCTTGAATTTCCTCTCACTTTCTCTGGCTCTCTCCTGTTCACTTTTGAGGTCGCGGCTAAACTGTCATTTCTATCATCGCTAATGAGCACCCCGAAAGGCCCATCCCCAACTGGGCTAGAGTCCCCTGCCGCGTGATTTTATAGGGTACTGATCACTACTTGTGGAGAGTAGGCGACAGTCCGTGCTGGGTCATAATTATCTACATCCAGTCTGTCCCTGCCCCAGACTAAAAGCTCTTTGAGGGCAGGGACTGTTTCTCAGGGACTTGAGACCCCTTGGTAAATAAATATTGCTGATAGAAGGAAAGAGCAAAATGAGATGGTTGTAGACCCTGGGAGGTCACAGTTCTTTCTTTGTAAAAATGCACAAAGGTTATTCTACCTTGATGAGCCAAAGAAAAGACACATCTTCCAACTTGGCATTTGGCAAAAGCAATGTCAACATCTGAAGATGTCCCTGGTTCTGGAACGCTGAATGACCTTACACTTTCAGATGCCTTTGCAAGGCTGCCGGTCCCACTAGGTTTGCCTTTCAGCTCTTGCCGCTGACCCCACGCCCTGCCCATTTCCTGCCTCAGTTGGTACTCCTCCAACACACTCCAACTTCTGCTAGACTGCCATGGCTCCCTGCTCCCCACTTAGCCCAGTTTCTCCTGGGCTCTGCATGGAGCTTGAAAATTGTGCTCTGCACTTAGGGTCCATGTGGTTGTGACTAGACGCAGGGTGGTGTCCCGGGGAGGCGGCCACTGCTGCCGCCCCGGGCCAGCTGTGGCAGCATTTGACATGGCTGAAGGATTCCGTCATTCCAGTTGGCCATGGCTCATTAAAATGTGTGGGCTTGCTGGGGACGGATATTTCCAAATGTGTGCTGCTTATAGGGCCATGGCAACAGATTGTGGTGTTTGATTTTGTCCGTGGTCGCTCACATGTTGGAGAGGAGAGGGGGGCGTAAGGCAGAGAGGTGCTTTCCAAAAGTTTGTGTCTGGAACCTCCTGGGAACATATCATCTGTTACCTTTCCTCATCTTGTAGGAATTAAAAGAAAAAGAACCCATTTTGTCATTCTTTGCGTGTTACAAAAAATTGAATTTCAGAATTTCAAAACATATTTTTCCTATCTGGTACGCGATGCATGCTGTTTAATTTACGTTAAATTAATTATGTAAGAAAAGCATGATTTGTCAACAAGTACATTCACAAATTACATACTTGGTTGGGAAACACAATTTTAAGATGCAGATGGAAATTTAATTATGTATTAGCATTGAAAGTAGGCAAGACTGCTTTTGTGACCTCATGTTTGGAATTCCTGCATTTTTACTTAAAAAAATCAGCTGGGTAATTGGTGTGAATTTTGAGTTTTATTGGTAAGTGTTGACATAAAAGAGGAAAATAGGCCACTTGCCATTATTTCTGCCTAGTATCCCATTGCAGGAGTGGATAGCTTCATTCCCAGTAAAGGAAGAAGCACATTGGATTTAATTCTCATTATAGTTTTCTCATTATAACATCAGCTCCTGAAATGTTGAAGCTAGCTGGAAGAGCTATTAAGACGTTTGAGTAGATAAATGAAATGTAGACGTTGGGCTCAGAAAAATGTAGGAGTGAATTGGCAGAATTATCATTTTTTTAAAAAAACTTTTATTTATTTTAAGTGTGTTTTTCCAGGACCCATCAGCTCCAAGTCAAGTAGTTATTTCAATCTAGTTGTGGAGGGCGCAGCTCACAGTGGCCCATGTGGGGATCGAACTGGCAACCTTGTTGTTAAGATCCCGGTGCTCTAACCGACTGAGCTAACCAGCTGCCTCAGAATGACCATTTTCAAGCTCCTTGTGTGGAAGGCAGCTTCCAGATGGTTCCTTCCCTTTAAGTGTAGGCTGCATCTAGTGACTTCTAATGAAGAAAGAGACGAGATGACCCTTCAAAGATTCGTTTGTAAAAGACTGTGGCTTCTCTGTAGCTCTCGCTCTCTCTTCCACTTTTTGCACTAGCTCACTCTTGATGAAGCTACTGCCATGTTATGACAAAGCCTTCCCACTCACCCTCTAGGGCAGCCCCCGCCAACAGCTGGTCAGGAACCTGAGAATATCCCAGGAAGCACTGAAGCCTATCAATCACCACAGAGTGAGTTTAAAAGTGGATTCCTTCCCAGGGGGAACTTACAATGACTGCAGCCCTAGTCGGTAGCTTGCTCGCGGCCTGTGAGACGTCTTGGGGCCCAGCACTCAGCTAAGCTGTTCCCAGATTCCTGACTCACAGAACTAATGGGAGCTAATAAGTGCTTTTGTTTTAATGCACCAAGGTTTGGGGTAATTTGTTGTGCTACAATAGATGATGAATACACCTTGTTACTTCCTTGTTGAATTTCAGTGCCCCTGTTCCTTTGGCTTCCTGGTTTTAACCAGTAGGTATACATGAAGGGGTATCTAGGTATAAATGGCATCATATCAGAAATACAACTTTATTCAGAGCCAGCCTGGCAGCCTGCCGGGGCAGCTAGGCAGCAAATCTCCTGAGGTTCTGGATGGTGAATGTGCTCGTCTGCTCTTTCCATCACTCCAAAATACACAGAGAGGCTCTCACACAGCTTTGTTTGTTTGAAAGGAAAAAAAACATGTTTATTTGCTTGGTTGATTTTTAAAAAGATGCTGTTGCCACCTTTCATGATGTGAATCCAGGTGATGACTGAGGGGAAGAAAAACATCCAGCTGCAGCCAGGAAGAGCGAGAATGTGGAGATCCTATGGGAGGTTTTGCTGGAGCACGACTGGGGGAGCAGATAGCCTCTCTGCTCACATTGGGTTGGCCAGAATCAGTCACATGGTCATAGCAACTGCAAGGGAAGCTGGGAAATACAGTCTAGCTCTGTGCTCAGAAGGTGGATGAGACAGATTTCGACAACACATAGTGGTATCTGCCAAAGTGATTAATTCTTCATTCCATTATATGAACTTTAATTGAGCACCTCTGACATGCAGACCCCATACTAAGTGTTACATATACAAAGGAGGTAGAAGAGTATGATTTTTTTGTCCTCAAAGATGTCAGTACAGCTGGAGGAGTCTGTTGATGAAAGGTGGTTTGGAAGTAAAGTCTTAGCCAGTTTCTACCTTCCCCATGCGAAAAACAGTAGCAGCTACAGAGTGTTCTGTTCATGGGCTGAATAGTACAAGTTAATCGTGGGGAGGTTTTCGCCCCAAAGCCAGGGGGCCACAAAACCACTCATCTCAAGACTCTCTTTGTTAGAAATTATGTACACGACAAAAACTCTCCTTCCCCTGCAGGAATGTTTGTGACTGCGAAATTCCATGTGGCATGTGTGGGCACCAATTCTGTCAGTCTTCTGAAACTCCAGCACCCTCTCCGTGCAGGCATAATGTTCCCCAAGGAGGTTTTCTATGTTTTTGCCAAGAACTGGGACATCAGAGTGTAAACTGCAACAAGCTCTTTGGAAAAATAATTTGGGACGATAGACTAAAGTTGAAAATATGCATAAACCTGTGACCCAGCAGTGTTCTCCTGGCTGCATGCCTTGGGAATCTTTTGATCATCTACACCAGCTTGAGAATGTTCATTGCAGTGCTGTTTGCAACAGAAATCAAACAAACAAACAAACAAACAAACAACTGTCAGCAGCATGAATATCCATCAGTGGAAGAATAAATGCAGGTATAGCCACACAACGGTAGCTAACATGAATAAATTATAGTCTCATGCATCTCACATGGATAAATATCAAAAATAGAAGGTTAAGTGTAAAACAGAAGTCACCTAGGAGTATATAAGGATGTTTTCATTTATATAAAGTTCAAAAGCATACCAAACTAAACAATATGTTGCTTGGGAATCTGTGGGTAGAGCTAGTGATTCGTGCCAGTGCTGCCTCATGCCTTTGGGGCAGTGAAGTGGCACGGACAGATTGGGCTTCCGTTCCTCTGTCTCTATGCCTGTTTCTGATGTTTTACCTTCAGAAATAGGAACTGCCTTGCTCCGCCTGGCCCTGCAATATAGTAGAGTCCCAGACAAAGATGAAAAGAGGGAGGGAGAGAGAGAAAGAGAGACAGATGTGTGTGTGAAGGGTGATTTGGTTTGAGAACAGAAGAGAGGTCCATGTTTTCCGGCCCTGCCTACATGTTAAAAACATGCATATGTGGATTGAATGTTTATTGAGCAATTATTGTGTTCCTCTTACTGTGCAAAGCAGTTCCACACACTTCATCTCATTTCATCCTCGCAGCAGCCCAGCAAGTGCATGTAGTTGTTCCCATTTTACAGATTGGAAAGGCAAAGCTCAGGGAAGTTAAGAGTTTTATCCAAGGTCGTCATGGTGGGGATAGGAACTTTGGGGTTCAGCCTCAACATGTGTGGGTGCAGAAATCCAGGGAATATGCTTGCAAAAATCTAGTGGGAAATAACTGAATTGAAACCATTGCCACTTGGAATGCTGCCCTCTCCGCCTGGCGACCCCTCCGCCCCTTGCTCATTAGAATTTAATTTTTTGCTCCCGAGTGTATCAGTTGGAGGGCAAATAAAGCAACAGCAGTGCCCTCCCTGCACTGGCTCTAGAGGCCCACCTCTGAGCAGGTGCTTGCAGATGTGGGTGAGACTGCACATCTGGCAAGTGTTAGTTGTTGGGTAGGACATGCTAGGTCACACAGCCCTAATGCACGTTGGGTCTGCTGCATTTTAATAAGCCATCCGGGGAAGCAAGATTCCTGGCATTTTGTTGGCAGGGCCTGGAAGAAGCAGACAAATTTCTATCATCATGATGAATTAGGTTATTTTTGTCTTATACAAAGTTACTCCCAGTTGAAAGGCTGGACAAGCTAGGTCTTGATTAAATAAATGAAAGTTGTGTCTGACTAGTACATACATTCTCTCGTGGAGCAGCCGAAGAATCTGTGTGCTTTTATTAGCTCGGTCCCCATAATGGTTCACCTCCGATGGAGGAGGTTTTCTGCCTTGCAGGGGTGTCACTAGCTACACGGTTGAACCATTTCCTTGAAGGAATACTCTGGTTAGGGATTGAGTTTTGGTAATGGGCGTTCGCTGCTTTGGTGACTGGTATTTTCATGCCTGCAGTTTTGCGCTTATGATTTCATTAGTCCTGCCTCTAACTCATCCCCATGCATTTCCTGTGACTGGTTCTGGCTCCGAGGTGAAGCAGCCACAGGAAAGACACACACAAAAAAATAGCCAGGATTCTCTCCTGCTTTTTCATTTTTCTGGACAGAAAGGAGTTTTTCTCTTCGTTTCAGGTGACTTCGTGGCTGCAGCCACCATCATGAGGCACAGAGAAAGAAAAGAAAAACAGTGGGTTTTCTCACTTTCTCTTTCCATAGGGCCTCCTTCTCTGGCCCTCTGGCCATAAGAAGATGGCTCCTCTTGGGTCCTTTCCCTCCGTATCTATTGAGAAATTCTGGGATCTGGTCTTTCTTGGATCGAAGCTGGGAGATAGGGGAGAAAAGAACCAACCAATGGACCGAGGGTCATATCTACCTCCCTTTCAGTGTTGATCGTCCCTCCATCTGCCTGCTGTTATTTCCTTTCTGACTTCTCTGATGATTGCTTATGCACCCCACCCAGGGCTTTTAGTTGTAACCCTGAGTGAGGTAGCGTGGAGTGTGTTTGCCCCATCTTAACCGGCTCTAGAAATCTGCTTCATAGTTTCCCTGGGAAGGAATTCTATACTTGATTTTTGTATAAGCACGTGCAGTGGAAGACTGCAAGATTGGCACACATTTTCCGGATAAAGACTGAAGTCTTGGAGGATATTGGCCATCCGAGGGGCTTAGTCCCTTCTGCTGAGAAAGAGGACACGATGGAGAGAGGATGTCCTCATTGGCACAGATTACGGGGTTAATGAAGTGGTGGTGTGTGACTGACTGACTGACCGACCCTGCAGGAGGCTGCGGTCTCTCCTTCCTCATCAGGACTTTTCTTTAGGGATTCTCTGCTTCTTTCTATCCCCCGATGACTGGTCCTGTCAGAAATTTTACAAATCCCGCAAAACAACAGTACATCCTCTGGGCTACGTAGAACAGTGCCCCTGTCCCAGCACCGTCATCTGAGAGACAGGCCTCCGTGGGAACTCCATCTGCCTGACCTCCTTGCCCCAGGATGTCGCGAAGAGGGTCTCGTGCTAAAATCATGCATTCACATTATGTTTGCAGATGCCATTTCTTAGGCAATGTGTCATTTGGTTTTACAGATGCTTCTTGGTGAAGAACAGGGAAGAGATGGAAGATGCTAAGAGCTGAGAGGTGGGAGCAGGAACGATGGTCTGCTCGGCTGTGGCCCTTGGCGACTGGTAAGATGATGCTGGGACCTCGTAAGGGAGGAGGGAGAGGGATGGAGAGAGCAGAGAACACGGGATGATGAGGCCTGCACATGCTCCAGAGAGGCTTACTCGGTGGGTACCAAGTGAGAAACAAAACAGGGAAGTGTCTTGCATTGTCCATTGGCTTCTGAGTATGTTGGTGACTGGCCACCAGTGTACTAGCCCATAACCAGCCCTGTGTACCTTGAAGCAGAATAAGTTTTCTCAGGAAGCATAAACGTTCCTAGTTCTCATTCTAATCTTGGAAGTTTTTTAATCTAAGTTTTTTAATCTAATCTCATTGGAAGTTTATTTATTTATTTATTTATTTTTTAAAAGATTTTTTATTGGGGAAGGGGAACAGGACTTTATTGGGGAACAGTGTGTACTTCCAGGACTTTTTTCCAAGTCAAGTTGTTGTCCTTTCAGTCTTAATTGTGGAGGGCGCAGCTCAGCTCCAGGTCCAGTTGCCGTTGTTAGTTGCAGGGGGCGCAGCCCACCATCCCTTGTGGGAATCAAACCGGCAACCCTGTGGTTGAGAGCCCGTGCTCCAACCAACTGAGCCATCCATGAGCTCAGTGGCAGCTCAGCTCAAGGTGCCGTGTTCAATCTTAGTGGCAGAGGGCGGAGCCCATCATCCCTCACGGGACTCGAGGAGTTGAACCCACAACCTTGTGGTTGAGAGCCCACTGGCCCATGTGGGAGTCGAACCGGCAGCCTTCGGAGTTAGGAGCATGGAGCTCCAACCGCCTGAGCCACTGGGTCAGCCCCTCATGGGAAGTTTTTGAGGGGACGGGGGGAGGTGAAGAGATATTTGAATCTATGCTCAAGTTACTCTCATCTTCTCAATACACAGGAAACTTTCAGTCTTTTTTGTTGTTGTTTTTTAATGCCTAGTAGTCTAGGGTCCAAAAGACCGTGCCATTTCCACAGGCTGGGTACTGCTCCTGTAAACGTGTCCTACAAGGTGATAACAGAAATGTGAAACTCTGTTGCAGTAGCCATTTTTGCGAGCTGGCTATTTTTTCTCATTGGGGCTGCAGTTTGAAATGGGATCATCTTAGGTGTTGGACCTTGGGCTACCTTTAATATTTTGAGTCATTTGTGGAATCTCCTAATGTCCGATGCAGCATTTGTCCTAAGTTTTGTCTCTTGCTTGCCCCAAGTGGGTTTACTGTTATTGCTTAGAAGCTGCGCCATTGATCTTATCTTTGGATGTGAAATAATACCTCTCCCATCACCCTCCACTCGCTGTGTCCTCCTGCTCTTCTCTGCCTTCACACCATTAGTATTACTTACACGTGTATCATGTAGAAAGCCACACGCAGGCGAGGAGATGGTGCTCTGAAGGCAAGAGAAAGAAAAGCCTCTCCTTTCTTGCATTTAATGCTTCTTATTGTGGAAACATTTGTGCTGAAAGCTGCCAGGAAACAAAGATGGCGGGGGAGAGGGCGGGGTTTGGGGAGGAGCCAAATCCCCCAAACAAGGTAGGAAGATGGTCAGTGCGGGGATTAGGAAAGGAGTACAAAATTCCTGGGGTTGGGTGGCGGGGAGATGAACCTAGATGTGGTTGGCTGGGATAAACCTCAGGGAAGCAGGAGTGGGACGGGGGGAATTTTCCACAGTTAACTATAGTCCCTCTTTGAGGCATGAGCTGGGGATTAGCTGGGCTGGTGCCTAGAACTCTTGGCAAGAAAAAAGGAAAGACCAACGATAGAACTTAAGTGGGAGGTTCGCAGTCTTGGGCTAACATTAGACTAACTTGGGGAAATTAAAAAAAAACAAACGAAAAACAAACAAACAATTCCTGGGATCTACCCTAGACCAGTGCTTCTCAAACTCTACTGTGCATTAGAATTATCTGGGAATCTCAGTGAAATATAGATTCTGATTAATTAGGTCTGAAATTCTGTGTGTCTGACAAGCTCTCCAGTGCTGCTATACTTGTGGCTCGAGGACCACACTTTGAGTAGCAAGGGTCTAGAACAATTAAATCACAGTCTCTTGGAGGTAGGTCCCAGCCATGGATTAAAAAAAAAAATCCTCAGATTTATAGGGTTGATATTCTCTTGCCTTAGAACCTAATAAATGATGGGAGTGAAGGAACTTGGGGTCCACCACAATGAAAGTGGGTTCCACTGCGAGGATGTGACAGATGGTCTGAGAGGGATCACCCCAGCCCCCCACTGTGTGGAATTAGAAGGATCTCCAAGATTGCTTGGGGGAGTCACAGATAAGTCATCACAGCAGGTGGCATTGACCCTTCTGTGACGGGGAAGAGGCTCACTGAGTGGGTTCAGCATCCTCTCAGCTAAGTCCATGCCAAGAACTTCTGAAGCCTGTAAGTTTATTCGTGCTGAGAGACCAAGTCACAAAGCTCCCCTCACTCTGGGGCCTCCTCCTGCTTCTCTCTTAGAGGTGACCCCCAAGGGATTTTGTTTGGACTTCACAGACTTCACTTTAATCCTCAAAATGGAGCAGTCAGGTCTGGGTCAATTGTGTGGAATGTTTTCTACCTGATGGAAAAAGAAACCGTATCTAGAACTGTCAACCTAGAACTCAGACTCAAACAAAGCAACATTAAAATAAAAACATTTATGGGGAGAAGGAAGTAAACACAATACAGAAAACTAAACCGTCCTGGCCGGCTGGGGGTCAGTTTGTAGGCCATCAAATGTCCACCTAACTTCTTTGATGCGTCATCTGTTTCTGGGCTAGTATTTGCTTTATAAACTTATCATTTTATTCTTGCAGCAAATGAAGCAATTGGCTTGACTGTTATTCCTTTGATTTGTGGCATGGGCCTAATGCTGCTCCTCCAGAAGCCAGAATTTACCCACCTTACCCACTTTTCCCACCATGTCCTCGGGCCCTGTAACTCACTCTGACTTTGATCACTCCGTCATTCTGTGACTTTGGCTAATAGGCCATTATTCTAGAAATTACCATTATATTTTATTAATAAGAGCCAGGAGAATTGCTAGCAGTGACATGCTAGAAGATTTGCAAGTGGGGGCCCCCTATGTCTTGTAACATGTGACTGCACTGGCTGGCCCCTGTGATTGATGAAGAGAGCGTGGGCTCCCTCCCTGCATCCCTCCCTTACAGCCAGGTGAGCGTCATCCAGACCCTGGCTCTAGGTACCACTGGCTAATCCTGGCTGAGGGTCGCCCTGAAAAGAGGTGCGCAGGGAGGGAGTGTGACATGTAGGTCTTAACATGAGTGGGGGGACCACTCACACCTGCAGGTGGGGTCATGGTCAGAACTCCAGGTGTGGGCCAGGGAAAGAGACAGCTGTGCATGTGTTCACAATATTTTTCATTCCCCCTCCCCAGTAATCAAAGAAATATCTGCTTATTCCAATAGACATATTTGGGAAGTACTGAAAAGTGGAGAGTTAAAGAACTGTACCATTTAGAGGCAACCACAAAGCTCACATTTCCATCTCTCATTCTTGTGATATATTATGCATATATTTAGCTCATTCTATCTACATAATTCTGTACTCTTTTGCTTCCTATGGCATGGCACTTACCGAAGTCATTACAGAAAACTCTTAAATATCATTTTAGGCCGCTGCATGAATGGACTATCGTAGAGTTAAATCATGGCTCACTTAGCCCTCTGCATACGTACCACTTATCAGGAGGGACCCATTCCCCATGGACTCCCCTAAAGCATTGTGCTCAGGGAAATTCCATCAGACCCCTGGGTCATACTTCAGCTCCACCCTTTGCCAGATCAGTGGCCAAATCCCCCATGTAGTCATGGGGTAAAATGGGACCCATAATAATTAGCAACGTGTAATTGCTGCATCATTGAAATTTGATCGTTGCTGTAAAGCATCCAGCACATAGCGAGTGCTGTTTAAATCTGTTGTACCAGAATTTCAAATGTCTTTGCACTTGGTATTCCCTCTATCTGGAACACTTTTCCCCTAGAAATCTATACGTAAACCTGCTTTTTTTTTTTTTTTTTAATTTAATTAGGAAAGCTTCTCAGAACACCCAATAAAAAGAGGTAATACCCCTCATTGTCTTAACCCACCTTTATTCTTTGTATAACCTGTATCACCGCCTGGCACATTGTCTGTAGATTCATTTAGTTACGACCCGTCTCCCCACTTCAGAGTGGAAGCTCCCTGACAGCAGGGATTTTGAGTGCTTTGCCTACTGCTGTGTCCCCGGCACCTAGAATCACACCTGGCGCATCGTAGATGCTCAGTGTACACATTAATAAATGGGTAGGTAGCTTGGGTACCTGGGGTGAAAATGCAAAGTCTGGGCCACACACTAGCCTCTTCTCTGGGAATATGACTCCGGAATCTGTTTTTTAAGGATCTTCACTGGAGCTTTTTATGCCCTTTGAAATCTGAGACCCACTTTCTTGAACTGTAGTTCTTTCCCCCATTTTTCCTTAACAGCACTCATATACTCTGACTTCATTTTTCTGTTCTGTCCAAACCTACTTGACTCTAAGTGAAGTAATAATAATTGAAAAAACAATGGTAATATTAGTCATGACAACATGTTGGACACTTTGTTGTATTCCCTACTCAGCTAATTTGCTCAAAGATCATCATAAGAAAGTCATTTTTTGGGTGGTGAACAGGACTCCTGTGGATTGCTTTGACGGCACAAAGAGAAAATGAAGCAATATTATGTGTGGTTCATGCAAAGCTCTCCTCTTTCCTCCCCTTTGCTCTCATATCCTGATCCTCCCTCCCTTCTTCCTCACACTTGACCACTGCACTTCTTCCGGAGTCTTTTCCTTTCTTCAGTGGTCAGGACTGCCAAGACCCGGGCCCCTGCGTGTGGACCCAGGCTGGGCTTGAATGGAAGGCATGGAGCTGGACAGACCTGGGTTTTCTTTCCCTTCCCATCCTTCACGATTGCCTTTGCCTGTGTCTGTGAAATGGGTACATGGAAAGAATGTCCTCGGAGGTTGTTCTGAGCCTTTAGTAAGATAAAGCAACTAACAAGTTTAACGTCATGTTTGCTCATCTGAAATGTGCAACGTAAGAGA
Organism: Rhinolophus sinicus; assembly: GCF_057876585.1. NCBI lineage: Eukaryota > Metazoa > Chordata > Mammalia > Chiroptera > Rhinolophidae > Rhinolophus > Rhinolophus sinicus. The sequence continues at coordinate 55,210,521 of NC_142513.1, read as the reverse complement.
GTGAGTCCTGTTTTCAAAAAGTGGTGACACTCATTCCTCTCCTTCCATCTTCTGAAACAATCCATCGTGGAGGCTATGTTGGTTCTCTGACTCCATTCTTTGTTCAGCAAACACGTATTGGGGTCTTCTTTGGGACAAGCATGGTGCTAGGTGCCAGGGGTGCAAAGATGATACAATATCTCGGTCCTTGCTGTGGGACATACTAGCAATTTTACTATAATGCATAATAAATTTATATTTCTATGGTGATAGGTTTTGGATGGAGGGTTAAATCTTACCATTTTGGGTTAATTGGGGGTCAATCTGAATGATAGCATCCTTCAGAATAATCAGTCTCGTTACTTGACTCATTATAGGAAACTCGATAAATGCAGATTTGAATTAAATTGAACTTAATCTTCCTTAAATACATGCCATAGTTGAAACTAGGTTAACAAGTGTTATCTAATAAAGAGATCCTTGGTGAGAACCAGTTAAGAATGACTATAATTAGTGATTGTTTATCATTGTCAATTTAAATCCGTGGGTATTCCTAAAGTACTTAGAGGTGCTTAAAATGTGTTTGCTCTCTTAAGAGGCTTTAAAAAATTTTCTCTACAATCTTGTTGACACAGTTAATTAACAGTTAGACCAATAGACACAAATGCTTTCTTCCCAAGTTGTGTTGGGGTAGACCTCAGTCATAGCACAATTATTTCCAAAATTCCTGCGTGTGAAATGCAGATGAGTAAGTACTGTACACGGTCTTAGCTCTGATGAATAATGAGCTAAAAAACACTTACTGCAGGCTTCTCCCCCAGCTCTGCCCAGTGATTTTTGTTCAAAATGTTTCAGAACTCTCCATTTTTCCTACAGATGTGCTTTTGCCTGTAATATCTTGATATGGCAGTCTTAATGCTGAAATGAGCCATTAACTAAGGAGCTATGATTTTTTTTTCCCCCCCCGGCCAATGTTTCTGACCAGGAAGTTAGAATCAGCATCAGATCTGTGGATTGCGACTTCAAAATATAAACAAACTGCCCAGGCTGAAAATACTAATTATTTGGGTGGAACCAGCTGTAAATGATGCAAAATCTGTACCTTTTGTTTCACACCCAAATGTACGTTAAAGAGATGCATAGGTTTGTTCATGACGGTTTGTTGAAATACACTGAAGGGAAGAAGAGAGAGTGGAGACATGGGGATTTTAAATGGCCTGTGGGATGTCTGAAAGTGTGGCTCTGGGAATCTTCTGGAAATCTCCAGGGCTGCTGGGGCGGGGGTGGGGGGAGGGGTGGGAGCTGCAGCCTGCCCATTTCTCTCCAGGCAGAATTTCATGCTTGTCTCTTTTCTGGACACAAGTCAGGTGTGCTGGGCTTGGAATGGGCATGCTAGACCCCTCTGCCACTTGGCTGTCAATATTTGGGGCCTTTGCCAGCCCCTTGGGGAGGTTCTGAGCTTTGCCACAGCTGGACTCACTCTGTCAGCAGGGTGGTGGGGAGGAAGGGGGGCCTTCTTAAGCCTGGGATGAACACCAGATTCTAACGCTATGAATATAAGTCTTGTATAAAGCTTAGAAAAAAAAAAAAAAAAAGGAAAGAAAAAAGATAGTTATTAGATTAAAGGTGGATTTGAATTGAACTTGACTTTTCCCTGTTACTCAATGCACCCAATGGCTGGAAGGGACTAGAAGGGGAGCCTGGGCAGTGGTCCTCAAGCGTGGTCCCCAGCCATGCAGCAAGTAGCATCCTCTGGTAACCTGACAGAAATGCAAATGCTGGGGCCCCTCCCCAGACCTCCTTCGTGAGACACGCAGGCACTGGGGCCCAGTGGACCTGTGTTTAGCAAGTTGCTCAGGTGACGACGATGTAGTGGGAGTTTGCAAGCCTCTGGGTGAGAAGAGAACTAACATTGGCTTTGCCTGTTCCTTTGTTACAAACACGGAGCGCTGGCCCTTCGATTTAGAGTCTCCCATGCTTGTCTGCAAAGGTGGACCTGGGGACACAATACACGTGAAACAGAAGGTACTTGAGCATCGAGAGGTTAATGACTGGGGGGGGGGGGAATGGACATTGAGTTTGAAATAGGGCCACCCGACCTACTTTGGGGTCTTTGCAAAGCTTCCCCAAGCCAGTGATGTTTGAAATGCCAGCTGGAGGACAAGAAGGTGTAGGGGGAAGAGAAAGCCTGATGGTGGGCTGAGTGGTCCAGGCAGGAGGGAGACCGCGTACAAAGGCCCAAGAGGGGATGGGCCTGGTGAAGGAAACAATAGTTCCCAAATTAGTTTGCACCTGGAATCACCTCAAAAAATACTGATGCCTGGGCCACAGCTGTAGAGATTATGGTTTGGTTACATTTGAAAACAATTCCAGGAGGTTCTAACTTGGGACAAGTTTGAGAACCCCTGAACTAGAAGAGGGCAGGAGTGCAGGGAGCCCAGAAGGCGGAGAGGCCAGAAGAGGTGTGCGGCCAGCAGGTGGGGGGGCAGGTGTGCGGGGTGCCCTGGCAGGGCTGCACCCAGCAGGGAGACCCCAGAAGATCTGACTTGGAGAAGGTCACGTTGGGGCTAGAAAATGAATTGGGGGAAAGGAGTTGTCAGCTGGAGGAGGAAGCAATAGACATATAATCGATCGTTTTCAGCACAGAGGACGAGGGAGATGGGGAGTTCGTGATGGTCCTTGATTTCTGGTTTGCAGATGTGCAACGACTGGCAGAGGACCAGGTTTGGGGGAAATCATGAGTTTGGCTCTGGGTGTATTGAGTTCAGTGCAAGTGGCAGAAAGGTGCAATGAATAGTGGGGTTGTGTGACGTGTGTAGGCGAAGCTGCGGGCCTCGGGCTGGGATGGCGGCTCCAACGTGCCTTTAAAACTTGTAACTCTTTATGCTTTTCCGCTCTGCCACCTTCGTGCTTGTGTTTGTGGCTTTGCGGTCACAGGTGGTCACTGCACCCCCAGCTTCCCATCCACACTGTAGGCAGGAAGAAGCAGGAAGCGGAACGTGTGTGTGTGTCTGTGTGTAGGAAACGGGGGCCTGTATCAGGAAAGAGCAAGTTTTCCCCTAGACCTTCCACTTGTGTCTTTTTGCACAACTGTGTACACAGCCCGCTCTACTAGAAAGGCAATCTGGGGAGCACACTGCACCCCAGACAAAATGAAAGGTTCTGTTCATATGGGATAAAGGGGAATGGATAGTGGGTGAGCACACCGTGTGTGTACCTCGCATGCTTTGTCCAGCCGAGAAGCGACGTTGGCTGGGTAGCTAAGTGTATGTGCCTCTGTAGCTCAGGGACCAGTGAGGGATGAAGCATTTCAAGGTTATGATTGTAGGAACAGCAGTAGGATCTTTGCTGTCAAGTTAGACCCTCCAATTCCTGAGGTTCTGCCTCCTCGGCCCGCCTCCCCCCTGCCTGGAATCTGTCTGTCTTCTTGGTAAGGAATACAACTCTGGCAACACCTCTTCGCTATGTCCGTCTGCCCCCAGTTCTTTGCTGGGGACCTGGCTAGTTCTCCGTTGCCCACACTATCTAGGGGGCAAGCCAGTTTTATGACAAATGCCTCCCCAGGCCTGGGCCCCGGGTGGCTGACGGCTGGTGTGGGTGAGGGCATTGCTACTTTGTGGCAGATCTGACCCTGTTGCGGTGGGCCCCCTGGGGTGCCAGCTACTTGTTCAGCCACTGGGGTCCCCTTGGTTTGCCACGCCTCCTGATGGGGCCTTGTCTGCAGGTTTTTAATCAGCAGCCCTTCCCATCATTGGGAATGACATGAAATTGGGCTGGCTGATTGCCAAGGAGATGCTGGCCCTTCCAGAGCAGGGAGGAGAGGGCTACTCTTTCTTCAAGTTGTCAATCTCGTCTTTTTCTGAGAGCACAGAACCAACTTTAAAAACGAGAACAAAACACAAACAGAAACAACTAACAGGCTGAGCTGACCAACGATGCCCAGAAGAGGACAGAGAGAAGGAGCCAGTCTCATAAATAGTGCTTTTGTCCACTGGGGGCTTTTAGCACTTTAGATGTGAACAAATAAAGAGTTTGCTGTCTAAGCACCAAACTAAATGGGCCTTGAAAATTATAGAGGAATTTCCCTGGCTGTCATTATGCTGTCCCCAGAATCAGTGGGCTTAAGGCCCTGAAGAATTTCAAGCTGATGTGTCAGACACATCCTGGGCTTGGGACGACGCAGAGGGCGCCAGCAGTTGATTAGGACCCTGTCCTTGCGAGCAGCAGGGCGCCACCTTTGGGGCCAGTTCTGTGGAGCCTGAAGTCAGTGCACGTGCACAGCCAGTCCCCCTATTCCACATGATGATCCCTCTGTCTGCAGGTTTAGGCCTTTGCCCTCGTTCCTACTTTGTCCCTTGTTGGAGACAGCGCTCACAAGTAGCCTGGGTTTTGTTTGTCCCTTATTTGAGGGCTGGAACCTGCTCCCCGTCCCTGTCTGATGGCTGTGTTGCATCTCAAGTCAGAAGAGCTTCCCAGACTAAAGTCAGCGCTATCTCCTGATGCCCGGGCCCGAGGATGGATCCATACGGCATCTCTCAGGCCGTGTTCTCATCCTGGCTGCACAGGAGACTCAGTCGGGGGAAATTGAAAAACAAAAACAAACACAAGGTTTTGATGCCCCTTAGACCATGTAAAATAAACTCTGGAAATGGGAGCTGGGCTGCTGCATATTCTGAAAGTCAACAACAATATGCTGCCGTGTTTGAGAGCCGTCACCTTAGATTAATGGTAAATAGCGTATTTACTTAAGGGCCAGTCAGATAAAATAAAAGTATTTATGGGAAGACTTTAAAAAAAATGTTGAAAACTAGACATTTTTGGTTCCATTGGGATCATTTATTCAGCAGTCATTGCCTAGCATGTGCTCGGCCACGCTCTACAGATACAGAGGTAAACAACCGATGGAATGATAGCTTTTAATCTGGTAGTGGAGACGTAGGTAAGCAAAACGACTCTAATACGTAATTAAAAACTATGCTAAGCGGCAAGGATGAAAGATGTCAGGTGCTAAGGGAGCAGTTCCACTCCCATTGGGCTGGGCAGTGGTGGAATGGGCTGAGGGGTCATTGTTAGGGAACGATTTCCCCAGGACAGACATTTGCATGGGAGTCAGAGAGAAGGGTGGGTGTTCCCAGGTGGAGAAAGGATGGTGTGTTCCAGGCAGAAAGAACAGTGTTTGCAAACCCCTGAGGAGTCTGGGGAAAGGTCCTGTGATGGGAGTCAGGAAGCCGAAGGGGCTCACGGCTGGGGATGAGGTCTCCGAAGAAGCCAGGGCCACGTTCGCTAGGCCTGTTGGACTCTGCCCGGAAGCAGAAGGATTTCAGGAGAGGGATGTGATCGGATGTGCTGCCCGGAAAGTTCACTCTGGCCCGAGTAGGGAGGGCGGATGTGCGGGGGCAGGAGGAGATGTGGAGGTGGTGGTGGGGGGGTTGCTTGGAGGCAGCTGGAATCGTTCAGGCAAGAGAGGACCGTGTCCCTACTTCAGGGTGGGAGAAGGAGCGTGAGAGCTTTGTAGGGTGAAATGGACTCAAGATTCCAAAGTGGACCAGGGAGTAGGAGTGGGGTCAGCCTGGGTGCTCAGCCCTGGACTGGGTGGGAGCTGGTGTCACCCACAGAGACAGGGAACCCTGGGCAGGGGGCAGCAGGGCTGAGGGGGGTGTGTGTGTGTATTCACCAGGAGCCCCGTCCGTGGCCACGGTAATAGAAGAGAGTTGTTTCTTTGATGAGTCATGAAATATTAGTCACTGAGCATATTAGGGAGGAATGAGAAGGTGACAGCTTCCTCGTATTGTATCTCTTGCTTCTGTGTGACCTGCGTTATCCCAAGTGTCTCACAGACCCTGGAGGAAAGTCGTATTATGATCACAGTTTTCAGAGGGACACTGCAACTCAGAGAGGTGAAGGGGCTTGTCCAAGACCCTGCCCACGGGCTGGGCCAGAATCTGTCAGCTCAGTCCCCTCCTTCTCTAGTATGTGCTGAGTGCCAAGTGTGTGAGCACCGTATGTCCAGGTGCCAGAGGGCAGCGTAGGGCCAGTGTGATGCCCGCCCTCTCCCCACACCTGTAAGTTCTCTTCTCGCTCTGGGTGGGACAGCAGGCCCATCAGAGCTGCAACCCTTGGAGCAACCCCAATACTTCCACCAAGGAGTGTGTGTGTGTGTGGGGGGGCGAGGTGTCTGGTGGCTGCTGACCTGGTAGGTCACAATGGCTCCTGCCCCCAGAGATTCCAGTCCTGGCCAATGGGGCCCAGAACTGCCCACTCCCCTTCTAAGGAGACTCCTCCTGTCCTCTCTGGAGGGCCCTGCCTGGAAGCATTGGCCTTTCTCCCTGCTGCATGTGAACTGAAAGGCAGGGAATAGATGCATGTGGAACCTGGGCAGCCTTGAGCTCAAGGTCCCAGTGTCCTCAGCTGACAGACAGCTGGCTCCTGGGTTTAATGTACATAGTCTTGGACCTGGTCCTTCTCTAGTCTAATCCATTGCTCTTTGCTGTCAGTCCAAAACCCCCAGCCAAGGAAGCCTGAGCACACACAGTCCAGTAGTGAAGGTGCTTAGCTCGATTGTCTCAACGGGTTGTCTGAGTGTGGAAAAGACACCATCATTGCGTCTTACAGTGCGAGGCCAACAGACTAAACCTGGCTCCCTGGTGGCCCCTCAGCCAGCCCCCTCCGAGGGACCAAAAGTCTCCGGGCTCTGGGGTTGCCTGTAGCCATGGCGGCGATGGTGTCAGGTCCCTGAGGGAACCTCTGAACACCCCTTCCTCCTTGATTTATGGCATGCCTCCTGGCAAATGCTTTCTCTCTCCATCTTTAGTTGGTGGGCGTGAAGCATTCACTCACTTTCTCCCCCCCATTAGTCCCCAATCTCAGTATTACTCTTAAGGGTTTGTATAGGGGCCTCTCAGTACCTGTTTTCTAGGTTTCCCACGTTAGTCGTTTTTTCAGGCACTTTATCTCCGACATAGGTATAAATACCACAAGTTTGGATGATTATAACATCTGACCTTACAAGAATGTCTCGGCTAGGCCCAGGCAGAGGTTGCAGTTAGAATGGAAGTAAGAGAAATGATGGATTCTGAAATGGAGAAATGGAGGCACAGGAAGGGGAAGTGAGTGAACCAAGACCCCACAGAGTCCATTTCAGACCCCACGGTCCATTCTCTCCCCGGTGCACCCAGGGCCTGCCGTTTGTCATAACAACTCACCTCTTCACGGCAGCCTATACAGTTGACCTTGAACACCTTGGGTTTGAACTGTGTAGGTCAGTCGCAAAAAATCTGCACATAAGTGGACCCATGCAGTTCAAACCCGTGTTATTCAAGGGTCAAATGTAGGGATGCCCTCACCACTGTCCTTTGTAATAACTGGGTGACCCTGGCCCAGCTCTGAGAGGCTGGCGGCTTGGTCTTGGACGGACAGGTACGAGTGGATGCTGTTGAGCATTTGTGGGGCCAGGCTCCCTTCTGTGTGTGGGGCGCGCCTGAATTCAGGTCATGCAGTGATGAGTTAGCCACCTCCTGACTACCTGTGGGGAAGGCATCTGTCTAGTCCCCGTGTCTCAGATGTTGTTCGCTTCTCTGGGCTGCTGCTCGGAGTCAGGCCGCCTGTTTCCAGAACCCTGCCTGTGGTGGAGGGGAATTTCAGGTCCCAGGATAGCCCAAGGACAGGAAAATCCGCCTGAGACTCACTTGCTGTTCCAATGACATGACAGCAAATGTAGGCGCAGGATGCTCTGTGCAAAAGGATCATTTCTGCGAGACGGGGGCTCGTTAGCTGACAGAGGAAACCACCTTTCCTGCACAGTTCTGCCCAGAGGAGGTGTGGCCTTCGAATCCTGCCCTACCCAGTAATTTAGAAGAACAGCAGTACTGATGACAACCAAATCCACTTGGATCCGCAGGAGAGTCCTAGGAGGCAAACTGTAATTATCTGTATTAGACTCTGAGAGGGAGCTGGGTTTTACAACCTGATGTTCTCTGCCACAGCACGGGGTGTTGCTAACGTCTCTTTTTGCTCCGGGTGTGGCTCTGCAGCGAAGTGCTTCCTGGCAAATTTCCAGGTGATTCCTAAAGCTGCACTCTTTGCCAAAACCTCAGGGAGTTCATTGTCTCAGAGTGGTGACATTTGAGAGGGCTTCTTCTAGAATCTTCTGAGAGTTCGTTCCCATGTTTGTGGAGGAAATGTTTTAGGGTTTCTCTTAAGTTACATTCCCATTAAGAAGCAAATAGTTCTTGTATATTCTTATACCTTAAATTAATCATCCATTCAACTTTCCCATGAGGTTTTTTTTTTTTCTTCTAACATGGTGGCAAATGTCTACAAAGTAATTTTTAAAATATGGTATTTCTCTCCCTTTACAAGAGGTGTTGCTACCTTGGGACCAGAGGAGACCCACATGCAACCCTGAGGGCAGCTGGGCAGCTTCAGCACTGAAGCGCCTCCCTCCTGCTCATCCTCGGTGAAATGACAAATCCCAGCCGAATACAGGGTTGAGTCTGGGCTCTGTGATAAGGCAGGTTTGTGTTTACATCTAGGCTTCCCTGTGCTGCTTGCATAGCCTTACGCCAGTTACCAAACCCACAGAAGGTGTGAATTGCCCCAACACTGTGCTCAGACACGTCAGCCTGGCTTCTAGAGCCTGCACTAGGCCATGTCCCTAAAAGTGACCCCAGCCCCCATGCCGAGCTTTTGCTCAAGAAAGTGCAGTGCTGCCAAATTGCAAAATGTACGTTGTCTCAACCCACTCTGCCAAACCACTGGAATTACATTTCCAGTAATTCTCTGCTCACTCCCCTTCTATAATTTCCCATTTCCCCACGGCTCACCCAGTCCCGTTTTCGCTTCCCATAGCCCTGTTAGTGATCCCTGTGTGTTCTCCCTTTAAAAACCGAAGTTACCTTTGTCTTAGCTGGAGCTGAGTTCAGGTTTGTACTGGAGTCTTTCTCCTCCATGGCAGTAGTCTGAATAAAATACCGTGTGCTGCCTTTGACATGTAGCCAGCACCGTTTTTCTTTGACAAAGTCTCAGTTTCCCAACCTGTCTAACGGAGACGAGACTGTTTCTTCTGCTGCTGTGGACCTCTCTGTGATTATGACTGTCCTGACAGGGAAGTGTCACGGGCCGTTAGGGTGTCCCCTGAAGTGGAGACCACGTTTGCCAAATGTGTACGTATCAGTGGTTGTACTGAGGAGGAAGAAACCCGAGCAACTTCAAAGCAAAATCAACCGTTGAAAGGGTCTTCACATTTACCTGCTAAGAAGAGGGAGAGGTCCGTGTAGGCAAGGCAGACGCGTACAAGGGGGATGGAGGGAACTGGGAAGAAAGTGAGAGGAATGTGACTACATCAAAGCTAAGCATCTCTGTCTGGTCAAGGTACCAGATGACAGAATGGGAGAAGATATATCTGGGCTACGCAAGAAAACCCTCAAATCAACAGGAGAAAGAGTAACTCCTGATAAAATGGGAAAAGGATACAAACAGGCAATTTTTAGACGAAGCATCCTGTACCACACCCCTAAAGAAATAAACACACCAAGACGTGCTTCATATCAGTAGGAATCAGTTAGCTGGGAATGAAACAACAACAAGATGTTCCTGTATGTTTCTATCTAATAGAAAGTGGGAGAATGCCAAGTGTGGTGGAGCTGCAAGGAGGCAAACAGCATGTGCATACCTGGGGCGCCGGCCTGTCCCTGGCGGCCTGAGCACATGCTCAGTGCAGTGTTGATTGTAGTAGGGGTCATGCATCCAGCTTAAGGACCAGGCTGGCCGAGCACCAGGTGGATGCACGTTGGAAGTCCAGTGCCCCAGTAAGAGGAAACGGGTCAGATCTATGCACTGCACGGCTGGAGGCTAAGAGTATTGTGAGAACTCCAGGGAGCAGAAGGAAACCGCAAACAACGCCACTAACGAAAATTAAAAGTACGCAAGGGCCAATGTATGCAGCTCTTAAGAAATAGGTACGAAAGGCTACCCATGAACCAGAATAAAATAATTGCTTTATAGGCAAGGAGGAGAGGTGAATGGGAATGGAGCTAAAAGGGAATAAATACATAACTAATGAGAGTGGAAACTTGCATGGGGCGAGGGGATCCCGGTTCATGATTCCAGCACACCTGAGGTTAAAATAAACACGCCCACAAGGCCATTATTTGGAGGAAAAGGATTATCTTTTGTTTGGTACGTGCTTTATTGAGGCCTGGTAGGATGCCCCATGTGCTTAAATAGGACAGAATTTTAATGATAACCCCTTGTAATGTTTATACGTGTTTTCAGAGCTCCTTCCTATAGGTGGACCCATCTGAGTGCTATGACGACTGTGTAAATATAGACGGGCAGTGGAGGTATTTTTAGACAATGAGGAGACTGAGGCTCAGATGGGTAAAGTGACTTGCGTGGAGTCACACATCTGGGAAGTGACATGTTGTGAGTCAGAACTGGGAATTAGGATCCTTGACCAAGGTCTCAGGTCCCCAGGGAGCAGCACTGCACCAAATGGGAAAATCTTTGCTTCTTGGAGGAAAGAACGTAAAATGTCACTTGGCTGGGATTTTTTTTTCACATGTACTTTTCTATTTTCATCGCTTGCTTTTCATTCAGATATTTTGCTTTTGTTGTTGTTTAGAGAGGAATGTTCTTATTCACATAGACATCCAAAATCAATAGTCATTTGCTCACCCACATGGTGTAGTGGACTTAACCACTAGAAGGTATCTTTGATTTAGAAATATCTTTGATTTTTGAAAAAAGAGAAAATAATATTTACGCTCCAGGAACCCTTCTTTATCCTACCATCCAGAGATTACCACGGTTAAAAATTTGCCTTAATTCTCCTAGATCTTTTTTTTCTCCCTCCAAGAAACTGAAAGTTTTCTTTTTCTTCTTTTTTTTCCCCCTGCAGGCAGAAAAGGAAGTCAAATCTATAACTGGGTTAGAGTCTTTGTGATGGTAATTCTGAGAAGCTGGGTCCGGTTTAGCCAAGTTGGAGGGTTTGCCTCCTGAGGCTGGGGATTCAGAAATAGTTGACTTTGCCTCCACAAAGCAACTTTACATTTTTAGACACAGCTGGGCTGTATGCGCCGGAAGTCGAATTCCCTGGAGGGTACAGATCTCAATATTTTAGACACATGTGAAGTCGGAACAGTTGGGGGGCTGCGAGTTTGCCTGAAAGAGAATTCCAGTCTCCTGACTTGTTATAAATTTAGCTCGGCTTCTAAGAACCATTCCCATCAAAGAAAGATTTCTGGTTGCCGTAGAATTGGGTTCCCTGTGGGATTTTCCGTGTGTAACTAGGCACAGTCGTTTCTAGGCACCGGGAGAACAGATTTGTTTAAGATCTCCCTTAGTTTGATGATTTGATGATTGGTGACTTATGTGGTATTATGAACATCTGTTGATTTTTTATTTTGCCTGCCAACCATCCACATCCTGTTTTTTTTTTCTTTCTTTTTTTTCTTCTGGTATCTATACCCAATTTTCTTTTGGTTTACCACCTGTAGTGGGTTCAGGAGTGTTCCCCTCCTCCCTCCCCAAATTCGTGTTCACTTGGAAACTCAGAATGTGACTTTATTTGGAAATAAGGTCTTTGCAGATGTAATTAGTTAAGATGAGGTCCTACTGGGTTAGAGTGGCCCTCAGTCTAAGGGTGGGTGTCATTATAAAAAGGCCAGATGAAGATACAGAGGAGCAAATAGAAGAAAATGGAGGCAGACAATGGAGTGATGCAGTCCCAAGTGAAAGAGCACCAGTGCCCCCAGAAGCCGGGAGAGAGGAATGGAGCAGACTCCCTCACAGCTTCCAGAAGCCGTGAGACCTCTGGCCTTCAGAACTGCCAGACAATGCATTTCTGTTGTTCCAGCCACCTGGTTTGTGGTACTTGGTATGACAGCCCTGGGAAACGAATCCATCACTCTTCCCCTCTGTCAAAGTGACCGGGTGGCCGGGCTCCATCCCTGCCTCCAGGACGGTGTGTCACTCAGCGCTAAGCGGGTCACGGCGGTTCACTCAGGAACGGACACATCACCGCATCTAGGCCAGTAACATTCAGCCCTGAGGCTCTTTCTGGATTGTTCCGGAAAGAGACTCTCTTTTTCTGTGATGTCTGTCACCCTGGAGCTGCCGGAGAACATTTTTGTCACGACACGCAGAGAGCCTGACTACAAGTGCTGAGGACAGCAGAACAAGGGGCCAGAGAGACAAGGTCCTGACAATATTACTTGAGTACCTAGATCCAGCTATGCCTGCACCCCACAGCACTGTTCAGTTAAGGGAGCCATAATACCCTTTCAAGCCAGTTTAAGTTGGGGTTCTTGTCATTTGTCACCAAAGATTCCTGACTAATAAGTGTGATGTAGAGAGAAGCATTCATGGTCATTGAATGATATTCCCCAGAAGCCTGTAGTGGAACCCTGTTGGTTTGTAGTTGCATTTTCTCTAGGAAGGTAGGAAACTGGGAAACGAACATAGGAAAAAAAGAAAGTGACATGGGAAAAAGGAAACTACCATTTATTGAGAGCCTTGTACATGCTAAGCCCTGTGCTAAGCGCGTTAAAAGCTTTATCTTTTATAAACTTCCTAACAACAAAACCTTCCTTTAAGTCTTGCAGCCCATAAGTGACAAAGGCATTTCTGAGACTCAGCGAGCCATTCAGGTCTGTTTGATTCTAAAACCCCTGCTGTTGCCGGGTCTCTGGGCAGTAAAAGTGTCGCTGGGCCCTACTCCCTCCTTAAACGTCCTTGTGGGGTCTTTCTCTTTCTTTGCAGGAGGCACAGCCTGCAGTGCAGCTGCAGCTCCTCACGTCACTCCCTCAGGGGCTCAGCGTCCTGCAGACCTTCGGACTCATGCTCGTTATCATCACTCCCTCTGGCAGAGGAGGAAACTGGCTCAGGGAGTGGGATACCTTTCTCAGTACCGTGCACTCAGGAGTGGTGGGGCAACATCCAAACCGGGGTGTGCTGAGTCCTCCTGATTCCAAGTGTGGTCTGTGGCCCAGCAGCCTCTGCATCAACTGGGGGCTTGTTCGAAGTGCAGTATCTCAGCACCACCCAGAACCGCTGACCCTGACTTTGCATTAGAATGAGACTCGCTGGCCCCACCCTATAGCATGATGATTCAGAGCCTGGAACACGCTGCTGCAGGCAGGGCCCCTCCCAGGCTGTGTGTCCACGGGGCCAGGTGCCCCCATACCAGCTGGCCTGCGTTATGGAAGAGAAAAAATTCTGGTCCTTGTGCCTGGGCAGAGGCGTGGCGAGACCTCAGCCCTTCTCCTTGGGGCTGGGATAGTTGGCGTTTCCGCTGTTGGGCTGAGCACCCTTTTATCCAGTGTGGCCGGGTTCACCCAGCCTGTGTCCTTGCCACCTGGGCCCAGCTGGAGGGCCAGCTGCTTTCTCACCAGCGATTATGCCAGAGAGCTTCCCACAGCAGCTCTGAGGATCCCTTGCTCAGCTGCTCTGGGAACAAAGGGCCTGCAGAAGATCCACAGTACTTTTTGGAGGGAGGAATAAAAGTGAGGGCCGCATCTGTCACAGGAAACGTGGGAACAGTCCTGTGCCAGAAGTGCTGGGGGAAACACTTGGTCCCTGGCTGGCTTTGAGACTCCGTGGCTGAAGGGCTTTTCATGACCCTTGTTGGGTCAGTTGTTGCCGTTTCTGGGAATCTGCCGGGCCGGGGTCTCTGCCTTTGATACCATAACATGCCCAAGGCCACCTGAGGGGGCAGAGGTGTTATTGTTGACTCGGAACAGACTGGGCAACTCAGGTTATGATACAGAAATGACTGTCACGCAGTCCCGGGTTCCCACCAAGGGCATCGGACCCCAGATTCCTGCTTCTAGTCAAGCATGGTCTCTGATGTCACGGAGCAGTTGAGCAGCTGAACAGAAGGGTCCCGTTCCCTGGGTGGTGACATTTTTGTGGATGATGGGGAGGGTCCAACAATTTTATGTAAGAAATCTGTGATCCGTTTCTAACAAGTTCCCCTGGGGGTCTGCTGCTGGTCTGGGGACCACTTTGAGAAGTGAGAGGTCAGGAGTCAGGGGTCTGCGCAGAGTACATACCAATGTGGCCCTGGAAAACTCACTTACTTCTTGGAGGCTTTGTTTCCTCGCTTGTGAGCGTTCTTCTTGGTGGAGAGAACCACTATGCAAAGACTCAGAGGCACGAAACTGCATGGCTGTTGTGTCAGATTTAGGTTCACTGTCTAAAAGAAAAACCAGATAAGTGATTTAAATGAAAGCTTACCTCTCTCTCATAAAGAAGTCCAAAAGCAGGCAATTCAGGGCTGGTGTGGATATGACTTCTTGCACTCTGCTTTGGCCATCCTTGGCATGTGCCTTCTGTCTGCAAGGTCACAAGATGGCTGCTGGAGCTCCAGCCAGGATGCCTGTGTTCCAAGCGAAGAGAAGGGGGAGGGGAAAGGTGCAAAAGGTTATTCCTTCCATCTGAATCAGCGCCCTAGAAAGAGACTTAGGCTCTACCTGGATTCAAGGGAGGTAGTAAAATACAGTCTTTTAGCTGAGCACATTACAGCCCTGAATGAATCCCAAGGTCTGTTATTAAGGAAGAAAGGGAGAATGGGTACTGGGTAGGCTGCCATGGTATGCTTGGAGGAACGTCAAGTCCTTCGTTCTTGGTATTGCCAGAGCCTAAGGTGCCAGAGGGCATGTGGTGGGAGAGACAAGGTACTGACTTGCCAGGCAGTTCAGGGCAAGGAAGGGTACTGGAAACTCCTCCTTCCTGAAGTGGGAAGAGAAAGTTCAGGGAAGTGCTGGCGCTTGGATGGAGCCTGGCAGAACCCATGGCGCTGGAGTGTCCTAGCGCCCTCCCTCCCTCCATTCTCTTCTCCCGCTGCCTCCTCTCCTCCTTCCTTCCCTCTGATCTCTCCCCCATTCTCCCGTCTTCCTTCTCATTCTGCCCCTCTCTTGCAGGGTCTGCAGTCTTTGAAACACAAGTATCTGTCTTTGTTGCAAGGGAGAACGGTGAAAGGAGAAGCCATAAGTAAAAAGGCTTTTACAAAATGTGTTCTAACCCCAGTGGATTCTGCTTTTAAAAGGGTTGGCCAGTGGGCCGACTTTGGGGTATGCTGGCTACGCGGTTGCTTCGTGGGCATTCACGATGAGCATTGGCAGGTCGAGGCTCCAAGGAGGCTTGCAGTGAGGAAACCCATTTATCAGCCCTTTCCCCAAATATATTTGACTCCTGGACCCTTGTTTGCTACCTAGCACCTACTACCATCCCAGGTTGCACCGCTTTAGGGCAACACTGAGCTAAGATGGCCTTAGAGTCTTCCAGAATAAGGAGAGCAACTTTGAGGAGCTCTGCTGGGGAGGGTGCGTGAGCCCTGCTTGTGGCTTCCCTCGCTTCAGACTAAACCGGGGGCCCTCAGTGTTCTCAGCAGCAGGGGGCAGGGTTTGAGACCCACACGTGTGACGGCTGCATGGAATTGGTGCTGATATCAGTGGTGAGTCATGAGGGCTCACGTTTGAGACTTGCCTATTAGACATGAGTCATGGCCATATGGAAACCTTATCCACATCTACCTTCCTTTGGTCCCTAATCCTTTGTAATGCCCCTGGTTTCATGATGTAACTCCAGGAGAATTAGGCTCGGACAGCAAAATGATGTAATTAATTTAACTCAGCTTCAATTAATGTCTTTGGCTAGCATGACATCTGACCGTGTCAGTTTCACAGGGTGACGGTGGCAGGTGGTTGGGCATGTCCAAGCGTGTGTGTGCCGTTTGCGGAGGCGATTTGCTAGATGGGTTTCATTCCTGGTTTTATTCCAGGCCTTGGTGTTGAACAGTAGAGCTTCCTTGAAAACGCACTTTTTCCACATTTCCTGGCCCACCTAGTAACTCAGGACCAGGTCGGTGATTTTAGGCACCCAGGCCAGGCTGTTTTCTGGTCTTTTGAATCCCACAACTGTCCTTTCTGCCTATCGCTACTCTCTTCAAAAAGAAATCTCGTTCTATAAATTCCAAACTAATAAACTGTTTTGATGGGCACTTAGTTACTGGTCACTAGGTCACTTAGTTACTGGTCACTAGGTCACTTTTCAGGGGCCATGTTAACCTATTAATAGGGTTTGGTGGGGGCAACGCTTTGGCCTGAAAGAATGACATAAATAGTAGGGATTTTGCGTGTGTCATGGGGCAATGACAACAGAGTAGCCTCAAACGTGTTGGTAAAAATAAGCTATTCCTATGACTTCTGGGGCCATCGTCCATACATTTTCTTCTCAAATGTATAATTAAAAAAGCTTCTGGAATAGGTGAGCATCTCCTTAGCCGGAACATACCTAAGCCAGCGTCACGGCTCTCTCTGCCGAGCTGCTTCCCTTTCCTCACCCCCTGCCATTTCCTTTTGGGGTTTCAGCCATCCTGCCTCGGGTGGCTCCTGGCCCAGTCTTCAGTCCGAGAGCCTGACAGCTGGGGCAGGGCTGCTGGGGGCCAGAGCATAGGAGTTGCATGGGCCCTGATTGTCCCCGGCTGCCTTTGGGGAGTAGGAGTGGCTAAAGAATCATGGACTTTGAACCATGAGTCAAAGTTAGGGGCCCCAGGGAACAGCCTGGCCTTGTCTCCTGGCTGGCGGAGAACACTTTCCAGGTTGTTTCAGAGCGCTCAGCTGGCCATTCTGACCTATTTTTCCCCAGACATTGCTGCTTCATATTCCCACCCTTCGTATTAGTCACCGGAGCTTTTTATTCATTCTTTCGTAACTCACACAATCCATTTCTGAGCCCCCTACCGAGATACGGGAATCCCTGACCTACATGGGGCCAGGTTGGGCCAGGCCCGGGAGTGTCTGACACACATTGCCTGGTTTTCTCCTCATTTCAATAGTCGGAGGAGGAGTCATTACCATCTCCAGATTAAAAGTGAGACTTTGGAGGCTTCAAGAGGGTAAATACCTCACCCGAGTTCTCCTGGTTAATAAGCTGTGGGATGGGGACTGACTCAGTGAACCATTTATGGACGCTCTGTTCCAGCCCAGGCACAGAATAAGCTTCAGAGACAGCGACCTGAATAAGACCAGGCACAGGAGAGAGGTCAGTAGGACACACAACCGAATCAAGGATTATGGGAAGCGCCGCTAGCACAGCGGTGTGGGGACCACAGGTGTGGCTTGGGCCACAGTGCTGGCTCATCTCAGCCGGACTCGCGTTTAAGGAAGACTCTTAGAGGACGGACACTTAGAGGGCGAACAGTCTGGAGGGTGAGCAGGAGTGAGGAAGGCAAAGCAGAGGACATGGAACCACAAGCGTAAAGCAAGAAGAAAGGCAGGAAGAGACAGCACATTCGGGAAGGCATGGTGCCCAGGGCAGAGGAAAGCCCGAAGGATCTTTGTGCGCTGACTGGATGGATGCCAGCCGGGCTTCTGACCCAACTCTAGCTCCAAAGGCCGCACCCTCAGAAAGGCACACGCAGATTTGGGATTTGGGGACGTCCCTCTGGCCAGAGGAAGAGGCTGAGTGAGAGAAGCCAGGGAGGTGGTTCCATCCAGCAGAGTTCTTTCTTGCTGGACGAAAAGACCATTAGGCTCAAGAGTCCTGTTCACTAGAGTTTTAAGGTTGGAAAAGAATTCAGAGAACTGCTATGTATGGAAAAGCTAGGGAGAAAATTCTGGGTCACCAGAAGTGATTTTGCTATCTTGAATGGTGCTTCAGAATTTTTGTTAAGAAGGACACACAGCTTCTGTAGGATGACACACTTAGAAATAGTGATAACTTCCCCAACTTTTAAACATATCAGTCACTGTCATGTATCTAGTGTTATCTTGTGCCAGATGCTGGGTATGTCATTTCATCCCTCCTTGCAACTGCCATGGATGCGATCTACATACACGATCGCCCTTCTATGTACGCAGAAACTGAGGCCCAGAAGGAAAGTCACTTGCTCAAGGTCATGCAATTAGTCAGAGTGTTGCTGCCGACCCTTCAACCTGGCTGTCAGGCAAAGCTCTTTCAGAGACTGGCCTGGCCACTCCTCCCTGGATTCCCATAGCTTTGGGGAACATAATTGAAGAACTTCTGATACACTCCATCACCTGCTTCTTCAAAGTGCAGATGCTAAAGTCATAATCTCCGTCTACATTTAAAACATAGGTTATTACAAATCTTCCATGCAGAAGAATTCTAAATGCTTTAGGTGAATACTTCACTCTTAACAAGGTCAGCCTATTTTCCACTCCTTAGTGTATGTAGGGACTGCTTTCCAAAGAGCACAGTGTAGAAAGAGATGAAAACAGAATAACTACACAGGGGAGACAGCTGAAATGCGCTCTCTCAGCCAGGTGACCAAGCTCAACCTCCACAGTGGTAAGTCAGGTTGCCAGGCTGTGCCCTGGATCCGATGTGATGAGAATGGCGCATCCCCTCTGTGCTCTTCCTCTCAAAGTACCTCATCCCCGTCCAATGATGAGAAACACGTAGACCAATCCCAACTGAGGGACATTTCACAAAATACCTCATCAGGACCTCTCAGGCCTGGTAGGGTCATCTAAAACCAAGGAAGTCTGGGAAACCATCTCAGAACCCAGAGGAGCCTGAGGAGACAGGACAACCAAATGCAACGTGCTATCCTGGATGGACTCCTGGAACAGGAAACAGGACATTAGGTCGAAATGAATAAAATCTGAATAAAGTTATGAACTGGAGTTAAAAATAATGCATTGATATTGGTTCATTAATTGCAACAAATGGACCCTATAATGTAAGATATTAGTAGGGGAAGCTGGGTTCTCTGCTAGTGTTGCCAATTAAAAAAAAAATCTAAAACCATCCTAAAACTAAAAGTACTTTTTATTTTTTTATTTTTAAAAAGTTCTATTCCATCCCATGGAATTTTTGATTCAGTCTAGTCCTTTCTGGTCAGTCATACGTGGAAGCTAAAGGGATTTAATATCCTGTGACGAGGGTCTAGACTTTAATTTATATAATCCACATGTCTCACTTCACTGGCTTGGGGTACAGAACAAGGTACACACATCTTTGTACACACATGTTAATGGGCTCCGTTCTCCTTTGGCCAGCTGGAGAATATTGTTCTCCTATGCCCTTGGCCTTGGTGGCCTGGGTGACCTGGGTGGGGGGCACTCTCCCCATGGCACCTGTGCATCTTTGCTTCAGCCCTGGGCTCCTTCTGTGATCCATCTCTTCAGGACACAAAAACCTGGCCATGTCCCCCGAGGTGTCCTCAGGGCTCCTGGTGGCTCGTTCAGGAAATCTCTCCAGACTCAGTGGCTTGCAATCGCTGAGGACTTCTGAATGAAAACCTTGTCCTTGCCTCTCAGTTTCAAGCTTTCCCATTTCCTGCTCCAGCCTGAGTGAGAGTCCTGCGTCTTCTTCCCCCAGGGAAACACTTCACTTGATTTCCCTGCTATTTTTGTTCTGTCGTGGGTGGAGAAAGCCACTGCTGCTGGGTGACTGTGTGTGACTTAGGGGGACGGCTGGGGCTCAGTCTCTTAACAGACCCAGGAGAAAGCAGTGAGATGGGGGTGCTCCTGAAAGAGAAAGGACTTGGGTTCTGGGCCTGGTTCACCCACCTTTGTGAGTTTAAGTGTCTATTTAATCTTCCTGGACCTCAGTTTTCTCATCTGTGAACTGGGGAGAGGAGAGGGTGAACTGGAAAAGACGCCTGATTGTTAACTGTGTTTTCTGTTTCATCCAGTGGTGTTCCCAGAGGCCTCTAAGGCAGTACAGTTGACCCTTGAACAATGTGTGTGTGTGGGGGTGGGGGTGGGGGGTTGGGGGCTCTCACTCTCATGAAGTAGAAGAAGCTATATATAACATTTGACTCCCCGAAACGTAACTACTAATAGCCTTCTGTTGACCAGAAGCTTTCCTGATAACACAGTTGATTAACACCTTACCTTGTATGTTATATGTATTATATATTGCATTCTTATGAGAAAGTCAGCTAGAGAAAAGAAAATGTTATTAAGAAAATTATAAGCGAGTGAAAAAACATCAAAAAAAAGAAAGAAAAAACATCGACAATATTTATTGAAAAAAAATCCACTTATAAATGGACCCATGCAATTCAAAACCACGTTGTTCAAGGGTCAGCTGTATTGCCAGCCCGAGTGGGTGCCAACTCAGCCTCAGGAATGGGGTGGAGAGAGGACAGCTTGGCTGTGACCCCACCTTCACCCCAAGCCCCATTGCTAGGGACCCTTGCTATTGTCCCAGGTTAGCTTCAGGAGAATACCATCCCCTAAATCTCTGAGAGCCTTTCCAAGGAATAAGCAATTCCCTCCCCGGCCAGAGAACACATTCACTAGGTAGGGTTAGATTTTTACTTTTTTGTTTGCAAAACCCAAGTCCCTTTACTTTTCCCCTCCAAAGCGATGAAAAGGAATGTGGCTGCTGGGACAAGTCAAAGGGAAGATGAAAGCAGCTTTCCTGAGGTTCAATTCTTCCAGAAACAATCTTCCTCATCCCTCCTCCCCCCACCCCTCCCCAGCTTTCAAAGCACCCAAGTGTATATTGTTTTTAAATGTCAAAGAGAAAAAGAAAAAAGAGAGCAGAGTGTATGTGTGAGTGAGAGAAAACCCTTTGGCTCCTGACTGTCACGTTCTGGTGAAGGGAAAAGAGGAGAAAGAAGAGTGGCAGAATTAAAGAGATGCAGATTTTTTTGTGTTTCCCTGTCCCTATTCAGGGCTCCCCTGCTGCCTCCTTTGCCCCCTCCTCTCCCTCCTCCAGTGGCATTGAAATGTCACATGCAGCCGTTTGCAGCTGAAAGGGGGGTGGGGGTCCCCCGGGTGGGAATGAACTGCCCTTCTAACCTGCAGGTCCAAGCTGTGCCTTTCTTGTCCTTGTATTTGCTTTTTCTCATCCTTTCTCGAGCTTTCAGCAGATGTTGTTTAGGATGGAAGAGTCTGGGGGTGGGTGGGAGTGAAGTGCTTTCCACCTGGGACTTGGGAAGGAGATTCTCTAAGACGCCCTTAGTCAGCTCCTTTCCCTCGAGTTCCTCCAGCCTCTAGTTGGCACGTAAAGACCCCGATCCCTGGGCTTTTCGTTGTCGTCTGCCCTGGAAGAGAAAGGCTGGGAGGGGCGCTCCGTGTACCCAGCGTGCCGGGCTCCTCTTGGCCTTTTCTCCTCTGCCCCAGGGCTTTTGTCCAAGGACGGGGGAGGTCAACTGCGGAACACTTATGTGCTTTATGGAAACGTATAAACTGAGGTGGAACCGTTGTACGATACTGGGAGTGGGTGATGGTGTGGGAAAGGGGTGTTTCCCTGACTTGCTGGGGGAGGGGAGTGGGTCTAGCTGCTCCAGGCGGTGGTTTGGCGATGTGGATCAACAGCCTTAGAGAAAGTGCAAAGAATCCATTCAGCCAATGCCACTTTTAGGGATTCCTAAGAAAATAATTAGGCAAGTGAGCAAAGAGTTATGCCCAAGGAGGTTTGGCCCAGGAATGTTTATAATACAGTATGATTGGAACATCCCAATTTTTTCCTCAGTAGAGAATTAAAACCCTCCAAAACATCAGCATACTGTCTAGTGGAATTGCATAGCGTCATTAAAAGTGATCCAGTAAATTGGTTTACTGATGTGGAAATAGATTCACAAAAATCTAACAGAAATAGAAGGTGATAAAATACTCGAATAGTTCTTTATTTTTTACACTGTATTATATATGTGTGTGTGTGTGTGCGTGTGCGTGTGTGTGTGTGTATACACACACACATATATGTGGTCTGGCAGTATATATACATATATACACACCTATATAATATAAATTCTGGAAGGATAGGCATCCAGAGGTTTATGTAGTAGAATTATGAATTATATTTATCATCTTTATAATTTCTGGTAGTTTCTGAGTTTTTTATATTCACAAGTATTCGTTTTATAGTCAGAAAAAAAGATCAACAAAGTTATTTTTTAAAAAGGAGTGTCAACTAGCATTTGCCCCTTAGGTACTGTCATTGTAGTTTTTCTTTATGCTGTACCAATAAGAATCTCCTAGTAATTAAAATCTTCACATTATAGCACAAAACAAGAAACTCCCTGTTTTTCGCACATCAGAAGCCAAGCAACTAGTAACAAATAGGTTCGAAAGCACACAGTGAAGTTTTATCATTTTTCCCCCCGGATCACATCTTGTTGAAACTTGATGGTTCTTTTAGTAAAGAATGATTGTCATCCCCTGTGCTCCAAGCAGGGTTGCTCCCGCTTACCCAACCTCCCCCAGCCTGCAGTTGGCCTTTCTGCTGACTGGTTTTGCATAACTACCTCCAACCTCCACATCAGGACACATCAGTCAACCCGTTTAAAAGGATACTGTTCTGGACAACCCAGGACAAGTGGACATCCCTATAAAACACACACTCCTCGAATAGTGAGCGATTTCTGTAGGCCTCCCATCTTCCCCTCGCCAATATCACCTCCCAAATACGTTCAAGTTATTATTTGAATTTGATGGGATTCTGCCCTTAGGATCAAATCCGAGTCCCTTTCCTTACACATCCCATGGTAAGTAAGGTCTTGGCTTTGGATACACCATGTTACGAAGGTCAAAGTCCTGACGCTGCTTTTCCCAACATAAGCCGGTATCCCTGGCAACCGTGCTGCAGACTTGACGGCCATTTCCAGTTTGTGCTCAAGTGGGAGTGGCTGGGGGAAATGAAGGGAAGACATTTCCCGTTTGCACTGGGGAAATCAGCGGCCATATTGGAAAATTGGAGGCATGGCTTGAATGAGTGGGGTTGGCTCCCGGAGCTTGTGTTCATGCCCCTTTTGTCAAAGAAGAACCAGAGCTGGACAGTAGTGAACATGGTAAAAGCAGGTTCTATTTAGGAACTATTGCAATAGGGGGAAAGAGACTTCCGTGTAGAATGGGGCTCAGCTCTGATTACAACATGGGCAAATGGGACTTACCGGCAGTGAGCCATATGGGGCGTCCGTGGATGTAAAACTAAGAGGAAACATCCGGGATGAGGGGGGCTTCTTGCTAAACCGACCTCACGGGATTCTTGCTGAAGGCAGGCCGAGGTGACCAGACATCACCTAAGGAACGGTAGGGCGATATGCAATTTGATCAGATATTTGAGTGAGGAGATATTGAGGGTGGAGGATTCTGGCTAAACCAATTTAGCAGGATTCTTGCTTAAACCGGACAATGCAAAGGCACATAGATACGAAGTCTCAAGTTGAGGTCCAGTTGGGAAGAAGTCTCAGAGGAGTCTGACTAGAGGTTGGCCCAAGAGAGACTCTTTGTCAACTTTTCTGGCCTGGCAGTCTAAAGTCTGACCTCTCGCAGATGGCATTGGGACAGAGGGAGAAACTGGGGGAAAGGCGGCCTTTCTTCATGCTTATTCCACAGCTGGGGTGCATGTGTCTGAGGATTGCCATGCAATTCAGATGGCTTCAGCTGCTCTTGGCGTGCAGCCCTGCCCAGGTGCTGGTGCAGAGAACAGTGTGTGTACATGTGGTTATCTCTTGGCCATCTTCTCCTTGCTGGGGAGATGGCCCCCAAGGCATGCAGAACGGAAAGATTAACCCAAGATACCCTCTTAATCTCTTGCAAGGATGCCTGTGGCTACAACCCACTCAGGGCTCAGGATGACCCAAGATCAACCAGCCTCCAGAGTTTCTTCCTTGTACCAGCCCCAGTGTTCATGGGGTAACACAGAACAGCTGCAGCCTCCCTGGCGTAGAGCGGCTTTGGTGGGGAGGCAGGGAGAGGCAGCTGGGTAGGAAACAGCAAGGTACTTCCATGGATGAGTGTTAGCATGGCCCAGGCTAAGTACCAGCTAGGAGGCTTGGGTTCCATGTCTGGCTAGAGAACAAGTCTGTGTTTTTCAACATAAATAAGGGACACCTTTTCCAGGACTGAGATGTCTTCTTTTTTTCTTTTTAATTTAATTTTTATTTATTTTAAAGATACAGCTTTAAAAAAAATTAGTTTCAGGTGTACAAACCAATGTGATAGTTAGACATTTATCATTTATATCCCTCACACAGTGATAAACCTCCTCGCCCCATCTACTACGTCTCTGACATCGCACACAGCCATTACAATTCCACTGTCTCTATTCCTAATGTTGTATTCCACTTCTTGTAACTGTGTGTGTGTGTATATATATATATGTATATATGTATATACATATATATATAAAATTGTAGTTGACATTGATTATAGTTCAGCTTCAGCTGTACAGTGCAGTGATCAGACATCTACATCATTGAGATGTCATCTTGAAATTTGTCTTTAGTTGTAGGGCTTTCAATTGTCTTCTCTGATTCTTTATGGTTCTTTGGTCTTTACAATATCACATATTGAGGAAAAGTATAGGTTTTTTTCTTTTATTAACCCAGCTCTAGTGATTACAAACATGTAGTCTTAGATCCTCAAATGTCACTGGTCTGAAATTTTGTTCATTTTTAGTACGGGGACTGTAATACCTTCCTCATGGGTCCTGGAGCGCCAGTGGCTGCTTATAAATGACATGGTTCTGGGTTACCCTTCTAGCTCTAGGTCCTTTTTCTCAGCATTCCAAGCCACATGGGTGTCCAGCTTTTCCCTGCCTCAGCAGGCTTCTTCACACCTTGTTGCCTTGCACTGTTTTCCCGCCTGCAGGACCACTGCCCCACTTGTTTGCCTCTCAGACTCCGGTCTTCCTTCACTGTCCTTTCTGTGACACCCTTTCTGTCTCTGGGCACCCCTGCTGGAGCTCATCAGACCCGCTGCACTTTGGAAAGCTTTCTTGAAAATTGTCCTTCTCCCCCACTAAACTGAGCTTCTTGAGGATGTGGACTCTTCGTTGCTGAACAAATGGACAGATTAAGTACTGTATGAATGTCGCTGCTGTTTTTCCAATTTTTCTGCGTTTCTCTGAGTAGTCCCCATTTGAAAGAGTCCTTAATCCCAGAGGACTTAAGGGGCTCGATCACCGTCTTATAAAATAATTCTACCAGGAGGAGCGGCTCTGGCTCCCTGTCTCCTACCTGTAAGGAAGCCCCTGGAGCTCCAGTGTTTGCTCAGGTGTGGAACGTTTGTGTTCTTTTGGGGGGAGGGCACCATGGAATAGTAACTTCATCATGTGAACTAGAAATAATTTCCTCGTAGAATAGATGATGCGTGTAAGCAATATGAGATTGCAACCAAGGGCATGTGTCTATGTGTGTCCGTAAGAACCAAACTAAAGTCCAAAATCCAAGCCTTCAAACCAATCATAATTGCATCCCTCCACATGTTTAATTAGTGTTCAGTTCCTGCTTATTTATTTGTTCATTTGTTCTGTGAGTGCTCATGAATAAAGAAGCAATGATAGGTGATAAATGTTTAAGAGAAAAATGGTTGGAGAACAATTTAAAATTGAGAACATTCTATCCATTCACCATTACTCGCTTCTGACAGCTTAATAGTCTTGCTCAGTAATGCTAATTGTGTACGTAGGACGTGCCAGACACAGCACTAAGTGTTGTGTGTGGATTATTTCATTTATCCTCACTCCCACCCTATGAAGTGGCCATTTTTATTGTTTTCATCATACTGATGAGGAAACAGAGGCTTAGTGTTAAAGAATCAACGTTTTTAAAAAGTAAAATCACGACTCGCCTATAAATATCAAATGAACACGTACCCAAGATTTTATTTAACTAATTAATTAATGAGTGAACCAGTAAGGTGTTATAAGCAGTTCAAAGGAGAATTCAAAGACCAGGGCATATACCGCAGTTAGGAACGCTGAGACAGATGTGAACTGGCCAGTATCCTCAGGCCAATATGCAGTGGCCTTTCTCCAGCACACGTCTGCATGTGTGTGGAAAGGCGTGACTGGCATTGCTCTAACTTTTCTACAACACACAGGACGGTAAAATAACTTTCAGTCAAAGCAAGGTGGAGGTAGCCCAGAGGATCTTAGCATCCAGAACACCCAGCCATTTTTCTTGTTCATTTCCAAGTCTTTCCCAGGGTTTCATGCCTTTAGAAAAGGTAAGGGATTCGTTTAAGGTCCCATAGCCAGGATGCAAATCCCAGCAATCCAGAGCCAGTATCCCTAACAGCTCAGTCTCTAGAAAAGTCTGAGAACCACCAACTGAAAAAGAGATCAGCCCTTTATTGCAGTTGCTGTTCTGCCAGTATTTATTTATCTAGGTATGCATTTTTTTGGGTCCATGTAAAAGCAGTGCACTGCGTGTGGTTTTTTGTTTTCTTGCAAACGAAAGGAACTCACGTTTATTGAGTTCTGAATAGGTACCAGGTATTGTGTCAAAGGTTTGGAGCCCAAGATCTCATTGTATCTTAACAGCGACCACGAAAGGGAGGTGTTAGTAATCCCCATTTTACAGAAGAGCTTTTGGGTTTAGAGAGATCCTCACAGTCGCGAGGCGAGTGTGGTAAAGCTGTGATTCACACCCACATCCCTCCCCTCCAAGGCTCACGCTCTCTGGCTCATGAGTCAGTCACCATTCTAACAGAAAGAATTTGCATCATCCCCACCTTTTAAATGCTGGGTCATTCTCTGCAATCCCTCTCTCACCCTGTGCTCACTGGACCCAAATTTGTTTGCATGAGGCAGCCCCAAAGTGACACATGGTCTGGTCCCAGCTCTTGACTCACACCAATCCTCAGATATTGAAAAGGACCTTGGTTTTGGAACGGCAGTGTGCTTTTCCAGAGTAATGCTCTCAGGGTATGAAGAGAATTCTTTAAATGCCACAGGCCACTGAATTGACTGCACCTTGTTGGCTCTAAGTTATCTCCCCCAAGAAATCACACGGTGTTTTCGGGCACTCATGGTGCCATGGTGATACCCCGGGACTGACGTTTACAAATCTTCAGGTTTCCCAAGCGTGGTGCCTGGATGCCAGTATCAAATGCAATTTTGTCAACAGCACTTGAGACGTAATCAGAAACTTAAGGGGGTGAGAGGGCGGAAAACTGTATATTCCCAAGATCTCTCCTAGGGGATTTTGGGGACCCCACAAGTGTACATGCTTGGGTTCTGGATTCAGACAGGCTTGAATGTGCAGGCTGGCCACACTTGGTGATATTGGGCAAGTTAATTCAGCTCTTGAAGACCTGCTTTCCTCATTTGAAAACTGGAGATAATTATAGCTATGAGGAGTGAATGAGATAATCCATGGGAAGCAGTTGGCACAGGGCCTGGCACCGGCTGTGTTCCCAGTAAGTGTCAGCTATTCATGTATTTCATTGATTCTAAGATTCTTCTTTTTTTTTTTCCTTTTTTTTTGGTGTGTGTCTTAACATCTCTTAAATCAGTTTGCTTGTTAAAATTGATGACATGTCATGGTCTCAATGATGGCATTCTCCCCTCCCCCTTTTGGGTGATCTGTAAAACAATGGTGCATCTTATAATAGGTGGTACCTTAGACTTGATGAAATGGGTTGCATGTGAGGGTTCCTGGGGGTGGGGGGTGGGGCGGAGAGGAAGGCAGTGCTATTGATCAAAAGGTCTCCTCTCAGATTGATCTAAGCTGTGTCCACCTTCCCCATGTACACACAGGAGTAAGCGAAAGGAAAGCTGAATAAATAAGGTGGGAGGCTTTGCCCCTCCATGGAGGGGTCTCCATCATTTCGGGTGCATGACTTCAAGCCAGGGCAGCTTGAACTGGGTGGGGCAAGTGGGGTATGGGCATTCCCTCCCTCGTTCTGTTCTTCCAATCTCCAAACTCGCCTCATTGGATCTCTCCAGGTCCACTTGGCTCCAACAGCTTTCATTTTTTCCCCCCGGTTGGGTTCCCTTTTCACACAGGGATTTTGAGACCTAAACCCAGGATTCCGAAGGAGCCAACAATATCGCTAATATTGCTCAATCCCAAATAGCAAATCAGGAGGAAATCACCCCTCTCCTCCCAGTGACCCCCACTTTGGTCGGGGCCCCTGTCGCTCAGCTGTGTGATCACAATGGGATTTGGCAGCAAGCTAATGGTGGGGGAAGGCTGGCTTCTTGTTGTTGTTTTGAAGGTGATCTTATATGAAGGAATCAGCTTAATGAGTGGTTTGCTTCCTTTGAAAAAGCACCATCTGGGTTTAGATTTCATATTTACTATTTTAAACCCTTTCAATTAGACCCCTGGGGTTTCCCAGGCCTGCCTGGGGGAGCCTTTCTCCAAGCTTCCCTTCCTTTCTTTTCCAACCCTGGGACAAATGTTTGTTTTTCTCACATATTCATCACAGCCCACGGCCTTCAGAAAGTACTGAGGAGCTTGGCATTGACATGGGAACCTGGTGTCTGCTTGGGGAGTGTTTAGCTGAGAACAGCGCTTGGCAGCCTTACTTCCTGCCCCACGCAGGCATTCACCATGGAAAGCTGAGGGTGTGTGTGTGGGGGGGCTTGGCACATTTGCCGAGCCTACTGGAAGCCCTCAATTTTGAGAGGGAAAGGGACTTTCTCATGGGTTTCCCGCTTCAGAGTATCAATCAGCTTCAGAGAAACACTAGTGAGACAAGAAATGGTCTCCTAGCAGGAGGAGTGATGACAAAAGCGCTCGCCCCCTCCCCATCATTTTGTGTCTTTTGTTCCTGCTACAGCCTTGGTCAGGATTTTGGGGCTGCCTGAAGTGGATCTGCCTGTTGATCCTAGAAGTCAGGGAGGAGACAGGAAGGAAAAATCTGCCTGGAGGAGCAGAGACAACCCCCGGCTGTGGCCCCTCTCTGTCTCTCTGTTGCATGATGTTTGGCTTTCTGCAAATCGCTGAGCTTCTGGTTCTTGACGTGTCAACAGGGACTGGTCAGACCAATCTCGTGGGGTTGTGAAATCTAAGTGGGGTGTCGCGATCTGCTGGGCATTTGGGACTCCTTAAATATTACTCCCTGCCTGCACTTCCCCCTTCCCTTGGAGGGTCGAATCCATATCCAATGTCATTCCAATAAGATATTTGAAATAGTAATTGAAGCAGGGGACAGAGGGAAGAAAACGAGGAAGAAAATAATCTCATCCTCCCCATTTACCTGCCCCCCCCCCCAACTTGTTTAAGCTTTGCTTGCGTTATTGGGTTACTGCACTTTCTTATCTGAAGCCAGTCTCTGATGGAAGCCCCACCCTGCCGGTCTGTTGTTTTGGTCAGTTGAACTGTGGTGTGTGGGCTTCAAGGACCCTCCTCAAAGTGAAGAGTGTTATCTGGCTTCCTGACAGCTGTGAGAAATCCCGATGGACAATCGCACAAAGTCTAAGCAGGCAGCTGGGAGGATGGTACAATGTGAAGATGCCTCTAGTGGGACGAGGCCCCAGTGAGTCCATTCTGAGGGGCACTGCTGGTTTCAGAGAGATTTCATTCTTGTGTGGCAAAGGAGTGTTTCTTTACTACGGAATTGAGAAAATAGGCTGTAGTGAAGGGCCGTCACTCCAGCACAGAAAATGGTCTGTATAAAAATGACCCATCAGCCAGGTGGAATACCCGGGATTTACGCTCATGAGAGTGATTGAATTTATAGCAATAGCTGTGCACTGTGCGTGGCTCGGTGGAAGCCAGCAGCTCCTGGGGCAGACATGCCAAGGGTTTCTAATGGGCAAATGAAGTTGGGTAGGAAGCCCCCAGGATAAAAAAAAAATCACATGAATCTCATTCATCATTTGATTAACAGGTAGGTTCCTAGACTGATTTTGAGATTTCATCAGTGTGCAAATTAATTAAGCTGTTAAAAGGTGATGCAGAAGTGTGTGCAGGTATCTTTGACCTTATTTGACAAGGAGCATACTGCTCTGGGTCTAATTGTCAGGAGAATTATTTTCTCCCCCGCAAATTCCTGGCAGAAAATTGAGCACAGTGCATTGGTGTGCTTTTAATTATCCACAGGATCTGAGGATGGGGCTACACGGGATATGTTTGTATGAAATAGCCAGGTTTGTATATATGTAAAAATACCTATTAGTTTTTCCCAGATGGATTCATTTATTTTAACCATGGTGGCTGGATATAGATTTGGGCCTTCGGGGGCTCCAATGAAAGATAATGTAGGTTTCATCTTTATTTGTCTGACTGACATGAAAAAAAAAATTCCAGCGTTTCTCAAACTGTGCTTTCCGCTTGCAAGCCAGGTTTTGTGGGCATTGTTGTAATAATCGGCATTACAAGACATTGCAAAATATAGGCTAAGGTCCAAAACAGCAACAGAAGAAAATTAATCTGTTCTGTGGCAATGAAAACCATTTGGGCTAAATACAGAGGGTGCCAAGAAAAAAATGTATGTACAGTTTAAGAAAGGAAAAAACGATTAAAATTGTTATACTCAATAGATACCAATAACAAAAAATGAATACTAGTCATGTGTATACATTTTTTGGCACCCCCAGTATTCAAGTGGTGTGTTATAGTGACAGTAAAAAAATGTAGGTAGCAAATGAACAATAAAATGAAACAATAAAAAATTGTTAAAGTTTCAAAAAAGTGGAAGAAGGAGAAATAAAGTTAAACTTTTTAGGCATACGGAAGAGCTTTGAAGACGTGAAAGAAGGAGAAAAATCATGAACACAATTGTTCATAGATGGAATGCTCAATTAGAAGCTAATTATCTAAAAATCAAAACCAAATTATAAAGCTACCACCAAGATGAAAAAAAATACTTGCTATAAAATGAATAAGACCACAATAAATGAGAAGAAGAAACCCAACTCACCTTTAAATATAAAAATGGTCAAATTATATTAACAAATAATTTAATAGTAGAGAAAATCAAAATGTTTAATAAACATAAGAAAAAATGTCCCCTGAAATCAAAGAAATACATATTACAACTACATGGAAATATTTTACATTCAAAAAATAGTTACAGACATACAAATGTTCACAATATAATGTTCTGTGAGAATGAAAAGATGAACACACTAGATTCTCAATTTTATGAGACTAAATGAGTTGTAAAATGGATAGAAGGGATGCATCAGATATGATAACAATGATTATTTCTAGGTAGGCAGATTAGTGGTTATTTTGAATGTCTTCTTTAATGGTGTTCTATGGACTTTGTACATAGTTAGTATTACTTTCCTGAAGCAAGTATGAATAGAGAATTTGAATATATGCAAATGTATCTACTTCACTGCCTTTCATACTTGTAGGAAGGATTCCTCCTGAGTTCTACACAGGCCTTAAGAATGGACTAGCATCCTCCTCCTAGAAATCTGTACCAGTGGAGAACAAAGAAGGGTTGCCAAGCATTTACCCCTGGTCTAAAGTTTGGTACTTTCCAGCAGGGCTTCCCACAGCCCTAGTGGCTCAGTGGGGTTTTCCTGGGGGAGTCTGGATGTGGAGGGAGCCCCAGATGGTTCTGGGGGACCCTGGGAGCCCCAGCTTCTCTCTCCCTCCTGCTTCTCACTTCCTCATCTCTCCCCTTCTCCCTCTTTCCCATATCACCATTACTAGGCTTCAGTTACTTCTCCCTTAAAAGTTAAGGATCTTTGAAAATCTTTATAAAAAATGAGTTTTTAAAGACGGATCTAGAGCTCAAACCCCTACCGGGTTTCTCCTTGGCGAGAATGGAAAGTATCCCCACGGTGAGGACGTCTGCCCTGTGGTCAGTCACGTCTTCTGAAAGCGGACTTACTTCTTCCCATTCTGTTAGCCTACAGCTCGATGGGTAGAGAGTTCTTTCTTATAGGAAATATACGATAATATACATCTGAGTATTTTAAATGGGAAATTTTATAATGGGTCACAGATCAGCTCCAAACATCTGACTTATCTCCTGGGGCTGTTGTGAGGATTATACCATATTTCCCCGAAAATAAGACCTACCCCAAAAATAAGCCCCAGTTAAGATCGTCAGCCAGACGGACACATTTAGTACGTTATGATGATGTTCCAGAAGAAGATGACATGACTGTATTTGAATAAATGTAGATTGTTGTACATGGAAAAATAAGACATCCCCTGAAAATATGCCCTAATGTGTCTTTTGGAGCAAAAATTAATATAACACCCGGTCTTATTTTCAGGGAAATACGGTATAAGATCTGGTCTTGTTTTCAGGGAACCACGGTAGTAAGTGTAGAGCGCTGAGCATGGAGGCCAGTGCTGGAGAAGTTCAGGAAGGGTTGGCCAGCACGGGCTCTCCTGGTTGCTTAGACTTCTGATGGAGAGTGAGGCAAAATGCTGGCTCCAGTCACCTGTGAGGAGGGTCATGGGTTCTTTGAGACTGAGTCAGTTCTCTCTGTCACAAAGGGTCTGTGATGTGGGAGGCCCAAGGTGGTCCCTTCTCTTGTGACACACTTCCCTGTGGCCTCCGTCCTGGGCCTTGGGGCTGTAAACGTTTCTTCTCTTCCTGAGCAAAAGAATCACAACTCCAGGGGCCAGTGTAGGAAAGCTGAGTAGAAATGGTAATGACGGTTACCCAGAGCCTTGGTGTTTTTTGCTATTACCTGAAACCCACGGACAAAGGAGTCCTGCCCGTGCGGGTGGAGTGAGAGGAGGTGAGCATTGCCACGCTTGTCTATGTCTGCCATCTTGCAGGTTTAGGAATTCGACTTAGAAAGCCCTGCTGTGACATTCAGTTGGAAAGTCAAGAAGAGCAGGAACCGGGCGGGCCGGGCAGCCAGGTTCCCATGGACTTTTGAACAGGGGCAGGTCAACAATGCTGGCAGCCACCTGGGCCGCCTGGTGGAACACGCTCATTGTGCAAGCCCGTGTGGGAGGTGCTGTGCTGTGAGAAGCAGCAGCTGCATGGGGCACGCACGGTACGCTCTTCCCTGCCAGCTCTGAGTCATCGCTTCAAACCATCCCAGGCTACCGAGGGGTCCGACAGGCACAGACCATGGCACAGACCCATCTAAGCTCTCACCACCAGCTGCGACCTATGAACTGGAAAGGAGGGAGAGTCTGTGGGAGGGCCCAGCTGGTGCCCGGCCAGGAGGTCACTTGTCAGCGAGAGCGTTAGAAGACATGTCACTTTTCTAGGAACACATGTGGCCAACACTGAGTGGAATCGCACTTGATTTTTAAGATGAAGATGGCAAGCCCAAGCCGAGACTTCAAAGCAAAACAAAGAATCGTCTGTGGAGCTCTGGTTGCTCTCCCCGCACCCCTCTCCCCCCATTCTGTGTGTTGTGTCTACCCTGCTTCCGAGGCTTGGTTTAAGGAGAGAGAACTCCACACCTGATGGCTGGATAAGGCCCGAAGCTGCCATCAAATGCATCTGTTGGTCTCTGGACAGCCCTGCTCTCGGTGTCCCAGCCAAACCTGTAGAGAGGCCTTGCTTGGCAGTGATATCGAACAGCTCAGGACCTGTCAGAACCACACTTAAGCTGAAGGCTCCTGAGCATGTTCTGGGTGCCAGGAACCAGGGTGAACCTGTACATGACTGACAGATGGGGAGCTTGTGAGACACAGGCTTTGGTGTCAGGTGGCCTGGGTTTGAATCCTGGCTCCGCTGCCTACCATCATTGGGTGATGGTGGCCATGTCATCGGACCTCGCTATGCTGCTGCTTTCTGTGGTGTGTGTGTAACAGGAGTACCTACCCATAGAGTTGTCGTGAGGCTTAAATAAGATAAACATGTGAAATGCTCAGAGACGTGACCACGCTTTCATAAACACTAGCTGTTCTAATGCCTCATTCCAGTGACAATGTCAGGGGGGCACCAGTGCTGTGACTCTCAGTGGCTGGCGAAGCTCAGGCGTAGGTGGGTATCTGACCTTCAGCCAGGTATCTTTAGTGAAGCCCCCATGCTCTGTGGTTAACTGGATTGAACTGATTTAAATTTTGTCAATCTTTCCATTATGATGTTTAAGCACAGTGTTTCTTTTTTTTTCTTTTTTTTTGCGGTGTTTCTTACTACAATTTAAGAACTTTGTGTCGCTTACCTTGCCCTTCGTGGATTGAAAGAAGAAGCCTGTTTAGAATTACTTACCCCATATTTTATTCTCTCAGAGAGTTTCATAAAGTTTGACCTCAGCATTTCCTATCTCTGGTATAGAGGGCTTGAATTCGCTGCCACCACCAGTCTTGGAAATGGCCACCCTTCTCCACTCACAGCTCCCTTACCTACCTCCCTGCCATTCATCGCTCTCAGAGGAAAAATACCTGCCAGCAGCAATGTGCTTGCTTGGGACATAGGGTATCCATTCCCATGAAAATGCAGCAGGGAGCGGTTCCACAGGCAAAGGAGAGTTGATTTGGCTGGCTGCCTGATTTTCATCTGGTTCGACCTGATTTCCCCAGGCCTGGGGATGAGGGCTGCTCCTTGTTTATTTTATTGTGGTTTTGGTCTTCTCTCCAGGCCTTTCCCCTCCAATTGCAAGGCTCTTGGTTGTGTTTCTGTGTACCTGAGTGCTCTGTGTCAGACCCCAGCCAGGCACACGGTGGGGCTGATGGAGATCAGACGACGTAGGCACCTCACTATGTGGCCTCAAGTTCTCAGACACGTGAGCCTTGTCACCTCCAGCGGCTGCTTGGGGAGTGCCTTTCATTGTAACACATGGGAGTATGTCTGGATCTCCAGGGACGACTCCAGAGTTACTCTATCTGGAAGCAAACATGATGGCTGTTTTTCCTCCACGCATATGATCTCGCAAGTGTTCCCAGTTGAAACTTATTTATAGATTCTCCCTTCTGCAGCTGGAAAATTAATATTTGTTTTTGGCTGCAATCACAGAGATGCTAGCCACCCCAGAATTAATGAAATCTGCCTGTTCAGCATAGACCGATCTCGTCAGCACTCAGGGAGGAGAGGACCCTGAGAAGTCCAGGACAACAGTGGGTGAGCAAGGAGATGGAAAACAGCAAAGGCCACTGGCCTCAGAGTCCTGGCTTCTAGGTCTGGGCCAGTTGGCCTGTCCCCTCACTGTGTGGGGTCTTGGACGAACAGGATCCTTTCCAGCTGTAAAAGGAAAGGGGCTTGCCAGCTGTCAAAAGTCATGATTCTAGCATTTAGGAAGAGCCACACTTCCTAGGTTATTCTGGAAGCACGGGCCATGGCTTTTCAGCCAGACCTGGGTTGTAAAACAGCTTAGTCTCTGTCTGATTTCGTGGCTCTGGGCTCTTGATTTTTCATCTTTCAAGATGGGATAATGATGCTTCCTTTGCAGAATCGTCAGCGGAACAATGCTCATGTACAAAGAGAACCTTGCACAGCTTCAGCACGTGGCAGGTACCCAGTGCATCGAGGTCCCTTCCTCCAGCGATGGGGTCCTGGCAACTCATTTGTATCTGCAAATGCCCAGCAGCTCAGAGGCAGAGTGGCCACTAGTGACAGAGACAAAGGCACGTTCAGAAAGATAAAGGAAAGATTGTTCTCAGCACCCTCCCATGGGGCTCCTTAATCAGAGTTGGTCACTTTCTCCCACGTGTGCTGTTGTTGAGTAATTGGTGTCCCAGGTGGAGCCAAGACCAGGGCACAGTGAGCGCCTTTGTTTTAATCTTGTAAATTTCAACACCGGTTGGAAGGAACAAAACCCCAATTCATTTGAGAGATACTCCACATCTGATTCTGTGCACCGAGCCAAGGGAGAGACTGGCTGGCAGTCCCCGGACTGGGTGGTGAGCTGAGCAGGTCAGGCCGCAGAAGGAAGGGCTTGAGAATGCGAAGACACGTGGAAAGGCAGAATTTTGCCATTGTCAGTGCCCTGGTAATGTGCTCTGTCCAGGGAAATGCCCAGGAAGCTCGTTCTAGAATAGGCCTAAATAAAGCATCTGTTTCCTTGGACAAAGCACACCCCTTCTCAACCTCACTTGCTCTGTGTGAGTGTGTGTTTAATGAGAAGGTCTCACTAGTTCTCTTCAAGGTCCCTTCTGGTTCCGGAACTCTCAGATTTCATAAAAACATATCAGATTTTCAGGGCAAGTTTTTCCTTGCCCACTTTCTTTCTCTTTGCTCTCTTCGCTTGAATCCTGTGAACATTTCCCCCCCTCTGACCCTACTTCCTCTCTGATACTCTGTTTCAAGGCTGGAGGGATTATTGTGTCCTAAAGCATCCCAGGAAAAAAACAGTTGGAATATCCAGGATAACAAAACAAGCCGGCAAGAGGTGAAGGGGTGTGTAATTGCTGTTCTTTGTGTTGACTCTTAAAGCGGCGTGTTTTAACTATATCATGATGGCAGGGATTTTTCTGTGTTTTTTTTTTTGAGAGGCCGATGTAATACCCTCATGTTTTCCTTTTTTTCTAGGAAAATATAAGAGGAATTCATTTTCTTTGGGATTAACGAAATCTTTCTTCTTTTATCTTGGCAACATGAGGTCTTAGCAGATCTCTGATCTCATGCTGAATAAAAAATATAGCATTACAATAGAGTGGGGAGGCTGAGGGCTTGAACCCAATTTGGATTACAGGGCAGAGCAGTAGACATTCTGTAACTAACGGGGGTGGTGGTGGTGGTGGGGTCTTTGTAGTGCTGAGGGACAGCTCCCCGGGACTGGACGGAGCCCCACAGCCCCGACTATTGTTCCATCCTAATCAGAGGCCAGTCAGCAGGAGGAGCAGCCGGCTTGTATCAGGCTGTCAGCTGGGTGGATGGGAGACACCACCCTGCAAAAGGAGGACTGGTGCTGAGCCGGGAAAGTTAAGAGAGTTGGGATAATGGTTAAAGCATTTAACCTCCTCCAAGCCTCAGGGTCTCTGTCTGTAAACTCAAGTCAATCATTTCTACCCCAAGACCTCAGCAGCCTAGAGGTACGGAAGGAAGGGATCCTGGTGGCTACCAGCGTCAAAACCCCTCCCTGCCGGGGGGCTGGGGTTTTCACTGTGCCTCTGAGGGTAGGGAAACTGACCCATCACGAGAAAGAGAAGGGAGGTCTAGTGGGGGACATAGTAACTGTTATCTCTTTGAGATCCAGTATTTCTTAGATACCAGGAGCTCGCTGTGTCAGAATTATTTGAGATAATACTTGAAGATTATTTGGGATGCTGGTTAAAAAATATGCCCATGACAGATAATAAGGCATTACATAGAGATGATAATTTCTGCCTTGAGGAGACATTGTGAAAATCAAAAGGGCGGGGGTCCCAGTACAATGGTGATGCTGATGCCACCTCTTTCCTTAGTGTCCTTTGAAAGTGGCTCTACTTTCTTCATTTCCAGTGAAGTCTGAAAACCTGAAAGAAATCTTAGTGTATTGCTTTGCTTACTCCCGACAATCCCAAACTAACATAGCCCCCAACCAGGAGCCACTTGCTACTCTCCCAGCTCTATTTCTCCCTTCTCTTCTATCGCCCTATTGGGCAAAACCAATTCTGACTGCTGCCCTCCAATAACAGCAAACATTTTCTTTTTTCACTCCTCTGTGTCTCTGTTTCCTCCTCTATGTAGCAGCGCTGAAATGATGAGTAAATGCAATGCTCCATCGAAAGGGCTCAGGACAGCGTCTGGGTCACTGCTGGTGGAGAGATACACGTATATGTTCTCTAAATGGACGCAGATAGGCAAGGCTGTGCAAATCTATTTCATTCCAAAATCCTGGGGAAAGAATTTGACAACCCAGTTCATTTTATCCATGTGTATCTTGTGTTTTCTTCCATGCTCAGTGCCCTGTGTGAATGTTTGTGTTGGCTGGACGTTAAATGTGGATGCTCGAATGGTTTCCACCATGAGAATAATGGCTTCTGTTCGCCCTTCAAGACTGAACAAAAGTTTTACTTCTCCCCCAGCAGCTCCAGCTCCGGCTGTGACTGTGTATGTGAAAGCTTTTGTGAATGTGGGTGTGTGTGCATGTGGAGGGAGTGGGTGGCGGAGTGGGCAAAGACACTTCCACTGTGCCTCCTATGCACCCCAAGGTGGCCTGGGTTAGCTCACCTAATACCCTTAACAGTGCCCCGGGGAAGACAGGATAATCTGTGTTTTGCCAGATGGAGAAATCAGATTCAGGGAGACTAAGGACGCCGCCCAAGGTCAAGCTGATGGTGGTATTGCTGAGCCGTGAGCCGAGGTCACCATACCACGCCACACAGCTCAGCAAGATTGCTGGACACTGGGGTTGTTTCAGGGTAAGGGATCTGGGAGACAGTGTCCGCGGAGGGAGCTGAGCATATTCCCTGTGCAAAGTCCTGGAGAAGGAAGCAGGGAAGGAAGCGTTTAGGGGTCTCTGGGTGTTGGGGGTGTGCAAAGCTGAAACCGTAGGCAACTACCCATGTGTGAGCACTCCCGGGAAAATTAAGAGCGTTGGGAAGAAAGTTCCAGGGGAGAAATTGCCTTCCCGCAGTGCAGATGGGAACATTTTGGTGGATGAAAATTTCCATGACTGCTTAGGCCTTTCTACCTGGCATTAGCTGCTGAGCAGAAGGTCACCTTTACAGAAAGCAGGCTGGGGTTACTCCCCTTCCCTGGGTTTCTATAGTAAGACTCAGGATGGAAGGTTCACAGCCTGGAGCAAGGACACGGGCCAAGTAAGTGATAAAAGGCACCGATTGTAAAGGGCAAAGAAAACCCTTCACCCTTTTACTTCTAAAATCCCAGTATCCATGACAACTGGACCGAGGGAGGAAAATGGCTGCCCCCTCCCCACCTCATTGTCTAACTTTCAGTTGCTGCAGCAACTGAATGAATATACTAGGTCGGCCAGATCCGCCTGGCGCTTTCTTCTTTCTCAGGGCCTTCCTTGCAGGCCCTTGTCAGTGCCAGCACCGCTTTGTTTTCCCTTGGAGAAGCCTGTGAGAACCGGGATGAGCATGGGTCCGGCTCTTGGTACTGCTGAAATCCTCTGAGATGGGAGAAGGCGCTGGAACAAAGGGGCAGGGGAACAAAAAGCTCTGAAATGCTTCGCCTCTGCCTCTTAAGGGTCTTTATCATCTTCAACTTCGGGATTTGAGAGTGTCTGACTTTGCCTTTCCCAGGGCTGGTTTGGCATGGATACAGAGAGAGTGGGTCTAGGAAACTGGCTGGATAGGAAACTCAGCAGAGAGAGCTTCTCGGGGACAAAGCTGCATTAATTACGTGGTGGTCTTTCTCTTCTTTCCTTTTTCCTTCCTTTCCTTTTTTCCTTCTTCCTTCTCTCTTTTCCCCTCCATCCCTCTCATATGCTTCTGGTTAATACTTTCCCACTTGAAGAAATTCTGTACCACTAGGGTGCAGCTTCTAAATATTTGAACAGTCAGTTCCTTTCTATAATTTGTCCTCAGGAGATAATCAGAATTTGTACAAAGGATCCTCTGTGATTCATTGCCATGTGGCTATCACCCATTTTACAGATGGGGAAACGGAGTCACGTCGAGCCACAAAGGAACCCAGGCAGTCTAGCTCCGTGCACTAAAAGACTGTATTCTTTGCTTTTCAGCAGCTGGGAGGCTGGCAGGTCCTGAGTGGCCCCCCAAGAATGGAGGGGGGACCCGAACTGCTAGTCCATAGAATGTGTT
Source organism: Rhinolophus sinicus (assembly GCF_057876585.1). Lineage (NCBI taxonomy): Eukaryota > Metazoa > Chordata > Mammalia > Chiroptera > Rhinolophidae > Rhinolophus > Rhinolophus sinicus. The sequence continues at coordinate 55,171,295 of NC_142513.1, read as the reverse complement.
GCTTAGAACCTGCATACAGTAGCTTCTTCATAAATGTTGAACCTAAATCACATATAATCACATGAGCTGTTAGCTCTGTCTCTGCAGCTCACCAAAATTTTTAATTCTTTGATTTGCTTCAACTGGGTAAACCGTAGAAAACCGGTTTTCCTGAAAAAAGATTACCCAGTTCATGGAAAACTGTAACTAGACATGTGAGAAGCAATCTTGGTAGCGTTTGATACAGTATCCTGAGACGGTCGCTTAGAGGCTGGGGCCGTGCAACCATTGCTTGTCTTTAGAGCTTGTCGAAGGGGTACCCCCACCTCCCTTGCCTAACCCCTCTTATCCTGACCACCTCTAGCTCCCCTGGTGAAGCATGAATATTTTCACAGTAAAGTGTAGGTCTAACTGTGACACTCTCACTGCCCACAAAGCACACAGGATTCCAGTGAGCCCAGCATCTTGCCAGCCTCGGCCACAGATATGCCTACAGTCACCCGGGTGTTCAGGATGGGGCTGCTGGGGAGGTCACAGTCATCTGCTCTTTCAGTGTCACCCCCTCTCCACCCTCTAGGCTGCGGTCCAGCTGCAGTCTGGGTAGCCTGAACTTGGATAGAGCCATCTGTCCCCTTGCTTTGGGTCAAGTTTCCTCTCACCTTCCTGACATTCCTTGGGTGCTTAGCTGGAGGGTGTGAGTGTGTGCAGGGGCTGGGACGGCTCTGTCTCCCGGGGCCTCAGGGAGAGAGGTGAGCTGCCTCGGAGAACTCACCACCTTCCCAACCGTGAGCCAACCACTTCCCACTCCTGCATTGTAAGTACTTGCTGAAGATGACCATCCTCTTGTCACGGTTGCCAGAAATGCCTTCTTCACAAAGTTGGCTTGTCTGACAGGTAGGCTTAGACGCTGGACCCGGCAGATGTGCTGGGCGGTGTTGGAGCTGCAGCCTGGACACCCAGGGGCTGGAGTCCTACCTGCCCCCCCAGCTCTCACTCTTGTCAGGCAGTCACGCAGGGATGGACAACAGAAGGGGGGCAGCATCGTGTCCTGTTGGTCAGTGCTCCCCAGGGTCTGACCCGTGCTGCTCCTCCCCTGATTCACCATGCTCAGTGGCTCCCCACCGCCTGTAGGACAAGGGTTAGGCTCCCACCTGTGGCCCCCAAGCCCCTCTGTCCCGGGGCTCGCTTCCCTTCCTCTAGCACCCGCATTCCCGCCATGCTGCGTGGTGCGCTATCCCTGACATGATCTAGGCGGTCCCTGGGCTGCTCACCCAGGCTTCGTCTACTGAAATGTCCTCTGCTTTCTTCGTCCGGTTCCCACATTTACACCTTCAGGGCTGCGCTCAGCTCTCCCTCCATCTGACCTTGCAGGCTGGATGTCCTTCCAGCTGTCACGGGTTTCCTGGAGGATGTGAGTCCATAAAAAGTAGCGTGAAGACATCAGACAGACCAGGGTTCAAATCCTGGCTCCTGTGTCACCGATCATGTCATCTTCACTAATTGCGTCTACAACAGCCCTATTTCCAAGTAAGACCACGTTCTGCAACGCTGGAGATCAGAACTTCAACATAGGACTTTGGGGGTCAGGGGCATAATTCAACCTACAACAGTAGGTATAAAAATTCTTTTGTGAACAGTGTCACTGGTAAGGATTTGAACTTCAGGAACTTTTGTTTCTCCATTTTAAGTATCAAGCACATTTTGATACTTAAAATGTGAAATCCATACACTAGTTTCTAAACTTTGGGCAAAATCATAACTTAGGCAAAGGAACGTGAGGGATGTGGACAAAACTTGGAAATCAGGTGTCTCTAGCTGACTAGAGATCCATATGCCCGAGGGGTAAGGTTGGGAAATGCAGGTGAACCCTACGTAAATAATTGGTCTCGGTTCGTCTTTCACGCGCCGCCGTCTGCTTTCACTGCCTTAATTCACTGCTGATGTTTTTGCCAAACTTGGTGTCTTGAGATTTCACAAGTGGTTGTTCTCAGGATGACTGAGAAGCATAGAGATGATTGGAAATATGCATATACAGGCTTGGGACAAATTGGACAAGACTTAGTCCCTTTCCTCCTTCCCTCCCTCCTTTTCTTCCTTCTTTCTCTTTATTTTCTTTCTTTCTAGACTCAACGGTTAGTGCTGCCTTTGCTTGTTCGTTCTTTTGTGTTTTTGTTTGTGGCAAGAGGTCTAGGTAATTAGCTGCTGTAATTGGAAACACCTTCAGGTTAGAACGGTGTTTTTCTTTCATCACTGGAGGAAGCATTGTCTGCAGTCCCTTCAAAACGCCTGCAGTTGGCTGGTGGGGGTTGGAGGGGGGGCGCAGGATGCACACACTGCTCCGCAGAGGGGGCTCCGTTAGCCGTGCACCTTGCCTCCTGCCCTCAGAATTCTCTCTTGCCGCTGAAAAGCGTGGAGGTGGCTCTCACAGTTAATAACTCCCAGATCTCCCGCAGGCCCCTCTGGGCACATTTCCACACTGGAATCTGGACAGTGTTACCTCGGACAATTCAGGCCCTGCCAGAAAGCTATCATCCCCCCAAAGGTTGTCTGTCTGCTCTTTTTCCCCTTTTGGGGCCAAAGGGACTTTCAGGAATTTTTAAAAAAATAGAGTTTATGTTCCAAATGGGAATGAATACCTGTGTCTCTTATCAAAACAAAAGTTAAAAAAAAAAACCCACAACTCCTCAAAACAGAAAAACCCTATGAATTGTCCTCATCTGTCACCGCACCCCCCACCCCACTTCCCCCCCCAACACACATACACCAGACATAAAATAAAACCTGAGTGAGGATCTCCGACTGGAAATTGTTACTGCCTCATCTTATTCATTGGAGCAGCATGGAGGAAAAGGGAAGCTCTTTGTCGTCTATTGTTACCAGAAGCTGAGCTTCTGGGAAAAGACAAAAAAGGTCTTAAGGTGTGATTTGCTATTCTGCTTTTTCTGTCTTGACTCCTCCTTTTCCTCCTACATCTTCAATCTGAGGGCTTCAGATTTTGGACTGACTAAGGGGGCCCGCCTTCAGGGGACCCAGAGGAGTCTGGGAGTGCTTTTCCTGGGTTGGGTTTGTCTCTAGTGGCCGGACTCCGCCACCCCTGAAACCAGTAAGACTATTTCCAGTGCTGCCCCCTCCCAGGCCCAGTCGTCAGCCCACTGTGGACTGAGAAGTCCATTTTCATGTGTGGGTTTATTCAAGTTTCCCCAGAAGTACTCTGAACACCCCAAAGAGGTAAACATCTACCCCCCCAACTTAGGCCACCCCCACCTCCAGATCTGAGGATGGGATAGATAGTCTTTGACGTGGTTCAAGTAAGGTATGGGATTTATTCAGAATCCTTTGAAAAAAATTCTCATGAGTTTGGCATTCTATTCTGTAATATACCTATTTTGGTTTTAGGGGTAAAAATGACATTTTTTTCCCATCAGATTTTTTTAATTAAAATTGATACACCTATGCATGAGTCTCCCAAGACCTGGAACTAGGCAGGTGTGTGGAGCTGACCAAGAGCAGCTGACAGAATAAAATGAAACATTTAAATTATCCTCACATCATAGAAGGGGCTCAAGAACCCTTTGGCCGATTACAGATGCCTCAGACACTTCTGTCCTGATGTCCAGTTTTCAGAGGACAGTGTTTATGAGGCTCCTGCTGTCCCCCACTCCTGTAGAGCCTCTTTCCTCAGACATGGGGGATGGTTCTGTGCCCACCTGGCTTCACAGTACAGGACTCAGCCTACCTGGGTTTGCTTTGCCCTTCTCACTTCACTCTGGAAGTCTTGGAACAGAGATCTCGAAACGGAAGAACCCTCAGCTAACGGTACTGAACATCCCAGCCCGATGCAGCATCCACCTGATGTTGGCTCATCAAGGAAACCTAAACATCTGGGATGATGTAAAGCCCCAAGCAGCAAATGGGCGCTGGTTGTGGACTTGGAAAGAGTAACTTGCCCATGTATGCGCTCCCTAAATCTCTTCCAATCCAGAAAACAGGAATGAAAATACAGCCAGCATTGCCTCTTCTCTTCCCTTTGAGGTTTCCTTCTGTGCAGTCTGTAGAGTGGGAGAAGGGTCATCATGAACTCATGGATGCCTGGTTGACTTACAGGGGCCACCAAGAAACTAGAGGGGAAAGGTACCTTGCTAGGAAATCTCTAGCCAGCGAGCAAACGCAATGCAATCTCTCTTTTCTACTTCAGACCTTCCTTTAGAGGAAGACACTCTGGGTTTGCAGAAACTACTTCCCAAACTCAGTTCCTCCCTCTTGCTTCCTCTTTAATTCCTGCTTTTTCATGGAGACGTATTCCTCTTGCTGACCGAGTTATACTCTTTAAATTCTACTCCCTCAGCCCCCTTTATTTGTACCCAAAATATCACCTGCAAAAGATTTCCAAACACCCATGTCTACCTCCAGTGCCCTTTAGATAAAATGTTCTAAAGACATTTAACCTAAAATTCCCCTCATTTATATAGTAAGCATTTCCCCCCATAATCAGGACTGCTCACTGATGGGTATAATCCAGAGCTCTAGGAAAAGTGCTAAAATAATACCAAGAGCATCTGCCTCATCATTGCACAGACCTGAGTTCAAATTTGAGCTCTGTCACCACAGAGCTATGAGACTAAAGCTCACTGAGCCTCAGTTGCCACACCAGAAAGCTGAGGGCAACAATAGCCCCCTCACAGCAGTGTCAAAAGGATCAGGTAAGGATGATGAATGCCATTTCTAGCATGACACCTGTCATGCCAGGTATCCAGTCCACCCATCCAGTCCAAATTCACAGCCCCTTCAACAGTCTCGTCCTCTCTGAGGAGTGGCTGCGTGGGCAGAGATGTTACTTGGTTTCATCTGTGAGTGGAAATGATGTTGGTGGCTCTTGGGCTGAAGTGGTTGAGCCGTGTGTGCAGGAAGATGACCCCAAGGCAAGCCTGGGAGGTCCACGTAGTCACTGGCTGAGCCTCTCTGCCTAGGTCCCCGGGGCAGACCTGCGCCCTGCACACCAGCCAGGAGCCAATGCGTTGAAGTGTTACCTGAGTGAGGCCCACCTTTGTATCGGTAAGCTGCTGCAAGTGGGCTTTTCTTGTTACAGCAGCGAGCATTACTCTAGCAAAAAAAAAAAAAAAAAAAAAAAGTACCTTTCCTCGAGTTTCTTTTAGGAAGCAAGGGTACAGTGCTAACTGAAGTGGAGTTGATAGAATAGCTGGAAAAAGGGGTAGCGCACCTCTTCACTTCCCCCAAAGGGGATTTTCCAGTTGGTTAGTTAATAAGAGCTATGTCGATGGCCGGATTCATTTTGAATATGAGCCTGGGGGGAGAGGTGATGGAAAAGGGCTCAACTGGGGTTGAGATGAGGCTTGAGTGTGTGTGTGGGGGTGGGGGAAGTGAGGTCTCGATTCTTCTGATTTGCTCTGTAGCCCATTCAGCAAACTTTCCATTTTATGAGAGTCTGCGGAGACAAGGAGGAGATGATTTCGGATAAAGAGAAAAGGGAACTAAAGAAGATTGTCTTTAAAGTGAGGGAACAGAGACCCTGAATGAATGACTTTTTGAGATGTGTCACCATGATGTGTGATCACTCTGACTAAGCAAGGGCCATTTGTCTGTCTTTTCAAAAAATCGTAGGTCCTCTCCTGCAAAGACAAAGATGAGAAGCACATTCCCCACCCGCTTCATAACATAAACCTCAAGTCACATCCCTTATTTGTAGGGATGTGTTTTCTGGGCATGAAGGTAATTGGATATTGATTTGGTTAAAAATGGAGAACGTCTCTGCTTAAACACTGCCGTTCATCCTCACTCCGCTTCTGCACATAGTTTCTATGTCATTTGCTGAAAATCAGTTGAACTGAAAATACTATGGATGGCTTGTTGAATTTCATCTAAAGCATAAAAAGTAACAAGAAAAATTGTTTGGTCCTATAACGAAGCAGATAGATATTTGGATATTCAGTTTGGGGAGAAATGAAGCTAATTGTTTAAACATCACTTGATGAGAATGCTCTGTTTTGCCAGTGCAGTAGTGGGAAAACACATCTTCATTTGATAATGAAAAATACTGAGAATTCTGTGTTTCCTCGGAAATAAGACCGGGTCTTATATTAAGTTGTGCTCCAAAAGACGCATTAGGGCTTATGTTCACGGGATGTCCTCCTGAAAAATCATGCTAGGGCTTATCTTCCGGTTAGGTCTTATTTTCGGGGAAACACGGTAACACTTTCACAGTAACTGCATGAGACGACACGTTTCTTGTGGGCAGCCATTACTCCTTCTAACCATTAAGTTCCAACACCGTGTCTATTTCAGAGAATAATAATGGATGTGTTATAAAATAGAAGTACATTTCCTGTTAGGTAGTTCATTTGTTAGTAAAATAGTACTTTGTCTGCTGATCACAGAAATAAATTCTCGAAATCTTGACTCATCCTGGGGGAGAGAGGGATTTGTACAGTCTGTGCTGTAGATTGTAGGATATTCAGCTGCATCCCTGGCCTGTGGGATTGACTGCTTGGGCCAGACGTCGCACCGGAGAAGAAATTTACCCTTAAGGTCAGTGGCTCTGACAGAGAGTTTTTGGACAGGCAATACCCGTATCACCTGGGAAGGGCTTAGAAATATAAATTTTCAGGTCCAGCCCAGACCTGCTGTATCACAATTGAGTTTCTGATTGCCCCAGTAATCTGTGTTTCAACTTTCTGAGAACAACTAGTTAAGGTAATAGCTGAGTGACTTCATGTTTTCATGGCAAGGGAGGCTGGTTAGGCCTGGCTGGGCATGGGCAACTGTGCTCCCTTTGGGCTCGGTGGGCACGGATGTGTTTTCCTTCCTTCCATTTATTTATTTATTTATTTAGTTAGTTAGTTAGTTGGTTAGTTAGTTTTTGTTCTTTTTGGCAGAGAGTGCCCAGAGGGTCCAAGTATTCGAGTACATTTGGAAACAACCTGCGTTTGACCTGTTTCCCCATTTAGACAAAGCAGGAAGATGAATGTAACTTCTGAGGCACCGGGGGGATGTTGTGTCTGTCAGAGGAAGAAGATCTAAATGGACAGACCCATTTAGATCCGTGCATAGTTCTCATTTGAATGGATGCGCTTGTAAAACGTAAAAGGCTCTTCTGTGGATAGGTTTGAGTGCATTAGATAGACCAGGTTGAGGCGATTTGATGGAATAAGACCCATTCTGGCCTTGGGCACAGTGGAAAAGCAGGGAAAGCTTCCTTTGGGGGCTTGTTTCTGATTTTTGGTTCTCTCTGTCCCCTGACCGCTGGTAGGATTCCTGTGAGCTTTTCACCCCCCTATCCCCCCTATCCCCCCAACACTAGTGCCTTGTGTCATCTCTTCCAGAGCTGCATCAAAACTGGTTCTTTTCTGTGCTAGTCAGTTAGGCGCTTTCCAAGTGACACTGGATGAATCAGACAAAGCAAATCCCCCAGTTTGGTTATAAATTGAGCAGGTTATCCCGAAGGCCTGCTCAACTCAATGGCAGGTATTTCCGGCACGCCGTGGGAGATGTGTGGATGATATGCTTCCCACGGGAGTTATTTTATATAACTCACATTCTAGAGAGTGCCAACTGGTCAGCTTCCTTCTGTAAATAGTTCTCTTGGATGTCTAGGATTTGAGTGTGCGTGTGTGTGTGTGTGTGTGTGTGTGTGTGTGTGTAGTGGGGGTTCCTAAATGGAGGGGAGGCCGCCTTTGTATCTAAGGAGACTTTGCCTTTAGGTGTGATGTTTGGGGGCAGTTCTCAGGTTAAAAGGGGGCTCAGGTGAAGCTACTCCCCATCATTTCTTTTCCTTTTGTCTCCAGTGCATTCTGTTTGATTTTAATCATCACTCCTTTTGAATTCATTCTGCTCTATTTAAAAGAAAATGCCCACAACGTGGCCTTGCTCACAGCTCTTTGGTCTCACTCTGCACGGTTTTCCTCCCGGCGGAACATGGGGGCTGAGGGTGAGAGTGTGTAAGTGTAAAGGCTTACCTAGCGCTTGGGCCAGAAGCATCAAGGGGTGAGGGGCAATCGCCCTGCCTTTCTCCTAACTCCTGAATAAACTTTTTAAAAGATTCTTTGTGTGTTGTGTGAATCCCTTTGCCCCTTTCCCCTCAGCATAGAGAGAGCAGAAGGGCAACAAATGATGGAACCACTTCGTAGGTTAGGTTGTAATTTCTCTCTGTGAAGGCTGCCCTGAAATTCAAAGAAGCCTTATTATTTCATCCAATTTAAAACTCTGCCCAGTGCTGAATGGGCAAGCACCTAATTTCACCTTTGGAGGCAAATGGGAAGCTTTTTGTGCTGAAAGAAAGAGGAGAAAAGAGGATTCTGGAGGATAATTGAATGGAAATCCCTTTAAGGTGCCAGAAAACTGCTCCCATCCAGAAGGGATGAAACAACCTCAAAATATATTTGTTAAAAGTGTGGGGGGCTTGAAAGCCTTAATTATTTCTTTGGAAAGTTCTGTCTTTGAAAGACTTAAACAAAAGCTTAAAGAAGGTAGAAGCTGGGAGAAATTGCCCGTGGCTTTAGAAAAGGTGGAGTCGCAAGGAAAGCAATTACTGGTGAACAATAGTATATTAACGGGGATTATTCTTTCAGATGGGGGCCCCTGCATTGGGTTTGGGATGAGATCTAGTGAAAGATGGCCTCGAAGTGTGAAGGAGAGGGGAGGCGTCAGCCTGGCTGTGCCAGCTGGAAGGGAACTGGGCTTGCTGATTAAGGAGGCAAAGAAATAGTCTTGGTATTGTAAGGAGCATTCTTTCTCTTGCAGCAGAATGGCGAGCGGTTGCAATGAATGCTCACTGGATTTAGACAGATGTGTATTCTTATCTGCAATCCCTCCTTATAGCCTTCTGACCCTAGGGACATCCGCTATCCTCATTGTCCTCATTTGTCAAGTGGGGCAAATGTGATTTATCACAGATGGTGAAAATGAAATTAGATAGTGCTGAGTCTGGTACATAGTAGGTACCCCAGAACCAGGTCACTGTCTGGTTCGCTTGTCTCCCCTGTGCTTGGTTTGGCCACTGGGCAGGCTCTTTGCAGCCCTGTGGGGTTTTGCTCTTGACCATACAGAGAGTCATGAATGAAGTGCTGCCTTCTCAGTATGCTGGCCTGTTCCCACAGATTTACAGGGTCCTGGAAGGAGTTGGTATTCCTGCCCCCTCTTCCGTGTTCACTGAGTGGCAGGGCAGTATCTTTTTCCAGGGAAGGAGATGCACTGGCTGAAACTATCCCTACGGGGCCTATAGATTGTTGCATGTCAGGCAGAACTCCCCCATGGGTGTTTCAGTTTGTGTATTAGCGTTTTTAAAATACTGACAGTTAGTTGTGAACATTTGTCTTTCTTTGAGGAACTCTGACTCCTCAGAGCCTCTGGCTGGCAACAGGCCCTTTATTTTTATTTTTTGAAGTTCTTCTGTCCTATGATCTGAGTAGAGGAAAGCATGAAGATGTGAGGGCATCTGTGTGTCCCAGCTGGGGCCCCGCCATGGGGGGGGCACGTCCCCGCATACACACGGCATCACCACGATATTCAGAGGGATGGTTGACATGCTTGTTGGGCTTGGTCTTGAACCCATTTATTGTATGTGAGGGCACAGTGGTTGCTCCTTATGTACAAACACTGATGACCCAGTCCCTTCTCTTCCAGGGACATTCCCAACCAGGTGAGGGGTGAGGCTGATAGAGGAGACAGAGCAGCAAAGGAGCAGGGCGGGAGAGGAGGCAGGACGGGGCATGTGTGAGCTGGTTGCCAGGGAGGCAGAAGAAAGACTTCTGTGCTGACATTGTTTTTCAACAACTGCAGTTACTAAGACAGAAACCGCAACTGATGACAGCAAATTATTGAGCGACTGAGAGTCAGAAATGCGTGTAATAAGCGAAGAAAAGCAGCGCGAGTCAGAGAGAGAGAGAATGTGGGTGGGGAGACGGTGGTGCCACTGAAGTGTCCACCCCCCGTCACGTTAGACCGAAGCACTTGTTCTTTTCTTTGCGTTTCTCTTCCACTTCTGGGGAATACACACACACACACACACACACACACACACACACACACACCGGGGAGGCCAAAAAATGTCTGCAAGTGACCACTGTGGTCAACGTTGCTCAAGCAATCGTTCGCCGTCATCAGAAGTGTCTGGACGCTGATGGGAACCACTTTTAGCACCTCTTGTAATTGCAGACGTCACACGTGACTTGTATTCATCTTTTGTTGTTGGTATACATTGAGTATTACAACTTTAATACAGTTTTCCTTTCTTAAATTGTGTACACATTTTTTCAGGCACCCTCTGTGTGTGTATACACACTTTACACAACTACAACAAAAAAGCCCATGGCTTCTATTTCAAACTTTACACAGATGATCTCTTGCAGTTTTGATCATTCTATTACATGTCCTCACAGTTGTGCAATTCTTGATTTTCTCCCCTCCATGTGAGTTAGGGGATAGGAATACTGGCTCTCTCACTCCTTCTCATGCTGGGCTCATAGTTGCTGGGGGTAGAGGGACAGAATCGCTCATCAGGGACAAGCTACTCAGCTTCCTAGTTGATGGATTGTTCAACCTATGACTTGTCTATGATGGGATGCCCAACACCTCTGTGCCTTTCCTTCTCTGTTTCCCTTAGCAATCCTCTCTCTCTCTCTCTCTCTCTCTCTCTCTCTCTCTCTCTCTCTCTCTCTCTCTCTCTCTCTCTCGTTCTCCCAGCAATGGCTGCTGGTGCTAACTGACCAGGGCAGGAAACGCTCCTTTGGCAGAGAGAAGCACAGACCAGATAGGACTTTCCTCTGGGCCCTGGAGAGCCCGGGGTGTGAAGAGGAGCAGAGAGACCCATGTGTTGAACCATCAAATGCTAAGAGCACTCCATCTGTAGTACAAGCCTGAGAATACCCGCCGTGACAGTGTATATAACATTTCTGGCTTACGCTCCTTAATACCAGTCTGTAAAAATAACAATCCGACGGGATGAGGTCATGGGGAGACTGTGCAGGGCCATGTGCCATGGGCCGAGCGGGTGCTGACTGATCTTTGGAGGCTTACGTTCTGGCACTTGGTGCTTTGGGAAGGAGAAGCAATCAGAGGAAGGGAGCGGGGCTGAGGGAGATGACTTAGCTTCTCGCAGCATAAGAGAAGCCCATCCATAACAGTGTAACAGGCAAAGGGGCATAAGGATACCATTTATTGGGCATCAACCACGCACCAGAATACGTTTCTTTTGTCTCATTTAACCTTCTGTACAATATGCGTTGGATAATGCCATTTTCCAAAGGACGGAACTGTGTCTTACGCATAGTGAGTATCTGAGACTTGACTGAAGGCTGCAAGGGGTAGAGACAAAATTCAACTGCAGAACTTTATGACCCGAGGCCATGGTCATTGCTGTTAGGTTGCAGGGTAGTCTCTTTAGGAGGAAGTCAGTTTCCTTTTGAGTGAAAATCAACTGGAGTTGAGATGGTGGTTGGAAATGGTTTAGCTGATTTCATGTTATCAAACCGAGTAGTTGTCGTAGGATACTATGGATGATGATTTCTCTCTCCTTTCCAGACTCCACTGATGTGGGGATGGGCCATATGGACAAATGTGGCTATTGTTGGGGCTGGCTGCCCAGCGGCAGGGGCCAGTGTCACCCTCTTAGGAAACATCTCAGCCTCCTCCAGGGGTAGTTCCGACCGATGCAGCTCCGATCGCCCGACGTGTGCAGACCACTCCCTGCACTCATTGTGGGAAAAGAATCACTTGGCTTCGATGCCCTCCTGAACAAAACCCAAAGTCATTTGAAAACTTGATTCAGTTGCAGCTTTATATTGTATTTCAACACAAACATAGCAGCTACTGCACATTGTCTATGTCGGAGACGCTTTAATGTGTGGTGCATTTTAATTTTCATGACAACCCTACCAGGAAAGTGGAATTGGCTCCATTTTCTGGAAGGAGAAAACAGAGGCTCAGAGAGGATAAGATAAGGAAGCTGCTGGAAGCCATGCTATGATTCTGTCGTCGTTTTGAGATTTGCACCATCTGTCTGATTTCAGAACCTCTTCCCCACTGGTATCTGTTCCGTCGTCAGAGGGACCAGGGAAGATCCTGTGTCCGTCAGCACATTGGGTGTGTTTTGGTTAAAACAGGGCCCGAGATCGTGTGGAGAATGTATTTAACGACTCCATATAATCCAGCTGTTGAATGGCGCTCTTACTTAATTTGGAAACAAAAGATCTTTTCTCTCTTCACTGAAAGAGGCTCACATTTTTAAAAAACAAAATCAAATGTTTCATAACAGCTTTATTGAGATATAATTTACATATCATGCAGTTCTCCCCTTGAAAGCATACAATTCAATGGTTTTTAGTATATTTGCAGAGGTGACAGTACGCCATCCCTACCGTTTAGGAATAGTTGTAGTTCCCTAACAAAACTGAATTTTTAATCAGAGATAAGAAATTAACATTAAAGAAAAAAAGAAGAGGGTCTCTAATGAATCTACTGCCTCATTTTAAGTTTTTTCATTGTTGCTACAATTTCCTGTCTTTATGTACTAAAGATCCAGAGTAAGATAGTTATAGTCATGCTGTGCACATTGTTTTAGGTCTGGTTTTTAAGGTGACATTTCCCGTGTTGTTTACTTTGCATTTTTAATGGTCCATGATATTCTCTCATGTTGATGTGCAATAATTTTCTAACTTTAGCTGAACTGTTAGGTTTTTCTTTTTCTATCATAAATAATGTTGCAGCAAACATCTTTGCCCATAAAGCTTATTTCCCCTGTTGAATATATCTTGGGATTGCATTCCCAAGAGTGGGATTACCAGGTCAGAGTGTATGAACGTTTTATGTCCCTCTCTCCCTTTTCCCATGTTTATTCCCGAAGAGGTGGCACTATTGTACAAAATTGGAAAAACTATGGTCTGTGCGTACACACACAAATTCACACACACACACACACACACACACACACACACACGGTGGGGGGAGGAGAGAGAGAGCACATTATGCATAAAAAGTCATCCTGTGTTACCAAGGTTTTGGATTCATTATGTAAATCAGACAGGCAAAAATCAAACATCATACACTTCTTGAGAGCCAAGAAAGATTGCCCTTTATGGATCCCACCTGTGACTCAAATAACTTTACCATTTCCCTTAGAAAATTATTCCCATGGAAAACGATTCCCTCAACCTCCTGACCTTTTATTGGTTGCTGTCAGCCTGGGGCCGCACTTCGTTTCCAGCTGTTCTTAAAAGCCACTTCTCTAGCATTTAACCCTTTGAAAGGCTCCCAGGGGGTGAGTGGTGGTGGGGGAGGGGAAGGCGAGTTTGGGAGCAGGGAAAGGGAGAACTTGCATGTTTGTACCACCATGCCTTCAGCTCAGAATGAGCCAAGGGGTGGCTGAAACAAAACTAGACTATCCCCAACTTGTTCTGTTGTAAAACATCAAAAAAGTTGTTCTTACACAGTTCTCTAGACTAGAAATCCGAAATCAATGTGTTGGCAGGGCTGTGCTCCCTCAGAAGTGTCTAGGGAAGGATTCTTCCTCGCGTCTTCCACTTTCTGTCCATCCTTGGTATTTCTTGGCTTAGGACAGCATAACCCTAATGCCTGCCTCTAGATTTACGTGGCCATCTTCTCTGGGTGCAGGTCTCTGTCCAGATTTCCCTCTTCTTATAAGGACACCAGTCATTGGATTGGGGTCCACCCTCAACCCAGTATGACCTTAACTTGATGACATAGACAAAGACCCTATTAGCTGAAAACTTTTCCTAAAGTTAATTGTTAACTCAGGTGTAAACTGTTGATGGCATTAAGTGTGACCTCCTCCTGGGTTATTTGCATTTTATAATGCACTCCTAGGAGACCAAAATTCCTTAAAGACCCTAAAAGAATGAAGCCTTAATGGTGGCAGAGAGAGGGAGGGAGGGTTTAAAATTCCTCAAATCTGAAATGTCTGCTGTATTGAAGGATGAGGATTTTATGGATCATCTGTGATGCCCAGGATCTGGGGGTGCTCGTGACCGAATGTGCAAGAGCTCTTAGTTTTTCTTATGTTCCCAATAATTCCTTTTTTCAAAAATAAAATTTATTGGGGTGACAATGGTTAGTAAAGTTACATAGGTTTCAAATGTACATTTCTGTAATACATCATCCATATAGCACACTGGGTGCTCACCACCCAGTCAGGTCTCCTTCCATCACCATATATGTGAAAGAACGCTTTTATTTTTTTATTTAGCTACAATAATTCTGTCATTTGATGGCTATTTGGGGTTCTGAGGGTGGGAAATTACCAGACAGATGGGAGCCTGTAGATTACATGATGCCCCAAGTCTCTTCAGTGTAAGAGGCCACCCCTGTGAGCCAGGTGTGGCCTTTGTTCTCTGGTTTCCCACCTTTCTCCTCATCGAGGACCCCATCTGTGCTCACCACCAGACCATAAGCTCCTCCAGCCTGAGACTTTGGCTGGTTCTCTTCTGGGAGATAACAGGTGCTCAGTAAATTGTGTTGAGGGTTGCTGTTATGATTTCTGTCTTGCACATATGACAGCGGAGACTCAGAGGCGGTCACGCAACTGGAGAGCGGGTTGGTAAAGGCAGCTCCTGGTTTCGTGGAGCTCGCTGAAAGCCCAGCGTTTCCTGTCTGTCCTCCCAGGCCGGCGGTCACAGGACAGACAGGCCGAGCTTGCCCTCTGCTGCTGAGTGCGGGGTCTGAATCAGGGCTTCCCTCCCCCTCCAGCTCTGCTTTGCGGCCCTGCTGTCTCGGCTGGCTGATGAGATTGCTAGAGATGTTGACAGGTGGAACTTTTTTGATCTGTGTAATGAAACATCAGCATTTGGAAAGTGTGCACAACTCTGTGAACTGATATTTCCCGAACGACCAATGAATGACACTAAAACAATCATACATGGTTAAAAGAGCTATGGAAAGTACAAGAAAGCCCAGTGCATTTTGATAGATCAGTGTGCAAATAGCTCATTGATATAATTTTGTATTTCACATTGCAATAACCTTTAAGAAACTACCACTTGTTGAATTTTAGTGTTTTATCCAAGAAGAAAGTCTAAAATTATCAGCAAAGGCTCGTAAATACTCTTCCCTTTCCCAACTACATATCTTCATATACTTTAACCAAAATAATACAACAGCTAGAAGGCAGAAACAGATATCCAGCTGTTCCTTAAGTCACACATTAAAAAGATTGGGAAAAATGAAAAACATTGCTTTTCTCCTTACTAAATTACTTGTTTTGGAAAATAGTTATTTATCATAAAAATGTTATATATGTTTACATATCGTGTTTATTATTGTTCTTTTAAAATGAATGAAGGAATCTTTAAAAATGTTTTCAATTTTATTTTCTAGAATTGCAAATATTGATAGATGTAACAAATGTAAGCAAAAGCCCTTGGAGCTCTAAATTATTTTTAAAAGTGTAAAGGTTACCACTCATCCCCTCTTCCTGCTCAACATTTGTGACCTGCTGACCTGGAATATAAAGGATCCCAAGAGAAAAAAGTGGACAAAGGATGCTAACAGGCAATTTATAGGAAAAGCCAATAGGCATATGAAGAGTTGCTAGAGCTCATTACTAATCGGGTTCATGCAAATAAAAATATGACAGTACTTTATACCTATTGTTGGCAAAATGTAGAAAGCCAAATAATCACAAGAGTTAGTTGGGCTGTGAGGAGAGAGAAACCCTCATTTACTGTTGCTAGGAGTGAGAAAATTACAGCCATTCTAGGAAGCTATGTAGTAGTAGTTGTTGCAGTGAGAAATGCGTAGTCCTTATGACCTAGCAATCCTACTTTTGGGTATAGGAACAAAAGAAGCTGTCACACAAGTCATTTGACATGTGTGCCGATGTTGGTCTCGGCTTTGTGCGGTGGCAGGTGGCTCCAAGCCTTCCAGGCTCCCTCACTGTGTGTGGGTGGGCAACATGTGAGTGCCGTGGGGATATCACAGAGTGCTATGGGCATGAGAAAGAAGCAGAAACAACACTCAGCACAGTGTCATTTATGTAAACTAAAAACACTGTCCTACGAAGCAACTCCTGTTTTGCAAGAACACGAATGAATGGAAGGATCTCCACTGGATTAGTTTCCGAGGGTTGCGAGGTGATTTCACAAACTGGGTTGCTTAAGACAACCTAATTGGATTCTCGCATAACTCTGGAGGCCAGAAATGTGAAATCAAATGTGGAATCTCTGAGGAAGAATCTGTTTTATGACTGTCTCCTAGTGTCTGCTGGTTGCTGGCAATCCTTGGTGTCCCCTGGCTCATAGGTACATCGCTCCAATCTCTGCCTCCATCCCCTTCTCTGTGTGTCTATGTGTCTCTCTCTCTGTCCAAATGTCTCTCCTTGTAAGGACACCAGTCATACTGGATTCAGCGCCTCCATCAAACATATGAGAATAGTTGGCTACACCGGCAAAGGGAGTGGGAATGTGAAATGAAGATTAACGGGCATCAACAAGCAAGCAAACAATAAGCAAACAAGAGAAAGGCCGTGACGGAGCCTATGGTTGTGCACACACTCAATCCCACAAAAATAAACTTCCCTGAACCAGTCTTGGCTCAAATTCAGGAAGACAACAGCAGCAATAACAAAACGCCAGTCAAAAATAAACATGATGTCCCTTGAGATTTCTTAACCACAGTCTGGCCTTCGCATGGTTTTAAACAAGAATGCATGCCATCCTAAAGTTCCAAAAGACCCCAAGATGAGAATTAACTGAATTTCAAGTAGTAATGATTTGGCCGTGCCTCCTGCCATTTGGCTTAAGGAAACGCAAGTCCTCTACAGAGAAAAAAAACAACACTTTACTCAGGCCTCTTCCACAGATTAAGTTTCTCAAGAATCAAGAGAGAGAAAATAGTCAACTTTTATACAAGTAAAGGGGAAAATGGAATAAGACAAATTATAATCAAGGTTAAAGAAGACAAACGAGGACAAAATAACAGGAACAAAAACTTGTGGAAAGCACAGAAAATAAAATGAATTTAAATATATCAGTATTATCTCTCTCTCTCTCTCTCTCTCTCTCTCTCTCTCTAATATATATATATACGCATATATAACACATATATACATATATATGTTATATATGTGCATATATATAATATAGATACACATATATATATAATATATATGTATGTATATTAATCTAAACTTGTCAGCTGAGAAATTGTCAGAATGGATTACAAATAAATAAAACTCAGTTACGTGTTGTTTTACTTGAAACATGAGGGCTCTGAAAGTTTGAAAACATATGGATAGAGACAAATTTATTAGTCCACAAGTGCTCATTTGTGAGTTATATTAATACCAGGCAAAATATGCTATAAAAAAAAAGGTTTTACCAGGCTAAACCCAGAATGTAAGACAGATTCAAATTGGAAATTGACTAATGCTACTATTCATTATGTTGCACAAAGTAGAGGAGAAAAAGCATAGGGTCATTGCAATAGATGTAGAAGTTATTCCAGCCACAAAATTTGGCATTCATTCATTCTTAGCAAATTAGAAGAACTTCTAAAATCTGATAAAGGCAATTCCCAAAATAACGTACAGCAAATCTCCTACTTCATGATAAACTATTAGAAACACTTTAAAATAAGCAGTGTGACGGAGATGCCTGCTCTAGCTACACCTTCTAAACTTTGCACTACAATCCTCGACAAAGCAACACATTAAGTGAAAATGAAGCATAGTGAATGTCATTGTTTAGACATGACTATCTATACAGCAAACCCAAAAGATCTACAGCTAAATTATTAAAGTCATTAGCAGTTTATGTGGCTATAAAATGAATACAGAAAATAAAATTGCATTGCTATGCCGCCTTTAGAATATGTGATTTTAAAAGGTATTATTTAAAATGACAAACAAATAAGCTGCCTAGGAGATAAACCTAAAAACAGATATCCAAGACCTATGCAGGCAAAATATATTTTATATAAAATACAAAATAATCTATATATATCTATATGTTCATCTTCATGTATGTCTTTAATAAGCCCTAAATAAAAGACATATCATGTTTCTGGTATGTCATTTTTAAAGCTCAATGTGGGATACACTAACTCCTTTATTATATTCAAATATTACAAACTGGTTCTAAAGTTTCTGTGGATGACTGAGGAGCCATGCCCAACCACACCATTCCTAAAGAACAACAACCCGAGAGGATATTTACCTGATGCAAAGATTCGCGGAGGAACTAGAGTAATTAATATATCGAGGGTCCTCCTGAATGGCTCCTTTGGCTAGCTCTTCCCTGCAAACAAACCCCCTGAGCCTTTCTGGCCACCGGGGGACATGAAGCTTGCTCTGACGCTGTGTCACCAGCATGGAGCCCGTAGGCTTCCCGTGGTGGAGCACATGCCAGTCCCTGGGGCCCCAGAATTCTCTGACAGACAGGGAGGGATTTGAATTTGGGTTCTAAGGAACCCAGCTGTAGAACCTGTGTTATTTAACTTCCCTAAGCCTCAGTTTCCCAGTTTGTAAAGTAAGAATGATAGAGCCTGCATGCAGGGACGTGGGGACATGTGGAAGCCGTGAGAAGTCCCCAGCAGATGGCTGAGGTTGCTTTTTGCATCACCTTCCCTTCCCTTTGCTAAGCCTTGAATAGAGCAAAGGTGTGTGTGTGTGTGTGTGTGTGTGTGTGTGTGTGTGTGTGTACACGTTTGTGTCTGTGAGTCTCTGTGTTTCTCTTCTATACCTTCCATATGGCACATAAATACTATCAGATAATAATCATGGTAACAGAGGGGTTAGTGCCCAATTTAAAGTTACCAGCAAGTAAGTTGCTGTTCTCGTTATTGTTTTAGACCGTACTTGCCCAAGCTCACATGGTGATACGGAATCCTTGACGCCTCCACCTTCCTCCTTCCTGTTTGTTGGCAGCCGTTTCCCTTGGCTGCAGCCTAGAAGCTGAGTCCCAGATGGACCCAGAACCTCAGTCAGGACCTGCGGCTGGTGCTCGGACCCCTCTGTGGACTGGGCTGTCCTCGGGCCACAAGGTGTTCAAGCTGAAAAAGACGCTTGAGGGTCTCTCCCAGCCTGCTCTTTTTACAAACCAGAAAACCCTTGCCTGCAGAGAGAAATGCAAGGGTGTATGTTTGGCGTAGGCGTCAGAGCTGAAATTTGAATGCTGGGAATCCTGACCTGGATCCACTGCTTTTTCTCTCTCTTGTTTGGGTGCTGAGGAGGAGGAGCCTGCTTCCTGCCTGGTTCCACCATTGATAGCTGAGCGAACCCCGGGGTCTCTTTTCCTTGGCCGTAAATGGGAGTCCTTGAGTGTGGCCCGATTCCTGGGCTCAGGTGGTATTAGGTTGGTGCAAAAGTAACTGTGGTTTAAAAGGTTAAACATAAATGCACAAAACGGCCATTACTTTTGCACCAACCTGATATTATTATCAGGATTGAGTATATGGCTGGAGGCAGTGCTGAGCCTTTTCTATGGGTAAAAGGCCACTTAGAAGACACTATTAACAGTATTATTATTATTTAATTACCCTGATCTATCTGTAATCAACGCTCTTAGAATGGTTCTATAAAAATAAAAAGGCAAGAGAAATGATCCAAAATTTGAACTGCAACCCTTCCCATCATTTCCTGGTCAGCTTCAGGAATACCAAGCTTTCTATTTGAGAGCTCATATAAGGTATGAAATACCTGGGCAGTGGGAGGAATCTGCTGCTTAAATTGGAACCTTGCAAATCAATTTTCAGGAACTAGAGCATGCGTTTTCTCCTACGCGAAATGCGCACACACACACACACACACACACACACACACACACACACATTCTTCAAAATGACACGTGTCTGCTCACCGCACATCAAACCAGGAACGAGAACCTGCATGGTGATTCTGCATCTTGGTGAAAAAGGAAAAAAAAAACAGTCTCATCTGAAAAGATATGTGAGTCTATATTTTCAAGACTTAGGGACTTAAGGAGTTTAAGAAAGTAATACATATTCCACTCCATTTCAGTTCTTCACTGGATCATGCAGAGTGAAAATCCCAAATTCCTCTGGTGACACTTTATTGCGATCTGAGCAGGTCTAGAGCCTGGAGAAGAGCTTCAGACGGCGGGAGGAGGCGAGGCTGGCCCCATGGGGTCATCTCCAGACACCCATGCTGGCTTCTTCTTCCTGCCTCCATGGGGTGATGTTTCATAATACAAGAGTAGAAAGGGAGCTTAGCCGTTCCTTGCATGGTGATTGGCTGCACAGTGGGATTTCCGGGGATGCTTTTAAAAACCATAGCTGCATGGGCCCTACCCCTAGAAATTCTGATTCGGTTGATATGGGCTGGAGCTCAGCACTTGTAATATTTAAAAGACCCAGCTAATATTAATGTGCAGCCATAGTTGGAACCCTGGGTTCTCACAGAGGAATAGCGTGAGGATTAAATGAGAAAAAGCCCCGCCTGCGCAGTGCCTGGAATCTGGATGCTCACACGTGGTGGCTGTTCTTCCTCGCCTCCTCTGGTGTCCCGTCTATCTCTCCTCTCCCCCGTACCAACTGTGTCCATCCCATTATTCCCAGTTCCTTGCCCTCTCTGGGTCCCTGATGAGCTGATGTCAGCAAAAACCTTTGCGCATCCCATCTAAGAGCCAGTTCTCATGTGTCTGCACCCGTGCAGGGTGGGTTTTGTAACTTCTTCGGAGGCGGGTGGTTGGGTGGGAAGCATGGAATCTATGATTTCAGGCGGGGTGTAGAGAGCTTGTGCATTGCCCACGAAGAGTGCCATCTTGGAGCGGTCCCTGTCATTGCCATTTGCGCGTCCAGGTAAGTGCAGCCTGTCCTAGGCTGGAAATGGGTGACCAGATGAGGTAGAAAAGTTGCGTGCTCTTGTGGTCTGGGGACTCATGTGGCAGTGAAGAAGGGAGGGCGGTTCCAGCCTTGCTGTCAGCATCTGGGCTGTTGTCCCAACACCCTGCATGGGAGCGATTGGTGGGCAGCTCCAAGAGCCCTGTTTGGGGAGGCAGGGCAGTGGTGGCCAGCAGAGCTAGGCACACCTCGCCACCCTTCTCTTGCTACCTATGGCCCTCGGGCCCAGTAACTATCGCATGTTTGGGTACATGGGGCAAGGAGGCCTGCACTGGCGTTCTCCTCCTTCCAGCCTGTGGCCTGGGCTCTATCTCTGAGACGGCCACAAGAGAAGGCCACCTCAGCCAGAGTTTGAGACAGTCTTGTTTCGTCCTGGCTGACCGTAGCAAGCAGAGGTGTGCAAAGTAAAGGTAGCTTCGTCTTGGGCTGATTAAAATGCTGGGGCAAATCGAATGTGGGTTATTTTAGGATTGTAATGAGAAATCAGTGTCTAAGTTGCGTAGCTGCAGAGGCCCAGAGAAACCTTAACCAGCCCTTTCAAACAGCTGAAGAAAATCCCTAAGTGGCCAGCTGACCTTGGCCTGACCCTCAAATACCCTTCTCTTCAGGTACTAGGTCAGGGACCCTTCTTGGAATTGCTAATTTCTCTCCTTTGTTATAATTCTCATGTTAAACATATTTGGTGATTTGCTTGCCTTTGTAGTGAAGTGGCTTTGGCTCTGCCCTTTATTTTCCTTTGAAATTGTGGAGGATTTGAAAGACCAAATAACCTTGGAGGTCTCTTTGAAATGAGCTTAACTTTTTATTTAAGGTAAGCTTTAGTTGACCATAAAAATGAAAAGTTCTTAACCAGAGAGGGATATTGGAAAGACATACATCACTGAGTTTATTTCCTTATTACTGTTTGTATTGGAATTAAACTCTTCTAAATGAAGACACTAGGTGTAGGAGAAAAATTATGGGCCACTTCTGAGATTGACACCCCTAATGTAGTACATTTAGACATAGCGTGCACTTTTCGTCAATACTCTGCCAATCGAAGTCTTCTGGCCTCCGGGGTGAAATTGCCCTGGCTGGGAGAGTAATTTGATCTTGGAGTGACTTTCATCAATGTGCTTTTGTTATAGGCAAATAGTTCCCATTTTTCAGCAGGTCTGTTTGCTGTGTAAATTTCTTTTCTCTGCCAATATGCTGAGCTGGCAGCATTAATTGCCACAGGTGGGGCAGGGCTGTTGGCTTTCCTGGGTTACTTCTCAGTGTTGGGAGCTGAAAGGATAGAATTTCATGAGCCATTCCAGCCAGCTGCTGAGCACCTGGGGCAATGTTTGCAGTGACTTGGGGTGACCACCCTCTAAGACCAAGTACGCCCCCCGCCCCCACGTTGCTGAGGAAGGTTCAGTTGTCTGAGGTTTACTTTGGATGCATTTTTAATCATAGTTGTTGGCACAGACAGGAGGGCTAGGCCAGGAATAAAATATCTGAGAGCCACAAATGTTCCAGCTTGGGGGAACTTTCTGGAATGATTTCTCCTGGAGACTTGGCTGGGGGCGGTGAAGGAGATTATCAGGGTCTCTTCCTAAATCAGTAGCATAGGAGACAGAATATTAAGATTCTGTGCCCTATATTTCAAGTCATAGAACCTCACTGAATAAAAACTGCTAATGCAAAAATACCTTTTTGCATTGTTTTAATGCATTGTTCATCCACTCTTCTTTTAGCTCTCGGCAAGCAAAGACAAATTCCCTTTGAGTGTGTCCCTAAATTTATGTTGTAAGGAGACAAATGAAAACTAAAGCTAAAGTTCCACAGAAGGAACAGGGAACAAAAATGCTAGTGCCCCCACCCTGCCCCTACATAGCACACCTACACCTGAGAGACCAGCCTGACCCCACTGGGCTCTGTTTGGTCAGCTCTGTCTTTTTCTGATAATGTTATTGGTGACAGAGAAGTGACCCCCTCTCCTCAATCTGGAATATTTTCCCCTTCTGGTTACCTTTCTTCAAATTTTGTCTGTCTTCAAGGCTCAGCCCAAATGCTGCATTTAGTAAGCCCAAGTCTCTTTGTTTTTGTTCTTTAAGTTTAAATCAACTGTCTTATGTATTCAAAAAGCTAATGGAACCCAGGAGAATGATGTCACACTAAAGAGAGAATATCAATAAAGAAATAGAAATCATAAAAAGGAACCAAGTAGAAATTCTGCAGTTTTAGAGTACGGTAACTAAAATGAGAATTCAGGACAGTTTCAATGGCAGATTTGGGGAAGTAGAAGAAAGAATAGGTAAACTTGAAGATATATCAATAAAATTATCCAGTGTGAGGAGGAGAAAGGAAAAAGAATAAAGAAAAATGTAAGGAGCTTAAGAGATCTGTGGGACACTATCAGACATAATGACACGTGTACTGTGGGAGTTCCATACGGAGAGGAGATAAAGAAGCCAAAAGAATGAAGAAATAACAGCCCCAACTTCTCAGATTTAAAGACAGATATAGAATTACACATTCAAGAAGCTTAATGGAATCCAAGTAGGATAAAGTGAAAGAATCCATGGGCACACAATATACAAAGGTGTTTGTTTCGCTAACAACACAGTGGGGGGGGTGTCATAAAACCGTGTAGGAGCAGAGCTTTTGTATGTTATTGAAGCTAAGCTGGTACCGATTCAAACCAGATTGTTATTAATTTAGGAAATTGTGATCCCCAGGGTAACCAATAAGAAACTAAAAAATGTACAGAAAAATAAATGAGGGAATCAAAATTTATTTAACACAAAAGAAGGCAGTAATGGAGGAATTGAGGGACAAAAATGATATGACATATAAAATACAAGTAGCAAAGTGGCAGAAGTAAGTCTTATCAGCACTTACTCTAAATGTAAATCAAATTAAACTCTCCAATTAAAATTCAGAAAATGGAAGAATGGATTAAATGCTATGTGTAAAAAATTCACTGTAGATGTTAAGACAGATAGGGTAAACTGAAAGGGTGAAAGGCATTTCATGCAATTAATAACCAAAAGAGAGTTGGGATGTCTATACTAATATTAGATAAAATAGACTAAGTAAAAAACTATTACAACAGATAAAGAAGAATATTACGTATTGTTGAAAGGGTCAATACATCAAGGAGCTATGACAATTATAAACATACATGAACCCCAAAACAAAGTCCTACAACATATGAGGTGAAAATATACAGAACTGATGAGACAAATAGCCCTCTAATAATAGTTGAAAGCTTCAATACCTCACTTTCAATAATGGATAGAACATCTGGATGGAAGATCAATAAGGAAATAGAAGAATTGAATAATACTATAATCAACTAGACCTAATAGACATACATAGAACACTCCACCCAACAACAACAGAATATACACTCTTCTCAAGTGCACATGGAACGTCCTCCAGGATAGACCATATGTTAGGCCACAAAACAAGTCTCGATAAATTTTAAAAATTTGAAATCATGCACAATGGAATGAAATTAGAAATCAGTAACAGAAGAAAAGTGGAAAATTAAAACACTGTGGAAGTTAGGCAACATACACTTAAACAACCAATGAGTCAAAGAAGAAACCACAAATGAAATTACAAAATACTTTGAGATGAATAGAATGAAAACATAAGAAATTTTATATTAAAAATATGGTTTTTTCCCCCCAAAAGACTCTAAAATGTAGCCAGGACTAGAAAATCGACTGGCAAGTCTCATCGGGAATAGGAGAGACAACGCAAATATACCAAACTGGGAGTGAAAAAGGGAATGCTGGTCGGATAGAAAAAGGCTTGGAAAATAATTATAAAAATCACGTGCAATTATGTATGGTGTTGAGAGAAATACACATCTGACCCAAACGATCTCAAGGAAGTCAATAAATGAAAGACAGATATCTTCGGCAGAAATTTAAAAATTTTCAAGGTATCTGAAAAAAAATCTAAAACTAGGTTTATGAATGAATTCTTGCAAATTGAAAAATACCCCACATTTTTCTGTTAACTATTCTTGGCTTTAAAAAAAATCAGACAAAAATAGAAGAAAAATTAACACTATAGAAGAACATTGCTTATAATAAGAGATACACATCTTCAATAGAATACCAACATTTCAATATTTTTAAATGACTAAAAAGGATTTCTACTAGGAAATGCACAATGATTTAATGCCCGTACCAACGGAGCACACCATAACAAAAAACTGATTATTTCCATAGATGCCAAAAATTAATGAAATTGAGCAGCCACATCTAATACATTTTAGAGAATTAGTAACGAATACTTACATGATACAGAGTTTTTCCATGAAACATCCTGCATCCAAACTTCACAGTGCGGCATTACGTGTATTCCCATTAAATTCAGTAGCATAAGAAAAGTATTTGAGAGAGAATGGCTATGAAGAAGTCACTCCAGACTCCTTTTACTTTACCCGGAGAATGAAGGGGGCGAAGGGGGAGAAAAACAATTCTAATCTAAAAGAAGAATTCCAAGACAGGTGAAATGGGACTTTCTAGGAAAATGGGAAATCTTTTCATCTCTTTCCTCCCCCTTTACTCCCCTCACTAAAGCTGGAGCCCCTGGTACGATAGCCCAACTGTATGTCTTTGAATTTCCCGTTTGTACTTGACTTCAGACCTGTGCAAACATCTGTAGGGCTTGGAGCAAGAGTACAGAAGAAGGCTCACGTATTATTCGACAAAATATCAGTTACAAACCAAAGCGATAAGTGATTTATGCTGTGTCCTACTTTAACAAATACATCTGCATGATGACCTGGAAGGTTAGGTTCAAATTTAGAGTTCTCAGACTCTGTGTACATGTCAGGAACACGGCGGCACATGGAGAAACGGCCACTGGCCTGACTGCCCCTTGCCGTCTCCCCTTAATCTGTGTCTTAGGCTGCAAGGAGCCTGCCTGCCTACATGCAGATGGCGCAGCCCACAAACCCCAGCGTTATCCATCCCACCCTTTCTTGTCCCATGGACACTCCGTGGGCTTGGGCGCGTTCACACTGGTGACGTGGTCTATTCTTAGGACAACAGAACTGGGAGAAGAGGCTCATGTTGTCCATGGCTTGGGGCTCTTTGGACAGGGAACCTGGGTTCCCAGATACCCGGAGTATGGTGCGGATGTGGAGTGTGTGTGGGGCCCATAGACTCTTTGCTACGTGCTTTAGCCATCCATGCGCTCCCACAGGACCATGGGTTTGTGTTCTGACTGCCCCCTTATGATGTTAGCAAGGCATCCAAACTCTAAGATTCGGCTTCCTCCCAGGACGAGTAATACCTGCCTTACTTTTCAGACTTACGGTGATGATGGGTTCACGCTTTTTGGTGACAACACTTGTGAAATGTTCCAGCTACATGCAGTCTCATGAGACTGTTATCCTTTAATTCGTGCTTCCCTGGCTGCTGGAGAAAGGAGTGGTCTGTGGCAGGGTTTGCTCATGCCCCATGTTCCCTCAAAAGGCAAGAAAGACACTTTTCATACTTTCCCACGCTCTTCTAGAGACCTGTTTCTGAATGACTTTTGAAAAACCTCCCCAAAAAGTATCTTTCAGTGTCTTTCTGTCTGAGGGAATGAGTGCCATACATTGGTTTCCCATTGATTCTGCATTAGGCTTCTCATCATGTTGCTGGGTTGTTCCCTGGTTAAGATCTCTTCTGAACCCCAGAGGGAACTGTGGTGAGCTCAGGATTTTGTGCAGTCATCCAAAAAGATTAGTGGAAAATAAATGAAGTTACACTCCAGATGAATTATACACATTTACTAATGGCTACCTAAAGCAAAATACAGGAAATGGTGTCGGTACAGCATGGGTGGAGTACAACTGACAGCCCTTCCTCAGGAGGTTGATGATGAAGCCACATGTGCCCAAGGGGACATCTCCCTCCTGATCTGGTTCCTTGGGTCATTTTGTTCAGCGCCTTTTAAATGTGGTACAATTACGTACAGCAAAATACACAGTTTGATGGGTTTTGTCAAATGTGTTCAACTCCTATGTAACTAACCACGATATAGAATTTTTCTGTCACCCTCGACCAGGTTTCTCAACCTCTGCACTAGTGACACATGGGGCTGAAAGCTGAATCATTCTTTATCATGGGGGGCTGTCCTGTGCATCATAGGTGTCAGAGATGTGACAATCAGAATGTCTCCAGATGTTGCTAAATGTTTCTTGGGGGACAAAATCATCCCGTTAGAGCCAGTGCCATACAATGTTCCTTTCTGGCTCTTTTCAGCCCATCTCCCTCCCTCCTAGAAGTACTTTCTATCTTTATAGATTAGTTTTGCCTGTGCTCAAGCTTTCCATAAATGAAAGCACACAGTAGGTGCCGTTTTGCATTTAGCATCTTTTGCTCAGCATAAAGTCTGTGAGATTCGTGTTTGTCATCGTGACGTATCATTTCCATGATATCAACCATAGATTGTTCTCCGTTCTCCTTTGGTTGGACATTTGGGTGGTTTCCAGTGTTGGGCTATATGAACATTCTTGGAGAAGTCTTTGTGGAAACGTATGTTTTCATTTCTCTTGGGTAGATACCCAAGTCATACGGCAGGTCAATGTTTCACTTTGTGAGAAGCTGCCAACCAGTTTTCCAAAATGGTTCTATCATTTTACACTCCCACCAGCAGTGCATGAGGGTTGCAGTTGCTTCACATTTTTCCCGACACTTGGTGTCATCTGTCTTTTTATTGTTAGTGATTCTAGTGCAGGGGTGTCCAAACTTTTTTCAACGTTTTTCACCCAGGGCCATATGTGGTAAAATACACAAACAGCCGGGCCACTCACTTGAGGTGAAGTACGTATTGCCTCACCTGGTTTATTTAAGTAAACTAAATATATTTTTGGAATTTGCTGCGGGCCAATAAACAATGGATTGCGGGCAGCAGTTGGCCCGCGGGCCGCAGTTTGGACACCCCTGTTCTAGTGGGTGTGTAAGTGTCATCATTGTGGCTGTAATTTGCATTTCTGTAATGTTGACTAATGATAGTGTCTTAATGTGTTCACTTCAAATGCACATGTCTGACAGAGGATTTGCATTGAGAATAAACAACTCTTAGAAATCAAACAAAGCCAATGAAAATGGGCAAAAAATTGGAATAGATAATTCACCAAAGATGATGTGAACATCATAGCTTTGCATCTTTTCCTGACTTAGGCTGTCACTTCTGCCTTGGACATTGCTCGCTGTTTAACACTAGTGCTAACATGTGCCAAGCACCTTTCTAAGCACTTGACCATGTTCGCTCATTCATTCCTTAATATCAACTTGTCTAATTCTCAAAGCAACCGTATAAGATATCACTAACCCCATTTTACAGAGGAGGAAACTGAGACATCGTGAGGTTAGGTGACTTGCTAAAAAAAAAAGCATGCCTGGTCGAGGGAGGGTCCAGATTCCAGCCCAGGCATCCTGGCTCCAAGCACCAACGTGGCTGCTCTCACGACAGGGCGATTGTTAGTTATAAGGGGTTGCAGTCTCTCTGCTGCAATTTTTCGAAATAAATTTTCAAAATTGTGTAAGTACAGGGAGGGGCATTGGGTTCAGATACCCAGTGTGCAGAATCTACCTTTTTATTTTCATAGCTATTTCTGATAACAGCTGATTGCTGTTATGCAAATTTTCATAGTGGTGGTACCTCGGGAGTTGGGACTTGGATGTCCCCAGTGCGTAAGTAGATGTTTTTCAAGTCCCTTCTAAATGTGGCACAGAGGAAGGCTGTATAGTCTTCATTTTTTCTGGGGGGTGGGAGGGAAGGAAAAAAAGGAGACCCTATGGCCTGGAAAAGATTTGTCCACTGATTCAAAACATTTCCCTCCGAGGCATTTCCCAGTATCCTTATAAGTAAATACCTTTCCCACCTCCTGCAGTGTCAGCAGTAGTGATTGAGGTGAAAGGCTACCTTTGTGCAACAAATTCTTGCTCACCTGGGCTTTCTGCCTTACTCTTCCATTCCCATTGCATAGTGATGTGAGGGCCATTTATGTGAAACTACTGGCAGCACTTTCTTAATATTAACAGAAAAAGATTTTATGAGTAAAACTTTTCTCCATATTCTTACTCTTTTGAATTGGTCTCATTTTAATATGACAGTATTTAAGTTTGCATGAAAGACTGTGTGTGTATGTGTATACACATACGTACATACATATATGTATATACTTATTGTTTGTGTATAATTACAAAGTAGCATTCATGCAAGTGCAGGGAACTATACTCATTTAATGAATCCAACAAACATTTACTGAGTACTTGCTAGGTGCCAGGCAATGAGGGGACAAACAAATGCAATATAACTTAGCTCCTGCCATCAAGATGGTGGAGACATGTGATCAGATGTGTTGAATGTCAATGACCGTCTAGTTTCAAAAGCCCCTTCCTGATGAGGGAGGTAGCAGGGAGAGTGGCTGTGGCTGGAGAAAGCCTTCATGACACAGATCTCCACCTGGCCTGTTGTGTGACAGCAGAGGAACCAGACGTTGAGGGACGGGTTGGATTTAGAATAATGACAAATGAGCAGGTATGAGGCAGCCCCACCATCTGGAAGGTGACACTTTTCTCTCTCCCCAAGTAGAGGGTTCACTGTGTAAAATACTCCATTCTCCTCATGCCTCAAAACTACATGTAGCATCACTTCTCATGGAGGTCACCTTTTGGAGCCGTAGAGGGACGCATCCAGAGCTTCACGTAAGACTTACCAAAGGGTTACAAACTAGCTGCTGCAAGAGCAGAGTGCCTGAGATGATACAGTTCGGCTGAGAGAGCTGGGAAGTACTTCCGCACTGCAGTGTCACTTGGGCTTGGATTTTTAGGGGGCCCTGGTTTGTGTCAAGTGGAAGAGGAGGAGCATTCCCGGTAGAGGGCACACCCTGGCGATGACAGGATACAGAGTCGTGCGGAGTGGGGAGGCAGGGAGCGCTGAAAGATGAAGTTGGCCTAGTTGCCTGGGGCCATGTTGTCAGGGAGACCTGTGAAGTCTTGTCTTCTGGGGAAAAGGATTTGGAGCCAATCTCGCAAGCCTTGGGGAAACATTGACTATGAGACGTAGGGAGGTACGATGGCAGCCAGGTTGGGGACAGACACCGGAAGTTTAGAAGAAGGGGCTCAGACTCACGCCAGGTTGGGAGTAAGAAATTACTCTGGGAAGATGTTTAAGTCGTGATTAAACGTCGGCCAGGGTTGTGTGGTGTGAAGGGTACGGGCTCGGGCTGACTTCCTTGGGTTTGAACCCTGGCTCTGCTGTTTCCCATTTTTCCTCTATTCTTGTGCGAGTTACCCGGCCTGTCTGTGTCTTGGGTTCATCGTCCATAAAGTGGGGCTCATAGCAGTAACTAGAGCAACAGCTCTCAAACTGGAATATGAACACACACCAGCTTGTTAAATGCAGACTCTGATTTAACTGCCTAGTGATGGAGCCTGAGATGCTGCGTCTCTCATCAGCGCCCGGTGGTGGTGACGCTGCTGGTTCACCAACCACACGTGCAGTAGCGAGGCTTTGACTGGTGGTTTGACGGTCACGTGAGTCAACACACCCAGCAGAGCACCTGGGGTAATAGGAGGTAGCTGTTAGTAGGAGCCACAGAAAGACTGAAAATGCATCTCGATTATCACTTTACGAGTGCTCTATCCACTAGATAGGCCTCTGAAGACAAATGCTTGGTATCCAGGCCCCCTCTCTGGTCAGCTCCCTGCAGAGGGCTAGTGTGGCTCTATTCTAGCGGGAATCCAAGCCACCAGCCACGACAGGCGAGAGAATTCAGCCAGAAGAAAAGGAGCTCCACAGTCGACAAGTACATCACGGCAGCTCTGCCGAGTCCCCTGTGAAGTCAGGGGATGGGATCTCGCCTTTCCTCTCTGAGTAAGACATGGGATTTTCGAGTGAAAAGAGCTCCTGGAAGAGATTGGCCCATGGCTGAGAGTGCTTCAAACTCTAGGGTTTAGGCTCAACAGATTCAAGACCTAGTGGCTTCCCCTTTGGGCTTTGCAGGCATTGTTGCTGAAGCTTCCGTTGGGGTTGGGATTGGGCCACCTGCTGGCTTTCTCTTAGAGAAGGACTTGCCATAGGTGTGAAAGCACGCACTTGAATTCTTCAGAGGAAATTAGAAAAATGGGCACGGAAGACGGGATAACGAACCAGTCAAATAAACGTCACAAGTAGTTTCATTTGGCGGGAAAGAAAAAAACAGCAAGCAACCTCCTGTTTAACCCTTTCCTCCTTCCGCCCCACCCCAGTCTTCTCCATCACCTCATTAGGTCTTCCTTTGGGGGTGGAGAATAAGGTCTCCATGGGGTGCGAAGAGGGGTTCTCCAGTGAAGAGCTCACGCTGGACGACCTCCTCAAGCCATTATGCAGGAGAAGGAAATAAGTTGTATTTTAAAGCAGAAATTCTACACTGTGTAGACACTTGATTTGTGAAAAGCCAGAGCAGCTGAAAAGAAAAGTCACACCAGGAAAAACTACAAACGGCTCTAGAGGTTTATGCTACAGAGAAGTTCCTCTGTGGTATTTCTAATACCAGTAAAGAAGAGGAAGCTAGGGGGTACCTGGGCTTGGCACTTCCCTTATTTTCCGATACCAGATGGGAAAACCGTGGTTGCTGAGCTGTGTTACCCAGACCAAGTAACCAAGCCTTAGCATTAGCACCTGCCAGGGCATGAGATTAAATGAAAGGCTCGCCGTGAATGTTACTGATGTTCGTAAAGTACCTGGCATGTTCTAGGCACTCTAAAATGTTTGTTGAATGAATGAATGAATACATGAATGAGTCGATGAAACTTCACAGGTGGCAGCATTTTGTTTAGATAAAACCCCGTTTATGTTTGATCTCAACCCACTACTACGAACTCCTCAGTCCACGTTGAAGGCTAATTCTAATTTCCACTTTCTCCCAGAAGCCTTTGGTGTCTTCCCTGCCACCCTTGCTAGATTGGGTATGGATTCCACGCCCCCGCTGCATCCATAGGGATAACGGGCACTATTCAGTGTATCTGCCAGCCACCGTGCCAGCTGCTTTGGATACATCACTCCAGTCCTCGAAACAGAACGTGAAAAATTCCTCCTGTTTTCTAGGGGAGGAAACAGGCTACGGGAGTTTGCGCTCCTCATTCAAAGCTAGATGGCACTTGGCGAGTCCTGTGTCCCCAAGTTCCGGTCTGGATGGTTCCAAACATCAAGAGAGGCTTGGAGCTTTGGCATGGAGTACTAGGGACAGCGGGTGTTTGGCTGCTGTCTCCTTTTCCTCCATTGCTCTTGCCCGATCATCCGAGCTGACTGGATATCAAGGCAGAAGGGCCCTGAGGGCCTGGGAGGTTGTCCTGTGGTCTGTCCATGTAGTTGAAGCTTGTTATTTGGGAAAGGCAACTTTTCCATATGAGTCTCCTGGAGAACCCACGCTTCCTCTGTATGCCCTGTGCAACTGGACATAGAGCCGAGGGGGCGCGGGGTTCCAACTTGTCCTTTTGAAGAGACTTCCCACAGTGGGATTTCTCACTCTTGCCATTGCCGAGGAAGATAAGTGGCACGCTGGGAGGAGGCGTCAGCCCACGTGAGGAGTCTGAAGAAGGCTTGAGAGACCTCCTCTCCTTGTCTCCTGGTTAAAGCTTGATGAGAGCGTGGAAAATCTTCCTTCCACTTACAGAAGAGAAAAATAAGAAAACGGGGCTTGCTACGACTCACGGGCTTTCATTTTGTGCTTATAAGCAATCTTTGCTATATCCATCTTCTTCATCGTATGATCATTCCTTAGTTGATTTCCTCCCTCTTCCGTGTATGTAGAAAACGTAAGGACCAGGACTGCCCTTTCAACTACCCTTGCTCTGCCCCTGCGCCTCTCCCTCACCGCTCTGTTCAAG
Organism: Rhinolophus sinicus; assembly: GCF_057876585.1. Classification (NCBI taxonomy): domain Eukaryota; kingdom Metazoa; phylum Chordata; class Mammalia; order Chiroptera; family Rhinolophidae; genus Rhinolophus; species Rhinolophus sinicus. The sequence goes on along the minus strand of NC_142513.1, from coordinate 55,138,641 downwards.
AGCGTGGCTCAGTGTTCAGCCTTTCCTTGTTGAAACTCCCTCCTCCCTTTTCTTCCGTGTGGCTTCAGGGTTTACCTCTGGTGTTCTGCTCTGCTAAGCCAACTTCCTTGTCCTCTAAGAGAATGATCGCCTCGGTGCCCTGGCCACCGTGTCTCCTAGGCTTGTCTCACACATCCTGGGGTTGGTGCTCAGCCAGTACGTCGGGTCCCCTAAACACATTCCCCGCGGCTCTCCTGAGTTCCAGCCCTGTATCTCCAGGGGCTTTCCTTTCGCGGAACCCTTTTGGTGGGTGCACCCAACTCAGTGCCCTCAAATCGGCGTGTGGTCTTCACCCCGTAGATCTTCTCTTTTGTCTGTGTCCTTTCGTTTTGTGAGTGGTGCCACCACCATGTCCCCAAGGCCAACGACCTACTTAAAACATGGCACAAATAATCATCATCTTACAGGTCAGCTGTCTGAAAATGTGCGTGCTCTTTGGAGGGAAGAGAGGAAGACAGTTGTCTCTGCCCTCAAGGAGCTCACAGTCTAGCGGGGGTGGCAGACATGCCAGCCCCGTGGGCAGAGCCACACAACATGCGTGGTGGCCATAGCATGGCTGGGTGGGTGGGGGGTGTGGCAGGAAGGGCCAGCATTCGCTCTGTCCAGGCCAGGCCTTTTCGAGGAAGGAGCAGTGCTACACATGGACCGAAGAGTTCGTAGTAGTGGGTTGAGTTCAATTTTGCGGGCGCAGTTTTCCGCCCTGGCCTAGGCTCTGTGGACTTTGAAGTATCCCCTCCCAGGCAGAGGGTTGCGTGATGGGGGAGGCCCGAGCACCGTGACGTGGCTAGGATTTCCCGGTGGGAATTCCTGCCTGTTCTCAGGAATTGTTTTCACGTTCCCAAATCCCGAGAAAAGTTGGTCAGGAAATCGGGAAAATCGGTTCCTTGAACCCAGGTGGTTGGTAGTATCGGCCGCCACGTTATGGAAATGATTCATCATGGAGAACAGAAAACAGTTTATATCTAGGGGTTCAGGAATGGGAAAGTGAAAAAATTCCTGAGAATGGGCAGGAATTTGAGTCTGGAAACCCTAAATGTGGCTGACCAAGAAAGGAATGAGTAGGGACTGGAGAGAGAGGAAGAGCCAGTTTCACTTTGGAATATCCCCCTCTTGATGTATATCTTGCCGGCTTCAGGAGGATAGCTTTTCTTTCTTCTTCTTCTGTTCCCCCTCCCCCCCTAAATTATAGAACTACTCTCACGGGTCCAGTTTGCCACTTCTGGCAACCTAATGACACCTTTGAAACAGACATTTCTGTGGGCATAGCTTTCCCTTCTCAGTTTATTAAATCCAGAAGAAGATGAGTTCTTGCTTAAAAAAAAAAAAAAAAAAAAGTTTAGCTTCTTTTCAAAGAGAGGCCTCTGGAGGGCTTGAAGACCAAGCCTTCCATTTTACAGATAAGCACACTGAGGCCCAGTGACAAGCTGTCCTTTACTTGCACGTGGCCAGTGATTGGACAAAGCTGGGACAAAGCTGGGAGCTAGATTACTTCTCCTGGCCGGTTACTGAGCATGTGCTCTGTGTGTGGCCCTGTACCACAGGCTGTGAGTGGAATGGCCGGTGGGATGGGGCTCTCCCACCCGGTCCAGCTAGACGGGGAATTGGGAGAGCACCCAAGTCACCGAAACCTGAGACAGGGAGAAAATCAGCCGCGGGTGATGTGTACCCAGAGGAGGAAATTGAGAAGCTCACATCAGGGGAGCTTCTGGACTATCGATAGACACCATTTATTGACCCTTTACCACCTAGGAAAAGCAAGGGACAGACGTGAGCCTAATGCCATCCCTGTGACATGCGGACCGCTTTTCCGTCACAGAAGAGGAAACTGAGGCACAGAGTGGTGCCGTATAGCTAATTAGTTCAAACTTAAAACCCATCCTTGCCCCCCAGACACTTGGTCCTCTGGGACAGAGGGAGCTCTGACATGGCCTGGCCGCCGACACCTCCCGTTTTCATTCCAGCTCCCTCTTGCTTGAGAAAGTTCTCCCTCATCCTCTCATGTAACCCCTTCCCTTCCTGTCTTCACATGGTTTCTGCCCAGGCGACTGGCTGCTCTGTTTCTCCTTTTGCTTCATTGCCTCTGGATGCTACAATCAAAGGCCACTGAGACTTTCTTTGGGCCAAGACTTCAAGGACTTTTCCCGGTCTCCAGGCTCCTTGATTTCTCAGGGGCTGTTCCTCCTGTTGGTCCCCGCCCCCTTCTCGAGACCATACCCGCAACTGCTGCCGTGCAGGGCTGCACTGCTGGCAGCGTCTGTCCTTCTGCGGCACTCGCAGCTGACGAAGCAGGGCACTGGGCAGTGGGCGCGACCCTTTCACCTCCCCCCACCCCGTAGGTGACAGGTGCTCCTGTTCCCCCATCCCCCCCCACCCCGCAACAGATTGGATGGGGGTGGATATATGACCCCAGGCTGTCAGAAAGCCATTGGGTGCTCAGAACCTCTTCCTGGAGACTTTGAGAACTGCAGGGACGATAGGTAGACATTGCTGGGCGCTGTCATCTGTCTGAGGGCAGACAGCCTTCCGGGGCTGCCAACGTGACGACAGGCAGCTGCGAGTGAACACAAACCCTCCCCACAGAAGGGAGCTGAGGTTCCAGGCCAAAGGAATAGCATGAAAGAAACAGCCAGAGATGCTGAGCCTGCTTTCCTAGCGTCTGTTCTCTGTCCTGTGTTCATCTCCACGCTGCATCCAAGGAAACCCCCTTTCGCAACTGGTAGTCTGGCTGGTTTTCTGTCTTCTTTTTATATCACTTTGCTAATACTCCCAACCCCCCAAGGCACGGTGTACCCATGGGAACCCCACTGTGTGATCCATCCTGGCACCCAGAATTCTCTGGCTGCACTCCCCTTGGGGGTGCATGCAGGGGTGGGTACCCATCCTGGATCCTACCCCGTTTGTAGGTCCTCAGCAGGGCTTTGGACTGGGGGCCGCAGGACCTCCCTACAGGAGAGCTCCTTAGCCAACAGAGACCCATTTTCATCAGAGAAGCATCATTAACCAGTGTTTACTTGGCCCAACCATTGACTTTTGCCGAGAGAAGGTAATGGTGTCAAGGACAGGGCTGCCTTCTTATGTCTCCTTCATTCTAGAAAGACGAGGCACACGTGCCAAGCTCTCGGTACATGTAGCTGTGTCAGAAGGTCTTCCATTGGCATGGTTAGGTGCTTTCCCAAAGTTTGTGTTTGCCTACCATGGGGGGGGGCGCTGGGCCAGGCAGAGAGCCCCCATAGGCCCCATAGCTCTGCAACTAGGCAGTCTATGGGGGCTGTTTTGCATCATTTGGAAATGAAGATGGGGAGGGAGATGGCTTCCAGAAATAGGTACCTTACATTTGTCCCGAGACAACTCCTGTGCTCAGGGTGACACCAAAGGCATCAGCCCGGCTAACAGCCTCATTGTACTGACTGCTGCTTGCCCAGGGAAGGGGGCAGGGAAACCCCTGGAACCCAGGCTGGGGGCGGGCCAGAGAGGAGATGCCGAGCTGGTACCAGCTCAGGACTCTGGTTGTCAGGGGGTTGGACGGAGGAGGAGAGTCGCGGTAGGAAGACCCTGGGAAAGATTGACAAGGTAGCCAGGACAGTGACCTGGGGAAGAGTTGTGGGTGGGACAAATCCCAGGCAAGGATGGATGTCCGCATCCCTGTCCCAGGGAGGGGAGCAGAACACGAAAGCCTCTCGGAGGCTGTAATGGCACAGATCGGTGACAAGAGGAGGATGCTGGGGGGAGGGCCGGGAGCCAGGTGTTTCAACCGCCGAGTTCTGTCTTCAGGATTCTGAAATGTACTCAAATCTGACCACCACCCTCATTTGGATGGATGTGACTGCAAAAGAAACAAAAAAGAAAACAAAAAACAGCAGCAGCAGCAAAAACATAGCTCATAAGGTCAACGATTCCTACCCCAATAGGCACCTGGAAATGCCGGGCAGCCACCACCCGTCATGTGTCACAAGCATCTGTAACTGGCATCTTAAGGTTTTCATCCCAATAGAGCAGGGAAAGCCTTTGCCTTTTTAAGACCCCAGCTTTCCCCCAGTTTCACATGAACTTACTTCGTAAATTCTGCTTTCTTTGTAAGTTTCTACCTGAACAGTTGTGTCCCCATTTTCAACAGGCTTCATAATAACAGTGCTTCAGTGAGCTGGTTCCAACACACCCCACGCACGGCACTCAGGCTTCATTTTGTCCTATTTGTGGGGCGAGGAGACAGCCGTGATGGCACCCTGTTGTGTCCTCTAGGAAAGGCAAAAGGGCGCCAAGTCGCCAGCTATTCAAGTATCTTTTTCACTCTTTCAGTCTTCACTCTTTTCTGAAGACATTTTAATCGGGCAAAACCTTAAGACTTGAGCATGCACCTTTGCAGCAAATGTAGCCCATAGCAAATAGCAAAGAGATTCGTGAAAGGAAGAGCATTTCTAACCCCCCCCCTCCCTTGGGGATTGCAACTTCCGTGAGCTAATGAGAAGCCAGGGCTGTGGTTCCTGGCTCGGGTCCGTCAGCCCCTATAAGAAGGGTCCATTTCCTCAGACCGTCCTGCGCTGGCCTGTTCTCAGTGAGACTGTGAACTCCTTGGGGGGTGGGGACTCTTGTCGGACCCACTTCCCACCCGGGTAATGAGTGCTCAGCAAATGCCAGTGGCAGGAAAATGCTTTGAAAAGTCCGCACGTGTTGGCTTGAAGTTCCACTTTCTTGCTTCCGAGCACACACATTTTTAAGTAGGAAGTTTGCATGGGAAGAACCGCATGGGTTCCTAACCATGGCACAGCGTGGGGAGGCTCGGATGTCCTGGTGACCTTGAGAATTCCCATGTGGAGTGAGGACCGCCAGGCTGGTCCCCACAGGGATGCGTTTGCACAGTCTGGGTGTTGGGTCGTTGGGGACCCCAGGATCATCAAGACCCCTCGCCCTCTAATTTACATTAGAGGAAAAGGCACCCAGAGTTTCTGTGACTTTTTTTTTTTTTTTCTCAGAGACTGGCCACATATAACCTCCAGCACAGCCTGGAGTCTTTTGCATACTATACCCTCCAAACTGTGCAAAGGAAGATCCCGGCTGGAGAGTTCCTTTTTTACTCAGACTCTCTTGTGGACACCTCCGGTTTCATCACCTTGCTTTGTGGAGGAGGAGGAGGAGGGAGAGGAGGAGAGACGTGGGATCTTTGGGCATGTGTCATCTGGCCATTCTTTCCTCTGGCCCGTCTGGGTATAACAACCAGCATGGCAGGTGGTTGGGGGGCAAGCAGCATGAATTCTCTTCCACAAAGGCCACTCAAGGTGCTTGGTTAGAGAGGACCCAGAATCCGAAGGTTGGACCCCTCCCTCCCTGGGACTCAGTGTGGGAGGCCTAGAATGGAGCTCTTGGTCTGTTCTCAGCCAGCAGTAGCTTCCGGTGCTTGGTTTGGGGCTTCCTTCCCGTTTTCTTGGAAGCACTTCTGCAGGACTCTCCCATTCAAGGGGGCGGGAGGAAGGCTCGAGCTATGGAAGGTTTCGTGGCGAGATGCTGGAGGTGAGACATTTAGTGTCGGATCACGAGGCCCAGGCCTGACGACACTCACCATCACAGTCGAGGTCGTAGGAAAAGGGCCCACCCCCATGATCTTGTTTTCCTTGGAAAGAGCAGGTCATAAAGAGAGGAGTAGGGGTTGGGGTGAAGCCAAAAGAGTATTTTCTTCCAGTCCACTTCATTCATTCATTCTGCCTCTGCCGCCCCCCATGCCCCTCACATGCTGCCACCACTGCCCATCCTATTCCTGCCCCGTCTGCACCTGGCAAACAGCCCGTCCATCATCACCTAGGTCCCAGGGTGCCCTGGACCTGGGGGCCAGCCCAGAGTTGGTGGCCAGAGAGCCAGGATCAGTCAGGAAGAGGGCGGGCCACAGAGCCCCCCACTTTCCTGAGAGGAGCTGTGATGGTGGCATTAGGCCAATGGTGGGAGCAGAGCGGCTCTGGGGGACCTGGCTGAGTCTTTGTTCACGGGCCTGAGATACTGGAGAACTGAACAGGTCCATTTTGTTCCCGTCATCCATAGGCACTAATGAGCCATGAAATGAGAACCCTGGAGCAAGCACAGGAGAGCCCTTTCTCCCCTCGCCCTCTGCCCTAGCGTTTCTGGATGGCCGGTGGAAACAGTGATATATTCAGTCTTACAGTGATGACTCTGGACACACACGTACCCCACATTAAAGGGCTCATACTTTTCAAAGTACCAAATGGTACTTCATCCAGAGCACATGCTCAGAATTGAAAAAAAAACCCAAAACACTTGATTTGCTAAACTAAGGCCAGTTAAGGGTTTTAACTGCTGGTGGTGGACTTAAAATGTGAATACAACCCAGACTTTCAAACCTTAGTGATTTCAGTTTCTCTAGGGTGTGGTGAGCAAGTTGCGTTCTCCCAGAGGCCCTTCCCAGAAATCTCACGACTGGGCAAGGTGCTTAGTCAATGTTGTGGATAATAGCGTGAGGAATTAAAGAGATCTTCTGGAGTGTCTAGGGGATTTATTTCAACTTGAGGTATAGAGAAGAAGATAACATTTAGATGTAGAAAAGACATGATGTGAGAGGCTCTGGTTACGAAAATTCTCCTTGTGCCATGTATTGCAAACACACGAATGGGTTTTGAAAGAAGAGTGGAAAGAAAGGAACGTCAAGGGCAAGGGCCGTCGGGGTTCTAGAAGGAACTGTAGCTCCAGGGCTTTGGCAGGAAATGTCGTGATGCCCTTGGGGATGCTCCCCTCCCCACCGCCGCACGTTTCTTGGGGCGGTGTGGCCCGGGTGGGGTGCAGATGTGTGCCAAGGAAAGTAAGAGCATCCGACTGATGAGCCGGATCGATAGCCTTCCTTTTCGTTTACAGCATCTCATGAAAAAATAAAAGAGAGGGGGGGAGAGGCGAGGAGAGAAGGAGGAAGGGGAGAGAGTCATCCAAAAATGAGTAGAAAAGAATGAGAGAGGAAGGGAACACGCATAGGGAGCCTGCATAGGGAGGCATCTGGGTGGACCTCGGTGGGGGGAGGGACTCTCGGAGGGGGCAGTGAGGGTTTGGGGGATGTACAACCCCAGCCATGAGGGTTTGGGGGACAACCTGCTCTCTGCTGGATCCTCAGGGTCAGGGATGGTCTCTGTTATGAAAAGGGTTTTCTGGGTGGTGAAAAGGGGTTGGGATCTGAAAGATGGGGCCCTTCCTGTTCTCCACCTCGTGCCCACTTCTTCCCTGCCTGTTACCCCCACCAGAGCTGCTCGGCACCCCATGATCTTGTAAGCGTGGGGAAGAGAGAAGAACAGGGTAGGGAAGTCCAGGGAAGACGGCCACAGAGAGGGATGTGGGCGAGCCTGGCCCATGCCCAGCCTGGCCTCCATGACTCTTGCTGGGAGCGGATGCTCCCTACACAGCAGAGCAGCCAGACTCCTTACAGCTGCCCCAGGGGGACGTGGCGGGTGGAGAGGGGCCTCTCGGATCAGTTCAGATTATCTATTCCCTAAAACATGGCTGAAGGACATGCTTCATTTCCTTAAGCATCACAGCTGAGTCCAGCTCATTTTGAAGTGACAGAGAGTGGGGCCAATCCCAGTTTGGGTAGCAGTTGGGACAAAGTATCACCGAGCGCCTCTGTCTCCCTGTGGAACCGCTGAGCCCTTTGAAGCTGTAACACTGTCTTGCTCACACTTTCTAGGAGGGAGAGCCCACCTGTGAAGGCTTGCAGAGCGCTTGGGTTGGGAAGGGCTCTCCCCTGATTGCTTTAGGGGACCTGAGAGTTTAGCTATGAGCAGACACATGAGGTGCAAAGTCTTTTTCTTTGAGATAGTGTAGCTTCTGGTATGTGTAAGCTAGGGGAGCGAGCGGGGTGCTTGGAGGAAGAGCAGAGATGCAACTGGGTGGATTTGGGGGTTAAGGAGGTGAGGTGTCAGAAGCTCAGTGATGTAGCATAACCTTGACCTCTGTGGGGTGGGCACAAGAGCATAGGAGAGCTTACCCTGAGGCGCTTTGGCAGGTGACAGGGTAGGAAGTATTTATGGGGTGCCAGAGCTGACTGGTTAAGGAGAACCCAGGGGCAGGGCCAGAAGGCTCCCTAGCACTTGTGTTCTCATCCACAACTGTCATGTTTGCGTTTCTCAGATTCTCCTTTCCAAACCGTTGGTCATTCCCTCCCTCCTTCTTTAACCCACTTAAACATGGCTTCAGTGAGGGGTGTCATCTGCCTGTTCTACAGTCTGGAGTGGATCTGTTCTCTGATAGGTGTGAATTTCTTGTGAAGTTTTCAAGTTCCATGATGGATAATATGAGTAGTAATTAGTGCCACATACACAAAGAGTATTTGGATGGATTTACAACGTCATCATTTACTTTTGTTCTCTCTCCAATTATTCCCGCTGCTTTTATTTTTTCCTTTTATGCATTTGAAAATTTGCTTTAAGCAAATCACTTTAGTTTGGAGATGAGTCAGTTACCTAGTATTTAATAGCTTTGGTTGCCAATGTAGAGTGGAACTCAGTCAGTATAGTATCCAACTTTTCATAAACATACAGGGATACATTTTTTGGGGTGGTAAATTTATCTTATTTTCTTTTCAAATGTTAGTTGCAAGCATTGTTGGGCCTATGTTATTTACAGAAAGCATGTTGTGAGATGAGCTAGAAGATAGTTTCCAGTCTTCCTGCTGTCTTTTCCCCTTTTTGTGACTTTTGGCAAACCGTTTAATTTTTAAGTCTTTACTTCTCCATTTGTGAAATGGGACAGTAACCCATCTCTTCCACCTCAATTTACAGATTTGGAGAATCACGCACACTCACTCATACACAACAAAACTGTGGCAAACTCCCTCTGTCCTCGGTGAAACCATGATTTAACCTTTGGTAAGTTTCTCTGCCTGAGATGCCTGACATTTTCTTCTCCACATTTGATGCCAAGGGAAAGAGTGGGGATTTCTTACTAGTGAGGGACTATGGCACAGGACCCCATGGGGCCTCTGAATACACACTTCCCCCTTTTTCTCTATGATCTAAGCTCGTATTTGGCCCCTGCTATGGCCTAGCCATTGCCTGCTTGTGCTTTTGGCTTCAGCATCAAAACCAGAACATGCAACATGAACTCTAAAAAGAAACATTCGCCATGACCTCTGAGAGCATGTACGATTTGGCCCATGTCTGCCTCTCCTGCTAGTACCTGGCCACTGTTGGCATCTTAAATATACCCCGTTTCTTCTCTGCAATGAGACATTGCTTCTGCCGTTCCTTCCACCTCCTACCCATTTCAACTCAGTAATTCTTCCTCATCTGTCAGATTTCAGCTGCTTTGTTCTTAGAGGAGCCCTACAGCTGGATCAGGGCTTCCGATCTCAGTGTCATGTACTGCTCCTTGAAAACCGCCACCACAAAGAAATAGTCACTTGTCATCTCTGTCAGACAGGGGCTGTCCTGCTCTCTCTTATGTTCCTAACGTGCAGCAGGTGCTCAACAGGTATTTGTTGAATGAATAAATGAATTAATTCTGTTTCCTGCCAAGAGGATGCATCTGGACTCCATGTTATCCTGAGTCCCAGGGAACAAACAGCCTTTGCAAAGCACCAGCTCAGTGCAGAGTCCCAGCTCAGTGCAGGCCGACGCCTGCCTATTTCGCAGCAAGCCTGTTCAGTGGTTGGGGATGAGGCTGGGCTTCTTGCATCAGGACAGGCCCCCAGCAGAGCCACAGAGGGGTCAGTTTGTCTTCTGACCCCTGGCCTCTTTGGCCCTCCACCGCTGGGGTGCCCTGGACGCTTAACTTTCCTTTCATATCTTCTCAGACCTCTATGTCCGCACCTTGCTCTCCTCTGTCTCCTGCAGCCTTTCCCAGCCTGTCTACAGGACCTAAAGGGGCCTCCCCTCTCTGAGATCCTCTATGGGGTAATCTATCTCCTGCGTGGACTGTGAATTCTGCCCTGCTCTGAGGCGTGGCTTCAACTGCTGCCTTCAACTGCCACCAGAATGTTCTATCCTTAAAATTCTCAGGGGTTGATGCCCTGTTTCTGCAGCCGGGTGACCCTGAAACCTTGAGCTCAGGGTTCAGGCTTGCCCCTTCTGAGTGAGCTCAGCCTTCAGTGTGCAGCGACCACATAACAATGTATGGTGATTCGGTTTCCTAACCAAATTCTTACTCACGTTATCCAGGCAATTATGGACTCCTGCCCGAGCCCCTTCTGCCATAAGAACTTGTGCCCCCACCCTCACCAAGTGTCTCTGGCTAAGCCAGCTCTCTTCTGGGCAAAGTTGGGGCTCCTTCTTTATTTGTCTTTAATAAAGCTCTGAAGTTTTGTACCGCAGCTAGAGACCCACCCAATCAGAGATGGCTTTGGGCCCCAGGGCTTAATCTGGCTACTCTTGGTGTTTTTACAACTGGGCGTCATTTGTTATTCATGTATTCATTCACCCATTCATGTATTTAATACCTATTGAACGCCTATGTGCCAGCCAATAGCTAGGTACTGGGGATACAAAAAGTGTCAGGCAAACAAAGAGAGAGCTCCCAGTCTAAGGGACCACCTGTGTGAAGGAAGCAGGTTGTGAGGTGCACCTGCCTGGAGGTAGGTGTGTGAGCTAACAGTACAAGCTGAGGCTGGGAAAGGAAACCAAGATACTCCAAGAACTTGCAGACCAGGGTTAGAATTTTAATTTTTATCCTAGAAGCCTTGGGGAACCATGGAAGGATTTTAAGCTGTGATGAGAAATGATCACGTTTTGTGTGGCATCCAGCTGAGGGGAAGGTGGGAGTGGAGGTCACTCAGGAGTCCCACTGGGCAACGCTGATTACTAGGATTGGAGGGGCTTGGGGAGAAGTGGTTGGAAAAGTAACCCAGGTGGAGGAAAATGACAAGCTGTGTCGTGTGAAAGCCAACACTGGAAGAAGGCTCATCAGAGGGAGATGATTGTGAGTTAGATTTGGGGCATGAGTCAGGTGCCATTGAAAGGAGGGGACATTTAGATCGAGAACTCATGGGAGAGGTCCGACCTGTAGATACAAATTGGTGAATTGTCTGCTTATATGTAATTGTTCCCTGGGTAGGGGGGAAGCTTGCCAAGGAAAAAGACTAGAAAAGTGAGGGTGCCTTAGGAAAATGGAGGAAGATTGAAAAGAAGGCTAAGGAGGAATGGCCAGCAAAGTAGGAGGGAGGGCCACCTTGAAAGTATGGTATCTCTGCAGCCTTGAAAGGGTATCTTTGCTTCTCTCCGTAACCATTCACCGTGGGAGATGGTTTCATCACAAACACATCTTCATCCTGAATGTGAGATGTAGGAACAACAGCTCATGTCCTCTGGGAGGTCAGGGTCCACTCAGTCTGGGGCAGGAGGGCCAGGGAAGGCTTTGGCAACCTGTATTAGATTTGGTGGCAGCGAGAGGTACTTCTGAGAGTTGGGGGGTAGGCACAGAGACGCTTGTGGAAGTCCAAGGGTGGGAGGCAGCATTTTCTCTGTCCACAGAGAGCTGTGAGTCAGGGACATTATAAAGAAAGGAAACAAGGAGGCCACGGCACATAAGACTCTGGAGACTAAGAAGGCTATTTGGGGGGGAGTCAGAGGGGAGAGCAAGGCCCGCTCTAACCCCTGGCCTCCAAGAAGTGCCAGTTTCCACGGCCTGTTGTCTGTTGAGATAGGCAGAAGCTTGTTTTGTTTTTTCCCCCCGGCACAGGCATGTTTCCTAAAGAAGTAAGAAGCAGCAGTTAGTCAATATAAAAGGCAAGAGAATAGTCAGAGGGAAGGAGAGGCTAGAATAGGGGAAACCAGTGAGGATCTGGAAGTTCCCGAAGGAAACAGGTCAAGGGTGCCAGGCCACTCTTGCTCCAAATTTATGTAGGTTCTGAGGAAATCTCTAAAGCTCACCCAGCCCCTTTGTCCCTGCCAGGCATTTTAGAGCTGCTCGGAGCAGCTATGGGGTCGAGAGCAAAGGGTGGGGTGGGCAGCGGGGAGACAGGCTGAGAAAGACTGGGAAGGGTCAGTGCAGGCCAGGTGAAGCCGACCTCAGCCGCCTGTCACATGCCCCCACCACTCTCGGGCCAGCTGGCCACAGCTTGGGCCACGCAGGCCCCTCTCAAAGCACCGGGTGTGGCCATGTCGTGTCTGGTCAGTCCAGACAGCCCCCACCTGGAGTCCCACGTGGTGAACGCCCCCCCAGGTGGAGGCAGGGCACACCTGCCCAGGTGCAACCTGGAGGCCATGGCCACAGAAGGAGGGGGGAGGGGTAAAGGGTGAGGAGGCCGGGGCAGGAAGAGGCTGTCAGACCCCCTGTGGGGTGTGGCTTCCTTATGCAAAGGCAAGGTGTACGCTGAGACACAGATTTTTAGGGGGAAAGAGCGGGCTCGGCGTGGGCACCAGAGCGGGCTGCCACGACATTGAAGGGAGGGTGTTGGTGGTTCTCCCAAGGATGAGTGGGGTGGGCACTGCATCTCTCGCCCTCAGTTTCCCTACTTGTAAAACGGGGATGATAGAATAGTCCCTACCTCCTAGGGTTGTTGTGAGGGTTCCATGAGTGTAATGTGGGGCGGGGTGCAGTGGCTGAAGGTCATGTCGAGAAGCAGTGACTGGAGGAATCACGAGTAGCAATGCCAGGAGGTGAGGTCCAAGGGAGGTAGAGTATTCTTGGGACAGGAGATGGCGAAGCTGACTCTTAGACAGCAAGGGGGAGATTCCAGGTTTTTGTAAAGCTGAAAAGCCGGAGAGAATTTTACATACATATCTTACTCAGTGTTCAATAGACACAAACCTTTGTAGGGCCCGTCCTGGGGGAAGGTCATGGTTATCACGGTTAATGTTCCTTAGTCTTTGCTAAGCCTCCGTTTAATTTGTAGAAGCAGAGGCAGAAGTGCTTTTCCTTGGGTTCTCAGAAACGTGACTTCCGTCCAGTAGATTATCCCCAAACGTTTCATGCATTGAAGGAACTCCAAGGATGGAAGGCATCAGGGAAACTACTGCCTGCTGCCGTGCGATCCCTCAGCTGTAACAGGAATACATGCCATCAGCTGCAAACCGTTCCGTGGCTTTGCCACAGACATCGGACAGCACACGCACAGTGAAGCGAGATAGGTGTAAAAAGGAATGACTCCAGGGACAGCCCTCCCCTGGGCAGGAAGTCAGCCTCCCTCGGCTGGACCGTGCGCATCAACCGTGGCTGTGTTTGTTTCCTCCGTTTGGCCTGAAACTCAGGGCCCGAGCCACACTGCTGATTACGTCATAGGGTCACTGGGAACCTTGGTGCCACCCAGCCGGTGCCTGCGGCTTCTGGAGAGTGGTCCCTGTGCGAGTGTAGCAGTATTGGTGATTTTGAGGACCTTTAGGGAGAAGGACACATACGCCGGTTGGTGAAGTTGCCTAGAGCAGGATACAGCAAGGTCACGTACTGATAGATATTTTCTCAGCTACACATTCACCTTGAAAGACTGAAGCAAGCGTTCTAGCCCAGGGGCTCTCAGGCGGCCTTCAGGTGAGAAGGCGACAGAGGGACCCACGGGAAGGGGAACGGGTGGGAGGAGAGAGCAGTTACACAGACCTAGTGTTTGTATCTGTGTGCTCACGGGCGTGCGCGCGCGCGCGTGTGTGTGTGTGTGTGTGTGTGTGTGTGTGTATTTGCCCTCCTCCCTAACCCCCAAAATGCACTTAGTCCCAGCATCTGCCTTGTTTTCCTCCCTCATGTTCCTCCTCCTCAACACGGCCTGTGTATCTATTTTCCTCAATCACTTCTGTAGCTGCAATTAGGTCAAATCAGGTGGCCAAGCAGGAAGCTTATTTCCTAGTTGGCAGGTTGTTTGACGCTGTAAGATATCCTCTCAGGCCTCCATTTCTGCTGCTCTGATTAGATGGATGGAAAGCTCGTCCTCATCCTAAGTAGCTCCCTGAGTTTCTTTATGTTTCTGATTTGCCTGTGGAATTACACTGGTAGGGAATCTATTTTCATGTCCCGTCTTCCAGCCACACACCCACCCTGGGCACATGTTTACTGGGAGTTTCAGAAGTCTGGTGGAGGTGGCAAGGGGGGATGGGGTTAGAGGACCACCCTGGTCACTTCAAGGGTGTCAGTTAAGCAGGAAGGAGACAGCCAGCCAGTGTTCAGTTTGGATGAATTCCAACTCTCTGATTGGGTAGCCCCGAGAAGGGCTGGGGGAGGGGGGGCGTCTATTCTCATCTTCTTTAAAGAAAGGGAAGCAGAGTGATTTCATATGCTTGAAAAATAGAGCAGTGTTATTTTGTTTTCACTAAATTAACCTTATAAGTTGGCAGAACTTTCTAAATGCCATTCAGTTTCGCAAGAGATTGCTTCTCAATCGTGTATGTGTGTGTGTGTGTGTGTGTGTGCACGCGCGTGTGCGCGCAACTTGTTTGGGAATTTGGTCAGAGAATGGAAGAGTATGCCTTTATCATTTGCGACAGAAGGTATGGGGTACCTAATCTAATCATTTTCTTGAACCATAATTTCTTCTGAGAAGAGCCTAGAAGCGGGTAAGGATAAGTGGGACTTTATTGTCTCTTTATAGCTTTGCAGTTGACAGAGAAGGTGGCACCCACAGGGGGCAGTACGACTCCAGTCTGGTGTGTCCCTTCGGTGGCGTGGCCTTTCCCAGGAATATAACTCATATTGATGAGTCTAAAAAGTGGCCATCTGTACATTGAGACGGCTATGGTTGCTCTATTTCTATAATGTCTACTTGTCACTGGCTTTTAAATGAAGGGTTTATGTATAAGGGAACTGTTTGTTTAAAAGCTGAATGTTGTATGGTTTGGGATAAGCCAACTAGGCGGCCGGCACTTACCTCAACGTCTAGGTGGATCCTTGCGTTCCCAGGTGTGTGCACGCTGGGAAAACAGCCCCGAGTCTCCTGGGTCCCTGACCACAGGCTACGAAGAAAACCCAGGCTATTTAAAAAAATGTTTTTGCCCTAGGACTGTGTTTATACATGTGTGTTGTGAAAAGGAGACTCTGATGGCACTGGAGGCCAGTCTGTCCCAGGGCCGCAGACAGAGCTGCAGTGCGAGGTGAGCTTTCACGGAAGAGTGTCACGTCTGCCCAGCCGGGACACCCTCGCCTCGCCTGTCAGTCGTAGGGGGGGCAGCCTTGTGCAGCAGCCTTTACTTTCACCCACAGCCTCTTGTCCATTAGGTGATAGGAAAAACACACCACCTTGGGTTTTGCATTGTTTACTGTTTAAGATTCCCAATTAAATTCCATCTGGTGCTGTTTACGGAAGGGGAGAGGCCTCTGAGAAGCACTGTTGGAGCAAACTCTCTGCTGTTCTGTGATTTTCTCACTTTCTCCCAGCCCCAAGGACTCTCTACACACAGAGAAGTGAAAGGAAGTATAGCGACCAGGTATCTCTTTAGAACTTACAGTCGAATCTTCAGATTTGAGTGGAGATAAGTGGATGATATGCTACAGACCTTCCAACCCCAAAAGACTCTTGCAGGAGACTCTAGAACCCACAGCCTCGCTTTTTGATTCCCACTTGTCCTTCTCGTTCAGCTCCGTGCCAGTGCTCATTGGATCTCATGGCCCAATGAAAGAAACAAAAGGAAAATGAAAGTATTTATGATCAGAATGTGGGATCTTAAATTGGGAGGGGACCAGAAAAGTCATGCCACCCAATATCCCAACCAACACCTGGTCGTCTCCACAACATAATTGTATCTTACAAGTGACCCACGTCGGTCTGTAGGTTTAAGGTCAAGAAACCATGCTTTTTTGCCAAGGTCAAGCTTTCCTTCATGGCCGTGGATAAGTGAGGGTAGGATCAGAACTCCCTGGGCCTCCAAAAACCATTCTATTTTAAAATACACATATATGGACTGGAGAAAAGTTAAAAATAAGACTGTGGGTGAATTCTCGAACCCTGAGAGGCAGAGTGTACACTCGCTGTGTTTCCGTCCATCTCGGGGTCTGTGAAACCATGTTCTATGACAGGTGAGGTCGCAGGTCGCTGGAAGCCCAGGCTGCCATTCAGACGGGATGTGGTCACGAGTGCTCGCGGCCTGTCTGGTGATGCAGGAGGAAAGCACCATTGAAAGAAAGGTCATTTGATGATGAAACTGGACATCCGTTGCCACCAGGAGAGGCTCAGAAAATGCCCACGAGTCCCTTTCACGGGAAGCAGGAACTGGAGAGGCAGGGTTACTTGATAGTTGTACAGATAGGAGGGGAAGAGGAAACGATGTGAAAATGGGAGCTGCCGTGGGGGCACAGGAAGGACACAGCGGGGTAGACTGGCGCTGGGGGAAGGAGGCTTCCGAGGGGGACGTTTTCTGCTATTGGGCTGAGCGAGAGCCTGGCGTTGCTCAGAACAGGTCTAGTTACACGTTTAAGTGGTCTGTGCCTCGGTCTGAGCTTCACGCACCCCGCTCTCAAAGGGCTGATGTAATAATCCACGTCTCTCCTCACTTCATAGGAGTGTTGTGAAGAGCAGACAAAGCAGTGTATACTTGTGTCTATGGAAAGCACTTTGTCTAAACCTGGGATCTAACATTCTGTGAGTTAGTCTTTTGAAACTCACAAGCAAGGGTGATTACCTTTCTAGGATAATCTGGGAATACTTTCCGAATCAGTAATGTTATGGAAGTGGGGCACCAGCTGTAGAATATGATGGAACCATCTGCCCATGGCGGTGTTTCTAGGGGAGGATGCGCTTGAGATTGTCATTTGCCACCTTGGGGACGTTTCTGAACCACGTGGGCAGCAGACTCTTGAACGCCCCCCAGTGGTTTTGAAATGGTGCTGGGCTGACCGCTGGACAGGAGCAGGAGGTTTTGTAGTGGCCAGCCTGGGGGAGAGTCCGGGCCTGGTTGTCTCTGTGATTCTTCCCTTTGAGCCATAGTGTCCTCACTCCACCTGTGCTGGACAGAAATGGCTGGACTTGGGGGTGTAAGACGTGGGCTGGGCCTGCAAGCTGTTGACAGTCTATTAGGGGAGAGAGAGACTTCAAAAATGACAGCACGTGACTGAAAGAATAAAAAGCAAACATGGTCGAGGAGCAGGAGAATGGAAAGGGGCAGTTTGACTCTCCCTGGGCTGCTGGAAGCAGGCGGTAATTGTGCCGTGGTTTGTGAAATATCAGCAGATGTGAGATGGTCAAGCAAGGGTGGAGTCAAGTCAAGAAGTGTTTGGAGGTAAGACTGACAGCGCTTGGCGACTGCCGACTGCGGTGGTGAGGACAGAGGATTGTCAGGCCATTCCCAGGTTTCCAGCTTGTGATTGTCAGCAGACAGGGCAAGACGGGAACCACCCCCTAGGCCACGTGTGGATTCAATGCAGTGATGTATGGCAGGGCCAAGCACACAGTAGGGTCCCCATAAATGTCAGTCCTCCCTTTCCTTTTGGAGGTGCGTGTTCCAGATTCATTACTGTGTGGAAATACAAGGAGGACACGTGGGTGTATGAAATGACCAACATTTCTGTTGAAATTTGGTTGGATCGTAGCTGAGCTGCCGTTGTAGAATAAAGCAGGGTCATCGTAGCAGTGATGGAGCTCTGCTAAGCCATCTTTTTTTTTTTTTTTAAGTGACCACATTGGCTGACTGAAAAGTGGATTAGCATAAAGAGACTAGAGGGGAGTGGGAGGAAGCAAACGTTACACATAGGAGGTTGCAACTTCTTTTGACTTTTGTGTAAAGGTTGCAAGCGAGGCTTTGTTCCCTCCAGTGCAAACTTTTCTGTCCCTCGGGCTCCTGTGCCTCTGGGTTTTCAGGGTTCTGGGGCTCCTTAGGTGCATCTCGGGACCCTGATCCTCTCATAGCCCTGGTCTCCCTCCCCAGTGTCGTCACCATTCTGCTCTGCATTTGCTCAGCCTCCTGCTGCATTCAGATCCCAGTGCTAAGGACCTCCTCTAACACTGCCCAGGTGTCGCTCGCTCGCTCGCCTGCTCGTGGGAGAGATGTCAGTATCACCTCTTACCTCTCCTCCATGGGCATTTCAATCCCAGAATCCCAGGGACTAAGAAAATGGAATTGCCCGCGGGTCCCTCTGGCTCTTGCTCCCAACCTGCCAGAGCCAACAGAGCTGTGTGCCCAGCTGGGAGAGATGTGGGCATTCAGACAAGCAGGCTGGTTCACGTTGGCAGGTGCCGCAGCCTGGGGGCGGGGGGTGGATGCCAGGCCCTTTGGCACTGCCACTGCCTCTTGGGGGGGAGGGGGTCTGGGCGGGAGAGGGAAACTCAATCACAGTACAGGAGCGGGAGGAGGCTTTTAGTCAAAGTGCTGGTCACTGGGGGCCGCTGATAACATCGCCCACCCGGTCTGGTTACATCCCCTACCTCCCTGCAGCCTCATGAGAAGCCAGCAGTGGATACTAGAGAAGGCAGTCCCCAGCGAGCGGGAAGGGGCGGGCCTGGCGGGAGGGAGGAGAAAGGCAGGGGCCCTGTGACTCCAGCAAAAGCATTTTGTAGTTTGGTCTCCAATCATTCCCTACACAGAGATGGAGATCGCTTTCTTCATGGGAAATGGGGAGTTTCTGAGAAAAGAGCAACCTCTTTTAAAAACACCAAGTACTGTGTTTTCCAGGACCGATGAGGCCAATTTGTGTGGCAACTCCCTCAGTGATTGCTGCTATTGGGCTTGCAATTGCTAGGAGATGTGTGTGGGGGACTTCTTTCTCCTTCACCCAGCGGTGTGTTCTAGGGGCATCTTACAGCCAAGCTGTGGACCCCGACAGCACACCAATCTCCGATTCAAACCCTTCTGCCCTTGGCGGCAAAAGAGACGGGGCTGTAGATTCTGGAGGAATCCAAATTAGTTCTTTGTTCATTTCTGGAGCTAAAGCAAACTGCCTCTTACTGGCCACAGTGTGATCTTTCCCCCAGAAAGGATCCCTGTCTTTTTTTAGTGGAGTGTTTTCTCCCGGCCTAGTGAGCATTAAATGCTTTGCATGTGTTATCTCATCGATCACCGTGATAATCCTACCAGATAGGCATTGGTTTTCATTCTCCTATTTTGCAGGTAAGGAAACTGAGGCCTAGGCAGGTGAAGGCACGTGTGTAAGGTGATGGCATAACTTGGTGGGACGTAATGTACGCTTTCTGGCTCCCTGGCCTCTGGACGTGACATCACAGTGTCACCTAGTTAGGATATATGTAGTCTCTGTCACCACTTGTGCAAACTCACGAGGTCCTTTTCTTTATTTCCTTGTCTTACGGCAGAAGCTTGCCATCCTCTAGTGCTGGGGACAGAAATGAGTACGGGACCACATTGTCCTTCAGCGGTGGAAGCTTCCGGCCGGGAGCTGAAACCAGTGCCACCACAGAGGAAAACCCCAGGGTGGCAGGAGTCCTGATGACGGAACGCTGAGTGTCCAGGAAGGTGGGTCAGGGCGGTCTCCAGGATCCTTCCAGGAAAAAGGCACAGCCTGGCCAGAGGCCTGGTAGGGCAGCAGGGGCCTGGGGCCGGGGCCTGGGGTGGGCTTTGGACTCGCACTGGGGCTCAGTGGGGTGTCAGGCAGGGAAATGACTATATCACATTGGCCGGTAGGAAATAGGTTTGCAGCTGACCTCATAGATAGTCCCTGCTCTTTCCAGATGTCTCGGGGAGAAGTTCTTATCTCCCACCTGGATTGGTTTACAACTGATCAGTCTTTTGGTCTCTAAGTTGGCTCTTTCCTCCAAGGACAGAAGGAAGTCCCTTGGTGGCCCCAACGCCTGTGTGGGGGTGGGGGGTGGGGAGACGAGCTTGTGAGGTCCCAGCAGCTGACTCCCATTCAAGGACCCGATGAAGCACAGATGTTTCTGGAGAGTTCTAGAGGAGGTCTCTCGCGCCACACCTAAACTGTGTTTTATTTTCCTTGCGGGGAGCTTTTCTTTTTCTGGTCAGCATGAAAAAAAACCCTCAAAATGTTTCCTATTTTGTATGTGTTTAATCCAATTCAGGCACAGGAAGAAGTTAGGGATGATATCGCAAGGCTGTGCCTGGGCATTTGGCCCCATGGTTCCTATGAGACAAGCCGTGATAGTTATGCCAGGAAATCACACTTGTCCCTGTGTCCCAGTGAGTTTGGGAGGCAGCAAGGCCCTAATTAGAACCGAAAATTATAAGAACAACCGCGTGCCTCCCCCACCTGCACAGCTTGTCAATGCCAACCCCTTCACTCTGTTCTCAGAACACCTGAGTTCTCTTTCCCCACTCCTAGGCCCACATCTCCTGGGGAAGGAACCCTTTCCACCACTCACAGGGCCTGGAGTTCCTGTGTGGCCCATCCACGACAGAATTGCCCAATTGGGCTACATAGAGCTGCAAAGGGTGGAGTCCCTCCTTGCCTGGCAAATAATTTGCTGGACATGTCTGCCCTTGGTGCTTCCATAGCTGGGTGTCCCATCTGAGGTGTGTAGCTCGTGCACTGCCCACTGGGCCCAGCAACGGAGCAGGGTCTGGTCGAAGCTGATCTGAACCCAGCAATTCACCACCCTCCTTGTTCTTGTCTACTTCCCACACATTTAGTATGAGGTTTTGCTGCTCTTGTGTTTTGAACCTTGCTCTCTGTCTTTCCCACCCTTGCCGGTTTGCTCAGTGCACAAACAGTTAAGGGCGTTTGGCTTGGCTGCCTCCCCAGTCCCTGCAGACGACACGGGAAGGATTGAATGAAACTGATAGCACTAACATTACATCTCTCAGATCCCCAAAGAAAGAGTAGCTGGGTGGATAGAAGGAATGACCCCCGAGAAAACAGCTGTCAAGGGCAGCTATTGGTTTATCTTTCATGGAAAGAGAGACGTAATGAATTCTAAATTAAGAGGAACTAGAGGCAGGGCAGTTTATCAGTCTGGCAAGGCTGCTACAGCATGAGCTGGCCCTCTAGAAGCAGTGACTGAAGGCCGTCTCACTTGCCCCGAGTCCTGGGACAGTCTGTCTGGCCCGGCCGTGTTTGAGGAAGGGGGTTTATGTACCTTGCAGGAGAACACCCTTTATAGGCCTGGGAGCGCGTACCCGACGGGAGTGAGGACGCTGCAGTATAGGCTGTCTGTTGAATGGTGGGCCACACACACAGGCGGGGGCCGCATGTAGGCCAGGCCCACCCCGGGGATCAGTTTCTAGGGCCTGGCCCCAGAGGACCACGCAGGCTTTCTCTGGCTCCTTTCACTACCATCCCGCTGCCCAGCCCATGTGTGTTTCTCCATAGACACGCATCCTCGGGGGCTTTATAAGGGAGGTTGTGAACACTTGAGTAGAAAGAGGTTGGATTTTGGAGGACTAACTGACCCTAACTTGAAACTTGGCTTGAAATATGTGGCCCTTGGCAAGTTAAGTTCATCTCTGGGAGACTCCGTGTCTTCATCTTTAAAATGGGGGGACCAAAAGGACACCTGGGTGTATTCGTAAACATTAGCCGTAATATGTAGCCCAGTACATAGCTCAGTGTGTTGGCCCCGTGATGGAAATTGGTATTCTTTGCAAGTAGAACTAGAACTCAATGCATTGAAGAGATGTGGAGGTCGTCACTGAGCCAAGGAGTGGCAGAGAGGGGACACAAGCCCAAGAACTGTGTTTTTTGCCCTCAGATTGCAGCCGCCAACCTTTAGGACACAAAGGCACCAAGCAAATGGACCTGTTGTGATGAGAACAAGGGATCACATCTTAGAATGAGATTCCTGCGTCCCCACCCCTTGCCTGTGCATATCGCCCAGTAGCTTACTTTATTCCAGATCAGAAGCACCAGCTCAGGTTGGTGTGTTTCTTCTGTCAGCTTCCAGGAAGCACACTCGAGTTGGGACCACAGTGATGAGAGAGATAAGATCCCCTCCTCCAGGCAAATTGATTGACAGATAAATGGCACAGTCTGTAGGTGGTGAATGCTAAGAAAGCATTATGTCTTCTGAAAACCCCATCATTAATTGTTTTAAATGATCGAACCACCTTGGTTAATGCAAGTGTTAAAGAAAGTGAGTTTTAAAGTGGATCGAAAGCCATTGTTTTGTCTCGAGCAGCTCTTCAGTTGCTTTAAGGCACTTGGATCTGAAAAGGCATTTAGGAGTGTTGAGGGGAACCAGTGGTTGCCATTGTGTTGCCAGAGGCCCAGTGTGGGGAACTGGTCTGCCTCGATGGTAGTGAGGGAGGACAGTGGTATCTGTATGGTGTGGGCTCAAAGCTTGTGCCTGGGCAGAAGGAAGTTGTGTGCCCTGGCAGACAGAAGGAGGGCTTTGTCGCTACAAACTTGCTTCGGTCATAGAATTTTGACTCCACTGCTTAGAGGGTTTGGGTGGCCTTGGTCTATACGTTAATCTCTTTGAGCGTCAGTGTTCTCATCTGTAAAATGGGAAAGCGCCACCTATGTCTTAGGGTGGCTGACAGAATTAAGTGAGATTGCATCTCGTAAGGGATTGGGCGAGTGTCTGGCTGGAAGCACATGCCGTTAGAGTGAATGACGTTCAGACTCGCTCAGGATGCAGTTGGACATCTTGACATTGCCTGACTTTTCACTTCCTTGTGGGACAATGTGCACAGCACTTTATGGTTGTCACATACTTGGTCCTGCGAAAGGAGGATGTAAGGAATTCTCTGGGACGTAAAGAATTCTCTGGGACATGGTCTTTCAGGTAGAGGAAGGTAGTTGTTTTGAATGCCCTGGGGACCCAAGCCTCCATTGTATCTAGCCTCTAAGGCAGGGGTGTCAAAACTTTTTTCAACGTTTTTTACCAAGGGCCATATGCAGTAAAATACACAAACAGCCGGGCCACTCACTCGAGGTGAAGTACGCATTGCCTCACCTGGTTTATTTAAGTAAACTAAATATATTTTTGGAATTTGCTGCTGGCCAATTAACAATGGATCGCGGGCTGCAGTTGGCCCGCGGGCCGCAGTTTGGACACCCCTGCTCTAAGGCATCTATAAATGGCTCCGCTCTTTCCTCCTCCAGCTGTGCTGCTCTTCGTTCTTCCTGGGACATACTAAGCTTGCTCTTTCCCCGGATCTCTGCACTGATGAGCCTCTCTGCCTGGACCACTCTGCCTCACATCTGCTCATATACTTGACTCTTACCATTAGGCTTCAGCCTGCCACCTCCTGAAGGTGTCCTTCTTGACGATTGCGTTTAAAATAGCTCCCACTTTCATCCAACCCTGCACCCCCATCGTTTTATTGCCTCACTGTGCTTTATTTTCTGTGTCACTCACCTCTTTAGGGGATGCATTGTTTATTTATCCCTTTGACTGCTCCCCCAACTAGATTTTAAGCTCCATGAAAACTGGGATCCGTTTTGTCCATATCTTTGTCTCCAATGCCATTGTTGAAGAAAAGAACGCAGGAAAGGATGAATGCTGTACCTGATGGTGTGTCAGGCCTTGGCTGTTGAATGGCCCCTGCCGTGGCAGCTGGTTGTAGTTTCCATAGGAGAGAAGCCGTCGTGACCATGATTGGTCCACTCTGTGTATGTCGCCACGATACTGTGTTTTCCCGAAAATAAGACCTAGCTGGACAATCAGCTCTAATGCGTCTTTTGGAGCAAAAATTTATATGAGACCTGGTATTCTATTCTATTCTATTCTATTCTATTCTATTCTATTCTATTCTATTCTATTCTATTCTATTCTATTCTATTCTATTCTATTATTATATTATATTATATTTATTATATTATATATTATTTTATTTTATTTTACTATATTATATTATATTAGACTGGTTCTTATATTAATTTTTACTCCAAAAGATGCGTTAGAGCTGATTGTCTGGCTCAGTCTTATTTTCAGGGAAACAAGGTATGTATGACTTCCTGAGTCAAAGGGAGCATTCGCTGATTCCTTGGAGATACACACTTCCTGTTTGAGCCAGCTTCACACACTTTCACCTTTTTTATGTCTTTAATTAAAAACTGAAAAGGTCCTTTGCCCTGAAAGATGAATTGGGCTAAGTGCCCTATTATTAGCACACACCGCCTTCAGAGTGAAATGATTCAAGCTGTGATTAAATGCAATTGGTGCTTTTAAAAAAAAGAAATAGGCAAGGCAGCCTGTGAGTCCAGAGAACATTTTCATCCAGCTATTTCCTTAAGCATATGAGTGCCTGATCCATCACGCTTCTGGCTTCAGGAGACCTGGGATTCCACACTCCTAAGTTCTGAGATTGATTTTAGATAGGATCAAAATGAGCAATCATAATTTGAGGATTTAAAAAAAAATAAAATAAAATTCGACACCGGCAGGTGGAAACGGGCACGAGGTTTGGGCTCGTGCAATCATTTCCCAGCAGCGACCATTGAGTACTAGCTGTAAGTCAACAGAATAACGTTTTCTGGGAAAAAGGCACTGCAATGGGCCGGGGTATCTACAAACTCGGGGAACCTGCCTTGGTTGGGCCTGTCGTGACAGAACCCGCTCTGATTCCTCAGCATGTGGCTTACCCACCAGCATAACTGCTCAAATCACCTGTCATTTGTGGCTCTCTTCATGTTCTTAAATAATATAGCTGCTTCTGCAAAGCCCTTATGTGTCAGGCCCCATATGAAATGCTTTGCATATTTTATTTCATTTAGTTCTTGCAACCACTCTCTGAGAAAGGTAAAGTTATCACCATTTTACGTATGAGGAGGGAAACTGAGGCACAGAGAGGTTAAGTACCTGCTCTGTACTTTGTAAGATTACAAAGCTAATAAATGGCCTTCTTACAAATCCATAGCATGTATCAAAAAAAAAAAAAAAAAAAAGTGCTGGATAACAGATTATGGTTGCACCAGTATAAACTCCAAAATTGCCAGTAAAACGGTTCAGTGATAACCTTGCTGTTGATGAGTCCGTAGCATCTTTAAAAATGAACAGTATGTGTAATGGCATATGCGTCATTACCTGTGCTTTGAGCAGCTGTTTCTTAAAGGGGCAGTCACCCCCACCCGCCTACCCTCCCTATTCCATTGAAAATTCCCGACTGGTAGATTCTGTTTCCAGGAGAGGCTGAAACAGTCATTACATAGGTCAGGTACTAAATCTGCGTTTGGTCGCTTGGGTTCGGGTACAGGTGGTACCGGTGGCTTCCTCTTGAAGACACTATGAAAGTGGTTGATTGTATTACCTAACTCTTTAAAAAGAATCGGGCGAGAAACTATCATCGTGACTTACCTTTGTAAATACAGTGGCTTCCTTGGGGTGTCATTCACACATCACACAATTCATTTATTTAAACTGTGCAGTTCCCCATAATATGCTTTTGGCCTGCTACAAGAATTGTTTATAGACCATTTGCATCACCCTAGAAAGAAGCCTGGTTCCCAGTATTTGCTGTGTGACTTAATTAGTTTATTCTAAAAAGAAACCACCACGACTCCCTCCTTTTTATGGATGCTTGGGACAGTTTTTCTACATCTTTTCTGTGATCTGACTACAAACATGGGAGAAAGGAACTTGCCCAACCCCCCCCCCCCCCCAATGTTTTCAGAGGCAGGAATAAACGTCACCCCTCTGAAGTCATGCCAGTGTTCATAGTTTAAAGGGACAATTCCTTTAATTTCATTTTCCTCAGACTGGGGAGATGAGGAATTAAAAAAAAAAATCTGAAGATATATGTTTCAAATATGTGGAGCATATTCTGGCACACATATATTCTGGCACACATCTTGACGAAACCTTGAAGGAAGTCAGGCCACATGCTGAAAAGCAATCGTAGTCAGTCAGCAATAAAGCAAGCATCTCTTTATACTGACTATAATTTAAACTTTTCACAGTCTTTTCCTCTTAAAGAGACAATTCTGGTGAATTCACTTTTAGGTCAATGGAGTCACAGCCTACTGGTGTTAATAGCAAAATAATGAAAAAAAGAAGCCATTTTAGCCACAAACAGAATGGAATGTCAGCTTGTGACCTAGGGCCCCTGGGGATAATTCTCTTCCTCCATAAGCAGAGGACACCAATTTCCTTCCCAGGAGGTCGTGGCAGGAGGTATAGGGTTACCATGGAGTCTAGATTCCAAGAGAAGTTTGAGATGTAATTGCCCTGCTGGTTTTGTTTAAACTGCAAGCTCACTCTTAGACCTAGGCAGTAACGAGGAAATAATAGCTGGAATGGTCCTGGGTTGACCCATGCAGAGAAAGAAGAACTTTTTTCTTTTTTCATTTTATGGGAGAGTGGTTATTCTGACTGCCAGTGCTCCCAGATACATGTGCCATTGGCGGTCCCCTGAGCCAGACAAGGATTCTTAGGTCAGTCCATTGTCCTGAATCATGAGACGTAAATTAAAGCTGAGCATCAGCACTTCTGACTGTCTGTGACTCTGCAGCTCTGTCAGTGGCACTGGGAGCGTCCCCTCGGGCTCTTGGGTGGCCCTTGGGTAGAGGGCTGCTTATTCGTATTCAGGGATTGAATTGGGCTCCTGGTGACATCATTTTTGTTGACTTTGCAGCCAGAAATAATTTGAGTGAAAGGACTGCAGGGGAGCCCAAAGCGGTAGATATTTTCCACACTGTAAGCCACGCTGGACAGACCCCTCTTAGGCCCATACGCATCTTGTAGAAAACTCAGATATTGCCTGCCTGTGATTCTTCCTAGTACAGAGAAAGCAGAAACCTTCCTGCTCCCCTGCACTGATTCTTCACCGGAACTTGAATCCACGTTGAAAGCCTTGAAAGTTTTGATAAAAACACCTTTCTCTGGAAAAATAGCTCTTATCAAAGTAAATGTCTCTGGGCGTTTAGGAGTTTATATACCAATGTGGAATTTTACCATTTCTCTAAAAGGTCAAAAAACTCTCTTTTAAATTAGACTTTGATTCATGGTCTCGGTCCACTCTAAGGTAAACACCTTGAATTTTCTGGAAAGACCCTGTGGAATTCCAAAGTGTTCTTATTATTCCTTCTAGGCAGGAATGCCCCTCACTTACCTAAATGCTCACATTTCTTTGTTTGGTTACTCATGATTTAAAAAATAAATTAAGAAAAAAGCAGCATCTAACATTTCCTTAATAATGGAGACCTTTCAACATAACGAAATCTGCGCTTTCTGTTTTAGGATGTATTGTGACGAGCCCTTCTGGTGAATGAAGGAAAGTTGAGGGATAACATGTGAAAAGTGTTAGACGATAGTATTTTTTCTTCCGTCTGGAACTAACCTTTATACTGTTAAAGAACACATGGTTAAATGTGTTTTCCTGCTGCCCTGTTTTTTTTGGAAACTTGAGAATTTTGAAAGAATAGTCATTTGTAATGTCTTCACATGTCTTCTAAGCAGCCTTTGAGGGCTCAGCAAGAATATTTAGACGTGGGGGTTCAGTCTTGCTTTTTATCTTTTATTTGATATTGTAATAGATGTAAAAGGCACACTTTCCCCCGGTGTGCACTGATGTGTTGGTTGCCAGAGAGATGCAAGTACATGGTTGCTCTTTCCCTGTCCCTTTCCCCATAGAGCTGTGGCCGGCTGCTAAATGGCCAGGCTCCGATGAAGCAGAAGGGCTTCTCAGTAATGGTTGGCTCTGTAGAACTTCCCCAGGAGAAGGTATTCAAAGCCGCCAGTATCTGTGCATAGCACCTAGTTGCTCCCAGGTCAACACTTCTGGTCCTTAAGCCCATCTGCTAAGGGACCATCGTAATACATGCTCTCAGCCCAGGTCCAACAGGCCGGCCAGCTGGCAAGAGTCCAGCTTTATAGCCACGTGCTGTTTTCCTAGCTTTCCTCCCTGTTAGCATCCAGTCTCCCTGCAGGACGGATTAGCACACTGGGTCCGAAAACAGCGACATGGTGAGTGTATTTGACACATTGCACGTTTCTGTGTCCCCGCGGATGGATCTCCAGTGTCCTGATGGAGATGTGGCGGGGAGTGTGCGTCCAGGAGTAGAGCTCAGACCGGCACTCGCACTCACTGCGGATGGGAGTGCTAGTGAGAAGTACAGCGTTGTAAAATTGATCGATGGCCCCACTCAGACTACATACACTCCTATCCTTTGATTGATAATTCTACTCTCAGGTATATACCTAAGAGAAATGAGTGTATATAGGACAGGCACAAGTGCTGGAATTGACGTTATGCATGATCTTTGCAGCTGAAAACAACCCAAATAGCCATCAACAGTAGAATGGACAGAAAAACTGTGGTATGTGCATACAATGGAATCCATCACAAAGATTAAAACAAGCTATCGTTGTACGTACAAACATAGGTGAGTCTCACAGACGTGAAAATGACCCCACTCCCCAAAAAAGGCCAGACACGAAAGAGAAAATTCTGTGTGATTCTATTTATGTGAAGTTCAAGAATAGGCAAACCTGATCCATGGTGATGGGAATTAGAATGATGGTTATTTCTGGGGAGTCGGTAGCCACGGGGATAGGTATGAGGGAGCCTTGCGGGTGTGGGAATGTCCTGTGTCACCATTTCAATTAAAAATAAGAAAGGCTGTGCCCCACTGACATATGTGTGTCAGCCAGTGGGTTGGCATTTCAGCCTGTTTGGGCTGTGCCAGGAAAAGAAGGAATAGGACGATGTCTCAAGAAACAGGAAAACGTCTGCCACATGTGGGATTGTATCTGACAAAATCATTGGGTGGGGGGTGGACTGAGTTCCTGAAGGGCCTTGGCCATTGTCCTGGGCCTTCCGGATGACCTCTCCTCATCCCTGCAGCCCTTGGTGCTCTACCCCAGCCCTGCTGGGCCATCCAGGAATAATGCACCTGGGCACTCGGGCATCTTAGTGGTCTGTGTCCCATCCTGGACTTACTCTCTGCTTCCTTGTGTGTCTGCCTCACTAGAATGGGAGCTCCTGAGGGCAGGATGGCGTTTCATTGCATTTTTTCTCCGAGGCCTGGCTCCTGGGACTGGCTCCGTGAAGAATGATTGGATCTATGGAACTCGTGTGGTTCTGAGCCTCCTGCGCTGTCACATATTTTTGTGGTTAACAGTTGAAAAATGCAAATGGGAAAATATATAAATCGGTCAGCATGAGCATGCCTCCCCATGGACACGGTTCATTTGCTCCCAACTACTTTCCATGCCCTCTCTTCCCCACCCCCCCACTGTGATCAATCTATAAAAATATTTTTAAAGGGTCTTGTGGAGGAAGAATAATACAAAACAAGGAATCTGTAAAATCTTTGATTCCTAGGAAAACGTCTTTTGCTTTCCAAGTCTAAGAGGAAGGCATTGGTTCCATTTCTCCAGGAATTCAGAAAAGCTTTTCTCTTTCGTACTTATGACAGAACTGGATGGGACGTTTAAGAGGACCTCTCGTCCCCACTGAAAGACATGTACGTCCTACTGATCTTTTAAAGTAGCCCAGGCTGGCAGATGTGTCCAGCAGGACGGAGCGGGATGTCCCACAGCTCCTCTTCTAACCTCTCTCCCAGCGGAGGGCGAAGCTTGACTCTGATCTCAGAATTCTGCCTATCATTTGTTGATGTCTTTCTCTGACCGTTGAACTTGGCTTACTCCCTCAGCTTGGCTCTTGCCTCACAGCCCAGATGTGATCTGCTGGCTACTCTCTCTGCGTGCACTCTTCGGGGGGTGAGGGGTGAGCCTGGGTTCCAGGAAGCCAGAGGCAATTCATGCCTCATGGACTGACCTCGGTCAGGAAACCACCACACCTTCCCAACCTATAAGATATTTTTGATTCTGGGACCTAAAGAAGGCTTGCGAACACGGACAACTTTGGTATAAATGAAGGTCTTGAAAAAGAAAGAGGTGACGAGGTAAAAGAAGCTTGGAAGCACTGATTGTTTTTTTAAGTAGGAGATATGCTCTATGGGGAAGATCAGTGAGTCAAAAACCAGCCCAAGCCAGAATAAAGAGAATGAGTAAGGTAATAGTAATCCTTCCCCACCGGATGGCCTGGGATGGGCATTTGTGAGTTGTTCTGTCTCCACTAGTGGGTTTGCTGAGCCTGGGCCCATGTAAGCAAGTTCTTTCTTTCTTTCTTCATGGTCATGGGAGTTTATTCTTCTTTCACAGTCAATTGGAAAATAACAGTTGCAAAGGCATTTTGAAGGATACACACTGTGGTATTGGGCTCCCCGTGTTTGGCCCGAAAATGCATCAAAGGGATCAGGAATCACAAAGAAAGCCATACAGCCCAGCTTTTATTCCTCAACAAACATTTCCTGCGTGCCTGCTCTGTTTCAGGTGCTGGCTGGATGCTGGGGCCGATGCATGGTTGACTAAAAAAACACACAGTCCCTGCCCACATGGCACTTGGACCTATTGTTGTAGAAGCAAGCTTAGACCTGAGCTGCACAGGGGAGAAATCTCAGCTTCTCAGGGGCAGGAAGAGACAGTGTTTTCGTTACGTGAATGGCAGCTGGATGGGGGGAGGAAACAGTAAGGTCAAGAATGGGGAAATTTGGGGAGCTGGCGAGACAACGGCCCCCAACCCAAGTCTTTGAGTCAGCTATCCTCTTCTGAATTCACACTCAACCAGTGTCGGCTCCCCGCAGTGAGAAATTTGCCTGATCTCCTGTCAAACGTGAGTTCAGAAAGAAAGGACGGGCTTTGAATAACAATGTGTTTTTAGTCCTTGATTCTTCCCTGAGCCTGAGAAGGAAATGAGTGAGCCCCCAGACTGAAGGGAAAGCAGTTGCTTTGGAATATTTCTTTTGGACCATAAAGCTCCCTCATTTGTTTCTAGATTGTTCTTGCCTCCCACCTTGAAGAAAATTAATTTTTGAAAGTGTTGCTCCCCTCAGCAGCCATTTGTCTTGACACAAAGACTGGCCCTTAAAGATGTGTCACATATGTACACTTCCGGGCGTGACAATGGAGCCTTGAAGAATCTTGTAGATACTTCAGAGATTCATGAAATCCTGGCTCAGCGTTGCCTTGTGCTGTCAGAGAGGCCAAAGGGGCCAATTCTCAATGGAGAGCCCACCATGCAGGTGGGATATAAGCCATGCAACTACCCCCAGGTTTGTCTGCTCCCAGACAGGGGTTTTTACCCTTCTGGGGATTTTGGAGAGGATCTTCATAAGGCACTGGGAGGCCCTAAATCCCTCAGGAACTTTGGGAAGGCATGAAGCTGGGAGCGGCCGAATCCCCACGACAGTCCCTGGGTCCCTTGGTCCCTCGGGCTTTCGTGCCCAGTCTGTTTCCTTTTCTCTCTCTCTCCCCTCTGCCCTCTGCCCTCTGCCCTCTGCCCTCTCCCTCCTCCTCTCCTGCTGTACATTTGCACTTTCCAGCAACACACCTTGGTTGGTAAGCACCTGCTCGATCTAGCCTGTTAAGCTAAAGAAATTCAGACCTCTGTTAAATTAATTAAACAAGAAGGCATTAGACTGAGGTGGCTTTAATGCATGGTGGCTTACATAAGCAAACTGAAATCTCAGCCTGTAAATACCTCAAGGTTACAAAATCAAAACGCTAAGAATAATCACTAATGGCCAAGTAGGCTCTAAGCTATAGCCAATCAAATAATTTCCTATCTTTGCTTCCAAACCTTCCCAACCACTTCCGTTTTGGTGCTGTCCAACTGGAATCGATTTTTACTCAAAGAAACTCATAAAAAATTTGTTAAAAATGTGCTTTGGTTTATCTTTTAATACGCCTACTGTTAACTTTCCTTCTGGGAATTAGAGACATACAGACTGTCACACCAAATGGGACCTCCAACAGACAAGGAGCTATTTTTCATTATTAGAGCAGCTTTTCATCACCCATTTGATGTAGTAAAATGATTTATAAAAGTGAAGGGAGCCAGAGAACTGTTAAACCTGAGAAAGGAAACCAACTTGATTTTTCGTTCATTTGGTGTGGCAGAAGGTCTGTGCACGTGCCCCGCGCTGGGCACGACAGGGAGATTAATAATCTATTCCAGTCCTGAGACCTTAGTGGGGAAGGAAGAGAAACAAACCACTTAGTGGGGAAGGCAGAGAAACATCCCCGTGGTTATAACCCAGTACAGCACATTATGACAGGGGTTCTCCCATGACGCAGGAGGCGCCTCTGGGAGCAGGAAGGGATTCAGACAGGGGTTGGTGTTGGAGCCCAGTGGGGGTCAGCCAGTGATTGCTGGCCAGTTGAGAAGGGAGTTCCAGGCAGGGAAGTGCAGAGAAAACGTTTGAAGACGTAGAGAGCATGGCATGTCCAACAGAGTGTGGGGTGGGGTGGGTGGTAGGGAGGGGCATGTGGCTGGCAGGTAGGGTATGATGGAGGGAGGGCAGGGAGGGGTGTGGGCACAGATCAAGAGAGCCTTATGTGGAGTTTGGCATTGACCAGGCAGGCAGTGAGCAGCCGTGGTGGGGCAGGGGGACCTCGGGATCAGCTTTGTGTTTTAGAAAGAGCCTGCAGGTAGCATGTTGGAGGTGGATTGGAGCACGGTGAGCCTGGAGGCAGAGGGAGGCAGGAACGAGACTGGGCAAGTGCAGTCGGCTCCTAACTTCCCGGATGTGAGTGATGTGACCTCCCCATCACTATTGTCGGTTACTGTGACATCCTGTAGTCTCACCATGTCACCCTGAGAACAGCTGTTGGAGTGTATTCACTCAAAGCTTGACCAGACCTATTGCTTAATCAGCATACTAGCCAGCTTCCTGGTGGATCTCAGCCACGACACTGACTCTTCCCAGCTTTCCAGCCCAGAGGCAGCAGACTAGTTATCGGGCCGTCTCTGGCACTGCGCACACAGCAACGAACAGAATGGACTAAGTCACTTTCCTGGAGGAGCTGACATTCTCGTAAACAAGACATCCACCTTGGATGCTAGGTCGCAATGATGGTGCTGCCCACAAATCCACACGGGAGTAGAACAGGGCACTGCCAGGGGGAAGCGGGCTTATGGTTTTCAGTGGGCACCAGTACAGCTTAAACAAGGTGACATTTTAGCAAGTTAGATCTCTGAGGACCTTCACATCAAAGGTTCAGTTTTCTAAAGGGAGGCCACCTGTGAGCCCCTAGGCTTTTCAGGGGTTCTGTGGGCCCTGACAGTGCCCAGGGGCACTGCTCTGTCTCTAGAGCAGACAACCAGTCTGACCGTAGAAGACCTGCCTTTGCCGAACGTGCTGGAAAGAGGTTCTAATAAGGACTCTTGGTTTCTCTGCCTAGAACTTCTCTTCACTATTCAAAACAACTCACCACTCCCTCCGCCCCTGTGCCCCCAATTTATTTGCTAAAAAAAAATAGTTCAGCTCAGCTATAGCATCTGTTTTCCACCGAGCCTCTGTTTGTTACTCAGTTTTCCAGCTGGTTTGACTTATCAGGACACGAGCAGGTCACATGACTGGCCCAAGGCCACACAGTGAAAAAAAGGTTCAGCCAAACATAAACCCAAACTTACTATTTTTTTTTTTTTTTAAGTTGCACAGTTGCTGGGAGCTCTGTAGTTGTGGCAGATGGGACGCTAATGACATTCACTGAGAACGTAGCACCCAGAGCCTGGGTGCAGAACTGTGCATCTGGCTCTAGGGCTGTGTCGGGATCGGTTTCCGTACTGGAGAAGACGAAGCAGGGATGTGCCCTCCCTCCCCCCTATGATTTAAAGGCCATTTTGCCTATGACTTGAAGGACCCCCATCAGAGACCACTCGGCAGCTTTGGGGCTGACATCTTCTTCAAAGACCACAACCCAGGGTCTCAACCTGGCCCAATTAGGTTGTCTTTCCTCTTTCTGTCCCATTCTTCTCCCCCCCTCCCCCCCCCCACCCCACCTCTAGCCATTTCAAGTTTCCAACCAAGCTGCTGTAGTGTGAGGGAATTTCTGGGTATGAATCGCGTGTCGCTGGGGGTGAAATCTTAGGGATGTAATGGGAAAAAGCCAGGTGGACCTGGGCGGAAACCTCAGCCTCTCGATTTGGCTGAGCAACAACCCTGGGAGAACTGGTTAACCTCGCGACCACGACGCCTTCTTTCCGTAGCTTAGGAAATAAGGGGAACGTTAGGAGAACTGTAGGAGAAAAGGCATGAGAATTGCTGGTTGTCTAGACTGGCCCCGAGCTGAGACTCCAATAAATGTGAGTTCTGTTGTTTTTCCGCACCCGTCTTCCCACGTCTTCATTTTAGGTTTCAAGTTGTCCCTAAGCCAACGTGTTTGTTCATTGTCCTCATCAGACTCCTGCTCAATTTTCACTCAGGGTGGCGACAGGGGATGGTGCTGGGTTGGGGGGCTCCTGGCACTGAGGAGATTTGCCTTTGGGTGGAAACTCTTCTGCAGAGAGAGCACAGAGCACCGTCAGCTGCTTTCAGAGAAGTCCCCTTGGGAGATGCTTCCTTCTAGACCCCGAGTGCTTCTAAGTAGGACAATAAATTGTGCTGGGGGCTGTGACCACCGTGGCTGCCAAGGGCAGAGCTGCACACAGCAGGCCTTCTCGTTCCTTCAGAAGCACTCTGAGCCCCTGGGGTAAAGTTTCCTGTAAGTGTGGGTGTTAAAATGGTCTGTTTTGGTGTTGTTTTTGATATGTGCAACTCCTTCCAGAGGCTAAGAAATGAAAAGTCTGCCAGAAAATCATCACAGAGGAATAAACAACATCACAACCGCATCCTGAAGCCCAGCAGTCATTCTCCACACTCTCCCCACAGCACCCCTCCTCTGGGCTCCAGCTCCAAACTTGTAGATGTTTCGGCAAAGAGGCGCGCAGCAGAAAAATGTTCCAAAGCTGTCTTGGCCTAGGAGGACCCGCCCATGCTCAGATGGGGACAACTCCAAAGTAAACAGGCTGTGTTATCACTCCTGATTTTCTTGGCGGGAATAGTCTCTCTCCAGCCCCCAAACATACATGAGTATATACATATATTTTTTGCAGATAATAGCCAACCAGTCACAGAGTAAACACATGAGGAGTTTGCAGGTGTTGTGTTCCTTTGTGTTCACCAACCAGGTGTTCTTCTCTGGGACTTGCTTTCGGCCCCCTGGGCGCCCCAAGCTGAGCAGGAATGTCACTCTTTTCTTGCCCTTTTCAATGAAATCAAGTGCAATTCTCATTGGACATTTCCCAACATGGGCTGTAGATTTCACTTGCAAACTATTCATCTATTTGTATCCTTTTTTTTTTTTTCCTTTTTCCCCAATCTGGATTAGGTCAAGAAAAGAAAGACCAGTCAAAATAAACATGTAAATCTTGACCTTTAAAAAAGTAACCGCTACAGCAGAGCTGTAAAAGCAACCCCGGGGAATTTAGGTTGTAAAATCCATGCCTGCGTCCTCATGCTCTCGCCTGGCATGGCATGAAGTGGCAGCCCCCCACGCAGTGCTGCCAACCAAGAGGCAAGAGTGGCAGGTGCCAGTGCCATTTCTATTCCTCCTGGTGTAGACATCCAGCATATGAGGACACTTGGGGATATTTGGACCACACGTTCTCTTTCTCTTCGGCCAACTGTGCAGCGGATCAGTAGGTTCGTCTCGAGAAGGCTGAGTGCGTCTAGCACGTCTGACAGAGTGAGGGAAGCAGTGAAGTGAGTGAACTTGGGCTGAGAAACCGAGACTCCTTCAAAAGCCACTCTGAAGTTCAATCTCATGTGTCAGTAGCCTGGAGAGATTCCTGCTGGGTCTTGTTGAACAAGTCTTGGTCTGAGTGCTGGACCGATTTGCCCACAGCTGGGGGAAGATGCCAGAAAGCCCCCTTTGCTATGAAAGCTTAGAATTCCTGGCGTTTGAAAGGAGCTTCATAGTCTTTCATCCCTCCTTCCCTGGTACGGGGGTGAGGGGGCCGCCTCGGGCCATCGCTCCTCAGTCACTGAGTCTTGGCGTCACGCTGTCTTCCTCAGAGGTGCCCAGTGCAAGGCAACTTGGGCTGCCCAGGCATCCTGCTGTTTCGGATCCTCCAGTCTTGTCCCCAGCTGGTGACAAAAGGACACAGTTCTTAACGTCCTGGAGGTTACAGTGGATTGTGGGAAATGCACACAGCATGGCTGGATGCCTCCAAAATTCAGCGTCACAGGTGCTGTGTGCTCCTCAGAACACGATAGTGATGAGATCTCATGTGCGGTTTTCTTTGATCCAAATTAATACTACCTTGTGCTACTATAAGCAGTTGTGGTTTAGGAAACACTTTGACTTACTTGAGTGAGGACAAATTTATGAGGCAGGTGAAGTGAGGCCCCCTCGAGAGGTGAATTAACTGGGTCTCAGTGAGGTCGTGTGATTTACCCGAAGTAATCTGCCCATCAGCAGCAAAAGCAAACTCAAACCTCCACCTCTTGACGAACTCAATCCAGTGCTTCCCCACACTGTTTACATGTTACAGGTGAGAACACTGAGCTGGAGCCAGCGAGTTTGCTCCCACAAAGTTTGTGACAGAGTCTAAGAAATCACCCACTTTTCTCGTCTCCTCGCCGAATGTTCTTTCCAGGTCCCCAGGAAGCTGTGAGGGGGGCAGTAGGTGAAGATGAGGGAGAGCTCATGAGTATAGGGAAAGAAATCCAATCCATAAATCCTATCCCAGAGTCGATTACAAATTTGTAGTGTGTGTATCATCATGAGGCATAAAATAAAACAGTGGCAAAAGAAAATCTCTACTAATCCATTCCAATTATGGAATCTATTGTCCGACTCTCCTTTTATATCATTATAGAATTTGTGTGTGGAATGTCTCTCCCCTGTGAAAGTAGTAATTTTGTATTTAAGACATGACGGGTAATTACATACAGGAGTTGCACTTGGATTTTCCGTCTACTGACAGAAATGATGGAGTCAGTCACAGGTTTTGGATGACATCCATTCCTCCCCGGCCCGCCCCCCCCCCCCCCCCCCCCAGTTTCCAAGTAGTTTTACGGACAAGAAGGGTTGCTCTAGACTGACAGAGAAAATGGTGAGTCTGGAATTAGTTCTGCCACGTGCAGGAGGATTCTCATCTCTTGCTGTCAGTGCGCATGGAGACGGAGAAGCGTATCTGTGGGAGATGAGGCAACTCTGCGTGAGGAGACCCACGGGGTGGGGAATGTCGGCTGTCGGTGTGTTTGGACCACTCCCAAGTGGGCTTGCTGAATGAAATACCACAGTGCAACTCATTCCTGAGGAGTGGACCCCACCTCCCCAGGACACATCCTATACTTGCACCGTCCGGTCTCCCACCTCTTCTGTCGGTCCCTCAGATGCCTGTGTTCAGCACGATTTATACTCCAAAGACCGTACCACAGTGCCTGGCAGCCCGCGTGGACTGATGTGGAGCTGTTGAGGAAACGCATGGAGGAAAGGCAAGCATGCCTTACATATGGCATTGTACTGATGCCCGGTGGGTCCCCATGGCCTACACATTTCAGTGTCCGCTCAAAATGCAGCCCAACAGAAAGGACTGTTGTGTTCAATTCTCTAAGCAAATGAAATGGCTCTTCACTTGTTGATTAATGTGCACTGGGGCCAAAGTTTTGGGCCCAAATGCTATGAGGCTGGCTTGGTAAAATATGGGGGTTGGTGTCTGAAAGCACCCCTGCTGTGGACTGAGTTGAGTCTACACTCCTTGCGAAGCCGCCACGATCTTGCTCTCGGTGCCGAGCTCTGGGGTGTGCTGTCAGGTCGTCTGTCCAAAGCACAGAGCTCTCAGCGCCTGGCTGGGCTCTCCATGCCCCCTCTGCCCCTTCGCATGTCTTGCTGTCAGTCAAGAATGTGCTTCTTCTCCCTTTTTTCTTTGCCTGCCCAAGTCCTGCTAGGCATACTGGTGACGCAGATCAATTGCCATCTCCCCCCCGCCTTTTGTTTTTCTTCTCAAAAGTTTTAAAATCCCTACCCACCCTTCCCACCTCTTGCTGGTACCTTTCCCAGCACTTTGTTTATGTAATAATTA
This sequence comes from Rhinolophus sinicus, assembly GCF_057876585.1. Classification (NCBI taxonomy): domain Eukaryota; kingdom Metazoa; phylum Chordata; class Mammalia; order Chiroptera; family Rhinolophidae; genus Rhinolophus; species Rhinolophus sinicus. The sequence continues at coordinate 55,101,010 of NC_142513.1, read as the reverse complement.
CTGTCCTGGTCACAGTGAACTGGAATTACTAGAAACTCTTGACCGGATCTCTATAAAGGCGTGGGTTGGTTGTATTCAATTCATTTCTGTATTCCCCGAAGGCGTAGGTCTGGATTAAATGCTTCACTCTTGGTTGGATAAGCAACTGACTGACTGACTGACTGAATGAATGAATGAGAGAAAACTAGAAGTAGAATGACTATTATTTATTTTTAATTTATGAAGAAACGAGAAGGTTCAGCTCCAATTTTAGACCAATAGACATTTCTGGCTTCACTACCTGGGGGACAGGCTTCTGGGATACCAGCCACCCAGCTCAGTTCTTGGCAAATATGTCGGTTGACCATTGGCGTCAGTTATTTATTCATTTAGCTTACATTTAGCGGTCTTTTATTATATGCCTTCCCTTATGCATTTCTTCTCCTTGTCCCTGTCAAAAACCTAAGCACTGGGGACGCTAATACCCGTAAGACACTGGAAAAGATGCTACAGGAAAGTTGGGAAGCTTTGCAACATATGGTCCTGAGAAAAGGTTCACTGGTTATTTTTAAACCTGACTTTTCCTTCCTCGGGTTTCTAGCATCCGAGATCATTAAAAATAGATTGCATTTAGACCATTTTAAACACCTATCTTACTTTATTTCCACCATTAATTTTGCTTTTTCTTCCTGTGGTTCTCTGAGGGTGAAGAGAGAAACCTCAAGGTCACCTTCAGTGTCTCACAGTTTCCCTGCTCAGGCCCCCGTTCCGACTAGAAGGCTACTTTCTTCTCACAATCTGCACCTTTTCATGAAAAGATGGTTTGCAGAACGGTGTCTTATACTCAAGCCTTAGGGTTCCAAAATGTGAAACTCTGAGATTAACATAAGCGCTCAAGTGTCATTTGGATGTAAAATGTGGAGAGGATTTTTAGCTAAATGGTCTATCCGATGATGAGTTCAAATTCGAGCTTTTTTATGGATATTAGGATTTTACCAACAACTAGACAGCTGAACAAGTGTCTCTTTTGATCCTAATATCCTCTCCCTTTAATAATTCATCTGGCACTGGCCTGAAAAGTATCATGCACCCCAGCGTGGGTGCAGCTCCGAACACATCCCGGCTTCTTATCTCCTTCTTAACGCTTTGATTTGCATCCTCTTAGTGTTTGTACCCAGATCTGTTTTCCCTTTCTAGACTGAACATTTCTTCGAGGCAAGGACTCCCTTATTCATCTTCTTCTCCCCACCCCAAAGCCTAAAATAACGTGTAATAAATGTCTGTTGTATAAACACAGGCTTTCCCGAAAGGATAACAGACCCCCAAAAAGTACCAAAGGCAAGAGCCATCAGAGCTTGTTGACATTTTCACTCTGCTTGAATCTTATCCACACCAGATACTGGAGACCTTCCATGGTTTGCTCCTTCAGCCTTCTTTTTCTCCCGCTCTGTGCACTCTAGGTAGGCTTGTTAAAGGAACGAAAATGTTGACTGGCTGCGTCATTGATCGAATCTCAGGGAGTGAGGAAACAAGCCTCAGAGGGCCTGGTTCTGCTTTCAGGGGCACCAGGCACGAGGCTGCTGGTGCAAAGTCTCTTGTGAAAGACGGGCCTGAGTGCTTGACAAGCTGCAGAGGCATATGCTTTCAGTTTTGCTCTGAAACAGTATCTGAAATCAATAGCCATCGCCCAGAACGCAGTGGAGGGGCTTTGCAGTGCCGCCTCTGACATTGCAAGAGCAGCCCGGCTGTTCCCAAGGGTGGCCCGGCCTCATGCAGGCCCAGTGTGCTTGCTGCTGGGCAAGGGGAGGCTGAGCTGTTCTTTTCAGAAATCCCGGAGCAGTTTTTGATCTGTGCAAACCAGAGAAAAGGAGACCTGATCTATTCTTGGCTTCTGTTTTGATCTAGCAGGGCCTGTTTTAATTCATTGAATTGATTTGCGAGGCTGATTGTCACCGAAGGAGTGATTCATTTTGCTGCTGCAGCGGTTGCAGGGCAAGAGAAATGGAACAAAATTTACCAGTCTTGGGAGATTCCCTGGGGCCGACCCATGCAAGAGGTGCATGTTTGTCCTTTGGGCAAGGGCACCCATGAGCTGGCATTCGTTCCTCGAGAGAGCACGTGCAGTGTCCAGTGAGTGCAGTGCCTGGTGGCGTGTTGATGCTTTCAAATACTAGAGCTCTTCTCTAGTGTTGCCACATCTAGGTTTCTTGTTAGAACTAATACAGGCATGTCCCCATCTTAAGCAGGCTGTTCCTCATGCTCATGTCCACGAATAAAGTAGGGAGGGATTTGGGTACCTCTCATTGAGTCAGTCAGCGTGCAATTTCCTTGTGGAGTACCCCCTTCCTCCTTGATCTCTTTCCTCCTGCAACTCCCAACACCCCGAGTTGTTTATCTCATGTGCACTGAGGCTCATTTCTCTCCCGAATTACGGCAACAGGGCATCCTAATTGGCCTTTCTGTCCCCAACTCTTCGGCCTCCAATTCAGTCCCTCTTCTGCTTCCAGAGTGCTCATTCTAACACAAGACCATCCTCCTTCCTGGTTATACTCTCCAGTGCTTCTCACTACTACCTGTAGTGTATTCACAGAAATACTTGCATTGGATCGTTGCGCCTTTGCCCCAGCCCACATACCAAGGCCCGTCTCTGGCCTCTGCTTTTCCTTAGATTTCTTGTGTAGGAATGTAAGATGGTATGTTCCATCTCAGACATCGCCGCGCTGTGAACGCACTTGTATGGGAAGTTCTCCATCCATCAAATCTCTGCTCAAATGCTTCTGATTTGGCTGCAGAGCAAGCCACAGCATGCCCTCTAGAAACATCAAGGAAGGGAAAATGTACCGCACGACAAATTGCCTCCACTTCTCATCCAAAATAGAGCTTTGATGAGGTTAGGTCAGAGTTGGGTCCACGTTCCTCCAGTGGGGTTTGGAGATGATCTCTTTAGGATAGTTGTCAACAGCAACATTGGCTGAAATATGAATTTGACAGTAGTCTACATTTTTTTCCACATTATTAAAGCATTTGAAAAGATCGCTTTCTATAATGAAATTAGAAACACTTTTATTTGTGTGTGGTGGGTTAGATCAGTGGTTCTCAGCCAGGGGTTTAATGTAACGCCTCCCACCCCAGGGGACACTTGACAATACCTGGAGACATTTTTGGTTGTCACGCTGGGGCTTGCTACTGGCGTCTAACAGGTAGAGGCCAGGGCGGCTGCTAAACATGTTACAGAGCACAGGACGACGCCCCACTTACTCTCCCAACAGAAAGTTACTGGATCCAAAATGTCAGTCATGGTCAGGAACCCTGGGTTGAATTTAATGACCTTGGAATCTCTTCCACATTTCTAGTCTGAAATCACTTAAACATATTTCTCCCTTCCAGCACAAGCAGAGTTAATAAAGTACTGAATTCTGGGGCTTTGTCTCAACGTGGAGGAGACGATCAATGCCTCAGATTTTTTCCTTGCTGTCAACTATCGACTTTCTCTCTGTCTCTGGTATCCAAGCTCTTGTTGTGGGGCTGGGGTGGGGGTGCTTGGAGGACAGTCGGGGAGGGGAAGGAGTGCTTGAGCCATCTCCCTGAAATGCGCCTTTAATTAGATCAGAGAAGAATTATCCAATAAATTCAATTTAACACCAGACCAAAGAAGAGATTGGAGACGGGAATAGATGACGTTGCTGATAAGAATTAGAAATATGACTTGAATGTTTTTGAGGAAATAATTTATTTATGTGATGGATTGATTCCTCTGAAGTCGTTTAAAAATGTGATTGTTACATTCCTAAGACTAAGAATCCCCCATTTACCTGCCAAAAATTCTGGGTGTTTCCCTTGGCAGTTCATCTTCAGTCTTCAGGACACTAAGTGAAATACAGATATTGTGTGGTTATTTTTGGGTCAAATTTCAGTCTGACTTCCCAAACCTTGCCTGCATTCATGCATTCATTAACAGATTATTTTTTAAAATGATGTTTTTTTTATGCCTCATGTATTTCAGCACTCTGTTAGCTTTTGGGCAATGCGAGTGTGAACAGAATATGATTCTTGCACTTGAGAAAGTGATGAAGTCTAGTGGCAGAGATTTTTAAGCAGTTATTTGCAATTAACGGGATCAGTGCTATACAAAGAGAAATGCAAAGCACTCTGGGAATGCACACAAGACACATCCTGTGTAGGGAATTGAGACAAAAATTATGTGCAAGATCAATGAGTTGGGCATTGAAGGATGAATAGGAGTTTTCCAGGAAGAGGCGTGTCAAGAGGCAAGAAGCTCAAAGAGCACAGATGGATATACTGTGACAGGACTATCATGTTACTGGAGAGAGATGGCAGGAGATGAAGTTGATTTTATCCTCCAAAGTGTGGTGAGATCTTCAGGGGAAAGAGCTCTGCCCTATTCTTCTGTATCCCCAGGGCCTGCGACGTAGCATTTTATTAGCTTCAGCAGCGTCATCAGCCTTCACACCGGCAAGGGTTTGGAGACTGTGTGCTCCAGGTCTCCAAGCAGAGAAATCACCTGAGGAGGGATGGAGGCACTGGGAGAGGTTAGATAGGAGCAGAAGTAGAAAGCCAGGTCCTAAGGAAACTCATCTGGTTAGCTTGAGATAACGACCACCGCAGAAAGAAAGAAGGGATTTTAGAGTGATTTGGTAGGTAAACTTCAGAGAACTTGGTAAACAGGAGAAATGGAAAAGTGATGTAAGGTGTGGTTGGAGGTTCATAGCATCCCCAGGTTCATACTCGTCCATAGGACAGCCTCATTTTCAGAATGTCATATTCGAGGAAGCACCGGCAGAGGCCATGGCTAAGCAGTGGTCTGGCGGAGAGAGATTGGTCTGAAGCAGTGCTGGCTCACCTGGTGATTGTCTCCTGTGCTTTGTTTCCAGGGACCTTGGCTACTGGCTGCTGACCCATCTTTCCTGACTCTCGCATCACCTGTGAGCGCCCAGCACGGAGTTGGCCTCACCATCTCTTCGCTTGGCTGGGCCAACTTTAATCGCAGACTCCAATAGTTGCCTGATCTCCCGATGCTGGTGACAACCCACCCACCACTTGCTCTGCTTGCCCTCGCCAAACTCATTGCCCGAGCACATCACACACAGGACGAGGTGAGGGCATCTTTTCATCACTTTGATGATACCGTTGGCATCCCTTTTACATCCCAACTACCAAAGGAAAGTGTATTGTAACACAGTAGCCCTAATGTATGTCCCTCCTTAGCAAAGTTTACGTAAATGTACTAACGTGTCTAATTCTACTCAATTAAATTTTGAAAAACGTTCTTGTCCTTAATGCCAATCTGGGACATTTTGGGGATAGGAAATGAACTTCAGCACGCACAGCAAAAAAACAAAAAAACAAAACAAAACAAAAACCAAACAGGCAATTCTATAAAGACCAAATCCACTGTGAGATTTTGCATTTCTGAGTCTCTCAAGAAACAGAGCACAGCAGCCCTTACGGTCTTCACATTTTTGTGTTTGCCGGTGCCAGTAGATTTTCTCAACATTTATTTTGAAAGGAACACCCTGAGTGATTTCCTTACACGGAAGATGATTCTGATTTTATTTGTTGAACAGCTCCTCCTTAGGTCTGATTTAGTATCACAGGATGCTTTCGAGGCCTGTTACACTGTTTCACATCAGGAGCTCGCATGTAGCATATTGCCAAACACACAACTTTATCTGGGAAAGCACGTGAGCCAGTGAGATCTGGGTTTGACCCCCCTAACCCCCGCCCCAGTCGGCTGTTTCCTTGATGTAAGATACTTACCTTGTCTATGCCTCAGTTTATAACAGTAGCATTGCAGGGTTGCTGTGAGTAGAAAATGAGAGCGTGTATTGAAAGTATCAGCATGTCATACGTCGGTCCTTCAACAGAACTTGGAGGTTCTGGTTCAAGGTCTGGCTCACGTTCAAGGAACAGCAAACCACAGAGTTGCCCTCATCCCCTGTTAATGCATAAAGAATTTAAATTGGTCCGGCAAAATGTGGTCATAAAGATAGATATTTTCCAATTTGAGTGTTTTTTTATACAATGGAAATTGGGTAGACGTGGAACCCAGGGACACAGAGTTAATAATAAATAGTTCAGTCCACGGCCCACAAGGCGGAGTTGAGGCCAGGCTGTGAGGAAAGGGCAACAGAAGAGGGGGCAGGTATTCTAACATATTCTATCTATCGTTAACCAACCTCCACGCAGAGCCAGCTCCTTTTAGCTCTGCTGCTTATCACCACCCTGCGATGGGATAGCTCTGATTCAGGTTGCAGATGACTAACACACGCTCTGAGAAGTTAAGTGACTTTCCACAATCCCATGGCCAGTCAGGAGGAATAGCTGGGTTTTATTTCAAATCTCATGTCTTCCCAATGTTCCATGCTGCTTCCTGGGGACTGGAAGTGAGTCCCTTTGCAGATACTGAAAAACATGTGGGAGTTTTGATATCACTGCTCCCAGAAGGAAGGCTGTTTGCATGGCTAGATAGTAGAAAGGAGGATAAATTCAGCCATGGGTTGGTCAAGCTACGTCTTCTGGAAGGCTCTACCTGTCCTCCCCCAACTCCTGCTCAGGCTCTGACGTCATTGCCTCCAGAGGCCCTGCCTTGCTCTCACCTCATGAGTATGGGCCCCCTCTGCCCTTTGTGGGGGCCTAGGCATGGATGTGGGAGCATTAGGGTTGGGTATGCACGTCCCATGGCATCTTGGAGCAGGGCATGGAGGCAGCTGGCTTCATCCTGGTCTGGTAGTGCCAAGGCGCTTTTTGGTGGGTGACTTGGCAAGAGTGAGCTGCTCAGCTACCCCCAGCCTGGGTACCTAGCGTGTCCCGGCCCAGAGATGGCCGTACCCCTCTGCTAGTAGGCTTGGGGTAAGACACGATACCCGGCTCTGCTTTTTCAGCGCGCTTGGAGCATGGCATGTCGGTCCAGTGGCTTCCAGGCGGGGTCCTGGAAGTTGGTAGAGCATCAGCTGGCTCCATGTACATACATGGAGTCACAGGGAGGGTGTGTGAGAGTCTGTTTTGATTGCTTCCTCTTTCCCCTGGGTCTATGGGGATGGCTGCACACGTGACACTCAACAATGGACAGGTGAGACTGACACCGATCAGCTCAAGAGGCCCTGATAGACTCCAGGAAGGAAGAAAGCATGTGCCCCACAGGCCACAGTGAGGAGCAGCGTGATAGCAGGGGCGGGAGGAGGCAGGCTTTGTAGTCACAAGGGGGGAAGCTGTTCCCCGGTTCCCACGGGAGAAGGGGATTGGCTGGTTTGAATCATTTCATGGGATGGCAGGGAACTGAAACCAGCTACTCAGGAATCAGGTGGCACTGTGCCTGGCCCCCTTGCTAAGGAAGGATGTTCAGCTAGGGGACCTTACCTGTAGGAGCAGACAGAGGAGGAGACCTTGTGGTTAGGCCCTTTGAAGCCCTCCTGGCTCTAGATGTTGGGACATCACAGAATGTACACCGTAGGGTTTGCACTCACCTCCGCACCTGTGCCTCTGGAAACGCAGCATCAGATAACAAAAAACAAACAAACCCCACATCTTGACAGGTAGATGGAGTTGGTGGTGGACTGGACACAGAGGCAGAAAGAGACTGGGGAGAAAGGAAAAACCTTTATGTTTTAGCACCTCGAATGCCACCTTTTTCCTGCCTTATGAACAAAGGACCTTGCCTTTTCGTTTTGCACTGGACTCCACACACTATGGCACCAGTCCTGCTGGGAATTTAGAGGACTAGTTGTGTGACCCAGTTACCTGGAGCCACGTCACTTATTTTTGCTACTTGACTGACCCCACAGGTATTTGAATTTGGTGGGGCTGTGACACACAGGAGGTACCTTGAAATGCACTGTGACATAAATGGGCCATCGTGGTCCCCTATGATCTATTCTGCCTACGTAAGACCCCAGAAGTTAGGTAATCCCCCGATCTCTCCCGCAGCCCGTGTCTCTATTCCCAACAATGATTCTGATTCTCCATGTGCTCACTGACATGTAAATAGGAGTCATCAAGCACTGAAATGAATCCTCAGTTGTTGCATTTTCAGGTAGTAATTAATGTTATGGACCGTCTGTCTGATCATGAACTTGCTCTCCTTTTTTTTGTAGTAATTGGTAACCTGGCTCAGCGAGACTTAACCTGGTCGTCCCCTGGGTGAGTGTAAAGCCGTTATTTGACTTCCCTGATTATTGACTTTTGTTATTTAAGAGCGAAAACACAGCTACTAATTGGACATGCTGTGAAATATTTTTCCTCTTGCTAAGAAAATGTGTTGGTTGCGGGCAAGGGACTTGTGTTCCAGGAAACCCTGGAGGAGCCGAGCAGGCTCTGGCCACTGAGCGCTGCCTGGGTGTTGTAAGCCTTCTTGGTTTCGGTGGCACAGCAGCTGCGTTATTGCTCTCAGTACTGAGAGGGGTGGGGGTGGGTGGGGGGTGCGTCTCAATCTTTAGATTAACCAGAGGGAAAAGTTAGAGAAGCCTCAGTAAAATCTTCATGGTTCATTGTGATGCTGGAGAATTTCAATCCGATTTATAGAATTCCCCTCTCCTTTTTTTTAATGAAAATAGTTTTTTATTGCTTTCGGTTACAAAGAACATTTCTAACCAACTGCTAAAAAGAAAAAAAAAAAGGTAGGTACTGCCAAAGAGACGTCCTACTGGGTCTAGTTAAGGAATAAAAGACGTTCATTTATAATTAAGATTGTTCCTCAGAGGGAAATTAACACATATGTTCTTAACCTAACTTCTCTGTGCGTGCATGTGTGCGTGTATGCAGGCAGGTTAAACAACTACTGTATTTGCTGACGGTATTGATTGGCATAGGGAGCCCTCTTGCTCAATAAGCAAGGGCAAAACCCACCCTGGTTTAGGGGCACATTTTCTAAAACTGTGATGTCAACTTAATAGACTGCACCCCATCTGTAATATCCCTCTTCCCTACCTGGGTTTTCAACCAACTGAGAAATAACAGAAAGGAAGAAGGTAAGTGGAAAACAATATGACCCGTATTGGTGGCAAAAGTGACTATGAAACGTGGCTGCAGAATGAGAGCCACGGGGACGTCTCCATAGCAAACCTCCAGAGTTAGCCGCTGTCTCCTTCCTAGCAGCGTGCGGTACTGGGAGGGGCAGGCCTGCAAAGTGGGAACTGGCTGCTGACGTTTTCAAGGACAGTGAGAGTCTGGGAGATGGGCACGCCATTCTGCTGAGATATGTGGAGAGTGGAAAGGAAGTCGATTAGGATGCAGTGGACAGAACACAAGATTCAAAGCCAGAGGGAATTTGAGCTCCAGCATCTATTGCTGAGTGAGCTTGGGCTCAATCTCTCTGGGCATCTGTTTCCTCATTTGAAAAAGTCAATATCTACTTTGCACAATTATTGCGAGGATCGGCCTCGTGTATATACGTGTCTAGTGGGTCCCAGGACCAAAGTAGGCATTTGGGAAGTGGTAGGGATCCTTACAGGGCTGGCGGGTCCAATACAAATAGATACGTTATACAAAATTGAAATGGCAGGCATGGGTCTAGTAGAGAAAAGGGGCTTCAAGGATAACCTGGGAGAAGAAATGAATTCATGTCTGTGTGTCTCTGTGTAGGAATAACGTCACAGGTGTCATCACCACAAAGAGGGTCCATTCATCAATTGTTAGGAATATCTCTGTGCAGAGGCAGGGGGGGTGGAAGTAGGTGGAAGAACTTCAGATCCTTCTTTAGGGAGGCATCGTTCTTAACGTGAATCTGGCCAGCGTCAGACTGGAAAGGACCAGTCAGACTGATACGGCCGGATGCTGTACGCGTGGTTCCCTTCCTGGGCTGTGTAGTTCCTTGTTCCCGGTTTACTAAGTTACGTGCTTTGATTAGCCAGGAAGGGTAAACTTGGCACTGTACATAGTGATTTGAAGGAATGTGTTTTATGCCTTCCGTAGAGGAGTAGAAGATTTCTAAACCGAAACCTTTCGCTCGACTGATTCTAGGATAGTTCTTGACATTATATCTTGTAACACAGTTTCTATCTGCTACTCGTGATACAGTGGTCTCTTTAAGTTTATAGTCCTCAAAACTCTATAGTCCTGAGTTTTGTGGAGTATTCCAGTTTTACCTCTGGGTGTATTGGAGCAGGGCACTTTGAATCTAATTGTTAGGTCTGTGGTGTCCTCGTGAAAGGTGATCAATTTATGACAGTTGCATAGAGTAGATAAGAATGGCTCACTAGCCTTTATGACTCAGAAAGGGAATACAAGTATGAGATCTTCTCTTTACTCTTGTACCGGGTGAGGAGACTATGTATGTGTGCTTATCTTGTTTGTAAATTTTTCATTATAGAGAATTTCAAATATATATAAAGGTAAAGAAAACAACCTCCTCCCTCAAGCCCCGCAAGTACCAATCACCACCAAGTTTCATCAACAGTCAACTCTTGGACAGTCTTTTCTTTCCCTGTACATTACTTACTCACCCCTCTATCACCCCGTCTAGATTATTTTAAAGCAAATATCAGGCTTCATGTTATTTTATCTAAAATTTCTCAGTATGTATCGCCAAAAGATAAAGACTTTAAAATACATAACCAGCTACCATTATCATGCCCACACAATTAACACCAATTTCTTAGTATCTCCATTATCCGTCAGCATTCCCATTTTCCCTTGTACCTTTTATGTATATATGAATGTCTGTTTTTAAATAATAAGGATATAAATAATGTGGACATAGTATAATTGTTAATATATCTGTTAAGTATCTTTTAATCTCTAGAGAACGCCATCGTGGATTTTTATTGTTTCCAACTTTATTGAGGTATAACTAATCGAGAACTGTATCATAACATACAATAAACTTACATACATTTTGACACGTGTACAGCTATGAAACCATCACTACAATCACAATAATGAAAATATCCGTCACTGCCTAAAGTGGAGTGATGGTAATTCCCCTCCCCCACCCCTGCTTACCTCCCACCCCCAGCCTAAGACAACAACTTACTTGCTTTCTTTCTCTGTAGATGAGTTTGCATTCTCTAATTTTCTAAGAACGAAATTGTGCAGTGTGTGCTCTTTTTCTTCTTTTATTGAGGTAAACTTCACATGCCAAAGAATGAAGTTAGACTGCTCCTTCACACCATTTATCAGAGACCTAAATGTAAGAGCTAATGTTATTAAATTCTTGGGAAAAAAATGTCGATGTCAATATTTGTGACCCAGGCTTATGCAACAATATCTTAGATACAACCTCCAAAGCATAAGCAACACAAACAACAAAAGATAAATTGTACCTGATCAAAATTCAAAATTTCGATGCACATCAAAGGACACTGTCAAGAAAGTGGAAAGATAACCCACTGTTCATAAAAGTATTATTCATAATAGCCAAACAATAGGAAATATCCCAAATGTTTATCAAGTGATGGCTGGAAAAACAGAATGTAGTGCTCGTATGTCCATACAAAGGAATATCACTCAGCCATAAAGAGAAATGAAGTACTGATACATGCTGCAACACAGATGAACCTTGAGTACATGTTACATGAAAGAAGTCAGTAATAAAAATCACATATCACATGACTTCATTTATATGAAATGTCCAGAACAGGCAAATCTGCAGAGACAGAACGTAGAGTAGGTGGTTGCTGAGGGCCAGGTGTTGAAGGAGGGAGTTTTTGGAGTGTGACTGAGAATGGGAATGAGATTTCCTTTTAGGGTGATGAAAATATTCTCAAATGTATGCGGTGGTGGTTGCACACCTGGGAAATACACTAAAAACCATTGACTTGGATGCTTTCAGTATGTGTACTTCATGGTATGTGAATTCTGTCTCAAGGAAGTTATTTCTCTGAAGAGCTCGCATTCATCTCTGATGCAGTTGGCCACCCAGGGTGGGCGGGGGTAGGGAAACAGCAACACGCCTCAGGTAAGTGACAGACCTGTGTTGCGTCTAGACACAGTTTTGCCACGGACTTAGCTTGATACTGAGCAGGGCACTTCTCTCTTCTATGCCTCATTTGTTCCATGAATATGTAAAATTAGAAGGTCGGACCAGATGACCTGGAGGTCTTGTCTGAGAATCTTCCCTGCTAATTTTGTCGCTCGCAGCACACTGGATGTGTTTCCATCTTTCGCCTTGATTTCCCAGTGGATCGTGGAAGTAAGCTAGAGATAGAGACAGACATTGCCTCAGCAAAAATGTATTTGGCTGGCCCTGCACTCTGCTTTGTCATCCCTGGCACTGAGAGGGTTTTATGTAACTATATGGTGTCTTTTTCATTATACCAAAATAGACACTGTATCACTGTGTGGTGGGAGAAAACACTGCGCTACCCCCACGCTTTACTGTGAGTTCGCAGCATGCTCCCTAGATGCTCTTTTCTCTACTGCTGGTGTAATCGTCGTCTCTAACTTCTGCACTTTGGAAATAGGGGAAGGGTCACCCGTTTCCTCCCTCTTGGCCCTTGGAAGGCTGCCTCAGCCTGGAAGTTCCAATCTGAGGCATTTCATGAGTCATCTTTGGTCTTTTAACCCACACAGAAAAGGGCTACTACTTTGCTCTAGACGGTTGTTCCATTTGTTCATACCCGTTTCCTGCCAAAGTAACTATTTCCCCCAAAGGAAATAAAGGAAGTTCTGAGCTGTTCCTTAATTTATGCATGTGGAATGAATGAGGACTTGATGGGAGGAACCCAGCAGTAATGAGGTGATGACCAAAATGGGATGGGGTGCCCCCAAAAGCAGTCCCTTGCAATGGACAATTGTTCAAAATTGGAGCCCAGGTACATTACGTTACTATAATACATCAGTCAGCCAGAGCTTATAGTCTCGTTAAAATGAGTGAGTCTAAAGCCTGTTTATTATAAACAGATAACTATTTTCCACTTACAGCATATGCCAGTATCTTGTGCTAGAGAGAATTTGGGTTCGGATAATCATACCGTCTCTTGATTATAAATGTGTGACCATTAGATTATTTATGGAAAATCGAGACATATGCATGGCTATATCTTATTAGTTTTTCATTTCCAAAAGCACAGAATTGCTAGATCGCCTGTATTCCATGCTAAATCTATGAGAAGTGGGGACATGCAAGCGTATGATGGTTGTTTTCCCCCCAAGATGATCTTTCCTTTGTATTGCCTTTGCCCGGCTGTCTTCTTGCTATCACTGAGTTTTTGACAAAGTAGGTCAACCTTCTATTTCTAGTTTTGGGCAAGTTTGCATTTGGGGCTTGAAACATTTAAGTTTCTTGGTTTTATTCCCCCCTAGATAATCCTACTCCTGAATGACTCAGAATAATTGTATTGCTGATGCGTTTGGCTCCTGGGACCTCGAGCTGCCGTGGGCTTGGTCATTGGTGGGTGTCCAGGCTGGCTGTCTGGCTCCCCTGCCATGCTCAGAGGACCACCATGGCAGGGGGGCTCCGGTTACTCTTTTTAAAAATAACACACACACACATACACACACACACACACACACACACACACACACACACACACACACACCCCTGCATACGCAGAGACAGACAGATGCACATTTTTTTGTATTTGAAAGGATGTTAGGAATACACAAATTTCCTTATATGTATATATGTAAATGTGTTTTTGCATGTACTATGTAAATATTTTATTTCTGTGGTCAAATTCCAAGAAAAAGTTCTTTTGTGACTATCTGTTTCAAGTGGAAATGAGAAACTGGTAACCAATTCAGCGTCAACTACCATTCCAACGGCAGAAGAAGAAAGGGACGGTGACATCAGTAGTGACAAAGGCATTTTTTTCACAGCCAATCCTCCTGGGAGGTCATCAGATTAAAACAACAAAAAGCAAAACGTGGGAGCCTCTTCTTCCCCTCCTAACTGGGCAGGCACACTGTACAGATTTGTAAAATCCACTAGAAATAGAGTCTTGGACAACACATTAAACACTAAAGTCTTGTAGCAGCTCTCTTCCAGAAGAGGGGGAAGCCCTCGTTATGAACCCTCGACTGGATGTTTATGGCTGGCAACTACTGTAACCCTATAATTTGTCTCTCGAAGGCCGCATTCTTCTTTGGAACTGAAGCTATAGGTCAATTATCGCGGTTGGTGAGGTTTCCTTTGGGGTGTGAGCTGGGGCCAAATCTGCAGGAAAGAAGGGTTTCCCTTCTGGTCTTGGCTCACTACAGTTATGAAATCATATCATGGGGTTGCCGAAAACTGTATTTTCCAGGGAGCGCCTAGGGGATCCTGTGAGATTTTCCCTGGGACACACTGCGTTGGAAACCATTTCTCACAGTAGGACCCAGCATCTTCTCTCCACGACTGTCTCTTGGAACTTCTAGAACTTCTTCTTTCAAGACTTTGGATTCCAGAATCATAAGTCCCCCCCTTACTAAAACCATGGCTGTGGTGATTTACTCATCCTCCGAATCAAGGACTACCCTGGCCTGAGTTACCTTTGCTTATATGTATCTCTTTTGACCTAGGAAGATGCCCTCCCTTCCTTCCTCCCTCTTCCTCTTTTCTTCCCTCCCTCCTTTTCCTTCTCTCTTTTTCTTTTCCCTAAAATTATCTAGAACCTATTGTGTATAAAGCATTCAATTTTATGTTACCTTCACTTTGTGCATTTAGAGCAGGTTTCATACTTTCTCAGATGTGATTCTTAGGACAACCTGAGGAAAGAGGGAAGAAAATAATATTTCCAGAAGAGCAGTGTTGCTTTTGGAGAGAATATGGGTTTGGGAGACATAATGGGGATTCTTTTCCCACACACACTACATATATGATGTGGATAAACTGTTCCATCTTTTTCAGCCTCCACGTCCACATCTGTAAATTAGCAAAATAACATTAACTTCCTGGCATTTGGAAAACTGGAGCACATGCTTCAGGGAAGTGCCTTGTATCTAGCCTGACACGTACACGTGCTGAGTGCATTCTCGTCATCATTATCCTTCCTATTATTAGTCTGACTTTGGACACAGCGTAACCGAATGTCAGAGAGCAGAGTGACTTGCCAGATAACACAGAGGAAACAAGTGGCAGCGCCAGCGCTGGATCTCTGGCTTTTGGACCTCCAGTTGTCACTCATCGCCCCTCCTTATATGGGATGGGTGGTCTGTCCTCTCCTCCAAGGTGGAGCGTGTGGGCGGCGCTGCTGTCCCCACTGTGTCCTTTCTCCAAAGCCTCCGTGAAGAGGCTCCCCCTGTGAGTTACGAGCAGGAGGTCTAATCCATTCTTTGGGTTTGTGTCTCCTTTTCTGGGCTTTTGTGACGTAAGGTGCCTGTACCATTTTTCAGTCTTCAGAGAAAACCCTGAGGAGTAGGTGGTCCTGTGGGTGGTGAGAGAGCCCCTGGAAGGTGCTGTGGGAGATGGGCGATCCCTGCCCAGGGGGCTGGGCCATGGCCCCAAGCTGTCTGAGCAGGCAGGTTGTGGAGGACACTGGCTCATTTGTACACTCTCTACTGCATCCTCTTCCTCACTTCCTTGAGCTCTAGCACAGTTTTACCTGTGATTTCACCTTGAACGCCAGCAAAGTGGTATTCAAGGTCACTGACTGTACATCTTTCCGCTCCTGAACAAAAGTCAGATAAATAACGAAAGTGATTTACTGCAGGCTTTATGCTTCAATGGTGACAACAAACAAGGCAAGCAGAGCTGGAAACTTTATAGTGTGTGGTTTGGAGGCACTTTTATTTTTTATTTTTCTTGTTTTTTTTGAATACTGTGTTCAGTGGGGTGGCTGGTAGTTTCTAACACTAATGATACCTTCCGTGTGCTTGGGCCATTTCTACCTGTGGTGCATCTGCTTCAGATGCTGTGTGGGAAGCACGACTATGTCCTGTGTATTCGAACGCGCTAGAATTACCCACCACTTGAACCAAGTTTGCTCTCCGCCATCAGAAAGAGAAACCCCTAGGCGTATTACTTTAGCACAGAAAACACGGACAAATAAAAAGAGTTTTCTTTTACTCTGTGTATTCTCTTCCCCACCCCCCACATACCCAACACATTCACTGACAACTTCCTTGAACGTCAAGAGGCAACACTCCTGAAAACCTTTGTTATGAAAACAGTATTGAGAACACCATGCAGTTTCCCAAGGTATTGGTTTTCAGAATGGCTTAGAAATGTCTAGAAAAAAAAAATTACATGGGAGTACATTTGGGACTTTGGATGGATGACTTCTGTCTTGTACCCTGGAAGAAAAGACTTGGGGTTCAGTTTAGTGAAAAGATAAAGAACTACAAGAAATAGTCTCCTCCAGAAACACCCTCACAGACACACTCAGAATAATGTTTGACAAATGTCCGGGCACCTGATGACCCATTCAAGGCAACACCTAAAATTAACCATCAGAAGTGAATGCTATGAACTGAATGTTTGTATGGAGACGTCCTAATTCATATGGAGACGTCCTAATCCCCAGAGTGATGGTGTCCCTGGGAAAGGACCAGGTTTAGAGGAGGACAGTCAGCCACTTCACCAATAAGGATTCTTGGTTCTCTTCTTGAGAATATCATTAGGAACCAAGCTCTTGGAACTCAGTGTGTTGGTTGTTACTGGGCTGTTGTTTTTTTGATCCCTCTTAGTTGACAGAGCAAGAATATATATGTGGATATATATACATAGCTATACCGTGTTTCCCCAAAAATAAGACCTAGCGAGACCATCAGCTTTAATGCGTCTTTTGGAGCAAAATTTAATATAAGACCCGGTATTACATTATATTATGTAATATTATATATTACATTACCTTATATTATTATAATACCGGGTCTTATAGTAAAATAAAACCGGGTCTTATGTTAATTTTTACTCCAAAAGACGCATTAGAGCTGATGGTCTGGCTAGGTCTTATTTTCAGGGAAATACGGTATGTAATCATCTGTATCTCTGTCCAACTAAATATGAGTTCATACTGATATCTCCACCTATAATCTGTTACTTCGTGGATCATTCTACCCTCCTCCCCTTGCTTATCTGTAACCTCTCACTCAACAGTGAGAATCCTGGCACCCACCAGCCACCATCCACTTCTTTTATTGTCCTATTTCAGTTTACATGTCTAGCAGTATCAGAGTTGTTAATACCTACCCCCTGCCAATAGGGGAAAAAAACACACACAACTTTACCAACCAGAGGACAATGCTTATTGTGTAGTGTGGGGTTTTTTTGCCGTCAGTCTTATAGATTTCATTCATTTCCAACCTACTTAGATCAGCACCTTTTTCTCTTGTCCCCTCCCTTTCATAAGGTTGTTTCATTTGTGTTACATTTGTGATACAGTTAGATTCATTTGTCACAGTCTGCATTCCATCCTGGGTTCCTCTCCTAAGTGATTTTTCAAATTCACATGCATTAAAGTTCAGTGTGGAAGCTGTGACATTTTATGGGTTTGGACAAATACATAGTGTCTCAGAGACAATCACCCTTGGGGTACTGTTTTACAAAAAAATTTAATATATATTCAGCTTCGCCCGAAAGTTTGTTATTCTGGATTCACCCACAATTTTACCCACAAATAACGTATTTCTTTATTTAACAAGCACATATACAACACTTATCATGTGCCAGGCACTCTTTTACATGTTTTACACATATTCACTCATTCAGTCCTCCTATGACGTAGGTGCTGTTATTATCCTTCTGTTACAGGTAAGGAAAGTGAGGCAAAGAAAGATTTAATAACTTGCCAGAGTCACGCAGCTAATACGTGCTTCGCATCCAAGGCAAACCCAGCTGACGTGGCCTTTTGATTTGCAGTCCACATCCCCTCGGAACCTGGGTGAGGCTGAGCAGATCCCAGAGGCCTCCTGCATGAATGACCCATAACAACACTGCGCCGGTGGTAGAGGGCTCCAGGTACACAGCAAGCAGGAGGCAGAGAAAGGCTTTGAACCGTTTCCTTCAGCGGTTGTAACGTTGATGAATCAGAATAATTTATGGTTGCTTCACTGAATAATTTACCAATCAAGGCATTGAGAAAAGCTGTAAGATGTGCCATGGGAGAACAAGGGAGAAATACATTTGGACCAAGGAAGGATCCATAAGAACCAGCCAGGCGGCATGCTGCCCAGCAGGGCCGGGCATACGGCAGGAAGTCAGGTCTCGGCTGGCCTCACTTTGATTCAGGAAGCGAAACATGGTCGTCTGTGCAGCGGACTGCTTCCCACCCCGAGGGCCGCTGCAGAGGCTGTGCTCACGTCCAGTGGGCTCTGGATTTGCCTTTCTCTCACTCGTCTGTTCCTGACTTGCTGTCTAGGCTGTGGACCACCCTGATTCCACTAGATCCTGATTGCAAATTGCATCACTTCTACAAACGATCAGTCGAGGAACACTTTGCAGTTGACAAAGGGTTTTGCATGTAGTCTTGTGGAATCGGTCCAGTGTGCTCTCTAGGTCAGTGTCACGATCTGTCCTGCATAGGTGACGACCGACCAGTGCACAAGCGGGGTACACTGTCTTCCTGCTCCGAGTGTCCACAGTCCAGATTTCTGACTCCAAACCCCCCTTTCTCTTCTCTCTTCTCCAGTTGCCTTAGCCTTGTACGCCACAGAGAAAGAACAATTAGATTTAAGTCAAAGAGCCGGCGCTCCGTGATAACCACTCCATTAATTTCAGTCCTTTCTGTATTCTTTATCCCATCTATTATCCCACATAGACATCTGTGCAGTATCCCTTGGGAATCAAAGGCATTTCCTTGTAGTATAACTTCAAGATTAAATGGCCGTTTCAAACGTGCATTTTTCTAATCTTGTTTAGTGCCTGTACCATGAGCATTTTTGCTGTTCTCTGGGCTTTTGGAGTAACTCATCTTAATTAACTGAGAAGAAAGCAGAGTGACTGGGCAAAGAGAAATGATGCCAGCTTTAGAATCAGCTCAGACAAATAAATAGATGGAACAGAATTTTCTGGACTGGTCTTGCAGATAATCTCATAGTTTGGTTTAGAGAATCTCTAGAAAGTTATACTAAGGAAAAAGTCAAGCCTAGATTTCCATTTCTCACAGTTGAGACTCCAGATGATTTTTGTACATTAACAGGAGTGACTACTAATTTTGTATAGTAATTTACAACTCAAAAAGTGCCTGAGTCAGGATTTGAATGTTGATTAGCAATCTCCAACTTCTTTCCAATCCTTACGGCATGTGCTGACAGCTAGGTTTTCTAGCGTCCTTGTCCTTTTACCTAAATAGATGGGCCATTATTTAGTGCATAAGATTTCTTTGCTCATTTTAGTAATTGAATGGGATTCACTTCCAGTTGATCTATGTATTGTAGCAATATCTGCACAATGTAAAATTCCCTAGCAGTGTTAGGACTAGTTCACTTACATTGCAGTGAGCTTCTAGCTTCTCGGTTCTAACTTCCTCTCGTGGTTTGGAATTATAATTCAATATCTACTTTTGGTACTTGGTATGTTAAAATGTTTTATGCACATTTTAAAACTCATATTTTCCTATAGTCATTTGTTAGCCATTGTATTTTTCTCTGACCACTGAAACAACTTTAAGATACCATCCCTTCTAGTCTCCCTACCATGTCATAATCTATTGTAATAGTTCTTATATGTTCCTGAATTGATAAAGATTATGCATCAACTACTGTTTAAGAATACGATAAATTTTTTTTTGGGGGGGAGGGTCATTGCATTGTCTTCCTGATTGTGTAATTAATTTTTTTAGTTTTTTTCTGCTGTGTATAATTGTGTGATTCAGAGCAGGTTTGGTGTGATAAGCCATCTGCATTCTTGCGTGGCCAAAATATTTTTTCTTTTTGACACACACACACACACACACACACACACACACATATTGCCCTTGCACTGATATGTTAGTTTGACTGTGCATAGAATCTTAGGGTCCCACAATTCACCCTTGAAACTTCAGACATATTGCTTCTGATTTATAGTGATTATTTAGTGATGCTGATGAAAAGCCAAAAGTAAATTTTTTAAAAAGGGGCTTCTGTTCATTTCTTTGACAATTTTATGCTTTTATTGTTATCCATGAATTCCAGAGCTTTACTAGGAAGTATTTTATATGAGTCATATATAAATTTCTTAACTTGTTATTCAGTGTGCTTTTCAGTCTAAAGAGCCATGACTTTCTTCACATCAAGGATATTTTTTCCGGTATTAATTAATCTCTACCTTTCATGTCTCTCTGCTTTAGAACTCTTACTAAATGGAAGTTGGGCTTTCTAGATTAATCCTCCAACGTTTAGCATAGTGCCTTTAATGTATTAGCTGCATTAGAAAATCACTTAACTTGAAAATGCCCTCAGCAAAGAACACGATGCCTAATTCTTGATGGGTTCATATATGAAGAGTTCACTGCACGTTAAGTATACTTTGAAGGCAGAGCCAGATTATGGTAGTTGGAAAAAGAATTGAATGAGAAAGCAACGGCTTGAGCTATGGTGTGGAGCTAGGAAAGTACCCGGGAGGCTATGGGCTGAGAAGGAGAACGATCTCCAGCTGGAAAAAATGGGTGTTGGAGTCTAGAGGGTTTTGAACACTCGAGAAGGAAACGTATGTACTTTGTGAAGGGGATGATGACAAGCCATGGGATGGACACCATTCAGAGGATGCTACAGAAAGTGTCATCTGACTGACTCGTGTGGGTGTCTGGATTTGGAAGAGAAAGGCTAATGGGAGATCAGTTAAGAGGTTCCGCGGTTGTCATAATGGGACACGACAAGGGTCAGAACGAGGGCAATGCCATTCACTGTGGAAAGGAGAGAATGAATGTGAGGGTGGGCGGTTAATACAGGATAAATCTGAGCTTAGGAGAAACAGAGACAGTCAAAAACAGAGGGCTTGACTTTGGTCAAAAGATGACTTCTGCTGTAGATGTGCTGAGATTCTGGTTCTTGCAGACTATCCATGTGGGAAGTCCAATAGGCAGATAGAAATCAGGAGAGAGGAACAACCCTTGGAAACTGAAGGTAACAGATGCTTTATAAGATACAGTTTGTTTTTCCTCAGGGCTTAAAATCTATTTGTGGATCAAGGTAACACTTTATACAACAACAATCAAGGAATGTTAGGCTACATTGGGCATGGCACACTTCCTGTGTTGTAGGAATTTAGGGAAAGGGGGATTTAAGAATTCTTAGAGACATTAAGGACTTGAGTTGCCTTTTGATGGGTGGGAAGGTTTAGTTGGGGGCAAGAGCAGGATGCTATCTTTTAGAGTTACTGGGTACCCATATTATAGTCTCTGTGAGTAAGAGTCTTCATAACTAATGAGTCCTACTGAAAGGCAGGTATGTCTGGGCTTCTGTATTCTGTGCCCCAGCTTGGTGTTGCATGTACTGCCATCCACACTAAATCTCAAGGAGGTCTGTGTCTCCTTATGAGTGTAGCTGGCACAGGGTGGCTAGTTTAACGAGAGATGCAAAATGTGTAAATGGAGGAATTTGTGCCCTTGTAACCAGAAAGTGATACAATGGAAGATTCCACAATCTCTAGGTGATTATGTTTCCCAGGAAAACGTCCATGAAGAATATAGCTGAACACCCTCATGGCCGGTATCGATGGACCAAAAAGAAAAAGTCTATTTTTTTTCCTTCAAAGAACAGACTGTCACCTTGCCTCACTTTTCCCTCAGCAGTCTCTCCCTGTGCTCTCCAGGAAGAGGGACTAAAACGTGAGTGTGTGTGTGATGTGGCATCTACTAAGAGTTCTACAGGGCAACATTGGAAAGCCGGGTTTCGTCAGGGGTTATCACCAATTCCTGTGTGAAACATTTGGCCTAACATCCCCATTCCTTGCTCCGTCTGGTGATCGGTAAAGGCATATTCTGGAACCACTTATTCTGCAGATGGAGAAGTGTCCCCATCTGCCTGGACAGCTCCTGCTGGTCTTTCATGACTCAGCTCAAGTGTTATGATTTGAAGGGAGCTCTGGCTGTCTGGCTCTTCTCACCCCAAACCAGGCTCTGCCCAGTACCCTTTCACTCTGTTCCTTTGGCTGTGTTCAGGGCACTGACCTCTCTGTCTGTTCATTGTTGGTTGAGTTGTCTGTAGACTTGAGCTTCCCGAGTACCTGGGGCTGGCATAGTCATGTTTGGGTACCCAGCTCTAAGAGCTGTACTTGGCCATCGCAGGCTCTCAGTAAGGCTGGCTGAGAGGATGGACGGGTGGGTGAACACATTGCATTAACATGTGGGCTCTGATACATCCGGTCCGCGTTTTATTTGTATCCACATTCATGAAGTAGCTAATTATTGTTACTCTATGTGGCCTCAAGCAGTTTTTGTGACATTTCCATGAAGGGGAGGATCCTAAATCTGTTGTTCAGACGGATTTAGATGGGCGGCCACCTGGGGTGTAGCTTTACCTCAAGGGAGCGGAGCTGCCCTCCCTCTCTCCTGGGAAGCCTTGTGTGGATTGAGATACAAGTTCTGAGTATATTTGTTACTCCTATTCCTCACCGATTGGGAATTGTCATAGGGCTGTGTCTCTTTGCAGACCCTTGCCCAGGATTGTGGTGCCTATGACTGAAGGAAAAGGGAGCCCCCTTCTTCCAAGGCCTGTGGCTGACGTGGCTTGGTCAGAATCCCAGCTCCCATTGCCTCATCCTCCCTTGCTGGCCCCCTTTGTGCAGGACCTGTGTGTTTCAGCTTCCCCGGGGGGCCTGACCTGCCTCCCCCAAATCTTTGGGGTTGGGGTACTCCTCCATGACTGCCTCTCTCCATCCATCTCTTCTCTCTGGGTTTCTGGAGCCCTTCTCTCTGATGTAGGGTTACCTGTTGTTGGGCATAGAGAGCTGGTTCTTCCAACATCTCCATCCACGGACGCTCTGCCCAAGTGGTGTCATCTTCATCGGTCCCAAATGACTCTTCCAGACCAAACGGAGGCATTTTTCTAAGCACCTCCGACAGTTATAGTGCCGGCCACACAAAGTAGAAATGTTTGCAGTCAGGTTTTTGGCATTGAAAGCAACGTCCTTTTTTGTTGTTGTTGTTAGCTTTCCTACAGTTATACTCGGGGTGCCAAAAAATGTATACATATGACTTGTATTCATCTTTCGTTATCAGTATATATTGAGCATTACAATTTTAACACAATTTTTTCCCTTTCTTAAAATGTGCATACATTGCTTTGGCACCCTCTGTACATGAACAGCTCATTTGTAAAAACAAGAAAATAGAGGCTCAATGAATCAAAATAAACTTCCCAGCTAATTATGATACTAATTACTACTAAAAGATAGAACTGGAATTGAAATTTGGGGCTGCGGCCTCCAAGTCCTGTTAGTTTTCTGTTTGTTGCATGATGTGTAGAGAGACACCAGGTTTGGGCCAGCTGATACCCGAGGCTGGTGCTCAGTACACTTCATGAGCAAAGACTACTACAGGTTCAACCCTGCCCTTGGCAGGTGAACGCTTCAGGGATGCTGAGATGGGCTTCAAGGGCTGCCTGCTTTGTATAGGAAAAAGGACGAGAGTAAGCCTTAACTGAATGCAAACCGTCAGCTGTCTCTGACATTGCTCATTCCCAGTGTCCACGGACACAATTGGGTTAGTGGTAAGAATTAAACATGTATCCCTGTGTTTGCAGTATATGAGGCAAGGGCAGTGCTACTCGGGAACTCCCAAGTCTTCATCTTAATGGCCCAGTGGTATTTATGGCTAAACATTGTCACAAGGAAGCACTCCTTCCAACAACGAACGGCAAAGAAGTGTGTCTACGGAATGCTGAGCCCAAAACACATTTGCAGAAGGAACCTGAGAAAGGACCAAAATGAAAAGCAAACAATCTTTTCAGTATTTTTCAAGACTTTGACATTTGGCACTTTGATAGTTGTCAAAGAGAAAAGCAGAAAAATAAGATGGAAGTCCTTGGGACACATACCAAAAGCTGGTGAGCCAGGATGAAATTCCAGCTGCTTTTTATTAAAAGATTTCATAGAAATTCCGAGGGATACTGCTGAGACCATTTTAATTTTGGTTCTCCTCCAATGGCCTCTCATCTCATCATTTACTGGTTGGTAGATTTCTTGAGCTGTGGAAGTGACTTCTTCGCATTGCTTTGACACATGGTGTATGACACTTTCAAAAGGACAGCACAAGGAATGTATAGTTCCTTTTGTGAGTGACACAGGAAATCATCCAAGAACACAACACACTTAATACATGCTCTTTGACGAAGACGAGTACTCGTAATATAGTATTGGCACATACACCGTTTTAAGAACCTCACGTGATGAGAAAGTTGTGCTTTTTGTGTATACAATTTCTAATTCATTTTTGTTTTCCTCCTAAAACTCGAATTCCCTTACCTATTTCGTAATATCTGAAAATAGAAGTGCTCTTGATAGCTGTCACTGCCAATTTATTCTTCAACACAACATTTTGAGAACATTGGAAGCAAACAGATGAACTTCTGGTGAAACTAATATATCACCTCATTTATTGAGTCAATAAATACTTATTAACTCCAGACATGGTATTAATAAATGAAGTGAGCCACAGTAAAATCTACTTGCGATAGTAATTCCTTTAATCCTGGGACTTAAGTTCCCTTGAGTGTAAGAAAAAAAAAAATCCAGTTTTCTGAACAGCCAGGACTATCTATGAGAGTCAACTGATTCAGAAATATGGAGGGGGTAAAAAGCCAATGTGTGATTCTGTTGTCAGTCTACTGATGTAACTGATTTCTGCCTTTGATAGGCATATATTTATGTATGATGCAAAGGGCTTATCCCAGTAGGAAAGGTTTGCTGGCTGACCTTTGAAATTACATTGATAAGAGATAGAGTGTAGGTATGTCTGTTGTTTTTTTTTTTCCCCTCATTTAGGCTTGATTGATATTTATTGATTTGATGTATTTATTAATAAACCCTTCCTTTACTTTCAAAAGTGTCCCAGGAGATGCTAAAAGTGTTTGGGTGATATATTCCAGTCCTCTCTCAGGAACAGTGGTTTTTGTGGATCCTTTTGAAAGATTCTGGGAAGTGCTTTTCTTGACCCTTTTCTCTTCAGGGCTTGGCATTCCATTGTGAAGTCTCTGGAAACAGCGGAGCCAGGCTTTCCAAGGTGGAAACCTAAGGGGCAGCTAAGGCCAGAAGGGTCTGACAACGAATGTCCACCTTTGTAGGATGCACCCATCTTAACAGTTCCATTGCTAACTAGTTAAAGATCATGAAAAATGACTCGCCATTTCCAACTCGAATGAGAATAAAGTCATGCAAAGGCAGGTGAGACAGTGCTTTGAGAAATCCTTGACGAAGCTGGTTTGACAAAGAAAACCATTTGTCTCTCCTAGTCGACTGACTGGCTCTTCTTATATAAAACAGCTATGTGATCATCTTAAATCAGACAGACTGAAAGGGCTAAGGGACAGAGACACCCAAGCCTTACATTTCTGTCATCCACAGCTGCTCATCAGTGAAAAATAAGCAAGTGTTCCAACAAGCACTTTCTCATGACAATACTGGGCATTCAGGCGTAACCTGGGGGCGGGGGGGGCGTCCGTCCATGGATTTGTGAGCACTTGTTGTATGATGAATTTGGCTCAGAGATTCACTTGATCAAAACAAAACAACAAAAAACACAAAAACAAAACAAAACAAAAAAACCACAAAAAAATAACCAGGAGGCAAGTTTTTGCCAGAAGCTTACTCTTGTTGGGCTACGTTAACCCTGGAGCCCAGCTCCTTTCCAACCGTGCGCCTGTTCACCAGTCTTCTCGCCTGGCGTCTGTCCTGCCTTCTGTTGAATTTGCCACATTGCCAATTCAATCAGTTATTAACAACAGTCTAAACAACAGAAGACGGTTTGAGGAGAAAGTGTGGTCAGTTGGAGAAAACCCTGGGTCAGGAGTCTGGCGACATTATTTCCTTGTTCTTTTTGTGACCTTGGAGAAGTCACCTTGGTTTCTATACCTCTCTTTTATCACCTGTAAACAGGACTTACCTGGCACACAGGAGTGCTGTGGTTCCTTTTCCACACACCTGTCCCTCCCCACACACCTGACGACCCCTGGACTCTCCACCCCAGCACTCTTTATACAAAAATTAGCAATATTTCGAGATGCATCACACATGCCAGCTTTGCCATGGGACACTTTGTGTTCTTCTCCCAGGTTCTTGGAAGGAAATGGTGTCCGTCTTCTGTGAGCTCATTAGCATGTTGTCTCCACTCTTTCATGGCAGCGTCCATGTTATTCATCACTTTGTACATTGCATTGTCATCCTCAAGAGCATGTTGGATGCCCTTGTGGGCTGTCTCTGCTGCTGCTCAATGCACCTGGTTGCCCGAGGCAGAAACCTGCAAGTTTTCCTCGCTGCCCCCTCCACTTTCTTCAGCTCTCCTCCCTCATCTCCACTGCCAGTTCAGTCAGGGGAGTGGTTCCTAATTCCTGAATTTTCTCCGAGACCCTTCTTGCACCTCTCCAACCCTTCTGCCGCTGGCTGCTTTGGTCAGGCGCTCCTAATCTGTCACAGCCAGTGCAGTTTCCTTCCAGCTCTCCCCACAACTCCTGCTAACAGTTATCTACCATGCATCTGCAGTGATCTTTCTAAAAGACCTTTCTTGACTCTGATCAGCATGCTTCCTGTTAAAATCTATCAAGGACCATTGCTTGCCTTTAAAGGGCAGGCTTCATGCTTGGTTTACTGCTCTGCAGCCATCATCTTGACCTTCTTAATAATTCTTAAACGAGGAACCTTCCATTTTTATTTTGCGCTGGTGCCTGCAAATGGTGCAGCTGGTCCTGTGTTTGGTGTAGAATCCAAGTCCCGTAAAGAGGCCTCATGGCCCACATGACAAGCTCTCCTCAAGGACAACTGGTCACAGTGCCCTTGCTTCTCTGCTTCTTCCCTGCATCCTCGCCCAGCTAGTGGGTCTAGTTGGGGTCATCTGTGCAACAACAATTCATCCTATGCCTAACATGTGCTCGAGTTCACTCTTGGTACCAGGGATGCACAGATGAGAGCAGAGACCTGTCCCATGGAAAAGACCAACTACACACAGGTGATGACGATGCAATGTGGGAAGTGCAGTAAAAGAAATGAATATCTGCTAAACCAGTTACACACACACGCACACGCACATGCACATGCACACACGCACACACGCACAACTTCTGTTTGTTTGACTTTACCAAGAGAATTGTATTTCACTTGCTATCCTGAACTGGTACCTATCTTCTGTAATTTTTCTCTTATGTAAGGGTTTCTTCATTGTTTTCTTTTAAAAAATGGCATGTTATACATTTTTCTCCTTTTCTTGCTTACTAATTCCGTGTGTAAATCTCTCCTAAATCAATGGTTAAAACGAAGTCTGGGTTATTTTAAGAACCCCCTTCCAATCATTTCTTTGTTTCTGTCATTAGAATCGCTCACTTACAGTTCATTTTCCTTTCACTGCGTTGGAAGGGAACATTGGATGGAGCTGTTTTCCAACTTGAGCTTTGTGCTTATTAACATTAGATATTCAGTTCCACCCTGTATTTATTCTTTCAGTTAGGCAAACCAGCATGCTATTTGGAAATTTTGTTGGAAGTGCTGGCTTTTCCCTTGCGATTCTGTTTTTGAAACATCTGTTTAGGGAGGTTGCATGTAAGTCATAAAATAACTCCTTAAATAACATTCAGATGGAAACTCTGCCAGCCCAGCCGAATTTGACCACCACGTTACAAATATTCTGTTTAATTGATTTCACTTGCCTTTGGTCTCCTTTCTCCTGTCCCTTTCCTCTTCCTCGAGCAAACTGGATTTTTCCTATTGCTCCTCTGTAGGTCACTGCTGACTCCCTGTACCTCCCCATACACCTGACTATGAGTTCGCCAGGATTCCTCTGCTCAGGCCTTGTTTCCTTAGCTAGGGCTCAGGGAGCAAATCAAGCCTGACTTTTTCCACTAGATGTGCCAATGATGGCCATTTTAATTGATTTTAAATCTTAGGAGTTAAAAGTTCTTGTTGTGACCAGGGGACGTAGCCGAAGGGAGCAGGGTAAATAAGAGAGCAGAATCTCTCTGGGCTGGGGAACACAAAGCAGAGGCAACGAAGCCCGGAGGCATTCTAGAATCTCATCGCCCCCCTGCTCTCACCCCTTTTCTCTCACCTTGTACATCATCCCCCCTTATTCCCGCTCCACCCTGCACCATGCCCCAGATAGACACCCTCTAGTGGGAAGCCATGCCTCCGCGGAGTCTTCACTTGGAGTGTCAGACCTCACCTGTCAGACCTCACCTCTCGGCCTGTCAGACCTTACACTATGCCCCCTCTGAGCAGCCAGGGCCACCGCAAACTTCCTGCTATGTCTTTGAGGGAGTACCTGCTGACTGCCTGTCTCTACTGGGCTGTGTGCTTCTTGAAGATGGCCCACCCTGCAGAACAAAACCCAGGACTCACAGATCGACTTCCGACGAGGCCCGTAGCACCTTCCGCAGTGGTGCAAATGTTCTAGATCTGTGCTGTGCACAGTGGTGGCCACGGGCCATGTATGTCTACTGAGTATGTGAAAGGTGGGCGTTGTGACTGAGGAATGGAGTTTCTCATTGTATGCCCTTTCAATCTAAGGGTGAGTAGCCCCGCGTGGCTCCCACATTGGGCAGCGCCGGCAGTGAACTCGCCTGTTGTGCGAGTGGGTAGCAGTCCACCAACACCAGGGAAGTGAGGGACTGGATGTGGGCGTGAAGGAGAATCAAAGACACCCAGGCATTGAGATAGCATCTTGCGTATTCATCAGACACGCCCGCCCACCCACATCCACACCGGATACAATGTGCGTCCCACGTTGGCTGT
The DNA here is from genome assembly GCF_057876585.1 of Rhinolophus sinicus. Taxonomy (NCBI): domain Eukaryota; kingdom Metazoa; phylum Chordata; class Mammalia; order Chiroptera; family Rhinolophidae; genus Rhinolophus; species Rhinolophus sinicus. The sequence continues at coordinate 55,072,302 of NC_142513.1, read as the reverse complement.
GATGTCTTCTTCCTGGGCACCGAGGGAAGCCCTATTGCAGTGGAACAGGGTCTGCTCATTCTCAGTCCCATGCTCCCCTTGTGCGTGGTCCTGCTGTCCTCTGGGTGCAGGGAGGCCGTCGTCAGTCCACGTGGGTTGGCATCGTCTCCTGAGTCACCGGGAAGGAGCAGATGCTCGCTGGGCGAGTTCCCTGAACTGGGAGGATATCCTGAGCATGCTAGGACCTGACAAAGCACGCGTTTATCTAGTGACATAAAAGCCCTCTGTTGGCCATGCAGCCTGGTTAATCCAGGACTCTCTTCAGTCCTGACTCAGTAGGTGGTATGTAAAGAAACCAATGTACCCTGTCCAATTCCCGTTACCCATGCTGACTGCACATGCCCGGCCTGGAGGCGGGTTCTTGCTTTGCCGAAGGGTATGTTCCCACTGGTACATTGATCAGTGTCTGTCAAAGAATCCCTCACCTTGCGTGACACCAGAGGTCACAACCCAGTCGGCTCAGTTCTCTAGTGATTGAGAAGAGCAGAATCTAAAAGGCCTGGCTTTGAAAGTTCCCACTTTGAAAAGTTGTGTCAGGAGTATGGTCTGAGCAGGTACCTGCAGACTCAGAGGGTAAAGGTTGGGCTCTTAGGTGAGGTGTTGGGCTCCAGGCCACCTGAGAGAGAAAAGGCCTTCCGACCTTACTAAGCCCAACATCAGTGTTTCAACAGCCTTTTCCAACCTTTTTATATCTGCTTCTCTGCTGGCTCGCTCTATTGGGATCTTGCAGCTGAATTGTCTCTAGGAAGTCTGCCTTTTCTATGGCTGGTGTAAGTTATTCAAGGGATGTTTAATTTATTTAGTCAGGAGGAAACAGAAAATTCCAGGAGAAGAAGCATAGGGTATTTTTGGTTTTAATAATGTGGAATAAAGTAATTGCTATATGCAGTTTTATTCCACTAAATTTCTGTACCCTTTCAAATTTGCTCCAGCTCCTTGCAATGGGGTCCTGAAATCAACCCATATGTCTAAAGGAATTTGGTGTACAAGAAGAATAGCATTTTGCCTTAGAAATAAAAATAATAGATTGATATAAATATTTTGAGGGGAATTGCTTATCTATTTGCAAAAATAACCCACACCCCACACAAATAATCTAGATCTATTTCAACACAGTTTTTTAAAAAATAAGCAAAGAGCAGTAGTCATTCTAGAAAATTAAATAATTTTGATCAGGAAAGGCTTTCCTAAGAAAAATATAAACATCAAATTTCATCATGAAAAAGATAAAAACCTATTACCACATAAATGCTCGAAACATTTATAGGATGAAAAACATCATAAATAAGTGATAAGTAAATGGCTGGGATATTTTTTCAGCTACAAAAAGCACAAAGATTAATATTCAGAATAAAGAATTCCTATAGATTAATAAGGAAAAGACAAACAGCTGAATAAAAAAAATGAGCAAATGCTATGAGTGGGCAATTCACTGTTGAAAAAATACATATAGCTAATAAATAGCTGATAAAAATGTTTAACCCTGCTAACCAAACAAATGTAACATAAAGCAATGCTGCTTATCATATTAGCAAAATATTTTAAAACAATATACAGTGAAGATGTAGAAAATGAACACTTGGTACAACCTATTTGGACAGAAAATTAACGTTATTAAAATTCTTAATGCATTTACCCTTTGATCCAGCAATTCACTTCTAACAATTTACCCGACAGAAATATTTGCATATGTATGACTAGATGTATGTATAGAGTTATTCATTAATGTGAAAAATTGGAACCAAGAAAAGCGTTATTAATAGGTTCTGGTATAATAAATTAAGTTGCATGTAAAAATGGCGGGAAGAATTTTCTGCCCACTTCAGTTTCCCTTTCATCCCTTTCTACTTTTTGCTTTCTCATCTTACTCCTTTGAAAACTCATGAAAAAATATGGGTTCCGTATAATATATAGTCGATAGGCATTGTGGTGTAAAATATCAGTAACATTTGAAATGTGATCAAATTCACTTTTCATTTATGGATGCAAAGGCTCTAAGCTGGGAGCAGGGTAAGGAACTGACCACTTTGAGTGAGAGCCAAGGCAGGGTTTAATTAGTAAGGTGTGATGAGTTGAGTGCCCCAAGAAAAATATGATACATTTTCTGTACCATGAGACCCACTCAAGAAGAGGAGAGAATCTGTAACTGACCACATTTTAAACTTAAATTTGACTTAGTAATTACAACTAATTATAAAGAATGAATAGAGAGTTGTTTTAAGTTGGAAGGGGGATGAATTACCTTCCATTGTTGAGTAAGTAGGGTTTTATTTGGGTTTTGATGTTGCCTTCAGCAAAACGGGGGTGTCCACAGCTAATTGAGTTTGGTTTTAGAAAAACAAAGTGACATTTCAGCCTGTTCCATGTCTACTGTCATGGGGTTACAGCAAGGCCAAGGAGGACATTTCTGCAGTGGCCACTTGTGTCATGCCAGGCGACTCACTTGGTCACCACGAGCCCGGGCCTTCTCACTGTCGGTGGCATGGAGGACGGAGACCGTTGGTTACAGCAGGTGGGATCACATGGGTGTGCCGATAGGTGACTCATCGCACACCTGTGGCAATGAAACCAGAGGAGGAAGGAGCAGGTCTGCTCCAGACCACATGTATCCTCAACTTAATAATTTTATACAAAACGCAGATTGTTTCCCTCATGACGTCATCCTTGCTCTGGCATGATTCCCAGAATCCTCTGGGGTAGAACCAGCTATACGATGAATAGCTCTGCTCCTTAGTGCCGTTCCTTCCATTTTCATGTCGTGCCTCACTTTTATAACATCATCATGGGAAGGTGAGGCTTCTAAGGTCTGGGCCACTGAGACGCCTCTGGTGCTTGCTCGCGATCCCCTTGTGTTCCAGGCATCAAAGAAGGACCCTGGTAGGAGTCATATCTCCCCAAGGGTAGCCCCCCAACCAGAGCCCGAACAGTAAAGCGTCTTTGAATTCAGACCAAAGATGCGTCGCCTAATGTTTCAAATTAGTGATCACCGGTGTTCATTAAGGAGGAGGCCACAGAAAATCATGGTGCAGCGGCAGGTTTCTTCAGCAGTTATAACTTCAAATGCTGAAAAAGACAACAGAAGCCAAGGATGAAGTCAGACTCATTCGTATTTTGCTTTTTTTTTTTTTTTTTTTTTTAATAAAAGAGTGCCCATTTCTGGCATTTTTATTTACAGTAATTGAATCAGCCAAGGTTGGTTCAGCCAAAGTTATAGAATTGATTTTGCATTTGAGAAGGGAAAACGTGAATAAAACACATTTTTTTCTGTCTAATTATAAGCAATTGAAAAGGTTTCAGGAGGTGTATTGAAGGCTCCTAATCCTGCATCCAGAAGCATCCAAGTTCCCCCTTTTTTTCCTCTCGGCATATTCCTATAATTTATCTTCCCATGCTAGAATGATTCGATTTCACACTCCTTTGGCCTGTGGTGTTTCCAGGATCATGCCAGCCATTTATGTCGGAGACAAAAAGAAACACGCTTCTTTTGCCGGGATTTTATAGGTTGTTCCTCCCACAAGTTAAATTCCTGCAAAATTGGAAACTTACGGGTGATTTGTTGTGGTTTATGGTTTTATGGATACGGAGCCAGAAGAGATCATGGAGGCCCCTCCAGTTGCACAGTTTTATGTTGTAGAATGTCGTAGTGGATGGAATGAAGACTTGGAGGGATTAACTGAGATAGCCTGGATTTCCCGGGCTATTTCCTTGAGAAACAATAATACTTAGGGGCAGAACTGAGTCTAACCTACATTTGTGCAGGTCCAGGTCACGTGGTTTCCCCGCTATACCTCACTACCTCCAGTTCCAACTTTTTGTTTGTTCTCTATTCCTGTTGTGCTCTGATATCCCGGCAAGTTCGTCTTTCTCTGCTTCTCTCTCCTTACCTATGAATTCTGATATGTGACTTCTCTTTGTAAAGCCTGTCCCTAAAGAAAACATTTTCTTCCAAGATCATACTTCTGTACACTCACTTGTGAAATGTTGCCTTTTTACCTTAGCTCCTCTTGCAAATGGTTATTGCTTAGGAGGACAGATTGGCACGCGCTCCCGAAATTGATTCCCGACTGTCACATTTTCCCTCGTCCAGAGCACATACGTATTGCACGATATGGTCGTTTCATATTTTCTGGCCTCTCTCCTTGACTTTGTCATATCCACAGACACGAGAACTCCACAGACGATCTCCCGAATCTTCCCACTGGTGCTGGAATCTGCACGATGATAGATGACCTGGATGGTGTCAGTCTCATCATTCATTTCTAAATATCAGTCACAGCAAATGTTGTTAGGCACCGACCCGGCAGCTCACAGTAGTTCCATTAAATAGATGAAGACACTGAGTCTGAAAGTAAGATGCATTTCCCAAGGTCCCAGGCTGAGGGACGGAACCAGGATTTGCACAAGCTGATGTTTCGCCTTGTGTCATTCTACCTCTGACAGGAAGTCACAGAATCCCAGTAAGAGGGAGAGGTGCCTAAGGATGTAAATCTCATTCCCTGCTTCAGTTCCTTCCCACCAAGTGGTCATTTAAATCTTTGAACATCTTGTTCCTATTTTATGGTCTCATGTTTCTCTTCATGTTTTAAAAAATATTTTCAATACCTTTTAGTTTTTTGAAACATACTAAGCACACGCATTTTATATTCTGTAGTTTAATATCTTGGTTTGTTCCTTAGATTGCTGTTTCTGTTCTTTATATAGTCTTAATATTTTTCTGCTGTCACTTTCTCCTCCAGAGAGGAATCGTTCGTTCTCTGTTGTAGATACACGAAACAATAACAACCTAGGGCAGCTCTAATGTAAATTCTTGGCTGGAGGTGTCCTGGACACATACAGTAGGACTGTGCCCTCAGAGTCTCATAAAGTCAGACTTGGGTTTACACATCCACGGGGGAAATTTTTTCTCCCTCTCTACGCAACACCAAGTTAGAGTTTGGCAAATTTCTTGCTCTCCTTTATGCTTTGTGACTTTTTCTCCCTTGTTCGCTGGAGCCCTGAAGGGGTAATCCTTTGGGTGTCCCAGCTTTAGGCAGACGTTTCCTAGTTGATCGTCAACCTTTGAAAAAACCTGGGCTTATTCTCCTGTTCTCCATGCTGCATGTAAGTGTGAAAATCAAAACTGTGGTTCATCAAGATTGATGCATCCAGGATAAGAACTAAATTCAGATTGTTTGCCTTATTAGTTTCACACTTTCACTACATATTTAGTTTTGAAAGATTTTTTCTTTAAAGATTTTTATTGGGGAAAGGGAACAGGACTTTATTGGGGAATAGTGTATACTTCCCGGGCTTTTTTCCAAGTCAAGTAGTTGTCCTTTCAGTCTTAGCTGTGGAGGGCGCAGCTCAGCTCCAGGTCCAGTTGCTGTTGCTAGTTGTAGGGGGCGCTGCCCACCATCCCTTGCGGGACTCGAGGAATTGAACCAGCAACCTTGTGGTTGAGAGCCCACTGGCCCATGTGGGAATCGAACCAGCAGCCTTCGGAGTTAGGAGCATGGAGCTCCAATCGCCTGAGCCACTGGGCCGGCCCAAGTTTTGAAAGATTTTTGAACCTTCTTGCCAATAAAGAGATTTGTTTAAAATTTAAGTGTGTGTGTGTGTGTGCGCACGCGCGCGTGTGTTTCTGTGCATGTGTCCACACACATGTATGACTCCACTTTTTAAAAATTTTTCCACAATGGGTTTTTTAGACTACCTAGGCTATCATCCTGTCAGAGTGAGTGTGCCTTCTCATTTTAATTGCACTCATATGTCAGTTTTTAATATATGCATGGATTTAATACTAATTTTTTTCCATCTTCAGTGTACCATACCACATATTTTAATCACTATATACTTTGTAGTATGCATTAATATCAGGTTATCAGTTTCGTAACATTGTGTTTCTTCTGTACAATTGGCTTTGCTGTTTTACATCAATTTTAGGATCAGTTTGTCGAGTCCCACAAAAATTTTGTTGTTATTTGATTAGTGGTGCTTAGGAAAACTATCAAGTTGTATAAATTAATCTCATTCACTGTAATTTGTTCTGATATTATGCCTGTAGATTGTCTTGGAGACCATATCGCGCGCTCTCTCTCTCTCTCTCTCTCTCTCTCTCTCTCTCTCTCTCTCTCTCTCTCTCTCTCTCTCTCTCTGTATGTGTATATGTATATGTATATGTACGTATGCATATCTTTTTTTAACCTCTAAGGGCAGTAAATCTCAGTCTGTATTGGTTGGTAACAACATCTGTTTGTATTTGTCATCATGGATTCTGAGGCTAGACACGTAGCTATTTAGACTTCTTGGGCCATAGCTGAAATGTGGGGGTGGGGGAGGAAAGAAAAAAGAAAACCCACAAAAATATAAACTGGAAGGCTATCCTAGACCCAAGAAATGGTGTGAAACTATTGAGCACTTGAAAAAACTGGGTATGCTAATCTTCTTCCTCCCTTTATTAAAGATAATTCTGAAGTTTGATCCTTTCGTTTGATGATACCTGTAGGTGTTTGATAGAAAAGCATAATCAGGCTGCTTTTGAGGTTTTCTCTTTATCTCTGGTTTGAGAGATTTTACTGCAATATTCTTAGGTGTGGTTTTTATTTAATTGGTTTTGCTTTGTTTTATAGAGTTTCTCGATAATCTATGGCTCGATGTCTGATGTCTATTTTGGAAATTTCTTGGCGGTCATCTATTCAAATACTGCCACATTATCCCCCATCTTTCTGGTTCTTTAATTGCATTAGAACTTTTCACTGTGTCCCATATATATTTTTTAAATACTCCTTTCTGAATTTTCCACCCTCACTCTCCCTGCTTCAATCTAATTTATTGATTTATCTTCCAATTTGCTAGTATACCATGTATGAACAAAAGCAAATCTGGAAGCTTGCAATGACCATGGAAAAATAACTTTGAAATTCCCAACCCTTGGAATTTATGGACTAACAGTGGAATAATTTCGATGGTGAGAAACCAAGCTGGTCACTATATCTTATATCCAGATTCACGAATTCCCCGGCCCCCCTTTGACTAGTGGATCCATGGGAAATGTAAATTACATATATTCATGGGACAGCACAGTAAAATAAATGTGCTAACTGTATACGGTAAAGCTCTGGGACAACACAAGTGTCCAGTGTAAGTGCTTTTCCTCCAGCAAGACTTAGAACGCTCTCATCTGACACCCATTTGCACATTTCTGAATTTATTGCTTCATCTTTCGGCTTTCAGAGTGTCTAGTGGAGAGCCACTTCCGTGTTCTCAGTGGCGTGTGATCTGGATGTGACCCGCCACTGCCTGAACAATCAGAAGGATATGAAGTACTTTTGTGTTTGCCTTTTTTTGATGTTTGTTTGTTGCTTATGCATGTCAATGGTTTTGCCACAGGCGGGATCTAAGCAATCGTTCTCAGCCACAAACTTGCTGTGTTTCCCCTATAATATAAACAATTGGACTTCAGGCATGCATGCAGTCTGGTGACGGTCAATTTCAGAGTCTGGCTGTTGAAGCACCTCTGCCCTAGTGTGGCACGGACTCTTTTCTCATGAATTCTTACACACTTGTTTCACAAGAGGCACAACTTCCAAGGGTGAGGACAAACCCCCAGCCAGATGGCTGAAGAGGAAGGGGGAGGTTAGCTGACAGAGACCAACATACATTCCAGAAAAACAGCTATGGCTGGGCTGGTGTGTGAAGGTGGTGAGATACTTAGAAAATGAATTATGTCAAATCCCTGATTTTAACCAGCTGCTCACCATCTCCAGATGGATAGAAAGAGTTCAATTTCCCCCTTGTCTTCTGTGACAAACAATACATTATTATAAATTAACATTGATTCTGAAATGTGCATAACAGCTGCAGGTTGGGTGCAATAATGTGATAAGCATATGGAAAAAAAAAAAAAGGCTGATGTGAAGCCTTCTAAAACAGAGGGAATTGTCAGGATTCCAAAAGCAGAGGCAATTCACTTTGGCTGTGTCTTGTGGCTGCTTAGTTGTTTTGTCTCCTGTCCCTTTTCAAAATATGATGCTAAATCCTTGTGTCTGTAGGGGGATTTTTGCTGTTGCCGTTAGCTTATAATCTTCTCAAGAAATTTTATTCACTCTGTTTTGGAGAGCATAGTTTGCAACAAGCTGTAAGGGAGAAAAACTCACAGAGTTTATTTCTTTTTTCATGCGCTGTAATCTCTTCTTTTGTTAATTCCCAAACTCCTTTGCTCTTTGTACTTGAAAAACCGGCCACATGAACAAATGAGTTAAAGCAAGTTTTTTCACTCTTGGGAAAACAAACTCACCTATTATATTATGCTTGCAATTTCTTTTTCTTATTTTAAAAAGACAGACTTCTGAGATGAGATCTTGTGGGGAAGAAACCGAAAGTCCAATTTTTATTTCAAATTTGCATGAACCACGCAGAAAACAAGAGTTAGCCTTTTGAGATCATTTTCCTCTTGTATCTATCTGGGATAAATGGACTTGATTTAGGGAGCCAGAGATACTCGTGACTTTCAGATGTACTGTGCGACTTTCCCAAGGCAATTGCACTGGCGAGATAGAACGCGTGGATTCTCTTTTTCATGGGTTCTCAATCCAAGCTCATTGCCTGTTTCCTTTCACTCTTTATTTTAATTCCAGAGAAGCTACAAACGAGAAACCTGAGTCATATAATGGCTCTGAAAGAAGTCACCCTGCCCATTTTTTTAAAAAAATAAGTAGATGTCCTCCCCTTACCCTAAGGGGGGACATGGCTGTCCTAGGTTTAGGGAGATAATTTCTCTAGGGCAACGATTTTTAACCTTTGGTTGTTGGTTCACCTACCCATTGAGAATCAGATGGGTATAGGCATGCTCTTCCCGTTCCCCCAAATACACACATATCCAGAATTTAGCATGTAACATGCAGAAGTTATGAATCGTCCTGAAGACATTTCATGTACATACACCAAATAAAGAATTCCTGCTTTAGAGGCATATGGGGTAGAGAGATGAGGAAAAGTCCGGGCTTTGGTGCTAGATGGACATGATTTCAAAACTCAGTGCTGCCACTCAATAACTGTGGGAATTTAGATGAAATACTTAAAATCAGTTTCCTCATCTATAAAATGGATATTATAGTACATATCAAATGGATTGGTTATGCTGGATATGAAAGTGCTCTATAAACCATGAGAAAGGAAAACAGCAAAATCACAACTCATAATCCTGTACTATAGCTCCCAAAACAGATAAAATATCTCAAACGATGACAGGCAGCAAAACTCAAACCTCAGGTTGCTCAAATACCAGCTCCTTCAGTATGTTTTGAGATAGGACCCTAAAAAGCTGCTTTACCGCCGCCTCTGCATGGACCCGTGTATTCCAGAGATTCGACTGCTGACTGTTCCAGCAGGTCACCCCGTTTATAGGTTCTGGTCAGTCCCTTCTAAGATCTTGATTAATAAACTGTCCTAAAACTAGCCTGTAACTTCCCTTTCTAAATTCCCCGTCCTGAGCTAATACTGATACTGTATAGAATCCATAGGTTTCTCTAGTACTCTTTGTGAGCTTCAGTAACTCCTATGAGCCCCTTGAGTGCAGAAATTGTTTCTTTTATTTTATGTATTCTCAGCCTTCCAAGCCCAGCTTTAACTTGCGGAAAAGAAGTGATTCCCCAAAACATGCTGAGTTTGTTTACGATGCTCGATGCTCGCTGTTAGGGCCGCCTCCAGATAAGAAGGAAAGAACAGAGGACGCCTGAGTGTGAGGCAGTTGAATGGTAGCAGATTATTTGCAGATCTTTCCTGTGAATTATTCATATCTTTTGCCTATTTTCTCCTGAGTTCTTTTTTTATTTTTTTTTATTTCTAGGCTTTCTTTACTACACATTAAGGAGATTGACCCATTATCTATGATACGAGTTGCTAATACTCATTCCCCTTTTTGTCATTTGTCTTTTCACTCCACTTACAGGTTTTTACTTCTTTCAGTTTGTGTTTCAGAAGAACTTCCTGTCATACAGACAAATGTATCCATCTTTTAATAGATTCTGCCTTTTGAGTGGGAGTTATAAAGGTCTTCCCCACCCAGGTTACAGTTTGTTGGGGGAAAAAAAATAAACACAAACAAAAATGGCAAGGACAATTTTTTAAAAGAAGAGCAAGCAGTGGAGACAGACACTACCAGATAAAGGCACATGAAGAGATGGATGGAATAGAAAAATATAGAGGGTCATAGGAAACCAAAAGCAAAAACGTATGCTAGAAATTTACCTAATAAAGGTAGCTTCTCAAACCAGGAGAGAACATATGCGTTATTTAACAATGGGGAAGTGAAACAATTGGATCACCATCCGGGAAAAAGGAAAGTTGGAACTTTGGATAAATTTTAAATGGGTCAGAGATTTAAATGTGAAAATTAAATTCATTATCATTCCAGGAGGACAGAGAGTGGAATTTTTTTTTATTTTATATAAGCTTTAGTTCTTCCTACTGGATATTTGTTAGTTGCCTTCCTTCCCAGCATAATTCTGTTTGTATGAAATGTCCAGATTTCATATAAATATACAGATACAGAACGGACATTCGTGGTTCCCCGGTACTGGAGTAGGGACAGGGATTGAAACTGCTAATGGGCATGAGAAGTCTTTAGGAAGCACGGAAATGTGCTAAAACTGGACTAGGGTGATTTTACAGTGATTGAATTGTACATTTAAAATGAGTGACTTCTGTGCTCTGCAAATTATACTTCAATTAAGCTGTCCAAATTGAGTATGGCTTAGTGACAGCTATCTCTGGGCAGAATAAGGCAGCGGTCCCCTCCTACCAAGGTATATCTATTCATCAAATGGCCAAATTCTTCCCCAAAAGTAGGATTTGGTAGGAATGGAGATGACCCTGATGAAGAAAGAGGCCAGAACTAGGAGAAAAGGAAGACTTTCTTCAGAAAGTCTAATTCCCTTCCACGAGGTACCTTGCTTCCAGCAGGACCTGACGACCTTAATTGAACATGGCGCCCTAACTTGCTTCCACAGATGGTGGCCAGCACAGCCTGTCTCAGGGCTGAACAATAGCCAACATTCTCTATTGACCTCAGCCCAATTGTTGCTTCTCTTGCTTAATTGGCTTTCCATGGAAGTGCTTCAGCTGAAAGCATGTCATTTTTCTTCCTTTTTTTTCTTTCTTTCTCCTTTTTTTTTTTTTTTTTACGGAATGGTGCCAGAAAACAATTAATTTCAAACACACAGCTTTTATATTTGATGCTATGGTTTCTGTCTGAGGCAACAATTTATTTATGTTCCTGTCTGAGGGAGATAACACACCAGCTGAAGGACCAAGCAAATGCAGAGCCCTGGGAATAGCATTGTTGTTGGTCTAACTCTCCTCTTGGCTTTTGCCTCCTGCAGCTGTGGCTGCCTTTGCAAAGTGGTAGCAATCCAGTGTACCCAGGGACCGTGGCTCGTCTTTCTTTTTTTTAAATTTAATTTATTAGACTAGTTCATAATTTGGATAGGACCCTAACAACTGTGGGAATGTTCCCATGAAATCTTACATGGAAAGGGATATTACTTGAATTCCATGGGGATTTTCATGCCCATCTCAACTCGGGCTCTAGAAGGGGGAAAAAAAGTGGGAAGGAAGGCAGGAAAAAAAGAAACCATACCATTTATTCTGTGTATGTCTCTCAGTAGCCTACTAATGTTTTGTTTACCCCAATGCATTTCTAAGTCTATGTTTTACTATGCTCTGCTGGGGCTCTGCTGCTGTCATTTAAACTTGTGAGGCCACCACAGAGAAGGCTTGCCCCAGAGGGACAACCACCCAGCAGGGTGGGAGCTGAGGCACTTGGGGGGGTCCTACATCCCCTCTGAGTGGTGGACCTAGGCAGCTTCCAGAACACATTCCCCACCTGGCAGCATCGTCTGCCAGGTGCTTGTGTGAGAGCTGGTGGCTTCTGAAGGAGTGAACGGCTTAATTCAGTTCAGTGACGTGTCACACAAGCATCAACTGGAGAGCTTGATGGTTCCTTCTGCTCAGACCTGAGCAACTCTTCTGTCCCTTTGGCCAAGTTTCCCTGCCCTGGTCGGTAGCTCTCAATTTTTCTTTTGTGCAGGTAGAGCCTGCTGGTCTTATTTGGTTAAAATAAGCCATGTAGCCTGTGTTAAAGAGTTGTTTCGACTTCTTTAAGAAGAATTTGGTGCTAAAATTGTCAAATCTATTTGCTTGCCAGTAACAGAAAGCAGGGGAAGAGGCTATGTTGGTTATTCTTGATTCCTTGAGCAGTCTAATTCCATTTAAACATTTTCTCCCTTCCTTCCCTCCTTCCTTCCTTCCTTCCTTCCTTCCTTCCTTCCTTCCTTCCTTCCTTCCTTCCTTCCTTCCGACTCTCAATTAGACAAACATAAACAATAAATAAAAAATGCAACCAATAAAAAAACAAATCGGAAGAGTTATACGAATGTAAGATCACAATCCAGGCCGCCCAATAGACTCTTACACTCTCGTTGGAGTTCAACTCAAAGTTTGGCTAGTGGTCAAACCAAGAGAGGATCGTCTTCAGTTGAATGGGTCCCTTTGGCCACACACAGAACACATACCAGTTTCTTTAGAAAAGTAAAATATTTTTGGCATTTGTTCTGAAAGCTACCATCTGTGGCTCTGTGTGGAGCAGCAGCTAGCCAGGTGCCATGCGGTGTGTAAGGCAATGGCTTTATAATGAAATTGATACAGATTTTAATAACCCAATTGTGTGGCTGACATTCCCAGGGATCATTGAGGCAGGATGCAAGTGTGCCACTTAGTAACAGGCGTGCTCGAGAGCCTAGGCAGTTTTCTACAAACTGAAGTAGCTGTCTGAGTCTCTGGCATAATCTTTTGATGAATCATGGGATACACTGAGAAGTGGATTATCTGATTGATTTTCCAGCCGTCCAGTAGAAGTATCAATTATCTTGGCAAGGCTTGGATCAGCCTTGGGGAGCTGATAGCTCAGAGATATGTCCTCTGCCAAATAGCATCATGGAGTAATTTCTCTCCTCTCCCACCTCCTACGAATTTGTCAAAGAATTCCAGTAATAAGCTTGAAGCCAGAGTATTGTGCTAGAGAGTTCTTGAATGCTAAGAACTGAAATATCATTGAAGAATTGGCTTTACCTTAGAAAAAATGGGGAGATGGTGGAAGCTCAGGATCTTCAATGAATGCTGACCGCCTCCTTTTGACAAACGACGTGGCCCAGCTCTGCGGTGTTGTCCATTCATCTTCTTGGAGGGTGACTGCTGTTTGCCATTTCAGACTCCAGGTGAACCATCTATATTCATTACACTTGCTGGGAGGTTGGAGGCAGTGGACAAACAGTGCCTTCTCCTTTCACAAAGATCTGCTATCACAACATCAACTCACCTAGAAAACCCAGGCTAACATCTGCATGTCTTCTCGTCTTTAGTAATGAGTGTTCAGTATAGGCCCATCCAGCATTTTCGTTTGTTTTCTCCCCCTGAGATCTGCTCACTTATCTTTCCATTAGCAGCTAATGTTGGCATATGATTGAAGAAATTCACTTGAGGAATACCACTGAGAATCAGTTTTGAGGAAGCTGGGGTGTTTCCAAATGTGGTCATGAATTAAGACTGATGTTCCTTTGTCTTTATGATGAACTTTACTCAGCCCATGGCAGCTGCTCCCCATTTCCTGGTGCCCGGCAGAGGCCTTCATCCCCAGCTCCTGAGCATGGAGTCAGCGGCGTCTGAGACAGATCAGGTAGGATCAGGACTGAAGAATCTTATCTAACGTGAGCCAGCAGAGCAAGGGGTAAGGGTGCCCTGAAGGGCGGTAGGGGAAAGGAGTATACAGAGTTCAAAAGATTTACTTTGTACTTACTGGAAAATTGCAGTAGTGCTGAGAACTCGTGATTATCCATGTTCCCCAGTTGTTCAAATTTTTAACTTAATTTGCTTTCCTCTCACCCCGCCCCCCACCCTTCTGCTGGATATGTGTTTGTTTCTTCCTCCTCCCCCCATTCCCGTCCCGTTCTCATTCTTCTTATCATTGGGCTGGAGGTTCTGCCTGTGCCACATGCTCCCATGTGCTGCTGTGTCTGGGGACACCACTGTGGCAGCCCAGTTCTGCGGGAGTCACCACCTGCCTCCCCTGGTTAATTGTGTGGTGCTCCCACCCCAACCCTACCAGCCCCTGATCCCCCAAGGGACTCAGAGCTGTGGTTTGTTCATCTCTGACAACCCGGCCTAGCACCCTGGGCTCAGTGGATGTGCCCAGAAGCTGATGAATGTGAATGACACGAGATACGTGCTCTGGCAAATCTCCTCATGGAGAAAGTTCTCTCCTCTCCAACCTCCTACCAATTTGCCCAAGAATGACAAGGTGGCAGATGAGCAGAGGCAGAGCGGGGCACCCTCCACCACTGCCTCACTGGAAGTGTGCTGTCCTTATCTGTCTGATGGTGGTGTTTCCATCCTCAGATGGTCCGTATGTGAAAGGCAAGTTCTGACGTAGCCCATCAGCAACAACGACTTGAAAAGGCCACATCTTCTCTGTGGTGGACGTAGAATGACTGGGTTTCATTTTTCAAAAATGTCCGTCGCCCATGGCCTCAGAGCTCTGAAGCCAAGTGGGAGAATCTCCCGTGTTTGATAAGCTGAGATTCAGGCAGAAGGCAGCTGTCTGCTCCTCTAGCCAGAGGAGGTCCTTGGAAAATGAATTCAGACGTGGCGCTCACCCTGGCCTTCCCGTGGAGCTGGGGCGAGACATGGTCTAAACAGCAGACCTCCCTCCGTTGTCACTGTGGCTGCAGCTGGCTCAAGGGTCTGTTATGCCTGTGGAGGGGATGGCAGTAACACACCAGGGACAAAAACTTGGTGTCTTCATCCAAATGGTCTGTACACGACAGAGGGATATCTCATGACAGTATCCGACAGCAGGCAAACTGCAGGTGGAGGTGTGTGCCTTGTGTGCTTAGTAACTTCTTGCATCTAAACTGCAAAGAAGGAACTCAGATGAAAGTGGAAATGATTCATCTGATTCCCACCCCCCCACATACACACACACATTGTAACTGATCTGGGGGACTCTTCATTGTCATGGCTACTTTGTTTAACTATAACAAAGGGATTATAAATGAGGACTTATAAATGGAGAATTTAACAGTTGCCTTTGGAATTTGTTTTTTATAATTTTAAATTAGAACTGTTACATGTATTAGCCCATAAAATATTTTAAAGTATCCATTATTGAGGTGTCCAGCAGGAAATAGTGCATTCATATTAGAATAATCTCATTAATATTTCATAAGAAGACCTCTTAGGGCGGTTCAAGCAAAACCACAGAGGACCCTGGGCTAGTTATAAAGTAGGGGGCATCTATGCATAAAGGGCTGAGGAAGGGACAGGTACTGGAACCCATATATGGAGGGTAGGTGGAGATGGTAACCTGGTAGGGGATACCGCCTCAGGTCAAAGTCGGCAAGCATGGCGTGACCTTGCCAGGAGGGAGCCAAAGGAATACACTCCCACACCCACTCTTTCTGTTCTCCTGCTTCCGCTCCCCATTGCCAAACACAGCCTGAACCCAGAGGGTACAGCGCCTGGGAAATCTATCTAGGTGTGTTTCCCAGGGCAGAGATGAAGCTGGAGAAGGTTGGAAGGGGGATTAGTACGGGCAGAGAAAATCTATCCAGGTTTTGAAACTTACAGTGTTCCTGCATAAAGGCTGGACAGCTATTATCTCCAAGTATAGAGGAGGAAGCAAGGCCAGAGACAGGCCTTGGGATCACCCATCCAACCCACATCTTCTGTCTGCAAGCCCCACACTCTTTCTTCTGCTTCAGAACAGCGAGTTGCTGGGCCAGTTCATTGCAACGCCAGGTTCAAAGGCGCATTGCCCCTGAGGGTGCTAATACAGAAGCTCGAGTAACACTTGCTGTTTAAAAACACTCTAAAGCACCTTCTTATTCTCTTTGGGGGTGAATCACCATCGTTTCTGCCTCGTGTGAGTTTCAGTAGCAGTTTGCCCTCTTGTGAGCATGTTGGCATCATATTTTATAAGCCTTCTGTGGCTGGTTGAAAACATTTTGCAGTGTGGGGCTTGTTTTACGTTTTAATGTGGCCCTTCACAAATTATTCTCCTGTCCTCCCACCTTTCTGAGTTGTCCATACTCCAGTTCTGTAATTGCAAGAAAACGACTCCACAACCTGTGATTTCCCAAGGCAAGGGGCATTTCTTCCTGCCTGGACAAAAAGTTCCATAAATCGCTTGGACGGAGATGCTTCCATGGTCAGAAAGAAGTCGGCTAGTATTTATACACAGGTGAGAAGGTACACTTTTCCTTCCTCATGAGGTGCATGGCAATTTGCGTATCCCATTATCTGCTTATTAACCAGAGTGTCTTGTGACAAAGGCAGATTGTGAAATCTGCACACAGGGGCACTCACACAGCAGGCGCTCGGGGGTTCACCCTGCGACTCCATCCCTGTAATAAAGAGGCAAAAGGTGAGGATACGACAGTAGGATATTTGGCAATGGAATGAAATCAGGATTTGATCTAATGCAACATGACTTGCTCACAGCACAGGTAGAATATCAAATGATCCGTGTGAAATTCAACCCTTGGTGTCATCTTTCTATTATAGCCATTGTTCTCCTCTCCTTCTGAATGCCGTACAGAACAGCACGTAAATCAGGTTTTCATTAGCACGTTGTTTCCTTTTATCTTCCTTCAGTTTAATTGTGACTTCTATTTTTCAACTTAATTTACTTTGGGTATGTAAATGTCTTGGTAAATTAGCAATATGAGGGAAAGGAAAACAGTAAAGATATTCACTGACGTCTATTATAGGTTATGCATATTGACTACCACTGAAGGTAGATAATATAAAAGCTATTTCTTTCAAAGTAGGTATAGACATAGTTAAAATAAAATGTCTAAAATGAAGCTTTTTTTTGGGGGGTTACAATGTATTAATTTTCTCTTTAGGGACCTCTCAAAAGTGTAATTGTTTGGACTTTATGTGAAAACAGCAGAAGATGTACAATGATATCTTTGCAAGGAAGAGAACTAACGGTTACAGTGTTACCCTGGGCCGGGTACTCTGATGGGTATTCAACCAACAGTAGCTGGGTGGGTTTCCACCATCATCCCCGAGGAAGTCATTGCTCTCACGTGGCTTCCGCCCTGCTCACCAGTCAGGATGCTCACAGGATGGGAATGAGACTGTCGGTGGGAAGGGTCATTGAACAAAGAGCCTCTCTACTCTGAGCTGCCAGGACAAAGGGGACCCTAAGTCTCTTGGAGTCGCACCCATGACTGCAGTTGGAACCGTCTATACATACACCCAAGCATCAGAACCTGAGCTTTGTCAGAGCCGCCCATGCTGCTTAGTAAAAGGTGCTTCTGTTCCTTTCTGACACCTGGGTTATCATCGTTGGGTCCATCCTCAACTAGGACAGCCTGGGTCCCCCTCCAACTGCTGTCCTCCCACTCCCTGGGATGGGAGGATAGAATGCAGACCCTGCCCCAAGACTTCCAGGCCACCTCATTCATTCCCCAGTCATCTCCCAGGAAGAACCCATTTGTTAATTCCGGGATCACATCTTTTATATTTGGGGTTTTCCTGATCAGGCCTGTGGACAATGGGTGCAGTTTCTCTTTTTTTAAAATGCAGAAATGTTGAGTGAAATCAACAGTCACAGGAGTTTAGCCAATCTATTCATTGTTCTGGAGAAGACATCTAATGCCAATAAAATTAAAACCAATTTCTGTGTCTACTTAGAAAGAAACTTAAGCACCATTGGAAATGAGCCCTTTTAAGAGAAAAGCTAGGTTCTCAGCTCTCCTGACCATTGTAGTTGGCTGCATTGCCAGGTCCTGGTTTAAATTTGAAGGTCAAATAGTTAACTTATGATAAATGATACTATATTGAGGTTTGAGCCAAGGCAAAGAGTGTGGGAAAGCTTATAAGAAAACCATTAAGGCTCCAATTTTGCTGACCTGTGAGGACTCTGGACAGAAAAAAGTATAGATTCTTGCAGTAAGTACTTGTGAAGAAGCCAGAGAGGGTATTACTGGCAGAGCTGAGGTGAGAGGAAAACAGGGCATCAGAACCTGACAATAACCCCATTTAAGTTTGTATTTATAAACCTGTCCTCTGAAATTTCAGACTTGCCTTTCTTATTTTTCCTTTCCTTCTCTAATTGGATAGAAGAGGATCCACGCAATAACAACATGTGTAATTTAATAGGACCAGCTTAGGGTGCGTACGAGAGACTGGGGAGAGCCGAGATAGGTGGCATAGTGGGATCCAAGCCAAGAAGGGCTTTGCATGCTGGGCTGCATACCTTGAACCCTTCCATAAAACCAGCAAACAATATTAAGGCGAAAGGTGCCCTGATAGGATTAGTTTTGAAGACAACACTGGTGGACAGTGTAGAGCAAGACATTCTTAACTGTCCAACTGAACTGTTGGACTCTGTCTGTACATGGAACCCTTTCTTGATCATTGGCCAAGGACTTTTGAGGGGTTTCTAGAAATGACTACCGTGCAATTGTGAGATGAGCCGTGCTCAATTCTGAGTAATGCCGAAGGCAGAAAATGGGCAATTGGCTAACAGTCTGGAGATAAAGTGGCACTTGCACCCCTGTTGGTGTAATTTGAAAAGGAAATATAAAAGGTGTAGGGCCATCATGGAAGTAATCACGAGAAATAATTCCCTGGCTGACTTTGGCCAGTAACACGTCAGTGGGAACGTAAGTTTGTTCTCTTTTTCCTGTGGTCATGCTGAACTTAGACACAGTAATTACAGGGGATTTAAAAAAATGTCCGCATACTATGGCAGGATCCAGAAACTAAGTTTCTCATCACCGACCCATCCAAATGACACTGTCTCATCTAGGACTTGAGCTGAGGGGTTGACAGGGGTGAGGCAGGTACCTGGCAAGTTGCTATAGTTTAGAATGAACTGTTAAAATGGAAACACATTTGCAAATACTTCATTGTTTATGTAACCACAGCTATTTGTATAGTTATTGGTCTTAATTATATGTTTGTATACACGATTCGATTCAGTTTAGCCTGCATTATCCTAGAGAGAAGGAGCTGGATCTAGTCAACTTGACTTGGGCTTAATAATGAATAAATGCAAAAAGGTAATGTTTAAAAAAAAAAAGCTACTTGATGTTGATGTTTCCAAATTTAGTAAGGACTAATAACTGAATAATAACTTACATAATGAGTAAATCATTTAAATCATCCTGTGTAATAAAAAACACCTTAGAGTTACAGTCACTTACCTTTTCTACATTTTTTTCTATTTTTATTTTTTTGACATTAAATATTATTTTACATTACTTTCAGGTGTACAGACTAGTGGTTAGATGCACATATAACGTACAAAGGCACTTACCTCTTCAAAATAGTCTTATATTTGTTGCTTTCTGTCATTCTGAAACCTTGCTGTATCAGGAGAGTAGGGATGAGTTCCGTACTTAACATGGAGAAACATGGGGTAAGGGCTTTGGGGAACTCTCCTGGCTCGGCCTCTTCCTGCCAGTGCTGTTCATGCCTTTGATGCCTTCCATCACAGCAGGCCCGCCCACGTGGCACACTGGGGGACTCTGAGCATCAACTGGGCAGCCACAAAGCACTGCATTTGCAAATCCATCTTTTTGTTCTGATTTGTGGATTTGTCCGCTCGTGCATAACATGTCACTTGGAATTTTTATGGATTCCAGGAGAAATCTGGCCAGATGGAATCCCTTCATCAATGCCCTTCAACTTGGCTGAGTGGCGTTAGGCCATATTCTCCAACTGGTCTGCTGCATACTATGTGCTAATATTTCCCATCGCGTGCTCTCCTGCTCCCAACTCCCCCAGGGCCTTTTCGCAAAGGCCTATTGTTAATTACAGGTGGCTTATCCCAAGGGTTACAGTGGTGATAATATAAAATAGCTAGTTTCTCAGTTTCTGCTTACGGTTGGGGAGATGCAAGAGAAAACTGTCTCAATCTGGAACCAATTATCTGGCATGATAGATGACAAGCGAGGACCTAAACAGACGGAAAGAGGGGTGAATAAAGAGGACAAACCACTTGCTCCTAATTTCGTACACCTCTCCTACCTACCCTGGAAACTCTTTTTGCCAGACATCTTGAATAACTCATGACTAGCTGGGGGAGAGGTCCCAAGGACGCAGCGTGAAAAATGCAAACCACAGTGATGAACAAGGGGGTCATATGAAAAGAAATGAGAGAAATTATTGCTTGACAAAGACACCTGAAATGGAACATTTAAGTTCTTACCTTTTATAATTCTATTGTATATTCTACAAATCTTGGCACCCTCTAAAGGCTTAATGCATTTTAGATACTACTTTATCTCATAATTGAATAATAATTTAAATAATGAACAAATAATTTAAATCATCCTGTGTAATAAAAAAAAAGTGCCTTAGAGTTATGTAGTCACTTACCTTTTTTGTTTTCTTCAATTTGTATTTTTTTGGCATTAAATATTTTATATTCATTTCAGGTGTACAGCACAGTGGTTAGACATTTACATAATTTACGAAGTCACTTTTTCAAAATAGTCTTACATTTGTTGCTTTATATCGTTCTCTGAAACCTTGCTCTATCAGTAGAGTAGGTATGAATGAGTTCTGTATTTACTGTGGAGAAACGTGGGGTAATAACTCTGGGAAGGTTGGAATGCTTTAAACACACAGTTCCCATTATTTAGAAAGGGAATTCAGAGGGTATAATGTATATAACCATTATTTGAGCATTTACCAAGATTGTGTGTATTTATCACGGTCATTGGTGAGGACTAGAGTTGACACACAGCCAAAGATTAGGTGTCAGCCTGTGAAAACAGAGGAGCTAGAGGAGGAGAACAAAGTGGGACAGAACGTGGGCAGTTTGTCAAGTCCCTGCTCTGTACCAGGAGCTTTTGTTTATAATGTCTTGTGATTTTCGTGCTTCTTTGAGGTATGTTTTTGTATTCTGTTTACAGCGGAGGAAACTGAGTCTCATAGAGGCTAAGTGACTTACCCATGATGACACCGTGAATGCTGCAGCAAAGATCCAGCATCATTCCCACTAGAGTAAAGTATTTTGATAAAGAAGAGAGACAGGAAACCTGGAGGCTAAGAGTGTCGCCTCTATTTTCCCAAATCTGGCTCCCGCTCCTCTTCCCCTTCCCTCCGAGCTGCAGTTTAATTACGTTGTGTCATGTGAATTTCTTTAGGTTTATCCTATTTGAAGATCATCTGGCCCCTTGAATCTGTAGATTTTTATGCCTTTGCCTGTTTTGAAATATTTTAAGCCATTATTTTTTAGAATATTTTTTCAACCCCACACTCTTTTTCCTTTTGGAACTCCAAAGATACAAATATTAGATCTTTTGCTGTTGTCCCACAGATGAGTGAGGCTCTGCTCATTTTTCTTTTCCCAGTCTATTATCTCTTTTGTTCGGATTGAATAAAATCCTGTTGCTCTGTTTTCAAGTTCACTGATTCTGTCCTCTGTTATCTTCCCTTTACTATTGAATCGATCCAGCAACATTTAGATTTTGATCTTTTTTTTTTTTTTTTTTTTTGTAGTTCCATCATTTCCATTTGGTTCCTTTTCATAATTTCTATTTCTTTCAGGAGAATTTGTAATTGATTGTTGAAACATTTTTGACGGCTCTTTTAAAAATCCTCAGATAATTCTAGCATCTGATTCATCTCAATGTTGACATGAGTTTGATTTTTCAAATTCGAATTATGGCTTTCTTGGTTCCTTGCATAAGTTATGGTTTATTTCATTTAAACACTTCGGTTATTATGTTAGGAGAACCTTAATTCTATTTAAATCTATTTTAGCCTTGGTTAGGTTTATGGTGTAAATTCTGGCCTACTTTTGTGAGCTTTATTTGCATTGATACTTTAGTGCTCAGACCCCTTAGAATGCTTTTTTTCTTTTTTTTCTTTTTTCTTTCTCTGGTGCTGGTGGGATCCCTACTCAGTCCCTGCTGGTGACATCTGCATGCTGAAAGGCACTTTCCTGGGTCACCTGGTGTCACTGGACTACCTTCTGTGTGTATATGTGTGTGGTGGTATTGGGGGCAGAAGCCATTGGACTTGAGTGTGCTTATGTCACTGGATAGAGATCAGAGAGAGAGACGCAAAGCTTCCCTGTTTGTGCTGCTGTCAGCAGATTGGGTCCTGGGTTAAGGAGGGAGATGGGTTTGGCCTAGGACTGCTACTCAGCAAGGGGGGTCTGACCACTTGCTGGCTGTGGAAAGAGAGGGACACGGGCTTCTTTTGTCCAGTCCCTCAGCCAGAGAACACAGCCCTTGCTCATTTGTCTTTTTGTCTCTGTCTTGGTGGTTCTGGGTTACAGGTCTCTCCAGAGCCCAGTCTGGGGCACAGGGGACATAAGATAATAACCCAAGAAGCTCAGCACATTGTTGTTCCTCAAATCTTAATATTCCTCGCCAGCCTGCCTTCTTTCCAGCTTTCAAGTCCCTTTTATCATTGCCTGTTGGAGTACTTTCCAGGGGACAAAGAGTCTATGTCATCTTTTTGCAGAACTGGACGTCTATCCAAAGTACCGCTTTGGATAAGAAAAAATGTTCATTATGCATTAAGTGAACTTTTAAGTTTTGAAACAGTGCGTAGAGTATGGACCCATTTCAAAATATGCAAGTTATACTTCTAAATATGCACCGAAAATAGGTCAAAGAAATATACAACCAAATAATAGCATTTTTTTCAGAGTCATGAAATTAATGGTGATTTTTATTATGTCTTCATATTTATCTGAATTTGAAAATTATTTTTACGATGACTATAGATTGATTTTTCTAATCCAAAAATGAAGGTAGAGAACTTACCATTTTACTGGTCTTTGAAAAAAAATTATACCGAGTGGAAATTTAAATGTAATTAAAGGGGCTGTGGTTCTAATTTTGACAAGAAAAGGCTGGCGGTGGGTAATATGCTTGTGGTTTGTAAGTACTTAACAGACTGTCAAAGTAAAGAGGGATTAGGCTTGTAATGTACTTCCCCAAAGGCAAAATTCAGAATGAAGACGAAAATTACAGGGAGGGACATTTTGGCCTAATTTACGAGAGAACTTTTATAAAACGAATTTTGTTCAACAATTTAATGATCACTTGTCATGTGTGTTATAGAGTTTTGTGCAACGGAAAGATCCTCGCAGGTTACAATATGGCTTTTCTGCCAAGTGTACCCCTTGCGTCTTAATCATCTGATTGTCTAGGTGAGAACGCCTGACTGGAACTTGACTGTTGATGGGAAAACAAATTTGTCTCATTTGGAGAAAGTTGAAGTCTAAGGGAGCAGACATGTAATCGTATGGCTTCCCTGTTTTCTCTTTCCTTTGAAAGGTCCACCCACTTCTATGGCTCATTCCTGGGGCCCTGTGAATCTGGTCCCCATTTTGGAGAAGGATGGTGGAGAAACCTTTATTTCACCTTCTCCCCATTGTGAAATAAAGCCAAAAAAAAGAAATCTTACTGTACCATGTGGCTCTTATCTTGTCCAAATTTTTTGCCACTATGGTAGCTGGATGAGGAGTCTTTCCCTGAACATTTTCCTTTGTGTTTAAGAGTTTTAAGCTACTTTAGAAGTTACCCCACATTTCAGAGGTATGGAGGAGACGTAGGGCTGTGGCACCGGAAATGCCACTGATGGAAGGATAAGGGCTCTGAGTTCATGGGTTTGTGCTGTAGCCCTTTTTCCGTATGCCTTTGGATTACCTGCCCAAATCTCTGCTTAGCCATGCTCCAGGGAAATGAGGAAGTACAAGGAGGCATCCAGTAGATGTCTGCTGAGGTTGCAATTAGGTGCATGCGTGAATCTGTGAAATACTGTGACCCATCAACGCCAGCAGTTTTCAGATTGTGCTGGAGGTGAGCTGAGGGGTCCAGCGCGTGGTTTCAGGACCCTTTGAAAGAGAGCAAAGGAGTTGCAGTGAGAACTTTAGTTGTGGTGCTTTGCCGAAACCAACATGCATCCGAACCACGCAGGAGGGAGTCAGCTTTGCAGAGGAACTGTGTGGTGTAGAAAATCAGCCTTTCGCTTCATTCCAAATAGAGCTTTCACAGCTCAACCTGGACAGTTTGCCGTTTTACGTCTGAGTGATTTAAAACATCTCTTTTAACAGGTAGACAATGCCAAGGCCACATTTTGGTATCAATGGAAAGTGCCATAGGCCTCAGGACAGAGCATGAAAGGAGCTTTGAACACACAGCCTTTGTCTGCATGAAAAAAAAAAAAATCTCGATAGAGAGATAGATGAGTGTGTGTGTGTGTGTGTGTGTGTGTGTGTGTGTGACTTTAAGAGCACAAGCACCTCAAAATCTTTTTGTTCTCATGGTGAGCTTAAAGCCTACTCTTTCTGACCACTCAGAGCTCCCAGAGCCAGAGCCAGCAAGAGAGGCTGTGGATGGACAGGCCTGCAGGAGAAATGCAGGAGGCCTCTGGGTATCTTCCCAAAGCTGCTGGCCATTTATCTTTGCCCCAGTTTTCCCGAGGTCCAGCCTGCATTCCTTCCTTTGTTTCCACAAGTTTTACATTGTCTTTGTTTTCCTGAAGATGTGCATTTCAGTATATACAAATACATGCTTTTCAGTAATCCTTCTTCCCCCATAGTTTGTCTTTTCACGCTTTTAATGATAACTGGTTGTAAACATAAGTCTTTAGTCCAATTTAACATTTTTTTCTATGATTAGAGGTTTTTTTTATATATCATATTTAGAAGTGTTTCCCTACCCTGCAGCCATACATATATTCCCCTGTGTCTTTCTCTTAAAGTTCTATTGTTTTTATTTCACATTTAGGTCTACAATCTGTCTGGAGTTGATAGTTGTGTCTAGTATTAGGTGGGGGGGCGGTCAAGATTCACTTTGTTCCATACGTCTGTCAGTTCATCCAGTACCTTGCATAGGAGAGACCACCCTATGCCCACCACACTGCAGTGTTTCCTTCGTGCTACATCAAGTGACCATACAGAGTTCTGTTGGTTTCTGAGATCTCTTTCGGCATCGTATCGGATTTATTAATGTCTGCATTCATTGAATGAACGTTTCAAGATTCTCCTAAATCCTCCTTTACTCTTGTGAGGTGTGCAGCTCTGGGATGCGTTCTGAACATCAGGCAATCACAAAGGCACAGAAACCCAAGCTGCTTACCTGTGTCATCGTGACCCACTGGTCTGTCTACCTGCACATGAACTTGAGCAAACAAATATGGAGACTTCAACACGTAGCTGCACAAGAAAGGCAAAAGCACGGGTGTCTGGGGATTTGAGTGGGTGCATTTACTCTTTAATTTGTTTCCAGTGCTGCTGTAGTTATCAGCTCCGACTTGTTTCCAAATCTAGGCCTTTACTTATTTGCAGTATTTCCTGCTGGCTCGGTAACCTTTGTGATAATTACATCAAATGTTATCAAGCGTTGCAACCAATGGCTTTTTAAATCACCACTATAACTCTTGTATTGAATATTACTTAAAGCAAATTTTATCTTTTATCTGAAGTTAATTGCAACTTCATAATATTTAACTTCTTGGGAAAATTGTCCATGCTAAATAAAATAACATTGCGTGTTGTTAAACTTGCTGTGGAATCTGCAGTCATTTACTCTTTAAGAGGAAAAAAAAAACTAAATTAAAGAGACATAAAAATTGTCATTAAAGTTGGGACTACTCACTGTTCCCTGGAATAACTTGACATTTCCTACATCCATAGTATTGCCTTGGTTTATTATTGGTTCAAGCAATTCCCTTAACCTCAAAATGTTCTTTTTCTTTATCTTACCCTTGATTGTCTACTGGTCCTTGAAAGTTGAACTTAAATGTCATCTCCTCCATACAATTTTCTTCAGTGCTTCCACTGACATTATTCCCTTCTTCCCTTCTGATTATATACCTCTTCCAATCATTTCTAAAAGGTTTTCACTGAAGAATCTTTTCTGGGCAAGAATATGCAGGAAATTCACCTTGGCTAAACACACATTTCTACTCTAGAATTATGTGTCTCCAAGGCACCCAGAATAGCAGTACTCAGAATACCGAACCCTGAAACTTTGATGATCATGGGAGATTTGTTTCTGAAGCACTTTGCTAATCCCGGGGTGGCTATGTGTTCCTGTCTGTCTCCTGTCATTCTCAAAAGTGTCCTGGATTGGCACTGTATCGTATAGTCACATTGTGGATCCATGGGCTATATAGCCTTTATTTAACTGAGTAGTGTTCAATTGGTTAGCTGCTTATCCTAGATTTACAAGTTACAGCCTTCCTTATTTTCTCTCAGTGTAAGATTTTCATCATTAACTCCCCTGGGCTAGACAGCCACGCCCCTTACTCAGCATTATCATTGACAGATGCCCACAGTAACTCAATGGGTATGTTGGCACCTTTGGGGGGATCTTTGACACCTCCTCTCTCTAGACTCCACACAGCCATGTTGGCTCAGTTTCTTCATCTGCAAAAAAAAAACACAACAAACAAAAGCAAAAACAGTGAAGGCTACTTCTCAAGGATGTTGGGAGTATTTCATGGTTCCGAATGCAAAGGAAAGCACACACTGAGAGCTGTGAAGTGCTATCCAGCGTGGGCTACCAGCAGTGGTCTAGGGTTTTCTGGTGAGAAACCCCAGTTACACTTTCTATCTAAAATGCAAACCTGACTTTTGATACCACTTTCTTCGAAAGGAAAATGAGCAGCCTCCGCCTAGTCGTCTGAGAAAAGATGGTTTTAGATGAAAAGAGTGTTCTCGGGAAGTGGGATGTGATTGTGAGAGCTGGGAAGGTGCCGGAATGGAGAGTCAGCTCAGGGCTGCTGCTGGAAGGAAGAGAGGTCGAGGGTGTCGGTGACAACGTCTGCTCCCCTGGCCAGGTGGGGCTCCTCCCTGGCTCGCAGGGTGGCTCACACTGATTGGTGCCCCAGGGTGGCCAAGACAGGGCTGCTGCTTGGGTTTCCCTAGTTGGCCTTCTAAGAGACTTTCTTTATCCTGACTTGGATGGACTCGGTCCCCAGGACAAAAGCTGCCACTGAACCTTTCATTCCCGAGGCTTATCTTCCTCTCTGGAAAGAAACGTGGAACTCCACGGTTCATCGTCTTTTTGGCAGGTACTGCACACGCTTCCCCGTTAATTAATCTTTAATGTCATTAATTGGCTGTCTGTGTGTTGACAAGGAAAAAGAGGCAACGCTGTTTGCAAATCAATTGAATTCTCATCTGAACCAGCATTTAGTTTTCAGGGTGAATAAAAACAATTACAAGCCTTTCCCTGGCTAGACTTCCAGTGCCTGGCGGATAAGACTGCTGAACTAAAAAATAATATCCAGGCAACAATCTACTGTTGCAGGGGCACTAATTGAAGGTTTTCCTACCACCCACGACTCCCCCCACCCCCTTCCTCACTCGCCTTTTGAAATCAGCTCCTTGGTTTGATATGGATCAGGGATGAGATTGGAAAGCTAGTATCATAGGCTCAGAATTTCCGCCCACACCCCTTTATTTCTCTATTTTGATTTTTGCCTCTATGGCAAAAATCTGCATCCCAAGCAGATTCAATGATGAGCCATTTGGTTGGGGTTACCTGCTGTCCTTACACCCACTGTGGGGACTTAATATGGTACAAATAGTGGTCCCCATGCACAGTTCGGACCCTGGGGCAGCAAGGTCAGCCCCACCTGGGAGTTTGTTAGAAATGCAAATCTTTAACCCCCCCCCCCAGATGACTGAATTATCAGGTCAATGTAAAAGTAATTATGGTTGAAAAGGTTCAAAATAATTGCGAAAACTGCAATTACTTTTGCACCAACCTAATAGAAACTCAGGGCAGGGGGGTGGGGTGGGTGGGCAGCATTTATGTTTTAAGAAGCTTTCCAGGGGATTCTAATGTAGGCTAATGTTGGGAACCACTGGTACAGAGCGAGGCCGTGCCCACTTCATACGAGGAAGACATTGCTTCCTTTCCTCACTGAGGGGATTAACTCAATAAGGGAACGTGGAAGAGGTGACTTGTTTTAATGGAATAATCATGCTTGACTCCCCGATAGAATGTTGTGAGAAGCAAATTGCTTTTTCGGGGCCTCCAGCACCCCTGTAACTTTTGGCGTGGAGCAGCTTCTGACTTCTGGTAGTGGAAATGGTCATTTCACTTTCTTCAATTTTTGATGTCTTTCCTCGCGTACGGAGGCAAAGAATGCGGGCCAGGGAGCTGGCATCTAACGAAAGAGGAAACGGGGCAAGCTGCTCCCCAGGAAGGAGAAAAATCTCCCAGATTGAAAAGGGCTCTATGCTGAGGAAAGGAGAGGGAGTTTTCATGTTGATCGTGGAAACCTGTAATACTGGGCTCATGTGAGAGGTCGCAAACGTGCTGCGAATGGCACTGTCCTGGCTCTTGGTGGAACCTCTGC
Organism: Rhinolophus sinicus; assembly: GCF_057876585.1. Taxonomy (NCBI): domain Eukaryota; kingdom Metazoa; phylum Chordata; class Mammalia; order Chiroptera; family Rhinolophidae; genus Rhinolophus; species Rhinolophus sinicus. The sequence goes on along the minus strand of NC_142513.1, from coordinate 55,043,871 downwards.
CTCCTCGTGGAGAGGGAGGAGCAGCTGCGTCGTCTCCTTTTTGGGCGGTGGCTGGAGAACCCTGGAGAAGTCCTTCTGGGAGGGGAGCTGTCCAGCAGACGCCACTCTTTCTTCCAGTGAGGAAACCGAGACTCAGTTTACTGTAATGCTCGGACAGTCTTCCCGCCAGCCCTTTGCCAGGCTCACTGAGTCACGTGAGCATTTGCATCTTTGCAAACATCTCAGGACCCAAAGCCATATCACCTTTGCGACCAGAGAGCAGCAACCCTTAATCTAAGGACGTACACGTCACGTCAGGCTCCCAACTGGCCGGGACGGGAGCCGTGCCATTCTCTTTATTATAGGCTGTTGATGGAAAAGCTTGGGCATAAGATTTAATTTCAGTATTTATCTGTTCCTTGTCATTTGTTAGGGAGCCGAGGACTGTTGGGGGTGAAGTGTTGGGATTATACAACAGCTTGTTGAACGGGATGCATTTGTAGCTGGCAAGTGATAGAATTCCAAAATCCCCCCTTAGTTTTGCATCCAAGGGCCCATCCTGGCTGCCCTGGGCAAGGGACTCTGGCCTGAGACTCTGAAGTGGACACTGTGCTGGGGGTGTTCTCGGGAGTTTTCTCGGGAACATGACCTGTCAAGTGGTGAGGGAAGTAAGCGTGCGATGTAGGTACAACAGGCAATTAGAAGGGAAGTTGGGGTCGTGTTAGCAACAAAAGGGGGGGGGTTGTTCCTCAGCAGCCAAAAGCAACACAGGGCCCATACACGTAAAGGTCCTGGGAAGTTCTTTGTTTTCGTCGTCTTGAGACGCCGTATGGTACATGGATTATAAATTACGGATATATATTTGCAGGCGGCACTTCTTATCAACTTGTAGGGTGACCACATTGAGCAACTATTGTGTGTGTGTTTGTGTGCATGTTTGCTCTTATTTACATAAGCGTCAAGCCCCATCCCCCGCCATCGGATTTCAATAAAAGCAAACCCCCTTGGATTGGAGTTTTCCTATTTACTTGTTTTTGCTTGTGGGGGAAGTCTCTCTAAGTTAATTATGCCTTCTTTTCCAAGAGAATAATACGCTCTCAGTCTGGGATAATTAGGCAGTCTAATTAACCTTTACAAAAAAGCATCCCAGAGCTTTATAGTGGCTATATCCCTTCATTAGTTTAGTTTGGCTCGTCTTAACTGGCGTAGTTGATATTGTTGATTTGCATATTTCTTCCCATGGTATTTTAGTGCCATAACTTGTAATGAAAACACATTTGAGCGTACACTGGAGATTGACTTTAATGGAATTGGCTGCCTCACAAGCAGAGATTCTTCCAATGGCTACGGCTCTATCTTCATATTTACTGCAAGGCACTTAGCGGTACAATTTAAAGTGGGAAAAGCTCTTTTGAGTAATCATTTTTTAATAATTAGCTTAGGGATAATTTGGAAACTATCACTCGAAGCACTTTAATAACGTAAAGTAAGCTATTTCTGGAAATGTTAATGGAAGGCAAGCTCCTTGGAGACGGCCGAGAGTTAAAAGATCTGTAAGAATGGCTATTAATTATGGCCCAAAGCCCTCCTTCTGTTATTAGGCAACACAGTTATAAAACAAGGTAATGCAGCATTCAGAATTCATAGCAGCGCTCCCATTACACATGGAGGTGATTGCAGCCAGCATGAGACGCAGGCCGTGGTGAAAGCAGGCATGTCCCACATGCAAGGACTTTTTAAAACCTGTATCTTTGCTGTTCCTGTATGCAACTTCCTTTGAATGCACTAGGGGATACGCAGCAGATACTTAGGATTAAATCAGCAAGGACACCCTATGCAAGCCTTCCAGTATGAAAACAACTAGAATAATTATGCTTTTTAGGACCTGCTTTTTCTCCCACTCTATCAGAGACAAACACATTTGGCACTACCGGTACACAAACGTACAGGACGGGATTCAGGTGAACTCCGATATACACTCCTCCCTGTGACAAGACTGAAATGTTCTCAGCCTTAACCCTTCCCGTTCCCTATGCCCCGCCCTCTCCGGTCCCATCCAGTTGTTCTCCCCTGGAATGGAGTCCTCGGGACTGCATTTGGGTTCTATCTTGACCGTGCCCAGTAGGTCCTGTCTTTTCATCCCAAGGCATCTCCTGTATTCCCAAAACTTGTCCCCAGAAATCAGATGGATTCACCAGCCACAGGCTCTGCCCCTCGCCCCCCTTTGGTTTTTACTGCAAACAGTCTATTCTCCTTGTCACGGGGTGTTTCTGACCTTGGTCTCTCTGCCTCTTGGCTTTGACCTATCATTAGACTCACAGGTGGTATCCAACAGGGCTATTTTTATACAGCGCCTCCTGCGCTCAGGAGAGCTTGCCTGTTTCCTGAGAAATGTAGCAAGTCCTCAGCTAGAGGTTTACCATTGTGCAGGAATCATGGTGATGCTCAAATAGGGAGCCTGTAACAAACTTGGGATTCTCCTTTTAGCTCTGAAGGCATAAAAGAGAAGGGGTCTGACAACACAACAGCTTTCAGTCTGTTCTGCTTATCCACCACTCCCAACTATTTTAAAACAAAAGAACTCCAAATCCTTCTCTGTACACACTCCTATCTGGTATTTGCTTTCTTAATGGGGAAGCTGTTTTAAACAAGAGCTCCTTTGGGATCAACTACTATTTATTCTTCCCTTCTACTTGCACCAAAGCCATAGTATAAACTAATTAGAGATTTGTTATTCTAGAAAAGTTATAAGTTTGCCAGCAAGGGCATTGCCTAATTTTATTGCAGACAAATCAGTGGCTGTACATGTATGAAATTAAATGGTTTGGGCTGATTCATGCCTGCCTGCCTATTTTTATCGTTAGACAACAACAATTCCCGTTATACACAGCAGTAATGGCTGCTATCAAGGGCTTACTATAATATATGAGACCCTGACAGTGTCCCTTTAATAGTTCTTCAAATGCTCTGTTAGCTGGGATCAGAAAGTCAGATTTAATAGCCTACCAGATTTATCCCAAGCATGTGAAATCTGACGGAGAAAAAAATTGTAATCTTGGCTGTGGAGGATGGATGTGTTACTGATGGACTCAGATTTTGCTGGGAAAAGAGGCTTTGCTATGTCTTACTGGGAGCTGTTCCAGCTTCTGCAATGGAAGCACCTATCAATGTGCAGTCTGTTTTAGAATGAAGAGTAGAAATGAAAGGTGAAAAAGTGAAAACGTCAGTCTATCAATCACCACTGAGAAATGACAAATTTGAAAGTCCTCCCAAACACTCTTTTTTTTGCTGTTGTTTTAAAATCAAATAGGTACTAGCTTGGTGTTGTTTGAATAAAGAAGAAAGTACTAGGGGAAAGAAAAAAACCCCTAAAAATCTCAGTGGTTGAGACTATAGAGGCATAGTTACACATTCATCCATTCAGTACACATATATTTAGCACCTGCTGCTTTCCAGTTGCCAAAAGATCTCATATTGAGTAAGACAGGTCTCTACTTTCATGGAGTTTAGAAAGAAAAAAACAATGAAGAACTGAATATAAAAATAAATATATAATTTAAAGCACCTAGTTGATACTAATAATTATTAACAAAAGGAATAGTGATGATAAAACGCTATTAAAAACCTAAGACCGTGATATGATAAAGAAAAACTGAGGTAGAAGTGGGAAATAGATGTCATTATAGTAACACTAGACGCCAGAGCATGGAGCTGCTCCTAAGGTATCATTTATTTATTTCACATGCCTTTATGGAGCACCAACCATAAAATGACCAAAAAACAAAAATTGGGGAAAAGTTTATATTGCTGAAGAGTCATTGATTAGTTATTTCTTTTCAAAGATCAAGAACTTCAGACAGAAAAAGTCGGGAACCATATGACTTCACTCATATGTGCGATATAAAACTGAACGAGACAAACAAACAAAAATTCATAGACACAGACAACAGTTTAGTGGTTACCAGAGGGTAAGTGGGGGGAGGGGGGAGGTAGAAAAGGGTAAAGGAGGTCAAATATATGGTGATGGAAAGAGAACTAACTATGGATGGTGAACACACAATGGGATATATAGATGATGTATTATAGAAGTGTACACTTGAAACCTATGTAATTTTACTAACCAATGTCACCCCAAGAAATTTAGTAAAACAAAATTAAAAAAAGAACCTTGCAAATGCCTCCATACCTTTGTCAGGTAGGTTTGAAAAATAGCGACCAATCCCATTAAAAACAGGCACGCAGAGTAGGTTCTGCGTAGCCCAGAAGAATATGATGTGGTGCTTGTCTTTTAGGAGAAAAACCAGCTCTGCAAGTGCAGAGCTGCAAAACGATGAGTGAGAACTGCCATTGGAGCTTCCAAGGAATCGAACCCTCAAGAAATTACAACTCTGCAATGAGGTTCTGTGTGAACATGTTGTCACAACCACATCGGAAGGGAACAGTCACAGCTCTTGGAATGTCATGGATGTTCATTGCGCTCTGCTCGTGATTACATTGTACGCATTCATGCCGGAGCCAATTTGTCTTTCACAGCGTGGCAGAGACCTTTTGTAGCACACCGCGGCCAACAGCATCCGACGTCTTCATTTATTTCCTCAAAGCGATGAAGACGGAATGGACCAAACTTGAGGCTCCTGATATTCCCCCAGGAGAAGAAGTTGGTGGGGCATCGCGTCTGGTGCCATGACACGTCGTTTGGCTTCAAGTCGCAGAGCTATGGACGACGTTAAGTAGGACGTATTGTACTACAGTGAACAGGTGTGTAGGTGTTTAGGTGACCTTGCCTGAAGCCCTTGTCAGTGAGATTCAGTGGGATTCCGCGTGTTAATCAGGCAAACGTACGGTCCATTCAGGGCACAGACCCAAGGCATGAATGGAATTTGTCAAAGGCAGGAGGAACTTCATACGCGGGAGCCTCATGTGCTCATTCTGGAATGAAAAATTAATAACCTCCTGGAACCATTCATTATAAGATTTGATTAAAGAAAAGATAATTACATCTCCAAGGGATAGACTTGCTGATTCGTCTGGTTCAGAATGATTAAGATCAGCTGATCAAGGGCATGAGAAGGGCTCCCCCCTCCCCAGAGGGGAAGTGCCACCCTGCATCCGTCTGTGGGGTTTGCTCAGGGAAGGATGTCTTTCGGGGGACGTGGAGGGAATGGCCCCATCTGGCTGTGCACCCTGATATTTGTTCTACCTGGAGCTTAAGGACGGGGCTGCGTTTGGACCACGGTGTCACACCAGTGCACTGCAGCCCGGTTCCCAGCAGTACCGGTGGCCTCAGGTTGCCCCTGGAGCTTTGAACAACTCATTCTCCCTTTACCTTCTCATTCACCATGTCTCGTTTGAATGCTTTTCTATGTCTTTTTAAAGAGGAAGGTATAACCAAAGCAAGTTGAGAACTGTATAACCACTGTGGCTATGACTCTAAATAAATAAAACAAAACAAAAAACCAAAAAAAAAAAAAGAAGAAGAAAAGGAAATAACAGAATGTCACGGTTGAGACTATTGTAAATAGTCAACATTGCATCATGATTTCCTTCTTCCAGAATTTTCTCTGTCCGTGTCGAAGATTTTTGTATAGACTTGAACAAAGTAACTTTCTTTTATCCCATAAATCCCAATAAGATAGTTCACTCTGAAGGGTGGGGTGGTCCTTTGTGTGCTGTGTTGCAGAGGAGGGAATGGCATTCTTTCCTGGGAGGCTGTTTCCACTGCTGTCTTGGGCAATTTGTAGGAACAGAAGAGGGGACTAGCGTCCCGTTCCTCATTTCCCAGAAATGTTATCTCCCCATAGATGGGGCTGCCTCTCACCTCCCCTGGCCAAAGTCTTCCAAAGTAGCAGCCACCACCCAATACCCCTACACTGGTGGCCTTGGGGTCCTAGGAATTCTGTGAAGCCCTAACTCACCCAACTGAGCCCTCTTGGCCAACTCATTTTGTTGGGGACTCTAAATGACAGATGCCTTTTTCGGAGGTTCATGTCTGCAGAGGGACAGATTCCTCCTCCCTTCCAGCCTTTTCCCAAGCCACAGGGAGCAGACACTCACTCCTTATTTGGCTGCCAGTATCTCAGTTCTAAGGCGTAGGCTGAGAGCTCTGGAAGATGGATGAGCGGTGAGAAGATCTGTGCATTTCACTGGGAACACATCCTCTGCCCTTCTGCTTCATTGCATCCTCTCCACTCTCCTTTGGTAAAGAAGCAAAATGACTCGGGCATGCATTTCCCTGTTGGGGAGGAAGAATGCTTGCATGATTCTCTGCCTGCATGGCTCCAACATCCGGAGTTCTCGGGCCACGTGAAGAAGAGAAAATACCACAGAAAGGGTTATGTGGGTTAGGGCAGCTCCCTTCACTCCGGTGGTCTTCAGTCTCCTCATCTGTAAATAGAACTAATCATGCTTGCCTTCCCCAGGTTGTTTTGAGTCTCAAACTACTGTAAGTGAAAGTCTTTGCAAACCATAAAGGACTATTACAACTCCATATATACATATATACATATATGGAGGGGGAGGAAAGAGGGGGGAGGGCTGAAAAGACAACATTGAATTATTGTCTCAAGGAATCTTCAGCTTTGCAAGAACCAAGCTTAAGGAATTACGAGGGCAGACAGATTTAATCAGGAGTCCCTACAAAAGCAATCAAGATCAAATGAACTGTAATTATGGTAATCAGTTCGTGAACTGTAATGCTATGTTCCTAATTTCAAATATTATGAAGTCCCGTATAGTGAATCAATCCGTCATTGCAAAGATAATAAAATGTTCATGTCTGATGGGATATATTCCGTTTGATGGAAAATGTCATTCTTTTCATCAGAAACCTCATTAGAGTCACCAGTTTTTAATTTTAATTAAGGTGAATGAATCCCATGAATCAATCTATCATCTATCTATCTATCTATACTTATAATAATAAATTTAATATAACTGGTTATACTTATACAGCTCCTGTTCATTTTTCTCCTTAAAGGTTGTTTCCTCCAAGAGGACCCCCACTACCCCCAAATGAAATCCGGTTCTCTGGTTATAAAGCCTCTGGTGGAGCTGGAAACTTCCTCTGCAGCATGTTTCAATCTGTAGTTCTGCTTTTATTTTTGTGACTCTGTTGAGTGTTTGTGCCCCATGGTCTAGACTGGAAGACTCAGGATGGCTGAGAGTGTGCCTGTGTCATCCACATGGCCCAGTACATGCCGTTTAGAATCAATTCCTGCTCCTCCCCAAGGTCTGGGAGGTGCCATGCAGGTTAGCGTCTGCTTTCCGTGTCATTCCTGTTTCTGTTCCTAAAAATGCCCAGCATGTTTCTGCTTATAACCTGTCCTACTTGATGTTTGCTGTGCCTGCAGCTCTCTTCCTCCCGATTTTGCCTGGCTGTCTCTCATGCAAAATGTCACCAAATGTCACCTCCTTAGCAAGGCTTCCTCCGATCTCACATGTCTAAATTAGAATTCCCCCTCCTCAGGCACTCTTTACCTGATTTCCCTCTTTTACTTTCTTTAGTGCACTTGTCACTGTGTGAATTATCTTTGATATGTACACATCTATGTTGTTATGTGTGTATTTGTGTATTTATCAACCTGTGCTCCTTCTAAGATGTGAAAATCTCTGAATGCAGAGCTCTTACTGGTTTGTTTACTTTTTTAATCATCAGGGACTAAAACAATGCTTATCTTAGTAGGCATGCAATAAATACCTGTTATATGAATAAAGAAATGATCATAAGATATTCTAAGGTACATTTAGGATGAATGAAATAATTACTCAAGAAATAAATTTTATTATAACAAGTTTAGTCAGATAATTTTTTTTTCTTTCACAACTCGTGCCTTGGCATCGCATAAAAATGGGGTTCTGCTGGAAACTGAGGTTCCTCTGGATGTTAGCTTGTAAGAAGCAAACACAACTTCTCAAGTAGATGTGAACTCCATTCAGAAGTAGGTTAAAGACAGTGATGGGTCCAGGTTTCCCTCAACTCCTTTGGGTTCCTGGCCATGCCTGACCCTGGCTCGGCTCCTAATTTCCTAACTGGAACCTGTCTTCAGAGTTTTGTCCTTGAGAAGAGTCTACTCTAAACCATCGTCCATTGCATTCTTCTTCCCTAGTTTATTTGCGGAGAAAAACAAAGATGAAAATCCATACCTTTGTGACCATGTAATAACATGTAAAAACTTCTAATAACTTCATGCAGCTCAGGTTTCCTGGTCCTAAGGGTACACTGACATTAGAAAACTAGCGTCTCGATTTGCTGTTAGTCTTGGAATCATTTGAAGTTTTAAATTGGAAGGCCTGTGCAGGGGCAGTGCTTCACCCAAAAAGTAGACAGTGGGACTGGACCCCTAAAGATCCCTTCAACTCTAATCTTCCACAAATATTAAATGTGGAATGTTAAGTATGGTTGCACTTCAGCGGGGGGTGTATTTCCTTTTTCTTTTTTTAAGGAGGATCTCTGTCACTTTTGGAACTGTGCAGTCTAATAAACCATCTGATTTACCTAGAAAGCTGAATGCTATTCATGCCGCATATCTGTATAACTGTCATTCCAGACCTACCCACAGCCAGTGCAGTGGGGATTATGCCGACCTGCTCTCAGCTTCATGTTGAAAACTTCTCACTAGTAGCACATTTTCTCTATAAACATGTTAATTAAAATGCTTATAGATGTGTGTGTGACAGATGTTTCTGATGAAACATTGGATAAATGTGTTCTACGTAGATAAAATCTTAATACCTTTCAGTGAAAGCGAATTAGCATTTGAAGAAAAAATGTTAGAGGTAAAGCCATTTTTATTAATTATTTTTGAGTAGAAGGCTGAGCATTGGCTTGATTAGATCTTTCATATATTCTAGAAGTATGGGGACTAATTTTCAATTTTCCTCTTCTAGTCTGAGTGTCAAAACATTAAGTCAAATGTAACATAACTTGCCACAGAAAATAAAGTTGTGGCCTTCGTCCAAATCAGGAAGGATTTTCTTTCATGGGGGCCACAGAAAGTGGAGCCTAGAACTAGTACATGTGAGAGCCCTCTGAGAATTACACTGGCAAAAATCTGTACGTCGTAAGTGGGGAGATGGACAAAGGATGTGGGAACATCTAAAACTGTAATTGAGGCTCTGAAAGTTACTCAGAGAGGCGGTGTCGCATGGATGTAAATGCAATTCAGCTGCCTGAAATCTCATGACTTGTGCTTACTCTGTTTGGAGAAATCCCATGGAAAATATTAACAGATGGTTCAGTCATGGAAGCATAAAGGATGAGGAGTACCAGGTCCTGGGCGGCGTTGTACGTCTATATCGGTACGTAGCTGGTCTTGGTCAAGTAGGTGTACGCGTCTTGATCTCCTTGGCCAAACCAGTCCTGAAAACGTGGGGGTTCCTCAAGCCTCCTTACCTGGGAAAGAATTCTTGAGATCAACTGACATTCCTTGTTTGAATTTCCATTTTACCAAGTAACCATGATTTGCCATTTATAATTTTCTCTTGTAATAAGGGAATACGTTTGTGAGTCCTATCTGAGGTTGGCAGGGTTTCCATCTTAAATGAATATGTTGGAATTCTGTTTACATACGACCATGCTCCTGAGAGACAGAGTCGCTCTATGTGTTCCAACTGTCTGCTCTAGTCATTAGGTTCTGGACGGTGTGGAGTTGACTTTGCGTGTTTCTGTCTGAGTGGCTCTCTGGCCTTCCTTAGGTGACATTGGATCTCATTTTATTCACCTGAGATATACATCAACGCTGTTAGGGAAAAAAAAAAAAAAAAAGGCAGCCAGGCAAGTTTGTTTTCTGACTTCTGATGTATCAGTTCTGTGCTCAGTTCCTGAATTGCGGGTTCTTTTCCTCACCGGATAACGCATCTCTTACGTGGTACTTGTCACTGTGTCAATGATAGATAACACTGCCCAGGGCCACCTTGCCACCTTCCTGTTGTGATATTCCAGGCTGGAATGAAGGAAGCTGGAAACAGAGATATCACCAAGCTGTGTACATTGAGATAGACATTTTTGGTGTGCGCCCATCTCCACGCTGACGTGTCTTCTGGTGCCTGGGAGGGTGACGTGTCTCTGACCCCCTTTACATTTGGAGTCTTGTGACAGGTATTGACAGTGGGCTGTGAGGAAAGTGGTGTGTGTCCCTTCTGATCCAGAACATTCTGTGCTTTGGCAAGACCACCCCGCCTCCACCCCAGAAGTCTGTCCTTTCTGAGGCAACATTAAAATATGTATCTTCGTCTCTCTGGTCAAAATGACAGTCCTTCCAATACCCTGGGTCCCTGAGAGACGGCGTAGAGTAGTTCCCCACTGGGTTGGTAGATGTACCGTTTTATACCACTTTTGGATATGGACCACGAATAAGAAATTGACCACTCTTGTGTTATTTACTACTGAGAGTTCAGATTTTATCTATTATCATAGCATAATTTGGATGAGTATGGTATAATAAAAATATAGTGTGAACCACATAGGTTAATTATAAATTATTTTAGTAGCCACATTATAAAAGTAAAAGGAAACAGGTGAGATTAATTTTAATAATATTTTTTATTTAACCTAACATATCCAAAATATTGTAATTTAAGCATGTAATTCAAGTGAAAAATCACTCATGAGCTACCTTACATTCTTTTTATCATACTGAAGCTTTGAAACCAGTTGTGTATTTAACTGTCGCTCATCTATTTCACGTTTCAGGTGGTCACACTCCACCTGTATGGATTTGGGTGGTACTGTATCGAATAACACAGATCCATACCATCCTGACTCAATACATAAATTATATAAGCATGCATTTATAAATCAGTTATGGCTCAGCGCCCCGGCGTTATCAGCCTCACAAAATCAGGCAATCTGTCTTTATCTTTAAGTTCTGGGTGTTTCTCTTTGCTGTGTATTTCTCTCCAGCTGTTTGGCGACTCTGAGGCCCCCTGTGCTGTGTTAATGACAACCCATGGCTCTTCTGAGGCCTTTCTGAATTGTGCAGCACGCTATGCTCTGAATGTACACACAACACTGGTGGGTGCATGAGGCAATTGCCGTACGATGCAGTTTTACACATGGGCTCTTTGTGCTGTTTACTCTGCAGGGAAGGCAGCCAAGTAATAACATCCAATTCATACAGGTGCCTCCCAGGACACTTCCATTGGTACTTCATCCATCTATTTTCTGGAGGTTAAGAGGAGAGAGAAAATGTAAAGAGACTCAAATGCTTGAAACAGTTCTTTATTTCTTTTTTTTTTTTTATTAATTAAAGTTTATTGGGGTGGACAATTGTTAGTAAAGTGACATAGGTTTCAGGTGTACAATTCTGTATTACATCATCTATATATCCCATTGTGTGCTCACCACCCAGAGTCAGTTCTCCTTCCATCACCATATATTTGACCCCTTTCACCCTCTTCTACCTCCCCTCCCCCTTTACCCTCTGGTAACCACTAAACTATTGTCTATGTCTATGAGTTTTTGTGAAACATCGTGGGCGCTCTGAGCTTTTCTCTCCTTGCTTTTGGCCTTCCAAGGGCCGGACTGGATGGCGGTCTTAGTGTTCTTACCCCGCAGAAAAAAAAGGAAAATATCTTTCGCTATCAATAGGATGACGACACAACTTGTGACTGTGATTTTAACTTGTGATTTTAAAAGCCCACGATTGCCGATCAGTTCTTGCTGTGACATTGGATTCTATTTGCTCAGGTGGCCAGAAACATTGTAAGAGGCTAGGTCTCTAGAAGAAGTGCTCAAGTCACTGCAACTCGGCACCAGTTTCCATGGAACAGGATTAAGAGTGAATAACGTGGACATATTTTTAAAAAGATAAATATGCTAGACAGGCGTGGGGAGATTTTCCTAGTGTTTATAGTAGGCTCTCTGGTTGGGTTTACGTTGTGTCTCTACCTGAGAGTCATGTTGGGCAGGTCTGATGGGTTTGGGGGGCAGGTCCATCAGGATTCTGTTTGTATGAGCATCTCCCCATTGAAGAACATATTTCAAGGAAAGAAGGAGTCAGGCACAGCTGTACAGCTGGAGGGGAGAAAAAGGGATGTCCGTGCTGAGTGATGAATGCCACTTAAGTTAGAATCTAACTCACATAAGAAAAAAAAAAAAGGTTAAAATAAAAACTGGCAATGCCTTTCTATCAGAACTATGTAAATCAAGGTAAGCCAATACTGTCATATCAGAATGTAAAGAGGAAAGGTCAACATTTCCCCCTAGGCCACTGCGTAGATCTCTACCCAGCCTGGGCACCAGCGAGGTTTGATAAACTAAGGAGGAATTGGCTGGGAGGCGATGGAAGGGGTAGCTACCTCCCGTGGAATTCTGAAACATGTAGAAGAAAGAGGCGGGAATTTCTTAACACCAGTGGCCACACCTCACAGTAGTGGTGGCGTGTGGCAAGTGGAGCAGACACAACTGTTGGCAGTGGTCAGTGGATGACAGCAGCAGCGGTACCCAGCAGAGAGAGGAGTTCCCAGGGATTTCGCAGTGATGTCCCATGGATGCTGATGGGCATATCTGCAAGCACATGGGAGCCATCCCATAGGGGCTCCTGGAAACCCTTGGTGGCAGAACGGAGACTCCACAGGGAAAGAGTTCCTTGTATGAGCGGAAAGAAGCAAGAGCCAGTGAAGTGTGGATTGGAAGCCAGTTTCCATTTGTGCTCTCAGGGGGTGGGCTTAGAGGAACTCAAGGCAATTTTCCTCCTTCTTTACCTCTTCTTTTAAAATCATTACTATGTTTTAGTATTACCATTTTCATCATATAAGGAGCTTTTATTTGTTGTTATAGTCCCGTAGATGTAGGACAAAGTTTGTACCTTAATTCATTTGTAAATGTCAACATGGTGGTTTGAGAAACATTAAAAATGAGTGATGCTCATTTTGAAAAAAAGAAGCAAAGACCATTGTCACCTATACCCCTGTTTTTCATGCTGTCTGTACTCACATTCCAGGGTAGTGTCACAGTTTTGACTTAGTGGGACATGATGATAGTTTTCAAGCCCCTTCAAAGAGTCTTGGGTAAATTACTGACAAATCTGCTTTTATTTCCCTGTAATTATGGTCCATCATATTCTTGGAAACATCTCCTGACATTGCAGGAGAGACGCTGTGTGATCTTCACGTAGTTGTACTTTATGGCTCTTTGATCCTGGAACATTCCATCTTCCTTTCTTCCTCTCCACTAGCGCTCATTATTAAATTTGCTATTTTCTGCTGATCTCTTTCCGCACAATTTATTGTTTGATTCCATAACCCCCACTCTCAAGGGTTCCAGATAGATGTTGCTCTTTCATCTTTGAATTGGGAAATTTCTCTTTTATCCCTTAATTGCAGTATATAACTCCTTCTTTTGATTACCTTTACCTAAAACAATTGGGAGAACAGTGACATAAATGGTTACGCATTTTAGCCATCTCCTCTAGAAAATGAAAATCACCACATCTGGCCCTGGAGTTCAAGATGGATGGGATGATTTTGGTCCCTGTAGGGAAGCATTAAAACGGAAGCAGACCTGAATCCCCTTGGCTGGCAGCTGCTCTGAATCCTTGCAGTTGAAAGAGGTACAAAGTATGAATTCTTATGACAGCATTGGGGAATTTAGAAATTTTCTAGAGGGAAAAAAAACCAAAAACAAAAACGAGTTCATTTAGCTTGATAATTATTAGCAATTTATTTCAGTAGGCCTGATTACAATAGTAAGTGAACATTTGTGAAATAAACAGATTTTTTAAAGCCCTGGGAGTGAGCCTGAGCCTTTTTTTTTTATTCCAAATTTCTGCTGACTGACTGATTTTAGACATTCAAATCACTCCTCTCCACGTTCATTATGTGGGGTTTGAATAGATGAACACAATCCTAACCTGCTGTGTTCTTTACTTGCTAATATATTCCAACGCCAGTGGAATATTAATGGCTGAAGCCATAACACTTTCCATAACCTCTGCTATTTACTCTGTGACAACATGAAGTACAGTCTGCATTTAATTACTCAGAATTGGACTTCAGCAGGAAAGAGTTCAATTTTGTGAAATAGCAAAGTTTGGGGTAATTGCATGCATAATCAATGCATATTTTGTCCATTCAGTGGTGATGTGGAGGGCTGGTTACTATTCCTTTTCTGGTCTAAAGGAATGTTATACTCTTAAGGTCACTACCCTCATTGAACAGCAAGAAAAAAATGAATTGAACTTCAGACATTTCTTTTTTTGGTTTGAGCATTGAGGCCACAGAATTTTGAAGCCCAAAGCAAGCTTTCCTCTGGATATTTTTCTTGGACCATTTGTCTTGATGAAGTTTAGATTCTGGTGAAAAGTGGCATATTTTGTTTTTTTGTTTTGTTTTTGTCAGAAAAATAATTATATAACTGTCCTAGGGTCCAGACTTGAGAACAAAATAGAAGAATCCAGATGACAAAGGACCACTCTTCATGACACTAAAAACATGTCTGCAATAATAATGTAATCCTTAGCCAGAAGGGCGTCAGTTGGTTCCATAGAGGCATTTATTTGGTAAGAAAAATAAGGGCAGAGAAAATTGGCTTCAGGCTCTCAGATGTTGGTGTGACCCGATGTGGCCGGTTTTTCTTCCAAATTAAGATGTTAGTTTTTGCTGTAACCTTCCAGGGCCACAACTGTAGCATTAATCCAAGAATCTTTTCTTCTATTCATTTTTCACCATTCTTCCTTCCCTCCTTCTCTAACTGCTCTCAAAAATAGCGAGCACGCACAGGATGCCCCTGGTCAAGGAGCGTGCCCTGAAAAATCATGCCTTTCTAGTGTGTTTCCTTCTGGGTCTCCTTTAAAAACAAGACCAGTCCCAGTATTTCAGCTGAGGAATTTGATAAGAGCTAGAGTTTGTGAACGGTGGGAAAGACAGACGAGGGGCAGTGTTACGGGGGGAATGAGAGGAAGAACTGGCTCTGCCTTTCTCCTGACTTCCCAGGCTTGATATTTGGGGGAATGGGGTCAGCAAAAACCCCTAGGCCAATTCTACAGAGTTGCGGAAATGAGAGGTTCAGCCTCTCCTTGCCTGCGCCCCCCACTCCTTTCAGCTCTGTGTCTCTTCTGTTTATATGGCTCGGAGGGAATGTTTTGTTTGAAGAAAATGGCCTGCATCTCAAAAAATTTGGAAAACCACCGAGGAGGCCTAAAGTGCTTTATTTTCTAGAAGTGGGATCTAGAAGCTCAGAAATGGTGGCGGAGCTACTCAGAGTCACCGCGCTAAGGGGAAGGTAACCCAGGAGTGGAACCCAGCTCTCCCGAGTCTCGTCTCCCTCTGCCAGTGGCACACTCGCCCATCCACAGGAGGTGGCCAAGAACAGCCATCTTGCTTCACAATCAGAAGTTACACACTTGGTTTTAGGGCTTGTTACCTTTGCTTAACGAGTACACCGCTTGTCCAAAAGGAGCCGTGGATAGCTTCAAACTTGGGCATACTCGCTGTTGGTGAGTTGTTCAATTTCAAGGTTAATTGATTCAAATTCCTGTAAAATTAGATCCAGCCCCCACCATCGTCCACCCACAGCCTCCTGTAACTGCCAATCCTATTTAAGAAGGAACTTATGCAGCTGACTACATTCCCCACCTGTCCGCACCTTCCACAGTGTAAGCAAGAAACACAAAACACGTGGATGCTCATGAATAATTCCAGCCTCTAAGACACGGCTGTTCCATACGGACCCAACACACACCTTGCCCATCAATCTGCATTTTTCATATGAACCCTGGGAAAGTCAGCGTCCTTCGGACGTGAGGATACATGGCAGTTCTGATTTGTAAGCCTAAAAGGTCCTCGAGTAAGAAAATCAATTCAAACCCAAAGTGACATTTCAGTTTTATTAAGTCAGCATTGTCTGGCCTGCATTATTTAATAGGGTGTATCTATTGTGACCTCTGAAGAGTTAAATCTCATGAACGGCGGGGCAGAATGCTATCTATTATAATTTCAACTTTAATGATTGGAAACACAGGATTCATTATTCTGCTGTAAGTACGCTCTGAAATGGTTTTCATTTCAGCTCATCCATCAGAAAGGGACAGTGCCTCAGAAGATTTTATTGACCTCATTTTAGTCTTGTGACCCATTTGTTTAAACATTGAGAATTAATACCGAACAGGAACAATACTCGGGGGGCATTCTGACCAGCCCTAGTTTCCAGTAGAAAGTGGCATCCTTAGATATGCAAGGTGGAGTACAACCCAGAGACAAGAAGCTAAAAGCCTTGACAAAAACATGAACTTCCTTTCAAGACGAACACATGAAGGAGCCAACAGGAAATAGATGTGTGAGGAGCTGCGTTTCCACATTCACACACTGTTTGGGGTGAAATTGAAGGCCACTGCAGTCACTGGAAAAATTCAAAATTCCAATGCAGTTTTGGGGTGAAGAATTTATGTCTGCCAACTTGAGGAGTGACTTTTCTCCCCCAAATTGTATTAGTTGATTGATTGGATTATCCAACTATATAGTTTATTCTGATGTAAGAGAGACAATGCCATTTTCCTCTCTTGTAAAATAGACACAATAGAAAAGGAAACTTCTGCATAGATATTTATAAGACTTGAGTTGGAACCTCTAAAAACAAGTTAGACAGGGTTTCACAAACTGTGGCTCACAGGTCAAATCCAGCCCACCTCCTGTTTTTGTAAATAAAGTTTTATTGGAACACACCTGCCCCATACATGTTTAAATTTCCTGTCTCCGTTTTCATACCATAGCGGCAGAGTTCAGTGATTTCAACAGAGGCCATCAGGCCTGAAAACCCCCAAATATTTACTTTTCAGATCTCTGCATAAAATGTTCACTAATCCTTAAATTAGACTCTAGTACAAGTAACCCATGAGAAACAGTATCTACAGAAGCCCTCTGAAAAAACAAGCTACTTATCAGGTAAAAAAAAAAAAAAAAAAAAAATCAGAGCTGGCTTGGAAATCTAATCAAGACTTCATTGCCAAACACAACTATTTGACAATTAATTATTATAGCCAAAGAATGACTACTCGAGATGAGATTAGAAAACTGGAATAACACCTAGGTCTTCTCACATCTACTAGTTGATCTTTCCATCAACTTGTTCACTCCCAAAATCATAATTAGTCCTGGTCTGGCAACTTAACAATAGAAAAAGAAAAAAAAAAAGGAAAACAAAACAAACAAACAAAAAAACAAAAACGCACACAACGACATTGCAGCCCACTTCTCTAAACTTTCTAGGCTAATTTTATAGATTTGATTGGATTGGCATGGACAAAATTTGTCTTCATAAGAGAATGCATTCATTAGGTTGTGAGTACGACCCCAAGCAGGAGACAGCGTGTGACAAATTACAGAAATAACAAGGCTCCGAGTGGCCACGCAAGCGCACCTGCAGCTTGCCACCTGGGGCTGTAATTTCATTACCCCCATAAACCAAGGCAAGGTCAGGCTTAGTCAGACTTCGATTAAGAAGCCCCCTAGGAGATCCCAGGTGCAAAAGGAACTGGGGTAGATGCAACGGGAGGTATGTGAGAATGTCTCTTTCCTGTCCTGAAGTGGGTCTTGCTGGGCCAGCTAAGTGATGAGGTTTAGGGAACTAGGTGTGGGGACATGGGGCTGTGGGCCAAAGGCCAGAACACCTGGCTTCGATTTGTCTTTGGCCTTTGTTAGAAGGGAGCCGAGGCGGGGTGAGGGGGGGCGGGTTTCATCAACTGCATGGGAACGTAACCTTGCAAGTTTGTTCAGGTGCAGCTGTTCTCTCAGGGGGCAGGAAGAGTAAACCCGTTCCTTGATTTGCTGGTAAGTGGCCTGTGTTCTCTGAGCTGGTGCCAGTTGCGGGAGAGTGAAGCCAAAGCTTGTGAGCCTTGGGAATGGCATGTGAAGCCAGTTGACCTGGCCACGTTTCAGGTCTCCCAATTAGATCTGCTTTTCCAAGTGGCTCCTGCAGTTTCAAATTTTCCTCCTTCGAGCTGACCATGCAACACGATTCCTGCTTGTGGCATACCTCTTCCAACACGATTTGGCAAAATGCCTCGGGTGAGATTTGAGGTGGAGGTGGCATGAAGTAGTCAGTACCAGGCTTTCCAAATGTGCTTTGTGGAAGGTGGTCTCAGGGGTTTCTTGAGCGACTGGGTGGTTTATGCAGCCATGGCTGACTTGGGGGCAAAATGTTTGGTTGCCTGTAGGGTTTGCATATACTCTGGCAGAGTCGGAGTTTTCCACGATGTCCCGAAATTGCACTGAGCATTTAGTGGGAATGATGGAGGTACTTCTTGACTGAGGAACATGATCCAAAGACTAGATTTGAAGATGCCGTGATCTATCTGACTGTGCCCTGTACATTATTCACAAGAGGCCCTGGTACCTAAGGTCTGCAATATTTTATGCAGCTTTGTTCATTCTGTATCATGGGTAAGTGGTGAACCTAATGGCCGGCACATGGCTTGATGAGGGCACATGGAGAGGGCAGGTGATCCCCGGGGGTTCCTGGACGTAAGGCAGTTGGTCAGATGGGCAGTTACTGGAGATAACCACGGACTGGAAAGTCTGGAGCCACGTGTAAAGGCTACAGCTCAGGAGCCCCAAGGTCCAACACTGGTAATATCGTTACCCTTTGTCCTCAAGTGAAAGAACCAAGTTTACGGCAGAAAATGAGGGGCGAAATCCAAGGAGGTGTGGAACAAGGCAGACCCTACAATGAAGGGGGCAGGATACGGGAGAGACACCCCAGAATCCTGAGGTGCTGCCCTCTGTTGGAGCTGGGGTTCTTGAGCCTTCATTTCATTTCATTTTGTTTTGTTTTGATTGGCTATTTGGTGCCTGACTGTGCCCACTTTGAGCTCTTTGTTAACTTCCCCACAATCTGTTTGTATTTTGTTGTTTTTGCTAGAATTACCCAGACAAATGATTGCAAGGCATACCTAGAGGCTCAGTTATTGATTGGTTTGGCGAGGTCTGAAGTCTATTTTTTTAACCTCAATTATCTAGCTGATTTATGGCCAGATGTGCAACTGCAGATTTGTTCACCAGGTTTTTGGGTCACATGCTAATACTATGAAAGCAAAATAAAATGAGTTTTTTGTTTTCTTTAAAGAAGACAGGGTGACTGTGCCAGAAACATTTTGTGTTCATAGCTTGTTAACATTTAACCCTTTATAAGCCTTAATAACAAGGATTATTTCTGTGCCACGTTGACTGAAAGGGGAAACAGTTGGTTCACTCTCTGGGCTGAATGAACATCCTCCAAATTTCAGGCAAGCAGGTGTCAGCTCTGCTCTTTAAGCATTTGTATCCCCCCCAAAGAAAGGTCTAATGAAGAAACCTAGTGTACGAACTGTATCTCCTTCCCTCCTTTCTTCTCTCTCTCTGGAGTAGTAACTTGGCTAAGAGTCTGAGAGCATGAGATCTTACTGGTCTCAAGTGGAACCTTTAGAGATTCCATTTCTCTAAAAGCCTCCTAGATCTGACTGATTTGTGGCGCTGTGACACCTAGAGGGGCAATATAATGGCAGTCAGCAATCCACCAATGGTCAGCTCCATCCCAGGTTATATTCTTAAGACATATCTAACATTCTCATATTGTAGGTATTTTCTAGGTATTTTGGAGGCTTACTGGAGAAAGATGTGTGACTTCTGAGCAGTCACTTTGAGAAAGCCCTCAATGGGATGGTTGTAGTGGTGGCAGTCCGGTGAATAAAGGACCCATCCACCTGTGCGGTCCTCATGCGATGGGCTCTAGCTCTTCTATTTCCAGAGCAGCTGCAGCTGCTGGGTCCTACAAGAGAGAGGGGATATTCAGATGATTTCAGATGCACATGACGTTTTGGTTTATTCTGTGAATTTTATAATCCTTGGGTCATCACCTTCCAATCTGGTCAGAGGTATCGGAGAGGGGCAAACAGAAGAAAAACCTTTAGAAAATTGGAATATACGACAGAGAAGAATCCTTTGTGAAAAACGTAAAGAGTGATGGGCAGTGTGTTGGAACATTATTTAATGAGCATTATTCCAAATAGGGGGTTGGATGTTGTTTTGTATCAAATGAGTATGTCTTAAATGTCCCTGGGTCCTAAGAATTACAGTTGGTACCTTGTGGTGCTGAAATTTGATTTTTGATTCATTCACACTTGGTGTTTGGAGATCCCCTGTGGCAACAAACTATTAGAAATACTTTTCTTTTTCTTTTTCTTTTCCCTTGATGGCTTTAGAAGTGAAATTCTCCTCCATGGATCAGTGGTCATGCTTTTGTACTTGGTCTGTGAGGCATGTTATCTCAAATAACACAGGTCCTAAAATGAAAAATGTGGTGTGCCTGGCCTGTTTGTGTTTCTTTAATCCAGTCTCCTTCGTGTTCTTAATATACTTTAGAATCCTTAATTCTGAATGTTCATTATCCATGTATTTATATAATTTAATTTAACGTTTTTTAATGAGTGCCTATCTCTTATGTGCCAGTGCTGTTCTAGGCACTTGGAAGAGCAAATAACATCTTATTCTTGTTGTTATGTATATTTATATATTTATTAAATAAAGATAGACCAATATTTTAAAAAGAAAAAAACAACATTTAGACTACATTAAAATACAATCATATGCCCCATATAAAAAACACATTAAATTTAAGAATTCAGAAAGTAAAGAGATGGAAAAATATTTCATGCAAATCCTAATTAAAAGAAAGCTGGTCTACCAATGTTAATAACAGGCAATATAGATTTTAGGAAACAAATATTTTTGAAAATTGAAAGGGATATTTTGTAGTAATAGAAGATTCAACTTACTAGAAAGACCTAAACATTCTAAATTTATATACTCTTAATGACATAGCTTCAAAATATATTAAGTATAAATATAAAGATAAATGTATCAATTAATAATAATTTTGGGAGATTATATCATAGTCCTCTCAGTAATTGATAGAACAAGCAGACAAAAACAACTCATTAAGGTAAAAATATACAAACATGATTATCATAAAAATATATTAACATGAATCTAATTTATGTACATAAAATACTGCAATCAATAACTGCAAGATATATAGTTTTGTTTCAAGAGCAGAGAGAATATTTACCAATAAGTAAACAATGTTGAGCCATAAAACCAAGTCTCAACACCAAGAATTTAATTCTTTAGAGTATTTCACCTTATCACAGTGGAAATAAACTATGAATTAATAATAAAAAGAAAATATAAATTTTGTAAATTAACAAACACACTTCAACTAACCCATGAATCAAAGTTGAAATCACATTAGCATTAGAAAATGTTCTCAACTAAATTTTATATATATACATGGTGGGATGCAACTAAATTTTCACATAGAGGAAAAGTTATAGCCTTAATAGCACACACTTAAAAACAACCAAAAACCTGAAAATCAATTATGCAAGCATCTAATTTAAAAATGTAGTAAAAGACTTGCAAATTAAATGAAAAAAAGGCAAAGGGAAGGAAACTATAAAGATAAAATAATAAAATATAAAACAATGATATTATAAGGCAGGTCACCAAAACCAAACATTGGTGCTTTGAAAAATGTAACCTGATCAATAAGTCCTGCCAAGAATGAAAAAGAATAGAGAGACAAAGCAGAAAACCAATATCAGGAATGAAAAATGGAATGTCACTATTACAGATGCTACACACATTAGAAAGTTTATTAGGAAAATCTGAATTGTATTAGAGCATATCATAAACTATATTTCAATACATTTTAATATTTTGATTAAATGGATAACATTCTAAGATGAACATCTGCAGTCTGATAGCGATTGAAGACATCTACCAAACATTTACCTAATCATTGATAGCCAGTGGAGTAAGTCTTCAATTTTTGTTCTTATTCTTTGCCAGTTTCCACATGAAAATGGAACCTGCTAGGATTTTGGTAGAGATCACATTAAATCTTTAGATCAGGTTAGGGAGAAATAACATCTTTTCAATAGTGAGCCTTTAACTTCACCAGTATAACGCATTCCTCAGTTTATTAGATTTTTCTTTATCTTAATAACGTTTTATATTCTCTATATAGTTATGCATATATTCTGATAGATTTATATATAGCTATTTGATATTTTGGAAGCTACTATAAATTGTGCTCTGAATAGAAAGAGTACATCTTATTTCTAATTTATTGTTGATGTCTTTAAAACAGAATTGGTTTTTGTATATCAAATCTGTATTTAGGAAGCTTGAAAAATTCCCTTAGTAATTGTAATCATTTGTGAACTAAAACTGTCATTCCTAGATGATAGGGCCGGAATGTGTAGAAAATCTAATAGAATCTAAATCTAAATGTGAATAGAGATATAAAAGATGTAGGGTAGAAAGAGGCAGTTTTTTTCACCTTGAATGAGAAAAGAGAAAA
Source organism: Rhinolophus sinicus (assembly GCF_057876585.1). Classification (NCBI taxonomy): domain Eukaryota; kingdom Metazoa; phylum Chordata; class Mammalia; order Chiroptera; family Rhinolophidae; genus Rhinolophus; species Rhinolophus sinicus. The sequence continues at coordinate 55,021,559 of NC_142513.1, read as the reverse complement.
CAAAGAGTGGAACATAGCCAATTAAAACTCATTGTTTTAACAAAGGACAAATGAGTGGATTAAAATGTCTAATAGTAAAAATAGCATCAGGAGGTGGCATGCACTTAACCTTGTATCTGGACCAAAGGTTTCAGATAAATGATATTAAACGTGTGGCTCTCCCATTAACGTCTTGTACGTTCATGGTACCTGGCATTAAAAGAGCAAGACCTGGTGATGATGAAGAAATATAGTGAATATTAAAATATATATGTATAGGAAACAACCACAAGTGTGGTTTTTGGCACATGGAGTTGAATGGAGTCAATAGATTATAAACTCCACTGTATCTGTAACTGAGTTACACTGTTACAACAGTGGACCAAAATGTTGGATTATTTAATACTCAAACAGTCCTTGAGTGGGAAGCTGACTGTACAGAGAAGCTTAACCCTTAGGAGTGCTGAGTCTCTAATGCCTACTTTAGATGTGGTCAGGGAAAAGAAAGAACTTTTCAGAGTGCAGAGCCAAACACCAAGAAGAGAAATGTATCACCTATCTCATTGATTTTTAAGTCCAGCAAAGGGATAGAGCTAAGATTCTTGGTATTTTGGACCATGAACCAGTTTCTGTTTACCGGGCTGCGAGGAACCATAACCGACAATGTCCCAAGAGACACTAGCATGTAATACTCTGGAGAAAGTCCATCAGAATTATGTTTTCTTTTTTCGGACTCTGGCTACTGCTTCTCCCATGCTGTCTCACCTGTGTTTCTCACCCTCAGTAGGAGAAGGGTTGCAGACATTTCCAAGGATGTCATACTTTGCTATATTCATAAGTATAAGTAAATATACATGAAGTTGCCAGTGGCTTTTATCATTTCTTTCATCCCAATGTTTGTGTCTTTTCCTTTTTTTTTAAATTCATGTCTTTCCAGGCTGCAAGCAGATAACTTAATTTAGCTTAACATGCCAACTAAGTGTTATGAAGAATGAGGAAAATTAGCAAGTAGGCTCGCTGTGTTTTTCATGTACTGTCTTAAGGAAAAGACACTTACCTTTTTTTTTTTTTTGGCGTGGTCAGTCAGTAAGGGTTGGGAAAAGGACTAGTGCTGGCAAGGAAAGTGAAAACTTCGAATGTGGGCCCGGTCCCGTTGAAGCCACTGCCATCTCTCTATGATTTTGAAGCAATGTGAGGAAATCTGCGAGTCAGAATCTAGTACGCGGGATTAGGCTCTGGGACATTCTGTGGTACTTCTCATTTTGCTCAAATGCAGAGGAACCGGTGAGAAAATTAAGATACTGATTCTATACGTTAAATAGTTAAGGATTAAGGAAAACTAGGCGCAAAATTCTGTCCTCAAACATTGTCAGTTTCTTTGGCCCCATAAATCGGATGTGGTGGCAAAGACCTGTTTTTTTCCTTCAAGTTATTCACACACAGGTGAAGGGAGACCCTTGGAATCAGTATGCTCGCTCCTGTAGCAGCTAACTCAGAAAGGGGGAAAAAAACAGTTTGAAAATTATGCCTTTCGGGCTCTGGCTTGGGATTTCTGTAATTGGATACAAATACGAAGCCCTGGAAGGGAATTACTGTGAGATTTAGCATGGGATTATTTAATCATGGAGTTATAAAGGCAGGATTCTGTGGGTGCCAAGAAACCACAGGATTTTGAAGCATAGTTGTGGTTACAGAAGAATCAGCTACCACCTGTGTGTCTGCACCTGGTAACCAGGAGAGTAGAAGTTGTTTATTTAGTCATTGATCCATCCATTCCCTTATCAGGACATCATAGAGTGCCTACTGTGTGTGAGGCAGCGTTGCGGGTTGAACAGTGTCCCCTAAATAGACATGTTGAAGCCTGAACTCCTGGTATCTATGAATGGGGCCTTCTTTATTTGGAAATAGGCTCCGCTTAGATGTAATTCAGATGTAAATGAAAATGAGATCATAATGCATTAGGGTTGGCTCTTAATCCAACATGACTGGTGCCCTAATAAGTAAAGGAAAAGAGACACAAAGATAGACACACACGGAGAGCAGAATAGCACATGAAGACAGAAACCCACAGAGGCAGGTGTGCCTTGGGAAGATGGACACAGAGATTGGAGAGATGCAGCTGTAAGCCCAGGAGTGCCAGGGGTGCCATCAGCATCAGGAGCCCCGAGAGTCTTGGAAGGATTCTTTCCTAGAGACTTAAGAAGCATGGCCCCTGCTGACACCATGATTTGGGACTCTTCTAGCCTCTGGAACTGTGAGACGATCGTTTTTTTTTTTCTTTCAAGCCCCCACGTTCGTGGTCCTTTGTTACAGCAGCCCTAGAAAACTAGTATAAACAGAACGCTTAGTGCTGTGGATACTGAGATGAATACATTTCCTACCCCATCCCTCAGGAACTCCCAGCCAATTGGCTGGGATGCCAACCAAGATTTCTGTCTCTGAAATAAGAGTTCTCTCACGATATGAACTTAGTATTAGGGAGGCACAAAGGAAAGGCACAAAAGAGTTTTTCAGGGAGATGCTTTCTGAGCGGCATCTCAAAAGGTTGGTTAGGAATTTGCCAGACAGGTGGCAGGATGTGTTGTGGCTTCTTCGGAGGTGACAGTACCATGCTGGAGAGTGATGGTGGGAAGGAGCAAGGAATTAGACGCGGAATCACCACTTGGCATGTGATTCCCTTGGGTAGCAATAAAAATGAACATGTTTTTTCACCTTTGATGATGATGATGGTAAAGATGATGTTTTGTCACCGTTTGCTGTGTTTCTATTAGTCTGTCTACTCTTACATCAGACAGGGTTTATTTCATTCTCAGCAAAATCTGCATAGCAACTCTTCCCATCTCCGTTACACAAACTCTCAAAGCATTTAAATACCTCCCTGAAAGGGGCTTCCCAACTAGTAACGTAGAAGCAATTCATGCGATGCCCTTTGTACTCTATAGTGTATGTCTTTTTAAAATCATAAGCTCAAATTAAAACCAAAAAATCACAGAGCTCTGAGTTGGGTTTATGTTCTTCTAGAGTTGATGGTAGATTTTATACTGCACATGAATGGTCTCTCCCTTTGAAATTGAGTTCTGCTGTAGGGGCTCTATCCACAGTCGCTTCTCGGGCTCTGCTCATTTATTGATATTCATCCATTTGACACATGTGTCAGGCACCTCACTAGGTGCTGTGTGCTAGATGACACTGCATAGGTCGTTTCCTTGACCACACATTAGGCATTTGGCTGATTTCTGTTTATCTCCTGTGGGGTAGACCCTGTCTTTGAATTCTACTTGTTAAAAAGCCCATCGGATGTCAACCAGATGGGCTTTTTTCACCCCTAAAACTTATCATAGAGCTAGCTGCAAGAAATAAAGGACAGTATATCTTTTATAACTATACTAGCAAATTTCTGCATTTGGTTTCTAATTCACTTAGATTTGAATGAATGTTGGTAGCTTATGTATGTCTGAGGGACTCAGATACCTTCTTGGAAATATCTACCCCTACATACGTTTGTGAAGTGTGAGGACAGCAATGTCCCTTTATCTCTTTCAGCTTTCAAGAGATTAAAATGTAATTGACAAGGTGTCACAGCTAAGTTGAGCCTCGCGAGACATGATGATTACATGTAATGTGGACCCTGGATGAGATCTTAGGACAGAAAGTAAAAACTGAGGAAATCTGAATTAAGTGTGGACGTTAGCTAATAACAATATCGGTATTGGTTCATGTATTGGGACAAATATACCACGCTAATTTAAAATGTTAATAATGGGGAAAACTGGGTATAAGCTATGTGGGAACTCTGTCTCCTTTTTGTGCTTTTTCTAGACATCTAAAACAATTCTAAAATTAAGAATTCAACATGATTGACACGACAGCCATGTGAAGTTCTTTCTGGACTCCCTTCGCCCTGTAATCTGAATTCTTCTTAACTTTTCCAGACATTTTTCTGTGATTTAGAAGGAGCTGCCTTAGATGGCTTGGGGCAGGTTGGGTCGGAAGCAGCTGAATTCTTGTCAGGGAAGCATCTCTATAAAATATGAGAAATTGGTGGAACAAATGAGGAAGATGCCTGTCCAGGACTCCAGGGAAAGGTGAAAAGTATGCAAGAATCTTGCCAAGCAGCCTTGAGGAAAATTCCTCCCTGAACTGAAATTCATTGACTAAGGTAACTCAATCTATGTCAGGGATAATCTTAAAAGCCACATCACATGGTGTGTCTACCACAAAATCCCCAATAAGAACTTTTAGGGTGAGCTTGTCAGAGCAGAAACTTTTTTTAAATGGAACTTTGAAAGAAATTTGGGGAAAAAAAACACAAAAAAACTTTTTTTTTCACCCAGAGGAAAAACTGCTGATGTTTTGTTGTGTGCCTTCCAGTTTCAGTAAGTCCTGCTTTACACAATTCTTGGTTAATTTTTCAGAAAATGCAAATGAATGCTGAAAGCTTTTTCTAATATTTTCTCCACCCTAAAAATAGATTATTTTATTTCCAGGGATTCTGTTCTTCTTTAAGTTTATTTCTTACGTAACTTGAAATGTTTGGGGATTTTGTTTTTTGTTTTTTAAACATGTCTTTCGTTAGAGCCCATTTGGGGTGTGTTAAATGTCGGCACATTCTTGCGTACTCCCTCACCTCATGCTGACTCCTCTCTGACTGCGCTGAAGATGCATCACTGAGGAGGGAGGGCTTTTGGGAAGAACTCAGAGATGGTACCTGGGAAACGTCAAAGAGGGAGAAATTGGGGGAAGATGCAGCGGATGCTGGCTGCCTGCCAAAGTTAATCTCACCATCGAGAAACGGGGTTTGCATTTGATGGCTCTCCTCTGTAACCACACCGTCCCCATCTCTCCCCACCTTCAGCTGGTGTAGAACTCAGATGACCACATGACGGGGGGTGGCAGCCTGAAACACTGGAAAAGAATATGCACTTTCCTATCGGACACGCTTGCATTTGAATCCTGACTCCATCGCTTACTACCTGGGATTGTTGGGTAAATTACATCACTTCACCACCCCTGAAGTTTTGATTTGTAATACAAAGATTAGCACCAGCTCACAGAGCTATTGGACGTGCAAAATGATGTGTGTGGGGCAAAATCGCTGACACATAATTGCGGGCGATAAGCGCCAGTTCCCTCATAGTTCCTTATCTTCATGCACGTCCCTTTGTTTAGGCTCACACTTTATTCAGCTCCTCAGCCTTCCTGACAACTTCTTTTGCCCAAGTTGTAAAACTAAGGACGTAAATATCATTGGGGGGCGACATTCCTTTGTGTTTGGTTTTGGTGTTTGGTCTTTGATTATTTCCTTTTCATTCTGATCCCTTTCTCTTGTAGAGATTTAAAATAGTTGTCCTCACTGGGACTGGGCCACCATGAGGCCCAAGCCAGACCTAGTGGGGAAAAAAATCAAACCGCTTTGAAACTTGACCTCATGTAGATGCAGTGAATTGACCAACGTATTGAGTTTTTTTTCTTCCATAAGCTGCTTATCTTGATGCAGTTATGTTTCTTTGTTGTTACCCTGTTCCTGGAGCTGTTTCCAGAAACAAACCTACAGACAGACATCACGGACTGAAAAAGAGTAGGACTGTTGCTTTCTGAATTTTAAGCAGCCCCCCCAGGGGTCATTGCTTATGGACAACTACATTCTTTCCCAAAGCCCCAGAGTCATGTGGTTGTCCCATCAACCTTGCACCAGGCTTTGGCAGTGAACGAGGCCCCATAACCTGTGCCCTTGGACCTCTGCAGAGTCCTTGGCATGTGACCTACAGCCCATGAAAAATCCCTTTGTGCCCAGGATGATATCATAGCACAGGACCTCTGCAAGCTCAGGGCAAGAAGCTGTGAAACTCCCTCCACCCCCCCTCCCCCATTTTTTTTTAAAGCTATGGGCCCTGCCACCTCATAGCCTTTCCATTTTTAATAGGTGTTGAGAGAATTTGCAATAGTCTGTGGACATCGTGACCCAAAGATGGAATGACCTCAAGAGACACCGGCCTTAAATGAATAGTTACTGTTCATAGTCTTATAACTATTCGTCACTAGCAAAGTCTGAGCTCATGTCTGCTCTTCAAACACAGAGACTATAAACCCTGTGATGGTCAAACCATTCTTCTAGGTTTTTAAATTATGGAGTGGGGTTTTATCATACAAGTCTTGGCCTTTGAAATCCATCATTTTGAAGAAAGATTATGGCTATCTGCAGCTATGAAATTAGTCTCAAATAAATATTCTACTTGGAGAGAAATACAATATTTGCGCTAAGGAAAAGCAGTGACAAACAGAATTAATTTTCTCGTGTCTGATGTATGACAGTGGTCTTTCCTTTTGAGACTAATGGTAAAAGGTTTATATTAATTCAAGTTTAGCAAGAATATTATAGAAGCTTGAAGCTCTGCTGCTGGATGGCTGATAAAAGAGTGAGTTGGGGAGCTATAAAAGCTATCTTATTTTTGCCTGATTCCAAGGTTCTGCAAAAACCATAGTTTTTAAAGAAGCCATAAAGGTAGGCATGAATATAAAATGAAATCGTTATTTTAGTTTTACCTCAGCAATCTATTTTTAGCTTATCCTTTGAATGAGCTGTAAGGGCTCTCAACCATACAAGTCCCATATTCTAGAGGCACGAACGCCATCATACTCGTACAGGTTGGCTTCACAGGTCTCGAGAGGACCAGCCTGAAACTGTCTCAGAGCCTTAGAATCCCAGGGGACGGAGACTCTCCTTGATCTCCTGATATCATTGATAACTAGCTGAAAGTTTTTCGTTAAAGAATGAATCTCATCCACAGCACAAAGAAACCCACTTTATTTATTTTAATGGCTTATTATGGGGTTGGGCATGGCTTAAACTGGTTACTCAGGTGATCTACGATTGGCTGAAGGTTCTTCTCTCTACGGCCATTAACAGGTTACAACTTTTTTTTTTTTTTTTCATTCCTGGATGGTTCAAAATAGGTGGAGCCCACATCACTCTGCATGTTTCATATTATTTACAGCCAGGCCTCAGTCTCCAGTGGTTCAGCTGTATGAGTTGGTCCCCCATTCTCTGAAGATGTTAGGTACTTTCTCATCTCTACATTATTTTGTTATGTGTCCTGCCTTCTTTGCTCTCTTCTGCCATTAGCTGGTGAATTCCTGTTCATCTGTCAAACTTCAAAGCATAGGTCACCTGTCTGAGCCACCTTCTCCAATTTCTCCAACCACTACCCTGGCCTGAAGCTATGGCTCCCTTTACCTTTCAATTCAAATTACCCAGTATTACTCTCTTCTCTCTGCTCCCAGAGTGCTTTGTTTAGAAGGTGAATTCTGCTAGAATCTGAAGGTCAAATCAAATACCTAACTTATAATAGGCGCTCAATAAATACTAGCTACCTCAGTAAACATGGAGATTATTGCACTGATTACAATATCTAGCATATTTATTTTTAATATTGTGAACAATGAAAGCAGTTGTCATTTCCTGGTCATCTTTTCATTTCCGCAATACTGGTCATCTCATTGTTGAATGAAAAAAATGAATTCATTTGTGAGACTCTGTGTAAGTGTATTCTTTAAGAAACCTACTTTTCTCTGGCCAATGGAGCAATTTAAATGAAGAAGTGGGAAATTTCACAATACTTATAGAACATTAAATCCAAATTAATTTTGGGGTACAATGTTCTATATTTTTATAGGTCAAAATTGTTTTTATTTTGACCTGAAATATCCTGGAGGTATATGAAATAGTCCAATTTCCTATCTGGAGGGACCATATTACAAAATTATGATAGGTGTATTAAGTTAAATTGCCATGGATTCCAGTATTTTCCTAATATATCATCGCAATTATCACCTCTATGTGTTATCTCGCTCTCCTCCACTTCTACCTCCTCATCCTTCTTATAAGTACTTTAACCTAAAAACAAATTCAGCACTCACTTTAATAATAGATATTTTCTGCGCAAGATGTAACTGTATTCTGTGATAGTTCAAAAAAGAACCTGCAGGTATATGTGTACTCGTATGTGAAAAGGAAGTGAACTTTAAAATCAAACAATTGAAAGGTGAACATTGGGGAAAAAACAAATCAGCCCAGTGTTAGGAAGTTTCTGTATAGCAGAAGGGTTGTCTGGTGGATAAAGCCTCTCCTTGTGGCGATGCTTTACAGGCATGAGTGCTCACTGTAGAGCCCTTTCCTAGTTCCTCGTTCTTTCCCCTCTTTCTAGAAAGTGAATCCCACGTCTGCCTCTGTAGGCCCGACTGACACTCTGAGTTTCATACCTGTATTTCCAGTTGCCAAATCAATATTTCCACTTATCTTTTCTACCAGTATGTCCAACTCAACACATCCAAAACCAAACTTGTCCTTATCCTGAAGGTCAGCATTCCATACCTCAGGAAAAGCAACCACCTGGATTCTGCTTTCTCACTCTCCCCATCTCCAGCCATCGCAGTCCTATGCCCTGGACCAAGGAAACATCTCTTATAGGTATTTACGCCTCCTCCCTCGCCTCCTTGCCATCGTCCTTGGTCTTGCTGCAAATCCCAGTTGGCTCTTACCTAGATCACATCCTCAGCCTTTTCAACCGGTTTTGCTCCACTCGAATTCTACTCATTCTTCATCATGACACCACATTATCAACTTTAAGGTGAAATCTGATACACCATACCCTGACTTGAAACTTTAAGTGGCTTTCTGTTGCTTTCAGGGGACTTTCTATATTCCTTGCCATGATTACAAGTTCTTGGCAATAGATGAGTATGGTCTCTGCCTGCCTCTCCATTTCTTCTCTGTCACTGAATTCGTTCCACACTGGACTGTTGTCAGGGCGAGAATGTGGCCTTTTGGCTCTTACACTTTCGTGACTGCCCTGTACCTTTCCATATAACTGCTACTAAGTTGAGATCTCTACATCTCACTGTAAACACTCCCAGCATGGCTCTCCAGACCTCCAGTGCGAGATCTGCCTCCCTTCCTCTCCACTGACATGTTCTCCAGACAGGCTATTCTTCCCTACATATCTCCCATCATATGTGACAGTCAGTTTAATTTGTTTAATTTCCTCTTTCCTTCTTGGTTGTAAGATCCATGAGAGAAGAGACGATACTGTCTCTTTGTACTACTTGTATTCGTTTCCTGTCGCTGCTGAAAGTATTGCCATACACTTGGTGGCTTAAACAACAGAAACTTATTCCCGCCTAGTTCTAGGGGCCAGAAGTCCGAAATCAGTATCACTCGGCCTAAATGAAGGGATCGGCCAGGCTGCACTTCCTCTGGAAGCTCAGAGAGAGAATCCATCTTGCTTTTTCCAGCTTTTGGTGGCTGTGAGCATTCTTGGTCTGTTCATTCCAGTTCCCACGGCCAGCATCCTCAAATCTGTTTCTGTCCCGGCTCACATTGCTGTGCTCTCTGTGCATGTCAGATCTGTTTGCCTCCCTTTTCAAAGGACACAGGTGATCGCGTGTAGGGCCCACGCACATAATCCAGGATAATCTCTCCATCTGGATATCTTTAACTCCATCACTTCTGCAGGCCCTTTTTCCAAGTAAAGTCACATTGACAGATTCCAGAAATTAGGACCTCATATCTTTTGGGGGCTATTATTCAGCCCACGGCAGAGCCGAGTGCCTAGCTCCTGTTTCTCTGGGTCTGAGTTACACAAGTATGTGTGTTTATCTATTTAGTCTGTGATTTCATGGGTCAGTTCATTTTCAACTTGTAAATATATTTAAAAGTAAATGGTTTGTTTGATTAGATTCAGTGCACCCTTTGTTGTAGCTAAGTTTCCACGAGTACACAAGCTGAGAACTCACATATCTTGCTTTTCCCCTGTCATGGGGAGTGGGCCCCAAATCTTTTAACTCCATGAGGTAGAAGTTAGGTTCTGATGCTTGTACAATTGGCCTGGTTTCTTAGAGATCGAGCCATCTCAGAAATGGCACAAGTGGACTGGAGCTCAGTGAGAAGAAGATGCTCGCGCAAGAGGAAATGCCACTGCATGGGCTGCAAGGCAAAAACAAGGCTCATTTTCTCAGGGTTATAGTAAAACCAATAGCAACCTATTGGTGAGAAAAAGAGTTAGGGACATAGGGCAAGACCCCTTACCCTTTGTGTGAAACATTGCTATTGGTGTAGCTGAGCTTTAGCTTTTATTCCAACAATAAAATAAAAAAGTTTCTATGAAACATATGTTTTGAATCAATAGTATTTTTATAGGGTTTCTTTTATGAGTCCATACCCTTCTCTTTTTAAGCTACAAATGCTGCATCGTCTTTTCTTCTATCTTGTCGAGGGGTGCCAACCACTGTACCACTTTCATCGTATGGATCACAGCTCGTCTTGACGCCATTCTGGAATCCCTCCCGTTGAGATTGCACCAACTGTTACTGAATTTTATATATCGAGCTCTCATATTTAATCTCATTTTATTACCACAATAAACCTTTGAGGAAGATATTCTTATTCATTCCCATTTTAAAGAGAGTCAGTTTCAGTGTATGTCTGATAGGTACAGAAGTGGTAGTTTTACTTGAAATTTTGACATCCCGATTTATCTTAAATTTTTTTTAGGCTTAGTAGCTGGAAGAAGAGATAATATCTATTGAGCACTCACTCTGTAGTCTTCCTGACAATCACACAACCCATTATGAATACCACCCTTTGGGGCTGATAAAGAAATACATGTAGAGGAATTTCCCTGAGACTACAGAGGGATTAAGTGGCAGAGGTAGAATTTAAACCCGGCGCTGTGTCTTGAAAAATGTCAGCTATCTGCTTCTACCTGTATTGTCCTTGATTTAAATGTTGTGTTGTTTAAAATAAATCAGACACAAAATGAAAAATACTGTATGATTCTGCTTACATGAGGTACCCAGAGTAGTCAAATTCATAGAGACAGAAAATAGAATGGTGGCTTTTAGAGGCTGGAGGGAGGGAGGAATGGAGGCCTATTGTTTATTGGGTACAGAGTTTCAGTTTTGAAAGATGACAGACGTTTTGGAGATGAACGGTGGTGATGGTTGCTCAGCAATGTGAATGTATTAATGCCACAGAACTATACTTAAAATAGTTAAAATGGTAGATTTTTATGTTGCATGTATTTTAGCATAATAAAAATATGATTTTTCTGTACAAGTTCATTCGTTAACTGAGAAATGGTTTATAAAGGCCAAGGAAACAGGTCCCAACATTTGAGAGTCAGAAAAAAATTAAACAGCATTTTGCCTCTGAGTGAGGGCCAGATAAGAACATTTATCTTTCTTGTCTCAGATCTCTGTTATTCTATTATTTTTATTGTAAAAGCTTTCCAGAGGCAATTTTTCCCTATGAAAGGCCAAGTAAGCCCTTTTATATATATATAAAAAATTATTCTCCCATTACTGAAACAGAAGATGTTATAAAGAGCAAAATGTGAATTGTTTAGAGGAAAAAAAATATCACAGAACACAGCCTCTAACTTCATTTCATGGAGCGTTCTTCATTTAAAAGATCTGTTACAGGCTTGAAAGGAGATGCCAGGGGGGTCTTCTCACAGTGCAGGTATTACAAGAAAAGAAGAAATGGTGAACCAACATGTAATTGCAGGTGAAGAGAGAGATAAAGCAGTGCATATAAATAGACACGTGAATACTATGAGGTGTCTATCTATGACTTTCATGCACCAAGGAGCTAGGAGTGGTGATCCAGCAAATGGGTATTAAATTCTATAATTTTTTCTCACTTACCCTTGATTTTATCTCCATAGGGGGCCCTTCAGCTCCAATTCACTTTGGTTGCCAAGTCTATGATATAGCCATCTTTTGAGTCAACTAGACACCTAAGTCTGCTTTTGCTTGGGTTAGCTGAAAAAGGATTTGATGAAGCAGATTGTCTACACTGCAGGTTTGGGCTGTCCCCCACTAGACATGTTAAAACAACTTCCTGACGTTGAGTCACTGAATGGAATAGTTTTAAGGCATCTATATTTGGTATCTATGAAGCCATTAGTAAGTAAGCAGGGCTAAGTAGCTATTGCTTTGAAAGTAAGTGAGACATGGGATTAACTTTGCTTTGTTGAAAATGTCTCAGCCATCATTGCACGGGAGGAGAGAGACACTTCACTTGAATTATGTTTTAAGAGCAAAGAAAGTGAGAATGAGTAACAGGAAGAATCCCCCATGAGAATGTGAATCAGTTTTTATCTTGTGCATTTAAATCTGTGTGTGTGTGTGTGGTGATTGTAGTGGAATAATAGTGTTCATAGACTGGTTTTCACGGTGGCAGAGATGAGGCCCTGTAAGGAGCGTTATTCACTAGAAGGCAAAGGTAAGCGAGTGGAGCGGGGCAGTGCTGGGAGGTGGAGAGCCCCAGTGCTGTTTTCAGGAAGATCTGCTGGGATTGAGGTGGAACCTTGTCTCCTTGGAGGAGACTAGGCAGACAGCAGACTAGGGTGAAACCCTTTCCATAGGGAACCTGTAGGACTGGAACACAAGCAGACCTGTCCTGGGTCTGGGAGACAAAATGTGACATGCAGCTCGGAAGGAAATAGTCTCCCTTCTTCTTGGAAACATGTTGCTAGTTGATGGCAAGAGCCAAAGGGAAGGAATGGCTGTTTGGGTTGGTGACGTGGGAGGGGGCTATGGGGGAATGGAGCATTAGCATGAAAGTTAGTTCTTTCCAGAAAGACCCTAGGTTTTTAGGAAGTGACATCAGCAAGAGGCGTGGGGCAGAAGATTTGTGAGTATGTATGTAGAGTAATCCAAGGACGTCTGGGAAGTGAAGAGCTGGAAGTCATGCAACAGGAATACAGGAGCCACCCTTCAGGGAAGCGTACACGACCCCATTAAAACTGTGCACAAAGGGTGACGCTGGAAACTGAGTGCTACCTCTCTGCTTTCTTACCCGGATTTTGTGTCCCACGTGTTAATTAAGTATTTCCAGTCATTGGCTTTTTCCATTATTAGAGAAATAAATATAGAGAATTCTATTCCTAACAAATGTCTAGACTTATTAAAAAAAAATAACTTACTCCACCTAGCCAACATTTTGTGTTGCTCTCTCAAACACCTCCAAGACACGTGTTGTAATTTCTGACTTTGCAAATGAGGGAAAAGGGCAAGGATAGTCACATTTATTAAAAAACGAATGCATTCTGGGTACCACATCAGGAATTTTACCTGCTGTCTCCCATTCGAGTCTCATGACTATCTTGGTAGGTAGGTATTATTTATCCCCATGATCAAAAGTGGAAACTGAGGCTGAGAAACACCTTTTCTGAGGTGAACTGACCAGCGATGGCGCTGGAGCAAAGTCAGGTGGTCCCTTTCCTCTGAATTCTGCTGAACACCTGCGGGAAACTCAAACGGGAAAGATTGTCTGCTCTTGAGGGGCTCAGGGAGGCAAGAAGGAGAGGCGTACTCAGAGGGAGTGTGAGGTAAAGCTTGGGGAGTCTCTGCCCAGTACCTGGTGTGGTCTTTGCACCTCTCCCTCCCCGCAGGAGGCATCACTACAGACATTTTGTCATTTTCTATGATGTGGTTTGGTTAACGCTCTCCCCAGTTCAAGGACACCATTCACCTGATCTGCCATGAGCTTTGGAGGCTGAGAGGCTGCCTTTCTAGAACCAGCTTCCAGTTTTCATAATAAGCAAGCTCCCTGTTATTTCACGTTTTGTGATCTCCAGAAGGAGGGTGCCATTGAAGATCATACTGTTCAATTTCTGAGATCTGAGTAATTTGAAGAAACATTGCATTTTAGTGTGTGGGGGAATAATGTTATTCTTTGTGAATTCAATTCTTTGGGGCAGAAGCAGAGGATAAGGAAGCTTGTCTGGTTCTGTCCTGTTAGGTATTTTATTTCTCTTTCCTTCCCTGCTATTTTGTATTAAGACAGCACTCAGGGACATTGACCCTGATGTTGTAGACCTTGTTTTTGCTATTTAATTCGTGCCTAGACGAATCATTGCATCACCGTTTAAGTCCTAGCCACATTTTCTCTCCAGTTTCCTTTAAAAAATGAGGCACATCTAAAGTAAGTGTATTCACAGGACTAAGTACTATTTGCGTACCATGAGTCCCGTAGGTGACTTTCTACTCAATATCCTGTCTAAATAATACATTTTAAAGGTTTGTCTGGGGATCTGTTGGGTCAGAACTATCAGTTTCGAGAGACTTGTGGGGAGAAATTCACCAAGCGTGAAAAAAGTTGAGATGCACAAGCCTAATCCAAAATAACAAGGTTCGTGACCAGAAGAGACCAGTTTTCAGACCTGCGCTGTATAGATCATTTAGATCATCTTGTTGTCCACTCGGGAAAGACTCCACCCTGTGTACTAGAGAGAAGGGGTTAAATAAATAGTTGGGGTAAAAGAAGGGGCAATGTCTTTCTCACAAACCGGTCAACTGTCAGATACTGCTGGTTACTTGGAGCTGTCGAACCATCTGCTGTGTTTCGTCCTTCTCTCTGAAGTGTCTGTGAACAAAAGCCTGCACAAGGCCACGCGGGCAGTGGGAAGGGCTGTATGCATGTGATGTCACTGGAAGAACAGAAGGAAGGACACCTTGGGGAACAAAGGACTCAACATCTCAGAGAAACTGGAAGCATAGGACACCTGACCGGCTTTCGCAGCCCTCCTTTCCCTGGGTTCCAAGACCTCCTCCTCCTGGGTCTCCCCCTAGATCCCTGACCCTACACGGCCTCCTTCCTAAACTTGTTAACTGCCTTCTTCTTCAGTGCCCTACCGACGTGTGCAGCACGGATGCCCTGCCAGAACCATCACAGAAATACAGTGGTACCTCGGTTTTCGGACATCTCCGTTGACAAACATTTTGAACGCCATAAATTTTATGAACGCCGTAAATTTTATGGATCTATGGTATCATTAGATAGTAAAATTCATGCTATATTTGCAGTTTTAGGGGTTGATTTTAAAGGTCTGGAATGGATTCATCCATTTTGCATTACTTTCTATGGGGAAACCATGCCTCAGTTTTTGAACCTTTCAGAACTTGAACGGTCTTCCAGAATGGAGTACGTTCGAAAACTGAGGTACCACTGTATACTGTAATGGAGTGAGGCTGGGGGAACAATAGATACTCAGAAGGCACTTGCACTTACCTCGCATGTAGTCTGAAATACAGACTCATGTGTATATGAACTCTATGCCATTGAAACATTCCCAAGGATCCGTTCTCACTTAGCACTATTGTGATGGGCCGTGATCTAACAGCATGGTGGAAAACAGGTGGATTTTTTTTCCACTTGTTTATTTTTTAAAATAAGTTTACTTTTCAGAACACTTTCAGATTCATAGAAAAATTAAAAAGAGAGTACAGAGTGATCCTATATGCCCTACACCCAGTTTTCCGTTAACCTCTTACATTAGTATAGCACATTTGTCACAATGAATGAATAAATATTGATACATTATTATTAACTAAAGTCCATACTTTATTCAGAACCCTTAGTTTTTACCTAATGTCCCTTTTCATTTTATATTCACACTGAAATTAAGGGAAGTAACACTTTATCCTCTTAAAATCTCCAAGAGCACTTCAGATTTTCCCATAATTAATGTTTATCTAAATCACAAACCCCATGAACTTTGTAGCTTCGTGGAAAGGAATGAAAAATAGCACACATCTTGCTGGAGTCTCACACATGACTTAACTCCTGTACATTTGTTTTTAATCTTTTTTCCCCCCATCCACTTGTATCAGTACCACTTTTATCAGGGATTTCTAAGAACTGCAGTGGGAGGGCTAAAGGTGTTTGATTGCATTTGGACTTTTATATTGGGTGTTGCATTGATTTGATTATTTGGAAAGACTAAATATGCAGGGGACCGTGCACTGTGTAGGAGTCTGGAGTTGAAATTCTCTTTCTGACCCTGTTGCTAAGCTCCCCATGGGATATTGAGTAGGCCATTGCGTCCCTCCCAGTCTGCGTTTCCTCTTTGTAGGGATGAGGAGGACCAACTGATCTCTGAGCATCTTTCTCTATCACAATTCTATGATGGTAGAATGTGGGCTCATTTCCACAGTCTGATTGAGTTTTCAAACTGGGAAGAGTTTGTGAATAGGACTGCAGTTTGGAAATTGGGCTTCCCAATTCAAGGGACTGTGTCTCTTTCTTGGTTTGGGTTGGGTGAGAGACCTGGAATTTTCTCTAGAGGGTGAAAATGTTTTCTCATCAGGCTTAGTCTGCCCGGTGGTATGTCTTGCCCACCAGGAAGGAGAAAATAGGATTGATGATAGTTTGTTGGTTGGAATAACTTCCCACAAGAAATGGAAGAGACGTGACAGTCAGAATGAATGACTTACCCTTTGCCTTGCCTCAGCAGACAGGATGGTGAAATTTAGAAATATACCCATGTCTTTATTCACCCAGGCTCTCTACCTGAACTAACAACTATTCGTGAAACTTTCCACATTAAACGTTCAGTTCCAGTAAAGTTCATAGCAGCTTCTAAAACTGCACTTGGAGATGACAGCATAACATTCCGTTGAGTCTGATGCGTAGAGGCTTAGAAGTGAGGGAAAAAGTTTTCGGGGGTGGGGAGGAAAGTACAACCGCCTTTCTGCCATGTGCCTAGCACTTAACCTATGTTAGCGATCCCAGCTGGGTGCTTTATGTATATTATGTCTAATCTTTCTAAGAATACTGCAACACGAGTGGTTTACAGAAAAGGAAACTGAGGCTCAAAGCAGGGGGAATATTAGGTTGGTGCAAAAGTAATTGCGGTTTAAAAGGTTAAAAATAATTGCAAAAACCGCAATTATTTTTGCACCAACCTAGTAACTTACCCAATTTCACTCAGCTCGAAGGGGCTGGTTGGAGTTTTTAACCCAAGTCTGTTTGACTTCCGTCTCCTGTGTTTTGTTCACATCATTTAATTCCAGTCTCATTTCAAGCCGCCTCTGAGAAGCCTTCTTGGACTCTCCAGAGAATATCAATTCTTCCCTTTTCTATGACTGTTTTATGTGTGAATCACATAGTATTATTGTATTCCTGTGTTCACATAATTTTCTCTTCTTTGAGTTGGTGGAAGTCTGGGGAACAGGAACAGTGTTTTATTGGTGTCTGAATCCCTGGTACCTGGCAGATGGTAGTACCCAGAAAATACTCGTCCAGCCCAACCCACACAATTAATTAGCCACAGAGCCCGAACTCAATCCAGACCTCTTGACTCCCGGTCCAGAACTATTTCACCACCACATTATTACTTGTAGGTTTTTAATCCCATCCAATTTCCAGATTATTCTGCCCATAAACCTCCTAGTTCCCTCCTCCCAAACCCTACACGTTATTTCTTTGAGAAGAGGGCAGGTTTTTGTTGCAAGCTCCAAGGCTAGCGTGGATTGAAGACTTACTGTGTGCCACTTGTAGGCTCACTGTGCGTTAAGCCCTCTCCTGAGTGCTCTCATTGAATTCTGACAACTCTGTAAGGCAACTGCTGTGTTTAGCCCCCTTTTATCAATGAGGAAGGTGAGAAATGGAGACAGTCCCTAGACGAAGTTCTCAGAGCCGGGAAGAAAGTCCACCAAGTGTAGTTTGGGGACAGAGTGACCTGAAAGACAGAGGCCCCTGCCTCAGCCTGGGCACAGAGAGGAAGGAAAGTCACTGCCCCCCAAGTCTAAGGCTTCCTCTCTTGTTTGTGAAATACCTCATCATGAAATAACTGCAGCGTCTTGATCCTTAATGAACACGGGGATCACAGCAGGTCCCGAGGGCAATTTAATGGAACTCACCCACTCCTCTGAATCCTTGCAGACATCTGCCCGGATCTTTTGAAACGGGCTGTCCAGCACTTCCCATGTTGGATCTCTGCATATTGTGGTTTCTCGCGAGGTCGTGTGAAGGATAAGATTCAGCGCATTCCAGGGAGATTTTGCTCAAACTGCAGAAACCTGACAAAGCGTTGAGAAAGGCTTCGCTGTGTTACTGTGAAGACAGGTGCTGTGGGACCACTGCAGACAGATACCCTTACAAGGTTCTGAGGCTTGTATCCTTTTATACGCCCTTTTAGTTCTCGGAGATTCTGAATCCTTCCTGGAGATTAAAATGCAATGTTGCAATGAATTGAAAGAGGAAAGCATCAAAAATCATACTTGGTGCATACATGTATTTATATCATATACACTTGTAAGTGAGAAGACTGGAGGTGGCAGATCTGAAAACCCTAGCCTGAGGGAGTATGGAGAACGGCTGCTGGTGGGAATATGGGCTTGCTTTAAGCAGCTGACCTTGAGAAGGAAGGCATGGCTAAGGGTGGAGTGGGTATCATCCTCAGTTAGTGCAGGATTCATCATAAATGGTGACAGTTGCAGCGGAAAGGCACAATTTCATCACTGAGGGACTTTCAGTGGTTCCTTCATTGTACAGGTTCTGAGCGTCCTTCTTACCCCTGGGGTACACTTAGCAATGAACCAGGCAGAGCCCCTGCCAGCTCCCAGCTGATGTCCAAACGAACCGACAAAATACAACTTCAGTCCATAACAACCACATATAATGGTAAAAAAACTTCTTTGTGAAAGGGACCCCATGTTAACGTGCAATTCTACCAAAAAAGACAAGGCCTGGGGCTCGTTTCAGGTATAATGCCAAAATCCCTGTTAGGATGATTTAATAATCCGGTTGCTAATAGGGGACCATTTACTCTACCTATGTTTTCAGGGGCAATTAGGATTGGATCTTAATAATCAGGGGATTCTCATGTAGATGCAACTCAGTTACACTCAACGCATCAAATCAATATTCTATTGTGCTGTCTGCTTTGAAAATGTAATCTTATGGTGTGATTGTTGAGAAATATTTCTAAGTGCCTATTAAAAGCTAAGCGGGAAAGTGTTTTGTAAGAGTGTGGGCCTCTCCACCCTGCCTCTCCTGGGCCTGTAGCACTTGAAGGAAGATGAGTATTTCCTAGTGTATCACACAGGGGTGAAGTGTTACTTCTCAGCTGTCCATTCAATGTTGTTCAACCACCATGAGGCCTCCAGGCGTGGAGCACAGCAGCTCAGAGTAGAAACGCTCGCCTTTGTGGTAACCGTTGGGAATTGGGATTGACTGAACAAGCATATCTGGGAGGGAGAGAAGCATGGATGACACACTGGTTGTCACGCCTGATTTCCTTGAGAAGTGAGACGAATGCTGACCTGGGAGACTGGTGACCCTTGGAACTTAATACGCGTGTGTCAGATAAGCTGTCAGCTGTGCTTTGCACTGGGGAATCTGGTGATGGGGACATCACTTGGCGGGATGACCCAGCTGTGTAGACGAGGGAAACCATAATTGAGCTCGTTTACGAACACTGCCTGCTAACTCAGCTCTTGGCAACCCTGGGGGCGACCTTTCCCCCCCCAAGGTCAGCCTTGTGTTCATATTTCTTCCTCCTTGTTTTGGCAACCCCCTGAAATTGAGGTACTAACCCTTAGATTCAGAGGCTGTCAGTCACCAATACTCAGTGAGTGATTCCTCTTCTCTAAGAAGATCGTGTTTGAGGAAACCCGTGCTGTGCACTTCCCACGCAGCCTGAGCCAAATTTTCCTCCATAGAGGAAAGAGACGTAACACAGGACCAGGGGAACAAATTGATCCAGATTTGAATAGCGGATTAAGCATATGGCCATTTTCTTTCTCCAAAGTCAAAACATTTTGTATAGCATCTCTTTGCTAAACATGTGCTTGCTTTTAAAAACCATTTCTGGAGCAGATTCCCTGGAGAATTGGGGAAAACAATGGCAAGATTCCCTGCCATTGGGGAAAACAAACCTCCAGGAGCAGTTTGGGGGCCTTTTGTCCACATGAAGTGAATTACAGTAATTCTGAGAGGCGGCAGGATGGAGTAGAAAGAAACAGGGGTCTGTAGTTGAACATGTTTCTTTGTTTGACTCCCACGTCTGCTGCCACTTGGGTGACACATGACGCTCTGGCCAAAATGGCAATGGTGGTTTAATGCCACATTATCAAAATAACACATTTTCCTTCATTGTCGATTTCGAAGATACTATTTCATGTCAGTTAGGCTGGATTCTCAATAGCTATGATGGAAAAAGGCCCTACTGACTCACTGTGATTCAACAAAACTTAACTCCATTTTTTTTCACCCAATGATGCCTCTTTTGCGATTGCAATTACAAACCTGTAGAAAATGCCTTAGTCTTTGGTTCGACTCTCCCTCCACTCTCTTCTTTGATATTGTTGTGTGTGTTATGTACCATGATGATTTGGACAAAAGCAACCTAAATTATTCTACTTAGAGGGTAGAATAATTGATCTAGTGACAAAAATGGGGTGGATTGGGATTGGAGAGCAATTTTCAGACATGTTGGAGAAATGTTATATTAGACAAACACCCCAGAATACTTCCCTCTAATCGAAGTAGAGAAAAATCTCTCTATCGGGCAGGGACCCTGTATGTGTATTATATGCCCGCGGCCCCCCCTCCCCCCAGCCTCAGATACCTTTGATTTTCCACTTACAAGTCATATAAATATTGATGACATTTATAACATCCTGTGCAGTAGGGAATTACATTTAATATATTTCCCATTACATTTGTTGTGATTTTGCCACCATGGTGCAACCACTGTCTTGAAATGAAGTATTATAAGATATCTGAGACTACGTTGCTGCTGAGTGATTGAGAAAGACAGATGTGATGGAATTAAAGAAGGGTGGCGAATAAACACGTGTGCACCGATTTAGAAACACGCCGGTTTCTTCAATGAAAAAAGGGACCCGACGCAAAGCTTTTATTTTTTGTTTAGCAGTCTCTCTTACCTCCTCACTCTGTTTCCATCAAACGTGGGAGTCCCTGATTATGAGTTCCTGATACAACAGCCACAACCAGGCAACCATTCAGTGATTGATCGTGTTCTGAATAAACTGTATGAGACACCAGCAAACCATAATTTTTCCTTTTGTCATTCACTGAGGAAATTATTAACATGTTTACAAACTGAAGTAACAAGCTCATTGGGCATTATATGAATACCCTCTCATTCACTGCTGGAAAAGAAAGAACAAAGCAAGTACCACTATTTAACACCTACTATGTGCTAGGTATGGTACAAAGCGTTTTGAAACCATTGTCTCCCTTAATCTTCACCACCGTCCTGGGAAACAGGTATGACTCCTCCTTGTTATAGAGGAGAAAACGGAGACATCAAGGGATACCCCCAAAGTCTCATGTGTGGCATTTGAACTCTGGTTCCCCTGATCCCAAATGCCCCAAACTTTGCCAAAATGATTATTGAGCCATCAGTAAAAGTGGATGTGAGCCATAAATCTGGTTATCACAGACTTGCACATCTGGCAAGGGGCAGGGTCGTTCGTAACCTGACTGCAAATGCTTTGCATTAAGAAAGTGCCACAATTACGCAGCTTCTTGGAGTTATCAATGTACACCTTAGTGTTGCATTTAACTGCCCCCTCTTAAGGTGGTACATTCCTTGTGTGTCACCATGGGAATGCTGTCATGACCAGGGTGCCATCAGAGGCCGCTTAGAAGGGAAAGTGAACGGACGTGGGAGAGCCAGCTCTTGGCCCTCCACGCTGCGAAACTACATGTGTCTGCAAATCTTTGCTATGAGAGCAAATTGATTCTAATATGAGGCTCTGAAACACAAAGTTATTGTGCATACCAAGCCCTGAAGGTAACTAAAGAGTTAAAAGTGGCTGAGATTGAAATTCCACCCTCTTTCATAACCCCTGCCTTTCTTTTCCAGACAGTTCACAAGGGGCGAGTGTGGTCTCGTATCAGTGTACAGGGCAGGGGTTACTTTGCAAAGTCATTGCAAGTTCCCGCTCACCTTTCTCCCCTTGCAAGGATCCCAGAGTCTTGCGGAGCTTAAGATTTTCAGCACGATGAAAATTCACCCCACTGGATGGGCAGGTAATGCAACCTCTTTTCACAACAACAGCCTCCTTTCTTTGGGGCATTTCAGCCTGGCCATTCAGGTGCAGGAAGTATGCAAAAGCCCCTGGGTAAGATTTCAAGCCTCTGGTCACTGCTTGGCTGTAATCCGTCCAGGTAGATATTTAATTAAGCTGAGAAAGTCAGTGTACCATCTACCAGGCAGCATGTTCTAGCATCAACCATTTGTTATCTGGGCCCTAGTGTATCACAAGTATAAAAATGAATTTTAGTATGAAGTTGAATGGCACAAATGAAAGGTGGGCCAAGGGCTGACTCAGCAAGAACTTCTGATTGCAAGAAGGCTGTTTTGGTTTGTTTTGTTTTTTTCAAAATCCACTCAGAAAAGAGCCAGTGGCTCCCATTACCGGTATCAAACACTGTAATTGAATAGCCGTCCCCCCGACTGAACCTGCCATTGAAATGTCACACACCCAGGCCCATTTGCTAGTCAGAGAGGTATGTGCCCTGACGACATGGCCACCTCGGAAGATGCCGTGCAAAGGCTGGGCTCGCAGGATCCGAATGGACTTGTACTGTGCATGCATCTTGAAAACAATGATTGACATCTGACTCATGCAAGAAGGAAAGGGTGCATTCTGAAGAACTATCTTTTGTAAGTTCTGGAAGGTGACGTTAGAATGACAGCTCGATTCAGCTTCCTGCATGTGCAAAGCCCAGCAGACGGGCCAGTGTTCTGTGGGCCAGGGTCCTGGTCCTCATGCCACTTATAGTCTGGTAGATGGAAAAGCCCGAGTCCCATAGAGGATGCCTCACAGGAACAGGTAGCTGGGGGATGATGTGTGGGCGTTTGGGATCTTAACTACAAGTAGAGTTTAGAAAAGAAAGTGATGCCCTAAGGCTAGGGAAACCTAGAGAGGAGGAAAGGACACAATGAAGGCAGGCTAGAAAGCACAGGTAGGGTGGGCCAGAGCAGGGGCAGAATGTGCTGGAATAAGGCGTTACTCTTGGCGAGTGGTAAGAGACAGGACTTGGAAGGGTTACCAGGGCCAGTTTGTGAGTGGCTTGGATGGAAGGCTATGGAGTTTAAGCTGTATTCTGTCTATAATGGGCAGGCACTCAATTTCCCTAGCAAGATGTTAGCAAGTTGAACGTGCAGTTGTGTGCAGGACACGTGTGGGGGGGGGGCATAGCGTGAGCTGTCCATGCCACAAGTGTCCCTGAGAGCTTAGAGAACGATATATGCTGCCTTGCTTCATACTGGTCTCTATCGAGAAGAGCTCCCCAAATAGTAAGAGAGATGCATACGAGCACAGTGTCACCCCCATTCGCATGGGCTCTAAGAACATACCAGAAGGACTATTAAGGGACCACTGCAGTCCAGATGGGATGGAATTCGGACTTGAACTAAGCTGGGGAAAAAGGAATGGGAAAGGAGGAGCATTCACAGGGGTGACGCACAGTCAGAACTGACACTTGAGAAAGTCAGGAGCCGGAGGTCCAGCCGGAAGAGAGGTTTGAGCTCCCCTGGGTGGAGCTGAACAGTGGTGCTTGAGCTTCTGAGGAGGTCGTCCTCAAGGGTAGAGTCTGACAGCTGCATTTGAGCCCCAAGAAGAGAGGCAGGAGGAGCAGGGAATGTGATAAGGGAAGTGACAGCCAGTGGGGCCACCGCTCAGAGAGAGCTCGGGGGGGGAGTGGTTGGCGTGGACGGATGCCAGTGAGCCCTCTGTCTCCAACACCCCCTGTCCCTTCCTGAGCCTGAGCTGGGTCTGGCCGAGGAGAGAAGGGCTCTCTCTCACACTCCTGTTCCCCCAGCGCACCTTCATGCTTTCCTTGCCCCCAGAGAGGTCTATGTAATGTTTGCTTTTTACGGTTCCTCTTCAGTGCTCAGGTTCAACTCCACTGCCGCTGAGAAGCCCTCTCTGCCTGTGCTCACCTCCCACCTGCATCCCCCCCCCCCAATCTTTCTCTGGCAGCCAGATTATCTGTTTGGACTCTGGTATCACCTCTTACTGCCAAAGATCTATTTGAGTCTCAGTTCTTTTTACCCCAAAAGATGGAGCTAAGAATATTTACAAGGATTAAAATGAGAAAAATCTTGCACAAGGGTCTATTATGTTGTCTGAACCAGGATAGGTGCTCACGAAATCTTAGTGACCTTTCGTGCGTCTCTCCCTGTACGATTTTCAAGAGCTGGTGTGTTAGCATGCAAAAGACACTCGCAGCTTCTGGAATTAACCCTCCTTCCTGTCTCTATTAAACATTGTAAGGGCAGGGTCCCGTCTGGGTCTGTCATGTAGAGCCACGTGCATTGTGCATACCAATGAAATAGTTGTTGAATAAGTGAGAAATGTGGTTAGGAGAGCAAGAGCCCTCCCACGCGAGAGCTGATTGTGACGTTACCCCGTTGGTGTCTGGAGAGGCATTGAGCCTGAAACCCCCAGTTTCTTTCCGAGTGGGCTCTGAACCCAGACTTTCTCCGCCACACCCAAGCAGGTTCCTGCTTTGATATTTTAATGAAATGCCTCAATGCCTCAGGAACACAGGAGGAAGGCATTAATCAGAGATACACATGCCACACCTTTGGAACCTGTCACACATGTGCCTGAAAAATTATCTGTATACTTTTCCACAGTGACAGAAGCAACACATTCGAATCTCCCACAGATTATTAAATCCCACCAGCAAAATAAATGCCGGGTGACAGGTGATTGATGGGCTTCTCCCATGACAGGTGCTGGCACAGAAATCTCCCCTCAAAACCATGCTTGGAAGGAGACAGGAAGAACGGTTGAATCAGCCAGTGAGCTCCCTCCGCATGCCACATGGTCCAGGGTCTACCTATGCCTCACAGCGGAAGACATAACATTCAATTGACCTTTTGCTTATCTGTAAACCCAGAATGAGCTGTGTGGACCCTGATTTACCAAGGAGTCGTTTCAGGAAAATTTGTTTCCTTTCACTACCCATAAAAAGAAATTACTCCTCACAAAGGAGAGACAGACAGACAAACAAACAAACAAATAAAAAACCCACTCTCTTCCCCTAATAAGATTCTTGTGAAAGGGGTGTTTTCTCCGAGCAGCTAGGGGGCCTGCTGTCCATTTTTTCTCCTGCTTTGTCACCACACTGCGATGCTTCAGGCTCCAGAGCGAGGGTGAGCAGTGGGCCGGCCTTTTGTGTCGTTTTATTTTGGCTGATGGTGTGGTGGGGTCAAATGTTTCTAAGGCAGGTGAATTTTTTCTTATTATCAGCCCCCAGCTTTTCCCTGTATGATGTTTGGGCATTAATGTGCGTGTTCTCTCTCTCTCTCTCTCTCTCTCTCTCTCTCTCTCTCTCTCTCTCTCTCTCTCTCTCTCTCTCGTACTGCGTGCTACTCCATGCCCTGCAGGACTACAAAAATAGGAAACAAATTCTGCTATTGTCACAGGGAAACATATGTCTCCTCTACTGTCTGTATTTCTCCATCGCCTCCCCTCTTGTCTCTGGGACACTGCGCTCAGCTGACGATTGGCTAAAGTGGCTGTGCAAAATGTGGCGCTTGGAGGCCAGGAATGAAATTAACTCTGGTGTAGTCAGTGTCTGCTTTGGGCCAGGAGAGATGCTAGTTGCTTTATCGAAAACCCCGTCTTCACAATGGGTTGCTGTCTCCTTTTGAAAATGAAGAGACTGAGGTTTGGGCACGTGAGGAACTGGGCTCAGGTCTCATGGCGAGTGAGGGAGGAACGAGGTGGGAGACGCCCCTTCTCCAGGCTTCAGAAGGACAAACGTGCCCAACAAGGGGTGAAGTGGTGGGGAGACCAGCAGGATGGCATGTGGTACCCAAGACAAGCAGACAGCTGGGGCCTTCTGGGAGTAGAGTGCTCTTGTGAGACTGTACTCCTACGTTAAATGTGGCGCTACTCCACCTGGAATACCTTGGGTATCAGGCTTCATCACCTCACCTGGACAGTTAACGACCTAACCTGATAACCTTGAATGAATCTGAGGCTCTTCTGTAAACTTTCAAAAAGTCTTACTTGGCTTATCTTGTAGAATGTGTAAGAGGGAAAAACATGTCTAATGCTTCCCAAGTCAATGTCAAGTCAAGATAAAGGAGTGTGTGTGTGTGTGTGTGTGTGTGTGTGTGTGTGTGTGTCTGTCTGTGTGTGTGTCTGTGCACGTGCTGTGGCAGAGACTCCCTGACCCCTGCCCATAGGAAGCAGGGATGGACTCTGTCTTCAAAAACAAGAAACAGTATTTTCTGATCCTGGCAGAGAGCAAGGAGCTCTGCCAAACCTAGAAGGAAAGGATTGATTCCTTACCTGCCATAGAGTAAAAACAAAATGGAGGCAAACACGGAAGGAAAAATATTTTTTTAAAAAAGAAAACGAGTAACAATTTTTCCAAAATCCTATCACATTAGGAGCGTAGATCCCTATGTTTTTTCCTAAAGAGGAATGCCCTCTGTGTCATGAAATTTGCAGCATATTTGTTCCTCAGTTCTCAGGTTTTATTTCTGTTTTCTGTTAATTAATCAGTGGGAGGCATCTGTAAGCCAAATGGGATCCTTTAATCTAGCTCCTCAGTGTGTCTCTAGGGTTCTTCTCACATTTCATTCTAAGACTTCATTTACATTTTTAAGAAATCACTTAGGGGACTTTGAAAAAAAAAAAATCAAAGTGCCAGTGGGTAAATGAGGACACCCAACGCTGCCCCAGCCTACCGCAGGGAGAGCTCTCTACCTGACACCGCTCCCTGCCCTGGGCCACGTGAGTTCCCGGCGTGGAATCTGGATGACCGGGTACCACGGGGATGGCTTCCTGCCCACTGCTGTCAGGCTGTCGTATTTTTTTTTTTTTTATTAAAGTAGTGTTGTAGAAAACGTGTGAACGTCATAGTACAGAAAGAAAACCAGCCCAGGTCCCCAGCAGTCACGGGATTTTGCACAGCGCTGTGAGGAAATTAATTGCCCCTTTGTAAGCTGTGAGACACCCAATGAAGCGACCCTCCAGAACGCGGGGCGCTGCCTGCAGCCCCCAGCCGAGCCTCGCATCGCACATCTGGTTCCTCGGAAAGTGCCCTGTGGGCGTTGGTGTGGGATGAACGAGGAGGGGCCTGGCCTCACTGAGACGCTAGAGCACCGAGGGGCCTCTGTGTGCACCAGTCATCAACAAGTCTTTAGTACAAGACGGGCAACCAGGAAATTGAGTTAATATTTATTACTCGATCCCATAACTCATTTGACCTTTCACACGTATGGACTCCAACTGAAAAACTAACTCCCTAGAGCAGGGGTGTCCAAACTTTTTTCAGCATTTTTTACCAAGGGCCATATGTGGTAAAACACACAAACAGCCAGGCCACTCACTCGAGGTGAAGTACATATTGCCTCACCTGGTTTATTTAAGTAAACTAAACATATTTTTGGAATTTGCTGCGGGCCAGTTAACAATGGATTGCGGCCCGCAGTTGGCCCGCGGGCTGCAGTTTGGACACCCCTGCCCTAGAGGATCAAAATTCAGGATTCAATCATGATTATGATTTGTATATTTACACATGTATCTTTGTCCGTCTGTCTGTCTGTCTGTCTATCTATCTATCTATCTATCTATCTATCTATCTATCTATCTATCTATCTATCTATCACCTAATATATGTCAGGGCTAAAACTCAAGTGGCAATTGGTACACAGTAGGAAAGAATAACTTTTGCCAGTTCACACATGTGGTTTTAATTAAGAGTTGTTTTTCAAAAGATAATTGTTTCTTCAATGATAGTCATGCAACTTGATGTGCTTATGAGTAGCTATAACTTTTTTGGTAAATACATTGGCCTATCTGTATGTATGTTTCAAAATATAAAATCTTCAATATGAAACAGTCAAGATTTTTGGATGCTAACACTGCCAATTACCACATGAGAATTTATTTATAATAAAGTTTGACATTAGACATATAAGTAAAACAAAACATAAATATTTTTTAAATTTTATTCCAGTATCGTCAAATACTAGCATTAATAAGTTAATGCCATAATTAATTTAGACAGATTCTATAATTGGAAAAAATAAATTTCTAACACCTATGATGTAAAGATAGGGGAAACATTTGTAAATTGTGTAAATGGGCACAACCTCTATGAGGGACAGTTTGACAATACATTTCAGATACTTCCATTCTGTGAACACTGCCTCAGCCATTCTATTTCTAGAAATTTAACTTAAGAAAATAACAAACAGTGGGGGAAAATTTTCAGATACTTGAGAATTAATAACAGCCTAATCTATTACGCTAAAATGCGGAACACAACATAAATATCTACTGATATGAATTTGCTAAATAGAATATATATTCTATATACAGTCTCTATATACAGAGGGTGTCAAAAAAGGTATACACATTTTAAGGAAAACTGTATTAAAATTGTAATACTCAATGTATACCGACAACAAAAGATGAATACAAGTCACGTGTGACTTCTGCAATTACAAGAGGTGCTCAGAGTGGTTCCCATCAGCGTCCAGACACTTCTGATGACGGCGAACTACTGCTTGAGCAACGCTGACCAAGGCGTCCACTTGTAGACATTTTTTTGGCATCCCCAGTATATTGTCTCTTCTCTATCAGTATACAGACACGCACATGTGCAAGCACAAACTATCAATGCATATATATTATGTGTACATCTGCATGTATAATATATAAGTATATATCAGGGATTTTTTTCTGGTTTTTGTAATTTTTTTGAAAAAATAATTCTGTGTTCTTTGATTTAAAATGTATATGCCATACATTTTTAATTAGAAAAATAAAAGTTTTCCATCATGAAAAGTAGTCTAATCTAAAAGTACTTTAGGTAACTACTTCAGACAGTGGATAATTGGTGCCATGCTATTTAAACAGTCATTTAAGACATACGTAAGCTTATGCTGTGTCTTGTCAAAGGAAGACTCAGAGACAGAAGCATGTATGAAGGAAATGAGTGCAAGGGGGCCAGACTTCAGAAGGAACAACTCAGCAAATAAAATATACAATCAGAAATTAACAGGAAAAATGTGAAATACCGTGGTTTCTAAGTTAAGTTTCCCTGTCCAAGGCAAACAACAGTTTTCTCACATAATTATTATGTTTGCAAATGTCAAGACGTATCTTCAGACATCAGCACAGCATACATCAGGAATAAAAATGTTTTGTAATGTTCTGATTTATAGGCTACAATGAAGGTTTTATTATTTGGGGTCCAGACTGAGTCAGGGGGACTCTGCTATGTTTGGTTTATGTCAGGTACAAAATGTTTTATTTTTGGTCTACCAGTGTTTTATGATCATGTTAGTCATATTGGAAGTGGTGCAAGTATCGTTTTTTTCCCCTCTGTGATCCTTTCTCGTAGTCAATTTCCTGCCCCCAGATGTGGATTTGATCACAAATGTTGCTTAGAAATTTTCTGATTTTGTATCATTAATTTGATATTGTGGTTTTTGAATACTTTTTTTATATAGGTATAGTGAGAAGTTGATTAATACTTAGGTACTTTAATATCATTAACAAAACTCGAGGCATAGGATATTAAACTTAAAAGTTAACTTCTGTCTGAAAGTTTCAAAAGACCCTGGGTTTGTAATTTACGTCATGTCAGAAGTATTTCACCATCGTTATCAGCTTTATTGAGATTAGGAAACAAGAGCCATCTCACTGACCTCTATAGATTGCACCTGTGGACTTTTAAGTACAGGGGTGCTTTCTTTCTCTGGGACTCCCACGTGTGTTAATTTTCCTGGCCTGCCAGGAAATGACCTTCTTTCCGACCTGTGAGGACGTTGCATAATCATCGGATGAGTATCAGTCAAATTTTTCTGAGAGTACTTTGTAGATGTAATTTCTGCACATGACGCCTGTTCCTTGTTCCTTAATATTAGACATATCTGACTTGTTTAAATGATCCTTGGGCTGGCTTCTGGTTACACATCGCACCTACCCAGTGATATTCCTATAGGAAAGAAGATAAATGATTACTGATTGCATTCAGGTACACTTCATCTCTGTGGAACCTCCAGGAATCACCATAAAAGAAAAGGTTACATTTAGACTTATTAAAGAAAGTTCGTTTTCAGTGTGTGTCAGTGTGTAGCATATTGGAAAGACTGAAATCCTCCATCACCAGATTTTTTTTTAAAAAGAAAAAACACAAGTATTTAAAGAAAAAAAATTAAATTCCGAAGAGTATTAAATTTATATTAGTCTGTTTATAGTTGGAAAAGAGCGACTGATGTACATGATGATTGAGTCTGGGTTACTGGGAAATATTCAAGGGCCTATTATTTGGGGGAGCAGAGCCATTCAGGGTGACTGGGTTATTTCGGTTTATCTCAGAGTTCTTAGCGGGCAAAGTGTTTTTGTTTTCTTTCTGATTGTGGCACATGAAGGATTTAATATTGGGGAAAAGGCAGAGTGTTATTTCTTTTTCTATAGAATAAAATGATTGCTCTGAGTCCCTTAGAGCAAAAATATTATGTGTATCGTAGATATAGCGTGTAGACTTCCAGCACACAATCACACGCCTTCTCTTTATTTGCACTGCTGGGAACATTTTTCTATCTCAGCTGTAACTATAATCTCCTGAAATGCACTCTTTAGCAAAGCAAGAAAAGTGCATTTCCAATCTCCTAGGGTTTACTCAGAACTAAATTGTTGGTCCAGGTATGTTCACAGAGTCGAGCAATAGTTTCCGTTCCTGCTCCTTTGTGAGAGAATTTGTCTAGAGAACAGTCTTTCCATTTTATTTTTGTTTCTTTGGATGATGTGAGCCAATCAATAACATTGTGTTCCTGTGGAGAGGGGCACACGTGTGAGTGGATGGGTGGGGCTTCCACATGGGGAAGCGTCCCTGGCACAGCCGTCCTCCTGGCCTGTCACCCAGTTCATGGGTCTCACTTGCCCTGGTCCAGTTACACAGAAGATGAGAAACCTTCTCGTACATGCTGATGACGCTCCACCATGGTCTGTCAGCAAACTTAAACAATGTAATATATTGAGATATATTATATCCTTTTGAGTTTTCCTTGTTTTATAATTTGGAAGGAAACATAAACCTCTCACTTGGATATCTGATTTCTACCTATCACACCTTTTCCTCTTAATTAAACAATACTTTGGAAAATTTTTTTTTTTTTAAAGATTTTATTGGGGATGGGGAATAGGACTTTATTGGGGAACAATGGTCAAATTGTTGTCCTTTCAATCTTAGTTGTGGGGGGTTCTGTTCAGCTTCAAGTTGTTGTTCTTTCAGTCTTAGTTGTGGAGGGCGCAGCTCAGCTCCAGATCCAGTTGCCGTTGCTAGTTGCAGGCGGCACAGCCCACCATCCCTTGCGGGAGTCGAACCGGCAACCTTGTGGTTGAGAGGACAGGCTCCAACAACTGAGCCATCCGGGAGGCAGCTCAGCTCAAGGTGCCGTGTTCAATCTTAGTTGCAGGGGGCAGAGCCCACCATCCCTTGCGGGACTCGAGGAATTGAACTGGCAACCTTGTAGTTGAGAGCCCACTGGCCCATGTGGGAATCGAACCGGCAGCCTTCTGAGTTAGGAGCACGGAGCTCTAACCGCCTGAGCCACCGGGCCGGCCCTGGAAAATGTTTTTTTCTAGGTATTTCTTCATTTGTTCTTTCAATGTTCTTTTCCCCAGGGGGGGTGAAATATTGAATAATTTTCTTGAAAGCTGAGTGGCCCAAATATAGAGAGACCTAGAGAAGAATTCCAAGGTTCCTCTGTCATATTAACTTAATTCCCTCCCTATTTAAGTGGATATTAGAGATTATGCATACTGCAGACAGTCATTGGATCAAACTCTGGGGTCTCCTGCACCAACCCCAGTCCCCTTCTAGTCCAGAAGCCTGCTTCGTCCTTCTGTGTTTATCTTGGGGTCTCCGTAACTCTGGGTGACTTTTTCTGTATTATAGAAAAACAAGCATCCACCCATCCCCCCGTGTTGCGGCCTCAGGCCCCCAAACCCAAGAAACTCCATCAGCCATTGTTCCATTGTTGCATCCTCCCTGGGTGTTCTATTGAAGGTGGGACTTTGCCTAGTCTGGAAGTCTCTCTGTCCCCACTGGCAGCCCATGCCCCACCAAACAAGACCCTTCCGGCTGTGCTTGAATTTTAAAGGCGAAGCCTGCACACTCGGTTGGAATCACTGCCCTCCTCTCTCTCTCCATGACCCTTGGGTTTTTCCTTGAGCGTCACGACGGGTTTTCCCCCAGTGTGGCAGGAATCTCACTCCCATTCCTCAGATTTTATTTATTTATAAATATGCATAAAACCTCTTTGCTCCAGTTTTCTGGCCTTGTCTCTTAATATAAAAAGGTCAGCTAGCCTTCAAGGTATTACGGAAACCCATTTCTCCCTCAACAAAGCTAGGTATTTGCAAGGGAGAAGTGTCATTTTATGATTATTTTCTATGCCTGGACGAATGTATTATTTTGTCAGCAAATAATTGGAAAAGATCCCCGATGGGTAAACAGGAGAGGAGAAATGAATGCATTTGTAAACCATGAATAAAAGCCTTGGGAAGCGGCTCATGGAGATAGATGTCAGGTCAGTGAATGGGCTTAAGGATTTACAATGAGTAAAACTGTCGGGGTCTCAGGGGGCAGGGTGAATTTCACACCTGGAACCAAGGGGACACATGAAGTACACTGGCCCTCAAGACACCAAAGCTTCTAGATCTTCTCACAAATATAGTTATTTGTTTTTTCCCCCCAGAACCTCTGAAGTAAGAAAGGGTGTTTCATAAACATCTAACTGCAATGATCACTAAACACTCATGTGCTAATGTGTCATAAATGGCAAAACTGACTAAATTCTAAATGCATTTGAAAATGCTGGCCTTTGGCTGGGGAAAATGCTGGTCTCGTGGCTGCAGCATGGCCTGAGATCCCTGAATTGTTTCACTTCATGAGGAAAAACACTGGGTGGGTTGGCAGTCAGAAGAGCGGTTGTAAAATCAGTAAGGAAATCTTCTGAGCTGCTGCTGTGATTTCCTACTCCCAGTTCATAGCATTGTTCTCCCCACCATCTATCCCCCAACCATTAGTTCAGGAATTTTCAAGTAAGAAAACAATTCATTTACACCTCACAGCTAATTGGAATCAATAGTTAAGGTTTCTTCTCAACTCTCCAAATTAATTACAAAATGATGTATGTTCCCTTTGATGCCAGACTATAGATTTCTATCTAAAATTTCCCTCCAGGGGCCCCTTTTCAGCAAGTCAGCTATGTGTCATTTGTCATGTTATCCCTACCCTCCCCATCCACCGTCTTAGTTTTCACCCCTTGAAATTTTGTGTGGAGGGGCAGTGTTAATATTGAGGCGATGAATTAGCTGTACTTGAGATAAAGAAAACGTGACTTGAGACACTCAAGCAAGCATGGGAGGTCACAGTCAAGGTGAGGGCACCAGAGCGGAGGGAGGGAACCCTTCTCTGTGAGGCACCTGCCGTTCCAAGCAACCCTTCTCCTGCAGTGTTACCTGGGCAACCTCCCTCAAACCAGCCGCAGGCAGACACGGCCTCCAAGGTGGACAGCAGCAGCCAGTAGTAGGTCTGCTTCTGACCGCTCAGTGATGAGTCTGGATTTCAAGAAGGAGAGGGACCTCTGCTGGTCATCTGGCTGCCTTAATAGGTTGTTGTTCCAGAACTTGCAGGTGAAGGTCACAAAATACCTTTTAGACGGTATCGTTAGCAAGACAGCTGGTACACATGGACACGCAACACGTATGCATTTTTGTGATTGTGATTTATACTCAGAAATATATATATATATATATATATATATTTGGACTTTGTTCCCATTTTGGGCACAGAGCGCCTAAAAACGCTTTTAATTTCCTAAGCAATGGGAGCAGAAAAGGTGTCTTTTGTTATCTTAATAAGGTGACATTTGGACCACACCTAAGGATGAGGGCTGGTTGCCAGGAGAACCAACCATGTGATTAAAGGGTTGAAACTTTCAGTCCCACCCCACCCCTAACCTCCAGAGAAGGGACAGAGGAGAACTGGAGGGTGAATCAATTGCCAGTGGCCAATAATTTAATCAACTCTGCCTATGTAATGAAACTGCCATAAAACCCCGAAAGGACAGGGTTCCAAGAGCTTCTGGGTTGGCAAACAAGGGGAGATTTGGGAGGAATGGCACACCTGGAGAGGGCATGGAACTTTCGTGCCCCTTCCCCATACCTTGCTCTATGCATCTCTTTCATCTGGTTGTTCCTGAGTTATATATACAGCCTTTTCTAATAAACCGGTAATCTAGTAAGAACAATGCTTCCCTGAGTTTTGTGAGCTGCTCCAGCAAGTTAATGGAACCCAAGGAAGGATGGTTGGACTCCAGTCTGTAACCTATTGGTCAGAAGCATAGGTGACAACTTGGGCTTGTGACTGATTTCTGAAGTGGGGGGCAGGGGGGAGTCAGTCTTGTGGGACTGAGTCCTTAACCTGTGGAATATGATGTTATCTCCAGGTAGATTATTTCAGAATTGAGTTGAGTTCTAGAACATGCAGCTAGTGCTGCAGAGAATTGCTTGGCGGTGTGGGGGACCAACCCCCCAACACACACACACAGACATGTTGGAATTTGGTGTAAGAACACAAAAGAACTTTATATGTCTTTTACTTAGTGTTTCATTACAGGAACCCTACATCAAATTAGTCGTCTCTAAGTCTGTTCTTATTTTGCCCTCCTTCTCTCACACGCAGTAGTGCAGAAAAGAAAGAAAGAATAAAATAGTCACAGCGGGCTTTCCTTACGGGAGAATAGAAATTTGAAGTTGAGCTAAAGTATTGTCTATTCTGATACTCCTCAGAAGTTGTAAGGCTGTTACTGAAATGTTAGGCTGAAGGGGTTGTATTATGTTAGTTCAGCTAAACTGAAATGTTAGGCTGGGGATGGTGGATTACACAAGAAAAGAGACCAGAGAAAGATCTCTGATCACGTGGGCAGATGGTCTATCAGTCATTCCTCACTACCCAGGATTAAGGAGGTGCCCTTTCCCCTCCAGTCCCACTGGAACATTATCTGGCAGGTTTGTATTCTTTTATTCAATGACAGCTATTGCACACACACATATGCCAGACCTCAGAGGCGCAGAAACGAGTTAGGGACCATCCCTGCCCTCAAGACGCTCCTGGTTTAGAGATGAGCAGAATAAAAAGGCCCTTCAAGACTCAATGGTTGTTTTTAGGTAAATATAAGGATACAAACAGCAACTTTCAGTGCTGACTGAAATAGGATACTGTAGCAATAAAGAACACTTGCAAAATAGTTACTGTTGCCAGGCGCTGGTTTAAGCGCTTTATATATATTCTTTTGACCCTCATAATGGCCCCCTGAAGCTCTCTTGAGACAGGTGAGGAAAAGCAGCACAGATAGGTTAGGTTAACTTCCTGAAGTCACACAGCTTGGGAACACTGGGGCAACAATATAAACTCACTCCGCCTCCAGCAAAGACCATGATTCTTTCCAAAGCAAACTCACTAGAGATGGAAGGATACTGATATTCAGCTTCCTGAAAGGTTCCATGTGAAGGACACAGGTAACATGCTTCGCTGTGCCTGGCACACAGCAGGCACCAGAACACCAGCGGGGGAAAGCCACTTCTATAGCGCCTCTCTTTCACAATAAAAATAAATCATCTTTAACACGTCATAAGTCCCTTCTGAATCCGGGAAGAGGCTGTCCACGGGCGAGCCGGAGGAAACCAGAAATCCTCCACCCTGAACAAGAAGCATTTCCTTTATGAAGGGAAATTCAGTTTCAGCTTTGAAGGATGAAGAGTGAAGTACGAAAAGTGAACGAAAGCCAAAGAGCAGAGGATCTCAAGGCAGCAGGGTCCTTGGGCGGCAGGGCCCAGGAAAGGTGAGAGGCCCGGGCTGGGGCTGGGAGGCCGGTGCTGGAGTCAGAGCGGGCTGCGTGGACGTCTCCAAGAAACAAAGCCCACGGGCATGGGGATTCACTAGCGACTGCACATCTGGAAAACCAAACCCCGGGATGAATGATGCATGGATCGTCTTGCACTTACACAGGAATTTCTATTTATTCACCATAGAGAAGCGTAAAGAAGAAAACCTGTTTCACACCTGGCATTTAATTTAGAAGGGATTGCTTCTCACACTGAAGGAAAAACCATCTGAACTGTGCTGTGTCCTGGCTCTGTTTTCAGGCTCCAGCAGCCAAACAGAGTGTCGCAGGAGCACCTGGCAATGTTATTGTGCAATGCACGCTGTGTGTGCATGTCTGTGCGGGGGATATGTGTGCACAGAGCCACCCCCAAATGTGCAGGCACAGCATACCCAGTTCCCTTGCTAAGCTTCTTTCTTTTCCTAATAGCTCCATAAATGTCACCAGGAACTAAGGCACCTTGCTGAGCTCTGCATCCCAGCATCCCAGGGAACTCCCCAAGCACGCCTCCAGTTTGGTTTGGAATTCACCTTTCTCTCTGGGTTTGCTAACTGTGAAAAAGTTCGTGGAGGAACCAAGCCATTCTATTAACCCCGAAGCAGTGGTTTATTGTGGACGTCCATGAATGCATCTCCTTGAGCGCTGTCTTGGGGGCTTTATAAATGGAGCCCTTCCTGCTAAAGAACCTTCGTTTTCTCCAATCAAGCCCCAACTTGTTGGAAGCACAATGGAAATGTCCCTCGGTATTTGCAGTGCACACATGTTCAAATTGTTTAAAGATACTCATTTAATCACAGCCAAGGGTGGTTGGCTATACAGACGCGCCTCCGAGGAAACAGGACCGGTGGAAAGGGAGTTCCCAGAGCAAACAAGCAGGGGAACTATCTTATTGCTTAATGCTTCTACCTTGCAAAAGATGTATTAAAATACAGGTTTCAAAGCAATGTTTTCTCTTATTGTGTCTATAGGAAGTGTCCAGAACAAAATGAAATTAAACACCCTCCCTTTTTTTTTTTTGGTTAATAGGAGGCACTGGTGAAGTTCATGCTCACCCTCCTTTATAAGACCCTCCCTAGGAGTCTGACAACAGGTAATACAGTTTGTAAATGTTTGCTGAAGCCTAGCCTCTCTTACCTACCTGATGACGCTCTCATTTGGTCCTCGCAGCCTTGTGCTTTCAGCATAGTCAAGTAATGTCCCAATGACTAAAATGTACTCCTTATAAATACAGGGGACTTAATGGGTGAGCTATGGTATCATTTTTATCAGTGGGAAACTGTTACCTTTTTAAAATCTCCCGTCTGGTCCGAGGAAGCCCAAGTCTGTGCACTTTACTCCAGGAGGAACGTAAAAAGAACTATCTATGCTCAAGACAGAGAAGGATGTGAGTACAACCCTTTGGATCTGTCTCTCTCTGACTTGTCCGCCATAAAGTACGCTTCAGAGAATTAAACCGGAAGGATGCTTGGGCATTCGCTCAATTATAGTCACCATTCTACAGATGAGAACGTAGAGGCCACGGGTACAGATACTCCCCAAAGAATGAAAAGGTATCTGTATAAACTCATGAAAACATTTCCTTCTCTGAGCTAGGTCAGAAAGGGTGGGTTTATAAAAGGAACTCAGTACCAATGTCCAAACCAAAAAGAGAGAAAATGATTGACACGAAGCCTTTCAACTTGACAGAATCCCTCTAGACCATCTGGAGATGGTTTGGTGTCATAGGTCAGAGAGGAGCTCCCACCCACAGCATTGCTTCATCTTGAAATCATGGCTCCTGAGCCAATCAGACTTTATTGTCTTCCCACTCTATTTGGCTAGATGTGGGACTTGGCTCTTTCATATATATATATGCCATCTAATATGATTCTCTCAGCATTCTTATGAAGTAGGGGTTATAATTCAAGGAACTGAGGCTTAGAGATTTTATATAAGACTTGCCCGCAAAATCTTAGTCAAGTACCAAGAAGGACAGGCCAGGACTGCTAGATCAGAACCCAAACCAAGGCCACATCCAAGAAAACAAACGCCCACATTGTCTGTCTGCTCCGTCCTGGAGTGTGCTAGTCCGATACTCGTTCTGTTCCCTATTGTTTGGTCACATACCCTGCAGAGTAGCAAGCTTTGTGAAAATGAACAGCCCTGAGGTGAAATGGTGATCATAACTGGAGCTTTTCAGCCCCTAAACCCTTGGGAAGGTGACTTGGAAAAGCAGTGTCTCGCCTTGGGGGAAACAGACTTGCTCAACCCTAAATAATGGTTCTCCATGCTCTTAGGCAAAGAGAAATCACCAAGTATAAATGTTCATAGCACAGAGAGAGAAAAAATGAATTGGAATACTCCATATATTGTCAGATGTAAAAGCTGTTCATCACCGTCATACACACTTCGATTCAAGATTGCTTTATTGCAAGAGACATTTTCTTCACAAATGATGTCCAGCCTGTCTTGCCAGCGTCATGTCTCACTACATTTCTAAATGCATTCGGCCACCTGATACTTCCTGCCGTTCTCTGCTTCCTTCCATACTTATTTGAATTTGCTTATTCTTTCCTCAGCGTGAAATTAATTCCCTCTATCCCCAACTTCTCCAACTATGCAACCCCTTCTTTCTTTCAAAATTTCACTGAAATGTCCCTTCCTCCATGAAGTTGTCCTGAATCCTCTGTGTCTGAGATGGGGGAAGGGAGGGGAAACGTTATGGATCTCCAGTTCTGTACTGGGAACTATGCTAGGAACATGGCATG
Organism: Rhinolophus sinicus; assembly: GCF_057876585.1. Lineage (NCBI taxonomy): Eukaryota > Metazoa > Chordata > Mammalia > Chiroptera > Rhinolophidae > Rhinolophus > Rhinolophus sinicus. Next base: position 54,983,074 of record NC_142513.1, on the reverse strand, counting down.
TGTCATCTCATTTAATTCCCGCCAATATTAACTGGCACATACTTTAAACATGGAGAAAAGCAGAAGGATTGTCTTAACATGTTTGGAACCAAAAATATTCTAATTCCAAAGGCTCTGACCTTTGTCATAAAGACATTCATTTTATGGGTGATGAAACCTCTGTGTATAATAGATGCAAGCACATTTGCTAATTCTCTTAGTTTCTCATTATACTGCGAAGGGAGTATTTTTCACAAACACCTGGATAGCGAGATACTCAGAAACAATTAAGACCCAAGCTCTGCAGTGTATATTTCAGGAATGACTTTATCTTCTAATTAGGAATATAGAAATGTCCTAATATTGTGTTCGTATTCCTGGCTCAGGGCCATTCATTCTTACAAAATCCAAAGAAATAATAACCATTTCGCAGCTGATATTTTTCTACAGTGGAACAAAGAGCGTACTTAGAAAGCATTAGAGAGCTGTTGGAAATTCTTGTGTAACGGGATTTGGGAGGTGGCTTAGGAAATGGTGGGTTGAGGGACAGTTCTGATTTCTCTCACTGAGTTAGTTTTGAAGGGTGGGAAGGGCAGAATCGATGGGTTGGTTAACAAGCTACGTTGGTTAACAATGTACGTTTCTTACTAAGGCTGTCTGTGCTGGAGAATATTATCGAAAGCCATTGGGTTCCTAGTTTGAAAAAGGGGGAACTGTTTGCAGCCTACATGCTGTGTTCCCCCACCCCTGTTGGTCTTCCTCCCGAGAGTTTCCAGAGGGTGTTCTCCCTTTGCTAATCTCAGAGCAGCTGTCTGGATGGAGCATGAGCTGTGCTTTCAGGCCTGTCCGGCCATGCTAGTCCTTCACGCAGCCCAAATCAGGTCCTCAGTCCTGAGCCAAAGGCAAAACGGAAAAAGATGTCTTTTCCTGCAGAGACACACGGAACAGTTTCGAAACGGCGAGCCTCCGCCAGACAGCCTGGTCCTCACACAGATGATATCAAGGCAAAGATTTTATTATTATTATTGTTGTTATTATTATTTTTAAGGCCTCGATTTCAGAATGCAGCTTGTGCTGGATTCCAAGCAGTTCATATGGCCACAATCCCTCCTGCTCACAATTGGTGCCGCAGAGGTCCTGAGATGGGAGCTGTGTGGGTGCACTCAGCCTGCCCCGCCCCTGTGCACAGGCTTTCCTCTGCCCACACGTAGCCCCCGCTCTTGTTAAAATGCAGGTTCTAATTCGGTAGATGTGCCTCAGAGCACAATATACCAGGGGTCAAGTTTAATTTCCAGGACAAAGGACAAGGTGATCTAGTTGATATACACGTTTGGTATTGTGTGATAAACCAGACTTTGTTCTCTCAGAGGTCTTAGCAAAAAAGGGAAATTTTCAGGATGGGTGCAACTCAACAATTTGAAGGCCTGCAAATGGAAGCTCCAAGTTAGAATTCCTCGTCTGGAAATCCTGTAACACCCATTATTTTCGTGAAATATCTTCTGTTTTGTGGTTTGCTCTAATCTGAGGGGTTTGGGAATCAATTGGTTTTTATAGCATTCCTGAGTTTGGCTGAAATTTATTTAGGAATGGTATTTAAAAAACAGAAATCCCTAAACTTCAAAATTATTTCTCACACCAATGGCCAGTTTTGATTTAAATTGAGATCTAATTCTATTACTTAACCTCAAAACTTCCCTGACACACTGCAATGGACTAGAAGAGGGCGGGGTAGTACCAAAATGATTTTTAAACATTTTGCTTCACTATACGCTAAATATGCAGATGGCTGCTTCATCTGGGGCGTTTGCGCTCTGATGTAATTAGTCTGGGAGAATCTTATCCACGTCTATGTTTTAGCAGTGACTTAGGTGATTTTAATGTGCAGTGGTTCAGGTCAGTGGGCTAACAATACGGATCTTTTAATTTTTATGCACTTGGCAAATATTTACTGTATCCCCTCCAAGCTTGGCAGAGCTAGGATCAGGACAAACAAAGATTTTTGCCTTAAAAGGATCCCCCAGTCTATTGGCCGAGATTTCAGCATCTCAGCTTTTGTTCCGATTATCCCATCAGACACATCACCTTTATGTTAAGGAATCTCAGACTGTGGGTTTGCATTTAGTTAATGGCCTGTGTGCGAAAGTTAAGTGTATCCACCTGTTTCATCGAGTGGCCACGGGAAACATTTTGTCCATGTGCTTTGGTGGGGGGGAGACAAAAGAAAAGACATTTATCTTTGCTCTCTGCTTCCTCTGATGACCCGAGGCTTTCATTTTAATAAGAAATTTCTCTCTTGGCAGAGAAGGAAAACAGATGGTATACCTTTAAGTACCTAATGTATGCTTCCTCCCCATTATTTCTGGAGAGCACGCAGTGCGCTTAAGGGAAGTGAACTCATGCTGCGCAAAACAGGCAGTGCAGTTGGGGTGTGTGGGATAGCTTCCATGTGCATCACGGTAATGGGTTTTCCTGATGTTCGCTGCCACCTTCACCCTCGCAGGATTTGCAAGAGCAACTCACATTCAAAAGACAGACCATGTTCTTCCCGCCAGTGAATGACCAGTTTCTATACCTTGCAAGGGGCTATCTGAGAACTGTAACTCGTGCTTCGATGTCACTAATATACTTTTAGGTAATTCTGGCAAACTCATTAGCAAAATCCACATATAATTAATATAAGCTGCTTAGGAAGTAATCCTCCGCTTTCTTTCCTGGGCTTGCTCTGCACACAAGGGGAGGCGTTGGTGTAAAAGACCCTTTCTGCAGACCATATATATGACAATTATGATCCACCTTGATCCACCTTCCCCAAAAGGTACTTGTGGATTTTCAGGGAAATGCCACACGTGATTTCGACAAAACATATTCTCAGCAGGATGTCAGGTACGGTGCTTTGGCCCCTCATAAGCAAAAGCATAACCAATAGGGGACCTTATTGGCTCACCTGACTGGAGATCCAGGAGAAGAGGAAGAAAGGGGGCCCTAAGGTGGACTTCATTGATCTCTTTGCTCTTCGTGGCTGTGCCCTCCTCCATGTTTTGACAGCAGCCTCAGGCTGAGCACGAAAGCTCCTGCGTTTCCAGCTCACATGCGTGCATTTGGATGTCCAGAGCACCGGAGAAAGTGACTTCTGGAAAATCTCTCAGACAAGTTAAGGAAAAACATTCCCAACAAATGTCTTCTCACCTCCTTCCCGACTGCTATTCTTTCCCCCTCAGAGCATGTGGAATTCCATGAACTTTTGTTCGGGAGACTGAAAACCAAAGTTCATACTCAGCCCCTTGTTCCTGGAAGAAGAGGAGATTTATTACGTCTCTGGGCCACTTTTCACAGAGGAAAGAGTGAGTCTGTCAGCCACGGCAAGTCTCGCCCGGGTGTCAGGCAAGCACACAAGCTCCCTGAAGAATCCTTTCCTGACCTTTCTGTTTGGGCTTCCCAGGTCTCACCTCCAAAAGGCTATGGCAGAGGAGAGTCAGAGCATCTACTTCTGCTGACCAAGAAACAGCCAACCTTTATGCTTATTACCAGTCTCGTCATGTGTGTTGGTTTTAGGGTTTTTACAGAGCAAGTGGGTGTCCCTGGGCCATTGGTGTATCTGAGCTTGTGATGACTTAGTCTCTTTAATCAGGAAGCTGGGGTGTGGGGATGTCAACTCTTAGCCAGGTTTTCAGAGTAATGAACGTCTTCTACCCTTTAAACTCCGATTGCCATCACAAGCAGACGTGGACCCCTAGGGAAGTGGCTACTGTAAGTGACCAGGTTTCATCTCAGACAGCCCTTTCCCGTGTCTGCGGTTCTGGGAGTGGCATGACCAGCCTCATACACAGGTCTACTATATTTGAGAAGGCTGGATTTCAACACAGAGATGCTCATATTAAAGGGTGGGGTGAATGGAAATAGGCTTCTAATAAAATGCTTAAGCATCCACTGGAGAAAGGCACGGGGTCAGAAATGCCGTGTGTGTCCGTGTGTATGTGTGTGTGTGTGTGTGTGTGTGTGTGTTAGTGCCTCTGATAGGTACTTACAACAGATCTTTCACAATGTCATGGGGAATATATACCTTAAATTAATTTAAAAGATATTGTAAATGTAAGAAAAAATTGTGGATTTTTTAATATTGTGTTTGAAATTGAGGTATAATTTACTTATAGTGAGATGCATAAATATTAAGCATATATTTCTGTGTGTTTGTTTTAAGAGAGGCAAAATTGATAGAGAATGACACGTCCAGATCTGAAGTACAATTTGATACATTTTGATAAATTAAACACGTGTCAATGAAACCCCACACAAAATGTTTAAAATTTGTATCAACCCAGAAAATTCCTTTAGGTCTTCTTCCAGCCTGTCCCCATGTCACATAGCCAACCTCTCTTCTGATTTTTATCGACATAAAGGAGTTTTGTCATTTCCTAAATCATATAGTGAGTATTTTTTGGCAGGGGTGGTGGTGGTGGTGGTGTCTGACTTTTTAAAGTTATAATGGTTTTGAGATTTATCTAATTGTCACAGGCATCAATACTTCACTAGTCACACTCCATGTATGATTATACCACAGTGTGTTTATATGTTTTCCTGCTAATGGGCCTTTGGCTTGTGCTTTTAGTTTCTGGCTGGGGTGTGTCCGACTATTTCCCCCAGTTGTGGAAATTGCTGTGTGTCTTTCTTGCCTAAGAAATCTCTGTTCTGTAGAATTCAGCAAGTCTTCATTTGGTCCCCACCTTTCCATAGTCCTATAGAAAACTGTGATTTGTTTTTTTTTCCTCATCCTGTTTCTTCTGGCTATCATGGAAGTAGAAGTCCCATGCATTCTTTACATCTGAACTGTAAATTGAATTTCTCTCTAAACATTGTTGTTGGCCTTGGAGGGTGTGTGCGTGTGTGTGTGTGTGTGTGTGTGTGTTGTTTCTAGGAATTAGCAAGAGGAACCCATGTGTGTGTGTACATAGTCATGGGTGTAGGTGTGTATTTTTTTCCAGAAGTTTAAGGGGGAAAAGTGGAGGCGTTCCTGAAGAAGGCATGAAGGGGATTACGTCCCTATTACAGTAGTGGAGAAAACGTAACCCTAGGACATGAACATTTTCCTGGAACGTGCTGCCGGACTTGGAGTGCTAATGCATTTATCAGGGCCAACCCTCTGCACATTTTATTAAAACAAGCTGAATAATTTGCAATTGGGGAAATGTATTTTAGGGAATTTTTGTGCCCCAGATTTCATGATTGGAAGAGTGCAATGGATCCTAGAAAAAAAATGTCTGGAGCTAGGGTCTGGAAGTTTTCTAAAGAGGGTAAGAAAGCTTACAGTTAAAATTTGAAGAGGGTGGTTCTCCGTGAGAGAGTGGGGGGAGGGTAGAGTTTATTATTTTATTTCTATTTTTAAAAGTTTATTTCTCAATTATCATTGACATGTCATTACTTTCAGGAGTACAACATAGCGATTAGACATTTATAGACCTTCTGAATCGATTGCTCTGATAAATCCAGTATCCATATGGCACCATACATAGTTATTACAATATTATCAACTATATTTAAGGAAGGCTACATTTCAACAGAGATGCAATGCTCATAGTTAGTGGGGGAGGGGGGATGTAAATAGGCTTCTAATAAAATGGTTAAGGGTCCTCCGCTGTCAAGCTTTCTAGGTATTCCCAGTCTTAAAATAAATTACAAAAGCTGCATACAGTTTTGGTTTAGTGGCTCTTGGGAGGAAGGATCCAAGGAATAGAGACTCAGCTGCTTTCCAGGGAAAGAAGAGTGATGGTTCATGGGAAGACGAATGTTAAGTTAAAAAATAGCCTCCTTGTGGAGCTAACCACCGCCAGGCAGAGTAGGAAGAAAAAATGAGACACTCCCCCACCCGCAGATGTGTGATGGGGGAGGGGGCCCTTGGGGAAGGAAAATGCTGATATGTGAGTTTCACATTTTGGGGAGTTTATTTTCTCAACAAGTTAGTTGATTTTATTTTCTGGATGAAAAAGTGAGCTCACCAGAATCACCCATAGTCTTACCTATGTTTCTGCCATCCTTTCAGTTAATTCTCAACTACGATGAAGTAAGTGTTGCTACATCACTTTTAAAGTTAAAAAAAAAAAAAGGTTTTGAGATAGAGAAGTGGTAAGAAAAGTACTATTTACTGACTGCAGGCCCTGGGTTTAGGAAGAAAAGGAGACTGAGGGAAGTAGCGACAGTGGCCGCCCTCTCTGCAGACACTGTGTTTCTTCACGGTGTTCTCAGTTCCCCAGTGGCACCAGGAATGGGACACTTGGGCATAAACACATGAGTTACTTTTGCCCCACGTCACATGTGGGTGATGGAGAATTCATTTCCTGTTGCTTCTGGTAAGGATGCACTTTCTATCTCGTGTAAGGGATCTAACATCGCTCTTCCCCCCACTGCAGCCTGGCTGGGGTGAGAGGGCACTTGCTCTTCGTGGTTAAATAGTGCTGTTTAAATACGAAGAGCAACGACCCTGCCTCCACACAGAGGATGACTCAGCCTTTCCCATGCCCTCCCCGTTCCGCTGTTTTGCCAGCGGTGACCTCAGGGTGCACGGAAGGGCGGTGCCCTTGACCTCATGGGAGTGATGGGAAGGGCATGCAGTCTGTGAGCATGGACTCCACTGCTGTCCTCTGGCCTGCTGGTCACATGTCGCTTATCTGTCTGCTCAGGGTATGCTTCTGTCGTTGCGGCAGTGAACGGCCCCCAGGGAATAGGGGCCACAACTGCATTGCATTATATTGGACTACATTGTACGACATTGTATTGTATTGTATTAATTATATTATATATTATGTTATGTTATACTATACTATACTATACTATACTATACTATACTATACTATACTAGTTTCCCTGCCCTGCATACTTCAGGGTTTAATAACGCCCTAATGGCTTTGGAGACTCATACAGGATATAGTAGGTTGGTGCAAAAATAATTGCAGTTTTTGCAATTGTTTTCAACCTTTGAAACCACAGTTACTTTGCACCAACCTAATAGCTGTGATGAAATCCTTATAATCGGCAATGTTGCTTCTGTTACTCTTGTGAGCCAGAAAGCACATAGGCCAGGACACTTAATAGTCCCTTGGAGCTGCCCCACTGTCTCTCAGGAACAATTCCCAGGGCTACCTAGAGCCTGGACAGGGCAAGGAGGTTCTGTGACTCTGCCCAGACCCTACCTAGTTCCCACCTTCTTCAGGACTCTGGTCAGAGAGGGCACGAGAGCACAGGACCTCTCGATTTGCCTTATTCTCTCTCTCTCTTCCTTTCACACATTCATCCATCAGCAGGGACATGTTTTCTACTTATTTCTTGCAGCATATTCAGAAATGCTCTGAGGCCGTGTTCGTTAGGCATGCAGCCTCTCCTTTGCAGGCGTTTGATTGGAGCACCACGGACTAGTTCACAGGAATCCAGGGGCAGCCACAACTAGGGATGTCGGGATTAATTGCGATGGGTGAATGTTTTCAAGGAATTATCCTCACTGCAAAATAGTCACGCTTTTCTTCTTCATAGAAACAGGCAGGCACCCCTGTGTTGTTTTTCCACTTGAGACCCATTGGTGAAAGACTATCGCTAGGAATAATATTTTTAAATACCCTTTGAATCAGACCCGAGCTCACCTCAGATACATTTGTGGTCATAGGCGGCTGAAATGGCTTCTCCTCTATTTGCTGTAGGTTATTATTAGATAATGAAAACAAAAATGCTAGTCACGGTTGACTTTTATGCAAGGTCCTAGAAATATTCCCCCGGCCCAAGTTCAGTGCCTACCTAATGCTTTCATAGAACCTCTGAAAGCTAACATGCTCGTGTGCACTTCATCTGCAAACGAATTCCTTTATTTTTGATTCCTTTCATATGTGAGCACACAGCTCCGTGCATGCTAACCATTCAGGTGGACGGTTAATCCTTCCAAATGGTGGCCACATCCCCAGGGACACCTGGAAACACAGCACAGGGAGGTTATTGATGGGAAAGCCGACTTCAGAGAGGTCCACCAGCTGCTCACAGCAGGGCACCATTAGTTTTAACTGTTGGACTGCTTGGTGTTCAATCGGAGAGATCCTCTTCATGTGATGAAACGCCTGTAAATAGCGACTGCCCTGTTCCCTTGGTCCTGCCCTGCCACAGAGGAATCCATGCAGACAAAAACCAGAGGCGTATGGATACTGGAAGGAAAGTGTTTCTATATCTAACTTGAGTTTCATTTTATCTCTTGCTTTAATGGCTCTAATTTCCAAAATACTGACAGACCCAACTCCTCATGATACTTCCGTGGAGGCATATGTGTTAAACCATCAAGATTAAAAAACCCCCAAAAACAAAACTATAGTCCCTCTGAATTAGAGTCAACTTAAGGGGATGTTTCCCTAACTTTAATAGTTAGTCACTGCTATTGCTCTGAGCCAGTGGTTTTGACCTTCACTCTATATTGGAATCGCCTGGGGTGCTTTAAAAAAAATATGGATGCCTGATTTTAATCCGAGAAACTCTAATTTAATTGTCTAAGGTGTGGCCTACATGGCAGGAATTTTTAAAGTTTTCCAGGTGACTGTAAAGTACGCAGCCAAGGATGAGACCCACTGCTCGAAGCAGCAGCAGGTGCCTAAATAGTTGGGTGCAGGAGGTAAGGGGACAGATGCCAACGGCTGCCAATGTCTGCACCTGTTGAATGGCCAAAAGGCATGCTCTTGAGTAGGGTCCCCAACCATTTCGGTTTGACTGAGACCGTCCTGGTTTCAGCACCGAAAGTCCCATGTCCTGTGCAAACCAGGACTAGGGTCCCCCTAGTTATAAGGGGGAGTCCCTGCAGAAAAGGTGGTGGGGAAACACACTGGCTCAGAGCACAGGAGAGTGTGAACTAGTGGGAACAGAAAAAGCCCCCTTTTTGCCAGGAGGAGCCCATAGCCAACCTGGTCTGGCCCAGCCAATATCAATGTCAAAGGGTCAAAGCCAAGGGGAAACCTTGGCAGCAACACTCGTTGGCGATAGCATTTCTTACTGTTGGCACATGTCTTGACCATGGAGCCAACAATGCAGTCCCTGCTCTTCTGAGAGATGCCTGAGTGGAATCAGGCCCATCTGCCTCCCCAAGTTCATCACTTAGGGTGTTCTGCTTGATCTTGGTTCGCCAACCAAAGGAACCTGCATGGAGAATCCCTGCTCCTTCCTGGCCCCAGGAATGCTATTCTGTCTCACTCTTTGGGGCCCGTGTTCGGGCTGTTCAGCATCCCTGGGGGAGAGAACCCTCTTTGAAAAAGAATGACCTCTATTAAGTGGCAGTACTGTGAGCTTCTGATGGAACGAGGGTATGTGAAGCCGTAATTAAGGATGGTGAGAGGAGATCCCCTGGATTATCCCTGTGGGGCCCTATCTCCTATGGCAGGCACCCTTCCAACAGAAAGCCAGGGCACTTCCTTGAGGCTCAAAGTGATGAGGCTTCTGAGGTGAAGTTCACCAAGGCGCTTGGCGTGACCCTGCAGAAAGGCTGCGGCTGTCAGTGCGATGGCTGGCTCAGGGCACGCAATCAGACAATGCCAGCATTCTGACCTCCCAACTTCTGGAAGCACCAAGAGCTTTAGGCAGTCCTGAGGCTAAATGGCATAATTAGACAAGCAGGGGAGGAAGAAGGGACCAGGAAGGGCCTAGGGCGATTACAAACCTTTACCTCCCTTCCCAGTGGCTTTTAGCCGAGTCCGTAAGGCAGTGCTTCTCAGGGAGGAACACTACGCGTGGACATACATAGTTGATCTTTTTCCCCCATTCCTCGGTGAGTGGGACAGTGAACATCACATACGCGTGGACGGGTTATAAGGATCTCACCCATTCTTTAGCTGTTTAGATGGACCCCAAGAGGCAGTGTCTAGGGGAGTCACGGGCTAATCTGTGGGATGCTGAACGGACATGTGGTCAGTTAGGCAGGCTGAGCTGTCGGGAGACTTCCCCTTTCTCATTCCAAGCACACAGAAAAGCTGAAAATAAATAAATGAAAATTGTTAAATGTATAGCTCAGTTGAAATGCCCCCACAAAAGGCAATACCCAGGAGCAAAATTTAGAGAGGGAACTCAGCGTCACCAGTACAGAAATGGAGGCCAAGAATATCATAGGGGAGACCAGGGCATGGGCCCGGATGGTGGGGTGGGGTGGGGGGCGCCCTCCTCTTTGGCAGTGAAGCGGGCCTGCCTCCCCAGGCCCAGGGTGGAAAAAGAGTCAGCCGGGCCAGGTCCATAAGTAGGTGTGAATTCTGAATTCTGAATTCACTGTACTAATATGGTACAGTGACCCCCAAGCCAAAACAATTAAAACAAAAGCTTTTGGCTTAAGGAGACCTATAGGGGGCCCTGGCTGAGGCGACTTTAAAACTGTCCTCTAGGGATGCTGACACCACTGGTAGAATATGCAGGAGGTGAAGATCACGAGCGATCGGTTTAGAATCGCAAAACCTGCAATAGGAAGGGGAATATAGTGACATGTTTAGAGAATGGAATACAATCTCTGCAAGAAGAAAATTCGACATAGAAGAGTGGCACACCAAAATAAATAAATAATTAACTATAAATTAGCGTTGCTTAACTATAAAAACTAATAAGGACTTCTGAGAGAAGGAAAACAAGGTTCCTTAAAATACTAGGGGACAGTAACATGACAAATGGACACGATCTGTAATTGCTGACAAGAAACATCCTTAGAGCAAAAATAATACAGACGGTAGAAGATATAGTGATAGGAAGGCGTATACTAAACAAACACTGATTGAAAGAGAGCTGGTATAACAATAATAGTAGAGAAAATTGATTGAAGGTAAAGGGCATTAAAAGCAATTTTATATTTTTCTCTGGGATGTATCTCTGGGATGGTCATTACCTTTATAATGTGATAAAAACCTTCTGCCTACCCACAGTATCAACATCATACATTATATGCTCTGATCACAATTCTGTTAAATTACAAATAAACAAGAAAATCATAGGTAAAAGATTTTTAAAAAGACGTTTGAAATACACACACACACACACACACACACAAGAAATACTTTAAAAAATGGTAAGAAAATATGTATGAAAGAAAATCTGTGCAGTTTTGAGATAGGAAAGGATTTCTTAAACAAAACAAAATGACTCCAAGCTACAAATTAATTAATAAATAAATTTAATAAATCAAATGAAAGGTATCTAGAAGAGAGAGAGAGCGAGAGAGAGAGAGGAGGAAGGAAAGGAAAACACTGTAATCAAATTTCAAAACTAGCTACAAGCAGAGAACAAATGTACAACTCATATAGGCAGATTGAAGATCAGCATTCACATAATTCATACAACAATTTAAAAACGGAGAAACAAAATGATACCATAATTTGTTCATATGGGCATAGATGTATATTAAAATATTTTTATGAAATACTTTATGACGGTTACTTTTGGGAAGGAAAATAGATAAATGGGTCTGGGGAAGAATAAACTTCAACTTTATTCTTAATCCCCTATTTCTTTAATGAAAAACAGTTTAAATCAAAGTTGGCAAAAATATTTGTTAATCTAGGTACACAAGTAAATTTTACATTTTTTCCTGTAGTTTTCTGTATTGTATTAAATAATTCAAATATTTTTAATTGGCAAAGAAACAGTGAAAAAGTACTAACTGTGTGTGTGCACACTTGTGTGTGTCCTTATTGCTCAATTCCATGACAGTATTTTTTTCCAGAGCAAGATGGATACATGATCCTTCAAATGAATGAAAATTTCCATTTCAATGGACTCAATTAGTCAAAATCAGTTAACATGCTAATAATATATGGTTTATGTGCATAATCCTTCAGCCAAAGGCAATAAATCTCATTGTTATGTTTTTACAATGTGCAATGCACAGACATCAGAAAATCAGGAAATGAAACTTTATCTTGAAGAAAACTAACAAATTAAAAACCAAAAATAAGTGGGGGCAAATTATCAAGCTATAGAAGCCAATACCCCGATTTTCACAAGAGGAAAAAAGTACTAGTGTGAGAATGACAAAGCAAGGCCGTACCTTAGGTAAAATTGTGAAGAAGGAAAGGGTTGCTTTGGCATTCATGCAGCTAGGGCACTCAGGGCAGGAAGTAACAGAGAGCATACCTCCTGGGGGCCCAAACACTGACGAAAAGCATTGTTTCAGACCAGGAAGGCAGGTGGTTGATCAGGGCTTGCCTGGTATCATCAAGCTCGTTATAGGTCTCTGCTCTGCCAGCCAGGGAACTAGCTTCCCCTCAGGCTGGCAGACTCCAGGCTCTTAGGGCAGAATTGGATTAGAGACCCATTCCAGAACCAGTTATAGGAAAAGGGGTGGGACGGCCAGGAGGGGTTATACATAGAGGTGAGACAAGCACTATTTCTTTTATGCCCCCTCTAGGGTTGATTGTTCTACTCTTCTCTGGCATTTAGTCTCTTCCATTTGCTTAAGGCTTTGTTTTTCTTGTTTCTGTAAAACTATGAAGACCAAATTCCTATTCTTATTCTTTAAATTTTGGTCTTGTCAATCAAAAAGTCTTCAGAAATCACACTAATGGATGTCCCACTTTAGCTCCCCAGATAGGAGGGCTGGCTAGTGAGGTTTGAAATTACCTGATTCTCCTTCTGTTATCTCCTTCCTCTTTCATCCTCCAAGAAGTAATAGCACTGCCGAAAATCTGGAAAATGCAGATGCCAGGAAAGAGGAGGAAATACTCTCAGAAAACCCAGGGAGAAGTGCTGTACATTTCAGTATGCGTTCTTACAGTGGGATTCATATTTTCGAAACCCTTTATAGTATTTGTTTGGGGAAATAGGTTGCACTTATATTGGTTTTCTGTAGTATATTTTTGTAGAAATGGGGAAAGTCTTGAGAGTTTTTCATGAGTGCTTGATTCAATGTCTTTGCCCCCCCACCCTCATCCCCATTAAGAAACATATCAGTACCTATATGTTGAGTCAGCACTAAACGCTACAAGCACAGCCATCCAGATTCTGAGGGATTCAGGTTCACTTGCCAGTGTCGATCTTCATTTCAACCCTAAGGACCCAAACTGGGAGAAGAGTCAGAGCTCAGGGGCACTGACTCCCCTTTGAGACTAAAGCTGAGCTCTCTCTCCTGGAACCGGGAGACAATTAGAGGAGTGGATGGTAGAGAGTGCTTCCCCCTGGGAAGAGCAGTGATGGAAACTCTTAGGTCAGGGAGCTGCGGTCTCTGTGCCAAGAGCACCCCATCTGGCCCAAGCTAAACCTTTCTTTGAAGCAGATGGTCCAGCATCTGTGAGCTGTCCGTGTGACAGTCCTGTAGTGCCAGGTTGAAAAATCATCCAATGTGAGCCGGTCCTATAGATTTTACGCTTTGCACACGATGGCACCCTGTCATCGTCGCTGTTGATTCCCAAGGAAGGGATGCTTGAAGCCAACCCTGTTATATGCGTAGCCTTCCCACCTATCTACCCATCGTTGCCTGCTCCTTTGAGTTTGAGATATCAGCTTGTTCTCCTCGAGATTCTCTGAGGACGTTGCTGCCACTCTGTGACTCTTTCTGTTGGTAGTAGAATCGACAAGGCTGTCCTTGGCCTGGCTTGGCCTCCAGACGCATGTTTGGGTACCGACCATCATTAGTCTTCCAAGTGGAGGAGGTCTGAGGCTCTTGGGGAAATCAGCCACGGCTCCCATGAACAAGTACACACAGTGTGTATTTTCTTCACATAACCCAGTCGTCTTTTCATGTACAAGGGCACAAGCAACCTGATTTCAATCCATTGGTCTTTAATAACCCCTTAGACTAGCGTTTCTCAGCTTTGCCACTATTACTATTAACGTTTTTGGAAGAACTTTTTGTGTGTGTGTGTCTGCGTATGTGGAGGAGTGTCAGGAGCATTGTATAATATTTATCAGCATCTCTAGCCTCTACCCATTACATGCCAGTAGCCTCCTCCCCACCGTGACAACCAAAAATGTCACCAGATATGGCCCGGGAGAGAGAGGTGGGCAAAGTCACCCTTGGTTGAAAATCGCTGTCTTCAGCACTTATCTTTGTGGGCCAGGTTGCTGTTACGTGCAATCCTAACCTTGGAAACAAATAAGAAACCGCAACCTCTGACCTGGGGGCCCACAGAAAGAAAAGTGTGTGCCAGTACCCAGTATACTCCTATTTGGGATTCCTGGGTGCATAGCAAAATATAAAACTCACCACTTTCGTTTTGTTTTACTGCTACGCTTTAGGGAAAAAGTAAAGTGATCTGGGTGTGTATGAGTGAGAGAGAAAGATATATTTTCATAACATGATTAGAATGCAGACAAATCGCATGCAAGAAACGCGAAGAATGCCTTGCTTAGCATGCCCTTGGCATAACACAGCCAGCAGACTGCAAATTATGGAACATAGATTTTCATGATCAGGTCTGGATAATGTACTTTTTGCACTAAAAGACCTGGATTTGTGGATTGATGAGAAGTATGTAAATCGTTTGGTGCTGTAACTGAGGTTTCATATTTTCTACCTCGATTTATTTTTTTTAATTGCCATTTCCTTAATTTAAAAGCACATCTGCTACATTTGCATGTATTTTTTTTTCCCAATTGCAATTTTTTTTCTATATTACTGTCATGGTCTCTGCCACGGACTATTAACAGAGTATGAAAAATAATTTCATTGTCCTTGCAAGGCTGGAGAGAGCAGAGATGGGAAGGGTGACTGTCTCTAGCCTGGGTACACTCAGTGGGGTGTCAGGGAGAACCATGGAGTCTGGCTTCTCATTGGCTGGAATGAAAGGGGCAGTCGCTGCTCATTTTCTAGTTCCTACTGGACCTTGGGTCTCTTTTTAGAAAAATTCATCCCATGACCATTTTAAAGTTTCTTTCTTTCTTTGTTCTTTTTCTTTTTTTGATTCAGTTCATCATTTTTATTGTTTGTACAACATATTCTATCTGGCCTTCACTTTTGCCAGTAACTTGTCTGCCTTAGTTCAAATCCTAGCTGGAAAATTTACTTCTAATCAGGAATGACCATCAAGTATATATAAAATTGGAGAGGCACGAGCAGAAGGCAGCATGTCACCAGAAAAATAATTCACAACTGTGGATGTGAACTAGATTTATTGTGATCATTTCACAATACATACAAATATTGAATCAATGTATTGTACACCTGAAACTAATATAATGTTATATGTCAGTTATACAGAGAAAAAAGGTATATGCAGATTGCTTACATTCAACGTTATCTCCTCCTTTCTACAAAAAGAGAAAATGTAACTCGTTGTAACTGTTTCTTCTAATACCAGACAGTAGATGACACTCTTAAGAAGATGAGCCAAATTGATGGTCCAGATCCTTCCAATGGAGTAAAGGAGAAAGCACTCCTCTGGGTGGCAGTGGTAAGACCTGAATCCAAGACTCAGCTCTGCCACGTGCTAGGTAGGACCTTGACCCAACCACTTCTCTGCACTTAAGTCCCTTGCCAACAACATGAAGGACGTGTCCTAGATAATATTTCATGTCGCTTGGAGATCTAGCACCTCACACCATTGAGTCGTTCCTTTTCTGCTTTTAAGGGCTCTTGAAAAATAATCAGCCATCAGAATGCTTAGTCACAATCTTCAATTATAAGAAGAAAACCAATACTGCACTTGTCCAGGCCTGGTTGATTTCAGGGCAGGTGGAGGAGAAGGCAGAAGGAAATGGGGGTCGTATCGGAGAGGGAGGGAGGGAGGCTATCTCTCCCAGCTGCTCTTATGATGAGGAAATAATTACTTAATGGCTGGGCAATTTGTAAAGCAGCTGCCTGTGGTGTAGGGGGACAGCTGTTCTAAGAAAAAAAAAAAAAAGAAAGAAAGAAAATTGGGCTTTTTCTCTTCTATAGCCCACAGTACACAAATTAGCAATGCAGTCTTTAAAAAAAAAAAAAAAAAAAAGATTAACTCCTGCTAAGGAAAGTTCTTTGGAGTCCCTTGATGAGTAAAGAGCCTGAAGGGGTGGTGAAGTTTCAAAGCTCACGTTTGAGGAACCAATGTTAAATATATGAGAATCTGGCAGAAACAGAAACTTGTAGAAAATGTACGCTGACTCCCTTAGTTGATACCGCTGTAATTGATGGTCATTGTTTTTACTCCCTGAAGTAAGATAAAATCAATGAAATAAGGGGTCAGCTCAACCCTCTCTTTTTGGGGGACCACTGGGTTTAGAAGTAAAGAAGGTTCCCTTCTCTCCATGCTCGGCAACCAGGAGAAGGTGATGATAGGATGAAAATGAGTTGCTTCCTCACCATTTGTGAGCAGGTAACTGAAGGCGGGACTTGGCATATGTTTTCTGATGGGGTCCCTCAGAGTCTTTGGAGGTCTCCTGGTCTCCACGGTGCAGATAACAATACCAAAGGCCAGTTGCCTGACTTGCATAAGTCACCTAGCATTCACGTCTGGACTCATGTTGAGAAGTTGGAATAGTGGTCATAAGGGAAACAGATTTCGAGCCAGCTTATTTGAACCCAGAATTGTCCCTGTGTGATTGGGGATAAGTGACAGCCTTTTGGAGGCTTAGTGTCCACTCAGCACAATGCCCAGTAGAATATCAATAATTCTGCCTGACTTCAAAGCCCTAGCTCTTTTCACTGTGTTTGTCTCTACTGAAAGTAACACAGGATTGCAAAAAAAAAAAAAAAAAAAAAAAAATTTAAATGAAACAAATACATCCAGCTATAACAAACCCACTTGTTGCTGAAAAACAGCATGTGTTAGCTTTCCTAACATTACTTTTCTGTTGCTAAGAAAGAAACATGGATCAAAAGGAATGTTATTCTGACTCTTTTCAGAGGCTGCTCATCAACCAGCTTTCACTCGCCTCCCTACTCTGAGTATTAACCTGTGAGTTGTCAGTGGTCCAAACAGGACCATTTTCACATTCTGAGAAGTTGCAAGAGCCCATCTTTCAATAAATTCCCTTTGGAAGGAAGGAAATAGTAACCTAATCTCATCATCTCCAGATTGAACGAGATCTGCTGTATTACAAATCTGCTTAGCCAAGTAGGAGCTCTCGTTGCCTTCCTCCAGCTGTCTAAATATTGCTTAGCTCCCAAATCTGCCTGATTCCTACTTCCTCCAGGAATCCTGCCCCCAAGGCCTTTAGGACAACCTGACCTATTTCTCCTTCCCAGACTTGCAAAGTTCTTTGCATCTGTACCACACATTTGGGAACTTGTTTTGGTTTTGATTATCTTGCCTTGTCTGCGGGTTCATTTTAAAGCAATATTTGTTCCTTGGGATTGGGGACCAGACTAGAAATCATTTTTAGGGGAGCGCTGCAAAGTTTTAGTGGTAGAAAGGAACAGTAACAGAGGAATGAATACGCACACTCAAAATTTGAAACTCTGCCGTTAATGTTTCCATAGCTGGAGTTGCTCCAACCTCAACAGCCTCATATGTTAATTTAACTGAGGCTACAGGAAGTGATGACGTACCATTGACAGACAACAGGCTTAGGTTCTCGTCTTGGCCCTGCCAGTTCCTCTAGGTGTGACCTCAACCTTTTAATCTGTACAGTGGGAACAATGATATGCACTCCAAGGGTGGTGGGGAGAATTGAATGACATAATTAATGAATTGAAACATCAATTTCTGATATACAAGAAACATCACTTTCTTATCTTGTTCTTTTCTGTAATGATCATTGATATATACCAGGCTTTCTTGGCTATACTGCAGAAAGTTTTCTCAGGAAGAATTTATATCTTTGGCTGACCAGCATGTTTGCAAAGCTGTGTTGATAATGTAGAGCTGCACCTTTGAAAGAGTTTTTAAACAATATCTTGGTGACCTAAATGTGACAGAACTTAACATCGGGCCTTTTGGGGAAGGACATAGATAGTGCTGAATGTTTCTCTTTGTTTAAAAGGATCAAATGCCATAGCTTTCCACCTATGAGATACCTTTATCTTAGATGGAAATAACTTGGTAGGGTTCAGAAAACCAGGGAAATGGTTGTCTAAAATAAATCAGAAGTTCACAATTCAAGAGGTCTTCTGCTAATTCAAGAGAAGACTGCTAATGCACTGGGCTATATAAAGCAGTATACTGAAGGCCTGGCAAAATGCAAATTTTCTTTGGCCCTGCCCCTAAAGATTCTGATTCAGTCCATCTAAGATGGAGCCCCAGAACCTGCATGTCTAACAAGTTCCCAGGTGACACTGTTTGTTGCCCAAATACATGGGATGTGAGATCTCCCAAACCTTGGGATTTTAACACTATACATCCAACCTTGGAGGCACTCAGCATTGGTCATTTTTTCCCCTAAAATCAGTATTTTCCTACAATATCCAGAAAACAATGTAAATATTATGTCATCACTAGGAAAGTAATATATGATGGTTAAGGGAAAAGGTTGCAGGGACTAAATCATCAGTTGTCTATCTCCAAAGTGAAGTAAGAGAGTTGTAAGTATTTGAAAATCAAAATGTCGGCCTCACAAAATTTGGCCCAGGGTCTCTTCTCCCTATCCCAGGGTTTCCCGGCTTAGGAACCATTGCTGTTTTAGACTGGGTAATTCCTTGCAGAGGGGAGAGAGGAAACTGTCCTGTGCATTTTGGGCTGTTTAGCAGAATACCTGACCTCCGCCCATGAGACGCAGCCCCCAAGTTGTGACAACCAACATGTCTTCAGACATTGTCAAACATCCCAGGAGGCGGGGGGAGGAGGGAGGGACACCCTCACCCCCAGACGAGAACCACTGCTTGACTCTCTTCTTAGATGAGCTCCTTCATGCTCATGGCTGCCTTTACCACCATTACACACAATTCAAAAACAGCATCTCTGTGTCGGCTATCAGCTATAGGCACCAGATCCGTATAACATGTTGTCTCTTGCCATATCAATCATAGGAGACCAAAGGCATTTTAAACTAGACATGGCCAAACCTAGATTTAGAATCCTCTTCTCATTCCCGAAAACCTAGTCTTCTTTTAACTAGTATACTCTTTGTCAGTGGATGGAGTTATTCAAGCTGGAAAATGAGATTCACCCCCATCCCTCCCGACGGGTCCCCTGCCAGCCCTGTACGTCAGAGCCTCTGAAGGTGGGGTCCAGTATGTGTCAAGCTACATACATTTCTACAGTGTGCAGCCAAGGTTGAGAACCAGTGTCAGAAGTGGCTGGAGTCAGCTCTTGTAGGCTTGAATGTGATTGATTATGTAGTCTGCTGAGTCTGTTCCACTCTAAATTGCTTTGTTCATTTAAATTTACTGAGACGCTACCTGCACTTCTCATGCTAGCTCTGACCCTTTTTCCTCCTCATATGTTTGAAATCTCGAACAAACCATATTGATTTATGTCTGCTGTGATGGAGATGGCCTTTCGAGAAAACATCATAAATATTTGCTGTCAGGTTGAATCTCTTTTGTTTTCGATGGTTCTATTTTTAAAATTTTGCAGTATTTATGGTAAGAAGCCAGTGTGAATACTATGTCGAATATGTGTTTTTTTCTCCTAATATTTAGTATTTGACGTAGCCAGAATTTAAGAAAATACTCCTCCCTGTAAAGTAAGACTATTATTTTTCCTTGTTAGTCTTTAGAGAGCGGGTGGAAAGTGCAAGAATAGGGCTACTGTCCATCTTGACCCAGCTTTTCCCCTGGCCTCACCACCACTGGTGTGCCTGCCAATTCATTTCTCCCTCTCCTTATTTGCAAGTCTTGAGATGATGACACAGCTTCTGGGTCCAGATTGCTCACAATCATTTTGCTCAGCCCAGAAAATTATTAAATGTTCTACGATGGTGAAGAATGTGTGAAGATGATGGCTATATGGAATCTTACACTCTGACATAGGACTAACCTTTTGTGACGGCAGAGTCAAAATCCACCCCTCTTGACGCTGGCATTATTAGTTTTCTCTAATTTTAAATGCATACGTTGGACTCAGTGATACTTTTGCATCCTGTTCTGAAATTTTCCACTCTGCAGTGGGTTTTAAAATGGGCTCTTTTTGTCTCAGGTGTGGCTGAAGCTACAAAGATCCAGAATGAAGCAACAGCTCGGTATGGCATGTTGAGAATTGGGCCCCTTTCTCCCAACCATGCTACGCCATGCCAAGCAAGAGGCGGGGCAAGGGTGAATACAAATGCCATAAGATTTCTTACCATTTTTGAATACAGCTTTTTTTCTTGTTTGGGTATCTGCTTGCTTGTTACAGATTCCTGATGGTTTCCAGAACTCCATAAAGTTATTAGTCAGTTTCTAGCTGTTTATTTGATGTTTCCTTGGGGGAATGAGGACCTGGAGTGTGCTAGTTCACCATCTTGGTGATATTACAGTTGTTCTTCACTTTTGTGCTTAATTTTACATTTAAAATTGTGGATCCTTTTTTGGGAATAGTTTCTACCTTATGTGCTTTCGCCCCTTGAAACCTGGATTTGCTCCTGGCTGGGGAAGGAAAAGTTTTAACTATGAAATAAGGTTGCGTTTTTATTATTTCACTGGACATATTAATTGTAAAAATAAGTCATTTTATGTCTAAAAGTGACCATTTTTTTTCCTTTTTCTCCCCCTCCCCCAGCTATGAAATTGATCCATCTATCCAGAGTCACAGAAAAAAATCTATTCTGGGTCATAGAAATAACAAAATAGACTGTAGGGATTGAAAATAAAGTGTGTGTGTGTGTTTATGCTCTATATATCTATCTATACCTATCATCTATCTATTTATCTATGTAATTGCTGTGTGAATCTATACAGGTCTTATAAAAAGGAGAATAATGCTTTTTAATTTGACCCCCTATATACCATTTAAGAAATTATTTATAAGCATCAGTTTTGTAGTGAAACAGACTTAAATTTTGATCTGAGGTCCGTTTTGACTTGGGAAAGTTGTTTAGCATGTAAAAGCCTCAGTTTTCTTTATCGGTAAAGAGGAGGTTGTAGAACATATTTTAGGCTTCGAGGAAGAACCAAATGAGCTAATTCAAGTAAAGGTCTTAGCATAATTCCTAACATGTAGAAAATGCTAATATTCAAAGAGGGGTTGTTGTCGTCATCCTTGCTGTATGACTTGTTAAAATACTTGAAGAAAGCAGGTGGTTTGGTTCACCTACTTTACAGTTGGGTAGATTGAGGCTAAGAGTTTAAATATTTTGTTCCTAATTGCTTAGGAGTGGTGGCTATACCTATACCTCATAAAATGGAGAAATGACCAGCATCTTCCTTTGCCTTTCCATCAGTTCATTAAGAACTGCAAATTATAAATGTTTCCAGATTCTGAGCTGAATATGCAAGATCGTCTGGAAGCAGGAGGCAGGTGGGGTTGGAGTTGGAACTTTTCTAAGAATTTAGTCCCTTTATTGCTCATGTTGCTGGAAAATCAGTGCCTTGTGCCAAACACGTTGTTTTCTTCTCTTGACAAAAAGCAGATCAGCAAGTTTTCATATTGCACTATTTTTAATGGCTGGAACATCAACATTTTATAACAAGAAAAAAATTAAAGTTCTTTAATATTTGGAAGAGAAGTGCTTATAAAAATGTTCACATCCATTCGCCATCTGGAAAAGCAAGGTTTTACAGTTAGGCTTGACGAGGCTTAGAGTCACTAAGCATCTCGGAAAATGACCTCTTGCTTAAGACATTTCCTCCACAAGAGACCACAGTGTTTTCACCTTTCTATAACTTTACACTTGCGAAGGACTTACGATGGAAAATTAAGAGATATATACGTGAGTGGCCGAGACCATAGCCTTTTTCCTGGGGAATGTTTGAAGGCCAAGTGAACTGCAGGTTCATGAGTAAAAACCCAACTCATCTTGGCTCTTTATTTCTCTCCTAAATCCTGCATTCAGAAGTACGTGCTGCTCATGTGCCAAGCACTGGGCGGGGGAGAAGATACATCATTTGGTGGGAACCCGTGCATCCTCAATGCTTCTAAAGTGGGAGCCTTGCTTTTGCAAAGTCCTCCCAGCTCTTTCCGCACTTTCACGGAGCTTGGCCATGTTTCTGCTTCTCCCAATGCCTCAGGTTTGTGCACCTCCAGCAAAGGGGTCCTTTGCTGGAGTGGTGGTTGACTCCCCCATATGTGAGCCACAGGGGTTTACTGGATCTCACCAGACTTGGACCGAGGGAGCACACCCACGCGCACTTAAGTTGAGCCCAAACTGCTATTTTTCAAAGCCAAATAATCCTTCAGGACATCGTGCAAATTAATTTCTTTCTTTTCCGTTTACGTCTTAAAGTTTGACCTCCATATGCAAATACATAGAAACTAATACAGTGAGTGTCTCCGATACCCTCACCTGTTGTGAGCTCACCGTTTAACAGTGAGAGGCTGTTTCTAGTTGGTCATCTGATGAAGGGCACACAGAGGTTCATGTAGGTCATCAGTGATTATCCTGAGGGCGAAGACAGGCCTTTCTGTGTCGTGGTTATGTAGGTGAATGGGAGATTTACATTGTATTTCCTTCCATAAGTAACACATTTTCTATCGTCTTGACTTTTTGTTTTTTGTTTTACACTTGAAATACTGAGAACTCATTTTGAACTTGTGGGGTACAAGTTCAAAGACTGTCTCCTTTCCCAGGGTGCATGTGTCAAACACAAGCAGACCTGTCATCTTGGCAAACGCTCGATGAAAGGCATCTGAGAGGCCGCCTCTCTTCCTCTGGGTCTGGACACCACGCCATGTCATACCTCAGCTTCTCTCCAGTGAATGTCTCCCCCTCAGCAAGAAAGAGAGTCAGAGAAATCTAACGGGCTCCTACTCTGTCCTCTGGAGAGTCAAGTCCACAGATTAAGCAGAGAGCTAGACCACATAAAATTCAACCTGGGGTGTTACCAGCACTGGCAGCTTCTTTGAGCTGGAGTAGTGGAGGAGAAGAAATGGGAAACGCGTCTGTCTCCAGAGGTTCTGAAAATGTGGTCCCTGGGCCAGCAGCGTTGGCCTCTCCTGGAAAACGTATGGTAATGGAAGCTCTTAGGCTCCACCCAGACTTCCTGAAACAGAAACTCGAGAGTCTTGCAGTCCTGTGTTAACCTTCCAGGTAACGCTGATACACGTTCAAGTCTGAGCCGTTGCCTAGCATTTTGTCATGACTTTCCCCGCCGGCCCCACCGCCCATCATGATGCTGGAAGAGATTAGATATTGTCAGGCTTTGCTCAACTGAGGCTAAAGTTTTAGGGAGGTAAAAAGTCACTCACCTGTTGGTATCTATGGTACAGGGTCCTTATAGTAACTACTTCTGTCCTGGAACACAATAAATGATTAATAGTTGTGGAATGAGCGTGGATCGATGAGGGAATTAATTATACACTTCTGTGAAAGGCTAGAACTATACCCATGGCTCTGGGTAACTTGGGCTCTGAGGTGATAGTAGACCATGAGAGAGGGTGAGCCCTGCGAGGGAATGGGCAAGAAAGCACATTTCTTCTTGAATATCCATAAAGTCAGTGAAGAATGCCAACTATTACTTCTTCAAACATCACCCCACTGGAACCTGGATTGCTACGATTGCATTCTCGATATGTTCCTCCGTTCAGCATCGGCCTAGTCCAATGTATTCCATAACTAGCATTCAGAATAATTCTTCCCCGGGGTCGCTTTGCTTGCAGAACTCCTTCTAGAAATTCTCTGGTTTGCGGGTGGGGAGCTCTCTCTATGCCATGCAATCATGTCATCGTGTGGATCTCTCCACACGAATATACAAGTCTCCACATAACTGGGTTTCCCTCTAAACGAGGGGATGGCCATGGAGAGAAATCGTGTGTTAATTACCTTGTGAAATCCTTTTCTCGTATTCCTGGGATTTAGCAAGTTTCCTGAAGCTGGCTTATAAAAATGTGTTATGTGTGTTTATTTAATAAGGGGACAAAATTAGTTCCTGGGCGTGAAGTTGATGCTTCTCCTGTAACTTGATCCCAGCCTTCCAGGTTTTGCCCATTTCCTCTTCTGTCCCTCTCATCTTTGGCCCAACAAATCCTCCTGGGGTCCACTTCTTGCTCCAGTTGCCATTGGGCCACACCTTCCACATCTTGGGGCAACACCATATATGGGGGTTCACAATTAAATGCATCAAAGCTAGAGTGTCATGGAGAGCCTGACTCACCCTTAAGGGACGTTGTACTTCCTTTGGCTCCCTCTCTGAGGAAATCAGGGAAACTGGCTTCTTGAGCAGTCGCACGCTTTCCTACGTACAAACTTGCTCATCACTAAGCTTCAGATTAAGACGTGTTTATTCTTTTTAGTAAGATCGACAGCATGGTGAGATGTCAGACAATGACAATTCTGTGCCATCTGCCACTTTCAATTCTCAGAGAAATCACCACCCGGTTGAAGCTATGACCCTCTCCCACAAAGTCTGCTCAGTCCTGCTGCAGCTCGGGGCGACCGTCCCCACATGTTCTGCTCACAAGCACCCTCTAGAAATGGGAAAATTGGAATGTCTGCCTTCGCCACATTATTTCACTGGTTTTCAACCTTTCGAAGCCATTCTGCATATTTATAAGATTTAACCAGATGGTCAATGCTGATGAATTCCCCCATAATGTATCTTTTAAAACATGTCATCTTGCAAAATGGTTTGACATGATTATAATTTTATTACCTCTGGTAGAAATAGCCACAGTTCAGATTAAAAAAAAAAGGAAGGGGGGGTAAAGATGGGTCATGGATGTTGTCTGTCCCCACAGGGTGACACAAGCCTCTCCCTTTGAGTTTATTTCAGCTCTCACTTGACTGATGAGGTCACACCTGCAGATTTCAGTCTTTGTGCCTAGACAGGGAGACACATCATCCCCAGTCTCCCAGCTTCCCTGTAGGCAATTTTAGGAACGGCTGCTTCTTAAACGAATGGTCATGATGGTCCAAGGCAGAAAATTCAGGCTGAGCACCTTGACACCGGCACCACCCACTAACCAGAGTTACATATGTAACTTTCACTTAAATTTTTTTTTGCATTTGTTTGTACTGTTTTCACTTTCATGTCTTAAATTTACAAAGTATGAGTTCGTTTTGAGGTATAAGACCACGTAAGACTTGAAGGCATGAGGTTTCGGAGTAAGGTGGATATGAATTTGAAAGCCAGCTCTAGCATTTATTACATCGAGGATCTTAGAGAAGTTTCTTCTCTAAGCTTCAGTGTAAATTGAGGACAATGATTCCTACCCTAAAGGACTGATGTGAGAATTCACCAAAGATACATTCACTCTACAGATATTTTAAAATTCCTACAGGAATTGAACGAAGGGAAGGGGGTATAG
The DNA here is from genome assembly GCF_057876585.1 of Rhinolophus sinicus. Classification (NCBI taxonomy): domain Eukaryota; kingdom Metazoa; phylum Chordata; class Mammalia; order Chiroptera; family Rhinolophidae; genus Rhinolophus; species Rhinolophus sinicus. The sequence continues at coordinate 54,957,881 of NC_142513.1, read as the reverse complement.
ATATGAACAAGAAAGAATATTCTTCTGCTCCTGTAAAGCAATCACCATTGTGCTAGATGTTAGGAAAGAAAAAGAGAAGCCTGTCTTGGGAATCCATAGCATGATATCTACATAGTAGTCCGGGGTCATAAGGGAATTATCACAATATAGAAGTTAAAGTTCAGGGGAAATATCCACCTGCCAAGGTAGGAAAACCCTGATTCAACGGCTACCAGACATTTTGGTTGAGCATTAAGACATGATGGGTAAATAGCTGGACAAAAAAGGTTTGGGGGAGGATGGGGAGGGGAGAGCATACAGTGTGGGTGAATGTCTGAAAACTCAGAGACGCCAGGAGCGCTCTAAGGAAGAAAGCAGTGGCCTGAATATTCATGGCCTCATTTCTAAGTGTGGGATCAGTGGTCTGTTCTCAGTAAATGGCAACTATATTGATCATTCAAAAAGCATGTATGAATTGGCTTCTAGGAAGTACGTAGTGGTCTGGTTAGCAAGTAATTTAGTTAGTAAGTACTTTGCTGAGGTTGTCTAATTTTTATTTTATTTTTTCTGAAAGATACCCTAGCAGAGCCTTCCCACTGTGAGTATAAGCCATAAATGTAGATTTGTGGCCTGAAATCAGAGTGTTCTCAGGAAAACAACAGCTTTTTATTTATTTATTTTTTTAGTATTCTGCGTTTTGGTATTGACGAAGGTCTCCACTGACCCCATGGGACATGGGACATTTAAGTCCATTTGTCAGTAGAAGCAGTTTAAACTGATTCTCTTCCCAGAAGGACAGCAAAATGCCAGTCACCTTGGGCAAGAGCTTTTGGCAGCTTGGAACCTTTTAAATGCTTCCTTTTGAACAGGCAGGCTGCTTTTCTGGAAGAATTGAAAGCCATATTACATAAACTGCAATTTGTGGCCTCCCACAAATTATATATCACTTCAGCAAGTGCAGTCTCCCTGAAGTGCTTTGTTGACTGGCTCCTAGGGTTGTATGCCATTGTTCTCCAGTGGTCACGTACATGTTTCTTCCCTTTTTATTCTCAACACTTAGATACATGTCTTCCCAGGCAGGTGTGGACCCCAGAGGGCTCCAGCTGGGTGTTTACAAGGCCCCCAACTAGAGACACATGAAAGCACTGTCACATGTTGCCTTCAAAAAGATACTCTATTTTCTTGGCAGGAGTATCGTTCCATTTCGTTTTCAGTATGTAGGTGATGCCTAACCTACACGGGTTGATCACCTTTATTATACTAAATAAAAGACCCACCGTAATGAAGAAAACATATTTACAGCAGTTAAAGGTGGCACAGTTGCCAGTACTGAGCCATGTTGATTTTTTTTTTTTTTTTTGCAGACAATAAGAACAAAGTTAAAAATATGAGAGGCTGATTCTTGAGGCAGAAAACACTTTTGATTGCACTGGCACGTTACCAGACAAAACAGTGAATCCGTACCAGTGGACCAGGGGACAATTTTGGCAAAGGCTTTTTGCCTCTGCTATACAGCTTTTGGGGAGACTTCAAAAGAAAAAAGTGTTTGGCAGAGACAAAGTAGGCTTGATCATTTCGGGGAGATAGCTGGTTGACGTAACATCAGCATTCAGGGGGAAGTATGATACATGACCCCCAAAGGGAGGCTGCTCAACGAGTGACTGTCCACTGGGAATCAGTTCCGGCACCGTGCAAGGGCCAGCTGTATGTATGTCAGTATTTACGACAGAGACCTTAACCACGGCAGGAAGCCGAAGGGCCAGTGGGAGGAGCTCTTACACCCTTTGTGGGCAGCAAAATCCCTACAGGAAGAACTCTGGTTGTGACCGCCCCTCCCTTTCACTTCCCCTGCCCCTCAATAAGGAACTTCCTTCCTCTTGTTCTTTCTTTTTGCACACATGGCTGCGCTTCCCTGATTGCAGTCCTTTCTTTTTTTCCTAATAAACCCTTTTTTGCTGACAGAATGCCTAGTCAACTTTTTGTTTTTGGTTGACATACAGCATTTGATCGTGAAAGAAAAAGTAGAATGACATGACAGGTAGTTAGAAGCCTCAGACTCTGCCTGGCTCTGCCACTTTTTAGCTCTTGGACACTAGGTAAATCACTAGAGTGAAATGAAGGAAAAAAACAAAACAAAACAAAAATAAAAAACAAACAAACAGATAATCTGTAAATTCCCTTTTGGTCATGAGACTGTCCATTATCTGGATTCACATTCCAGGTCATTGTCTAACTCTATGTCTTAGGATATCACTATTTAATGCCTGGAACTTAGCCTTCTTCATCCTAGAGTAAGAACAATAATGCATGTCTTATAATGGTATTTTGAAGATTGACTCAAATAATATGTGTGAGAATTTCTCGCAAATGGCCGGACACATGGCAAATCTCTCAATACATGTGTAGGAGCCTTGCTAACACTGCCTTGGAAAAGAAAATACATTTTCTTGAAAATAGCTTTTGGGTACCAGGCAGACCCTTACCTAAGCAAATGATGTTGCAGAGCTAACATTTGAACAGATTAGTAGAGGTGAGTGAGACCTAAATAAAGAAGAGAAGGTAAGGTTTAAAAATCCTTTGCAGCCACCTGCTAGCCCATTGCTGCAGCAGAACGGTCATTGACAAGGCAGGTTTGTGGGGTGATGTCAATAGGACAGACAGGAATTGACCTCGAAGTGCATGAGCTGCAGAATCTGTGGTTACTGTCTCATTGGTTTGTAGGGTTTGTGTTCGTTCCCTCCTTTCAGAGGCAGCCAGTAAAGAGCCCAGTGTGAGGAGAAGGTCATGGATTGAAGTAAGACACTGCGACAGAGATAAGTAGCTTTCCATTGAAAAAGCACACTCTTTCCGTGGTGTGAAGTGAGTGGAAGAAGGAGGCTGCCCACTCAGGGCCTATGCTTCCCACTGTTATAGACACATCTGGCCACGTGACCCACCCTCAACTAATGGAATGTCCTTACGTGTGATGGGTGGCACTCCTGGGCTGGGCTTTCAAGCAGTGGAGGTTACCTTCTGCCCTCTGTTCCTTCTCTACACCAGCGGCTGGATGCCTCAGGAAAGGTGACACCACAGAAATAGGGGCCTGAGGCCACCATGTTCCCCACATCCAGGAAAGCTGTCTTTGCAACAGGAATACCCGTGCTTTACTCTGACCTGAGTGGGAAATATATTTCTATTATATTAAGTGACAGAAATATCAGAGTTTGTTAGTTCTTCTAGCAAGAAGGATGTAGTGATATGGCCACATGAGTGGACCTGAAAAACATCATGCCAAGTGACAATAGTCCTATGTAAAAGAGTTATAGACTACATTTTTAGATTCCCATGACATTCTAGAACAGGCAGAACAAATGGGAAAATATCAGAAAGCTTTTTGCTTCTGGAGTGGTTGGGTGGGGTTTGACCGCAAAAAGGATAGGGCAACTTTCTGGAGTGATCTTAATGTTCTTTATCTTGATAGGGGTTTAAGTTCTGAAATTGCATGCATTTTCCAAAGTCAGCAAATACACAGTTAAGATTTGTACACTTCCTTGTGTATGAATTTCACACCTAAAGAACAACTATATACAAATATTGAATTGTAGCTATTGATATCTATGCTGCAAAACTTAGGGGAAAGATTTGTTAATGTCTACGGTTTACTTGGGAACGCATCAAAAGTAAGATGCATCACATATAGTTCACAGACGACCTACTGAAATTGAGAGAGGTTAACAGTTTAATAGTCCAAGTTTTCACTAACAAGAATGAAATCGGGTGGGATTTGAATCCAGCTCTGTCTCAGTCTAAATCCTTGCTTCTTCCACTCTCTCCTGCCTGTCCTGGAATGAATGGGCACAAAATGTAAATGACTTGATGTGACTCACTCTGAGAAGAAAGATTCAGAGGGGAAAAAGAACTGCGAAGAGCTAGAATTCCAAGGATAAGCCAGGTGAAAATCACAGAGTTTCAACAATGTACCGCTAATTAGCTCTAGTGCTTAGATTTAATGTGGGGCTTTCTAAGGGCTGTGACATTCGTAGATGACTAATTAACCTGTGCAAAAAATCCATTTTATTTGCTGCCATGACACAGCCAATCAAGACTGGCTTCCCATTTGCTCATTTGGAAAATGATTAGGATTCCCATTTAGACTTAATTACAGTGCAAAGGTTGACAATTATCTTCTCTGTAGAAGCCTCAGCTGCGTCAGTATCGCAGCGAACACTGCTTATAATTATGTACATAATTTGTCTAGCAGAAAATGTAACCCAGTCATTACCTGGATCTCATGCCTTATAATTAGGGATCAGAAAAATGCCAAGTGGGAAAAGTGGGTTGGTTAGGACCGTTAGAATGTAAGAATCTGGGGAGCTGGTCGTGGGAACACAGCAGCAACCAACAGCTAGCTCTTGGATCGCTGTCCTCTGTTAAAAATAATCAGGAAATGTGTGAGAAAGGTGAAAACCATGACAGAATGAAAGCTCAGTACAGTCAGATTCGCAGGACTTGACTGCAATCCTTAAAAGTCCTGTAGGCACTCATATTTAGCGCCACTAAAACCAAACTCCGCAACCACTCCTTGTGCCACCATCGCTGCTCCCTCTCTTCTGGTTGCTGTCTTAGATAACGGCAAGGCATTCTAGAGCCATTTGGCACCACTGTAATCCAACGCGTTCCTTCCAATCTGAGAGGGGTAATTCTAATCACTAAATACTCCCGACAGTGTCCGCTCCTCTCCATGCCGTGATGTGTCCATACTTCTGCCTTCATCAGTGTTGTAGGGTCAGATTCAAGAGAAAAGAAAGCGGCTCTGCCTTCCTCTGACCTCCCCTCTCTCTTGCTTGTCATTCACATTTCCCCCAGTCTGACCATCTCTCATCACAAATCATACTATGTTGCTCTGCCATTCAGAAGAGTTGAGACTGCCCACCTTTCCCTACCCAGCATTTACCAGGGCTCACCAAGAACTTTATACTTTGGGTGCTGTGCCAGCTTCTGTTCTCCTGCCCAACTCTTCAATTTAGAAGCTGGCTTCCTCAAATGACTTACTGAATATATAATACGCTATGCTTATGATTTCAATTATCTCTTGCAACATAGCCTACTTCCCCCAAATGTAGTGGCTCAAAGTAACCCTTTTCATTTTGCTCATGATTTTGTGGGTCAGGAACGCAGGAAAGTCTCTCCTTGGTAGTTATCTCTGATCAACACGGCTTCAACTGCAGTGGAAGAACCTTCTTCTGAGATGGCTTTTTCACATAAGTCCTTGGTGTCTCAGAGCTCCTTGGTCTTTCTCAGGTGGCTTCTCATCCTCCAGAGTTCCTCCACCTGGCTTAGCTTCTCGCAGAATGGATGCTTAAAGGAAGTCTCATTTCTTACATAAGGGCTGAATTCCAAGAGACAGGAGGTAGAAACTGCACAGCTAGTTAAGGGCTATGTTAGAAAGTGGCACATTGCACCAAGAACTACATAAAAAGGGGGAATGGGTCTTCTTAAGAAATATCCCCATCGCTAAGGTCCCTGGATAGATATCTCATGATACTTGGTTCTAAAGAGTTGAGAGGGGTTCCCCCAAATCTGAGCTCCCTTCACTTGGCCAGAACTGTTAGACCTGTGTCAATGGCAGCGCTCCATGTTAAAGATTCTTTCCCCTTAGCAGTTCAAACATAATCCATTTTGGAAGACCATTCGAGCTCTGAAACATTCGAAAACCAAGGCATGGTTTCCCCATGGAAAGTAATACAAAATGGATTAATCCATTCCAGACCTTGAAAATCAACCCCTAAAACTGCAAATTTAGCATGAATTTTGCTGTCTAATGATACCATAGATCCATAAAATTCGGTTTGTAAATCAAAATATTCATCAACGGAGACGTTCAAAAACTGAGGTACTACTGTACTTTACTATGAAATTAACATTACTTTGTTTGAATTTTTTTTTTTTTTTAACTTGAGATTCCCTCCCTTATGATTCCTGAAAGGCAATGCTCTGCTCTCTCCTGAAAACGCAGTGGCTTTGCACTGAGAGTCATTGGTCCCTCTCCCTCTCCATAAAAATGGGAATGCCCACTTAGGGCAGAAGAGAAATATGCTTTAAAGTCCCTTGTAACCCAGCTCCTTAGCGGTTCTTGGGGCAGACTGATTGACTGCAATAAGGAAGAGATAGCTCCTCCCCCCACCTAATCCCACCATCGTCAGGTAGGTGGAGAGAGGCACACACATGCGCAAGCAAAAGAAATGTTTGGGAACGAGTTGGTAGTTGATGGATGAAAAAAGAATAATTGCATGCATTAAGCATATTTGCTTTCCCGATGTGTTGAAACACCCATTAATGCAACTCAGAGATTGCAAACCACTGTAGTAGACAGGCTTTCTGATTTAAGAGGGCAAAGGGGTCCTCAGTTGGTAATACATTTTAAATTCCAGGCAACATTTCCATCCATAACCCGAATATCTGCAAGGAATTTTAAGTCATACATTTGGGGAACAGGATGATTAATGCAAATCTTGCTGTGTTAGCACTGATGGGAGACAGACCAAGGGTTCTGTAAAGCCAGCAGGAAGGGAGCTCATTCAGGGACCTGTGTGGGGTGGCGGGGAAGGGGGCATTGCTGGCTTTGAGGAGGTAAAGGGACCACTGTTCTCTAGACTTCTGCTTCCCTCAGATGGTTTTAATATGCAAAGCTGCCTTCAGACCCTTGTGATTTTATATCATAGTCCAAGGAGCAAATTCTCCCTCCTTTACCCCCATCCTCTCTCCTGACTCCAACATAATAAATAAAACCTGCATTTTAATAACTCCTCACTCGATATTTTTTTTGAAACAACTGGTTTTGCTCCTGGATTTATCGTTACGAATTGCATCCTGGTAGCCTTGGACAAAACACCCTCGGTAGCCTCACTTGTATTGTGATGAAAATAAGAGTGACATCTTCCATGCCCAGTCCACTCTATTTATTGTAAAGTTTAATAAATTGCTATAGGGGACATTTCATTTCATTTCCATAGCCCATTGTTTATAACACGTGGAATGATGATTACTGGTTTATACATCTATCAGTTCGTTAGAAAGAGATCTGCCTCTCCATGTCTATTCATCGTCCCCTCCCTTCTTTCGCCTCCCCCGCCACTCTGTTTCAAGCTGTTGTTTCTCAGTCTAGTTGTGTAGGACACAGCTCCCTGGCCATGCTGGTATTATGAGCCTTGCGCTCCCCACGGTTGGTTGGCTGTTCACAGCAGCTCTCGCCAGCTGCCAGCCACTCACGGTGGCTGCCGGCCACTCATGGCAGAACACTGTAGCCTACCACAGCCCACAGCAGCCCAGCTCCAGGGAGCCGTTGTTCACAATCTTAGCTGTAGAGGGTGTAGCTCACTGGCCCATGTGGGAATCGAACTGTGACCTCGGCATTAGGAGCATGGCGCTCCAACCACCTGAGCCACCGGGCCGGCCCTATTCATCCTTTTATTAGTTAATTATTTCATGCACTTTTATAGCACTGGGTTTTTTCTCACCCCTCCTCACTACTATTACATAAGCTCCCAGTGGGTGATCCATTCACCTGTCTTACATGTTAATGGCTCACAAATTTGTATTTCCAGTGCAATTTCTCTTCTGAAATATAATCCTACTGCTATTTAGGTGTCTCCTCTTGACTGTCTTTCAGACAAGTCCACCTTATCATGCCTAAAGATGAACCAGGAGAGGCACAATTTTCAGCCCATTTACAGACACTAAAAAGCAGACAAAAAATAACCTCAGATGTATCCTTGACTTATTTCTGTCTCTTACCCAAACTCTCAAGGTAAATCCACTTAATCACCAAGTGTTGTCACTTCTGCCTCTGAAATGTTTCTTGAATCTTTCGTTTTATTTTCACTCTTCCCGCATGGATGCTGGCCATCATAATTTGTTCCCGGGCATACTGCGACAGGTTGCTAACTGGTTTCCCTGCTCCAGCCTTTCCCCCACTCTAAACTACCTTCTCCACGGTAGCCTAAGGGAATTTTCCAGTGTGAGTTGTGAGAAAAGAGAGTGAGACAGCGGGCTGGACCTGCATCACTCACGACTGCGGCCGAGCCAGCCCTTCTCAGAGTGCCCGACACTTAGCACGTTCTGTATGCTTGTTTGTTGGTTTATCCAAAAGATAGAAAAGCATTTTGAAAACCACAGGATTCTGCAAAATTAAGCTCGGTATAACACATTCTAGTTTAACAGTAATGATATTTACTTCTTTTCCTCTTTCCTTCCTCTCTTTGTTTATATACAATTCTGTTGAGAACTTCTTAATACATATCTTTTTGCTTATTTTTGATTGCTTATTTAGTAGAAATGTTTAGAATTAGGAGTACTGAGTCATGGGTATGTATATTTAAAAGCATTTTAAAATGAGCATTCCCAGATTTTCCTTGAGGGACAATTATCAACTTATGCTCCATTAATACCTGTGACTCTGGCCATTTTCCCTCAGTTTTGCCCAAACTTGGTTTTAGCACATTGTAAGTATTTTTTATGTCATTATATGAACCTTTCTTTATATTTGGATTATACTTTCCCATTAATAAGAATTTATAGTTTGATGAAAAATGAGCACTACTGTTAAATAAACCTATATTTTATGCTATAAAGACAATATAATTGACATTTAGTAGTAAGTTGCCTGCTGCCCATTCAAGATTACTTAGATGAATTATCTCCTACATTAGTATTCTACGTCACCTTTTCAGACCTTCTTGCAATGTTTGATTTTATCTACTGCATATTATCAGCAGTTCATTGCAGACCATCTTGTTTTAAAGGTAGTGATAATCTTTAAAAAGAAGAATTTTCCCTTTTTGGGTGGGGACATAAAACATTTGCAAAGATTGCCCCTTTGACTACATTAAAAAAATGTCGTGTTCTTCATATATTGTGTCAAATAGAATCTAAAGCTCTCTTAAGTGACCTTTACTTAGCCACCTCCTAGGATGACACTGTGATCCCTTCTGGATGCTCACGGTGCACTCAATGCCCACACACTTCTTTGCTCGCCAAGAGACAGCTTTTGTTTTGTCTTTTTCCTCCCAAGGTTGTGAGTATAGGGTATATTGGTTATTTTAAGTACTTGGTTTAAATAAGAAGTACTCAAAGGGATAAGTGCTTTGGGAAAAACTTGACGAAGGTAATTCATTTAAACGTCTTAAATGAGAAAGATGAAGGAACGTTAAAAAATCTAGAATAATTTTACACTTACATAGCTCTGCTTCTACCTTTAAATTCCTGACATTCTTTACAAAAACCAAAACTGGTTATTTTACATAATGAACCATAGGGATAATTTGTATAAAAATGGTGACAGAGATATTTGCTAAGCATACCCCATCTATAATACACACACACACACACACACACATACACACACACACACACACACACACGCTGTACTCCTACATCAAATATTGTACAAATGAGTACGTTAATATATACTGTTGATTTAAAATACTTTCTCTATGACATGTATATGTCGGTTTTTAAATGATTCCTTTGTCTAATCCAGTTTTAAAATTAACCAACCAAACCAAGTGTTGTCCCATTTTGGTTACAGAGAAGTTTTCTACAAAATGGAGAGTGGCAAGGAGTGCAGAGTAATAGCTTGTAATTTCTCAGGATTTCTACTTATAGATATTATTCCATGGATGTATGAGCTGTCACAAATACTGCCACAGAACATTATTTGCTAATTTTAGCACATTTTTTCTGACACAGATACGAGCTGGCCTAAAATAGCATTTGGAGCATTACATTTTTACTTTATGAAAATTCAGAGTTCCCCCGTCTCAATATTTTCCACTTTCTTTGTCCTTCACGTTTCCCGTGCCCTTGTATTGTTTTTCACAAAGATGAAAAATTGTCCCTGAAGTCAGAGTATACATCAATCTGCATGATGATTAACTGCCCATGAGAATTCACTTTGCTGAAAGATCATAAACTCCATTAAAAAATTAATCCCGGAAAGACAAACGTCTGAGCGTGGAGCAAAGGCCGTCTGTCTGAGGTAGACATGTTTTCCACAGAGACCATCTAGCTCCCTAGAAACGCCCTTTCTTTCAGTAGACTCTCAAAGAAGACTGTATCTGAACAACTTCGAAAGCGCTAGTGTGGCCATGAAACTATGCTTAACATCTTGACATTTCTCAAGACGGCCCATTTGAAAATGTGATAAAAATATTTATTAAAAATGTTTTAATTGACCGGCCACGTGCAAGGTGATGTAGAACATGATGGGCTGTCTTCATGGATATATATTGTCTTAGCCGTCTTCCGATTCTTCTTCTTCGTACTATGTTGACGTTACTTAACACTTTTCCGTCAATTCCATTCATTATTGGAAACAAACTTATGACTCCTGAGTCCTAACCATCACTTTGTTTATAATCTCATTAGAATTTAAACTATAAACTGAATGTTAGCTTGAGAACAAGTTGATGACAGAATTCTAGAGATGAAAGAGACTGATACCAGCTTTGGGTGACATCAAGACAATCTCTGACTTTCAAGTTCATCATCACATGATTCCCGTTGAGGGTCCAGACATTTAGCCTCCACAAAACTGCCCCCCCATGTTCCTCCCCGCCACTTTTGATGTCTTGCTCTTCTTCAGCAATATCGTGGGGACGTGTTTGCTTTTATGGCCTTTTGCTCTGGCTCTTTCTCCTATATGGGTTATATATGCTTTTTCTCCTATAAGTTTATGTCTGTATCCCCCTCTGGGTTATAATATGCTACAAAATGCCCTTTTCCAGATAGCTACATGCTTTGCTCCCTCACTTCTCACATGTCTCTGTTTAAATGCCACTCAGCTCCAAGGCCTTCCCATCACCGTGTTGTTTTTCTGTAGCACTAGTCACTACCTGACATTATAGAATGAGGTGGGTGCAAAAGTAATTGTGGTTTAAAATGTTTAAAAATAATCGTAAATATCACAATTACTTTAGCACCAACCTAATATATCTTTGCTTTCTTAGATGCTCTTTGTTGTAGTCCACTGAGCACGTAAGGTCTACAAAACAGGGACCTCTTCCATGTTGTCCCTTGTTCTGTCTCTAGCATCTGGACCAATGCCCACCTTTGGTCCTGAGCAAATAGTTTTTCAATAAAGAAATGAGTGAATCAGAGCTGTGTCTCCTGTAGTAATACATTTTCCCAAAGAGTAGCACAAGGTCTAGCAGAGGATAGGAGCTCAATGATTATTTGTCGAATGAATGCAAACTCACTGCAATATTAGAGGAGGACAGTTACTGCATAATAAGATGTATCTTTTTTTAAAAAAAACAAAAACAACGTAGAGTGTGTGTGAGCTCTTTAGTCTGATCACTTGGTGTAAGTTGTGGCTCCATCTCTTTCCAGTTCTGTGATTGTAGGGACGTCATCTCACCTCTCTGTGTCTCAGTTTCTCCACGTGCAAGTTAATACTTTCTTTTTTAAATTAATGCACACATAGAAAGCAGGTATTGTGAGTGCTCAGTCAGTGTTAATTATCATTCTATAGGGAAGTAACTTGAGGGAACAATAAAGAAATCAGAACTTGAAACGATGATTTTATTAAAAAAATTAATAAGCTAGTATAAAGTGGAAAATTTGTATTAAAAGATTATATTATATGAGGTCATTTGTATTGTATATAAATTGTACACATACACACACACACAGAGGGTGCCAAAAAATGTATACACATTTTAAGAAAAGAAATAACTGTGTTAAAATTATAATACTCTGTATATACCGATAACAAAAGATGAATACAAGTCATGTGTATAGAAAATTTTTTGGTACCCCCAGGATATCTACAGAAATGGGAATGAGAGTATGTGTATTAATTTTTTTGCAGTAGTTATTTTTGGATGGTAAGACTCTGGATAGCTTTTTTCCATTAATGCTTTATTGAATTTTCCACTTTTGTATTATAATCATGCAGTGCCTCTACAATCAGCACAAATAATAAATCCTGTAAAAAATTGGCTATTTACTCTTTGTCTAGAAATATGAAAGGAAATGAGATGCATTTTAGATTTCACTCTGCCCCAAGCTGGCTGCTTTGCTGTTGTCATCCAGGTGAACCCCTAGGAGAATGTGCAGAGTTCAGGTATAACTAGCTACCTAGCTAAGTCCAGGGCCATTCCTCAGACCCACCCAACCAGAGCTGGTGGATTTAGCCTCTTGGGGTTTTGGCGTTGGGAACCCACTTGCTGGTGGTGCTGGGCAATCGTTTTGCCTTTTCTACACAGGAACCTCAATCTTTGTCCAAAGTCAACCATTTGATTAACTCTCATTTAAATCATAGAAATTTACTTTTGAAAAGTTGGTTTTTTCTTCATTTTCTTTTCTGCAGCTGTCTTGGCAACATCTGATTCCAGCCGGGGCAGGAAGTATCTCAGTCAGAGATGGGGCGAAATAGTTTTTCTGGGACTGTTCCCAGCACTCTGACTGTCTCCTGGAGCTGCTTCTCCAAGTAGTTTGCAGAGAGTAGGAGGTTGCATGTAACAGATTCAACCAAACATGTCCTCTAGCCCACCCATGACTGTATTTAAAGAAATGTTAGTCATTGGCTGGCACAGGCTCTGTCTTCTCAGCATCTTCAATAAGGTAGCCTTTCTCAGAAAACCACCCCAGTGGGAATGGGAAGAAATAAAGGCCAAGAAGCAGGGAAACTGGGGCTGTGTCCACACCAGATTAATTTTCTAAGATATGCTTAGGTAAGTAGGGCCCATTCCTACCCACCCACCATTAAAACAAAAGTAAATTTTTTTTCAACAGCAAAACTTAAGATCTGGATTCTAAAGGCATGTTTTGTTTTACTCATCTAAAGGAGCCCCTTAATATTTCTTCTTCCTCTCTCTCCTTCTCTTTCTTCTTGTTTTTCTTTTCCCTTTCCGATATTTTTGGGAAGATGGCAGTTGGTGGCGTCATTTGCCTGAGGATAGTCACACAATCCCTCAGCGCCTCTCTTCTATACAAAGAAAGTAGGGATTCTTCCTGTTTCTAAACCAAGGGGAGGCACATGTGTGTTTGGTTGAAAGCGGAGCCAAGCCCAAGACGATCCCAATGCTTTTACCTCCAGACTATCTCTAAGAACTGTGGGCTTGAGTTATCTATTTAGAAGTCATGGGGCATCTCAGCACATCTAAGGACTGTGATTGCAAAAAGGTAGGACTTAGTGGCAGCACCATTGGCTACTCAGCTGGACTGGCATCTAAGTCTCTGTTTGGGCATTTGTGAGGTCCATGACACAGGGCCATTTCTTAACTTCTCTGAAGCTCAGTTTCCTAATTTACAGTAACCATAGGGTTGATGTGAGGGTGAGATATAATGTATGAAAATGCCTCGTACGTAACAGATGCTGTATTATCTCCCTATGACATTACACTGACCATATATAATCTCTCTTACTTATATGCACTAAACTTGTTGTAAATAACAACAGTGTAAGTTAAATTTAAAATTGTCATTGAGAGCAGGTAATAATCATGGTTTTGTATCTACAGTTCAATTTTGTTTTTAATTAAATGGCAGCAAGTACTACCTGGAGGTGACTGTATTTCAAATGACATTCCTAGAAGCTACATCAGGGTCTCTTAAAGTGGGAATTGAGATCCATCTAACAAGATAGGATAAGAATCACTTGACAATCTTGCTACAATGCCTATTTCTAGGCCTGTCTGAGACCTCCTTTACTCAAGGGAACTGTAATTTGTATTTTCATAAGATTCCTATGCACGTTAAAGTTTAAACACCACCAATCGGATGGTGCCGATTTTTCAAAAAGTGTGTTAAATCAATTAGCACAGTATTATCAATAAGCCACTAGTGTCTGACAGAGCATAACAATGTACTCTGCTGACCTGATTACAGCTATATACAGAGAAATGACGACACATGCGTAATTTCATCTCTGAATGATTCCACGTACACACCACGAATGCCATTTCCATGCTTGTGGGGTGTGGAATGTGGAACACACTAGAGAAGCACCCGCTCTTTCTTTCTGTGCAGTCTCCATTGACTACCAGACGTGCATCTAGCTCAGGGTCCACCTGGCACCTAGGGCGTTTCACGTAAAACTTCTGCTGTCAGCATCCCTAGGACACAAGACCAAAACACGCACATCAAATGTTCAAGTACTCCACAGTTTAACCATTTTATCTCAGTGAATCCTCTCAAAACTGTACAAGTCATCCTGAAGAAACTGGGGTTCCGAGATGATGTCACTTGCCCCCCAAAACACAGCCACTCCGTACAGACCTTGGTTTCCTCTCATAGGATGAACTGGTCCCAGCACACAACCCCATACTTACATCTCAGGGCTCACGCCTGAGCTGATGTTACCACTGGAATCACATCATTTCCTGACAAGTAAACGTGGACGTTCCCGTCACAAAAAGAGGCTGTAAAATGCCTCAAGATGCATCGCCAATGAGCAACTTACTTTCTCTGTAGATTAGCACAGGGGGTTTAAAAGTGTAGGACAAACCTTGGTTCAAATCTAAGTCTCAAAACTTGCTCCCTGAGTGATTTTAGGCAAGTTATTTAATCCCTCCAAGCCTCCGTTTCCTCATCTGTAAATTGGGATGCCCGTACTGACCACCTCATAGAAATAGTTTTGGCAATTAATGGATGATAGACCTAAAACACTCAGGAAAACGTCCGGCACATGGTCACTGCTCATAGACACGGCCTAATGCCCGCTACCTCTTCAATGACTTTCCATCCTACCGATTCTACCAGGAAAGGACCAGCTCCCTTGTGATGTGAATCTACATCAAGCATCCATGGGCGCTTTCCACAGTGAGCTGCCATCTTTATTTCTGTAAGAAAAACCACTTGGCTGGAACCAAATTTTACCTCCAATGTCCTTCCTCTCCTAGTGCTTCTCTTTCTGTACTGAGGAGCTGATGGGCTCTTTGCTGCTCAATTTATTTGAGCTCTATAATCTTTCTTCATTGCCTCTCTTTGCTCGATAAACCTGAGGGATTTTATTCATATTTCTGCTGCAGGGTGTGTGGTGGAAAACTGAGGCCTGGTTTATAATGTTCTAAGGCTCTAACCGTAGAGACGTCCTTTAATCTTCCCAAGCCTGTTTCCTTGTAAATGAGGTCTAGTCCACGTTATCTTGCAACTGTTATGAGGACCAGCAGATATGGTGGTGGTAAAATACATTCTAAAGCTTAAAGTTCTGTAAAAAAATCTAAGCTCTTTTCATTGTTTTATTGCTGTTATTTGATAAGGGAGAAGCCATAGATAAAAAACGATCACCCACCTGTTCTTATGGCTAGCTCCCGCAGCAGGAAATTACTAGAAAAACATCTTTAATCTGAAAGTGACATTCCTTTCAAATGATCCAGAAAATGACTTAGTTGGAATCTGTGTCCATGTTTTGTTGAACTTTATAGGAAAGAAAATGAGTCAGAGGGCTGACAATGATGGGTTTTGGGGATAGAAGTGTTGAAAGACCCACACACACCTGATTTGGTGAGATCTGTGCATATTTAATTATAAAATCTAAAGAAAGAATAACCCTTTCCAATAACCATGAGGAAAACACCACACACACACACACACACACACACACACACACACCCAAGAGAACATAAAAAATAGAGGTGAGCTCTCAAAAGACAAGCATTAGAGAGCCAATGAGAATGAGACCAGAAGCCCCTGGGACCTAGAAATAGCTCAGTTCCTCTGACAGTTGCTCCTTCCCCTCACACTTCGTCCCGTAACACTTGCTCACTTGATGATCTTGGGTAAGATAAGTAGTGTCTCTGAGCCTAGTTCGGTTGTGTGCTGGTAAATGTTTTTTTTTAAAATGTGTATATATACATAAGTCAGTTTATTATAAATTTTACTGACCTAAAAGATGTGTAGCATGCATTTTGAAATAATAATAAGTATATAATACTTACAAATTCCCTGTAGCCGTTGTTTCAGAATACTTTCATTGATTTTTGCCAAATTCTGATACCCATAGCCAACCTATGGTTTCAATTGACTAACAGGTATGGTCTTGAAATGAATGTTGGTTGGTATTTTGTTTATGTTTACAAATAAGATGAAAGTGAAGCCACAAATTCGTATGCAAGAATGTCACTTGGTCATCAGTGACCTAAGAGACATTTTTGTTGAGTTGCATGGTAGTTTTTTGAGTACTGAAAGAATAGTTTCTTAATTTGTGTGTTATTCATAATCTGATGTCTGTGAACGCAAGATTCTTTTAAATTTAATTGGAATCATTACTATTTTCGCCATAAATTTCTTTGGTCTAGCCAAGCAACAAAATAAGTTAAGCTGTTGTTTGTAGCATTTGCCAATTGTTGTGGTGTAAATATTTCCATTGTGGTCTATTTCAAGTAACAAGATGGTTCCACTATATTGTGGAGGTGGGAAGAGATGCACATTATCACGGCAATCTACAGTCTTTACAACATACAGTTATAATAATTATAAATAATAATCTTCAGAGCATAAATATTAGTAAAATGTAATAAAATAGGAATTGATGAGTTTGGGGTATTACAGTTTTCAGTTTAGTTTATTTAATAGTACACTTATTTACATATTTTTAAATAAGGTCTGTGTTTAACAACTGACTTGCAAAAGTCTTAAAAGTTGAAAATCAACCATCATAAGCTAGTATAAGTTGATGCCACACACCACTTCACCTTTAGTAAATAGGGTAATTCATACATTGTAATATTTTGAGAATGCCTGCAAAGTGCTCGGGACACAGCAACTGGTTTTTAAATGCCACTTTAAAATTAATTCAGGGCTCTTGGCGCTGCTCTGGGTTGCATCTTGACTAAGAAGCATTAATGGGCCCCTTGAGAATATCCCGCTCTACAGTGTCACACACCTGGTTGCATCCAAAAGCCACATATTGAAACCTTTCATAGTGAGATAGACGATAAATATCCAGACATTCACATTCAAGTTTGTTACACAATTAATAATAAATCTACTTTTCTGGTCTCTGGAATACACATTTCTGCAGCCATTAAGAAGTCTATCTTTTTAAAGATCAATCTCAAAAGCATGCTTTTTATCCCTACTTGCCTCATTTTACTTTTCCCATTAGCAGCACTGAAAATTCTTCTACACCACAGCTCACTTTTTTTTTTTTTCTTTTCTGCAGACTAGGTCTTTATTCTCCTTAGTCTAAAACTTTAATATTTGAAATTAGTTTCATAAATTTAAAAAGGACATGATTGATTCTTTTAAAATTCAATTGAGAACCATATGATTTTAGTCATATGTGGGATATAAAACTGAAAGCAACAAATGAACAAGACAAACAAACAAACAAAAACTCATAGACACAGACAGTAGTTTAATAGTGGCTTGGGGGGAAGGGATGAGAGGGACGTAGGAGAGAGAAAAGGGGGTCAAATTTATGGTGATAGAAAGGAGAACTGACTCCGGGTGGTGAACACACAATGTGATATATAGATGATGTATTATAGAATTACACACTTGAAACCTATATAATTCTACTAACCAATGTCATCCCAATAAATTTCACAAAAAATTAGTTTTAAAAGCTCAATCAAATAGGTTTATTTTTACCTATTTTTTCTGGGTAATGGGAGAATAATGGATAGATGTATAATCCATCCACATACAATTTGACAAGCAGATATTTTATAATATTGCCTCGTGGGAATCTAAATAGCAGATGCTCTTTGTCATGACTGATTTCCAGTTTCCCGACTGAGGGACAGGAGCACAGCCCATATGAGGATCAACTGCAGGGACCCAACTTTGTCTTGCTGACAACAGTGATGCTGAAATGCAGGACCCAGCTTTAAACAGTGACAAGGGGCTTTGTGAGCTCGCACAGACAGAGATTGTAATGATAGAGGCTATTTGGACATCTTCGGTCTGTCTCCCATATGCTCGATGGAAGAACTGGAGAATAAGTCTGTGTAAATGTAATGTGCCAAGCAGCTAACATCACAGGGCCACCTGTCTGCATTGGCAGTCACTGCTCTAAGGCAGTTTCTGGCCAAAGGGGCTTGGAAAAGTCAGAGCTGTTTGCTGCTTGTTCAGTTGGATATTTGCCAGTCGAGTTCAAGAGACGAGGACAGAGGGAACTATGGTTCGATTTAGTACATTTCCAAATTGGAACGAACCAGGTTTGGTGCAACTGAGCCCAACCTCAGGAAGGAGAGCTTGGTCCCTTCTTCACCCGAGCTGGCCTAATGCTGGCATTCACCAGTACAGGCGAGACTTTGCCCATCTGTACAGCAAACGGCAAGGGTCTGTAAGCAAAGGAAGCATGAGAAGAAGTGGTAGTAAAATAGGCCACCTGTAATGTGGGATGGCATGAAAAGAGTGGAACAAGGAGGCAGATAAGAACGGAACCCTACTGACTCCAGTAGAATTTGTCCTCTGTTAAAATGATAGGGATTTTTGACTTTGAACATTGATCATTAGAGCCACACTTGAGAGCAGAGATCAGGAAACAAGAGCTGCCTTAGCCGGACATTCTATTTTCCGTTTCCTAATTACAATTTCCAGGTCAGAGTTCACAGAGTTACGTCATGCACCCAGCTGGCTCCTTGGATGGTGGAACCACAGCCCTGTGAAGGAAGGGCTCATTCATTTGAGTAGCGTCCATGGCTGCTTTTTGACTGTAGCGGCAGAGTTCAATAGTTGCAACAGGAATTGTATGGCCCCTGAAGGCTACAACACCTGACTCTTTACAGAAAAAGTTTGCCAACTCTTACTCAAGACCAAAAGTTCCATTAAAGATTGCTCACCATTTTATCCCCCTGTAGCTAACACAGTTCCAAGCACATCAATGATCGAATCCACAAGCATTATTAGCTATATGTGTAATGTAGTCAGAATTACACAGTGAAAACTTTTATCAACAGTATAAGAAAGAAAGCCTGTTTTTCGAAAGGCATGTGTATCTGTTAAGTTTTTTATCACTATCAAAATTTTTAAAAAATGGAAAATATATTAGTGAAGGATTATGATATTCAATGATATTTGAGTTAGACTGATCAAAATTTAAAAGAAAAAACTAATGTGGTGTATGGTTCAAACATAAAATCCTGATTAACCATCCAAAGCAAATGTTTCCATGCAGGACCGAATGTCCTTAAATCGCCAGCCAACAATTTAGCCTTTTTAAAATGAGTCGTGTAACTCTCAGATGCTAGTTTTTAATACTGTTATGAAACCTGAGTTGTTCCTGGTTGGTTTTGCTTTATTTATTTATTTATTTATTTGTTTATTTCACAAATTACCTAAATTACAATGACCCAAAAAACAATCATATTGCAAATGTTGCTGTTCCATGGGCAGCCATGAATATGTACCAGTTCTCCCACTAGACACAAATTCCTGTCTGATGGAAGATACAGTCTCTGGCTTTGAACAGTCCTATGTTCATTCTAAACGTTCAACACAATTAAATGCTCCCTAATGAATACATTAAACACACATTCATGTACATATATTTAGTGAGTAGCGTTGTGCTTAATTTTTAAATGTTGTATGAACTTTTTTTTTTTTTTTTTTACTGGTGTTATAGAAAGAAGCACTGCACAGATTGGGACTGGGCTGGGTGGGGTGGGGAGCCTTCTGACTCTATTGACAGGCCAAGCAGGCGACATCCTCAGCCTTTCAGGATAGGCCAAAAGTAATTTATGACAGCAGTGAGTAGCTGAGTAGTTTTCTGTATTCAAGGTAGCTGCCTGGATCCAGAAGAAACATAGCCCTGCTTTCAGATTTGATCCGCGTGATAGATGTGGAAGCCAGCGCTTAGAAAGGGAGGGCATTAGATCAGGAGGCAGCTGTCTGGCTGTCTGTTT
Source organism: Rhinolophus sinicus (assembly GCF_057876585.1). Taxonomy (NCBI): domain Eukaryota; kingdom Metazoa; phylum Chordata; class Mammalia; order Chiroptera; family Rhinolophidae; genus Rhinolophus; species Rhinolophus sinicus. The sequence goes on along the minus strand of NC_142513.1, from coordinate 54,938,067 downwards.
CCATTCAGCAGCCGTTCCTGAGACGTGACTGTCACCGCTAAACAATTTCCTAAGGCCTCTGTCCTTTGACACTTGAGGAAGAACCAGTGTCTCAGAAGGCAGGTCCGCACTGCACTAGATTAGAGCTTAATCTTACCTCACTGCAAAACCTGCTTTTGTCACAGAGTTACTCTTGAGCAAGGGACTGGTCTGCTCTGTGCCTCAGTCTCTGATCCATGGAGGTGGAGGCAATAATGTCACCTGTAAATCACATGGTTCGAACAATATTGTGGGTACAATCAGCACTCAATAAACGTGAGCTATTATTATCTGCTTTGATACCGAAGTTCAGAGACGACCTCCTCCCCTGAATGGGGAATCTTATGAAGACATGCATCTTTCTCCACAAAGCTGGGCTTTCAGTTAGTATTTGTGCCTATTTGTGTTCACAGTCCTGTGTTCATTCTAAACGTTCAACACAATTAAATGGTCTCTAAGCATTAGTTACTCCAAGAAACCCGATGCTAAACTCCTCTCCAACAAAATCTTGGGTCCTCAAACTGTTCTGTGGCTCCACTTTTATGCTGAAATGTCTCCCCGCCTTCCCCCCCCCGCCACTCACAAACACTTTGTAATAAAAGAGGAAATAGAGCTAGCGTTTACCGGCTACCTACATGGGGTTAAGTGACTGCGCTTTGCTGATTTGATTCATTTAGTCCTTAGATAACCCTACTAAACAGGTATTGTAATCTCTGGGAGGAGGGAGGAGCTGAGGCTTAGAAAAGAGGGACATTTTTCCTAAGGACAATAAAGGGTCGAATTCAGACCTCAGTCTATCTTCCCTCGAGTAGCTTAGTCATGGGGAGCAAGTGGCTTCTCACGAGTGCTGCCTGCGTTACAAGGTCAGCGTTTGACAAACAGAGTCAGTACAAGTTGGGTCCGTCCTAGCAACTTCATTACTGTCCCCCACTGCCTTGGCCAGTCCTGCAGCTTGCTCTATTCTTAGGTAAGGGACAGACATCCAGGTCCCTTCAAGTGGTAGGTATGGTTTCTCTTCAGACTTGAGACTATCAAAAGGTGACAAAATGGTACAGCCACGTAGGTAGACTGTCCGGTGGTTTGTTTCGAAGCTGAGCATACTCTTACCATACGATCTAGCGGTGGTGCTCCTTGATTAATATTCACCCAAAGGAGATGAAAACTTATGTCCGTGCAAAGCTCTGCCCATGGATGTTTATCTCAGTTTTACTTATCACTGCCCAGACGGGGAAGCTACCAACATGGCCTTCAGTGGACGAACGGACAAATAAACTCGGGCGCATCCAGAAACTGGAATACTTTTCAGCATTAAAAAGGAATGAGCTATTGAGCCATGAAAGGACATGAAGGAACCTTAAATTTATACTACTACATTAAAAAAGCCAATTCAAAGCGGCTACATGCTATATGGTTTTAACTATATAACATTCTGGAAAAGGCAGAACTACGAAGACAGTAAAAAGATCAGGGGTTGCTGGGGGTGGGGGGAAGGGGTGAGAATGAGTAGGTGGAGCACAGAGGGTTTTTAGGGCAGTGAAGTGACTCTCTCTATATGATGTTATAATGATGGATACATGTCACGCATTTGTCCAAACCCATAGGATGTACGTACGACACCAACAGTGACTCCTAATGTAAACTCTGGACTTTGGGTGACAATGACGTGTCTATGTAGGTTCATCAGTTGTAACAAAGGTACTGCTCTGGTAAGGACGCTGATAACGAGGCAAGGTGTGCACGTGTGGGGGCAGGAGGTATCCGGGAAATCACCCCTCCACTAGGGCTGATGGGACCCGGATGCCCAGGTCCACACGGGGCCTAGGTCACTGGCGCAGGTCCCATTCACCCCTACCTCTGGAGTGGGTCATCTTCATGGCAGAACAGGGAACAGCCCCCCCACCCCACCCCAGGAATGCCTGGAGCCCCTGCTCCATCAAACTTGCACCCCAAGGAGCCTGGAGGACAGCCCCTCGTGCCTTTCCTGGTCACTCGCAGAAGAGCCTGGCTGAGGCCCAGGGTGGCTCTTTTAACCGGTAAGGACCCAAGGGAGGACCTCCAGGGGTCAGGGGCCATGTTTAGAGGCAGGCACCCAAAGGAGACAATGACAAACAAGCTCTGCACTCCCTGCGGTTGCTTTGGTCCTGGGTGGGGTCGGGCCCCACAAGAGCCCCCAAATGAGACTGATTCTCTGGGACCTGAGATCACGACAGCTTCGCCTTCAGCAGGGTCGTGCGTCACATTCCACTGTATTCTTCTGGTTTAACATTACTTGTGGGTTTGCCTAAGACTGTTGGTTCTGTACATGGTGCTGCGAGGAGCTGCGCACAGTCGGAGGCTGGGATTCTTTGGCTGACATGGAGGTGACACTGACATCAGGTTCTCCTAACAAAACCCACCTTTCCGTGGGCTTAGCGCTCGAATCATAGGGGCTTCTAACAGGAAAGGCCTATTTTTACTCCAAGGGAGTTTGCCTACTGTGTTTCCCCGAAAGTAAGACCTAGCTGGACAATCAGCTCTAATGCATCTTTTGGAGCAAAAATTAACATAAGACTCGACATTATATTATACTAATATTATACTAATATTATATTAACTAATATTATATTATAGTAATATTATATTATACTTATATTACATTATTATATCAGGTCTTATAGTAAAACACCGGGTCTTATATTAATTTTTGCTCCAAAAGACGCATTAGAGCAGGTGGACCGGCTAGGTTTTATTTTTGGGGCAACATGGTATAGTTCATGCCTTTATCTGACACATGAGGGAAAACTCTAGAAGGATAAAGTGACTCATCTACCCTAACAGAGAAAGTAAGAGACAGAGCCAGGATTCCAACACCTGGAGGACATGGGGTCCTTCTCACCACTTGCCCTCTGGGGGTTGCATAGAAGGTGAAGGCCTCAGCTGGGGCTCCTAAATGGGACTCTGAAAGAACCACAGGTTTCCTGAAGGAGTTTCTGGCAGTTCATTTCAAGTGAGAAAGGAAAACACACCAAAAACAACTTCAAAACAAAGGGCACCCATTCCAAGCCTCCAGGCCCCAGTGCTGGGGCAGTGCTTGAGGTTCTAAGAAGTCAAAGCCAAACAGAAACGTTCCACTGCCTCCATGTGTGAGGGTCACTTTTTATTGATCAGGTCATGCTGCATCTGATCTCCAGGGACCCATCTGTGGGGTTTTCAGTGATTAAACATGGATGGCTCCGAGTGTTCTCCTTGGCAGACGGTCCCACCACTTCATACAGGTCGGCTCGAGGGGGCATTTCCATGTTTAGCGTACATTTTTCCTTCCCTAATTCGTTTTATGGCTCCCAGACTCTTTTTTTTTTTGATACCTGATACTTCGCCCACTTATGCGTTTCCTGTCATTAGCCAGAGCCCCGGGAACTTTCATCACTTTCGCCAGAGCAAAGGGGAGTTCATGTCCCTCCTTTCAAACTATGGCTGCGAGTGGGGGACGTTAGCTTTTGCCTTTTCCAGAAGCAGAACTTTCTGCAAAGAACGAGACATGTGTAACAGGACACCTGGCCCAGAAAAATAGTCGTGAGGGACTAGCACGTGAAATGGGGGACAAGAGAGTGGGGGATGAATGTCACCAGGATTGCAGGAGATTCGTTCTGCGCCCCGTTCCATGATGAATGGGGCTCTCTCCATGGACCCTTGTGGTGAACCTTAAAAAGCAGCCTGAAGTAACATATTTCTGGTCCCAGCTTGACAGTCATTTTTATTTAACAAATAGTCTAAAAATAACTGTTGGCAAATCTCTTTGTTTTCTGTCTGATTAAAACAAGAAGCACCACATTTCCCACCACCTTATTTTCTTATGTATTTAAATGGTTTTCTTTTTTTCCTCATAACAATAGGCAGAGTTTAGATTGTGCCTGTCCCTGAGGAGCCATTAAAGCAACTAGGAAACTGTAATTTCAGAATCATCCAATTCAAACTGCAGTCATTTCACTCGGCTTAAATAAGGATCTTTCCATCATTACATATTATAATTATGTCACCACATGCTATATAATTCAAATTAGATGATGATTACATGCCATATATTAACATTAATTGTGTAACTAGACGTAACCATATGTTTATATGTGGATTTAATTACCATCTTTAAGAAATTCTACCGAAGATGTATGTGACAATTTTTTAAAAGAGGGAAGGTAGCAAGGAAAAACATGTTCTAGTAAATGTATGAAATTAAGCATATGGAGGAAATGCAAATAATTGAATTAGGCTTTTAAATTTGCATGTAATTACGCAGGGCTTGTGCTTTTGTTTGTAAAAATCATATTATAATTTATGAAAGTTCAAAGTCATGAGGTAGAGCAGCCATAATCCCACCATCACCACGTGATTCCTTTCCAGATCCTACTCAGATCCACATGTATCTGCTGTGATTATAACATCTCATAAAGTTTGGGTTCTGCATTTTCACGTGACGTCATAAGGGACTTTTTCTCATACATCGCTTTGTGTCCATCACACACGATGCTAACAGCAGTAGGGTGTGCTGATTAAAAGCACTGAGTCTGACAAAAGGTGCCCTGGATTTGAAACGCGAGCTCTGCAACTCACTGGCTTCGTGATCTTGAACAAGTAGCTGAACTTGCTTATGCCTCCATATCCCCATCTAAAAATTGGCAACAATAAGTATCTACCTCATAATGTTACTGGGAGAACTAAATGAGTTATATGCAAAGTGCTTAGCAAAATGGCACGTCTTAGAACTTCAATAAAGGTTAAGTAGTGGTGGTGTTCTAGATGATGTTTTTAACCCAGTTGAGAACCATAATGTATTTACTTGACCCTTTTCCTACGTGGTGTCAACATGAATTTCTGATGTTATCAGCACCCCTGGGGTGCATATTTTTGTGCCTGTAACTTTTCTTCGTCTTTGAAATTTTCAGGGAAAATTACCAGGTGTACCTCTGAAAAACACCCCTGTAAAGCTCTTTTTATAACTGCATCTAAGTATAGTGCGCAGCTTTAAAAAAGAAAAGAAAGAAAGAAAGAAAGAAAGAAAGAAAGAAAGAAAGAAAGAAAGAAAGAAAGAAAGAAAGAAAGAAAGAAAAATAAGCCCAGCATAGAAAAATAACTAAAAGTGCTATAAATATTTACTGCATTATTTTAAAAAAATTCTGGATAAGCAGTAATGTTCTCTTTTCACATATCTCTCTGTGTCACCCTCATTCACACACAAACTTTACCACCACCCCAAAGCCTCTCTCTTCTCCCTACTCCAGTCTTCCTCCCTGATTGCCATCCAATTCCTTCAATGGAAATTTGTTGCCTTTCCTGCCAATGACTTTCTAATCTTTGTAAATCCAGCTGTTACCCTGTCCTAAAGTAACAGGAGCCCAGGAGCTGACCTGCTAAAGGCTCTCTGGAAAGAGTCAGAGTAGGAGAGGTTGAGTGCACACAAGGGTATTTGTCCTCGTACAGGGAAAAGAGGATTGTAACATTCGTGAATATCTGTCTATCTATCTATCTATCTATCTATCTATCTATCTATCTATCTGTCATCTATCATCTATCTATATCTATCTATCTATCTATCTATCTATCTATCCATCTATCATCTATCCATCTATCATTTTTCCATCTGTCTACCTATCTATTTATCTACCCACTACCTATCTTTCTATACATGAATACATAACATACATTGCATATGTGTGTGTATGTGTGTGTATGTGTGTGTGTGTGTGTGTGTGTGTGTATATACATACACACACAAATTTGGTTGCTGTCATATCTTTACTGCCAGTTTTCAGTATTTCCAAATTGTTTCCCTAAAGTTGCATGCCGATTGTGGAGATATTTGGAGCTAAGCCTGGAGTGTTGATTTGGGATGGGGCCAAAGAATCCAGTTTTCTACGCATGCTGGGAATGCAGGAGCGTGAGAGTCCAACTGGTACCTGCTCTGAACTTCTAAGAGAATGTCCTTATCCTCCGAGTCTCTCTTTTCCACTCTGAAATGCAAAATGTACCTATTTCACCTGGTTGTTCTACGAACTGTAATATATTATTGATATTGCTAACCATAGCACTTAGTAGCTTCTGGCTGCTGTTATTTACATTTACTTCTCCCAATGTTTACCTTGATACTCATATTTTCAAAGAGTCTTAAGAAGTAGCTGCAGTCATTGCCATATAGAATCCTTTCTGAGCTAGACGTATCTTTCCACACAGTCAGATTCACAATAGAGACCTAGAGTTGCCTTATTACTACCAGACAGAACTACAGTGTATGTTGTAAGCTGGAACTATTCTTGCTGGTGCATCTGTTTTTGGCTCAGTTCTTTCATTTCTAGCTTCAGAAGTGTTTTCAGTCTTAAAGTAAACTCCTCAATGGCAAGAGTTGGAACATACTAACCAGGGAGATCCCTTGAGAAGTTTAGATTGCACTCAATGAGTGCCCCACTGTTATTTTAAAATAAGAGATATCACAGAGGACACGAAAACCGCTCATGGTTATTGACTCCCATCAATAAATGGTGGCACTTTATCCAAATAAGCCAGTTTCTAACTTTAGTTTCTTCACATTTCCATACGTGCAATTATATTTTCCACTCTGTATAAGGTGATGCTCGTGGATAGTTCAGTGAAAACGGAGCTATTACTCATTACAATGATCCCAACATAACATTGATTTCCTTGTTATCAGGAGCCTTTTCACTACTGTCCTCAGAAAGACACTCATTGTCCATATTTGACACTTTAGCACCACATTGTTTCAGTATCTCCCCTTTTTGATTGCCTGGATCTGATCCTAAGGGCGGGTGATTGTTTATCTGCCTGTGTATGGAAGGTAATTGCTTTGGGCACTTCATTTGTCCTGTTGTCAGATCTGATCACACTGCAGCTGAAACTCCCTCTTTGGTCTGTACATGGGGAAAACATGTGGCCGGTCTTTGCATGACCAGCTCACTGCTTTAAGGTAGGCTGTTCCAAAATCCCTCGTTTCTATCCCAGGTGTCCACGTCTGGACCCTGCGAGTCTGTGGCTTCTCCCAACTGAAGCCTGCATCTAGAATGGATACTCGGTCTTTCGGGGTTCTAAAAACACACCCACAGTCCAGCAGCCTTCTGAAAGGAGGCTTCGTGGTTTCTTCTGACATGAGACTGCTGGGCAGCCTTTAGTGCGTAAAAGGTTATTGCTGCGCATGCCTGATGCCATCTGTAAAACGTCGGGAACCAGACCAGGAGCCCTACAGGCCACTGGGAAAATGCCCACCGTATGTAGTGTGTGTAGGCATTAAAACACCGAATGCACCGTATGTAGGCATTAAAACACAGACTTCAGAGCCAAAACTGTGTGAGATTGCATACCACTTAGTGTATGCCGAAGCATGGGCAAGGCTGTTAAGCTCTGTCTGACTCAGTTTTCCCATCTGTTAAATGGAAGTAAGAATGGTACTTACTTAACCCATCAAATTGTTAAGAGGATCCCATGAGTTATTATATTGAAAGGACTTGGACAAGTGCCTGACCCATGATAAGCGCTCAATAAATATTTCTGTTCGAGACGCTCGGTCTCAGATTTCTACTTTTACCATTCTGGCACTAAGGAACAATGAGTTATCATTTCTCATGAGTTTGTGGGTTGGCCTGGTGGTTCCTCTGCTGGCCCTGCCCAGGGCTCATTCATACAGCAGGCGACTCAGCCCCAGGGAAAGGCCGGGCTGTCAGGGGCAGCTGAGCCTCTTCCTGTGTGCTCGCTCTTTCCTCCTGGACGCCTTTGCAGCAGGCTTGATTGACTCAGAGTGCGTGCAGAAGCTGCGAGGCCTCTGAAGCCCGAGGCTCGGGAGTCATACAGTATCTGCTGAAACGCATTCTCTTGGTCTAAGGAATTCCCGGGAAGCCCAGATTCATGGGAAGAAAAAACACCCCTCTCCTTTTTTTATAAGAGGAGTGGCAAGATCGCATTGCAACAGGGGCACGCACGCAGATATGGGCAGGGTCATTGCAGCCACCTTTGTAAACAATTGAAAAACACCCGATAGCCTCGTCTCCATCCTCTATCTGTGCTCGTGACTATACAGGTGGTTGGAAACTAAAGATCCATCCATAGAGGGCTGCAGTCACCCTTTATAGTGTACACATTCCCGCTTTCTTCTCCCTCGCTTGCCCCTTGCAATAGTCTCTGAAATTCTTCCTGCGTCACCAGTCACCTATGCAGCCAGTCACAGCATTGCTATGTCTCAGCGAGCCTGGTGGCTAGAGTCGTGGAGGGGTGAGTTGCCTCACCTAGAGTCCGTCCTCATTATTGCCGGGGCTGGGACCCAGATCTCATTGCCTGTATCTGCTTCTCTTCTACGTGACATAATTCTCCCGTCTGCATACTTTGATTTGCCCTCTGAGAGAGATTATCCCAAGTTCAGAATTAATCATACGGAGCAATAAAGTGAAATAGAATCAGGAAATGGGGCCAAGCCCAGTACTGGATGCGTGGCAGACAGACAGTATGGACCATCAGTGAATGCTGGTTCAACGAAACGCACACGTGGATTTTGAGAATCAGGGAACCGCTCGTTGCTAGCCTGCTTCTTGCGTGTTCCTGCTATAGCGTCACCCTTCGGATTTGCGCTGCTGGGCCATTAAAGGGATTGCGAACCTTGTGTGCTTTCATAATGATGTTGAGTTAGTCATCTCCTTTCCAGTCTGGAATGAAAGAACCATTTGCGAGAAGAATATTAGCATATCCATGGGACTTTTGATCCCCCAGCCTCTTTAAAGGCATCAGCCAATTAATTTTCCCAGAACTCTCAGGAAGCAGGTAATTATTCCTACAGTTGGAGAGAGTGAGTATGATTATGTAGATGACCCAAAGTGCCACCCCTGAAGCAACGCCAGAGGCCTCCTCCTTGTTGCCTTTGGTCCACCAGCACATTGTGCACAGATGACGATGATGAGATTTCATCTCACCAGCACGTACTGGAGCTACTTACTATAGACTCAGCCCTCTTCAGAGTTCTCATTGAATGGAGCAGGGAGTCGATAAAGAAGAAATGGCTTCTGATTTAACCACTATTAACTACCCAGGACTGGCTCAGGAAAAGGAGGGTTTGAGCCTGGAACATTTCACTGTGCTGGAAAGCTATAGAGTTACTCAAGGACTGATGGAGACATGGGCAAAGAAAAAAGAACTGGCTTTTCATGCGAATTTCAGGATGAGCTTATAAATTTCTATAAAGATGCTTTCGGGGGTTTTGACAGAGATGACTATATAGTAATATATATATATATATATTAATATATAGTTATATATATTGTTATATATCATAGTTATAGTATATATATATATATATATACATATACACACACATACATATACATATATACACATATATGTATGTCCTCCAAAAATTTATATATATATATATATATATATATAAATAAGTATAAATATATATAAACAGCCATGTGCGTGCTTGGCTGACCAGATGTATTTATATAAATATATATATATTATAAATATATATAATATATATATTTATAATATATTTATATGCTAATCTGAAAAGATATATGCAACCCCATTTTTATTGCAGCATTATTTACAATAGCCAAGATATGGAAACAACCTAAGTATCCATCCTTGGATGAGTGCATAAAGAAATAATGAGATATATGAAGTCAGCTTGTATGTTTTCAGGATGGAGAGGAGACCTACATGTCCAGAGTATAGGGTAAATATTGAAAAATGGGTGGAAAACAAAATTAATGGGACAAAATGAAGGGATAGTTAAGTACAGAAATCCCATGTGTTTTCACATGTTGAGTGTTGAATCCAAAGGCCTGATGAAAGGGGGTCAGGTAGGACGAAAAGTCAGTTTGTTTAATTTATGTGGTGGAAATAATTCCTAATAGAAAATGAGATCAGCAGTAATTTAAAGATGGTGGTTCTGATAAGACTTAAAAACTGACAAGGAAAAAAGACCATGAAGTTCTGTGGAGTTAAAATGGATCTGAGAAATTAAGAGAAACCGTCCCGCCTTCTCCTTCTCCCTCCTTGCTTCATTTTACCAGAAAAGTAGTGATCCCATGAGTCCGTAAAGAATCCAGGTCTCTAGTAATAAATGGAGAGAACATAGTTTTAGTAGTTTTAAGGTAAAAGTATTTAAACATCCAAGAGGAATTTTTAAAAATCACAACAGAAAGTTAACAGCTAAATGTTTAGTCTCTTGGCTATCATTAAAATTCAAATTTTTTAGAATAAATTTAGTTCTTACCCTGTCCCATATGAATATAATCAATTAACTCAGCTTCCTGTATAACTTGTCACTTCCTCATTATGTCTCTTTCCTATACATGAACGCTCACTCAGTCATAGACTCATATTACTGTTGTTATTTTCATGAAAGCTTTCCCATGTCGAGTTAGAAAAACCTTCTTTTGGCGAAGCCAACAAAGACCACAAAAATCTTTGGTCTGCCAGATATTACTCTCTCTTAGTCCCCCACACATAGATTTATGGGTTGACTACAATAAGAAACAAAAATAGTCTCATATTAGATAACCATAAAAATATTTTCAAGATATTTTTAGAAATAATTTGATTTGTATATATGTTATACGTACTGATTTTGTGCATGCTGTGTATTTATGCAAAGATTATAGTACACGCTCCCTACCCACAATAAAAAATCATAATAACTTGCACAATAAACATAATGGCTTATCCCTTGGCTCTGATAACTCCTTCCTTCCATCTGTAACTATTTTTTATCTGCTTCACAAATACAATTCAGATACTGTTTAGGACTGTGTCACCTTTATAGGTGAATAAATCACAGTCCCTACCTATCTTTGGGGAGTTTGTGGAAGGTATGATTTCTGAAGTAAAGATGGAAGGAGAGGTTATTAACAATATGTATAATTTTATATATTTTTTTCTTTTTTGTATCCATGGTCAACTCTTAATATTTGCAACAGAACTGAACATAAGAGACATGGTCATAATAGTTCCTGGTTATAACACGGATACACGATGTCTACCATTCAGAAGATTGCATTTATAAGATGATCTCAGTTCCATTTCTGCTTCATAAAGCATGTGAGATTCATGTACAACACGGTTAGCCAGCCACAAACAATAGTGTATCTCATATTTCATTCAACCTAGCCCCCCATGCCTGAAATGTTGCTCCCTGCTTCTTCAGCTTCCAAAATATGACTTTGGGCTCTATATTTTAGGATTAAATATTGATACCTTATGTGGTCTATCTCTTTGCCTGAGTGATGCATTCAAATCCCCCTCCTGATTTCCTGACCTTTGCTTTCTCCTTGACTCTCTACTTTGTAAGATGAATTGCCCATTGTTTCAGGTAATGTGTGGCCCTAACCTTACCTCTACGAAGCATCTGACAGACTGGCCACCATCCTTCGCTAACTCTGTCAGTCAAAAGGCATGCAGGAAACCATAGAGCGTCGGATGATTGAAATATTGCCTGAGGGAAACGTGCCTGGAATAGGTGTTGTAGCATATCAGTGCGCCAGTCCATGGTGCTTTAGGTATGGTCTTTCAAGACAATTTATGTTCTAAATTCCTTTTCATCCATGGTTGATGAAAATATCATTTATGATTCAAGTTGTTAAGGCTTTCCATTGTAAGTAGCCAGTTTCACTTAGACTTGTAAATTTAATATAATCCATCTGTCATACCTTGTCAATCCTGTCATATTTGCCTTCTGGTAGAAACAATAACCAATTTGCCTGCCTTCACTTTATACATTTAAAACCAATTGGTCACAGAATCTGCAAATTAGTAATGCAAAGCCAGTGAAATCCGAAAGATTAAGTAAAATTGATTCTCGTTCTTGAGATACTCTAAAACTCGTTTCACCAAAACACTCTTAATTTTTGAAATACAGACATTCTCATAAGGAAGTAGATTCTCTCCTTAATAATTTCTAAAATCATCTTCACCAAATCATATTGGTGAATTGTGTCCTCAAGCCATGAAAAATCATTTTAATTTAAGTATAATCTGTTTATCTGAGAGGGGCATTGCTGAATGTAAGCATTTGAGGGTGGAACGACTGGGGGCCATAGTTTTCGTAAATAATGTCCAGAGCAAGAAGTAGTCATTCCTATAGTTAGTGGTAATATTTAGGTTTGATATTCACCGCTTGGGAAAATCTGGGAAGAGAAACCCAAGAGACCCTATAACTACAAAAAACATTTATCCTTTATAATTGTTTAAGAGAAACAGAGTATGTTAAAAAAAAACAAAAAACTAATGAATGGGTTCCCAAGAACAAGGTGAGGCAGGGCAAGAATAACACCTAATTATTATGGAACATAATACTATGAGTCAGAAACTGTTTTACATACTTGTATATGTACATGTGCTCATGGAATCATACAGCAACCTGTGATGGAAGTAAACATATGATCCCCATTTTAAAGCTCTGAAATGGGTTCATGGAGATGGGAAACTAACAATAATAACATTTATCGAGCATTTACTACATAGAAGGCATCATGATGATTACTGCATGTGAATTACCTCCAGGTCTCAGAGGACACTTAGTACTATTCTGCTGTCTATCTTATAGACCAGGAAGCCTAGCCTCGGTGATGTTAAGTAAATTGTCCGATATTCCGTGAGCAGTGGGGGCTATGACCGCTGAGAACAGTATAGACATCTTTCACTGGAGCACTTTACTGTCCCACTAGAAGAGAGAATTGGACTTAATATTTAATGAGAATGCAAATGTGGGTCAGACTTCTAAGTGGGAAAAATAAACTGCGTATAGTGAATGATCTATAGAACACACAAGAAGTAGTCTTGGGTTTACAAATACATATTCGTATATACTTACATCCAGCTATTTTTTTCCTATTTGTCTACTATTAGAAATTGATTTCAATAGAGTCCAATCCCCTCTACTTATGGAGGACACACTTCCATGAAACCTCAAGTGGTTAACACCTGGGATAAGGTATTTGCCAACTGAGAATGAGACCCTGGGATAATTAAACACAGGACCAGGGGCTCTGGGAAAGAGGCACAACGAGGAAGAATGGAATCTGTATGTCCTCTGTGGTCCCAACAAAAGGAAGAATCTCTAGTACAAAGCACCGCCTCCCTTCCTATCTTTAGCCTGGCTGTTAGGCGATGGGGACCCATCTAATTACTTAGCCTATCTCCTTCTCTCCAGGACATATGGATTCAATTTTCCTCATATGACTTTGCCGAGAGAAAAAGCAGAAATCCCAAAGGACTATTTCTCAAACAAAAGGAGATTTATTATTTTTAACTGAAAGGGTATTTGTTGTAGTTGGAATTGTGTATGTCAGCTGTAAGGATGGTAATCCTGGCTGTGCGCTAGAAGACCACTGAGCAGCTCCAAGCAATTCTCTTTTTTTCACACTTTTTCCATTGTCATAGCACTAGCATCTGACCTTCCCAGCCTAGGCTGGGAAGGAAAACCAGAGGTCAGGGCGCTGATGGCGAGGGGACACATATACCTACAGGCCCTGATCCTGCCATCTGCATACAGTTCCTTTACTGTCCTGCGTCTCTGTTTGCATTGCTAAGACCCAGCACAGGGGCATTTGTTCGTCCAGTCCCTGGGAAAGGAATAGCGGTGGGGAGGCCAACCCTTGGCTGCATTTCAGGTAGCAGGGAAAGTTTGGGATTAGATGTCTCTGTTACAGACTGAACTGTGTCCTCCAAAATTCGTATGTTGAAGCTCTAACCCCCAGTGCGAGAGTTGTGGAGCTAGGGCTTGTAGGAGGTAATTACAGTTAAATGAGGTCATAAGAATGGGGCCCTAATCCAATAAGATCGGTGGCCTTACAAAAAGAGGAAGAAAAAGAGATTGTTTTCCATATGTACCTACCAAGAAAAGGCCACGCGAGGACACAGAGAGAAAGCGAACAAAACACATTGGCTCTTTGATGAAATATGAAGCCATAAAATGAATGAGTTCCCTCAGGGAATTGTTGTAGATAGAGGAGAGATGAAGCCCCAAGTTTGCATCCCAGGGTGTTCTCCAGATCAAAGGTCAGTAAGACAAGGAGAGAAAGGAAAAATGATGGAGGGGGAGCAGACAGTGAGATGGAAGGAAAGCGGTAGAGAGTGGTGGATGGAAGAAAGAGCTGGAAGGAGCAGAGACTGATGGACTCTGTCAAATGTGCTGATAGTGCAGGTAAGATACGGACAGGAGTTAACTAGCCCATGGAAGCCTGACCTTGACAAGAGCATTGTCAGTGGAGTCTGGGGGGAGGGGGCAGAAACCTGATTGGAGCGGGTTGAAGAGATAATGGGAATTACAAATATCAAGTAAAGATACATTTTTAGGGTTATTCTAGAGGGGAATAGAGAGCAATGGCACAATCATTAAAGGGAGACGTAGAGTCAAGAGTTTTTTTTTTAATAGGGGAAATAAGAGTAAGTTTCTTTACTATTGGTAGAGAAAGAAATATGAGAGCTATATCCTTGTGTCTGTGATAATTTGGCTTTTGCTAGGAGTACAGAAATTCTCAGTATCACTACTTATCAAGCTTTCAGGGAAATGCAAATCAAAATCACAATGAGATAATCACCTCATAGCTGTCAGAATAGCTATTATCTAAAGAAAAATAAGGAAGTATTGGGGAGGATGTGGAGGAAAGGAAACCCTCATGCACAGTTGGTGGGAATGTAAATTGGTGCAGCCACTAAGGAAAACAGTATGGAGATTCCTTAAACAAATTAAAAATAGAGCTGTTATATGCTCTAGGAATGCCACTTCTGAGTGTGCCGCCAAAGGAATTGAAGTCAGGATCTCATGGAGACATCTTCATCGCCGTGGCAGTATTATTCACAATAGCCAAGATGTGAAAGGGTGACTAGATAAACAAAATGTGGGCTACACATACAATGGAATTCGATTCAGCCTTAAAAAAGAAGGAAATCCTGCAATTTGCAACAACATGAATGAACCTGGAGGACATTTTGCTAAATGGAATAAGTCAGACACCAAAGGACAGATACTACATGATTCCACTTATGCGAGAAATCTGAAATAGTCAAACCCACAGAAGCGGAGAGTAGAATGGTGTTTGCCAGAGGCTGTGGGAGTAATTTCAACAGGGAGGCACTTCTAAGGTACAAAGTTTTAGTAATACGAAGTGAATGAGTCCTGGAGGTCTACTGCACAGAATAGTGTCTGTAGTAAAGACTACTGTATTATCGTCTTTAAAATTTGTTAAAATCGGTCTCATTTGAGGAAATCATATTGGATCATCCTGCTCTGCTGAACCAGATGTCTTCCATTCATCCACTTATAAAACCATGGTCCAGTGAGCACCTGTAAGGAAATGATCTAGAACCTGGAAAAAAGGAACAAATACTTGACTTACAAAGGAAATCCTCTATGTATACTCGTACTTATGTTTTAAAGATACATAACACCAAAACATCTTTAAATGCATGCATTTCCCTGAGCCTTTAACTAGGGTAGATATTACGTTGTGTTTTTATCACACACATGAAATACCAACAACAACAACAGCAACAACAGCAATAATAATAAGGGCAGGAGGAAACTTCCAGAGTGGATGGATAGGTTCATGGCACAGATTGTAGTGATGGTTTCACAGGTATGTACTTATCTCCAAACTCAGTAAGTTGTATCTATTACATATGTCCCTAGGGATATTACATGTGTTTTCACTGGCCATTGGTGGTAAATTATTATAAAGATAGTTCAACATCCTGCATTTAATGGAGGAAATACAAAATAATAATAAAATATAGGACTCCTGTTGCTAATATCACATCATAGGATACAGCTGTCATTTCTCTGGCGTAACCAGAAAACTTAAAAAGTAACAAAAATTTTTCCTTTGCTTACAGTTTGTTCCTCTGAAAGTGTTTTATCCCATTTTTTGGGGGGTGGGGGAGGAAGTTTCTTTTCTTATACCCTTATTGTTTCCCATTTACAAATATGTGATTGTTTCAAAATTTCTATCTCCTTTAAGACTTAAGAACTGAATTTAATTTGATGAAGTTCTATTTTGATGTGTCAGTTACTATATTGGAGAATTAGTTCATCAATCTTTTGGAAGAAAACGACATTTCTGGGAATATACTGGATTTTCCCGACAGATTTTTGTGTTCTCGGCATGACCTTGTTTGTCTCACTCTGATTGGTTGGAAAGACCATGATTGTCTCTTCATTTATAATGCTAAATTTCCTTTTGTTGTCCCCGGGGTCTCATTTCTCCCAAACCATTTCTTCAGCTGCATATCACTGAGCAAGAGAGACACTGGATAATGGAAAGATCCACGGCAAGGCTGGCTGCCTGCATCATTTGAGGAAATCATATTGGCTCATCCTGCTGTGCTAAACCAGAGGTCCTCCACTAGTCCATTTATAAAACCGTGCTCCAGTGAGCGCCTATAAGAAAATGATCTAGAACCCAGAAAGAAGGAACACATACTTGACTTATAAAGGAAACCCTCTACATGTACTTATGTCTTAGAGATACATAAAACTAAAACATCTTTAAGTGCATGAATTTCATCAAGACTTTATATAATCTCCTTCTTGATCTCAGGCAGCTTCATTATAAACCCGAAGATCCAACTTGAGGTTTTCCCCAAGGTTTATATTTTCCATTCTTGTTCGAAGTGAAGAAATGAAAATGTCTATTTGTGATGTCTCCTTAGATTCAAAAGCCTTATTGAAAAAATAATGTGCTTTCTTTCTTTCCTTTTTTCCTTTTTCCTCAAAGTCAGAAGAATAAACTGTCTTTAAAACTATTAAAGAATATTTTTTAAGAAATGGTATAATCATGCCTTTGATACAAATATAAAGCAAACACATGTCAAAAATAAGCAAAATGTAATAATTGGTTTAAAGGAGATTTCAAAGAGCTGAGGCACATACAAGGAATTGGGAATTCTAAAGTGAATTTACAAACTGATGTAACAGTCGTCTATCCACAGGGCAATAATCGGTTGCATTCCATCAGACACAGTTGATTTTCAAGAATTATTTGCAACATCGTCAGTTTCCTATAATTTACAGAGTTGTAGAACAGGTTAAAGGCAATGGAAGGCTGAGGTAACTTGGACGGGTGAACTAGACAGGACACTTATTTTTTTCTTTGTTTCCCTTGCTTCATTTCAGGTCTCACTTTTTTTTTTTTTTTTTTGTCTTTACTAAGCTACCCATCTAATAGCCCATGAAAAAAAAACAACTGTGAGACTTCTATGGAAATTCCTTGTAAAAGGGCTTTCCACAATTGTACTATTCTTTCATTAAAAAAAAAGTAGAAAAGTAAAATTAAAAAAAACAAGTAAGTAAGTAAGCAAATAAGTAAATAATAAAACAATAGATGTAGCAGCGTTGTAGCTCTGGGCTGATGAAATTGGCTGGCATATTGAGATCTGGGAAGTATATATACTTGTCTTGATTCCTATGCGAACCAGTAAGAAGTTCCTAAGTAATGCGAGGTCCTTCTGTTTAAAACAATGCGCATGTGCAGTCATTTCCTCAGGAAAAAAGGATCATGTAGGTTGTACTTATGTAGAAGTTCACTGGGGATCCACCCCACCCTACCCCCAGCCCCCACTCACCATTTGCCATAGAGGTGATTTCTCTCTGTTGGAGTTTCCTGCATGAAAAGGCATGATATGGGATCTAGTCCTAGTTCAATTGTTTACATTTTATGCAAAGATTGGGCAATTACTGAAACTCCCTGAACCTCAGTTTCCATATCTGTCAAATGGGGACAATATCTCCTGTCTTGTTCTCCTTAGCAGAGTTTACTTTGCTAACATTTAAAATAATAATAGCCAGCATTTTGTTCTCAGGCTAGATTCCACTGACTCTTCATGACACAGTGAAATAATTCTGATGATTGGGTCCCCTTTTTAAGAGGGGTAACTGAGAATTAGCATAGTTAAGTAATTTGTACAGTTACAGTTACAGTAATTTGTACAGTGGTTGAGTTGTTAAGAGCCATACATTATATTCAGGCTGACTCTAAATCTCAAACTCTTAACCATTAGAAACTCCCCCTCAAATGAGCCAATGGACTGGTTCAGAATCATAGGAAAGCCCCACAGCATGAGAGATTTTTATTCTCTATAGTGTATTCCCCATCTCAGAAGAAGGAACCTTGGCCAGATTGGTGGGCCCATGGGTTGGATAAAATTAGGAAGGAGTAGCAGGGTGTCCTGGCATGTAACTCAAACAGAGCCCATCAAATTCTCTTCTGGGGGATTCTAATTGCTAAGCCGTGATTTCTGTTATTCTGTTATTCTGGACTGGGAAGGGTACACTGGAGGTGTCAGCAGCCATGGGAGGGAAGCTGGTTTGGAAAGGGAGTGAGAATGGAGCAGATATCCAGAAAGAGGCAGGGATGAGACCAGGTGACAAAGGGAAGAAAGGGTGACGAAACCTGTGAATGGCTGTCTGTATCCCGGATCGATCCCTTTTGAAGTTCCGAGTCGTTTTCCGCCTTCCAGGACCATAAACTAGCCCCAATCCCTCCCCATCTATTGCTTGACCTATTTTGAGTAATTTTGTCTAAAATTTGTCATCACTTTCTCAAGACAAACCTATTTTCAGCCTCAATTCTTAGCCTCTGCTGTTCAGGTGCTCTCTTTAGGTGGCTTCTGGTCACTTTCGCTGATTATTAAAACAGGTAAAGGGTCTTCATTTTATCACAAAGTGGTTGAGATTACTAGCTTTGGATTCCGACAGAGCTGGCGATGGCTCTATTTTTCATTAGCTTTGTCACCTTGAACAAATTGTCTGCTCATCCTCAATTTCCTAACGTGTTCAAAGAAAAACAAGAGTAACGCTTTGTAGGGCTGTCAGGAAGCACAAAAGGGAAAATGCACAGCCTGGATAGTACAGCATAGAATATCTTCCATAGCTTGTAGCCATTAATATTATAGTCAGTGTTCAGTTTGAAATGTTCTTTCTGGTTTTGGGTTCTGAACACGTCAACACCACCCCTTCCCCTCCCCCAGGGCCCATTCATAAGTTCTAGGTAGATGGAGACCCATGAAATGACACTTTGTGGCCAATTTCCTGTATTCAAAAGCACTAATCAGAATTCAGTCATTGTAGGATGAAAAAAACGCCGTGATTGTCCTTTGTCCTTGAAAAGCACTATCACCCTTGCTGGCTTAAATCCAACCTGATTTCTGTACTGGAAGGTCTGCTTTTTTTCGCTTGTGAAAGGAAATGGCTGCTGCGAACCCTTAGATGCTGTCTTCACTGCAGATAGCAATAAACATCTGTGGGGCATGTGTTAATTGGTCTCTATCCTCATCATTTTCTGCCTCATTACGGAGCCAGTGCCAGGTAGACAAGGTCAGCAAACAGGTATCAGTGGAAGGTGTCCTGATGTAGGATAACAAAGAGATTTGGCCCCGGCTTGCTGCATCCCTCCTCAATCTCATTGACAGATGAAAGAGCCGGCACACACGTTTCCGCCATTAATATATGTATGGACTACTTCACTGACTTTGTTTATCACCCATCTGCTTAAGAGATGGAAGATAATTTACTGCTTTGAAGAGGTTTTTTTAAAAACCACTCCCTGGAGCGGGAGAGAGCCGCTCTGCGGAGTGGTACCCTGGCCAGATCTCTAAATACTGGTCTATATGGCTGCCCCCTAGTTACAGACATCCCTCCACCCCCCACACCCCTTCTGAGCCCATGTGCTATAAACGCAGCCCATGAATATACGCTTGGTCGGATTATCAACTGCTAGCCCTCATGGCACTTTTCCTGTCACTCATTCAATGTGTGACCTGGGACATTCGAGCTAATCTTTCTGAGCTTCAGTGTCTCATCCTTGAAATGTGGGGCTGGGTAATAGAATTTGCTCGGTGAGGATTACAGGTTATGCATCACCATAGAGAGTGACCAGTGCAGGCTAAGATCTGATAAACATGTAGTTGCTGCCATGCTGATGAAATGACAGCCATCCTGGTGATGACAGGGGGCTTGGAGTCCTCTTACCCAGTGGGGTTGGTGAGACATTTCAGGACATCTGGTCCCTTCAGCCTAGCAGTAGCAGGAACTATTTCGGGCGCCTTGTACCTTCTTGCCCACAGCTGCCCCATAGACTACACCTGCTTCTTTGCTAACTCTTCTCAGGGGACCCCTCCCAACTGAATCGCACCCATAAATTGCAATGAACCAATTCATAGGAAGCAACCGATTTGACCCTTGAATCCGAGGCCTATTTTGTTCTGAATTTTCAACCATAGCTGGCCGTTAGGTCCTGATCTGTGTGTAACATGGTCTTCCCAAGCCACTCATAAAGCCTCTGCCGAACGCCGGTGAGGGCGAAGCTGGCCTGGAAAAACCCATCTAGAATTCCCGGTGCCTCTTCTGGAAACACTGGCCTGTGTTCTGTCAGCCTCTGCAGTTAGCTCAGAGGGGCACCTTGGTCATTTTCTTCTCGTTCTACAAAGCTGTCACTGGGTGTGTCTGTGTCCCGTGTGTGTGTGAGCTGGTCCAGGTCTGAGGGTACAATGAATGCTTCTCGAAGGGAAATTCAAGCCAAAATGGCAACACTGCCCTTTCTGGAAGCATCTGACTTACGAGTATAACGTAATAATCTTTGTGTTTTATACTTTCAAGACACAAACTATAAACGTATTACTTTGGATCATTTGGAGAATCCAGCCAAAATAATCGTCACCAAATCATTTTTAAAAATGATTATGAATAATTTTGTACATCCAGTAACATATTGTCAACCTCAGCTTTTTTTTTTTTTTTCCTAAAGCTCATTATTTACTAATGATTTTCTTGGCCCCAAAACTCATACAATTCCCGAGTTAGTTACTTTTTTTTGGGTAAAATCTCAGGACATTTGCTCCATTTGTTCAGCATCTGTGCCGGACAACATCTGAGGTCTGAGGAAATTCCACTTCTCGGGGTATGACGTGCAAATGAAATTACTTTTTCATGCACTTCAGAGGAGATTCAAGAGAATCTTTCTGACCAAACAAGCCCTTTTGTTCTCTTCCAGCAAGTGTTTCTTATTAAATATGTCATCTCCCTAATAAATTGCCTTGTTGCCCCTGCAGCTGGGCCTATTGTTTTCATGGTTTTGTGTGTACTCTGATTCTCACAGGGAACAGAAAGCAAAAGAAAAATGGGACTTTCCCCCCATTCTGTCTGCATGAAATGCCTTTCTTTCGCCTTTTGTATTTCA
The DNA here is from genome assembly GCF_057876585.1 of Rhinolophus sinicus. Lineage (NCBI taxonomy): Eukaryota > Metazoa > Chordata > Mammalia > Chiroptera > Rhinolophidae > Rhinolophus > Rhinolophus sinicus. Next base: position 54,916,846 of record NC_142513.1, on the reverse strand, counting down.
GTGAGAGCTTGTCTTTTGTAGGAGTCCTCTAGGCTCTTAATATTTCACCTCTTCTGGTAAATTGTCTCCAAACACATCCTGTCGGGTTGACTTTTCCTGTCTGGATACTAGATAGTGGCAGCTCGCTACTGGTTGATTCCAGATTAAGCTGAATGATGGCGTTTTGGGGATTATGTCCTAGTGATTTATTTATTGATGTTTTGCAAGAAAATGTTTAACATAGAGAGTCTTTAGTTTCTGCTATAAAATATACCAATTTTAGGGAAGGCAAGAATGAAAGAAAAGAATTGAAGATAAGGATGGAAGATGGGAGATAGTGTGTGTGTGTGTGTGTGTGTGTGTGTGTGTGTGTGTGTGTATAATCGTGGGTTCTTTTAGGAGCCGCACAAAAGTTTTAGAATGATCTTAGAAAAAACAATCCAAGATTTGAGTTGTGAAAAACTCTAATTTTTGTGTCTCTGGTCAGAACCAATAACCCTCAATGTGAAGGGGTCAACTTTTATCAATTTCTTTTCCCTACATCACCCCTCTCCCCTAATCCCCCCCAGCTTTACCTAATTCCAAAACTAACATTTATCTACCAGGTCAGCTGGGGCTCTGTACCTCCAAACTCATTTTCCCAAGTTATTCAATCCACTTCTACATACAGCCCAAAAAGAAAAATAAAAAGAATGGCCTAACTTGAAGAGTGAAAAGACCTTTCTGGCACACAAATTGCTTTGCACTGGGAATTCTTTTGGAATTTTCAGGCTTCCTCTGGCTTTTTCAAAACCTAAAAGGGATGGATACAAGAGGCTGGTAGAGGACAGAATTGGCAGGCTGTCAACAACTGGGTGCCTGGGCTGGTTCTGCATACAAGTTTCTAGAATTTTCTTTACCAAACACAAACATAGGTCCTCATTAACATCTGCCCTCTATGATCCTTTTAGATCAGAGAGCAGATCTCTGAGGCCAAGGGCTGTGGGACAGCTAATTCTGCTTTGTGCCCTGGGGGCTCTGAGTTTCTGGTGGGAGAGATTCTAACTGGCATCCCTCCTACCACATGAGTCATCCTCAAGGCTCTAGAAGGACCTCTGGGGACACACAGTTAAGTCCAGCAGCCATCTGCAGAGGGTCTTACAAATGCCCCTACAAACCAATGGAGGTCCCTGCAAAGTCCCCTCCTGGGAGACAGCTTTTTAAATACTTGCACATGTTGTAATCATTGTAAATCCAAGTCACAAAGACCACAGAAGCAAAGAGTTTCACCTTAACTGGAAAATCAAGGGGGCTCTTACAGTGGAGTCGGTGGTGGAGATAGATTTTGATGCATGGATCGGTGTGGGCAATATCAAAACATGAGGCGCTTTGAATTTCCTGGATATGAACATCTACCATATACACACTGGTATCATAAGTGTCCACTCACTTCACAACTTCACTCAGAATTTTAGAGAACAGGTCATGGTGGTGAATAAAACTCTCCATGTCCCCATCAAACTTACATGTGAGCAGAGATTCAGGCTGCCTTTTTTTGAGGACGTCTTGCACTTCTTGCCATTCAAAGTCCAGTTCACTCAATATGGTGGTCTCAAATATGCCACCAGAATTTCTTGAAGACGAAAATCTGTAAGTTTTCCATATGACAGATTGTATTTTTTCCCTAATTATTCAGAACTGTGCATCTTGAGGACACTTAGACTTGTATTCAGACATGTTTTAGGTAGAAGCATAGGAAATGGCTGATATCCACCCATTTTTGACCTCCAGAAACAATTTTGTATAATTCAACCTATGTGTTGTCCAGAATTTTCTGAACCAAACGAAATAATAAGAGTAATCGTGAGAATCTTGTTTCAACTTTTAGTGAGAATTCTTAGAGTCTAATGTTTCTGTATTAGGCCTGATAACGACACTTGCTTTAAGGTAGATATTACTTGTCAAATTGAGGACATGTCTTTCTGTCCTTCTCACCCAACCGTGAGAGCTCACAGAGCCCACTGGCTTCCCTTCCGTTCCTAACCAGTCAAAGAAAAGACACATGAAGCAATAAAGAGTTAACTTAAAGGAGCAGCAAGGTTAAAAGCAATGACACTGAGCGTTCTTCATGGTTTACAGAGCATTTCCTATGAGTTAGCATTTCATCGAACTATTCATTATTACAACTATCCTGATAAGTAGGCCTTATTATTCTCATCATACAGATAAGGAAGCCAGGGCTCCTTTCCTTTCCTTGGAAATATCGTCCAAGGTTGCCTATCCAGAAAGAAGCAGTGGTAGGCTTTGAACCCTGTTTATCAGAGCCCACAAGAAAGCACATTGTGTATCAACATGCCTCAGATACACTCATTTTTTTCATGAATGGAGTCGTCTTCACTGAGGTTTCAATCATGAATTGATTCATCCATTGCCAATAGAAATAGCCCAACAGGAGAAAGATCAGTTGGTCTTTGGAACAACACCTGAAAAAAAAAAAAAAGTATATATATATATATATATATATATATATATATATATATATATATATATATATTGGTTTGAACAATGATTTCATCAGAGATGTACACTTAGGTCATTAGAAAGTTTTGAAGCTCAATTAAACGGAGTTAAACAATTTTATTTCTTTTAGCATAGGAAATTGTCAAAGATTTAAATAAGCTAACATGCGTTTGAATCTGTGAAAAGGCACCATAGAATATAAAAAACACACACATTTATTTAATAACAACAGCAGATAACTTTTTGGGGAAATAAATCCTGAGACTAGTTTAGTGTTCCATAGATCACTTCTTGGAAACACTGGATGAGAGAAGTCATCTCTGATTTCAGATAAATCAGTTATTTCTTTCCTTCATGGCACAGCTTGCCATCAGGGGAGGAAATGAGCATGACACTCAGCCAGATTTGGGTTAAAATCTCATCTCCATCACTCACCAGCTATGTTCACTTGGGCTCATTTTTAAATAGCACCAAGACTCAGCTACTTCATCTACAAAAAGGGGATAAAAAAACTTCAAAAGTGTTGAATTGTGGTAGAAGACTGAGCAACATGGAAAGGATAGAGCATGATTTAGCATCGTGCTTGGCAGACAGTTGGCGTTCAGTCGAGGCTAATTCCTTTTCTTTCCCCTACAACAGCTCAGTTTGAGTCTTGCTTCCCATCCCTGCCTTACTGAAGGCAATTTCTAAAGATAATACTCGTCAGTGGCGCTCATTTAAGGGGACATCTCACAAACAGGATCCGCAGAGTACAGCGTGTAATGGTTCTCGTGCAACATGGACATGTCATAGCTTATAACATCCCTCCCTCTTCCATCCTGCGTGCATCACTTTTATTTCTGTTGGCTTGTATGGGAAGTCCCTCACTCTGTCACGTCTGACCGCTCCTTGATGCCTCTTTTACTCTTTCCACTGCTTTCCTAGCCCAGCTATTCACATATTATAACCCTCCACTCCCAAACCTGAAATCGAAGGAAGCAAGAGTGTGAAATAAGCCTTATTTCATCACTCTGTGTTTTACGAACCACTGGCTTCACCGGTGTATAGTTATGAGACCATCATAGTACTTCTCCTGTGGGAATATCGAATGGGCCTTTTCCTCCTTGCGACCTCTGCCTTCGTATTATTAGTCAACGGACGGTCAGTGCTTTGTTTCAAACTTTCGCCGGGACAGACTTTTTAACGACTTCAGCTCCATAAGCAAGGTTCTCATATGAGAGGCCTGTCTTTCTCAAACAGTTTTCCTCCCCTGCAGTTTGGTTATGTGCATATTTTATTCAAATGTGAACATTAGTGGACCTTTTCTACAATGGAACTTCCCCCCTTTTTTTGTGGGTGAAGGGGTTGAGAGGAAACGGAGGGAGGAAAGAAGAGCTGAGGAGATACGCACAACAAAAGGCTTTCTAATCCAGGGGTATAAAAATAGGAACTATCCCTCAACCTTGCTCTTCCTTCTTTAACTGAGTGTCTTCATAAGGAATGTCAAGGTCGAAGTATTTGACCTTCGTCTGGCCCACGGGTCAAATTATAGATAAACAAGCCATTATTTTATTAGTCCAGGTGGAACTGAAGCTTCTCATCTGTTTATCTTGCTTCATTGAAGCTATTCTTGTTCTGCCATTATCTGAGAATAATGTGCGTATGTGTAGATTATTTTAAGCAGGTGACAGGCTGGGGGCCTCCCAAGGTAAGGTGAAAGAAACCAAACAAGGAAACAAACATGTATGGAGAGCATACAACCATACCGTGAATCTGGGTGCTCTTAAAGGCGTTTCAAAAAGGTCTGCTTTAGTTTCATCCTCCCCATGGCTCTGTGAAATAAATATCAGTAATTTACAGGAGGCTCAGAAAGGCTGAGTAATTTTTCCAGGGTCACACAGCAAGCGATTGGCAGAGCTAGGCTGCAAATCTAGGTCTGTCTGCTTAGGTTTCAAAGCTTTGGGCACTACACAGCTCTGTTGCAGCCCACTCACTTTTCTGCCTTTTGGCTATCACAGGCATTTCCCCCCTGGACACCTCTTGTTCAGACCTTCAAATTCCATACTGTTTAAAGATGAGAAATCACTTATTTTTCAACTGCATTTCCAAGCACCTGGGTAATCCCTAAAGGTAGTTTTACAAGACCGTGGAGAAGTCGTAAGACCTGATTTTGTATTAGATGGAATGCCTGCTGTGAATGGCAACGTGACAGCTTATTTCCAAGGCCTCTCTCTCTCTCTCTCTCACACACACACACACACTCACCCATGCTCTGACTCTCACATGTACATATGACTCATTCGCCCTGTAGTTCAGGGAAAGACTTTTACATCTGTTCCCTGCTGGTGATTAGCCTGACTACAAATGCATGAGGCAGAAGGGATGGCTAATTCTCCTGGCCTACAATTCAACTTAAATCATAATTCCTAAGATAGATCTCTCCTCTCAATGGTAATGGGAACCAGATGCCTCTTGTTAATAATGGATGCTCAGGGGGGAAGAAAAAGAGCAAAGCGAGACTTTTATTTTAAGTTTTGTATTGTTTCTCCCAAAAACACTGGTGCTGTCTAGCTAAGGACAATGTAAAATTTCAAAATATATTTATATGGAATAAAGCCACCTGTATCATTTACGTCCCTGCAAGGAGGTAACAGAATGTGCAAGATACTTTTATTTTTATTTATGTATTTTCTTCATTGTTTACTGGTATGCGTCCCTCTGTCAAAAGAGATCAATGCTAATGTTAACATTACATACTCTTTTCCCACTTGAAAGGATGCGGTTTCAGCTTTAATTCAGTTTAAGTTGTGTTACAAATAGATGAGAAAGTATGAGTTGTGATTATGCAAAATCATTTAATTGCCAACGAAAATCATGCATTTCAGTGTCATTATTCCTATATGAAAACATTGTCCATTATAACCAAACGGATGTTACGGCTAGATTATTAATTGAAAAATTAGATATTTAAAGGGAGACTGTTTTTAAATGATAATAATAACAATTAGTTTTTAAATTAAGCCTATTTATATACATGCCAAGTAAGGCCTATTCTGAAATAGTTATGTCTTTTAGAAATTGGAGAATACATTGGCCACTTGAACAGTGCTTTCTCCTACTTTTCTTCCATTGCGATACGCAGTTGTTCAATGCTTTTCAAATTGAACTAAGTACTTCCTGCTATGCACATGTAATAAGATTTAGAAATAAAGCACATCAGCCGAATTGCCCAGTTAGTCAATAGCCCTAATACTCCAAAATACCTACTCTTACATGAGGGTACAACCTCGGTGTCCATAGACAGACAAATGGCTAAAGAAAATGTGGTGTATGTACAATGAAATATTGTTCAGCCATAAAAAAGAAGGAAATCTTGCTATTTTCAGCAATGTGAATGAAACTTGAGGGTGTTATGCTAAGTGAAATAACTCAGACAGAGAAAGAGAAATACTGTATGATCTCACTTCTATGTGCAATCTAAAATAGCAAACTTATAGAAAGAGAGAGTAGATTGGTGGTTCCTAGGGCATGGGTGGGGGTGGGGGAAATGGCAGAGGTGGTCAAAGAGTATAAACTTTCTGTTATAAGATTAGTACTTTCTAGAAATCTAGTGTACAGCATGGAGACTATTGTCAACAATAATGTATCATATATTTGAAAGTTGCTAAGAGACTAGATCTTAAAAATTCTCTCTCTACACACACACAAACACACATGCACATTCAAATTGTAACTATGTGAGGTGATGGACGTGTTAACTGACCTTACTGTGGTGATCATTTTGCAATATTATACATTTATCAAATCATCACATTGTGTGCCTTAAACTTACACGATGTTATATCTCATTAAAGCGGGAACAAATAAAGTTACATATGAGAAGATCCCACTGTTTGACCTTAGGCGAGTCACTTGACATCTCTGTGCCTCTGTCGTCTGTGTATAAACCGGAGAACAACAACAAGTGTCTCAAGTGACTTTTGTGAAAGTTAGGTGAGATAGTTTGTGTGATGTCTTTAGCAGCTCTTGGCATACAGTACGATCTTGATATACTTGGGCTATAATAATTATGATTATTGCTCCTTGCTGGTAGCTGAATTTGTTCTCAGAGTCACGTCCGATAGTTGTAAAATTACAACAGACAGGATGGCGCAAGAACGTGCAGACCCATGTTCTATTTGGGGCGTCAGTAGAGGGAGCCAGAAGTAACTGACCAGCCGTCTTCCCTGAACTTCATTATGCATTATCATTATTTACCAAATACCAATAACATATCTACAGTAAATCCGTTGTTATGTAAAGTTGTTAGTTGGCTCCAAAGATGTGTACAATGTAATTTCATGTTTCAAGAAATGGGTAATCAAATCGAAGAAACAAATAACATGCATTAAAAAACCCCATTAAATGATAATGTATGACAATGACATATAGCAAAGCAATAGGAAATTGAATGCCTCATGGATGGCTCAGATAATTTGTACTAAGGAATGTCTGAAAAGGGACTAACGTGTCCCTTTGAGGTGAAATAAACTGGAAATGCTTCATGCACTTAACGGGGACCTTGAAGGATGAGTGGGATTTAGAGCGCTGGAATCAGCATCCAGAAGAATAAAGCAAGGGAATCCGAGAAGAGAAGGTGTGAATGTACCTACCTCCCTCTACTTTATGCCTAATTAATCTTTCCAAATCTCAACTGTGACTCGCCTAGTCCGCATATCAAGTATTGGACATAATTCCCACTGCTTACTGAACTAAACCACACATTGTAGGCTGGCATCGTATGCTTAGATTCTTTTATCTAGAAATAAGGCTGGAAAGATATACTTGGGCTAGACTGTAAGAGGGAATAGTAGGTCAGACATGGGCTATATCTCAGGGACACTGGGAGCCACTGCAGGTTTTGGAGCAGCTGCGTGGCGTGCTTTGGTACTAATATTATTAAAATTATATTACTGGCACAAAATCCAGTCATCCAAGACTGAAGGTTACTATTAAATTCATTGCCTCAAAAAGATGGATTACTGTAAATTTAGTGATTGATAGAGATTTCAATCACTAAAAACTAGTATCAGTAAAATACTAGTTTTTAAGCTTTTGCAACATTAGAGTAAAAACGCAGAAACCATTTTAAAAGGCGTACCTATTTCAGCTGAATCTTATCTCCCTTTTGTTCTCGTGGACTGGGGGCTGGGGGAGAAGCTCAGTCAGTAGTAGAAGTTACTTTCCCTCCTAGACCTGTCCAGTTTGGGGCATGACAGGTATCAAAAGCAAGGTATTATCATAGGTTCCAAGAAATGAGACCTGGAAAAAAAGAATAAATGAAATTTAAAAAGGAAGTTATTCTCTCTCTCTCTCTCTCTCTCTCTCTCTCTCTCTCTCTCTCTCTGTCTCTCTCTCTCTCTGTCTCTCTCTCTGTCTCTCTCTCTCTCTCTCTCTCTCTCTGTCTCTCTCTCTGTCTCTCTCTCTCTCTCTCTCTCTCTCTCTCTGTCTCTCTCTCTGTCTCGGAAAAATCAAAGCTTGGCTCATGAGTCCTGTTAGCTACTTAGAAGGGACAGTTTTGAACAGCATTGTCAGTCTCTGTAAAGGATAATCAAGTGACACCTTATTATGATATTGGCCTGTGAGAAACAGCCATTTAGAATGAAAACTTGCCATCACAGAATTAACCATTTTGTGGGCTTGATCACTTCCTAGCTTATGGGATTTCTAAAAGGCTATAATGTATCACGTAACTTAGAGTATCTAATATGACTTTAGTTTCATCAACTGTGAAGGAAATTCATTTTTAAATCTTTTTATAATTAACGCATGTTTTACTATGTACTAGCCCACTGAATTCTCCATCCAGCCTTTCTTATCTTCGGGATACCCAACAGCTGTTACAGAGCAAATGCTGTGCTTAAGGCATCATGGTAACTGAGAGAGATTTAAGAAGAACCAATCATAGCCCCTGCTCACAAACGACTGAAGAGATGAACCACAGGGATAAGAGAAGAAAACAAATAACTATTAAGATAGCCAAGGGGACTAGACAGAAATGTTGTATAAATTCACCAGCAGAAGGCCGCTGGTCTCTTTTGAGCTGAAACACTGAAAAATAAATGGTAAAGGTAGAATAGATAGTAAAGACATGGAACTAGGATATGGGCAGAGGAAGTATCCAGGACAAGGAATAATATGAGCAAATCTTGGGGGTGAAATGGAAACCAAATTTAGAGGCCAGTGATAATCCGGTTTAGCTGGACTGGAGAATATTTCAAGAGAAAAGGTAGGGGGGACACGATACCAGCACCAGACAACTGAATTAGATGACAGTGTGCAAGTGTGCAATGCCAGCTTGTGATACGTGGGTGTCAGGAACTGTTTCTAGCATTTGATACGGGAGTAACTGAACCAGAGTCACAACTTAGGAAAATTAATTAGTCATAAATAGCAAGTGAATAGAAAGCGGGAAAAACACAGGTAGCAAGGAGACCAGCAATTGTCTAGTGTTCAGAGAAGCATGATTCTGTCTGGGGGAAATAGAAAAGAGAATTGACAGTGATTTTGATGAGATTTCATTGTGACAGAAATAGCAAAGTTTGGAAGAAGAACTGGAAATTAGACTTTGAAAGTGCTGGATTGTAGAGCTCTATAGATTAAGGTAAATTTGTCTTGTCCTAGGAGAGAAATGTAGGCCTGGAACCAAGGAGGACATTTAGGCAAGGCTTCCTATTTGTATCTCATCTGAGAATATTGGATATAAATGCTGTATCTCTGACATAAAAATTATGTGAAGTAAATATTACTTTCCAGTTTTGCTAAAGTGTTTTTTTGCCCTATGAATACTTTGTAAATCGTCTGTCTGATTTCTTTTAAGTCCACGGTCATTTGGCATTTGATTTATTTAATTCTATTAAGGATTTCGGGTCTTGATCATGTCAGAAGTTCTTTTTTCTGTCCAAGGTAATGGTCAGAATAAAGGTACTGACCACGATTGATCAGTTTGAATAGTAAATTGACTGGTAACAAAAACAATAACAAAAAATCTTGACGATTCCGCTAATCATTTATCCTGGTGATAACACTCAACTCCAGTGAAAGGTTGACTGACTTATTTACTACTGCTAGAAGCATACATTTGTATGTTTTTAGAGCAAAATGGGGACATCGATCAAAAGCTCTAAAAAGACTCCATATCCTTTTACTTTGAAAATGCACTTCTAAGAATGTATCCCAGACAATGAAGCACTAAAATATTCATGTCAGTCACATTCATAATAATAATTTTTTAAAAACCCTGGGGATCATAGGAAAGGTCATTTTATTACAGGTAATTAAATTACCTTATATTAATATAACTGAGTACTCCATTATCATTAGCAATGATGAAGTACATGTATATTTACTGGAAAGGAAATCCAGTCCATCTGTAGTAAATGAAAAGGTAGTTTATAAAACTATATGCATAGTATAATCATATATATATATTACATTGGAATATATACTTATTATTTTAGAATATATCTATTCTATCTATCTATGTATCTATAATATCTATCTATATACACACACATATCTATTAACATTTAATACATGTTGTCAATTATGCATATGCAAAGAAGTCTGGAAATACATACATCAAATATTAGTGGCACTTATCTTTGGAATGTGGGATTTGGGTGGGTTTTTTTTCTCTCACTGGCATTTTCTACACTGAACATACATTGTGTGTAAAAATATCTACAGTTTATAAATATTTAAGTGGATCTGAGTTATTGTTAGACCATCACTGTTTGGTTAATGAAGAACAGAGGTGAGAAACGCAGGCCTGAATGCGGAAACTGAAGGGTGGCTGCTGATTTGGACGAGGCTGGTCCCCCCCCCCCCGTGCTGCAGACGAGGAAGCCGACAGTCCCAGCCACAAAGGCCCAGACTGAGAGAGCACGCCAGCCCCGGAGGGCTGAGTGACAGGGAGGGATGGGGACATGCCCAGAGGGAGAGACATAGCAGAAAGAGTTTGGAGTCAAGGTGTCAAAGACCACCACCTCCAGTGCAGTGTCAAGAACAAGGCTTTGTTGTCGTCTTGTGTTGGAAAGGCCTCAGCTTCAACTTCCCCAGTAATTAAGCCATCTGTCTTAACATGGCCACGTTTTTGATCTGTCTGACAGCTGACAAAATGCTTCGTCTGTGAAAAGAATGCGAAACCATGAAAGTCGATCCTCCTGAGCCATTTAATAAGGCCTAGCAAATAGGGGCGAAATAAATAAAACAAATAAAAACAAGAACATTTCTACACTATTGTGGTTGCAATTCAGAGTAAAGGCTCAGAGGGTTTTTGTTTTTGTTTTTGTTTTTAAGTGAATATTTCTCTATTCACTGAAGGAAATATCTTCAGAAGAGAAGTGCTCACAACAGCAAGATTTTGATGATGGGGATTGACCCCAGGTCATCCCAAGAATTCACTCTCTGGCTTTAGGGGAAAAAAGAAATCCAGGTTCGTACTAGCATTTTTCTCTTTGCTATCAACTTTGGTGGGGGCAGAAGGCTTTCATATCATCACCATCATCATTATTAAAAACACATGTCAGAAAAATAGAACTAATGTACATTGTCAGCCAGCGTTCTTTCACAGGAAAGGGCTGGATTTGAACTGCTCGATTGTTTCTGTTAATTGTCAGAAAATGCAGCTGGCTAATCCTCCTCACCTATTGCCTCCTATGTTATTTTCTCCTGCTCCAAAGGGAAATGGGGTGATTATTTGGACGATATGTATGTACAGGGATTGTGCAGTGTTGGGGCAAGAAGTGACAATAGCAGAGGAATGCTGGAAGTTGAGAACATGACTCATGTCTTCTCTGGTGAAGTGCTTGAGAGAAGGCCAGAAACCAGAAGGGTTGTGGGAGGGGGAATATGTGCAGAGCATGGGCCCGGCAAATGTATACTCTTGCTTACAATGCTGACACACTTCCCAAAAACCCAATGCCAGTTACAATGGTTCAGGTGGTAAGAGAAAAAAAATAGTTTAAACTAGTTCAGGTATGACAGGACATGTATTGGCTTACGCAGATAAAACGTCTGGAGATTGGGTAAGCCTTAGGCACATTTTTATCAGGGTTCTAGTTCCCCTACTCTGTGCTCCTCTCAACTCTTCCCACCTCCACGTTTCAGCTTCACCCCTGCAAGGCCATCTTTTTCCCTATGTCTGCGGACTGGGGCATTTGAGACAGACTAACGGTGGACATCATTTGACCCAGGTCCCTGACTGAGTCAGTCATAACGTAAGATAAGAATTTCCCCATCTCTGACTCTTCCCAAGTTTCCGTTTGTCGTGGTGAGACACAGCTTCCTGAGCGTGGATGACAGCTGGGTGGCCTGGCCGGCATGAGGGTGGGGCGGGGGCTTTGGGTGAATGACAGCCCGCAGGAAGGAAGGTCCTGGTTGCCTTGGGTTTCTGGAGTGTGCACCCACATTGGAGAAGCATCTAAGCTGATGGTAGCTAAGCCTCCTGTAAGACTTGCCAGGCCCTAGTCTGGGACAAAATGCCTTCATTTTCGCATTCTAGACTTTAATCCTGAAGAGTGTGTACTGCCATCACCTCAGAGACAGTCCCTGCATTGAGCTCCGTGTCTTTAGTTCATTCCCAAAATGTAAGTGTGAGTGAATGCATGGCGTAGAGAGAATGACGTCCCCTCTTCTTATCTCTATCACATGCAACGTGCGAGTTGATAAGCCACAAATACAGATTACGTCTATTTTTTCAGTCTTATCCGTCAGATCACAATTCAGTTCTTCTTGTATAAAGATGCAGTGAGAAAAAATAATCCAAAGAAAACAAAAACAGGCATTTCTTCTAACTTCTCATTGGCTATAGCATCCACCAGCTGTTGTTATACTATTGCCTCCAACACACAGAGGGGCCTGCATTTGGCTTATTGGGGAGACGGCCTGATGCCCAGTGTGGAGGCAAAGTCAGCTAGGGTGTTAGGTTCTACTCCTGCAGTCTTACCACTGACTTCCCCAGCTGCGTCTTATCAGGTTTTCACTATTAAAATATTGTGTGGATTCTATTCAACGATACGCTGGTCAATGTTTAATAACCAACTCTCTGGGAATAAAACGTGGACATTTAATGTAGGCACACATAAGTTTATTATAATTGATTTCTTTTGTTGACTTTTTCTTTTTTTTCCGAACTCTTGTGTCCACAGCCAACCTACAACTGCAATGGATGGATGAATGTGGTAGTTTCAACATGAATGTTGGTTGCTATTTTCTGTTACTTTAGTGAGAAAGAGGAAAGTGAAATAATCAAGATGTGTATTGAAATTCTACTTATTCATTCTTTTGCTGAATCAGATACCAGTTTTCCAACACTGTGGAAAAAATTTCCTTAAGTACCTGTACAATTCACAATGGAATGGATAAAGAATTGATGTATTTTTAGTTTCATCTGCATTATAAATACTTTCCCCACCATCTCATTCTTAAGTCTAGACAATCAACAAAGTAATAAACCAGGCTCATGCAAAGACATACCTGCCTGGCCCCCAATACATAGAATTTTATGTAATTTATGTACTTTTAGCTTTTGCTTGATTTCTAGGGTGTAGTACTTCCTCCTACCGTGGCTTGACTTTCCACCAGCAATTTGATTGTCATTGAAAATAGTTTGGAAGAGTTGCAGCGTAGCTCATCATTACACAGTATTTTCATCATATAGATATGACAGACACAAATAACCTCAAGAGCATAGGTAAGAGTAAAATGTTTAGGTAGTAAAATAATTAGGAAGTGATGGGTTTTGAATATTGATTATCTTTCTTTTAAAGACAATTTACTTAATTATAAGTTTATATATTTTCTTGTTTAATAATGGCTGTTTAACCACCAGCTCACAAAATTCCTGAAAATTCAGCCATTGGCCCTACTAGCTCCAGCTTTCACTGGAATTCACCTCTTTATCTCTGCCACATCCCTCTAAAGTGTTAACCTTGATGCCTTTTTTTTTTTTTTTTTAAGTTCCTTTGTCTCTTCCTTTCTCATCAAGGGTCCTTTAGACTATTGTTTTGTTATTATTGTTGCTCTGGGCTTACCTTTTAATTCTTTCACTTCTTACATTGAAACATTTCAAATTTTAACCTTTTTTTCTTTTTCTTTTTTTTTGTTGTTGTTAACAATGCCTTTTTCAGTTTCTTTAAAAAATTTTTTTGTATTTTTCAATTACAGTTGACATTCAGTATTATTTTATATTAGTTTCAGGTGTACAGTATAGTGGTTAGGCATTTATATAATTTATTATATAATTTATTATAATATGAAGTGATCCCTTCTCTGTTTTCAGCATTCCCTTAGCCTCCTCTACTAATTTTAAACATGATAAGGGACGGGGGTTTGCAAATTGTTATTGGATAAAAAAGAAATTAAGCCTGTGAGGCTCATAATATTGATGAGGAAATAGAGTGCCAGAAGGACCCAAGTAACAGAGAAGTCCTAAGTGGTGTCTGTGGCCCCTGGCTTCCTGTCATCTTGCAAACCAATTAGATTGAAACTTTCTGAAGGCACACTCTGAGGCTCATATCCACCTCTCCCTTCCTACATGTTACCTGGCACAGTGTTTGGCCCATCTTGGGCACTTGACACATGTTGTCGGTTACCTTTTGTGCCAAGAGGGCAATTTTCAGCCTTAACTAACCCCCCTGCTGGTTTTGACTGGCTCTGCTAGATCCTTCCTCACTTCCACAGATGTGTTTTGGGACCTATTTGAAATGCTTGTCAGACTCTCCCTGCCAGATTTCAGTTGCCTAAGCTGGAGGGGACTGTTCCAGGTCTCCTGTTTATGATTCCCAACTCTGCTGACTTTGGCCTGTGAGGGTGGAATCTACGCTCAGCTGGAAAGTCGATTGGACGAAGCATGCCTCTCCCATCCTGTCAACTTTGACCTTGAAGAGTGTGTCCTGGCACCACAAATAAAGTTCCATTTTAAAACTCAAACTCAAGACACACTGCAGTTTCTGCTGGAGAATTGAAGCAGTTTCATATGCTAGGACCAGGTATTCCAGTACTGTACCTTTTAGATCCAGGAAATACAAAGTAACCGGGGAGTGCAGCATGTTTAACCACAGTGAGAGCTGGCAGTTTTCTCTGATCGGTAGAGAGGAACCATAATAAGCCCTTCACAGGTGCCATTGAAGTGCCCTTGGCAGGCTTCCTAAGGACGTCCTCTCACCCTCACTGATAACATGAGGACACAGTTCACACATGTGAAGGGAATTAGTGTTGCTGTTTAAATGTCATTAGACTACCTCGAGATACAGATACACTCAAACTACAAATCACAGAATAATGCTGTTGTCGACCCTGGGTTTTCAGTCCAGTGATGAGTCCTTTGCAGCAAAGGAGATGGAGAAAGAGTACCAGTGCCCAGGGTCATGTGACCTGTGTGGTCCTTTACAAAGGGGCTACTTGAGTCGTCATGGCGGGTATCAAAATGTAAGTTCTGCTTGAAAAAAACAATATATATATGTATATATGTCATATATATGACATATATATGAATGTATGACACAGACACATACATATATACATGCACACATCTACATTGTATACACAGATCAAACTATTTAGCATTTTCAACCAAATCATAGAACTGAGCCCCGATTTCAATGTACGTAACACTCATCAAATGGAAAGACCGTGTGTTTTGCTAGCAACCACTGCAACAATTTTGTAAATATTAAAATACAAATGCTGCTAGATATAATGCGCAAACGTTTTGACTAGGCTATGGACATTATCACGCATGGAGGGTATGGAGGTCAGAGAGCAAACCATACAAAGTTCTGGACTTCATTATCGGAAGGCCATGAGAAAAAAAAAAAAAAATGGTGGGAATCTGAATGCCTTAAGACCTGGCTTACTATAACTACTTTATAAAAAATGTGTAGCCTTCGTTTTTATGTACAAGGGGATTATCGAATGTGGAAAGATGGAAATTAGTGATGAAACACCCTCCCTATGCCTTTGAAGTTTCAGAGTCACAGAGAGATTTTTCTAGACGCTCAATTCCCATCTGGCAACTTAAAACCAAGTATGTGAACAGTAGAGCCCTGAGAATCTCTCGGGGCCTGGCACGGTGTGCTGTGCCAGGGGACAGCCAAGTGCCCTTCATTGGTGCCTTAGGAATACGGGTACTCAGCCGTTCCGCCGAGAATGGGAGCTGGTGCAGATGGCTGAAGGGTCACCAGCTTCCTGAGCCCTGAAACTTGGCAGTGTTCTCAGCCTTGATTTGGTGGAGATGCAATGCTTCCTGTTCTCTGTGAGCAAAGAGACAGAGGTCTTTGTGCTGAAGCACAGATGGCTGCCAGTGGGGGGACGGGGGGTTCCCTGCCTCGCTGGCAGCTCTACTAACAAACCTGACAAAGTGAGACGTTCTGACCTACTCCCTCAGATTCAGAAAGTCCTCAAGATGTTGGTGCTCCTTTTTAGCCTTTAAATCATCTGTTTTGTGTTTAGTCTTGTAAACCACCTAAAGCTCTTCCTGGAATACGATCCGAACACATTGAGAGTTAATTCGGATTAAGACCACTATAAAGAGAAAGGACAGACCTAACTGCAGAAGGAAGCCAGAAAAAAAGAACCTGATCTACAGTTTATTCCGATGGAACTTCTTCTAGGAAAATCGATTTGAATATGAGATGGGTGGGAAGCAGGAGGGACGCTTGGTCCAGAAGAATATGTCAGTGACCTAACAGGTTTTGACGTCTTCCTTACTGGGATAATTACAAGAAAGCCAAGACTCTGCTCTTTAGAGAAATTGCAAGTACTTTTGTTCCATTCCTTATGTGGTTTCACTGTTTTATATTGAACTATTCAGTCTGTTGTGAGGCAAGACACTACCTTGATTCTTTTCCAAGAATAAATCAGTTGTGCCAACAGAGTTAATAGGAAAATAAGAGAGGGCAACCACACCACCCAGAATTCCCAACCCTTTTCTTCCACACAATCCCCTCTGACCCAGGTCACCTTCAAACGTCACATGTTGACTTGAGCTGTCCTCATTTACATAATTTCAGCCGTAAGACCTCCTAGGACCTTAGTGTGATGAGCCCCTTAGAAAGAAGCTGAAATGGGGAATGGATAGAAGAGGGGGCATGAGGTCTCGGGGATTGCCCGGCAGATGTAAACCATCGTTTGTAGACATAGGACCACCTTTATATTTACCACAGAACACTGACCTTGGGAATCCAGAAGGATCTTTTGAGGGGGTTAGAGAACTAGAACAGCCTCCTCCAGGTCATTTTGGGTTTACACAGAAGCCGATGTCGTGGTAGCAGAGGAAATTTCCTTCTTTGGAACAGAATTCCGTACAGAGGCTGGTAATTCAGGGCATTGGCATAGAGCAGGGAGAAGGGCCAGTCCCCTCTGTGGGAGACAAATGACAGAGGTCAGGCCATGTAAAAATGCCTCATCAAGAAAATCTTGGTCCGGCGCTGTTCACTAGTATGAGCAAGAAAACTAAAATTCTGATCTGGAATTGAAGAGGAATCCAACTTCAATTAAGTCCGTGCGCAATAGACAGGACGGGGCTAGAAGGTGGGAGGACCCACTGAGCAGGGCTTCAAAGAACTAACCGAGGAACGTTTGGCCCAGCAGGGACCGGAAATCAGAAGAGACTGTGGGGGGTGGACTGATGGGCTGTGACCCCACTGCCTTTCTCATTGTTTCTGGAGCACAAGTTATGCCAGTCTCACGGCTTTCTCCTGGAATCCACGGGGATGCCTGACTTCCTCACTTCCTCCAGGTCTCTGCCAGATGTCGTCTTATCCAACAGACCCTCCGTGACGTCACCTTCTAGGTGCCATTTCCCGTGCGCAAAAGACTTTTCTCCCCTTTTCTTTCCCTGACTGGACTCCCTGGTCCCCCAGATCCTTCCAGAAATTCCTTTGATTTCTTAGACACCCCCCCTAAGATTCCGACGCCCCTCCTACCATGACAATGCTCTGTGTTGTCCCTCTGCTAGCACGTGTCTGTTTCAATCTCCCTAACTGCTCGCTTGCTTGTCTGCCTCTCCCAAGGAATCTTAAGTGCTTGGACAGAACAGTTCATTGTTTTATTCTCAGCACCCAGCACATAGAAATCTCTCAACAATGTTTGTTAAACAAAGGCAATAAACTATGCATGTGTATTTATTCTTAGACCTTTTGAATTCTTAGGCACGTCCTTTTAGTTATGGATTCCCACATGCCCAAGTCATTGGGCATATCCATGTGGGTCCCAAATGTGCCGTTCCTATCCTGGGATGGGATGTGGAACCCACAAATTCAATGCCATATGAGATAGTCGTCCATCTCCTCTAATTTTAAAATAGACAATGAAGCCAAACAACAGTCCTCATTTCCTTAAGCTAAACCAGCTTACACGCCTTTCCTCTGTCTGCCCTTACATGTAACCTCAGAGATCGTAAAAGAGTAACCCACACAGACTCCCTGAACTTCCCCACCATTCCTGCTCCCTCCGTGGCCCCTGGGAACTATAAACTCCCTTTCTTGAAGCTATTCAGTGAGCATATTACCAAGTGAAATGGTCCATTTTATTAGTCATTTCCCCACACCCAGCCTTGATTATTTCACAGGCGGTAAAGACAAATCCCCAGACCCTTCCCCAAATCTATGGAGCCGCTGGCTTCCGGAGCTGCCCCCCCCTCCTGCACACGGCCCCGCGTGTGCTTCTGCTGTCACACCCACAACGTGCCGTGTGCCGCACAGTTGGCACAGATATCTTGAAACTAGGCAGACCTTCTGCAGTGTTTAGTTTGGGGCAGAATTTATGCTTTTGGCTGGCCGCCACTGTGAACTGTGTTTAGTTTTAACTGACAGACCTGGTCAACACCACAGGTCATAGGTAAGCCTGGCTAATCCCGATTTGGGGAAGCCAAATCAGAAGGTCGTCTCCCCTTCCCAACTTTCTTCTGCTCTCCTTACCGCTTCAGTACAGGTTGATCCCAGAAAAATAGCTCTGTCCTTCTACCTGATTCTGTTCTGTAAACACTTCCTGCTTGGTGATGACACTGTTCTTTAGAAACCAGATACCCAGGGATTAGAAGAAGCCGCGGAGGGAAGAGTCAGAGAAGGGATTAGGTCACACACTGGGAAATAAGACTCCGTGGCTCGTATGGTAAGGAGAAGACAGTTGCTCTAAGAAATCCGGACAGATGTAATGTGACATTTCCTCCTTAAACCTGGACCCAGGCAGCTTTCGGGCACAATTCAGCAGGATGCTGATGAGCCAGACAGGAGAACTGCCAACCAGACATGAGACTGATGTTTGTACACCGGTGTCACCGGGACACAAGGACTTTTTGTTTTACTTTTCCCCTCAGGGGGGAATTTGCAGTGAGCCATCTTGTGACTGCTGGTTTTATTCAGTTCAGTGAAAGTGTCTGTGCTCTTTCCTACTATCTCAACCAGAATCTGTCCAGGTGCCAGGCTGGGAAAGCGTATCGTCCCAGCATGAAAGTGTGATCCAGCCATTATGAGCCTCAAAGAGTCTTTGGGGGACAGGTCAGTGAGCTGCAGGATGGCATAGATGTGTGTGGGGGGGAGATGTCAGTGCCATTACTCGTGATAGGAGAAGGACAGAGAAAACTGTCAGGGTCAAGGGAACCC
This sequence comes from Rhinolophus sinicus, assembly GCF_057876585.1. NCBI lineage: Eukaryota > Metazoa > Chordata > Mammalia > Chiroptera > Rhinolophidae > Rhinolophus > Rhinolophus sinicus. Next base: position 54,897,743 of record NC_142513.1, on the reverse strand, counting down.
ACAGAGTTTGTAATGATCTTAAAGCCAAGAAAAGTCACGACAGTGTGACAATGAGCAACAATCACCTGAGGATCTTAAATACCCAGGGCACGTTCGTGTTCATATTTGTGAAAGAAAATCAGTAGAAGGTAAATAATATCCTGAAAATATAGGTTCCATGAAGTAGGGAGTTTTATCCCCGTACTTTGGATTGTTCACTGCTAAGGAGATTTCGCCTGACATATAGCAGGCACTCAATAGACACACATCAAATAAATGAATAAGTTAATTAAAAGAATTTTTTAGAGGGCACTTAGAATGGGAAAATATAGCACCCATCACATGTCTCATAAAATCTAACTTGCACTTTACCAAATATAATCCCTGCTGATAGGAGAAATGTTTACTAAGTGAATATGATTTTATTTCTGGGGTTATGAGTTAAGCATTTGTGTTATGGTCTAGTATAATATGAAGGAACACACTGGATTTAAATGCATTCATTCAAATGCAAATTTTGTACATGTACATACACAAATATACGAGTACATATGACTATATCACGTATATATCCATGTATATATGTTATAATTAAGAAGTGGAAAGGAATGCTGTTAAGGGACAATATGAAACACACAACAAAAATCTCTAAAGCTATCAAACACAAAAGAACAAGGTGAAACCGAGCTGTAGACTCCACGTCTTGGCTCTGTGTTTAGGGGCGAGTGGGGCTGCCTGTTGAAAGGGAACTGTATGTACCTGCGGTCATTTCCCTTTCGCATTCTGCTGGCCCTTGTTGGATTTGGGCCCTGACCTCTGCTAGCCTGTGCTGAGCCAAGGGTGTTTCTGACCCTGGGACACATCCCCCAGCTTACGGGGCGTTTGCATCCCACACTGTACTCATCCTTTGGTTTCTGGAGAGTCAGGGGCCGACCATGGAACTCTGCAGTCCTTTCATAACAGGCCTGTGGTTCAGGCATGGCTTGGAAAGGGCCCACTGCTGGCAGGCTCTCCCGGCGAAGTTTCCAGCAGCAGTGTGGCTCCATTTTGCCTCCTTCAACAGGTCTTCAGTTGGCTATATTAGTTCATCGACTTCAGACTTTGAATTGGCACATAGGCTTTGTGCAGATGGGGCAGTCACATCGACGGGCCTGGAACTAATTAAAAACTGGAATATTTTAGATTAGGAGGAGGAAGTGTGGCCAGATTTGCAGGGATAGTGCAAGTGAACTGAGAGAGTAAATTGACTCAGTCCTTTAAGAAAAATCACTGTTGCCTGACCTTAGGTACCCCCAGCTGGGCTTGGGCCTGTCCCGGGGTGAGATAGATGGACCCTGCTAACCTAACAGGTACTGAACCATCTCAGTGGCTTAGGAAATATTCCTTTTGTTTATTTATTTGTTCATCTTCCTAATGGCACAATATTTTGTTAACAGTTTGCCAAGCTTGTTAGCTTCAGGAAAAAGACACATCCAAGTAAGTAAAAGCCTGTAAAAAGCATTTAGAACGAGGGAAAATTACTGCGTCGCTGAGCATCAGGGGCTGTGTTCAGAAAACTGGACTGAGACAGGCTGGGGGGGCACACCCAGTGACCGCCTGCCACAGTGGAGCACCATCCACAAGGATCCCTCCCACCTTCCTTCTAGGGCCCCATTTTAATGCACCCTGCCTCTCCTCTTTGTCGCCCCCTGCTGGCTCTACTTAGGATTCCTTCTTGGACTCAGAGATCAGTACTCATCTTTGCTCAGATGTGAATGTCTTGTCTTGCTAAGGACCTCACCAAGGCTTGCATCTGACTGCTGTTTCACCCCAGGTTTGGGGGAACCACGTAGCTTGTTTTCAGCCTTAACGATCTTAGCTCAGAGCTAGCAGTTCTGGATTCAAAGAAATTCCACTGCTGGTTGTTTTGGGTGTTTTTGTAATATCTTTTTTTTTCACACTTAGGTGCCCAGCACTGCATTGCATCATGAAAGATATTATCCCATAATCCACTTACCAGAAAAAACCAAAAAAGTAAAGAAATTGATATTGTTATTCCTTTTTTTATTTTAAGTTTTTAAATTTATGGTCAACTATAAATCATAAGAAAAATTTACCATCTTAACCATTTTTAAATGTAAGCTTCAGTGGCAGGAAATATATTCACATTGTTGTGCAACTATCAACACCGTGTATCTCCAGAACTCTTGTCATCTGGCAAAACTGAAACCCTGCCCCCATTGAACAACTCCCCATTCTCCCCTTCCCCAAGAACCTGGCAACTGCCATTGTACTTTCTGTCTCTATGGATTTCACTCCTCTAGGTACCTCATATAAGTGGAATCATCTAGTACTTGTGTTTTTATGTCTGGCTTATTTCACCAAGCATAATATCTTCAAGGTCCATCCATGCTCTAATATGGGCCACAACGGCCTTCTTTTGTAGCTGTATAATACTCCATTGTATGCATAAGCCACAAGTGGTTTATCCATTCATCTGTCAGTGGACACTTAGGTTGCTTTTACCTTTTAGCTCTTGTGAATAATGCTTCCATGAACCTGGGTGTACAAATAGATCTTTGAGACTGTTATTCTGTTTTATAGCTGAGGAATCCATGCCTCAGCATAGAGAGGTTAAGTAACTTGCCTCAGGGCATATGATAGTTGAGTGACGGAAGTAGGGTTTAGATGCAAGAGTTCTCACTCCAGAATATGTCCGTTTCATCTCTGTCCCACGGCGAAGGGTTGTATAGCTCGGAACTGAAGCATCACCTGAGACAGTACCAACAGGCTTTGCATTAATTAAATCATCATCTTAAAAGCAAAATTCCCAAACTGGATCTCTGATGCTAAATTACACCATCGCATTCCAAAAATGTCAGGATTATATAAGAACAATAATAGTAATAATAATAATAATAGTGATAAAAGGAACCAGTGATGTGGGGCTTCACATGTGAAAAACACACGATACCAGCCACATAAATATATTGATTCTGATGAAAAGAAATAAAAAGCGTCAGCCATTTCACCCCACTGTGGGCTAAAACCAGTCACTATGATAATATCCACCATCACGAACAACTCTTAGTCGGTCCTTTGTGTGTTTTATCCTCCAAAACGCCTACTAATCCCCCCATTTTATAGATGAGAAATCCAAAGCACAAAATGAAATATTAGAGTTCAATCTGCAGTGTATCTGGACCCAACACTCAAGTTCTTCCTGTTACCTCTTAGGTCTAAGGCATTGCCTCCAGGGAGTCATGTAGTTGAACTTCAGTGAATTACATGTCAACAAAATATTTGTGTATAAGCTGCTGTGATGTTTAGGCGCATGGCTTTCGGAAGGATCCAGAAGGATCCCTCAACGTGAGCAATGTGTGAAGGTCTTTGAAGAAGAGAGACTCGTGGAAACGAACAAATGAATGACCTAGTGAACAGATCAGTGCATATTTAATATCTAGTAAAATTCCGTAGATGCCGCCATATCCTGTATATCACCACCGCTGCCTCTGACAACTCAGCTTTCATGGAAGGCTCTGGGCTGGGGAGTTTGTTTAGCAGTCCCCCCTGCTCGGGCCACCTGGCTCATTTTCAGATTGTTTCCAGTGCTTCAGCCTCCAACTCAGCTCTTCATCCTGGAAAAGTCTGTGTCTCACTCCAGCCCAGTGCTGTGATTTATTTTTGGCGGGTAAAGGGAAGAATGAGTCATACCTGCTCTTCTATTGGAGTTTAATGGGAGCATGGTGGCTGGTGGTAAAGATGGTAGTTTATCAGGCTGGGGCCTTGTAGAGTTTATGGCGTGGTTCTCTCTGAGCCTCTGACTTTCCTTGCCCCTGTGAGTCACTTTGCAATAATAATAAAGAGGTGAGGTCCCTCACAGTACATCTCCTTGTACTAGGTTTTCAGCACACAATAATGTCCGTATTGTGAGGGGAAAGATGATGTCACCTCCTTGGCAGTTGAAAACAAAGGGGCAGGGGGCAAACAAAAATGACCAGGGCCACCCAAAGAAGTGCGAATCAATACTATTGACAATGAAGAGAAAGCATTCTTTCTCTCGATCATAAAGTATGACTGAGCTAAGCAGTATTGACCTTGGGGTAAGGCATTTCCTAGCCTTTCATGAATGGCTCAAAAACTGATGGACTTTGGCTCAAACTGGTTATTAACTGCCTGAAAATGCCTGACCCTGGAAGCCCTAATTGCTGCTACAAATACAGAACACAGAAGTAAACCCAAGTCTGGCTTACACAATGAGCTGTTGTAAGGCAGTCCCGATGCTGAACCATCAGGCTGACCTTGCAGAGCAGCTGGAGTGGCCCCCACCACAGAACCATTCCTGATGGACCCAATGCTAGGTATACGAGCACATTCCAGAAATAAAAATGGATGGCGTTTACCAGTCTTACAGGACAAGATGTTATACACTCTAGGTGTAACAAAGTATTATACTTCACACATGTACTGATATGTCCCTGTGACTACAAAGGCCAGCGCTGTCCATAGCAATATCATGTGAGCCATGTGTGGGATTTATCCTTCTCTACTAGCCATGCTGAAAAAGTCAGTGGAATAAATTGTAACAATATAGTTCGCTTAACCCAATTGTCCAAACTATTAACATTTCCGCATGGACTCAAAAAGATATTAGAGATATTTTCTGTTCATTTTGTATACAAGGTTTTCTCAATCCAGTGTGATGCACCTCGAATACATCGGAATTTGGACTAGCCACATTTCAAGTGTGCAAGAACCCCATGTGTTTGGTGCATCCCATTGTGGATAGTGCGGGCAGAGGAAATTGGTGGGGTTTAAGCAATACATTAGGATGTTTAAACGAGTAAAATGGCCAGAATAGCGGGGTGCATTTTCCCATAATGATCAGCAAAGAGCAAACTGAGGAGGAGCTGCTAAATAAGTTTGAGGTATATACTGCCAGTGCATTCAGGAAGACAGAGAGACATTCATCGATGGTATTTAAGTTTGAAAAGAACGTTCACAGACAGTGACCAAATTTTGCAAAAAGATGTGAAATACTCCAGCAAAAATCAATAAATAATCAAGTCATTTCAGATAGTAAAAGCTCTACAAAGAATGCACACTGGGCGATGACAGAAATCGGGACATGGGGTAGGGGTGTGGCTGGCTGTGGCAGGAAGGCGACAGGGCTTTAGCGAGGCTGGTTGAGAAATGCTTCCTGGGTTGATGGGAAGGATAAGGCAGGCCCACCTTAGCAGGTCTGGAAACGTACATCCCCGGGTAAAGGGCCAGCAGGTACACCTGTGTTTTGGTTTTAATGATGCAGAGTGTCTGTGTTCAGATAAGATTGCTATACACAATATGAATAACTTTAAGGCCTCGTTTCCTACCTCAGGATGGTCAGACCTCAAACTTAAGAGGAACTCTGCCTTCAAGCAATTGTTGAATGCTACTTTCAATAAATTATCTCCTGATAGTTCTGGAGTGCCGCTGTGTATCCATGAGAATCAGGTTAGCACTGGTCCTTGGCAGAAAATACCTTTCTGGTGGCAATACAATTGCTTGTCACATCCGGTGGCTTTCTCTCCTGGCCAGTGTCTAGATAAACCCTGTGAAATTCTGGTTCTCTGAGTTCCCTTTCCCATGTTTCAAATTGACCATCTCATAGTGTCTCTCCAAACAGGGCCAAAAGCCTGTTGGTTAAGTTCCTGGTCACCCCATTCCGATCCTAGTCCACTCCTGCCTTCCTGGTACCGCAACCAGTTACCTTAATAAGTGCAGAAGTTCTCCAGCTCTGCATCTCCACTTGTATGTATTCACTTACAAGTGAATTATTCACTTGTGTTTATTCACTTGCGTGGCTAATGCATACACTCCAAAGCAGTTCGAGGTTTAGATCCCAGAACAACTTTATTTTCTTATTCTATTGGCTCATGTTGCCCTTAGGAACCACCAGTTGTACTGTGTGGTATTGACTGCACTTTGGGTGGCATTGACGAGACCACAGTAGGACCAACAACCATTTCCTCGTGGTGCACATACTAAGCTTGGACTCTTTTTTACATTTTTGCAGAGACAGCAACAAAACCTAGTGCTGTGTCCGGCGTTGAGAAACTCGGTCAAGACTTCTTCACATTTGAAGTTCTCAGCCAAGGTAGGTCAGCTCTCCATTACCTTTTTTACCAACGATAAAAGTCCAGAGTTTCGCTTCAAGGCTTTTTTTAAGAACCGTTTCTGCTGCCTAGATTTGTCATTAGACAACAGTTGCTCAGTCTTATTTCTGTTGGCTATTCTCTACTCATCAAGTTCATTAACACTGTGTGGTTCAAAGAGCATCAGTTTATAGCCAACAGACAAGACTGATTTCCAGCTCCTGTTACCAGTAATCCTGTGTGTACATTTATTATTAAAACTCACAGATACCATCTAAGGATGCAATAGAGAAAACAAATTGTGGACAGCACTAAATAATGATGATGATTGCCGCTTATCAAATGTTTATTATGTGTCAGAGACCAGATTAAACCCTTTTTCATCTATAATGTCGTTGAGGTTTCAGAGTAATCCTGTAAGAGAATTGTTATTAATATTATTAGCCCCATTTCACAGAAGAGCGCATGAGGTCCAAATTAGTTAAAGGGCATTTCAAGTTTATACAGTTTATAAGTGGTGGAGCCAGAATTCAAACTCAGGATTGACAAACTCCAGGCTCCGTGTTCTCACCCATATGCAAGACCCAGATGATACACCAGCTTCGACCGCATACACAGATTCTGGAAGAATGCAGGGTTAGAGATAGGTAAATAAAAATGGGTCTATACCAGCAGATATGATAGAAGAGGTACAGAATGTTCTTTCCTTCCTTTCCTGTTTTTCTTTTTTAAATAATGGAAAGTAGGGAGGGAGTATGTGGCAAAGCAGTGAGAAACACAGAGGGAGGGCTGGCGTTGAAACTGATCTGAAAGACGTTGAGACCATCCAGAGAAGAGAAAATGACTTAGTGTGCTTACCCTAAGGAAGCACGAGGGGACATGTCTTGCACTTTTTCAAATGGTTCCAGCCTGCCATAGCTTACGTTACCATCAGAATGATTTAAAAGCAACCTATGCTGAGAAGTCCTTTTGGTGGCAACTTCGTAATCTGCTCAGTGTCCGACAAGACTCTCTTCGGTGACCAAATAAACAATTTCAAGGCATAGCTCGTAGGGAATTTATTTTAACCTGCTTTTATTTCGTGGGTGCTTTCCAAGTTTTGCTTGTTAACTACAAAGGGACAAATGTTTCCCATCAGGCCAGGAGGAGAAATGGGGGCATCAACATAATCCAAACTCAAAATACAAAAGCATCTCTGGAGATAAAATATTTATAATTCACGTATTTGAAACAACCCACACTCCTTTGCCTGGGGAATCATTTCTGGTAATTATTAAATAACTTTAAAAGGACATATCAGACTCCGCTTGGGCCATTCCCCATATTTTGCCCACGAGTTTACAGACGTCATTCATGTAGCCACAGTTGCACGCAGGTGTGAAGTCTCAGCAGCTTGCCCCCGGGTCCCTTGGCCTCCAGTGCACACAGTAGGTGCGGAGACCCACTCAGCCATTCTGACCCATGTACATGCCTGGAAATAAAGGGGGCAACATAATAACATTAGGCAACCCTTGACCAATGAAGGACAGGAGTGGTGGATAAATGCTCCCCTCTTCAGTCCAACTGCAGGGCAAGTTTGAAATGCATTTATTCTACTTGTTTCATCAAAGTGTTCATACTGGGATCCAGCCCCTGCTGTGCTTAGTACAGTCAGCTTGAGAGCGCACTCTGGGATCAGCTTTTCCTCTGTGAGTTCACTTCTCAAAACAAGCTACTTGCACCCCAGTGCTTGTCTCAAGCTTTACTTTCTAGAACACCCTGCGCTAACAAAAGCTTATTACCATATTTTATAATTGATGCAAACTATCTGTGTAGCTCCTCTTGAAAGTGTTGGATGGTGCATATTTTAAGCAATGTCGAAAAGCTCATTTTTATTAGAAATGCGTTCAAGATACTTGATACCCCTTATATTAGTTAATTTTCCTTGGGGTATGATCATTTCAGAGTTGACAATCACTAGTCTCACAAGAAACGCATGAAATCGTAGTCTGTACATAGTTTTATATTTCATCTATCCACTCTTTTGTGGATTGTGAAATTCCTTACGTGTGTGAAACATACTTACTCTGACTTAAGACTTAGTTTACTTTGGGAAGATCCATAAAATGTGACATTTATAAAATTAGCCAAATTCATCTAAATTTTTTTGATGTCACAGATGGCATCTCTTGAAATAGAATAAATGAAAATTCTTCAGAATAGCGTAATGCACACATTGTGTCAGTTCTCTCGAAAATAGTCCCAAGAAGACCAGAGATGGTAGACTGTTTAATCTCAAAATTTACTTTTTATAGGCATCTCATAGAGATTGATTGGCATGACAAATTCCACAGGCACGTCCCCTACAATTAGCAGGTTAAAGATGAATCCTGGAATATGCATCCGTAATCAACCTTTCAGGGGATTCTGAAGCAGATGACCCTTGGACCACAATTTAGGAAATGCCATTTGTAGAATCTTCAGATTTCATGGATGGCGGTGCATCTGCAGCTAAACCACTCATGTTGTGGATTAGAAAGATGCTCCTGATTCTATTGTTAGGCTCCTGCCATGTTGTCTCATTCTAGCCTCTTCTCCTTTCACCCCCAATTATCGTTTTTCTTTGTACCGTACAAACGATGGGAGTGGGTACATGTGATGGCTCTGGGGTCAGGCCACCCCTTTCCATACCCTGGTTCTGCCCTTCCCTGGGAGTATGACCTCTGTGTCTCATCCAGCCAGACCCAATGATAACACCTGGGGATCCATTTGTAAACAGATGAAGAACTGTCCTCGAGGAACTTCTGCTTCAGTCACTTTTACTGGAATATGAGGATATGAATAGCATCTGTGTCATCACAGTGTCATGAGGATTCCATGACTTAATCCATGGAAGCACTTGGAACATTGCTTGGCACATCCTTACCGAATGTTAACCTTTATTAATCATGCTAGCCCCATGTTTAATATCCTTCAGTGAGTCACCGCTGCCTTTAGGGGAAATTCCAAACTGCTTAGCACAATAGACAGAGTCTTTCAGATCTGGCTCCTGCCTTTGCCTCTTGCTTCATCCCCTGCACGCTCCTTCCCCCGCTAGCCATTGGAGTTGTTCATGGTTTCCATCCTGTGTTGTACTTTCCCACCTGCTGCCTTGACTCCCCCATCCCCATCCTCTCTCTCTTGGGTCATCTCCTTTGTGGGGGCCTTTTTCCTCAAGAGTTAGCTCAAATTGTCCCCTTTGTAAAGACAATTGTGCCAGCTCCTCCGTACCGATCCACGGCCCCCGCTGGTCACATTGAGCCCCTTTCCCACACAGCGTTCACACCTGACTTTATTAGAAATGGCGGAGTGGAAGCAGAGAGTCAGTCTAGTTGTGGGATTCCGGGTGGGAGCTGAACAGTGCAGACCATCTTGGTGGTGCAAAAGACTAAAGGAGCAGACAGATGTACCGTATATTCTGAAAGGCGAGTCAGTAAGATGTCCCTGATAAAGAGAGAATAAGAGGGAGAGAAAGGGAGGGATCCAGAGTAAATATTGGGTTTCTGGTTTGGGTAGCTGGGTAAATGATGGCGTCGTTTACCAAGACAGGGAAGACGGGTTGTTAAAATCATTTCCTGATAAAGGGGAAATAGAAATTCTGTGAAGGCTGGTTAAGTTTGATGCGATTGATGCGAATAATATGTACAAGGCAGTTAGACATGTATCTAAAGTTTGGCGAAAATTCTGAATTGCAGCTATACCTTTAGATGTGTTTTTTTAAAATCACTAATAATAGTACTGAAATCTATGAGAATAGAGGGGATCACCCGGAAAAAAATGGTAACAATAGAGGAGACCAAGGACCCAGTCTTTAGAAATAGGTGTTTGAGGTCATGAGAGATGCAAGGCACCAACAAGGGGCACAGAGAAAGGAGGGAAGGAGGAGAGCGCTGTCAGGAAGACCGAGTGTGGGGAGGAGAGAGACAGTCAAGAAGCGTGACGCTGAGGCCTGCCCCTGGAGGGAAAGTAAGGTCAAAAAGAGGAAAAGGTCTCTTGTTTTGGCATCAAAGAGAAAATTGGTAACCGTCACATAAGTAATTTATGTGATGATTTAAATCATGTGTTTCCATTTTGTGGCGGCAATAAACGCGAGCTTGTAGTCAGTGGAGGCACGACTGGGGTGAGGACGTAGAGACTGTGTGAAAAGACAGCTCCTTCCAGAAAGCTGGCTCTGAGGAGGAGCCCAGACACAGTCACGTGGCTGGAGAGTCACAAGTCATCACGGGAGGAGATGTGTGCGTGTGTGTGTTTCAAGATGGTAGACTGAGGGGCACAATATACAACGAAGAGGATGAGATGGTAGCTAAGAGGGAGTGGTCCAAGGTGCAACACCACTCTATCTTTTAATTAATCTAGTAACAGTTTCTCTAGGATTTTAATTTCATCGCAACCCTCGGTGCCAGCCAATCATATGAGACCAAGAGCCGAGATTAAGGGGTGGGAGCCAGTGAATGATGAAGTTCACACCCCTCATTCTGTTGATCAGACTCAAATCCAGAGGATGTTTAGAAACTCTGCAGTCCTAAGCTAGGGACTTTTGAAACCGTACTCTCAGATGAGTGGTATTGCGTGACCACTAGCAACCTCTGGATGACATTCCTGACAGATATGTGCGCCGCCGTTGCGCACAGCCCTAGAACCCAGCGAGGGACGTCTGGCCGACGTCCCTCTGGGAGGCTGAGTCACTTAATCAGAACACCTCCTCAGGGATGAGTCGTGGGGCCACTTGGGGCAGGATTCTACATAGCAAGATTTTGTTTAACAGGCATGAACAAGGACATTCACTATTGGCCTCATATTGAAATTGTTTGTTGAATTATTGGCTTCATGGTGAAACCACAAACTTTTCAAAGGCAGGGCCTGTGGGTTAGTGCTTTCTGTGGCCCCAGCGTCTAACTCAGGGGCTGGTAATTGATGGCTCTCGTTAAATATTGATTGAATGGTAGAATAATTAAATGGACTCAGTGACTAAAATCTTTCAAATTGCAGATACAAACACACACTCATGGTTTGCATAGGTTAATCTTCTTCATATTACTATGAAAACCTTGCATCCTAGTAATTCTGAGGCATTCTGAATATCAAATCTTGCCCATTATCACTTCATGTGCCCCATTATATAGTGATAGATGATAGATAGATAGATAGATAGATAGATAGATAGATAGATAGATAGAAAAAAATAGAATTAGCCTATGACAGAAAACTCTTTCCATCTAGCATCTCCCTTAATGATTTATAAGGGTCTACCATGAAGAAATCTTTTGTGTTAAATACTCTCTTTTAACAGTAACAGTAGTAATAATAGTACTATTTGTTGACTGTTGTCCAGGTATTGTATGAACAGCATTCCATATATCACATATTAGTGCACTTAACTTTCAAAATAGAATAATTATTGTTAGGATCTGCTTTTTATATGTGAGAAAATGAGACTTATAGAAGCATTGTAGTTGTCCCAAGATCGCAGAGCTAGTAAGTGATTGATGGGTGAGGGGGTGGGGGGGTTGAAAGCCAGGTAGAATACCAGATCGTAACCACAGAATGTAAATATTACTGTATCCCTAGAAATTTACATCCCCAGCATGGTAAGGCATGTGGCATTGACCCAAGGCAGCCAGTTTGGGCGAGTTGGAGTGGGGAGGGACAGGAGGACCAGCCCAGCCGTTAAACCCTGAAAAGTACAGACTCGGACACCCAGAGAGGAAGGTCAGTGGCTCCACAGAAAACAGACTGTGCTCAGAAACAAGCTGAACCTATTTCGCAGTGGCTCTGTGGCCAGCCCGCCCGCCCTTTGTCCTTGACTTGCAGAGCTGACTAGTGCCCGTTCTGGAAAGGGAATTTGGGACGCAGCAACCCTTTGGCAGAGCCTGCAAGATGGGAACAATGACTTGTCATTTCCTGAGGAGTTCTGAGACTTATTTCCAAAGCTCCGACTAGTTTCAACCAGACTTGGGGTCTCTGCTCTGAACATTGACTTCATTTTAAAGGAGAAAAACTTCTGTTTTACTAATTTACTTGAGGAAATAAGGATGTTCGAGAAATGGTAGAATATTCAGCGGGGCGGGGAATGGGGGGAACTTGGAAATCTGTACAGATAAGTCACTCTGGAAGTTTTCACAAGGTGTGTTTCACTTGTTAGGGAATGTACTCATTTATTAATATATTTCCTGGCCGCCCCCGCCATGGGTTCCTTCCCCCCACCTCTCTCCCACTGACATGGAGAATTAGCATATGATTTATTTCCCGTCTTACAGTTCCTCCCCAGTGAATTGCTATGATTGGCAGCAGACCTTGCTCTGAAAAACCTGGTAGAAATATTTGAAAAGGCATCAGGGACGGAATCTACTTAGCACCGTGCCTGCCACTTCATCTATTTTTACCACCACGCCCCTGCTAGATTGGCGGGGAGGGAGTTTATGCTGAAGTTGCAATTGTGCGTCTCCTCCCAAAGCCTGCTTTAACCTGCCCCATTTGGCAGTTCACCTGTTTAAAGAGAATCTATGGAGGCTGGGGAAGGGCTTACGTAATCGAATCCAGTCCAGGTTGAAAGACCTTTTGAAAAGCCGTGCTGCGTCTTCAGATACCGGTGACTTCTCTTCCAAGCAGTGGAAGCAATTGGCGTGCCCTTAATTACCTCTTGCGTCATCCGTCTAGGGAGCCTGGTTCTTATTTTGAGAGACAAAAGAGCCATGTGTCTTTCCATGATGCCTAATGGAGATGGGATAAAATTGGAGGCTCCCTCGAGGCCCGGTGGGAAGTTGATCTGAAAATTATGATCAAATTTTTCCCCCATCATTTTTAAATGGGTTAATAGGGAAGGCCATGTGTGCAGTGTCTTGGCGTCTTTCTCTCCAGGACGCTCAATAGCGCGCGGTTTGGACCTTCTCACCTATGCTATTACCCATTACCTCCACTGAGTGAGGGCATGGGAGTTTGGCCACTGTGGTTGTTTGGGTAATGTGGATTAAAAGGCTTCAGATGGGGATTTAAAACAATTAGGTTTCTTTTGTTCTTTGGTTAGTTTTTTTCAGCCCAGTGACATGGTAGACAGATGGATTTATCTTCGGAATCCCAGTTACCGAGTTTCCTCTCTTGACCACTCCCTCCTACATTCCTCTTTTGAAGCACTGCCCTTCTCTAGCCCTCAGTCACCTTTCTTCTCATGCATTCATTCAACAAAGACTCCTAATTCCCATGGGAAGGGCCAGATACGATGCTAGGACTGGGGTAAAGGGACAGCAGATCCTGCTCCTGCCCTTAGGGGCCTACTGTCCCTCTGGAGAAAAATGTTTGTAAACCAAAGCATACAAATGCTAAATAAACTTATCTATGTTCCATCGCTAGGGTTATTTATATATTAGCAAAACATTATACAATGGATTATGTCACCATTAAAACATATATTATTCCATATAAATATACGTGTGTATATATATGTGTAGCTACATATATATATATATATATATAATTGGAGAGAGATTGCTTCCATGAACCAAGAAAATGACTTTAAAGATAATTTCAGCAAACGAGAGAATATATGGAAATTAATAAGACATAATAAAATGTTTGATGATAAAGTAGAGAAAACTCATAAGAATTATAAGAAAAAGGCAAAGATTTGACAGTAGGAGAGAAGTGGTTGAAAAAAATTCAAAGATTATTTTACAATTATTAGAATTTAGATTATTTTAATATTATTATTAAAGCTATTCTTTGCATGTAACTATTCCTTTACGTAGACAGAAGAAGGCTTTCTTTTTTTGCAGCAGACAAGAATCCATATATTTGCTTTAAGCAATAACAAACACCATGATTCATAAATTATTAAAGGAACTACCTTATTCCTTCTCGTTAGAAAAGCTCAGCCATCAAGCGAGCATCTGCTTTCCCTTTTCTCCCATAAAAGGCACATGATATAAACAGTCATCTTACGAACTTGAGCAAAGTTACATCACCCATGGTTTGAGGAATATAAATGACCCAACTTGAAGACAGAGGATTATGAAGAAATAGGCGAAAAGGCACAGCCAAACTTTTGCTTATGGCTCCGAGTGCCAGTGTGTTGGTGATTTTAGGTTTAGAAATGTGGTTTCCCACCCATCCCCTCTAGACTGTGTTTTGGAGAAAGGGGTCTCCCAGGACCTCAGAACAGGGGGATCACAGGGGCTGTCAGAAAACGCCTTTATCTTATGCTACAGCTTCAGTGGGACCTTAGTTCCTGTGGAAATGCTGTTAAAGGCTGTCGATCGGTTCTGTCTTGTTTGTTTTGACTTCTCGTTTTAGTGGTTTGTCCATCAGTTGTGGTCATTTCTCAAGAGGTTGCAATGAGGTTTCTTGTGATTCTTTCAACATAACATGTCTGCTTCTATTCTGAGTTTACTTATGTAAAGTGGCTAACGATGATGTTATAATTTGCTAAGCGGGATTCACACAGTCCCTGAAGAGCACAGGACCCAGAAGTGTAGATGGTCACAGTTACCGTGTGCCTTTGCTTTCTCTGCTGCGCTTGCGGGTATGAAGATAAAGCCCCATCTTCCAGACCTTGGCTTCTATCTGAGTTGCAATCAGTAGTCCACACACGCTTTGCTCATTCATATTCATTCATGCAGCTCTCTCAGCACGCATCGTGGATGATTCCAGGTGATATTTGCAGTTATTGTTTGTTGTAAACGTGAAAATCTGTCTTGACTTCCAGTCAACAATGATTGGGCACGTACTCATGTCAAATTCTGTGCCAGGCACAGGGCATAAAGCAGTAAGACAGATTTTGCCCTTGGGGAGCTCAGAATTTAAAGTAGGAGATAAACAAGTGAAAATACACGTAGCCTGTAATGGGCTCCGTGACATGTACAGGTGTGCACAAGGCAATACGGAAGCAGTGATAAGAGCATCTCAGAGGGAGAGCGTGAGAAGCATTCCTGTTGACTCTTGAAGGTCAGGCAAGTGCTTATCAAGGAGAGAAAGGGGGAGAAGACACGTGACCACGGGCAGCATGCATAAATGCACAGGTGTATGCATGGCACATGCAGGCAACTCCATATAGATTGGAGAGAAAGCAGAATGAATATGGAGAAATGAGATGAGACAGGTGGGCACGAGTCATATCGAAGTGGGTGTTCAGAAAGCTCCTGCCGCACAGGACTCTATTCAGTATGCAAAAGTTCCCGTTCCCCAGATCTCTGCATCTCAGCCACCCTAGATATGCCGAGGTAATCTGCAGTGGCAGCATCTCCGAAAGCGCCGTGGGTGGATCTGCCAGGAGCACATTTGTGCAGCGGGTGGGATAGAGACATACAAGGGCCATACGTTCAAAAGGAAAAAGGAACCAGGTTCTCAAGCTGAGCCTTGGTTATTGAAGGAGGTTAGTCATTCTGAACACAGCATGGTTTCTGACAGTCTGATATGTCTTCAGCCTGGCCTCAAGGACACATGCTGCCTTAAGGACGGCAGTGACAAAGTCAGGAAGGGTGCCAGAGTCTAGAGCAGGGGCAATGCGGGCAAGAGAAGGCCATGCCCTTGAAGCCAAGCTGCAGATTTGTTCCTGCGCCCCGGAGAGCCATCTCCTGGGGTTACCAAGCACGCCTCTGCTCTGGGGGTTACGATGTATTCACCGTTATATTCCTTGAGCTGATCCTAGCGCTCGGCGAACGTTTATGAAATCAAGTTCAATTTACTTTCAAATCCACAGCAAAGAAGTATCAATCAAATGCAACTTGGCAAAGCCTCGGGATTTATACTTTTGATAGAATATCAATTTGTGAGCTGCCATCTTTCCAAGTTGAAAATGGTGGTAGCCCAATAAACTTCTTCCCTCAAGGACATTCTTTGCTCTGCTGGACTCATCTTCCTGGAAACTCTGTGAATTCAAAACCCAGTGTTATTCTTCTCACTTTTCATCTGGATGTGTCACTGACCCTTTGCACTACTCTGCCATAAGAAGCCCAAATACTCTCCAGGTCTGTGAAGGAAACAGTCACCATGCTTCCTTCCTCACTCAGGATCTCTGATAGACTGTGATTTGCAGTACCGACTTTCTAATAAGATGTCTAGCTCGCTCCAAAACCTAGCATAGAACAATGAACCCTTCTGCAAACAAACAAGACATGCGTAGGTTTCACCTAATGAAGATAGAGGTCCCTTGATTCAAACCTGGCACAAAGTGGTGAGGGAGACGGGAGAAAGAAGCAGACACACCCAGTAATGGTCTTAGAAAAAGCTCTCCAGATGTGCCGCGTATATAATTTTTTACCCACCTCCAGCTGTCATCATTTCAACATTTAATATTTGATTTCCTGCTTTCTTCTTGCCTGCTATCAAAATTGAACTGAAGTCCCCGCTCTGCAGGAAATATCATACATATATATATATATATATATATATATATATATATATATATATATTTTTTTTTTTTTTTTTTTCATTGTGCTCTGATCTGTGAGCATCTTAAGTGGGATTTCTTCTGAAGGTTGCAAGTTAATGTCACAGAAGGAAAGCTGACATGTGAGTGCTGTCACCCATCAATCATTTCCTCGTGTTTCATACTGTGAGGTGTATTGATTATTTTTACTGCTTTGCTGCATCTCCTTCCTAAACTTCCCTCATGGAGAGAGAGCACTGCTCTAAATACGGAGAGTTTGAAAAGAGAGGGGCACTTAGCAAAGGGAATGACAGAATCTCACCTGATTATCACAGATGTTTTCCTGCTCCATCTGAGACACTCAGGTGTCCTCCTCCAAATGCTACCCATTCTCCATCTTTATCCATCTCACCAATCTCAGACCTCTTCAAGGATTTCATTCTGAAAGTTTCCATCTATCATCAGCAGTTCAGGGAGAATAATGAGGAAATAATTTGCATAGCTTGAGAGCTGAATTACTCCAGATGGAATTGACAGGGCAGGAGTAATTGAGGGGAAAATGCTTTTGAAGAGCTGTCTCCAAATTGGCTTTCATATCTCCAGGCTCTGAAGTTCCAGGGGGTCATTGCATGCAAAGGGGAAGCCAAAGAAGGTTTTATTGACAGTTACACCCTGTTTCTGGAACACGTGCTGCTGCTTCTTTTGCCTCTTGTTACCCGTGGATGGGGTTGGTGAGCCTCTGTCACAACACCTAGGGTCACACAGAGCTACAGCTTCACCCCCCGGCATAAAGTGTGCACCTCGACAGCTGCTCGCTTCTTGGAGAGCATACCTTTGCAGACAGTAAACTGTGTGAGACAGACATTTAGTTACAAGTTACAGTGACAGGAGTGGCTGCCACATATTAAGGACCTTCTACAGGACAGCTACGATGCTAGAACCGTACACACGCTACTGTGGAACCCTTCCTACAGCTGGAGAGAGTGAGCATCTGTCTCAGTTTAGAAATGTGGAAACATGATCAGACAGGTCCAGTCACTTGGCTAATGCCGCAGATTCGATGGAGGATTCAACCTCGTGGGCGCCTGGCTCCTTCCCACTTTGATGTCTCTGGTACCTTTTCCTACTATCAGGGGGAGAAAGGGAGAGGGAGAGGGAGACAGGGAAAGGGAGAGGGAGAGGAAGAGGGAGAGGGAGAGGGGGAGGGGGAGGGAGAGGGAGGGAGGGAGGGAGGGAGGGAGAGAGAGAGAGAGAGAGAGAGAGAGAGAGAGAGAGAGAAGAAGGAGGAAGAGTAGCTCATCTATTGTCAGCGAGTGAGTGACATTATTTTCCTACAAAGCCGCCCACAGAAGGCCAGGTGTTAATGAGCTCTAAGCTTTCCTAGACCTATAAAGGTGAGGTGTTGATTGGATCTTGGTATTGAAAACCTTGGCGGTTCTGCTTAGGCCCAGGGCATTGCAATAGGGTGGAAAGAGTCATCAGATATGTTTGGTTCTCTGTTGCTGGGGAACACGCCACCCCAAACTTAGAGGCCTAAACACAGAAAAGAAGCATTTATTTGCTGAAAATTCAGCATTTGGCCAGGGCTCCTAGCCTCTGCTCCTTGTGGCGTCAGATGGGACAGTTTGACACTGGCCAGCAGATCTGCTTCTCAGATAGCTCACGCACATGGCTGGCAGGGTGGTGCTGGCTGTGCCCTGGAGCTCAGGGTGGGTCTTTCCTCCATGTGGCCTCTCCACATGGCTGGCTGGCCTTCTCTCAGCGTGACAGCTGGGTGAAGAAAGCGAATGCTTCAAGAGCTAGACCTACAATAGGACAATGCACAAGCCCTTACCCAGCCTCCACTTACTTGACCTAACATCACGCTAAAGCTAGTTTCAGGGTCAAGCTGAGCCAACATGGGAGGAAACCACACAAGAGAGTGAATACCCAAAGATGGGGTTCATGGGGGGCCACCCAAGTAGCAATTTTTCACCAGCACCAGACGGACTTTGATCTGAATAGGGGCTCTGCCTAGAGTGTCCTCTGTAAACTTGGGAACGTTTCTTATGTGTTCCTCTGTGTTCCTTTCTCGCCCCATCTGTAAGACAGGGCTGACAAAATCTACCTCACACTTTTGATTAATTACTATAATTCCCACACCCGTGTGGGGTTAGCGTGCTCATCTACTTCAGGATGTGGGAATACTGAATTAATTCCCAATAAAAGAAACTAGGGCTTAATGAGTATGTGCCACAGAGACTCAGGAGTTGGGTAACAGTGGCAAACCTCGAATGTCTGCTTACAGAACCCTGAGGTAACTGACACCGCGTTTCCTCATGGAGGGAAACTAAGAAAGAGATTTCAAAACACTTTTTACAGGGTGTTGATATGAAAGAAAGCTGACTATGTAGGAGCAGCATGCTTGATTGCAAAAATTACCGTCTTGGGAGAAGACAAAGAGTGAATATAAATCTCACGCAAGTTACCCAGTGAAAGCATCTCCCCAGCAGCTCAGAAGTTGTTAGCCTCATTTTCTGTATTTTTAAAAGTGAGATGTTGAAAAAATTAAGCATGATATTAGCTATAAGGTGCCCCTTACAAAACTCTATCCCACTGTATATACTCAATAAATGGTATTGCTTTTACACTTGCTGCCACTGTGAAATGACTAGTGACAAACAAAACAAAACACAACAAAAACCCTAAAAGACACCAAATTGCCTGTATCTCCATTTGGAAGCATAATAATAGGTAGTGCGTATTTTAAAATATTCTCAATGAGAAAGTGCCATATTTTAAGAAATTGAGTAGATTTGTGAGAGTGGAGGTTGCTCAGGGGATACTTTAATACAGGGGTTGACAAACTTTTTTTTCAAAGGACCAAATAGTAAATATTAGGGCCATTCTGTCTTTGCAGCAACTATTCAATTCGGCCTTTGCAGTGCAAAAGCAGCCATAGACAATACAGAAACAACAGATATTATTGTGTTTCAATAAAGTTTTATTGAAACACAATAAAATGGGTGTTGGGATCCCGTTTGCCAACTCCTGATTTAAATAGCTGGCAAATGTAATGTTCAATGGCAACAAACATGATCCTCTTAGAATCAGATTCTTGAAATCCTTTGAGAGTTACCACGTTAATATATAAATTTATCTTTGACCCCATGGACTGAGTAATTGGAGCAGAGAGAAAAACCTGCACATGGTGACAAAGGTCACTTAATCCTTGACACCAGATGAATACGGTATTTCTTGGTCTCTAAGAATAACTGCTTGGACATTTGGAATAAATCACTTCATTACGATCATAGAATGCATGCGTGGAAGAGATAATGTTTCAAATGTTCCCAGTCTTACAATTCTGTTGCTCAATTATTTATTTATTACATTGGGGGTTTGGACATATTCAGGTATCAATCAAGTCAGTCCCAGTTGCAGACTTTTAGGGTTCATTGTAAAATTTAGTCCTGGCAATTCCTCGAGAAGCTGCTTAAGCAATATTTACTAGACAATTATGATGAACCGGGCACTGTTCTCATCTGCAAATGTAACAGTCCCGGAATAAAACTAAATAGAATTTTGGTTTCTTGGAGCTTACATCTGAGGAGAGGAGAGAAAAAAGGAAGAAAGGAAAGAAAGAAGGGAGGAAGGGAGAAAGAGAGACTAGAAGAAAAATCAGATAGTAATAAGTTCTATGCAGAAAAAAAAGTAAAGTAAAAGAGAAAGCCTGTTTAAGGAGGCTACATTTAAACCTCCATATGTAAATCACACAGACGATCTTTTTTTTCCCCCCTAACTTCAAATGATAATAAGGAGAGGTCAGGCGTGGAATTTGGAAGTCACCAAAATCAAGATGATATTTATAGCCATGGGGTACAGTTTATAATTAAGGGAAGACGGCCCAAGGTGGATCCAGGAGCCGTCAGCAGCGTTCAGGAGTCAGAAGAAAGGGAACCAGAGGAAAAGGCCAGGATGCACTATCCAGTGAGAGAGGAGGGAAAGCTGGAGTGAGTGATGTCACCAAGGGTGAGACCTGACTGAGTGCAAGTTCATGTCTGAAGTTCTAAAACATGCACCATCCCAGAGGGTTCTTTGGGAGGCAAAGCTTTGCAACCCCTGGGGTAAAATGTCAAAGTTTATTTCTACAGAAATAAACTCCAAAGGAAACCACACTCTCAGTAGACTGCACACCTGTGTTTTCTGAAATCCTTCTCTCAAGGGAATGAGTCAGAACATTTGAATTTAACGTTTCATTTTGCAATTCCCCAAGTACCAATGGGGCTACATAAACAACCATTTCCTGTAACCTCAGACCCTACATCCAGTTCTCACCTCACTCTTGTCACCCACACATGCAGACATGTTTCCTCCCACCACAAGGTTTGAAATGAGCCATGCAAAAGAAAAAAAGAGGAAAGAAGCAGGTGAGCAGGAGAAAATAGCAAAAGTCCCCATCATGAGAATCTCAAAGGCAAGTCTATTAATAGGCATGGTAGGCAGAATATTGGCCCCTGAAAGCTGTCCACATCTCAATGTCTAGAGCTTGTGTGTGTGTATATGTGTATTTTCAGGTACAGAGGGTGCCCAAAAAATGTATACACATTTTAAGGAAGGAAAAAACTGTATTGAAATTGTAATACTCAATATATACCTATAAGAAAAGATGAATATAAGTCATGTGGATACATTTTTTTGGCAACCCGGCATAGATATATAGATATATAGATATATAGATATATAGATATATAGATATATAAATATATAGATATATAGATATATAGATATATAGATGTATAGATATATAGATATATAGATATAAAAATATATAGCTATAGATATATAGACATATAGATATATATGTTTATATATAGCTATATATCTATATGTTTATATATCTATATATCTATATATCTATACATATACACACACACACACACACATATACTCTTACATGACAAAGAGAATTAAAGGTTGCAAATGGAATTAATATTGCTAATTAGGTGGCCTTAATATGCAGAGATGATTCTGGATTATCCAGGTAGGCCCGATGCAATCTCAAGGGTCCTTAAAAGTAAAAGAGGGAGTCAGAAGACAGAACCGGAGCGATGGCAGCTTGACAAAGGATCTGGCCCACATTGCTGGCTTTAATGCTGAAGGAATGAGGCCAGGAGTCAAGGAATGTGGGCAGCTCCGTGCAAATGGATCCAACAAGGCTATGATGCACCCCTAGAGCCTTCAGAAGGAACACCTCCCCGCCAACGCCTTAATTATGGTCCAGGGAGACTCATTTTGAACTTCCGACCTCCATAACTGTAAGATAATAAATTAATATGCTTCTAAGCCACGGCAGTCGTGGCAATTTGTTACATGAGCAATAGGAAATTTATACAGTACGGTAAACCTATGTAGTAGGAGCCTTGTTCAACCATAAATCATACGGAGACACGACCTCGGCAGCTGACATTTAGTGAAATCAATTTTGAAAATTGTTTAGAAATTCATATGAGGTAAATAACTCTTAGCTTACCAGCAAGTGTTCCCTTTGGGAGAAGTCTGGCCTTGCTAATATTAATCCAGCAGGCTTGGAATCTAGCCAGATCTCCCCAGGACGTTAGCTGAAATCAATTAGAGGAAAAAGCTCCAGTGGGTTCTAATACGCAGCTAAATAACCCAACGCTCACGTGACGGCTTGTACTTTGTAAGCTTCCACTTGTTAATACTGCCTTGGGTTTGGTTATTGAATATTTACATTCCAAGGAAGGCAAAACACCAGGAAAATAAATAAATTCTTCTAAGTTTGACATATTGGCTATTAATGAAAGAAAAGAGATGGTGGAAGGTATACACACTGACAAAATCTCTTCCAAAAGCCAAAAGTCTTACTTAAGAATGAGTCATTATATCAATATGTTCTTGAAAGATTTCTGTTCTTGGGACACACGTTTTTATCTGTCCATGCTCTTCAAAGAAATGGTAGATAAGTTAGCGTAGCTTTAAATAGAATAATTTTTAGCTATTGAAAGGATGTGTCCAGAAAGACTTTCCTTACACTTAAGTTGGTTGCCTTTGCTTTTTCCTTAATCTCCTCTAAGGATTTTTAACAAAATAACAAGAAAAAGACCTGATATGACTTGTGTTTACGGGAGAGCACTTGCAAAGGAGAGGATGTATCAGAAGGGATGAGACTTCCCTTAAAGCAAGGAAAGAGTTGAAAGGTTATTGTGAAAACAGCTCTAATATCTATCAAGATGGCAGAGCCATGCAGCGACATATTTTGCTACCTCGGAGAAAATACAGCTATTCCTGGTCATGTTGACACTGTGCATATATATGGAGAATAATGTCTTTAATTTTATTAGACTAAAGACTTTTATGGATAATAAGCCACAGTTGCCTAAATTTCTAACTTAGATGCTAAAATCATTGCTATTGTGAGAAATAATATTGATAATCTTGATTTTCTTTGAAAATGGTTAGTGTTTCCAGACTTGTGTCAACTTACATATTTATGGGGATGGCCATTCCCACACTTTGATTGCTGGTCTGGAAATCCAAATTAAAGTGGTAGCTAGACAAGGAGAGAACAGGGGAACAAAAAAAGGAAAAGAAACATTTTCAATGGTTTTATTCACTCCTTCAGCCTTCCCAAGCTCTTTGGTTTTCCCACCTCTCCCTTGGACAGTGAATAATAGTTGGCATTTATAGAGCTGTTTTTCTAAAGAAAGACCCCAGAGGCTGAATGTGCCATGGTAAGAGGCAGAGGGGAGATTGACTCCCACACCAGGTGCATGACGCCACCTCCAATGTGGAACGCAGCAGCTGGGCTCCAGCTGGCGGTGAGGAGAGATGGACAATGGCCCAGAACAGGAAGTGCAAAGGAATCCTGGGTCCACTTGAAACTTCAAGGGCAGCGGGAGGCAGCAGCATGAGCTGACACACTGGAATGTTGCTGGGATATTCATCGCACAAAACATTCAACTCCCTCGTCGAGGATGGGGGGAGAGACAGTTTCCCGCATGGCTCACGGGGGCCTCAGTGGTCAGGAGCTGGGTCCTCTGGCTCAGCCCTGAGCAGCCAGAAGAATGGCCAGAGACATGGAGACATCAGGCCCAGACATGGCACGAACAGGAAGCAGAGATGCATCTGCTGTGGGTGATGGAAACATAAAAGGTGATGGAAGCAAAAACCACTGTACCTCAGTGAGCGGTTTTGTACCGATCGGACAAGAGCAAGAACCACCGTTTGCCACTTGAGGGTTTAAAACAGCGTGGTCACGTCCAACTCTTTTCAAGATTACTTTCCTGGAGACTTTGTGTCGTGCCTGGAGGATTGAAACACTCACTCTGAGCCGTTCACGTTTGCATTTTTAGTGCGTCTCCTCGAGTTACATACCAGCAGTAAAACAAATGGGGATGAAGGCTGCAAGGCTTCCTGGTTCTTTTGCTGTTGCTATTCTTAGAAGGTTCGAAGAAAATAAAGGCGGGCTGGGGAATATACCCCTGGTTCACGTGGCCCTGCTGAGCCCTTTTGGCTGATTTGAGGTTCACAGTAACTGTGATACAACCACCACAGATATGACAATTGTGAAGCCAACAAAAAGGCCAGGAGTCACCACTCTGAGATGGGAGACTCAGGGCAAGGCATGCAGTTGATGGAAACTGCAGCTCAGCTCAGGGATCTCTTCTTGCAGAGAGAGCAAACGGGTTCCAGCATGCGTGCACACACGGGTTAATCAGTACTGTGTCATGAAGTCCCAGGTACAGAAGGATGCCGAGACCACAGTGAACGGACTCAGCCGGAAAGAATGACCTGGGGTGGCAGTGACCCATACCCATGTATTTGTAACCTCGGTAGGAATATGAGTGGGAGCCAGGCACAGTTGAGTGTCATTTTCCTGAACGATGTTGTGGCTAGTTTTCTGATTTGTTTTTTTATAAAGGCTTTCTGTAATGCGACTCCAGCGTGTACAAAGTTTTTCTAGGACCTCCGTGGTCAGCCCCTTTCTTGAAGACCCTCCAGGCCATCCTGGTGTGGAATCCCATTCTCTGTAGCAGTCACTGGAGGTACGGTGGGCATCGCGGGTTCTGTGAGGCGCCACGAGCTGGGTTTGTCAGCCATACGGGTCCCTCGACAGGCGCTTGGTAGTGGCACTGAGGACAATGAATCCATCATTGTCCATCAGACATCAGCCATCAGACGCCAGTGCACACTGAAACTTACCCTAGAATAGACCTATCCCTTAATATCACTGTGCCTGAGTTCCTCCAACTCTAAACTGGGTTCAATACAGTCATTTCTCTTTTAAGGTTTTGCGAAGATTACATGTAGAGCTGCTGTGTTGCAAACCCCAAAAGGCGCCATCAGATTGTCATCTGTGCATATGGCACCCCCTGCCCTGGCGCATGTAGATACTGTATGTTTTTTTAATTAGTTTCAGGTGCACAAGACAAAGCAAAACTTAGACGTTTATCATTTATATCCCTCACACTGTGTGAACCCCCCTCCCCCCATCCACTATCCCTCTGTACATTCCCCAAATTAATTTTCAAAACCCTGTGGCCATCTTGTGGTTACTATTTTCTAAACCTCTCACCTTAATTATTTCATGTAGGGAAGTTAAAAGTGAACCTGGCGCTCAGTCGGTGCTTATTAAGTATGTGTCATTATTATGCTGTCCGGCAGACTGACTGGGACATGGAAAATACTCAGTATTTGTTGAATGAAAGCATGAATTAATCGAATGAATTTATGCAGTTAACCATTTTGATCAAGGAAAAGGTGCACGGGAATAGGGAAGGTAGAAGTTAAACATGGTGGATCTTGGATGCAAACTAAATGTCTTGAACGTTCCTTTCTAGTTCACGGGGAGCCACCGAGTATCCCTGAACAGGGGAGTACTGTTCTCAAGGTCATTTCAGGGGGCAGTGATTTAGAGAACGAGGTGCAAAGGAGACCAGTCATAACGTGGCATGAGTACCCCAGCCGAGAGTGAGAGAGCAAGGAAGGGGTTTGCGTGGAGACGGGACAAGACGTGAGGTGGCAGTTATCACTGAGCAAACCAGGATACATCTCAGTCTAAATGTCCACCAGGGATCCCAGATCTTGGCCCCAGCTCTGCCCTGGTTCTTCTGTGTCCTCAGAATCTGAGGGAAACAAGATGCCTCTCTCAGCGACTCTACTCCTTAACAGTTACAATGACATGACTGGGCTCACCGCCCCCTAAGACGACTCCAGCTCGAGCCCCACCTGTGAAATGCAGAACGCGTGGGGCGGTGGAGAAGTCGTTGGAAACCTGGCTGAGGGCGCTTCCACATGGCCGTCTGGCCATGGAGCCCCGTGTGGGACAGTTAATGGGAAGATTGTTCTATTATCTTATTTTCTAGGGAGTGTGTCTGTATGCCATCCCTTATTTATTTAAGGACAGTTGGGTGTGCCAGGGAGAGGGGGAGGCATTTCATTGAGGTCAGTTGTTTTCGTTCCATGCTCTCATTTTGGTCAGGTCAGGGCAAGGTCAGGCCAGCTGCCCATTCTGGTTTTACTCTGTTCCCCCCCCCTCGCCCCCCACCCATACCTCCTGCTAATGCAGCTAGAGAGGCGCCAGCAAACACACACGTATACCTTTACTTACACACGCACGTACCCTCATACACACTCACCCCAATACTCACTCCAGTGCACACGAACTCATGCACACTCACACACATTCCCACTCATGCGATTCACACTCACACACACTTAGGCATGCATGCACAAACCCGTGTGCACACGCTCACTCACACGCACACACATTGCCTCACCCCGACACTCTCACACACACATTTCCCCATGTGTGTATCCATGAATGCACAGTCACCCCCTTCACGCAGCCACATAATCACACACACACATGCTCCCCCATGCACATTCTTGCTCACGTGTGCAAACACACTCTCCAGCGTACATACTCACACACGCTTCTCTCTGGGACGGTGGGCCTGAGGAGTATGGAATTTTCCAGCAGGATACTGCTGAATGTCAGTTGTTCTGGCCCAGGGCAGCCACAGTTGCCCGGCTCCTGAAGACGTGAAGCCACATCACAGTTAGGGAAGCAAGATTCGGAGAGCGGAAAATAGCTCCATAAACCTTGAACTTGAGATTGAACATGGTAGCCAACACAACTGGGAGGGATATTCAAACCCAGAGCTCCTTTCCTCAACCCCTCCTTCCGCCCTCATTTGCACGAGCACCCACCTCCCATGGGGACACGCTGCCAGGAAGACGATTAAAACCAGCTTCTATCTAATTGAAGAATAACTGCCTTACCTTCCTTTCCAAATATGTTTGTAAATATCTTGTAATTAAATTTTCTCCTTCAAGGAAAGACTGCTGGGTTTCCCCTGAGAGAGAACAGCAGTGCACGTGGCCAGCGGCTTCCAGACCATTTGGCTCTGATAAAGCCTGAGCTCCCCCTGTCCAGGCAGGCGAGGGCACATTGCTGGGGGTGCCACCATGGCCCAAGTCTCCTGCCACCCATCCCTCAGGGAGCAAACAAACCTAGTTCCAGGGGTTCCTCTGGCAGAATCACACCAGAACTGCCGGCGTGGGTGGTGTGGGGATGTGGAAAACGTGCTGCCCTGGAAATCAGGAGGTCCGCTTTTGCAGCCAGGCTCTGCCACTTACATTTTTTGCTTCTTTGTTTTTTTCCTTACACTCATGTGTTTATTCACAGCTGACTTCCAGTTCCCAGAGCATCTGAGGTCTCTGTATACAAACAGGTTAATGAGAAGGGGGGTAAAAAGGCACCTAATGGAAAGGAGAAAGGAAACATGCTAAGCATGGGGGCTAATAAAATTGCAATAACTGCCCATGGTCATTGCACTGGTCTTCCTGGCAGCCTGGGAGAAAAGGGAAACATAACTGGCATGACCACTTAACTAGAAGCAGGCACTCTGACTCCTAAGGAAAGATGCTTTTCTGGTAGGTTTTATTCTGAGCATAAATTCTTGAAAGATCTAACCTGAAATATTTTCTGGGGGATATCAATGAACATTGGACAAGGCCCTCCATGCTGATTTTCATGCCACCATTATTGTGCCGGTCCAAATGCTCGGATGTTTTCCTTTGATCTTCTGTCAAAGGAGACGTACAAGCACCAGACAGGTTAGCTGTAATTATCAAAGGGGATAATACCTATGACAGCCCTTTACAGTAAATACACAATTACAAGCATGAAGTAGGATCATTCATTCGTATTTTGTGAGTGATGGGGGAGAATTCAGAGCTCTAGTGAGCCTTCACGTTTTATTCCTCCCTCCCTGTCAGGACACAGCCCCTTTGTGTGACATACGCCTTCCGGACAGGGAGGGGACGATGCTTAGAAAGGACGGCTGTCCCCGTCAAGAGCTAAGCCCCTGTGTAAATTAGACTTGTGAGCCGGGCCTGTGCCCTAAACAAGAAGCTGGTGGGGTTATCTTGAAGCCAGCTGGCCTGTGCAGCTCATAGATTTATTGGACTTCCCAGCAGTGTATTTCTAGAGGCTGGAAAGGAAGCTAGAGTGACCCCACACACAGCATCTTGCCGCTGTCATCCTTCCTGGAATATCCTTTGTCCCCTTCCATTTCCACCCACCTGATCCTCTTCCCAATACGGCACAGCAAGGCTTTCACCCACATCAGGCCTCTGGGCTCTGTCACCACACCCTTCAGGGAGGGCCAGGGCCAGGTTCTAAACCAAGCTCAGCTGGTAATTGCACTACAAATTGTCAGAATTGAACCTCCTGGGCACTGACTTAGTAACTCCACCACCCTGACACTCCCCTCAGCGGGCTGGCCGGTCAGAATCCACATGACAGGCAGGAGGCTGGCAGGTCTGGGCCATGAGGTGGGAGTTTAAACAAAAACGGTCCGTGCTTGTTATTTGGAAATCTGTGATTCACACTCATAAATGGGTGTGGGTGCGAGGGAGAGACGGAGGCCATGGCTGGCTCTGATTTTACTTGCAGGGTGGGAGGACAACAGGCAGAGCTCCCCCCACCCCCCACCCCAAGAGATCCACTGTTGGGGCCATTCCAGGTGGAGTCCAGTGACCCATTGGTTTTTCCGGATGGTCAAAGCCCTTTTCTGGACATTGTCTAGAGCTTTGCTTGTGGAGCCAAAGTTACCACATGGGCTGTACCTTTGCCTTGAATCTGAAATTGCAAAACAGGGCCACATAAATGCCAACTGAGCAGGGCAGCCCTCTGGTTCTGAGACAGCAGGTGTGTGACTCTCACTGGCCAGGACCCGTGTGGGGGGATCCATGTGGACTAAGGAAGCACAGAGAGAGGGTGTCCCCCTAATTCAGACCTGCAATCTGGACCATTCAGGGATTCCACCCCAGAAGGAAATGACTAATATCCCCGATTTAGGGATTAGTGTATAATTAAAATAGCTCCCATGGAGAAGCTGTGGTTACAGCGTGGCTCGGTGTCTGTCAGAGAGCGGGACGGGGGGCCCTGGCTCAGATCGCTCTTCTAACTCACTGTGTAGCTTTTGGAAACTTCATTAACCTCCTCTGAGTGTCAGTTTCCTTCTCTGTAATACAGGAATTATGATAACCTCCTCACAAGGTCATCATGAAAATGTAAGGTCATTTTTTGTTTTTGTCGTTGCTTTAACAAAGAGTGAGAGTCCTCTAGGCATTCAGGAAGTGGAATCTCCTTACTAAGCATCCACGACATGTATGTATTTTCCAAACAGTGCCTGAAACCCTCGTTTATTTTCTTTCCAGTGATCGCCATCAACCCTGTCCTTTGGCATCTCTTTTCCAAGCCACGGTGCCATATGGGTCAGATCCTAGACCCTCCGTGTACCTCCAGTGGGTGGTGTCATTATAGAACGTGCAGTTTCGTCATGTCCTGTCTCCTGCTGCAGTCTCCTGCCATCCCTGCCTACCTGGTTTGCCTCTCCTTACGTGAAGGAGAGGTGTGGTCTGTGGTGCTTTCCCTCTGCTTCCTCTCCCTCTTCAGGGTCTAGCGACTCTGGGAGGGGAGAGACATTTTCCCAAGAATTCCCTTGAGCAGTACTAGCATCTGGGTGCGCCTGCAGTTTTCTGCAGCAAAACGAGTACCTGGCCAGGGGATACCTAGTTCCCTATTGTTTCAAGCACCTCTCATCTGTAATACTCCCTTGACTTGGGATGGAGAGACCGCACCCCTCCCCATGAAAACTATTCTAGACGCCCCAGGATTCCAATACCACTGGACTCCCCAGGGTTCCTGCCCAGAGTCTGCTGGGGGAGGGCGGTGGGTAGCTGGAGGCAGCCCTCGACGTCTGAGCCCCGGACATCCTGACCTCGGGAACTCTCCCAGGGTTTGCACGCACTGGGCACCACATGGAGAGTCTGTTTCCCTAGGCTCCCAAAGCGAGTTTCTCCCCAGGAAAGTCCAAATGAACACCATCAATCAACTTGTACTTTTTTCAAAGCTCACATCCGTCCACGGAGTTGGGACAAGCCCTGAGTTACTGCCCCACGCAGAATCACCCACACAGTGTTCATTCGGTCCCCTGGCTGCTCGGAAAGCCCTGACTCAGCTGGGGAAGCTGCTGACTGCTGGGGTCTTTCGGGGTGACGTAGCTTCATGAGGAAGTGCTGATGTGTTCTCTCTCCGCCCCCAGATAAGGGATACTGTGCCCAAGTGTTTGGGGCGGGTGTCAGGGCTGTAGGCTCCCTGAGCTTCCTCCCCTCCCCTCCCAGGCTGCGTCCCTAGCTGTGCACCTGGCTTCGGAGCACTGCTGTCAGAGGGCCCTCCTCAGCCTGGGCTCCAGCCGCTCGTCTGCTCTCACTGCCTGTGAGGGGCACCAGGAATAGCGGAGCCCCAGCAGAAGCAGGTCCCGTTAGGATTGGAGGGGGCAGTGGGCTGGAATAGCTGCCTCACAGGGAGCAGCAGATGTGATGTCACGGATGGTGAGTTGCTGGGCGTGTGTGTGTGTGTGTGTGTGTGTGTGTGTGTGTGTGTGTGTGTGGTGAAGTTAAGCAGATGGGCTATAGCAGGGCCACCACACACGGCTGAGCAGCCTCATGCCTGCACAACTCCAGGGCACACCCTTCACATAGACTGGTATGAATGACACCCCCTCAGCTTATACAACCTGCCACTTCTGATCTGCCTGCTTCAACCACGTTGATCCCTACGTCCTATGCCCCTACCCCCCCAAAAAAACATAAGAGTTTTAAGAGAAATGATGAATCACAAAGGTTTCCACTTTATGATAAGCCAATAGGGAAGTAAGGCGTAGGTGGGCCAGCATTGCAGAATGAGCCGGTGATGGGCTGGAGCCGCTTAGCCAGCTTGCAAGAGCCCGTTAGTAGTAGTATTTGTACCCACTGGTGGGTTCTGTGATTTTACACTCGCAGCTTGAAATCAGCCATAATGGATTATTTACAGAAATCGGCAAACTGGAAGTCAGGGCCTCCTCACCACCCCCTCCAGGAGCCACTTGTTTAACAGGGCATCACTGGGCTTGAGACATTTCCTGCCCTAGCTTCTCAGTTTCTCTCAGGAACTAGGGCCATTTTAAAATGTCTTCAGTTTCATATTTGGTGTCTTAAAAGGGATCCTTCCCTGGTACCCCCATAAAATCTCCCTGTGTCATTCTCCAGCCTCACCTGAGACCCAGCCTTATAGTGTCTTTGATCCTTACTGGATGAGTGGCTAAGCCAGCCACTTGAATTCTGTCTGCATTAGACACATTTTCACCAAGTGACTTTTAGCAGATAGATTATATTCTAGAAACATTTTCAGGGGAGTGGTTATTGCATAATCCTTTAAGCTTTTATAATTGGCCGAAGCTTTGTAAACCCGAAAAAATTCATCCGTAAAGATTTCAACTTAGCTTTTCTAAAACTTGCCCCGTCGATAAAGATGAAAGTATGTGACTTGTCTTTGGGAACAATGAAAGAGTTCATCGATTCTGGTTATATTTGATCCATATTAGCTCTTAAGAGTACACCTTGATTTTTATTTCCTTTAATTCTTAAACGGAGATATCTTTCTATCTAATATGTAAGAATTCCCCAGAAGCATCCATAAAAGGGGACTCTTGTTCCTGCTACTCAATGTAGAAGTTACGTTTGTCTGAGATTGGTGTCAATGTGGTAATTACATCAGTACTAAACATTTACAATGCACTTCACAAGTTCCAATGAGTTAATTTACACTACCTACCTTTAAAAAGCTTTAAAAAACAAGGAAGCAGTTTAAAAGTTTTCTTTAAACCCAGGACGGGTGCCGGGGGAGAATGGCAGGGTGGGGGGGGGGAGTTGCATTTCCAATGACCTGTACCAAGTTCACTCATCAGTTGGCCATAATATGTGTAGTTCCCAGAATAAAGAGGAAAATTTCCAGAGCAATATATTTTGTCAAACTTTTCTTCCCCACTTACAAACATTTTTAAGTTAGATTATAAAATATTATTTAAAATGGACAGTATGATTCAGACAATATAGTTAATTGGATATTTCTCCATGCCAAAACAATCATTTAATTTCTTGAGCATACTACTTGCCAGGCACTGTTCTGCAAAATCACATACATTCCTTTTTTTCATTCCTACAGGAATGTTTGAGGGCAGTAGTAGCCAAGTTCACAGACGAGGAGGCTGAGTCTCAGAGAAGTTAGTTATTACCCAAAGGTCTCAGTTAGTAAGTAGCCGTCTTCAGTATTTATGCTATTTCTGTAATACATGTGTATGCTATTTATACTGTATAAATCATATCATGACCCCATACAACCATGAAAATTATATATGGTACTGGATTAATATAATCCCCAAGTAGAAAGGGAACAGAAAAATATTCTTGTTAACATCAAAAGCAAAATGAATGTTGATCTTTGGGGAGTCCTGAATGTTTCACTTGAGAAACTAGAAAAATCCAGTTCTTTCTTAGTTTGTTAGCAGTTTTCTTTAAGAATGAGCAAGAAAAGACAGTTGAGCATATTCATTGCTCCAACTCCGTAGGAGCTCCGCAGGGAAGAGTAGCATTGGCCTATGAGGGCCTACTGAAGAAAAAAGAAACTTTCTTCACAGAACAGTAATCATTGGGGCTCTTAAAGTATCTGAAAATATAACAAACACTGCAATCAATGAAAATGTGTTTGGATTCAACTGTCAAGCTTGCTGAAGATGAAAACAATTGTATGTCTTCAGCAATAACAAATATATGAATCATACTGGGCACATCTGTCAGACATGCCTTCCCAAATGACCCGGCTAATCCAAGTGCATCTCTGCTTATAAGTACAAAGCCAAGCCAAGTAAAAAGCCTATTAGGAAAAGAGAATAATTTTGCTGTCAAGAAGAATCCGTGCTGCCGCAAAACTCATGGACTCAAGGCACAAAGTAACGAAAGGGAGATGCCGTTTCTACAACCTTTGAAGGGATTCCGAAACATACAGGACCTTTCAGAATCTGATACCGCAAACGTTACTTTGAAAGGTTGAGCATCAGACACTCCTAAGGTTTCTCCGGGAATGCAATTGGCCCACGGTGGCAGGCATTCAGGGTGACATAGTCTCAGATTCCTTATTCTGGTTTACTTCAGACACCTCTGGTTTCTGTTTCATGTAAAATTTTTATCTGTGTGTGTACATGTATAAAATTAAGAAATAAGCATGGGGAAGAGTGAAGGATTGTAAAATGTTAGACCGAAATGTTTTAGCCAATCCAATTTTAGCTCCTTCACCCAAACCTAAGGGGACCGAGCCTCGGGTTCATAGGCATTGTCCAGCTCACAGGACTAACTCATGGGTATGAATAGAACTGGGTTCTAGGTGGTCCCCCAGTACTCCTTGCCTCTAACAAATGAAGCCCCATCCATTAGAAATGGATAAAAGTTATGAACGTGCATCAAAAAGAAGTCTTTGATAGTAGTCGCTAAAGAATGAAGCTGATTAGGCCCAAGTGGCAAAAGCCAAGTTTGTTTTTCCTTCTTTTTAAATGTCTGTTCCTCATAAGACATATTTTACCCATCTGCTTAACACTGAAGAGAAAAGGTCAGAATTCCGAGTAATTTACTGACAGTTAAGTGCCGGTGACTTCAGTTGGATTCTCAGCATATCACCAAAGCTCCAGTTGTAACAGACGTGGACTCTAATAAGAAGTAAGTTCAACCAAGACAGCTAAACAATAGTATTCATAAATATATTTAAATGTTGCTAGATTTCTAAACTTCATATACCAGACACAATGAGAGAAGCAAAACTCACCACTTCTGTGTTCCTAAGTAGCAAGCAACATTTTTAAGCGCTCTCATCGTGTTTTTCACACTTCCCAAGATTGGAAATACAGGTTTTCTTTGCCCCCATGACTTGAACATTTCTGCATGTTTTAGGTCCTTAGTGGGAAGCCCTGAGGTGTATCTTTATAGTGGAAATCACAGCATCGTGGGAGTGGCCCTTCTTTATAGTTCATTTCTCCTGCTACATGTTTAAACTGAGAGGTTCTACAAAAATTGGTCACGTAAGGCGCTTAAAAAAAAAAAGTGCAGCTATATATCTTACAGATGTCGTGAAGCCGAGATAGTTATGTCCCTAAAAGAGAATGCCTGTGTTTCAAGAGCTCAAAGGCAATGAACCTAACTGCATTTTTCTCTCACGCACCTTTTACCAAATGCCCATGGCAGTGCAATGCTGAATGAAGTGGCCTCAAATCTGTTGCGTTCTTGCTCAGCAATTAATTATGTATCTGCTTGTTTCTCAACACAGTTCCTCATAAAGGCCCAATCCATAAAGATGCTATTATTGAGGGCAAATCCTGACAATTCTGCATCTTTAATCTTCCGTTGTATCGATTCAGGTCATTGAAACACTTGAAGTCAGCGTGTTTTCCCTTCAGGGAAGAATCTGGAACTGGCAGCTCAGGCAAAACCCTGACCTCCACGGGCCTCAGAGACCCTGGGTCCCTTCCATATGTTCTGAATTTGATGGCTGTCGTGTTAATCCTTAGGTATAAGTTTGTCATGACAGGCTAGTACTGAATCGTGGCTCAAATGCACAAAAGGTCTGTGTCTGCATGAGGGGATCACAGTGCGGCTGGGTCTCACCCACACTTTAGACTATCCATGCCACAGGTCTGTCCTGGTTCTGGATTGAGAGGCTGATGACAGGGTCATTGGAGCACGCTCCCAAAATCTTGTTAGGAGATGCCCCGATGCTGAAGGGTGCAAACACTCACTGCATTGTCACACAGACGAAAACTTGCCTGCATTTGGATAGCTTGGGAGTTAGCAGAGCCCTTCCACATTGGTTGGGTGATTTGAGGCTTTCTATGAGGACCCACACTAGGCATCCCTCTGAGGCTCCCGCCCACCCCACCTCCTGCCCCGCCCCCTGACCCTGGCAACCTTATTTGACCTTGGTGTTCAACACTCTACTGCTGTTGATCTTGACCGTCTTCGCCAGATCTGGTCCTCAGCAGCCTGCCCAGGCCTCGTGATTGTTGTGGATTCTCTGGAGTTTTCCCCTTTGGCTCTTGTGTCAGATGGGTGCTCCAGGCACAGACACAGAGATGCAGTTAGGTGTGAGAAGGTTTACTGCGGAGTGACAGCTGTGAAAGGACAAGGGCAGAAGCAGGGTGGGGCAATGGGTGCTGTCACAGCACATTGCAGATCTGCTGTCTCTGCCAGACCCCCCCACTCAGGGCATCTCCAAGCAAGGAATGCCCACAAGAGGGGTTCCAGCGGGGGGCGGGGGGCACCTCCTCACGCTACAGCTGCTAACTCATTGTCTGGGGTCTGCCCTTGGCTACATCCCTGCCTGGCTCATTCCCTGGCCGGCAGCCACCCTGAGACCAGCAAGATGCCAGCCGTCAGGTACCACAGCTGGGCAGGCTGAGCAGGATCTGGGCACCACACCTGCATGCCTGCCTCAGCTCCCAGCCTCTCGAAAAGGGCTCTCTTTTCTAGAAAGCCACTTTTTTTTTTTTGCCAAGATTTAAAAGACTCTTGCAGGTAAAGACAGATCCTGAAGTCTGTAGGTCAGGCTTTAGGTAACCACATCTTTCCAATAAAAAAATTAAAGATCAATAAGGTGAAGCGATATGCCCCCCAGCCATACACCTGGTAAGGGACAGAGGCAGGATAAAACAAGATCGAACAGCAGAATGACTATGCACTTTCCTTTATAAAAGGATAGCGGCTGACTGGGATGAAATCTGTAGACAACGTCCCTGGCTCCAGGCTACAAGCATTATGCACGGCATGTCATTCAGTCCTCTCGGTGACCGCCTGACAATATTGTAGTCGCCATTTCACTGATGAGAAAACTAAGTCTTAGAGAGGTTGAGAGATTTATCCCAATGCACGTAGGCAGTAGCTGCAGAAGCAGCATTAGAACCAGTGTGTGACTCCAGCACCTGCCGTGCTCTCCTTCCTCACTGCGGCCATTGTCACTGCAGAAACATGTATTTTGAATGTAAGTGCCCCATTCCTCTTATTCCATTTCTGAAGTGCATTCTTTTGGCTTTTGGCAAATGTAGCATCTTCAGGAATATCGGTTCAGGAAACTGTTTATATACTATGAACACTAAATGAAAGGAAATGACCATTTTCTGTGGTTAGAAAGATAGCTCAGTTTAACACACCTCAAGATTCCAGGGAAGGCACCCTTTTACATTTTTCTAGAAACCAAAGGAAAATGACGAAAGTAAGTAAACATAAGCCAGGGATTTTTAAAGCACAAAACACTGCTTATTGTGTGGGGATGCCAGTTTCCTATAATATGTCCTACTGAAACAATAACAAAATATTATTAGTGCTAAATAAATAGGTTTTTATTCAATGTTCGCAACTAAGATTGACTCCCGAAGGTGAAAGCTTGATATGTCTGAGACCTTAATCGATACATATTGATTGAACATTAGTAGTTCCACAATGGTGTTATTTTTCACATCAATCAGAAAACACATCCAATAATCATCAAATTTATTAATATCTTCTAACAATAATCTATGTAGGGTACGAAGGTGAAATGATCGAGTGATTGTAGAAAAGGGCTGAGCCCAGATCAATCACTTTCATCTAGTTAACATCTAGTTAACCACATTATTCTGTCTTTTCACACCAGACTACCCACCATCATTTTATTACAGCTCCCTGCATGTTAAAACCTGAGTTTTATGCTCCCATGTTTAACAGTCTTCACTTTCCTCTTGCAGGAATAATTGTAGCTATTTGTTTGTATATAAATAATGATTGAAAGGAATCTCTCTTTGGTGAAAGGGACACACATTTCATTCTTCCACAACTGTAAATGTCTCTTTCAATACATTTACATTTAACATCGTAACTAA
Organism: Rhinolophus sinicus; assembly: GCF_057876585.1. Lineage (NCBI taxonomy): Eukaryota > Metazoa > Chordata > Mammalia > Chiroptera > Rhinolophidae > Rhinolophus > Rhinolophus sinicus. The sequence continues at coordinate 54,860,982 of NC_142513.1, read as the reverse complement.
TTCAACTTGTCTTCCCATCTAAATCTGAACAACCGATGTCTTATTATGCTTCTAATTTGATTCATCTTAGCTTCTTCCCCTTGAAAGTGAATTAATCAGTCCCATTGAAATAATAGTAATCAAAATTCAAGGACACCTGGAAATGAGCACACAGCACCAGCTGGCGGGTGTCATAAATATAATGGATCATTTCCCATAAACAACGGCTCGCTTAGTCACATCGACCAATGCCATGTGCTGACTTAAACTTGTCTAACACAGAGAGGCAGAGGCAAGGGTGAGGGAGGTGACCTGCAAAAATTACTATCAGTAGTTTGCCTGCCAAGAAGTAAACTCACTGAAAATTAACTAGCTCCCTTGCTCTGAATTTATTACCTATTCTTCTAATGCACGATGCATTAGCCCAAGACTCTTGGATCAATAGTTCAGTTGTATAGATTATAAAATATATTGTGTATCCTTTTTCTGGTCAATACCGTATTTTTTTAGGATTGAAGATAGAGTGACTTCAAATTAGAAGAGATGCGGCCTTTGAATCAGAAACTTTTTTTTCTGAATTGCTTAGCATAAGATTTGACATATCAAAATTTCTTAGAATGGCTTGTCTTGGCATGTAAGAAATTGTACAGAATGTATTAACATGGATCCTACCTACCTTGAAAAGGCTTTGGTGATGAATCTATACACAACCAAAGAGGACCTTGCCTCTCCTTCTTTAATAGTTCATTATGTTAAAACCTTTCCAACGAAAAGTATATAGCACTAGAAGGAAAATAGAAAAACATGAAAATAGAGCGTGCTTTCTGCTCCTTGTCATTAAGTCTGATTGAAAGTTTGGAGAATGGAAAGAATTGACATTTCATGTATATAGGAGGGAAATAAAAAGAAAATTCACATTCCCTACTGCACTAGGTAGGCATTTTAACATGATATTTCTTCTGTATCATCAGGAGAATGACTACCCTGCCTATTTCAGAATTTCATGGAGGTCAAATGCAATAATAGTTAGAAAAGTGGTTTGTAAATTTGGAGTGTACACGCGAAGCGTATTTTATCAGAGCATAGTAGAATATAAACTGGGAAACTCAAGTAGAGAAACTTAAATCATTCTTGATAATTCAAGGTTAGTATATGCAAGCCTACCTTAAAGAGAATGGAAAGGAGAAAATTTCTGCCTTCTCCTCATTCTAAGTTGCTATTTTTCAACATTTTAATTGATTTAATTCAATTTCATTGAACTTAAGCATATTTCAAATATACACACGCTATATCAACTAAAGATAAAAATGAGTTACATGAAAACAAACAAACAAACAAAAAAAGGGTTACACGTGTTTCGATGGACTGAATGTTATAAAAACGTTTAGAAAATAGTGGATAAGTGTAACTAAAGAGGGTCAAAATTTAGTTCTAAGAATCTTCACTAAATAACAAAAATAACAAAAAAATGTGCAATCATTACTATAATTCATAGAACCTATATGACAAAAGTAAAATAGACTCTCAAGAAAAATGTAATTATTCCTAGAATTGAGATAAAGAGGCACTTCTCACAGGGGTCTTTGAACAAAACTGCTATGAGAAATGTCTTCAATATCTTTAAAGTAAATTCAACAAAAGTTTTTCATAGAGCTATTGCTTACAATGTCTGTCAAGTGCCAAAACGCTGCAGTACAAGCATTTTTTGTGCAGGGGCACAGGGAAGCGCAGGAAATGGGGAGGAAGGAGAGCTGTACAAAATACTGTATCCGTAAATGGATCTCTGTGACAGAGAGACTTAATCCAAGTATATACATGCTAAAAGGTCAAAATCAATGATTCTTAATTGAGATATGCATTAGAACTTCCCTAAGAGAGCCAAGTTCTATATACCTGCGGCCCAGATCACAGGGCCTGATTTCATAGATCCAGAGTTGGAGGTTTGACAAAACTCCCCATGGGATTTCAGTGCACATACACAGATACAGACCTGATCAAGAGACACAAATGATCTGCTCCCCCTTCAAACCATCTCAAACAATGTTTAGATAAGTTGCAGCTGCAAAAAGTTCAAGATCACATAAGAGAAGAATAGTCACGTGACATTCTCGATAGCTTCATTTTTGTGCTTCTAAGTAACTCCAACCTGTGATGGGACCTCGATGGGAAGCCGGCGTCTTATCAAATAAAATTCTTGTTTTCCTGGGTGCCTTAGACATATAACCCTGGAGGCTCTATGAGTGAAATGGCAGACTCTGCCTTACGGGTTACATTTCTTGGAGATGGCACATTTCTTTCCACGTTGTTTATGCCAGGCTAGTACTCCAGCTCGAGGGTTCTAACAAAATAGGTCACTCTCACATCCATTTTCATTCAAGGGACTTCTAGAGGGGACACTGGCTGTGTGTCCTTAAATTAGAGGAGACAGCATAAACCATTCCTCACCTGGAAAGAGGGGTAAATTCAATCGTAACTGTATTCCTTTCCAAACAGGCGATTCCATGAAATAACGCATAGATTTTAATCAGGTCTGGTAGGGGGTAGAAACCATAAATCACAGGCCCAGTTTATCCACAGGAGTCCTGAATAGTCTCAGCTTCATCCTCAGAAACTCCTGGAATTCAGTGGCAAACAGTGTGTGTGTGTGTGTGTGTGTGTGTGTGTGTGTGTGTGTGTGTGTGTGTTGGAAGTGAGGAAGAGGGTTAGTGGGAGATTTTTTTAAGCACATCGCTCACAATTCTAATCCACCCCCCTCGGTAAACACCAGTGTGCTACTGAGAGATGAGCCTGATGGGACAGTGTCGTCACTGGAAGCAGAAAGGACGTGCTTTTAGAACCATGGCCCCAAGGAGTATTGTCAGCTTCCTGGGAGTTAGGGGCAACTGAGGCAATGGAGACCTGCCGAGGATCTCAGAGGACCTAGACTCCACAGGAGCGTCTGCAGTCGCCGGACACCTGTGTGATTGCCGTCTGCCATCCCTCCCCCCGGAACATTCCATCAATCAGATAGGAAAGAAGGCGGAGGTGCCATTGAGAAGCAAGCAACATGTCTGTCGCTCAATGGACATTGTTGGGGCTAGCCTGGCAGACCCTACACCGTGCTCTACAGTATTTCCCAGGCTATCAATATCAACTGAACTTCCCTTTTGCGAAAGGAGATAGCCGGGAGATTTTACAAAATATATAACTGCAGCACTCTTCTTGCCAAAAAGAATGGACACTTTTGGGGGGCCGGAAAAGTTACATGTACGCCGAATAGAATTAGCACCATACATGAAAGAGGAACTACCCTTTACTGTTGCATGGAACATTCTGGTTTATGCCAAAGAAGTATCCCGAGGCCTCCATGGCCTGCCTTACCATCGTCTGGAATCCTTAGTTTTCTTTCTACTTATTAAATGTGCATGGTTCCTAAGAGAGCCGGGGAAGACAGAAAAATGAAAGCGTGCTCTTGCTCGAAAATGGATTTGAAAGGTTAGGAGAGATTCCAAAACTAATGATCATCCGTACAATTTTGCTTTGGGGTTCAAGAGCCTGAATTATTGCCTTGTTCTTGAAACTGTGGCTGAAGTGTTTATTAGTCTGGGCCGGGCGGGTGCCCTGACTAAGATGTTTCTTGAATGCCAAGGAGTACAGTCGCCTGTGCACACTCCAATCGTGGCTCACGATTCCTAGAAGATCGCTGCAGTCACCCCCAGAGCCCTTGTTTTCTCGGCCAGGCAGCTCGGATTTCCTCATTCTCTCACGAGTCAGATCTCCTGGGCTAAACCTGCCGCCCATGGGTGAAAGGATGGGGTGGGCGCAAGCTGTGAGTCATGCCGATCAAAGAGCGTGACCTTGTTTGAAAAGACCGGGTGAAGGCAGTAAAACCGAAAGGCATCCCGTCGGATGCTCGGAATACAAAGCAGCATGTCAGGGAGGGTAAAAGGCAAGTGAAGCCCACAGGATTTATGGCAGAGCTTCTCAGGAGAACAGGAAAACACAAGGGCCTTCTCTTGCGAGGCAGCCATGGTGACGGCAGTGGCAGTGTCGGGGTTAGCCGTGAAACCCTGGGCACCCGGAGCAAACACTGCTAGATGGAAGAATGCGGGAGAGACACATCCTTACGAGCCATAAAGGACTTTAAAATACTCGAGTTGTAGACACATGACAATGAGTTCTTGGTGCACTCTCGGGAGGAAGGAGAAATGACACCCAGAGGCACACCATAGAAATACAGTTGGAATAGTAGTGTTATGGGGATGAAGGAAGAGAAAGTCCTGCTCCTGATTTTCAATTCCCGATGGAAAATTCTGGAAATATTACCAGGCACTTGGCACAGATCAATTTCTAGCTTGGTTTGCAACCTGAGACAGTGGAATATGCTTGAAAATGTAAGTTCTCCACAGAATCATGTCATCTGTAACCTACTGGAGGCTTGAACTGTGTGTGTGTGTGTGTGTGTGTGTGTGTGTGTGTGTGTGTGATTTAGAAAATATTCTTTAGGAAAAGCAACATTTTTTTTTGCAAACCACATATCAAACAGCTAACATCACAGCACCTCATTACGCATGAGAATTTCTGCTTTACACCCTCCCTCTCCTCAACAATTGTGAAGGGTCTGGGATTCTGTCCTACTCGCAAGCCAACAAGTTAGCCTGTCGCCATTTTGTGGGTGCTGGCAGGAAACACAGGACTCCTGGGTCAGAGACAAAAGACTTTATTACTTACAGCACAGTGAGCAGCGTGTTTGCATCACGTTCTCTTGCCCCCAAGCCCCAGAGGGCAATGCTGATATGCAGATGGGACCAAATGGCTGCATGCACACAAAGTGCTTTGAGCCACAGGAGAAGAACCCTGAGCTGGGGGGACCCAAATCTTTTAGCAAGGATGTCTGCTCTGTGCTCCAGCAAATACTATCTCTTTCTTCCAAGGCCATTTGTTCAACAAACATCCTTGAAATGATACTATAAATGAAGAGAGTCAAGGTTTTCTCCCATAAGATAGATGCACAGAACTATCAGAGACCAATGGAGAATCGTCTCCCAGCAGGCCTCATTCTCTAACATTACAAAAGTCTCTTCCCCTTTCTGCGTCTCATATTTTTATATTTTTCAATAGGGGTTCAACTGGATGAAATCTAAGGTCATTTCATGGCAATGAAATTAAGATTGTTTATTAATATGTTTTACAAAACAGTTTTTATAAAGATTCTGCTTTTTAAGGTCTTATAATCTCAGAAGATCACACTTTCTTCTAAATGGTTGGCATTGTACACACACATGCACACACGCGCGCGCACACACACACACACACACACACACACACAGTATCCATACCTCAGCAAGAGTGATGTTTCATATCTAATTGTGTGTGTGTGTGAAAGTCCAGTGGAGTGGAAGCTGATATTAGAATGAAAAACTAGCTGTGATTACAGCACATATCTTATTTCTTTTCCTACCATCTCAAATTAATTGGCAATGCATTTTCCTTACCCCAAAGATATGTAGAATGGTCTGTGAGTTTGTCTTGGTTGATTTCCTTACTTTTTATCTTTGTTTTCCCCCTTCCCCTCGTTGCAAATTTGTTCTCAGAGTGAGGGCTTTGCAACCAAAGTCTTGCTGCGCCCTACGAAAGAAGCCAGGTCACCAGGCAAAAGCCTAACGTGTCCTCTGCAAGTCGCCTTGGTAACCTGCCAGGGTTAACCACAAAGTGCTCCTGACAGTAGCACTGTGATACCCCCAAGCTAGGTGGCCTGTCAATCTGCTGACACTGGGCTCGCACAGGTCACCTTCGATGTCTGGATTCTATGCTAAATGCATCACAGCTCCCCAATTCCACATAATCCTTGTCTTATTAGCGTTTGAAATCTCCATCGAAATCATCAATGTCTGCCGGAAATTTCCTGACAGGAATATTAGCAGCAGGTTCCCCGAGGCGGGCACGGAAGCCTCTCCATGGGTAGGGCCACCTGCACATCTCCGTCCTTCCCAGTCCTTGCGCCTGGCTCAGATGCACCTGCTGGTGAGGCCTGGATTTTGTCACACCGCTCTAGCTCATGAGCACTGTGGCCGGATGCTGTGCCCCCGGCATCTTACGCTCCCCATCCTCTCCCCCAGACTGTTGCAACCTTCCCTCTTTTGCACTGTGCTTATTCTACTCTTAGAACAGGTTTTCTCTCATTATCATCCTCTTTCTTACTCTGTGTCAGCCAGAGCTGCCATACGTGGCCATGTGGATTTTGAACTTCAGAACTCAGCCGGGCGCCATCCGCTGGACCCCTGCCCAGAGTTGTGCAGTGTTCAGTCTACACAACGGTGGTCTGGCCGGCACCTCCTAACTCATGCTGTCACTCAAGTGATCCTCACAACCCTGGGAGGTAGCTGCTGTTATCAGAGTCTCACATATCCCCCAAGGATTCGTACCTACTAGATGACCAAATTAAGATGTATACTTCTACATAAAGTGTGAGATTCTAAAACTTCTAAAAAACCAACTAAAGCTTTGTTCAAGTGAAGCAGAAACACAATTAAAACAAAACCAAGTTGAGTAGCCGCTCCTTGATCAGGCTCTTCTCCCCTCCCAGCCCCAGACCAGCTCTTGGAAACCTTTCAAAGGGTCCCTAGGATTCTGAAATGACCCACAGTGGCTGGCTTTTTCCTGGGCTACACTGAGCCATCCACTGGAACTGCCGGTTACCTGTTACAGTGGCCATCTGCATGGCTCTTGGTAACCTTCTCTCTATACAGTCTAGAACCTTCCACCTAGAACGTTCCACTTTCTAGAACTTCCACCTTCTAGAACCTCCCACCTTCTAGAACCTTCCACCTTCTCCCTACAATCAGGCCTTCCTTCTCCCAGTTGCTGGCTGCACCATGCTCAACAGGCTCTTGCCACTTGTTGAGTTTCACTGAAGCCAAGACAAATCCACGTCCCCGTCCCCAGATCAGATCCCCCAAGCAGCCTGAATGAGGCTGAATTCCCCAAGCCCCTTGGGACATGGACACCTGGACTGCAGCCTGCTTTCTAGTACTACATAGGAGCCTTGGGAAATACAGGTCCCTCTAACCCCAGGCATTTTGGAACCTGGACACATGTCCCCTTGTGCCGTCTCCTGTCACTGAGGCCTAAACATGCAGGGCCTCCAGGTAGCAGTGCCAAGCTCCTCTCTAGTAATTCATAGGACTTAATGGGGAAGTTGGTGTCAGCCCCTCAGAAGAAGGAAGTAAAGCATGGAATCACATCCCCCTTCACCTGGCTACCCCCTAACAACCCATAGTCTGGATAACCCACTAATACACCACTTTCTGGACTCTCCAGGATGGGCTGCATGCCCACTGTAGACCCTTTCCTTCTCTCATTATGGCACTTAGCCCTTGCCTTATGGTTCCCGGCTTATTTGTGCCTCCCTAGCTAGACTGTCACGTCCATGGGGAAAGTGACTTAGTCTGCCTTATTCAGTATTGTACTAAACCCCCTTGCGTGAACTTGACCTATGGAAGAAACCCTTGACATCACTGAAGATGTGTTGAATGAATGAATTACTGTGAATGGTTCAGTTTAAGGCTTATATCTCCAGTGGCAATAAAGCTACATACTTAGAAGAGGTTTACTTTCAATTTTTGAACTTTTATCAAATTTGGAAAGATAACTTTAATTTTCTTCTTAAAGATGTGACTACCATTTGGTTCTTCACTTTCAAGAATTGTGATAAAAATGGGTTTGAGTTCTCTTAGCCCTTCCAAGCAAAGAATTAATCTCCTGTCTGTATCTGGTTGTAATCTGAAATTTGTCAACCCTTTAAACAGACTTTAATAATCTTTTAAAAAGTCCTTGACATTTGGTCTGATTTTATTGTGAGTTTTTAAAGTTACTTAAAATTTGATGTAAATGGGGAGTTTACGTTTCATTGAACCCAAAACACCAACAATCAACATTTCGTTTCCTAAAAAACAAATCTGATAGCGAAATCCATTTTTATTATCACCTAAGATTTTATTTTTTCCTTTACAAAATACTGAATTTGAAACCCCAACCTTGAAAATAATTGTATATTTGGCAGTGTGTGCCCTTGTCTTGAAGTCCCATCATTTTATTCATCCCAAATAATTTAAAAAATTCCTTAAACTGAAACCCTAAGTTTTCTTTCCTCCACGGAGTGTGACTGAGGTGTAGAGTTTGCATCTCAGGTTACCGGCTTTGTTGTTGCAGGATAACCACAGGTGATATAGGTGCCCCTTTGATCTGTCTGAGTTTCAGACACTGAGAGAGAGAAACATTTGACTATTGGGTTTTGTCCACTTTGACTTCCCCTTGACAAACTCGTTCTCACATTATTTTCAGAGACAAATATTTTGAAAGTGAAGAACACAAGAGGTTGCTAAATATTAGCTTTCAAAGGCTTGGAGTCACATGCTATTTGCTTGGGTTACCTCTTCTCCAAGTCTATATAAAGAATCATGTTTACCCTTGAACGCTCTTCAGGGCTTAGGCGCTGCTGGGTAAAGAAATATGCAGGAAAGAATGTAAACATGGTTGAGACTTGCTGGGTTCTGTGAATGCAGAAATCTCTGCTCAGTTTAGAAAAACTAAGAAGTAGAAAATGAGAAACACATACGATTTTGAAGGCAAAAGTCTTCCATGAAATTTGGAAAGGGGTATCTATAGCACAAATAAAACATACATTTATATTCAGCAGTATTCAAAATGGCAACCAAACCAAACATAGATCATTATATAGATATAACATACATGCATAAACATAGATATACACATGTTTTAAATACGTATATGCCTTTATTAGCATTGACTTAGATAGAGATCTAAGTTGCATTTCTCCATCCTGGCCATATATTAGAATGATGGGAGTGGCGCGGGGGGTGGCTTTAAAACAAAATCAAAACTAAGCTAAACTGGATAAGAAAATTGTCAAAGAGCTTCATCGTAAAAAGCACCAAGCCCAGTGACAAAACTTTGTTTCACATTATCAAACAAAATATTACATCGATGCTATTTTAATGTTCTGGAGAAAAAGGAAAAACCATTCAAAATCATTTTGTAGGACCAGCGTAACAACAAAAGTTTAGAAAGTATGCATAACAACCAAAGCAAGGGGGGGTGGGATGTGTGTGTGTGTGTGGGGGGACCACAGGCTAACCCCACATCCTATAAAGAAAAAGATTGCCTATAACGTTATTTGAAAAAAAAAAAGTTACAGTCAAGTAAAGTTTGTACCAAGTGCAAGGATAGATCTTTAATAGGAACTCTCTTAAAATAATTACCCATATTCTAAGGTCGAAAAGGTCATAAACATCTCAGAGACCTCAAGACAGCCCTTTAGGAAGGGCTGATGTCCAGCCATGATTTAAAATAAAATCCACCATTTCATTTAAATAGAAATACTTCCTCAACACGTTAAAAAAGGTGACCGAAGCCAGGCTTATGCTTAGTTGGGATGTCAGCTACCTATAAATGTTGGGGCTGCAATTTGAATGCAGGTTTACTCTATCAAGCATTGAGACTTCCAACCGGAAGAACCCAATCAATATCTCAGGCAATTCATCAAATGATACTATAGCATGAAAAACTGCATTAAAAACCAGTATTATCCATTTTTGATAAAATAAACTGTAAGTACTTAGAGTGGCGTGTTTATCTCCCCTTGATACGTTTTGATGAGCACAGGAAAAGTCTGCGAAAGTGGAAGCAAAGGTATGGCTATGATGTAGTGGGAGCAGGGCGTGTTGCGGGACATTGATTTTCTACTTCTTTATGGCTTATAAACTGTTTATATAATGTCTGAGGGCCCCCCCACTTCCTGTCCCCAAAAGGCATGCATTGCTTGACATAATCAGGAACAATAACAAATTTCCAATATGGACAAAAAAATTAAATGAGTCACATAGAAATATTATGGCAATTGTTATTTATGGAAAGATTTCTATGGCACAAGCAGAAACATTTTTTTTTTCCCAGCCAGTAAAGCCAAAGAAAATAATCTAAGGGACCAGTTTTAATAGTATTTAAAAATTCAAATAGTGAATACTTCTTTTAGGGATATTCTTTGAAGAAAATAATACGTTTATGGAAATCTGCATTCTCTTTTAGTGTTACGGGTTCTGGAAGTTATTGAAAGGGGCTTTTCAAGGAAGAAAACCCAACTTGAAATGTGGTGGTCCTGGCCCCCCATCACCCATTTTGGACCCCTTAGGGCTTCACTCTGACCTCCCTAAGTCTCCCAGGAACACAGGAGCTGCCGGCTGGCAGGCAAAGTTTGAGTTTGGCTCACGGTTGTGCCTTGTTTGTCCTGCTGTAAATTATCTGAATGAGTTGCCAATACTAGAGAATTGGAGAGACTCCATATAAAAATATCCAGACTTGGAAAACCTCGAGGCCCTGGGAGGGCTGGGGCGCTGGCCTCCAACCCTGAGATCCTGCCCCCTGCATGTAGCATCACCTTGGGGAATGGAATTTGCCACACCCTATGCCTTACAAATTCTTTAAAACCTTTCAAAACCCACTTCTGGCTGTCCCCTTGTCAGTGCCATCCTACCCACGGAGAGTTTTCATTTTACAAGAAAGCCATGCTATAAAGAGTTTCTGCCCACATTCCAGCCTGTCAGGAGATATACTCTTTTTTACCTGAAAAGACGCAAAACACATAGTGGGTGCAGCCTCAAGATGCCCTGTGGCATCCTGAGAACCTGAAGCTTGTTTTAAATCACCTGGGAATCGGCTTTTCCGAACACTGTGCAATGCTGCCACCTTGTGGCTACAATCCATGAAGCATCCGCGACAGCATTTCATGAGGTCATGCTGCCATCTGCTGGGAAACTGTGAGAATGCAGAACATGGATAAAAAGCTCAGCGGCCGAGAATATAAATGAGGTGCTGAAATGCTGGCTAAATGGTGTATTTGTGACGGCTAACTGTAGCTGCTTATCTGTGGACGGTATAACGTTGCCAGCTCAATGTCTCTGATCCCATAGAATCTTGGTGCTGGAAACAAATGCGGATTCTTACCCGAGGAAGTTGAGACCCAGGTATTGTCAAGAATAAGAAAAGACAGTCATACGCCTGAGATGGTTTGGATCAGTGATCCCCAAATGTTTCCTGCTGGCTGACCTAAAATCCACGAGGGAGCTTGTTAGATGTCTGCTCCTTGGTTTCTAACTCAGAAATCCCTAAAATCTGTATTTTTACTCCCCAGTGACTAGGTGAGCACTGCCGGTTACATTCTTAAATTCAATCAAACTTGCTCAGACCTATCATCATATTTGGACTCTTATAGTTGGAAATATAATAAGGAACTCACATCTGCGTCTGTCACTCCTTAAAATTCTCCCTGTTGTGTCTACTTCTTGGACTGTGGCTACCATTTCCTTAATGAATCCGTTTGAGTTGTATAGCTCTTACTTTCTTGGAAGACCTCCTCCACTTCACTCCAAACCACACTGCTTTGAGGAGTGACCCAGGAAAGCTGCAGGCATTCAGAAAGACCCCTTGGCATCATTCACGATGAAACCAGTAGCCCTCCAGCAGAAGGCTTCCCAGGGCCTCCAGAATATAGCTTGTCACTCACCAAACAACCATTTTACCTAACCAAGTAACATTTGTCTCTCCAAACAGATTAACAGAGGCCAACCGTTCCTTCTGTCTGGAACCTTATGTCACTCCACCTTCGTCTGAAGAACGCTGTCACATCCCTTTAGGTCCATCTCAAATGCCAGCGTCTACATTAATTCTTTGCCGACACTTGGAAGCCATCGAACCTTCTCCTCTGTGGAGCCGCTGTATCACTTGACTTGCAAACATCCATTAATGACGCTTATCACTCTTTGCGTCTGTGTCTTCTTTCTATTTACGCACAGGGTTTCATTTTCACAGAAGCGGGAGGCAGGGCGGGACATGACCAGCCTGCAGGCTGGCTGCCAAGTCGCCCTCCCCATCCACCCCCGACTCCTGCACACTCAGCGAGAGAAGCACATTCTAGACTCTGGCCCTCAGCCTCACAGGCCCGGAAGCTCAATGTGCTACGTCCTCTAGGACATGGAGTCCCTAGCAAGGCTTTCTCATACTAACTAACTTCACTAAGTTTTCAAACATGCACCGGATAAGTAATTTACAATAAATTGTAGACTGGCGTGCTCAGCAGATATCAATATGGTGAGAAGTCTGCATGAATTGAGGAGGGAGGCAAAGGAGATAATAGTTATACGAATAGGAATAATCGCTGGCATCAATCTATCTGTCAGAGGCAGGGAAGACCCTTCCATGGGCAGAGTTAGGAAATCAGTGCCGTTGAACTTTCGCATCTGTGCTGGCTAGTTTCTTCTGTCCAAGCGTTCTTTCTCCAAACAGAAAAGGCTACAGTTGATTAGGGCTTCACTTGGCATATTCTAATCTGCCCCTGTTACGGCCATATCGTGCTGAGACAGGGTCAGATGTTCTCCAACTCTTCAGTCCCCTGATCATTAGCCACCTCTTGGCTTCCTCCAAAGGCTGGTGGCAGTGCCATCATTCTGCGTGGACTTCACTCAGAAGGAGCCCTAAGGTGTGGTTGGTATAACTTTCCTTAAGAGCACACAGTGTCTTACACTAGCTCAAAAAAAAGACAAAAATGACAACTGCCAACATTTTCAGATGAGGAAAGCTTGCACAGGGATTGCAGGAAGTTACCTTGTTACTGAAGCCGTCCTTTTAAGGTGTGGTCACATTGGTCATTGGTCACAGCACTCCAGGGCTGTCATTTACGCAGATGTGTGAATGGTGCCACTGTGATTGCACAGGGCACACTCTATGCAAACACATGGCGCCCCACTGACAGGACTCCCTGGGCTTAAGCTACAGTTCCGTCTTCTAAAGTGTGGTCTTTCTTTCAAGATTGTAGCCTTTATTCCTCGTTCACGGTTCCTTTGGAGTCTCCACTGTCCATCTGGACTGTGTTCTACAGCGCCTCCTACTGGTCAGAAATGGAGCCCCAGCCACAAGTCCCCGGCAACACACAACTGCTGAGATCTGCGCTCTTCTCTTTGGCCTTCCCGATGCCGTCCTCTGCTGGACCTCTGGCCTCTTGTTCTGCCATGTGCCGGTGGGGGATCAGCCAAAGGCTTGATATGAGCTCGTGAGAAATTTCGTGAGCTTCTGTGTATTTCTCCAGTCACCGGGGTCTTACCCTTGAGACCCCAGCCAGTGCGTCCGCGTGGGATTCTCATTTCTGCAACTTTAATCCAGTGAGACCACCACGTCCTGCGTGGCCTCTGTTTCCCTCCACAGAAAACTAGACAGTGTCTTCATGGAAGAAGCCAGGATAAATGTGGAACCTCTTGTGTGCTTCTCTCTTCTCAGGGTTCACAGTCACACAAGCCTCACCCCTTAAGCTTCTCTTCAGTGAGTTCCAAGAGTTGTTGCTTTTGTATTAATAGTTGTCTGGGGGAGGTGTGGGTCCTATTCAAGTTCATCCAACCATCCCACATCTAGAAATCTGCCATGCCCTTTATGTTTTATCTGGCATTTTCAGGTACCCTGTATTGGAAACTGTTTCTTTGATATTATACTTTGTCATAGTACCTCCCCACCGTAAAAAAACAAAAAAAAAAACCAAAAAAAAAAAACCACACACAACAAAAAACAAAACAAAAAAACACTTAAATTTGTAATAAACCATGGTACTTTAAGAGACCCATTTATTTTAAAAAATATATGTAAAATCATCTTTTCTCCTTAAATTTCAAAGCTATATTTGGATCACCACTGCCAGGTTCTTGACCTATTAGGTGACGTAGAGTTACACATGTTTTCATGTAATGACCTCTAATTTTTAAGACGTCAGAGTAAGAACACACTAATGTCATGTGACATAGTGAAACATATGAGACGAGGCCTAAACTGGAGCAATGGGGTGATTATTTTCAATTTTCTTACCTATAGTTCTGTCATTTGTAAAACTGTTAGCTTTTCTTTGTATATGGGAATAATAATGACTCTCTTTCTAACTTCTCATTATGGTACATGCCCCACTAGTAACATTGGCCAGAGGGGCAAAATTTTTCAAACAGAAGGACTGTCTTTCAATAGGGTTATGGCTGAATAAATTATGGTATATCTGCGCTATTAGCTAGTATGCAGGCATTAAAAAGAGTAGCTGTGCCACTTGATTTGAGGGCTTGTTTTGAGGTGTTCAAAGAGAAAAGCAAGATCCTGGTACATGAATATCATTTTAAGAATCTGTAAATGTGTATACACGTATTAATATATTACATTGAGGAAAATCATGGAGGGGCATAGCTTATGTTAACATGGGTTCCCTGGATAAGGAAAGGTTGGGAGGGGAGGTAAAAGCAGGGTGGCATGAGAGAAAAGAGAAGAAGATGGGGAAGAGAAGAAAAAAGCGGGGGGACAAAAAAGATTTATTTCAAGAAATCCATGTTTGTGATGAACACTTGTATACATCTTTATAAAATGTTATTTATATTTGTTTATAGGAGCAAATTAATTTTTACATGCTGACTTTTCAATCTTAGATATTAAGTGTAAATTTACTACATGTGTATATAAGTTCTTTAATAAAACACCTGAGTTAAGAAAGGCCATTAGAGATGAATGGAGTAGATCTGTGACTTGAAGACTAATGTACCGTGGAATATTTGACATTAAAAAGGGGCCCTCAGTCAAGCAAAAATGGAGGAACCAATGTTCTAGACACTGCTGAACACTCCTGGGGCATGTCTGTAACATATATTACATTCTACAAGATGCTGATAATGTTTTGATTTGAATAGTTCAGCCTTCAGGAAGGAGTCCCACAATCAGTGCCCCAGGCTACGAATCACAGCTCCCAAGGTCACCCATGTACTAAGGAGAGCTGATGAGCTACTACTTCCGATCAGTAGGGCTCAATGAGCCGGCCTATTTCATGCCACTCATGGACCTTTCGGACCAGATCCCATTCAGGCTAGCCTGAGCTAGGCTGGCAGCGTGGGAGTAAACAAATGTGTTAACAGACTGAGTCTGTAAAAGTGATAGACTTACTCAGTCTAGACTCCAACTAATGACTATCCTCTAAACAGGTCTTTCAACTTCCAGAGAACTTGATTCAGAGAGCGCTGATGAAATTCGTAGTGTCTCCCCCCTAAGGGAGGTGTTCTGGAAAAGATGGAAACAGTGTTAAGAACTGAATGGAAAGGAATGAGGAAAACCCTGGGACTTGGTGGGGAAAAGATGTAACCACTAATAATGTGCAGGCTGACCCTTAAAGGATGCAAACAACTGTTATAGATACTGTGCAAAGCAGATTTATCGAAAGGAGACCAGGAACATTTATGGAAATGAGAAGCACTAATATGTAGGGAACCACGGTGACAAAGCTGCCCTTGTGGGGATAACAGATTTCAAGTCTTTTCCACGATGGACATTGGACTCACAGCGGTCAAGCAGACTCTCATATCATGTCTCATGTCATCTGTTTGATCTGTTGGTGCTTCATCAACTGGAAGATTGTGGGTGGATAGGAAATATTACCCATAATATACCCGTGACACTCAGGACTGCACAACACCCTGAACCTGTGTTTCCCATTGCATGATTTTTCTCTTGTCACGTCCTTATTTAGAACTTCACCAAGACAGAAAGCATGGTTTTCCTTGAGGCAAGCAGTCATTAAAATGTGGACAGTGAAGAGATAAGCACTAAACACCCTAAATAACAACGGAAAGGGGAGCCTCCTGGGGACACTTAGAAATAAATTTGGAAAGAGAAGAATGTCACTATGCTTGATCTTGGTCCCAAATAACACCTCTAGATTCAACCCAGGGCTCGGTAGGACAATGGACAATTTTTGAGATGCTGTATAGAAGCCTCTCTCTTTAAAAAATATGTGTGTAGTGTTAAGTGTCTACAACCTTTAGCTAACGTGGGAACAGGGAGAAATCGCCCACTAGTCTAACTGCACAAGAGCAGTTTAGTGCAAGCCCCAAATTTGACAAAGATCCATGTTTTCCAGTATCATAAGCTTTGTTAACAGAGGAGAAAAATGCCTTTATCTGTGAATCTTAGGCAGGAGTAATATATTTTCATTTTGTAACATTTATCTCCTCATTGAATTGGTTAAGGATTGCAGTCAGCTTGTGCTTCACATTCAGTCAGGAAAACTTCATTGGTGGAACATTACTATTTGACAAATTCTAGTCTGAAGTGTGAGGACTTCAGCTGAATCCTCACAAACCCTGTCTGCTTGGTACGTTTCTCCCCTCCATCTTTTCAACTTCATCAGGAGTGATGCATTATAAACAGACATATTCATCTTCCAGCTAATCCCCAAAGGGTGGAATAAAGACCTTGACACCAATTTTAAGCTTTTCTTTTTTTCCTCCTCTAATCATTTACTGCAGAAGAAAAATAGCCCTACAAAAATGGATTTTTTACGGCATGCTCAATAAATCCTCACTGCATTTCTCTTATTCTCTGTTCCATTGCAAACGTGCTTCTATCAAGATGAATATGAAACTGAGCTCCAGGCTTAGCACCAGATTTGAGCAATGACAAATTCCTCACCATTTCCCCACAGATATTTCACTTTTCCTGCAAAACTGTGAATTTCAACTTGTTCTTGAAATAGACACCAAGGAAAAGCACTGACATCACTGACTCTCCATCTACTTCTTTGAACTCTGATTGACACACTGCGGCAACTGGGCTTTTTAATGCGTTGCTTGGTCTTTCATCCTGCTAACTATCTTTTTGGACACTCTGCAAAATTCATTTTATAGTTGACACTCAGTCTAGTGTCTTGAGAGAACAAAATTGACGTGAAGTGTTTTAGGTTTGTTCCCAATTTTTTTATTTTGTCATATATATATATATGTATATATATATATATATATATATATATATATATATATATATATATATATATATACACACATACACCCACATATATATACATATGTATATGATTAAGATGCAGATTGAAATTGTGTCAGGTGTAGATCTACACTCACATAACCCCCCCCCCCCCCCGCCATCTACTGTCTTGTTAATTTCAGACTAAAAAATCTCATAGTAAAAGACAGTTTTTAAAACTGAGTAGTTGGCCTTATGTAAAAATTATTTTTCCCTCCTTTTGTTGCAGATTTATCCTGAACATACCGTAGTCTGCAGCTCAGCGCTTGGGAATAATGGCTTCAGGCAAAGGAATAAAGCCTTCCGTCCACACAGTTCTAAGGTAGGGACCAGCAGATTCTGATCCCGGCACTTGCTTTGTTAAATAAATGACAATTCTATGAAATTGTCTTTGGGGCAAAGGGGAATCCTTTTCCCTTTCGGAGCTCCCCGGTTTCATTTACTTTGAAAGATCCTGGTAGAGAGCAAAGGAAATTGTGAGGTACCCTAACTCTCAAAGAACATGCCTGCTAATGGGTGTAGTGTGTTGATCTCCTAACACTTGTGTCAACGTTGAAAAATCTACAGAATTCACATTAATATCTGGGCTACGGACGGCCCTTGAAAATTTTGGAGATCTAGCAATATTGGACAAGCATTCCCACAATTCCTTCAGGGACAAATTTTGTCAAATTCATTCGGCCCAGACCATTACTGATTTCATTCATTCATTCATTTGCCATTCGATTCATTCATGAATATCATCTGCCTGGTAGGCAAGTTGTGAATATAAAATTGACATAGAGAGGCAGGGCCCATCTGGACGGACCTTTCAAGGTCCTCATCTTTTGGCCTTCAGCCCTTCCTCCCAGTACAAGCACCAGAAATGTAGTGATACTACAGGGAAGAGAAAGCATGGGGCTGCCACCACGAAAGGCTTTCATTTCCTCCGCTGTCTATGACGGCTTCTCCCTCTTTGGGACTCGGGCTAAGAACTTGAACTGTACAATTTCATATCACTTCAGAAAGAAGGGATATTAGGGAGCTTGAGGGGAAGCCACTTGGCAAACATGAAAGCCTGCTCTGTGACATCTTTATAAGCTCTGTCCCCACCGGGGTGCTCCTCGGAGCCGGCCCCTTGCAGAGCTAACGGAGGCTGCAAGACCAGGCTGCTTATGTCCCATGGCAGCAATTAGAGAAGCTGCCATTCACGAGATTTATTTTATCCTGTGATTGCTAGGGAGAGCCACAAACCACATCCAGCAGGCAGCGACAGCAATCCCCGTTATCACTGTCATTTTCCATTTCATTTGTGCTCGGCCACCTTCAGTCTTGCAAAAGCAGTCGGACTTAAAAGGCTGGGCTCTGCACCTCCAGGTTTATCAGAAGAAAGCAGAAATCAGGCTGGGTAGTTTTAAGGGCATAGGGAAACAACACGGTTTGGTGACAGGAGGCTTTGAATTCCAGTGGGCAAAGATGGCTGGGTAGTGCTTCCGACTTTCAACATCCAAATAGGTGCATTTAAAATAAAGCCCCACAGACTCCATCTGAACTCTCACGCCTTTTGTTGTCAACATAAAAGCAGAGCCACTCAGCAGTAGTTCTCATAAATTCCAAGGATGAAACCGCCCAGATGGCATTTGGGAATCAATGGCACATTCGGAGAAGAAGAGCGTTTTTGTCTGGATGTCTTTCACTCGGGTGGTGGCAAAAGCAGCTATCCATTTATGAGACTTTAATTTGGAAGTGATAATAGTTATTTATTGAGTACTTTGACAGCACGAGGTAGGAAACTTCATTTAAATGTAACTTCATTTAACTCTCACAAAACTATACAAGATATATAGTAGTAAGGATGTAGAAATCGAGGCTCAGATCATTAACTTGACAAAATTTAAGTAACTAGTAAACCATGGCGACCCAGAATTTAAAAAGAGAAGGGATATTAGATATTGAAGGTGACATTAGGGAAAAAAAGGTGAGAGTAGACCTTTCACACTCAAAAATATTGTGTCTCTTTCATCAGGCCACACCTCTGATATATGCAAAATAAAGATCGCCATATTTCTCCAAGTATATGATGACATCAATTGTAAGATGCTCTTTCATGCATCACAAAGGAAAATAAATCTGTCAGTTAAACTGACAAAAGGTATATTCCAAGATATTTTGTTTTCAGAGATGTGAAAACATAGGGGGAAAACGTATTCATTTGAAAGGTAGGCTGAAGTGGAAAGAACAAAGCAGTAATATGATGGCCCAGCCTGAGGTGCTTTCTGCAAGTCTGGGGAGAAAACTCAGGCTGAGCTTTGATTGTTGCTGCTTCAGGATTTCCGCCTGTAGGGGGCAGTGCAGGCCACCGGATATGGCCTTTGGCCTTCCCTGAAACCGGTTTTAGAGAAGATGGAGGTGAGAAAAGCAGAAACAGATGGGAAACTTGTTCTCACAGCTTCAATTTGCATTCTCCGCTTCTGTGCTGGTTCAAACCTAAGTGTCATTTCTGTCCCATTTTCTTCCTCCCCTTTTCTCCTATCCGGCATCTCCTTTCTCCCCATTAACTCGTTTTCTACCCACATTTCTAAAGTCCAAAACTGGTAGACTTGGAATAGAAACAAATGCTTTTCCCTCAAAAATTCAAATCAGAAGTTCAGGTATTGGCTAAAAAGAAGGAAGCTGGTGTCTTGATTATTCTGTTATGCTAAAATGTTCTGGTTCCTTGGTTATGTCTATCTGGAGAATATTCTAGATATAATCTCAGGATAGAGACTTCTATCTGGAGAATATTTCTCAGGTAGATCGTCCCACCTCTTGATGTGAAATAGCTGGTGGTCAAATCCATTTCTATCACTTTCCTCAGATTCTTCACATACCTCCCCAGGGCCCATCAGATGAAGTCTACGCATGAAACCCTGATTCTAGACTACGTCTCCCACCCCCTTGCATACCACCGAGGCCTCCTTCCAAGTACATGCCACTTGGAAGTCAGCCCCTGACCTGCCTGCCTGGTTCTAGGCTTGGTTGAGACCGGAGTTCCAGCTTCCATTCTGACTCCTCTATTTTTCTCCTCTCTTTAGTGACTTATGAGTAGTTTTGTTTACTATAACTGGGATTGATAAAGTTGACCTTTGCTGGCACTCGGAAAATTATTTAATGCAATCCAAAGGCACTTGTGTGAGAAGGAGTCAACACAGGGTAGTGATTACATAGTAAAGGATCAAAAGCCCAGCGAGGGAAAACAAAAGCTCATTATCTGCCGCCGACTGGCACTCCTAACTGAGAGAAGCAAGTGGTCTGTGTGCCACTCTGTGAGTAAGCTGGAGGCACAGACGAGTGGAAATCCCAGAAGAGAATCTGTGAGTGATGGAGACACAGCTGATGGGAGAAACGAGAGCAAACAAAGCTCTGTGTACAGCAGTGTCACTTCCTGTGGCATTGTAACCAGAGCTCAAGCCATGCAGTCACATCTACTTGGGTTGAAATCCAGTCTCCAACTCTTGGGAACTGTTTAATGTTGGTCAAGTAGCATGACCTCTTTGGGCCTCAGTTGATGTCCAACAGGAAAAGAATAATAATGACACAGACTCCCCGGAGTTATTGTGGAGGGTGTAAATAGTGTCTGATGCTGGCTGGGCATGAGGACTTAAGAAATATTAGCTGCTGTTGTTATTATTATTATTGCCTTCATCATCATCCTGGCTTAAGGTAACTCCATTTATCCCACCTGGAAAGGATCAGTAGTTAATGAAAACATCCCAACTAATTATATATATATACTATTTATATTTTATTCTACGTGTGTTTGTGGGCACCAGTATACAATCTTTCATCTAAAATCAGAGGTCACATATGTTTTGGAATTCAGAACTTTGGGGATTTTAGACCAGCCACCCATGGCATATGGCATCTGTTCATTACAATCCCAGCTAGTGCCAGAGTAGTTCTCACATTCATTTTTGTGCCGGGGGTTCCGAAGACCTCTTCCCGGTCTGGAGATTTGCTGGGAGGACCCCCAGGACTCAGCAGCTAGTCATGCTCGTGGCTGTGATTTATTACAACAAAAGGACACAAAGCAAAATCAGCAAAGATAAAAGGCTCCAGGGGCAAAGTCCAGAGAAAACCGGGCATAAGCTTCCAAGAGTCCCCTCCCAGTGGAGCCACACAGGATGTGCTTAATTTCTCCGGCTACAAATTGTGACAACACCTGTGACACATTCTCTGCCACAGAAGCTCATTAGAGACTCAGTGCCCAGGGTTTTTATTGGGGAGTCGACACATAAACACCCTCTGCCTAGCACATACCAAATTCAAGACTCCCAGAAGAAAAAAACAGGTTTTCAACAGAAACCACATTGTTTCTATGGACAGATGAGGCACAGCGGACCCCTCTGATGGATTAGGGAATGGTAGCAGCCTCCCCAAATCCAAGCTCCTAGATGCCAATCCAGGGCCAACATTGCAAGTAGGCCTTTGTAAGGATAGCAGTCTCAGGCCTTGGTGTCTTAACTCTTTCCACACAGCTTCCTGTAGCAAAATGTATGAATAATTACACCAGGAGGGATAAAAACTATAACTAGCCTCATGACTCTTCAGGTCAGGCTGTGCCACCAAATCAGCTCAGGAACGGCTTAAAACGTGTCATGACAATCTTCTGGTTTTCAGAGCTTCTTGGGTTTTGGAATTGCAGATCAGGAATCACAGCTCTGTTTTGAGGTCTCTCTCTCTCTCTCTCTCTCTCTCTCTCTCTCTCTCTCACCCCCCTTCTCTCTCCCCCTCCCCCCTCCCCCTCTTTCCCCCTCTCCCTCTCCCTCTCCCCCCTCCCTCCTCCCTTCCTCTCCTTCTTTCCTTCCTTCCTTCCTTCCTTCCTTCCTTCCTTCCTTCCTTCCTTCCTTCCTTCCTTCCTTCACCTTTGCTCAGTTTTATTATTAAGTAAAAAGTATAACAATAACACAAAAGTCAGGAGGTGAGAAATGAAAGTGTGTTATAGGTTTTACAAGTTGTGATCATAAAATACAGTGAATGTTTAAATTTTAAAACAATGTATCACAGTAAAAGACACATTGCCATTAACCCCCCTCAAAACACTCCCCCTCACTTTGAACACACTTATCCCATTGTTCTTGCCACTTTCTGAAGCAGTTCTGGAAGTCCTCTTTCGTGAGTGTCTTTAGTTGCACTGTTGTGGCTGCCTCAATATCCTGAATCATTTTGACTTTGGGGAAGAGCCAGAAGTCTCACAGTGACAGATCCGGTGAATAAGGTGGATGAGGACACACCATAATGTGTTTATTTGACAGAAATTGCCACATACCAGAAGCGATGTGTAACATGGAGCATTGTTGTGATAGAGGATGAAGTAAAGACACTCACAAAATAGAACTTCCAGAACTGCTTCAGAAAGTGGCAAGAACGATGGGATAAGTGTGTTCAAAGCAAAGGGGAGTATTTTGAGGGGGATTAATGGCAATGTGTCTTTTACTGTAATATTTTTTTTTTAAATTTAAACATTCACCATATTTTTCTATCACACTTTGCATACCGCATATCAAGTGTACGGTATCACTTGAAAGTAGATTGTGAAGTTCAAGACAAACCCTACAGCAGTGACTAAAATAACAAAACAAATATTACAGCTAATGAGCCAAAAAGGAGACAAAATGGAATCACAAAAACATACTCACTTGATCCCAAAAAAATGTAGAAAAAGAGAGAAAGGAAACAAAGAACAGATGGGACAAGTAGAAAACAAATAGCAAGATAATATATTTAAACCTAATCATATCAATAAATTACATGTCTATAGCCTAAACATCCCTCTAAAAAGCAAAAAGCCAGATTGGACAAACAGGCAAGACTCACATATATGGTGCCTAAGAGAAAGTACTTCATAAAGATGCAAATAGGTTAAAAATAAAAGGATAGAAAAGATATACCATGTTAGCACTAACAAAAAAGTAGAGTGAGTATACTTGTATTAATGTCTCACAAAGTAAATTTCAAAGAATATTAATAGTGATAAGGTAATTTCATGATAAAAATGTCAATCACAAAACAACCCCCCATGTTTATGCACCTAACAGAGCTTTAAAATTCATGAAGCAGAATCTACTGCAACTACAAGAGACAAATTTACAAATATTTTCAGAGATTTTTATACCTCTCCCTCAATAATTGAGAGACTAAAGAGATATAAAATCAACAAGGATATAGTAAAGTTGAACAACATTATCAACAAACGACTTATTTGACATATATAGGACAATCCATTCTTTTCAACTATACGTGGAGCATTTATAAAGATATAATTTGGGCCAGAAAACAATCTTAAAATACTGAAAAAGACTCAAATCATGCAAAGTTTGTATGTTCTATGATAAACTTAGAATTAAGGTAGAATTCAAAACCAGAAAGATCTCTTTAAAGTTCATAATATATGGAAACTAAATAGCACACATCTGAGTAATCGATGTGTTAAAGAAGCAATCACAAGAAGAATTAGGAAATATTTTGAATGGAAAAAGAAAACAAAAGCACAACATATTAAAATGTGCTGAATGCTGTAAAACAATACTGAGGTGGTGTTTATAGTACTAACAATTCTGTTGAGCAGAATGAATTTCTCAACTCAATGATTTAAGTGTCTTAAGGATGTAGAATAAAAGAGTATATTTAACCCAAAATAAGTATATGGAAGCAAATATAAAGATCAAAATGGAAATTAATGAAATAGGAAACAAAAAAAAATAGAGAAAATAAAGGAAACTAGAATTATTTGAGAAAGTTGATAATATATAATATTGACAAAGAAGCCAAATGTGATGTAGAAAAAAAAAAAAAAGAGAGAGGAAACATAAATTACTAATGGGACAGATTACATCACAACCAATTCTATAGATACTAGTGAATATCAAGAGTTATTTTAGAAATGACTCTATGCTAATCAATTTAACAATGTAGATTTATTAGACAAATTCCTTGAAAGACAAAGTAATAAACCTGATGCAAGAAGAAATAGGTCATCTGAGTGGCCTTGAGTCTATTAAAGAAATTGCACTTTTAGTTAAAAACTTTCCGTCAAAGGAAACTTGAAGCTCAAACGGCTTCATGGGTGAATTCTGGCAAAATTTATCTTTTCTTTTTTTTTTTTTTTAGGTTAGAGTTCCAACAAATACTAGAGTAGTATCTGTTTCTAATAATAACATATTTAATACACTTGATCCCATTGAACTTGATTTTCAGTTTACAACATTCTGTGAAAGAGTGCTTTGATAATTTCTTCCGAATTAATCTCTCTAACTGAAATGGAATTCAACTAGTTAAGAGACTCACTAAGTTTTTTTTCGTTTTCAATATTTACTTAAATGGTTCGACATGTGCTAAGCGTCCTCCTCTCCAGTTAAAATGGAAAACACTGTAAAAGCCTCTCTCTAGATACCACTGGGGAATGTGTGCTTTAGTGAAGTTGTAATTCCAGGGCCCCCTTCCTTCTGAGCTTCATCCTGTAAGAAACAAAGCTAAGAGACAGCAGCGTCATGCCAAACTTACTTTATTTATTTAAGCCAGATTCTTTTCATACAGACATTCAGTCTCTTTCGGTATTTCTCCTAAAAGGAAGTAGGCATGGCCTATTTTAAACCACCCATATAATGAGCAAATAAAAATAATTTCACTTTCTTTTGTTCCTTGTCCCCTCCTAAACTCACTGAAAAGAGTTCTGTTTCATGTGAAAAGATCCATACACGCAGAGATTCATTTCCTTAAACTCTGTCATCTTTATAAATTGCCTATGTACAAGATATGTAAGTGAAGACCAAAATAAACCTTAAAAAGAAAGAGAGATTATTTTCAGTCCATTGTACATGTAGTTTTCTAAAAAATACCTTTGTCACATGAATTCATATAGAAGGGCCTGTCTGAGATGTGATCCTTTCGTCCTTGAAAAGAGAGCAACAGAGATTTCTGTAAAACCTTTCAGTGACCAGGGATCTCTGAAAGGACTGGGACAGCTGGGTCTCTGACACACACCTGGTCTCCTTAACTTTGAAACTTACCTTGGTCTTTTACGTCATTTCGATGGAGTCTTGCATTTGCCCGGGAAATGCTCTCACACTTTACAGGGCGTGTCGTGGGAGGAGCAAGTCATGTTTGCAAAGTCCTGGAAGCCCCAGTGTTCCTCCAGGTCTGGCTTGTGCAGGGATAAACCGGGCACCATTTCATAGGGTTGGTGGTTTTTCTTGTCCTTTCCTGTTTGGAGAAGCATAGTGACAGTAGAGCACGCCAGGCCTCTGACTCATGGACAGTAGAAATGGCCAGAGTGCAGTCCAGAGGACCAAACCCACCTTCTAAACTTCATCCTCTCCATATGTGACCAAACAAGCTCCCAAATCATCCCTGAATATTCGGAGACATTGCAGTATGACGATGTTAACTCACCGGTGATACCATATGGACACCCTGTACCCTATACACCTGCTGATAGGATGTGACAGGAAAGGCACGACACCTAGATGCATCTGTCCAAAAAACTAGACCGCAGTCTAATCAAAAGAAAAACAACAGACCGACCCAGACAGAAGGACATCCTGCAGTATACCTGGCCAGTTCTCCTCAAAACTGCAAACCAACCTCCATATAAATGTATGTGTGTGGGCTTCTCTTAATAGAGCTCTAGATAAGGATGAAAGTTGCAGCATAAAGTCAGCAGTATTTTCCTGTGGGAGGTGGCTGTGGCCTCATCCATTAGGGCTCAGAACCCAGCCAGTCTTTGCGTAGGAGGAAATGGAGCTCCCCTGTGGCTACCCAGCCAGAAACCATCTTTGCTATTTAAAGGATGCTGAGGAGGCTGTACTGAAGCTGGTACATCATTACCTGTAGTAATCCTTCCTGCAAACACTTGAAGGCCCCCAGGTGGTCAGTGAGCTCATGCTATCCCCCAAAGGCCTGTAAAGTGAAGCGTTACCCATAGATAGGTCTTCATTAATAGAGTATTGTTATAGCAGTGACCGCTCCATCTTGAGAGGTGAGATCACCAAGAAGGAAAATCCATTTTCTTGTCTGACTTAACAGCTACACGTAGTATGTACTTTGACTGTATTGGGCCCACCTGACTTATCGTCCATCTTATTTATCTTGGCACTTTCTGGTTTTCTTGTCCAGTTGGTCTATAGTTTTGCCTAGCCAATTAAAATTCCAGCTTGTTTCCCCACACTGTTCATTGATCACTTGCTTCTTCATTTTTAATTTCCGCCCTTTAGACATCCAGTCACACTTTCCATGGTGCTGCTAATTCTGTCCTTTATTCTCCTGCCACGTTTTGTCATTAAGTGACTTTGGAAGTTTCCAGCTTGCTGGGGACACAGCCTCCCGGAGCACACCTTGCTAAAATGTGCACTTCAGAGCCATACAAAACACGAGCAGGCGACAGGGCAGTGTCCCCACACGCATTTTAAACGCTGGCCCTCTGCACCTGCTCCTTCTGACTCCCGGCTCTTAGGGAAATAGTCTTTAGCAATATTGACACTCATGTAATAAACTAAAATACTGTTTGTGCAGGGGAAATAACGAGATGTTGGGATTTGCTTGGTTCTCAAGAGAAGTGATTAGTTTTCATTATCGGGGAAGAAAGAGTCTAGAAGGCTTTACAGTCACAAAACCTAACAAAGGCACACAACGTTTTCATCTCATGTATGAACAGGACACTTGGACCCCCCCCCCCCCATCCTGGGCTTATGGAATTCCTGAGCACATTGTACCAATACAGGTGTACGGTAAAGCACACCCAGTTTGAAATTCAAGGCTGGGATTTTCAAATGCGAAGTACTGAACGTAGATACACATTCTGCAAATTCCTCAAGTAGGGCCCAGTTCCACCAAACCCCCCCAGGAGGAAGGAGACAAGTCACAATCCATTCTGCGTGTGGGTTTGAAGATCATCGTAGAAGCCGAAAGCGGTCCCCAAATATCTCTGGCGTTGAGAGAATCGGCTGACAAACTCTCCTCCATTTAATGGATTGAAAATGTCGAAGTTTGTATTTAACTGAATAGGGTTCTATCATTCCTTCCCATTCTTATTTTAAAATCAGCCTCATAGGAAGTTCAAACTAAGCAAACTTATTTCTTAAAAAAAACCCTTTATAGAATGTAGAATTTCCAGTATAGTTAGGTGTTTCCCAATAAGGAAAAACATGTTGAGCACTTGTATACTGGAAATTAAGAAATTCATTTAGTTTTAAGGTCACATGTCTTACTAGTATTTTATTTTCTATTTTGGGCCCACATTTTCTTAGGAACTGGCGACCATAGTCATTATAAAGATGTACCTAAGAAATCTGTAAAACCGGTAATTGTCTACCAAGCCAGCTTGAAAATATTATTATTATGCACGTAATAAAGCCCCATGTGTCTCCTGACTACTTTTCAATCCATTAATTAGTGATTCTGTACTTTCTTTGTAGGTCATCCTAGCAGTCAGTAATTGGAGGCTGGATGAATTAAAACTTAGTCAAATTACATGCCCCAAGCAGTCACAGAGATAGACTGGAGACCTCAAGCCCCAAACTTGTTCATGTCCTCAACCCAAAGTATTGTTATTATTTCCTCCTGTGCATCTGTATTTTAATGTTCTCATTAGTTGAGTAGACAATTATGGAACAATTGCTAAACAGGTCTGGCTTCATTCCCCGAATTGATCTTCTCCTGCTGGCTGAGTGTGGGCTTAGCCCAGTGACGTGAGCTGCATTTCACCCATGGGGGGTTCTCCTTTCCCCCCCAACACGGGGCCTGGACTCCTTGTTCTTGTATTCTCACCCAGTGTCTGGGTACCTGACTTGGTATTATTGGCTGGGCCCCGCAGCTATCAGGACCTCCTCCCTCTGACATTCTGTTATGCTTATCTGTTTCTTTGTTTTTCCTTCATCAAACTGTGAGTCCCTGGAGGGCAGAAGCTACCATATCTTATTTACCTTATATCCAAGCATTTACCTTAGAGCTTGACACATTGTTGATCAGGGGACACAAATGGCCACCTGTACTATTTGGCCAGCACAGTGTTATCAATAACTGGAACGAATACCTTCATGTGTTTGTGACAGTCACTATTTTCTTGTGTGTGGCCACAGTCACACATTAATTTCACCAGCCTGGCCCCTGGAGGCGTCCTAGTTTGTGGCCATAGCTGTAGCTGCTTCGTGTGTGTTAGTTACCTGAATCACTGTGTCTTACTGCGTGGAGAAGCGCTTATCATCCTGGTAGTCTGGTCTTGGAAATCCTTTTCATCTCAGACTTCGGAAAATAAGGTAGAAAAATAGAAGGCTGTTACACAGTGTACAAAGAAAGCATTTCTGAATGGAGGACAGAGGTGAGCCACTCTGAGCATTCCTGCAGTCCAATTAGAGAGGACAACAAATTCACTCGTGTTGATTTTTAGGACCCAGAGGACGCAAACAAAACAGTTACCGGGAGAAAGCCTAGATTTGCATTTCTGAGAAGATTCAAAACTTCTGCCTTGGCTCCTCTTCCAACAGGCACCTGAATTTTAAAAGCAATGACCCTGACCAATATTCTAAGTTTCCACTCAACAGCCCATTTCCAAGGCTAAGCCTAAGATGTCCCTCAGTATGGCCCATGGCAACACCCAGGAGATCCAACAAAGGTGATTGCACAGCAGTGCATTACCTCGGGGAAGGTTTGAGCAATTTGTTAATGGAGGGAATTCACATCACCAGACAGGACAGCATTGCTGATGACAGAGTACCCTTGAGCAAAGTTAAGCTTCGCCTACAACAGTAAGTTTTGCTTTAGCTGAGGAATGAGGGACTATATCTCTTAAGACATACCCTCCATGTTGCATTTAATTTTAACTTTTTTAAAGCAAACATTTCCTGGCCATAGAATTACAGCTCTAATAGCTATAAAAGTGTAACTTAGAGCAGCTTACTACCTGTGAACATTTCCAGCTAATTAGCTTACGTTCAATACATGTCTAGGTATCTGCAATAATTTGCTATATAGGATTATTATCAATAGGACGATTAAACACTGGTGTTAGTTTCCAAAGAAAGGCTTTGTAATAAATCTTCTTTCTGAGCGTTTGGAAAGTAAGATGCAGTTTTTGTTAGGGCCACCTCTTAGAGAAACTGAAACTCTACCAACCACTTGTAGGAAAATACAGAGCTACGTAGTTAGTCAAATGGTAAAGTTTGGTCTGGAATGAGTCATTGAATTTGGTCTCTCCAGACCTGCCACTATAAAAAGGAGGGATGGGCTTTCTAGAATCTGTCATGACAATTATACGATAGGAAAAAAAATATGAGTACATATAATAACAAAAACTCTTTGCACTAACCATGAAAGGAACGCCGTTCTCTCAATGCCATTAACACAGCATTATACATATGCTTCTTTATGACGCGCACTAACCATCTGCCATTCAATCAATGGACTAAATGTTGCCTGAACCATTACAGCGGTTTTACACCCTGGTGGGTCTCATTCTAGGTGTTTACATCTCAGTTGTTTCTCGACGTCAGCTTTGGTCCAGAAATGACAAGAAGCACCAATGAAGGAAAATGTGAGGGCTGCTAGGTGCTGAGCCCTCATTTCACTGGTAGCAGATCTCAGAAACTTTTCTCTGGGGCATTCAAGCATCTTGTTTCCTAAGAGTCGCCTTGAGTTCTCTGCTTCAAGCCGGACTGGATTGACTGCTTGGTCAGCCGTGCTGTGACGACACGGGCAGGTCTATCCTGGTTCCCTGGGAGCAGAGATGAGTTAGAGCTCTCTGGCTCGTATGCATTTACAGACAGTCTTCTCTGGTTTAGGGAAGCCTCCTGGACAAAGATTCTAGGTGACTACAGCCATTGTAACTCATCCTGTGGAAATTGCCCTGGCTCATTCAAACAGGTGCAATGGCATTGCTGCCATAACTTCCACTGCCGTGTTTCCAAATGTATGACAGGCAGCCTTGCCTGTGACAGCACTGGAGCACATTGGACCTGCAGAAGTCACACATGCCACGGAAAATTGAAGGGAGCAGGTGAAATGGTTAGATTGCCATGCAACCATGTGTGTGTTGTCTAAGACATAGAAGCGATCCTATCGGGTAGGGCTCCAATACAAGTGTGGAGAGTGAGAGATCGCCCTTCAATCACCGTATTGACAGGAGGACAACTATTTTGTTGTTCATGTGAATTCAGAAGGCAAGACAGAGAGGACCGCCTATGATACATGCAGGAGGTTTTAATTCTTTGAAAAAGTGACAATTATAACATCATTGAAAGTGCCTGTTTAAATCAAGAAATTCTATGTAACAACAGCGTTTGACCATTTATCAGCCATGTTATGTGTACAGCTGCCGCTGCTTTCAGTGCTGCTAGTGGTTTTGTAGTCAAATTAAACTGGTTAAAGCAGCAGCATTATTCCACTGTTCCTTGGCTACAACATCTTTGAAAGAGGCAGGTAACGTATTTGGACAATTGGAAAAAACACACAAAAATCCTCAAGGACGCTGGACAGAGAGGAGTGTATTATGATGAGGCAGAGGAGGAATGACCTTAGATTTCTGTATCTTTAGATGTTTCACTTTCTGTAGCACTTAATGATTGAAAAATGCTGTTAGTCAATTTGGACTTGCGGTTTGGCTGCAGGAACCACATAACAGGAACTGCACTGTGATAGGAGTTGGAGGAGGAAAGCTTTTTTTGTGGGTTCACTTGCTATTTTAATTCAATTGTTAGTCAGCTTTGAAGGTATGGTTGCTGTTTCTCGTTACTACTCTTTCTCTTCTTCCTTTTATGCTCCCCCCCCCCCCCCCCCATCTCTACTCTCTAAGGCCGGGATGTAACACAGTGAAAAGAGCCTAGATTTGTCATCGGCCTTCTCATTTGCTCGGACTCTGCTACTAACTTGATCCAGGCCAGTTATTTCATGCTGCTGGGGCTTACGTCCCTCATCTTAGACCAGAGATATTATGAAGTGTCTCACAAATGTCTGAAAATTAAATTTGATCACGTGTTATATGCCACACGCCTGGCATGCATGGGTTTTATGGGTTGCCTGGCTCTGGTCAGAGTCAAGGTGTTGAAAATGGAGGCTGCTGTCTAACCATTGATCCTTTAGGGACCTAGGGACCGAAGTGCATTCCTCTGAGGATCAGTGAAGACACTTGAAGTTGGCAAGCCACACATGTCTTTCCTGACTTTGAACTGAAACGCGAGTGAACCCAACTCCCCTAGTCACTGCCAGATTTTTTGGATACATCTTCCTTTTCCCCTGAGCCAACCAGGACAAATGAGCTGCAAGTGAGCTCTTGCTCTTGGTCCAGCAAAGTTCCCAGAACCCAGCTGGGGGCACCTTCTTGCACTGTTCCCCCCCCCCCCCAAAATAAGACCTAGTTGGACAGTCAGCTCTAATGCATCTTTTGGAACAAAAATTAATATAAGACCCAGTATTATATTATATTACATTATATTATACCTAGTCTTATAATAAAATAAGACCCGGTCTTATATTAATTTTTGCTCCAAAAGACGCATTAGAGTTGATGGTCAGGCTAGGTCTCACGTTCGGGGAAACACGGTAACAGCCGGAGCTAAGGGCGGCCGCGCCCCCTCTCGGTTTGGCGGCTCTAAGGTGACGCGGCGGCCTCCTCCCCTTGAAGGCGGGGCTGGCGTGTGGGGGTGAGGAAGTCCTGCGGCCCTAGGTGATGCCCCCGCCCCCACGGCGTCCAAGCTGCTCCCTGCGCGGGCGACAGCGACGGCAGGTCCCAGCGCCCATGAGGTTCCCACGTCCGCCCCTTCTGCAGCCCCACCGGAAAGCAGCCTCGGACAGGTGAGGGAGGTGCTGGACTCACCTGGCAGTGCGCACGGGGTCACCATCTGCTGTCTTCTGCGGGTGGGTGTCTGTTCTCAACTGAAGTGGGGAGTCGGGGACGCTGAGGTACCGGGGAAGCTAGCACCCGGGGTCAGAAAGGTGTGCTGAAGACTGGAGGCAGAAGCCCGAGGCTTGGGGTAGTGGAGAACTCAGGTGGTGGTGGGGGGGGGGGCGCCCCGGGACTTCTTTGTGTTTGGTAGGACACATATTGGGTCCCCTCGGGACTCAGTGGAGTTAGTCACCGTGACCACCACCTCAGGGACTCTGCAGAGGTAAGCCCCTCACTTGGGTGGGATTTGACGCGCTCACTTTGTGGAGATCCGGAAATTCCACTTTGGTTCCCTGCGCAGACCAGTTGCTCAGCCACACGAGAGCAGAAAGCCTTGTAATTGTGGAGATTCTAGAGTGTCTCCTCGCACTTGAAAAAAAAAAAAAAAAAAAGGTGATGGTGGTGGTGAAGTTGAGAGGAAATTACTTCCGCAATTAGTTTCCCCAGTTCACTGTCCCATTTGTTAAGCAAATGGTCCGCTGATGGCTTTTAAAAATGGTCGCGTTTCTATAAACTGGGTTAGAACATCCTAAGGACCTTCTTTCTGTGCGATGTCTGACGGTTTTACCTGCGTCCAGATGCTTCCAGGAGTGTGTGCTCTAGAAATGACACTGGCCGCGGGCCCTCAACAGTTACCAAACAGCTTCCTGGGGAAACTTGGGACCTCAACAACCTGCTTCAGTGACACACTGAATCGCAAACAGGTCCATAGATTATGATTCCATTAGCATTCCTTTCTTCCTTGTGTTAGCAGCTTTCCAATTTAACAAATATTGGTTGTCCGCCTGTTAAGGAGGAAACTCAGTGAGAGCCAGGCTGGTGTGCTGCTTGGCAGTACAGATGTTCACACAAAAGGGGATTTTAGGGCCCTGGTTCCACACAGGTGGGTGTTTAGAGCGAGACCAGTAGTAGCACGTTGTGCTTTTGCTTCCTCAGCCCCTCTATAATCTCTGGTAATAAGTATATAAATGCAGGGAGAATGGAAAGCTATGAAGAATATCTGTCATTAGCCCAGTCTGTCCCCCAAAGTGACAAGGATGATCAAAACCAGCCTTACAATAAGGTCATTAAGAAGCAATACTTTGCCAAGCGCCGTGCTAAGCACTTTATCTTGTTGCATAAAATACACAGGATAAGTGTTGCTCCCCTGTACAGATGGGAAACTGAGGCAGGAAAGAATCCAGAAATTTGTTCAAGGTAAGTGGTGGACCTGGGAACTGAATGGGAACACTTCTGAGGGCAGAAACCATAGCGTTTTCACTATTCTGTGCTGCTGGAGACAGTGTAAATCGGAGAAATTTCATGGAAATAAGAATTTAAATTTATATTCAGGAAACAACCCATGTCCTGGGAGTCAAAGTAACCATCGTGAGTCCATTGAGCATTGCTTTCATTCAGCCTGTGTGGTTAAACTATGACTAACTTGGAATGAGAGGATGAAAAGCTATTTTCAAAATATAACTTGTATTAGTATGTGTCTCCCTTAACATATTTTTAAGGCCCTAATATATCCAAGTGGGGCAAATGAGTAAAAGTGCACCTGTATTCCTTGTGTATTGCACATTGAAGTAAAAACTTTTTTATTATTATTGTGCTTTAACATATTTCAGCTTGATTTCTTCCCGTAGCTTCCCGTTAAATAGAAGTCACTATTGTCACCTAGAAAGGACTTTGTATTTGTGTCTAAGTCTATACTCATGCATGAATGAGTACAGTTAATATTTATTTTAGAAGGTAGATCTATTTTTTTTTCTCAGTCTATCTCTGGAAATGTGGAGTACTGCAATGTGCTTATTTGGGCAGGAATCCTAAAATTCCTAATTTTAGCCTTTGAGTGAATGAACCATAACAACTCAGCTGACAGTTTCTTAAAGCACGTATAAAACCCTGAAAGTAATTTTCAAATTAAAATTACTACGCTGTATAGGGTGAGAATGAAAATAGTGCTTAGATTTTTAAATAGTATTTCTTAATATTGAGAGTACTTGCGTTCTTAAAACTTTCCTTGTAATTATTGGTAATGACACAAAAAATTGAGGGGTTCTA
Source organism: Rhinolophus sinicus (assembly GCF_057876585.1). NCBI lineage: Eukaryota > Metazoa > Chordata > Mammalia > Chiroptera > Rhinolophidae > Rhinolophus > Rhinolophus sinicus. The sequence continues at coordinate 54,827,189 of NC_142513.1, read as the reverse complement.
TATTTAATTTAGGTTAAGATGTTGAAGAAAATGTTTTTTTGCCTGTGTTGAGAGAATCAGGTAGGATTTTCTGCCTGAATCTTGCTTTTGGGAGTGAAATTAACAACACCCCTTGAACTCGAGGAGCATTTGAAATCCTGCCTGGAAGGTGTTTATAAAAGTGTGTTTGGCTTGGTTAACATGCTGCAATGGGAGGGCAGGATGGTTGATGAATTGGAGAAATTCCCAGGAAACAGAGGGCCAAGGAGCAGAGTATACAGGGAGGGTGAGACAGGCAGGTCTGGATTTTGTAAGTCCTCAAAGGTAAACAATTTGGGAATCCTCCTTAAGAAAAATAATATAAAACTAGTTATGGAGGTGAATACTTATTTAAATGTGAAAAAGAAATTAGAGCAATTTGCTGGAGCGTTCCTGTCTGCTGTGATCCCTTTGGGCCATTTACCAGAAATGCTTACAAAGAAATGCTTCCTGATTGCACCCTGGCTTCCCCTCTCACAAGAGCACTCAGCATCTTCCAGCAGCTTATGGCACTGGTAGGGCCTATGCCAGTAATTGGCCGAAAGCTGAAGCGCCATTACCCTCAAAGAATGGGAGGAAACGTTGTGGTTGGAGGCAAGGGACTCACGCGTGGTCCGTGGAGCAGAGAAGAGACTATTGGCTGGGGGGGAGGGAGCCACAGCGCAAGGGGAACTGGGGCACTTCCAGTCCAGCAAGTAGTGCTGAGGTGAAGGCCCCTGAACTGGTTTCCAAGACCTTCCACTTTGGTTGTTTCTCCCGAGGTGCCTTTGGTCATTGGCTCTCCCAGCTTTCATTCTATCCGTCACCACGTATTGAGGGTTTTCTATGTCCCAGGCACTGAGAAAGGCTAGGTCCTGATCTGATTTCACTGGTGACAGCCCAGTGTTGGAGGTGCTGTCCTGGAGAACTGGAGGGCTCCCACACTTAGGCTGAGTTTGGAATTGCTGGTGGAGTTCCCGAGACGGAGGGCTCCAGGAAAGCCGTTCTTTATATGTGGAGGGCCATAGAAAGCCCTGCAGGTTGGGACCCCCACACTCTCGTCCACGGATGCAGTGAAGCCCCTTTGTCAGTGTTTCTCATCATGTCCTTGTAGACCAGTAGCACCCACACCCCGGAGGTTCACTTCGCAGATGCTCATGTTCTCAGGTCCCATCCTGGGCCCCTGATTGAGAAGCTCTGTGTCTGGAACACAGCAATCTGTATTTTAAAAAGCCTTCCAGATGATTCTGGAGCTAGCTTGAGAACTATTGCTCGTCATATTTAAGAGAACTCGTAGGGCATAGAATCCACAGTAGAGATGGAGGGAAGGGAACGAGATTAATACCTGGGCTGATATATCATTCAGGTAATTTACGTTACTATCACTGATATTTATCGAACACTCAGATCATACCAGGTGTTGTGCTAAGAATTATTAAGTCTTTTAATCAGCAATGCAATCCTCTCAGGCGAGGCTGTTATCACCTCCATTTAAATGCAAGAAAACTGAGGCACACAGAGAGGAAGGGAAGCGTCCTAGGTCCCATAGCTGTAAGGATTTGAGCATGGCCAGTGTGGCTCCAGCACCTCTCTCTCATCGGCTTGGGAGAGTTTGCCTCAGATCATTGCTACATGTTGGTATTGTGGGAGAGGTCTGGAAGGCAGGCCTGAGATGGCTTGGAATGGTTTTATTTACTGTGCGACCCAGCAATCCCTCTCCTGGGTACCTACCCAAAAGATCTGAAAACACTTATCTGTAAAGACATATGTGCTTCAGTGTTCATTGCAGCTTTATTCACGGTGGGCAAGACATGGAAACAACCAAAGTGTCCTTTGATAGATGATTGGATAAAGAGGGTGTGGTATATACACAATGGAATACGATTCTGCCATAAGAAAAGGTGAAAAAGTGCCATTTGTGACAACATGGATGGATCTTGAGATTATTATGCTAAGTGAAATAAGTCACAGAAAAAGTTGAGAATCATATGACTTCACTGATATGTGGGGTATAAAACTGAAAGCAACAAAGGAACAAGACAAAAAAACAGCCTCATAGACACAGACAATAATTTAATGGTTACTAGAGGGTGGGGGAAGGGGGTGGTAGATGAGGGTAAAGGGGGTCAAATATATGGAGAACTGACTCTGGGTGGTGAACACACAAAGTGATATATAGATGATGTAATACAGAATTGTACACCTGAAATCTATGTCACTTTACTAACCATTGTCACCCCAATAAACTTTAATTAAAAAAAAAAGAACGACAGTCATTTGCTCGCCACTTGGGGTTGACAAGTTTTTCTTTAGGGACACATTGCCAGATTAGGGAGGAAGAATGTTATCATCATTCACTCCTAGTACAAATTTTTAAAGTTTCATAAGGACATGATTGCATCTATGTGGTTGCATCATGTGGGCCTGCCTCTCTCCCTGCGTGACTGTGGGTTCACATGGACTTCCCCAGTGGATGGCCTTGTTTCAGAATGTGGGATTTGATCTGGATATTAGCACAGACGCTTCTCTCCTAAAGGCCCACTCCCTTCCCAGGCCACAGAGGACTTGAGGATAATGGTGTGTTTTGCCATTATTCTCAGTAATTTTATTTTCTGAAAGAAACAATTGGAATATCCAGCATTCTGTACATTGTAGCACAGAATAGCCTCTGCATGTCAGGCAGAGTAAGATTATACAGCTATAGATGTGGCTGTATATGTGAGGATATAGAATGATGGCCCGCCTTTGGGTGTGAAACTCAGGTGACCGTGTCTTTACTTTTCTTCCAGTGACAAGTGTTTAGACAAACATTCATTCGAGTTTATGGCAGGAGGCAGAATTTAACTTTGAGAGTACCAGCTGTCTCATCCGTGTATGCATTTGTTTGTATGGTTGCTTGCCTAGTGGTGGTGTGTTAGTGTTATCTGCGGGAAGGAAATACAGTGGTGACCAGGCAGATGTGATCGCTACAGGCAAGGGACAAACTTGCTCTGCAGTGTCATGGGTGAATGGAGTTAGAGGTCATAATTCTGGCCCAGTAATTCTGGCCCAGTCGGCTGGAGAGGAGTTAAGAAGTGATACTTTAGGAATGAGATTCTGGGGCATGGCTTCAGGCAATAGGGAAGCAGAGGTGGGGAAGGATTTATGAGACATCCAGGAGATTATAGGGGTGACCAGGTGGATGTGGGTGGGGCGAGAGAGGGAATGTTGGGGATGAGGTTTGTGCCCTGTGCCCCTGGGTTGCTGCCAGTGACACAAGTCACGACTAGAGCAGAAGACTGTTTCCAGAGAATAAAAATGAGTTCTGTGGGCCTTGTGAGTTTGAAATGTCTGGATGACTGTACAGTATTAGTTTGGGGTGAATAGTTGGCTGGGATAAAGGTCTGCAGTTCAGGAAAGAGGTCCGCCATGCAGAGATTCGAAAGAACTTGTCTTTAGATGGTCGTTGACTAAGTGACTAATTATGAACTGATTGAACAATACAACCTGACATACCAACTAAATAATTCAATGATTGAACCACACGCTGTCTCCCAAGGAGAGTGGATAGGTGAGAACTGTGGCTGTGTCACCTGGCCAGGCAGGATGGGAACAAGTTCCAATTCCTTTGATGAGAAAGCAGAAAAAGGTTTACTTCCGGCTCATTCTTTAAAGGGTGGAGATGAATTCTCCACTCTCTTTAGCCTCTAATGTATTTGTTAACCTGAGCTCCGGCCCATGGGAGGAGGTCTTCAACGTGGAAAAGCAAACAAGAGAAGGCCAGAGCAGGAGATGACAAAGGCCTTGTTGAAAGCTGGCTTTCAAATTTGAGCCCATATCATTGTCAGAAGAGAATATGCTTGCCCCTCATCCCCTTAATTTATTGTCTACTTGTAAAAACACTCACCCATCACTTCTATGTAGTATGTTCATTGTAAAATCGTCCTATGATTTTATCTATAATTGATGGATGGATGGTTTTGAGGAACTGAAAGTTTAGGATAGCCTGTTTCAACTTTGTCCATTAAAAGTCAGCTAATAAACAGAAATATTCATGAGACATCTGCGAGATCGAACACAGAAGTATTCACCTTACTTGTGTGTCTGTGACCATGTTCAGCTCCAAGTTGTAACTGAGGTGACAATGCAGAAAACGAACGAACAAAACCCACGGACCAAACCAGAAACAAAAATAAGTGTTGTGTAACACTTATTATTTACTTACTTATTTTGGTGGTGGTTGGAGAACTATTTTTAGCATTATGAAAGATGTTAGGGTTTAGTCTGAGCATTCAGGTAGCATTGCTTAAACCACAATACCCAACATTTTTGTTGTAATTGTCGTGCCTGATGTGAAAGATGTTATAGACACAAAATTAGTTTACCGTTCTTGGTTTGTAGTCTGGAAATGACCTTGGGGGTCAGCTCTTCCATTTCCTGATGTCCCCTCTTGGACAGCAGGGGTCCAGAGCTGCTGCAGGCTGGCTTGTCCTCCATGGTCAGTTGGTGACAAAGTCTGTCCAGTAAAGAGTGTCTGTAGTTCTGAGTCCTTCAGTGTCTTACAGCTTCTCTGGAACGCTGCTTGTCTGTTTCTGAAACAGGCCCCATAATTCACACTCTCCACTTCCTTGAGCCTTTATTTCCACCATGCCCCCTCCCCTTTCCTCCTTATCTTTTATTTGGTGTGTTTGTCATGCACTTTCTTCCTGCATAGTGTAGTGTTTTGAACTTTGTAGGAGTCCCCGGTGGAAGTCGCCTTTAACATTTTAGGCCTGTCTAAACAGGTAGAATTTCTCTGACATGTCTTTCATTCTCTTAAATCTCCTGTGAGCTGGCACGGAGACATTTAGCTATAGCCAGGAATGAGAAAGAAGGTTCTCAGGCAATTACCTATGTTAATATTGAACCAGAAGACATGGCAGAATCACGAAGGTAGATGATAAGTTATTTTTAAACATCATGAACTATTTACGTATGTGGCCCCCAAAAAAAGTTTGGACACGTAGGTGTGGGCCTGGTTCTTAATAACAGATTGTTATTCAGTTATTTATTAACTATTTCCTTTCCAACTTTCAGCCTTGTGTCCATGTCTAGCTTTATCGTCATGCACTAAAGACCCTAAATCACTAATTTGTTGCTTAATTTTTGGATTCAGTTGCCAACATGTGCCTGTTTATTGGTAGTGATCGTTTCCCTTGGTGGAAGAAGTCTTCTGACTTTTTCTGGTTTGTAGGACATACAGACTCAGCTTCTATATTTCATATATTGTGCCAGCTCCTGGATGTTGCTGAGCTGCTAATCCTTGTTCACTCCAATCCTCTCAGGAACCCTACTAGGTAAGAGTCACCCCCTTTTCCTAGAAGAGAACACTGAGGCCGAGACCCAGGTGACTTGGTCAGCGTCACCCCCTTGGATGGAATTTTGCCTCCACTATTCCACTCCAAGCCATCTAACATCTCCTCTCAACCATTCCACTCTGCCTTGCGTCCCAGCAAAGTGTTGAACCACAAGACTAGACAGTCTCCAAGACCCACTGCGACAGATTCCAGGACTGTCTGCTTCCTGGGGCTGGGAGCAGCTGCTCTGTGCATCCCAGGGTGAACGCAGAGTTGAAACCCTTCACCATAGAGGCTGCTTTAAAAGCTGCATCGATGGCGCCCTGGAATCTTAGTGAACCTCTTCTGGAGGTGGATTTGGCATGGTCTTGACAAATAGGTCACTTTAGAGCAATTTTCTGCCAGGAGATTGTGAATACATGAAACTGGATATCCTGGAAAGGTCTCTCGCCTTCATCTTATCCAAGTGAGGCTTTAACCAAATAATTGTTATATTAGATTTGTGATGCAAAACAAGCAGTCACTTAAGCACCACACTTAATTCCCGAATGTTCACGTGGGAATGACCTCACTGGTTTTATGTTTTTAAATTGATGTAAGCTTTTAAATATATACAGATGTTGACATTTCAAAACTCCTGTAAAATTCCTGTGGTGCTGTTGATCCGATCTAGGGGCTTTTTGTTATTTTACTCATTCATTCATTCATTCATTCATTCATTCATTCTTTATTCAGTCATTCATTTATAAGCAGTAGGTAAGCAGTAGGCTTTTTGTTATTTTACTCATTCATTCATTCATTCTTTATTCATTCATTCATTCATTCATTTATAAGCAGTAGGCCCATTTATCACAGGAGATCTTTTAAGGGTCCACAGTATACAGATGAGGTTGAAGCTCTGGTTGATGTGGTCTTGGAACAGCTGGAGTTACTTCTGCTGAGCGTTCTGCTTACCTCCATGAAGGCTTCTGAGACCCCTCCTAGGAGACCCTCCTTTACTCTGGGCGTAGAGTTTGTAGCCTCTTAGGACATGATAGCAGATGCCAAAGCGGGCGGGGGTAACTGACGCCCCCTAGACCCTGCGGTCAGATGTTTCATGCACAGCTCATGGTCCTTTGAGTAGAACACTCATCAGTTATCTACATTTTTTCCGGTAAGAGGCCAGTCATCTAATGCTCCGTAGAGAATGATACGGTACGTTGGCTTTTTTGGTGAAACTTTTTATGTAAATTTTGCTGACCAATTCTGGATGTCTTGCTGGTGTGGTTCTGGTAGTTTCTGTGGTTTGTAGGTAAATCTGGCCAGTTGAAAAACCAGCCCTTACCTCTGCAATGTAATTTTTTGCTAGAGGCTGTGGGTCAGAGCTAACTGACGAAGTATTTGTAAAGTATTGGTTTTATCGTTGCTGTGAACATTATGTGACAAAGCATGTATGAAATAGTATAGAGCAAAACCCTTCTTACATATATTTATGCCATGTGCTGACATGTGTATATGTAGTTTAAAAAAAAAAAATTTTTCTGGAAATGAGCATAGATAGACACTTACTAGTTCTTTGATGGAGATGGGTTCTTTGATGGTCATCTGGGTTGAGTGACTTTTCATTACATTACTGTCTGAACAATTACAATTTCCTAAAGGCCTACCTTGAAAAAATATTGCCAGGGTTAATTGAATGGTGAGATACAGGCCTTTTTGTGGTGGTGGTGGTCTTTAAAATGTCCCTTAAAAAAGTCATCCTGGGGCATGAGAATATTAAAAATACGTTTGAATTTTTTTTGTTGTTGTTAAACAGTTTACAGCTTTTAAAAAGTCTTTGGCATTTCTTATGTGATTTTATGGGCCTAACATCTTTGTTTGAGATCAGAACTAACACGACAGTGCATGGGACTTGAAATGATTAAAGAGAGGAAATGTCAGAGTGGTCACCTCCACTCCACAAGTGTTTCTGGAGGCCACCTCTGACCAGGAAGCTGTGGGGTGGGACCACGTGACAAACTTCCACCCCAGTAAGCCAGCTCTGCAAGCTCACGCTATGGTTCCCGTAACTCATCACCACCTGCTTCCTGGGAAGAGCGGAGTTTTGGATTCAAAGTCAGGCTCAAATACCTGCCATGTGTAGGACTTCACGGTCTTCAAAGCACTCAGGTTTCTCGTTTGTAAAGTGGAGATGAAAATAACTTGCTTTGGGGTGCTGGGAATATTAGTAATAACTCCTGCACAGTGCCTTGCGTGTAGTAGGTGCGTCATACATTTCTATTATTCAAGGAAAGCGGGAGTCTGGCTACTTGGTAATAAGTAAAGCGACAGAGTTGTGGGTACGTGAGTGCTCACCGTGTTTTATGGCAGCTTTTCCCCAGAGATCAGACCCTGCTGCCCTGTTGATGTTTGGTTCTACATTTTCTTCTAACCAGACGAAGCATAAGAAAGGGTAGGAAGGGAAGCATGAGTAGAAACTAGTACTAAATTCCAATGTTTCAAAAAATAACTGGAGATGCATTTTAGGGAACAAGAAAAATGATCTTACTCAGTCCATTTTACCCAACTTGAGGGTTTGGGTTTTTTTTTTTTTTTTTTTTTTAAGATATGAGACACTAACCTTCCTTTTTTTAAAAAAATCACAAAACACTTAGATTTTCACTTTCACTTTGAAGGTGTTGTTTCCTTTTGCATTTTTAAGTAAGTCTTGAGGTCAGAAAGCAGGTATTGGACATGCACACATTTTATTGATGGTGTTGGGTTTAGCATTTCCTTGTGATTACAGTATAATTTGATGAAGGCCCAGCCACTCCTGGGGGAAACCTGACAATGTTCCCTAAATATATATGGATGAAAGGGTACCTTGGGGAGCTGGTTTTTCAAGGTGACACCTAATCAATGGCTTCATTAGTTGCACATGCCTATATTTCTGATTCCCCACCCCCCCAAAAAAAAAAGAGAAAGAAAGAAAAAAGGATTCATTTGCAGCTATGATTTCCTGTTTTTCGTGGAGCCATGGAGAAAATAGAAGTGGTTCCTAGTTTCAAAAAAGTTAACTCCTTGGGGAATCAAAATACAACTTCATGAAGATTACGGGTATGACTAGTTTCCTCTTGGGAGCAGAGAGGATTTTCACGGCCTGCGAGGTCTGTTTCAGCTAAGAGGGGAGGGAAATGAGGCCTGAGATGGGAAGGACGGGGAAGAAGTAACCCTGAGAGGCTTGTAGACATCACCAGGGCGAGATGGGTGCTGTTTACCTCTGTTCCTCTCAAGATGTGTGGCTTCTGGAACTTTGCTACAGGACCCCATGGCTGCAGCTTTCAGGACTGGATACAGTGAAGCAGGTCTTTCGATGACAGACCCTGAAGGGCAGAGGGCCATAACGGGCAAGACCTTGGAGTTGTGCTGCCGGGCCTGAATCTCGGCTCAGCTTCGTATCAACTGTGTGGCTCTGGGCAAGTTACTTAAGCAAGTTACTTACACTAGTTACTTTGTGCCTCAGTTTACCCACCAGTGACGAGGCCTCTCAAAGTACCTGCCCCCTAGGGTTGTGAGGATTAAATGATAATAAAGTGCTCGGTGCACGATGCCTAACCCAGGTAACGCCACATGGAAGGAATAATAGCTGCAGTGTTGGCTGCTGTTCTTATAAAATGGATTGTGGGGAGGCTCGTTTCGGCTTCTACGAACTCTAAGGTGCCGTGTTTGCCTATCTTCACTAGAACCTAATGATCGCTTCGTATTTAAAAAGTCATGTGCAGTATTTTAGCTCAGTGGGAAGATTTGTTCAGGCCCTTCTGATCCCTCCAAGCCTCTTCCCAGCTGATGTTCCATGAAATGAGTCGCAAAGCGCATGGCAAGGGAGACGACCGAAGACTGGGAAAGTCCATTTGGGATTTATCAAGTGAAGCCGTCATATGCTGCTGTCCCCTTCACTGAGCTGTCACTGGCATTGATGGAATCAGATTGGCGGGGGGTGGGGGGGTGGGGGGTGGAATCAATACAACCTTTTTAAAAGATAAATGGTTTTAATATCAATGATGGTGTTCTTTACCTTTGCATTTGAGAGATGCTGCTATAATGGAATGCCTTAGAAATACTAATGTGTGCTGACTACATTCTAATCGTGAGTAACCCCTGTGGGTATTTTGAGACAAAAAGTTCTTTGATCTGGGCCACTTTTATGCATCACAGACTGGTATAGAAATACGGTCTAGAAATAAACTGTATTTCACACGACGGTAGGAAATATCGCGGTTTTAAAAATCTTTTCTTAACTCCCAGGCAAGGAAAGGCTCTCTCTCTCTCAGTGTGTGTGTTTGATTTGAATTCATGTACAGCAGTTTTCCTCGTTTCATTCAGACATTTGGATCCATTTAGAGGTGATCGAGTGCACGTGACCGCTTCTTGGTGAACGCGTCCTGGAGGCTTCCTCTGGCACTCTGGGTCCTACATGCTGGGGCACACCAGCGATCTCCTGGAGCCTCAGGATTCAAAAGCATCTCAGTTTACTGAAATCCACCTGTAGATGGAGGAGAGGAAAGGGCTGAGTCTGTGGACTTTTGCAGTCAGGCCCAGTTCTGGGATCCTGCAGTTTTTGGTGGATAGACATCAGGTCTGTGGGCTTTACCCTGTGTGGAGTTCAAGGGCTTCATTGCCGACCTGTTGACCGTGATTTTGTAAAGGTGATGAGAAGAGTGGGTTGTTCCATTAGGAAATGATTGGGGAGAAGCAGAGGGGAGATGCAGGCAGGTAAAATGGGCTCCATCCTCACTGGCTACGCCCAGGCCTCTAATGAGGCCGTGACAGGACTCATGGTTATTACTAATTTAATGCTCTGTATCCGGTGCATGAAGCTGTTCACACACCTTAACACGGAACAATAACTATATTACCCAACACTTTAATTAATAACTAAACATTTTTTAATGAGCTGAACCATGAGACGTTTTAGGTAGGTTGATGGCATTTACTGGTCTCTAGGAAAGCTTGGCGTTCTGATATATATATTCAGTCACGATAGCGGCAGGAATTGGCCTCTGAATTCATTCATTCATCCAGTCATTCATTCCAAGAAAACTTAGCTGCTAGGTGCCAGGTATTGTTCTAAGTGCTGAAAATGCAGGTGTGGACTAGGCAAATATAGTCCCATCTCCTCAGAGGACTTAGCGAGGGGGTTAGGAGGTGGACTGGGGAGAACAAGTAAAAAAACTAATGAGATGATTTTGATTGTGAAGTCTATAATAAATGTCAGGTGTGATAGGAGATTATGGTACAGAAGTGCAACTCCATACTTGAGAGTCAGGGTCAAGGTCAGAGTCAGGGTCAGGGTCAGGCTTATAGTTAGGATAAGGCTTGATAAGGAGGTGATGCTTGATCTGGGACCTGAAAGAACCAGGTGTTTGATCTGTGGGGAGAACAGATTATATAACCAACAGCCTCAAACCAAAAAAAACAAAATCACTAGACCTTCACCCCGAATGTTTGCCGCACCCGTTTTCTCCTTGATCTGGGGCTGCAGGCTTCTGCATCCAGGCATGACTGTTATACTGGTGAGACTGAACATCCTGAAGATGACAGCCTTTCCCGGGCGAGGTCTTACCTCTGGGTGGGTGAGCCTTCCTCGTCCCAAGCCCACTGAACTTTGCACCTGACACGAGCTCCCTCTGTGTTTGCTTTCTGATTACACTGGCTAATTAGGCGAGCGCAGAGCTCGCTTTAACTTTCCTGCCTAAAACATGTCATTCCACTTACCACTTTCAGCTTCGTATAAAGGCCACCCTAGCGTGTCATGTTCTCACACGGTCAAGAAGCTACCGCTTGTGTCAAGACACCTGCTGGAAACTGGAGCTTCCTCTTTTTCCGGCCTGACTCTTTTCAGCTATGGATTATTTTTAGATTTTTAAAGTCAGGTTTGAAGTTTGAATTGTTTTGTGTATTTATGGAAAATGAATAAATGCAGTCGATGAGGCCTCGCAAAGGTGCAAGTGTCTGAATGAAGAACACTTTGTGCTCCATCAGAAACCCGTCCAGTCGCTTGAGCAATTTCTTTGTATTTCTTGTAGATTAACTCTTAAGTACAAAACAGTACAATTTGGCTCCTTCACAATAGAGAGAGATGGTTATACAGAACTTTATAGGAAAGCAGAAATTGACCAAATAAAACCCAAAACCCAGACTTGGGTGCTATTGAAACACTTGTGTAGGGAGAGGCTTCTAAAAGGCTGTTCTGCCTCTGGAAGCTTCTGTACAAAGACAATAAACATGAAACCAGTTTATTGCAAATAAGTAGGAATTGTAGTCACTTAATAATAAAACAGATTCAGTAGGGATCTGTCGTGATTCCCTGGCACATGTCTGTCCCATGTCAGTTGGAGGGAATGCATTCACGCTTAAGGATTTATGTTTAGAATACTACATTGTAAAACTGTGTCCATGGATTTTTCTGTATTGACTATTGGACAAGAACTACAGCCATGTTCTGAGTGGCTAAGGCCTCTTGAGTTGGTTGTTCTAAGGGAAGCCTTAGAATAATACTCTTGTCCCTTCGACTGAATCTATGTTTCTGACATTAGTGCCAAGACAGGTGGCAAATAACCGGCCTAAAGCCACTGTGCCTCTTCCAGCGCCCAGAGCAGAGCTTCACGCTGATGACATTATGTTTCCCACTGAGCTTCAGAATCCTTGGCAAGCCTCGCTCCTTAGGCAATGGCCATACCTGCTCGGAGCTGGCTGACCATCAGCAATCTAGTGTCATCCAAGATTATTTTGGATTGAATTTTCCCTTCCGGTTGGGGGAAAACACACACAAACACACAGATCCAAAATATACCTATACACATTACTTTTATTTTTTTACGTGCCTTTATCATGCGCACAGCATTGTGTCAATACTAAAAGGAATGAAAACTTAAAAAATTAGAAAAAGAAAGCAATATTCTCTGCCTCGAAAAAAAAATTAGCCATTAAAAGTTTTTCCATGTTTCCTTCCAGTCTAGTCCACACGCATACATCATTATACAGAGCTGTGAGCATAGTTTAGGTGCCATTCTGCAGTTTGTGTGTTTCCCATCTAAAACTATATCATGAATCATTTTCCAGGTGGCTGCATAGCATCAGAAAATTAAATCTTAATGGTGGCATTAATGGAGATGAGTGGTTCATATTTCTGTTTATGACATTTGTGTCTCTCTGCAAATACATCACTGAGATAGTACGTATTCTATGCTCAATTTCCTAGGCTTGTAGTGTATGTATATCTTCCATTAACTTGATTGTCACCTCATGCAAACTGTACAAGACATTCTATTCTGCGCCTGTGATCGTGGAGTAATTTAAAATTTCACAGGGCGGGCATGTATTGGAAGCTAGTATAGAAACCTATGGACCATGTATTTTTGTATGGATTTTCTTCAATATACGTTAAATCTGAAAACACATTAAGGCAAATCATTGGGCTCTCCAAAGAACTAACACTATGAAATAACCTTCCAAACAGATTTATCCAAGTGAATTTATACCTTACTATGGGGACTGGGTATTATGTAGTTTTTTCTTTTATTAGCTCCGTGAGGGTCTTTGCATCGCATTTGTACTAAATGACATCAGCTCTGCAAGGTGAAGTCACTCCGAGAACCATCATAAAATTAGAAAGAAAATCAGGGAAGAGTGACTTGAAATAATACATTTTGATTGTTATGCTTATTTATAGAATTCAGTATGAAGGGACTAAGCAAAATCGACAGCCTAGCCCAACAATTTTAGTACCAAAATGATCTGTTCTGGGGGAAAAAAGCTTTCTCTGTCTTGTTATTCAATGTGAATTGGTGTTGAGTATTTATAGAGTGAGAGACAGTAGAAAAATGTCCTCCTCATCAAGTTTTAGCAAATATCCAAATGAGAAGTAATGACATGGGTATTTATATAATGATATAGGAAGTGTGGCTATGGAAAATGATTTCAAAATAGTGGTCCTTGGATGACTTTGTTTGATTGACAGTGTATAGGAATGTGGAAATTTCCCCTAAACATTTGGGTGGGGAGAATCTCTTGAAAAAGCAGCACAGCCCCGGGCCACAGCGAAAGGGTCTTTGCTCCAGGGACCCCGTGTCCTCCCTAGCATGCCTGAGCCTCCAGCACGACTCATCCTACTTCAGCCCGGCTATGCTCTCGTAGGTTCTTCTCTGGCTCCCTTGGACCGTGCTATCGCAACACATGTCTTCTCTTTCCTCATGCATCCTCTTAAAAGGTATCACTTTGTATAAATCGATAGATTCACTCCAACGTGACGTAAACGTTAATTTTATAACTTAGTTTTTAATGTTTTAGAAAACTCGTGGTAATGCACACAGCATAAAATTTACCATCTCACCCACGTCTCCGTGTCCAGTTCAGTGGTGTATATTCACGTTGTTGTGCAGCTGTCACTACCATCCGTCTTCAGAACTCTGTTCACCTGGCAAAACTGAGACTCTGTACCCATTAGACGCCCACTTCCCATCGTCCCCTCTCCCCAGCCCCTGGCCACCCCCATTCTACTTCCTGTCTCTATGAATCTGACTACGACAGGTACCTCATGTAAGTGCAGTCAGACAGTATTTATCTTTCTGTGACCTATTTCACTCAGCAGGGCATCCTCAAGGTTGATCCACGTTGTAGCATGTGTCAGAGTCTCCTTCCTTATAAGGATACTCCATACAATAATATTCCGTTCTAAGTAGAGACCACCATTTGTTTATCTCGTCATCCACTGAGGGACGCTTGGTTTGCTTCCACCTTTTGCTATCGTGAATACTGCTGCTAGGACTATGGATACACAAATAACTCTTTGAGCCCCTGCTTTTACTTCTTTTGGGTATATACTCAGACGTGGAATTTCTGGAACATATGGTAATTCTATGTTCCTCAATTTAATTTTGAGGAACAATTATACTGTTTTCCATGACAACGCCTCACAATTTTACATTTCCACCCCACTGACAGTGTACATGGATTCCAATTTCTCTAAATCCTCACCAACACTTGTTATTTTTATTTTTTAACAGTGACCATCCTAAAGGATGTTGGGTGATATCTCTCATTGTGGTTTTGATATGCATGTCCCTAATGATTAATGGACTTGAGTGTAATTTTTTAAACATTTCGTGCAGGTGTAAGACACAACTTTTTGAATTGTGATTGAAAAAAATTAGCTAGAGAATCAGGTGATCTGGATTTTAGCCATGCATCCTAATTACCCATTTGATTTTCAGTTCCACTGTACTGGGTGCCACAGAGAAATATAAATCATGATTTTTCCATTCTTGTCTCTCAATGTAAGAAAGCTGAAATCTTTCCTAATTCTAAAGTTTTAAACCTGTAATCTAAGGTTGTAAGTGTAACCTGTGGTCCCTTCAGACTAGGTAGGATCGCCTGCCATCAAAATAAGATATGAAAACTCATATATACAGGGGAAAAGGGAATTGTGAGATTTTTTTTTGAAAGGTCTATGATGAAAATACAAAATTTACAACTTCCACTTAATCTTAATTTGTGAGTTTGATTTGTATAAAAATGTAACCTATATTAATCAAATTATACTATTTCTTGTGTCTTCACTTGCATAAGATTACAGAGTGTTTCTCTCCTCCTCACAGCAAAGCTTCTTAAAAGGGTGTCTCTTGTCATATCTTGCTTTCCTTGCTCTCTGCATCCTTGCGTCTGTGTCCCCAAGACCTCTCTGCCCTCTCAGTAGCCAAAACAATGGGTGTGCATCAGCCTTCCTTGGCCGCTTTCCCTGGAGTATTTGCAACGGTTGCCCGTTCGCCTCCTCATCCTGCTCCCTTCCCTCTGGCTCTCCTGTGCCTCCTTGGGCAGTCCTTAGGAGTTCTCTTTAGTTTGTGGTGCCACCCTGTGGTTCTTTCTGTCCCTCATCCTATTTTCTTTTCACCTGACACACTTGGGAAGGGGAGAGGGTTCCCAGCCTCATTCCTGAAATCTAAGCCTGAATGTCCGATTAGACCAGAGTCTGTGTCCAATTTAACAGCTTATCAGTCCTTCCAACTGAACACGTCCAATATGGCATTCCCTTGCCTTCCTCTGTAAATGGCTTTTGCTCTTATTTCCGTGGATTCACTGGTAGCTCCACTGGATTCTCTGCTGCTGATCTGGAAACCTCCGACGCCTGCCTGTGTCTCACCCCTGCCGTCCCAGCACATGTCATCACTAGATCACATAATTCAGCTTCTCAGTCAGTCCACTGTTCTGCATTCTAGTGGCTGTGGCCTTGGTCTAGGTCCTCACCACGATGGGGTGATACCTGGCCTATGTCTCTGTTAACATTTCATTCTTTTTCATTCTTAAGACCTCATAGGTCACAGCGCGCTGTATTGGGATTGCTTGGTTCTCTCCCCCACTGAACTCTGAGGCCTCAGGAGAATGAATGGTGTGTGTATTGTTCCTGGAGCTAGTGCTGAGGGGAAAACAAATCTTAGCTCCATTGCTCTCACACTCCAGTTTTGTTTTGTTTTGTTTTTTTTAACTCGTAAAAACATGAGCAGTATGAAAGCTTCTTGACTTTCTATGTCTCATTCGATTGCAGTATTTGTACCATTGTTACCATTAAAGTTCAAAGATGGAACATGAAAATGTTCTCATTGTCTTAAAACAAAATACCTGGTGGTGTTAGAGCTCATTGGTGGGTTGAAACCAACATCTGCTTCTAACGTGGTTCTTTATGCTCCAGGGCATACTGTTTACTTTCACCTTCAATGACTCACATTTCAAACTATAAAAATCGAGTTTGCACATGTACACACGACGAGGATGGGGCAGCAGTGGGTGCCATGCTAGGAAGCTTTGAACACTTGCATGAAGGATCACGACAGCCAATGTTTGCTTTCTTCCTAGCATTTGGATGTCTGTAGTTACTTTCTAATTGCTTCTGTTTATTATTGGTATGTATTCCATAGGATATTTAAATCCCATCACTTTTTATTTAGCTTGCATAATTTTCTATACTGTTTCCCACACTAATGCACCAAAATTATCATGTTATCCACAGTGTCTCTTTGTTTTTTTTTGTTTTTTTTTTCCATTCTTATTTTAATATTATGAATGGCTTACCCAGAAGACAGACTTGGTGATCCCCACTTATGGATGGCATTGTAGCTTAAGGTTTAAGCACAGATTTTGTGGTTAGAGAGAAGCTGGTTCAAGTCCTGGCACTGCCAACTTAGTAGTTGACAAGTTGCCTGATACATATTCCTAGACCTCAATTTCTTCCCATGTGTCATCGAAGTCATTTTACCCACCCCTATTATGGTTGTGAGAATTCAGAAAACCCTTATTTAAACAAAAAGTGGTCAGTACAGTGCTTGCCCATACTTCTCGCACAATAAAGGGCCACTATTTATCATCCCTGAACTACCCACTTGATTTGAAAATTTGACGTGTGGCCAGTGTTTGTTTTCTTGAAGTCTTTATTTCATACATGGATGAAGATGAGATCAACACATTTCAGAAATGTCCTGAAAACACCGATTTTATATTCTCATAAGTACTAAGTTTACATATATTTTTGAACGAATGAATTTGAACTGCCCTACTTGTCCTTATGAGAGTAACTATTCATTTGTCGTTGACCACAACCTTATGTGACTGGTGACTCTTTATTTAGAAACTAATGACTTATCCGCAGAAAATCTTCAAACTCTGTTGCATTGCTTTTAATTTAAACAGTGTCGTTGTTTAAAATAGTGTGAAGTTTTCATATGGGTTTAGTCTGGCATTTTTATAAAATATATTATTATACTTGGGAAAGGTCAACGAATGTGGTGCCAGGCTTGGCAAAGCTGGGATTTATGGAAACACAACTTTTTGACGTCACCTATGGGGAGATCAGACATGCTTTGCCTCCTTTTTTCTAAAGACCGCATTCAGTAGATAACGTTAATTCGTATTTTCAAAAATGGTCCCTGACATTTTGATCTTATAGCTGTACCCTAATTTTCCTGGTGAGTGATCAGTCTAGCCAAGACTATGGACAGAAGTAATTTCAAATATTTCTTCTGGGAAGACGGCTAAGTTTCAAGTTTGATCACGAGATACTTTGGAGAGACCTACGAGAGATACAGGACGTTTTCTTTAGATTTGTTACTATTTGTAATAGAGAGAGCGTTTTCTTCCGTACAACAGATATCTTTGTTATGAACAATCATTTACATATAGATGGCTAGAAAGTTAACTGTTAATTTTTTTTTTTTTTAGCAGTTGGTCGCAGCACTTATCACTATCTGACATAATAATATTTGAGTAGTAATTTATTTGTACATGTTTTCCCTGAGCAGTGATACATCTCATTTAGGTAAGACTTCCAAGAACATACATGTAGTACAGCAAAGGGAGAGTGTACCCCATGAGGGACCCTGGGGTGCTTTGGTAGGAGGGAGTGGAGGAGAGCTCTGGGTTTACGCTGGACACGTTTAAGGAAGAACCTGGGGAAGCTGGACCAGCTCTGTGTTGGGCGCTGGCCCGAAGTCAGGGCAGGTTACCAGTTGGGACCCCAGTAATCTTTGTTCGGGAGGCATAAGGTAGCGTTGGAGGAGCTGGCAGGAAACAAATCATCACCCAACAGTATTGGATATTACATCGTTCAACAGCTACGGTGTGATCTTGGGGGAGATGTTTTCTGTTGACGTTGCAGTTGGCCTGATCTCTCTCTCTCTCTTAGCATGTCACAGTCTGATTTTTAGGAGGAGGACTTTTCTCAAATGTCCCATGAAGACGTTTGTCTGTTCTTCTTGGTTGCGTTCTAGTGTCCAGAACAATTCTTGAGAGATGGTAGGAATAAAACATACCCTTCCCCCATGTCTGTTGAATGAATGAACAACTTTTACTGGTGATGTACTTAACTTTATTGTTAAGCTGTTTCCTTACACACAATGGGGATCCTTTCAGACGCAAATGAAAGTCCCAGGAAATACTTGCACAAATTCTCGTGGCACTGTTTCCATCTGGAGGCTCTTAGGATGTTACTAGTGCCTGTATCAGGAAGGCAGAGTGTCTCAGGCATTGGTGTCTTTCCTGCGAGTGTGATTCTCAGCAAAGTAAAGGATGGCTTTGAAAGGAAGCGTGACTTTCTCGTGTTCTATTTTCCTGTGTGGACGCAACAGACAGTGGGTGATATAAGATGTGTAGTGCCCCGACCAGCGGGGCATTCAACAGGGACCGAAGGGAGACACCCTGAAAAGAGAAAATAGGAGGCGCGAAGAAATGGAGGCAAGACAAAGTTCTGATCAAGCCTCAAATTTTTTATTGTAGCTACAAGATTATATGGGTTAGGGTAAACTGGGCGGGGAGTGAATGAGGAAGGAGAGAGCGGAATGAGGAAGGGGCTTTACTTATCAGAGACATGACCTTCTAAGGGCAAACTGACGGTTCCAGGAATTAGGTCATGTGCTGCCGGATAGCATAGTTTCTCTGAGTCAGGCTCCTACATCTCCTCTCTCTTTATCTTTTTAAGAGAGTGAGCCTTAACCAAGACGGGAACTCAGGGGTCTCAGACGGCCCGAATAACGCGCAAGGCGTAGCCTCTGGTGTCTTTTTTGGACCAGGGGTGAGGCAATTGTTTTGACTTAGGCACCAACCCCTATGTAGTCTGGACATGAGTTCAGGGAGAGCTGAAATTGGGTCAATCGGGACCCTCCCTTGCAGTACCCAGTCGCTGCAGCCGTCTGGTGCTCAAGCCCTTTAGATCGGGCCGACACGTTTTCAGCCACCGTGTCTGCTATATGTCTATATAGCTGGAGCCTGTTTGTAACTGGTTGTAATTACCTTCCGGATGGTCCATCGTGGCCAGGCGTTGATAATGAATATGGATAGGTTTGGCCAGAATGTTATCTATTTGTTGTTTGATGAATCCTGTCAGTTTATTAAATGCCCAAGGTCCGAGGGAGACAAGTAGGAGTAATCCTAGAATGGGGCCAAGGATGGGGAGGAGGACAGGCAAGAGACCATTAAAACTGGTTAGAAAGGGGTTGTCAAGAAGTTGTTTTTTGCGTTGAAGAAGATCTTCTTGGAGTCTCTTGACCTTGTCTCGCACTATGCCGGATTTGTTGGCATAGAAGCAGCATCGTTCCTGTAAAGCTAAACAGATCCCCCCTTGTTCCGCTGTTAGAAGATCAAGCCCTCGTCTGTTTTGGAGTACTACTTCTGCTAAGGAATCGACCTGGTCTTGAAGGTCATTAATAGTATCTGATAGTGTGGTAACATCATCAATAAGTTGGAGAGAAAGCCGTTGATAAGTGTCTACGGACACTCCTACCCCGGCAGCACCTGTGGCCATAGCGGCGGTTATACCTAGTCCTGCCATAAGGGGAATAAATGCGAGGGCCCGTTTCTGTCGTCCAGGGAAAAGATCAAGGGCTGGTATAGGAAGTGACTGATCTCCGGGTAGAATATCTATATCTGGTAAGAGAAAAGCCAGCGCATAGAGGCCAGTCCAATTGGTGGGGAGGGCCGTGAAGGCCAGGCCGTTGCTGCAGATGAAAACATGATTAGGAGCGGGGCAGGCAGGAGCAGTGGAATTAACAATTGTAACAGGATTTTTGATTGTCCTGTGTGAAGCTTTTTAGTGCAGCTCCAATGGCTAGACCGATGGCGTGAGACGCCCCGACACCAGAACAAAGTTTAATATAGTCTGAGAGGGAGCCATTGCGATGGGGGCGGATGGCGTTTTGGCATGTGGCATTGGCATTTTCAAATGCAAGATGTTTAATAAAGGCGCTATCTGACTCTTCTTTTCCAATTAAGCGCTCGGCAGCCTCAGTTAGGCGGCTGATGAAATCGCAATAGGATTCGTCAGGCCCTTGATGGATTTTGGCCAAGGAGGTGCTGGCGGGCCCTTTGGGTGGGAGTTTACGCCAGGCCTTGAGGCCGGCATTTTGGACCTGAGCTAACAAGCCTGGGGGGAAGGCGGCCTGAGTCTCATTGGTGTTATAGGGCGGTCGGCCGAGAAGGCGATCTCTAGTCCAGGAGCGGGAGGACTGGCTCTGAGTATTTCGTTCAGCCATTTTTCGTGCGTTTTTCGCATACTCTGTGCGCCATAAAACAAAATCACCGCCAGACAGGGCGGCGTAAGCTAAAGTGAACCAATCATTTGGCGTTAGCCAACGGTCGGTTAGGCTTTCCAGCAAGGCTACCGTGAAGGGAGCCACAGGGCCATATGTGTGGACCGCAGCCTTTAAGTCTTTTAAATATTTAATGTTTAAAGGGCGGTAGCACTGTCTGTCTCTTGGGGGTTCCGTTTCTTCCTCTGAGGGGGGGGTTATCTTGTTCCTCAGCCTCATTATCGGACTCCTCCGCGGTATCCTCCTCTTGGGGGTCCTCAGGGGTCTGAGTATCGGGACCTACCTCTGCAGCCTGTCTGCGAGTGACCGGAAAGGCGAGGACAGGTTATTGTTTAGGAGCTTGTTTTAGGGGTAGACGGGGGGAAAAGGGCAGCCCAGAGAGTGCAGCGAGTTCAGCCTCAAGGGCACGGAGTTCTTTGAGAAGACTAATGTGTTGGCGTTTTTCCTGGAGGGCCTCTCGAAGAGAGGCAATCTGTTGTGTTAGGGAAGCGGCTGTTTGAGTAGGGGGATTGGAGTGAGGAATAGTAGAAGTGGGACCGTGGACGATGGGAGCGAGGAATGGAGGGTGTTGAGGGATGATATAAGGAGGTGGCCGGAAGGGTGGAGGAGACGATACAGAGGGGTCCTTCTGATGGTAATGAGCGGCCGCATCCTTAAGGGTAGCCTGGTCCTCGGGAGGGAGGGTTGTGTCCGAATCTTGGGGAAGGTTTTTAAGGCAGGGATAAAGTCTTAATGAGGGATTACTAGGGGGTTCAGCCGAATTTTGGGTAGGGCCTTCCTCGAGACAGGGCTTGGGCTTAGGGTCAGTAATAGGAATATCTATAGACACGGAATCATTTTCTGACGGGGGACGGGACGATTCCTTTAAGAGGCTCTCCCCCTTTTTTATAACCTCTCTAACATCCGGGTCATGGGAGTGAACCCTGAGGACGTCATTTATGAGATTCCAGTAAGTAAAAGTAGAAACGGGGACCTTTTCAGGCCCAAAGGCTTTATAAAAATCTTGGAACGCATCGCCGACGCGCTTCCAAATCCTAATATCAATCGTTCCTTCTTGGGGGAACCAGGGACAAATATCTGTCAGAAACTCGAAAAATTCACGGAGATCCTTTTTTCTAGCCTTAATTCCACGCACCTTGAGGGAACTCTTTAACCCAGAAATGAACAGTTCATGAGAACTTAATGTCTGACCCATGGTCCCCTTCTCGGCCCTTCAATCAACAAGCGAAACAATCAGATGCCCATCTGGCCGTGACCCTCGCGGGACTAAATCTGTCTTAGCTAAGGCGCTTCGGTATAAACCCCCGAACTGGTGGACCGGAGTCCAGTCGCCGTTATGCCGTATGACAGAACCGGAACCACAGATTAGGGCCCAAGCAAGCTCCGTGACGAGAAGTCGTGGAACTATCACTCATTCACACATTCATTCGACCGAGGGGTAATATTAAATCTAAAATCATCCCAAAACATCTATTTTCGTCTGTCTGCTTACCTCTATCAGATCAGGCTCACGGATCGGCTTGTATCCGCGGAGATCAGGAAACGAGTCAGGCTCGCGCGGTAAAATCGCGCGGAGACTCAGCAACGCGTCCGGCCGGACTTAAGGCAGACAGTTTTTCAAGGGGTCTGGGATCCTCGGGCCCCACGTTGGGCGCCAGAAATGCCCCGACCAGCGGGGCATTCAACAGGGACCGAAGGGAGACACCCTGAAAAGAGAAAATAGGAGGCGCGAAGAAATGGAGGCAAGACAAAGTTCTGATCAAGCCTCAAATTTTTTATTGTAGCTACAAGATTATATGGGTTAGGGTAAACTGGGCGGGGAGTGAATGAGGAAGGAGAGAGCGGAATGAGGAAGGGGCTTTACTTATCAGAGACGTGACCTTCTAAGGGCAAACTGACGGTTCCAGGAATTAGGTCATGTGCTGCCGGATAGCATAGTTTCTCTGAGTCAGGCTCCTACAGTGTAGGGCTCGGTATTTCGGGCAGGAATCACCAGAAAGCTCAAAACTGAATAGCAAACTGAAGAACCTTTGATTCTTTACTCTTAGCTGGTCGTAGCCGTCCCATTCTTGCTTCATCTGGGACAAATTTCCCACCAGTGCGATCCTTAAAATATATAACAAATCAGATCCATCCTCTGACCAACCTTCACTTCCCTATTCCCCCCCCCCCCCACTGCCATGATTTCCCAGCTCCCTTAAAATAAAATCTAAAGGCTTTGCTCGTCCCAGCACCTTCTCTGATGCCCTCTCTTCCTACTGTCCACTAGGCCATGCCAGTCTGGCTATACCGACCTCTTTGGTGTTCCTAGGATACAGGGAGCATGCTTCTGGCTTGGGGGCTTTGCATGGATTCGTCTCTCTGTCTGGAATCCTCTTCCCCAAATGCGTAATTCTCCTTGTCACTTAAGTGTCTTCTCTTATGTTAACTCTTCCTCAGGGAAACGGCTCCATCTCCCCTCCACTCTGGAATACAAGCTTCAGGAGAGCAGGTCCCCTGTCCAGTTTGACCACTGAATTGAATACATAAGAGATCACGTAAGGCTTGGGAAGCTGATCCTGGAGGTCTGTTCAAAAGAGGAACTTTCAGAGTTTATGATAAATCAGATCCAATTCAATCTTCCCTCTCATATATCTTTTGCATCTGCAGCAGTGGTGTATAGTCACTGCCACAACCTGGGAGCATTACAAAGAAAACTCATTTTTTTTTTTTAGAAACATTGCCATTTAAAGAATATTTATAGTCATTTCTGCATATTGACTTTTCATTGTGCTCCAATCTCATGAGTGTTTCTATTCCCTCTGTGTTGTTTATGATGTCACAGCTAAATCAAGGTTTCAGTTCGCCAGATAATTGGATTTATTTTAATGTTGTGTGTTTGAATTTCTGCTCTAATTATGAGTAATTCCTCTCAAAGGAGATGCAAATCCTTTTTTCCTACCTTTGTCTCATCACCTGTATGTCCAGAAAGGCCTATGTGTCTACTATTGAAAAATGCAAATTATATGAATGGGCTGGAGGAAGCAAAAGAAAGCAGTGCATAATGTAGTTTGTAAATGTTAGGGTAAACTTGAGACAAATGAGATCATTTGTTGAAATGAATGCTTAATGCATTCCCCAAGAGAAACACCCGTTAGCGGAGCTGACAGCAGTATTTACCGAAAACCCTGTTTAAATCACACTTGGATTTTTTTTTTTCTTTTTTTATACAAGCATCTTGCCTATTTCAGCTTGTCTGGTTTATATTATGTTTGTTACCTGACACTTCATTTTGAAAGAAGAGGTACAGTTCTGAAAAAACAGCCATTGCCTAAAGGGGGAAAACAGATTCTTTTCTTAGTATTGCAGGTTATTATTATTTTTTTTCAACAGTTTAAAGGATTTAATTGTTCAGATGCTCTAGAAATGTTCTCCCCATTCTTTTTTTTTTTTTCATAATACGTCCTATCGGCAGATACTTTTAGAGCAGGCACACCCAATGTAAGTTCACATCTTTACTTATAAATTATGCACATGTACTGTGGTAGCGATAGGATATATATTATTAAACACACACAAAAATAGAAATTAAAAGGACACGTGGCAGTAGTCTGAACAGAAGTTCCCGTCTTTTCTTCCCCTACCCCGTGGCTATCCTGGACCCTCCCTGGAGCATGCTCAGTCCCCTGTGGGGACTCCGTCCCCCAGCCTAGAACACCTCATAGGTTTGCAAGATCTCAATTACAATGCGTCATCATGAAAAGTTGTGCAAACTGCATAGGGAGGCTGGACGGAAAATCATTTGCTAACGGTCCCCAAAGAAGCTCCTTGAATGCTTCTTTCTTCATCTCCGTAACACAGCGCCTCATGCAGGGGGTGGCAGCAAGCGGACATCGGAACAGGAATAGACATTCCGTGTCTATTCCTGTTCCTGTTCTATGACTTCAGTGGTTATCGCTTCCTAAGTTCCAAAAGTTCCAAATTCAAAAGCTTCTGAAACTGGAAACTGGTTGTGTTTTGTTTTTTGTTTTTTAAACTTATTTGGTAGCAAACGCTGACTTGGACTCTTCTGAAGCTACTTGGTCTATCGATCCCATTGACTGTGAATCTTGATATATTGGATGACGAGGTGCTCACCCAAACTCTTTCTGGGTTGTTGTATAATATATAATACTTCCTCTTTAAAACCTCAAATCCTCAATTCCAAGACCCAAGAATATCATGTAAGGGAAGTTAGAGCGGTGCTGCTTTTACTTCTGCTTTGAATCCCGAAGAGCATGCCCTGTGGTTCAAGCTTTTGCTAGAAGACCGTTTTGTACACAATGCTACTTTTTGAAGGTCATGCTTCCTTTAAAGCCTTACCATGTAAAATGTTTGTGAACTGAGCTTCCTTCGAAAAGTATTGCTTGAAGATTGCAGTTGTAATGCGTCCTTCTCGTGCATGTGTGTGCACATGTGTGCTCTCACACACACATTTCCTAATCTGGTTTTTGTGAGCAACTTCTCACATGAACTGTTTCTTTTGGGAGATGACTGGGAAATTACTGGTTAACATACTGGCCTCGCATCATTTATCAAGATCAGTGGTGTGTAAAGTCACTTTTAGTTCTAACTTTAATTGTGAAAGAAAATCTGACAGTGACTGCAAGATTTATGAAAGTCATAGCTGCTGTGTTTATATATTCCATTTAGTATGCATCTAAAATATTGCTTCTCAACGCATATTGTCAAAGGTTTGTGCTATATTACTTTAGTTACGAGATGAATTGGGCATGTAACTCCTATGGACAAAAAAAAGTCTAGATTATTATTTCATTTTTATAGTACAGAATGGACTTCTGGCTTCAATCTTTGTGACCATAAGCCTGTTTACTAAGCAGGGCAAGATACATTATGTACTTGCATTTTTGGTTGAATACTGTATTTATACTTAAATATAGGTATTTCAGACAGGGATTGGCACATAAGCCCACACATGTAAGCTGTTAATCCACTCAGCTATCCATATTCAACTTTCCTTTGTATTTTTCTTAAGGATTTTATTATGTTCCACCAACAACTTCCCTCCTCCCCTCCCTCCCACCCCCGATAAAGTTAAGGAAAAAGAATGAAGTGAAAGGTTCTCAGGTATGAAAAGGTGAAGCTGAAGTCATGTTAGAACAAATTCTGAGGTTGAGGAGAGAGAACTATCAATGTGGCCCCTAGTTCCAACCCGTCCCAAAAAGAAAGGCCTGAATCTCAGTATCTTTTAGATAAAAGCAATTGCTCAGGAAGTATGTACAGCTCTCTTTAGAACTGAGTAATTTATTTTTTCTTGTTTCCTCCTGGGATGCCTGAATATTCAGATGCCTGTTCCACGGATTTATAGTTTGTTTGTGTGCAAATGTGTCTGTTGTTCAACTTGGAATCGTGGAGGGTGTGTCTTATGCCATTGACTGTCAGCTCTCCAGGTCTAGCCAGGCGCCCAGTCTGCTGAGGGTCCCTGGCTTCTGATGTGATTGCCAACACACTTGTCTCTACAAGAGCTGTGTGTTTACTCTGCCCCTGATTTTATCAGAGATCACATACTCCCAGTGCAGAGGAAGCACTGCGTATTCTAGAAAGATAGTGAAAGCATAAGAGAGGCAGATAAAGGAACGTAATCCACTGTGGCTTGTATAAGGGGCCCCATGGACTCCGGACTCGACAGCCATAATCCCCATCTTTTGGTTCATGTGCCTCTGTGATTAAATAGTTGAAAACACACACCCCATTTGTATGCATTGACTTACCTGGAGGTTGTAGACACATAGTTCAGAACTAGTATCAAACGTATGTACATTTTAGTTTGCGATAAAAGAGAAGGATTACTGTTGTGAAAGTAGATTGTGCAGATAGTTGCATAACTCAGAAAATTTCTAAGTATTATTCATTTATACACTTAAAATGGGTAAATTTTATGTTATATAAATTATGCCATGATAGGTAAATTTTTAAAAGAAAGGATGAGATGGAGATGAAATGAGCAGTATATAAACATTTAAAAACCTATTATAAGTATTAAAAACCTCTTGCTCTCACCCAATTTATTAATAATTAAATACTCATTTTTACTAAGAGCAATGTGATTAAACATGTCATCGTTAACATTTTTAATTAACTGTTTGATTAAAGAGAAGCTCATTCTAGGAGTATAATACCCACTCTTTAATAGTGTTGCTCGTTTTTCATTATTAGGATTATCTTCAGTGCATAGTTTCTTTGCAAGGATCTCTTTCAGTTAAACTAGGTAACATCTTTAAATCTCTTTAGCCAGGCACACACACGTGTTCCTGTACACGCACGCACACATACACACTCACATACACACTCATTCACTCACTCACTCTACAGCCTCTCGCTCTGAAGCACAGCTGGATGTACTGAGAGCCTGTGATCTGTGTCTGTCCTGTGAAACTTCTGTTTTGCCTTTAAAGCAGCTAAAACGGCCCCGTGATTGGCTGACAGATGGAGTAGGTGAGGGGACCATGTTCTCTTTCCCTTCCTGGCTTTATATTTCTCCATCAGCACCTTTTACTGTGGGAATTGCATGCGTATATTTTTGTGGTGTGTTTGTACTTTCGTTTTAATTTTTTAAAAATCTATCTCCTCCTCCAGGATGTACATTCCCTGAGTTCAAGAGCTTTGTTTGGTTCCTTGTGACATTCCCAGCACTTGGACACCAGCGTCTTCAGGGCTCGATAAATATTGTCAAATGGGTGGATCAATCTGTGTGCTAGATCTTAGCAACAATTACCTTTTCGGTTTTAACATAAAGATACATATTCGTACAGGTTCCACTATTTAACTCCGGCCCACACTGAGGTACTCACCCCAACTCTGCAGACCCCTACCTGTTGACGGCTGGGACGTGAGAAGGAGATGAGAGGTATGGAGGCAGACAAGACCCAGAGCTACAGAGAATGTTTCACGGAGGGGCCAGACGGCCTGTGCTGGCATCTGGCATTTGGCTCACACCCCCCTTACCAGGCTTTCCTTATGAAAGGGAAGGGATGGACAAGTTTAAGCAGAAAATGAAACAGGTCAACGTATAATACCTTATTCAGAACAATGTAAGGCCGTTTTGAAATACTGTGCAAAGGGGTCTGCTGGTGATGTTGGAAGGATTAATTTGAAGAGTGACATTGGGACATACAACTTTTCCATATTGGCTGGACTCAGGTGACTTGCCATCATTTCAGTTTGTTTTCAGGAACTGCTGTGTAACTTAATTGGAATACTGTTGGTTCAGATCGATTACTTTATATATACACATACACACACACACACACACACACACACACACACACACACACACACATATATGGTGTCTCCCCGAAAATAAGACCAGGTCTTATATTAAGTTTTGCTCCAAAAGACGCATTAGGGCTTATGTTCAGGGGATGTCATCCTGAAAAATCATGCCAGGGCTTATTTTCTGGTTAGGTCTTATTTTCAGGGAAATGTTATATATCAGGCTTATTGTGGTGAATTTGTAGACTAAAATTTACCCTTCTTAGCTATACAGTTGTATGAGTTGGAGAGAGAGAGTCTTATAGTCACCACCACTATTATACTGCAGAGAGTTGCTGTTACCCATCTAACGTTGCCTTGAACACTTTTGTAGTTAATCCCCTCCCCCTGCCCCTAGCAACCACTGATCTTATTTCTATCCATCTAGTTTTTCCTTTACCAGAATCTCACAAAACATGGTCTCAGGCAGTATATAGCCTTTTGCGTTTGGCTTCTTTTATTTAGCATAACACTTCTATATCCATCCATGTTGTTTTGTGTATTAGTTTATTCCTTTTTTATTGCTGAGTAGCATTCCATTGTACGGATGTACCTTATCATTTAAATCCATTCACTAGTTAATGGGAAGTTGTGTTGTTTTAAGTTTTTGACGACACTGAATAAAATTTTCCTAAACATTTCTGTACAGGTCATTGTGTATACCTATCTGTTCTAATTTCTCTTGAGTAAATACCTGTAAGTGGGCTTGATGGGCCTTGTGGTGAATGTATGTTTAGTTGTATAAGAAACTGTCAAACTGTTTTCCTAAGTATCTGTACCAGTTTTCATAACTATCAGCCATTTACGAGAGTTCCAGTTGCCTTGCATTCATGCCAACACTTTGTAGTGTCAGTTTTTCTGTGTCTGTTTGTTTGTTTTCAGCCATTCTAGAAGAGAGTTGGTTTAGTTCTGAGTGTAATGGTTTGAATATGGTTTTGCTTTCATTTTCCTCTTTTTAAATCTATATTTTACTGTCATCACTTCCCTTTTCCTTGAGGACATCTCCCCACCTTGCTTTCTCTTTCACTCTCTCCTTTTGTATACACTAGAATTAACACTCCATTAAATACGGTCACCGGTTCTGTTTCTGCTTATTTGTGGTACGTGCTACACACTACCCTGCCCTCCACCGAATTCTTACCATTAGCATATACACGTCTTGTGGGCAGTTTTTGTTTCACTCTGGCAAGACCCAGTAGGCACTCAGGTAACACTTCCATCCTGATTGCTTTGTAGGAGGTAAGAGAATAGAGTCAGCCCTGGAAAATTATTATTATTTTTAAAAACACTCTTCTTGGTAATATTTTTTTTGTATATTGGATGTGACTGGTAGCTTTTTACGACTTGAGAGAAGCACATTTGCCAGATTTTTAGTTCAGATTGGGGATCAATGGATGGTGCACTGTTATTGATATTATTGTTTAAACTATTAGTATAAGGACTTTTTAATTGCTCCAGTTTCATTACTGTCTTCTCTTAGGATCGAATGCTATTTCTAAAGCATCTATTGCAATGTCTCCTGTTGAAGCAATTAGGCTATGTTGGGCTTGGTTTCAAATTCTGGCATTTTTAAGCTCTCTTCAAATTTAATTGTAAGTGTAATTAAGGTTTTAGGCAGATAATAATACAGATTTAGCTCTACCCCTTTGGTTGTCTGAATCATTCTCTTTTCAGTGATTTCATTGTGAAGATTTGGGCTTGGTTTCAAATTTTGCTAATTTTCAAGTTCTGATCAAATTCAGTTGTAAGCATAATTAATATCCTAGGCAGATAATCATATAAATTTACCCCTACAACATTGAGTATCTTGAGTCATATGCTTTCAAAGACTGCCTTATTGAAAACTGATGTCTCAGTATTAATTTTCAGTGTTTCCTAGGTAAGCAGTCTCATGGGGAGCAGTGCAGATCTAGACAAGCCTGGCTTTCAGTTTGCAGCACTCTGAGCCTGGACAAGTTGCATTTTCCTGGCCTATAACATTGGAGTAAGAATACATGTTGCATGAGGTCATTCTGACCACTGCTGCTGATGTATGTAAAGCAGGGGACACAGGCCTAGATATTAGGTGGGTGGAAAAGTAATTGTGGTTTAAAAGGTTAATTGCAAAAACCGTGATTACTTTTGCATCAACCTAGTACAAAGTAAGGACTGGTAAAGCATAGTGTGGGGCCGTTAAGCGCAATTATGTGAAGAACTGAATTACCTTCTCCTGTACATGGTGTGTATTGTAAAGACGATGCAACTATTTATTGCACAGTGAAAACTCCGGTCTGTGGTTGCATGGCAGATAATAAATATCCTGATAAAGGAATTTAAAAAATGTGTGTGTGTGTGTGTGTGTGTGTGTGTGTGTGTGTGTGTATGTGTTGGCAAGTGATGGGTAGCAGTTCAGTCAACAAACAATTATTGATTGAGCACTGTTGCCATAGAAGCTGTGCCTTTAGCATTTAGATATTACATTCATCTACCTCTAACCATGATCAAATCCTTCAACTTGACCTACATCCCTCTTCTCCTTCAGTGTTCTGAGAGTCATCTAATCTGTTGCCTCCATTTCTTCCTTTCCCACTCCGTTCTGAGCCTACTCCACTCAGGTTTTCTTCCCCCTCACGCCACCTACAAGCGACACCTGATGTCCCTGACCACTTCCTCTATAAAACGCCCTTCCTTTGTCTTCTCTATTTCGAGTTCCGTTTATCATACATGGCACCACATTCTCCGCACCGCCAAGCCCACAGCTTCTTATTGTTTTTTTAGAGTCTCCTTTTCAAGTTAATCGTGCTTGAACAGACTATTAAGGGCTGGAGTTCCTTAAAGCTCATTCCGTCTTTTCCTTTTATACTCTTCCTGGCAGTCTCATCCATTACCGTGCCTCCCATTCCCATATGAATGCCAGTCTCTCCAAAGTCTGTCTCTAGACCAGGCCTCTCTCTTGGCTCCACTATCCTGTGCTTGGCGGCGAACTGGGCTTCTCCACCGGAGGTTCTCAAACACAGAGAAGCCAGCACCAAGCTCAGAATATCCCCTGAACATCTGAACTTCTGAGTGAATGGCCCTAGAAGCCTTTGGCTGGACTCAATCCCAACATTCCCTCCTCTCATTCCCTTTATGAAGTTCTGTTAACACCATTACTGTTTCTTAGTACCTGTCCTCGCTTCTTTACTGATAGAACAAGAAAGAATCCGAAGAACGCAAATCGAAACACACAATCAGCTTCAACTAACTGACATCCATAGAACCCAGCAACTGCCGAATAAACCGTAAGCTGGGCTATAGAGAAAGCATCCAACTGCCGGAGAACAGAAACATAGGAATTTTTTTTTTTCTGACTTAATCCTTAGGAATTAAGCTAGAAGTCAAAATACCATGATAACTAGACAGTCCCATATATTTTAGAAATTAAACACAACACTTTCAAAAACCCTGTGTGTCATGGAAGAACTCAAAATGGAACTTAGGAAATATTTTTAATTGAAAGGTAATGAAAATAGGACATATCAAAAGTTATAGAATGCAACTAACTCACTCTTAGAGGGGATTTATAGTATTAGGTGCATAAATAAGAAAACAGTACAGTCTGAAAAATCAATATCTAATTTTCCATGTCAAGAATTTTTAAAAAAAATAGCCAATCAAACTCAAAGGGTAGAGAAAGAAGGAAATAGTAAAAAATAAGAACATACATAACTCAACAAAGGAAAAATGAGTTTTAGAAAAGAGTAATAAACTGATAAGTCTCTTGTAAGACTAATCAGGAAGGCAAGAGATAAAGATAAATATTACATATATACTGTGACATATTGAATTGGAAGCCCTGGTCAGTGCACAAAGAAAAGAAAAAAAAGTGTTTTGGAATAGATGAGACAAAACTTTCCTTATTTGAAAATAATTTATAAGTCTACATTGAAAACTGAAATTAATTATAATTTAGAGATAAATCATTAGGGTTAATAAATGAACTCAGCCAGATGGTTGGAATTAGAATTCATGTATAAAAAGTCAATTGTTTTCCTGTATACTAGGAATTCACAAGCACACATAAGAAAAATAATACTAATTACTAAACTGTAAGGTACTTAGGAATTAATTTAGCAAAGTGTGGGGAAAGTGCCCATTGTGAAAATTAAGAAAATATATGACGGATGATTATTAAAGGATGTCTATAGTTACACAGATACCATATGATTTAGCTATCATACTCCTTGATATTTACCCAAATGAGCTGAAAACTTATGTCTGCATAAAATTGTGTGCACAAATATTTACAGCAGCTTTATTCACAATTGCCAAACAATAGAAGCAGCCAAGATGTCCTTCAACAGGTGAGTGGATGAATAAACTGTGGTCCATCCATAGAAACGGAATATTATTCAGCAATAAAAGTCGTCTGTTCCTTAACATGGAGCTGATCTGGAGAGACCTTTCTATTAAGGATAGTCTCCTTTGATGGAGGGATGGGTTGTTTCTGTTACAAGAACACTTAAATATACCCAGGTGTATAGATTCTTCTCCCAGTTCTATCAGAAATCTGAATATTGTTGAATGTCATTTGCCTTTATCTTTTCCCATATTCACTGTCAGATTTTCACTTTGATTGAATTTAGATTAGAGTCTTCTTTTTCCTCCCCATTTTAT
Source organism: Rhinolophus sinicus (assembly GCF_057876585.1). NCBI lineage: Eukaryota > Metazoa > Chordata > Mammalia > Chiroptera > Rhinolophidae > Rhinolophus > Rhinolophus sinicus. Next base: position 54,794,866 of record NC_142513.1, on the reverse strand, counting down.
CAGGATGTGATATGAAATTTTCTTTCTGCTGGTGAGAAAACAAACAAAAAACAAAACAAAACTTGATGGTTAGACAAAAAAGATAGCTCAGTAGTGAATGACACGTTCTGACTAGTGATAACTACTTGCTGCGCTGTCCTTTGCATTGGTATTTTGATGGTGAAAACAAGGCCTTTTCATTACATTTGCCCACATGGAGAACTTCAAGAAGCACCCTAGGAGTCTAATACACATAATAATAATAACTTAAGCTGTCGTCATTCTCGGGACCTCTTGGCTTCCTTGTGTTTCTTATTCAAATACTGGTTGTTGTTTAGATTCAATCAGAACCTTTGGGGCTGGCGTTTAAAAGGTTTGTGGTTCGTTTTCCATTTGGCCAATTGCTAGCAGCCAGCTGGGGAGGATGTCTGGGTTAAAACCATAATAAATGAAATTTCCATTAGGCTCCTTGGCTTGGGACCATTTCCTGTAAAGACTTTGTCCTACCCTTAGTGGTTTGAAGAAGCAGAACGCTTATTTTCTTTCAATACATGAAAGCTGAAGTTTAGCAGGTACAGTAGTCTAGGTATCTTGTATTGTGAAGAGACTGTGCTTGTGCAGGGATGGTTTGCAGAGCATGGCTTACGTTTTAAGTCGCAGCTCTTTGGATGTGGATGACAATCACCGATGAACTTAGGTCACGGCAGAAAATGGAACAAATATTATGTGTACGTTTCTTTATAAATATCCTTTAGGATGAGGAAAACTGAACATAGTTTGATTCTCAGAGAGGTGGATTTATCTCACCAGGCTTTTCTTTAAAGGTGACTGCTGCTTAGATTTGTTCTTTGTTAAGTTTCTTTTGTTCTGAAGAGTGCAGCGTTGACGCAGGGGTCACATTTTCAAGCATCAAAGGGACCACAGTCCAACAGTGTGTTAGCTTTGTGCACACCTTAAAGGACACTTTTTCTTGGGCACATATTTTTATGTTTCTATGTTTGCAGTGTGTACACCTGGCTGTATTACTTGCATACATGGGGGCAATTATGGTCAGAATGCTTTTGCAAAATTTATTAAAAGAGTTCCGGTTCCCAGTAAAATGGAATAAAACCACTCCAACCTTTCCCCCCCAATAAACACAAACATCAAACCTGTATAAAATGCCTAAAGTTAGTTGAGGTCTCTGAAAAGTAAATACCAGCATGTGGATTAGGGAGGAATACTAGAATTGCAATATCACTGAACTAGAAGGGGGCTTCCTTTTTTTTTCTCTCTCTCTCTCTGCTAAACCCCCAGCCTGAATTCAATGCAGCCCAAAATCTAGAAGTCAATATTGGGACACAGACAGAGGTCCAAGAGACAACCTGTAGTTCTGGCGGAAGGAGCAGAAAAGGGAAGCCCTGAAGCTCAAAGAGAAGGGAGAACTCTTCCGCTTTTTTGTTCCCTTTTTGTCTGTTTTGTCATGCCCCCCACTCCCGGGCTATCTTGTGGTAGAGGAAACAGCAGCAAAAGCAGCTGGCAAGGGGAGATTACAGGAGCCAAAACAGCCTGAGTTAGTATTGGGTAAAGCTGTGCTCGTTCTGACACGCAGGGCTAAAGCATTGCTTGCATGGTTTTCCTTCTCTCCCCTCCATCCTTCTTTTCCCTCCCTCCTCCCCTTCATTCCTCCTTTCCTCCCTCCCTCCTTTCCTTTTCCTCCCTTCTTTCCTTCCTTCCTTCTTCCTTCTTTTTTAAATATCTCTCAATCCTCCCACTACACTGATACTGTCCTAGAAGTGGGTTGTTTCTGATTGGAAGAGTGAAAAGGGGCGTTTCAGGGTACCAGACAGTATCAGATTAGGAGGGGATTAGGAAATGATCCCATAAAGTAACTCCTGGACTCACCACCACACGCACATGCGTGGATCTGATCCTTCCGAGCATATTGCGGGCTTTGGGAAGGCCGGTTATGACTGGGACCCCACCCAGGAGCCAGACTGCCCCCTACATGGAGGTGCACACCCCTGCAGGTCCCAATGACCCTGCATAGCTTTTGCAAACAGCACCGACTGAGCTGTTCCAGGAGGTTGGTTGGAATTTATGGCCGGAAGCTAACCACATCAACTACCCGGCGAAACAATAAAATCTACATTCTCCATGGATTTAAATAAGGAACAGGATTTTATAAGAACATTTAATCCATACTGGCATATGAAGAACTGCAACAGTCTCAAATCACATGGGAAAAGGCAGTTAACAGATGACAATGAAAAGATGGCTCTAAAGCAGCTACTATAAAAATGCTCGAATGAATGACCATGAATCCTGAAATGAAAGTTAAGATAGAAAGTATCAATAAAGAAATAGGAGATATGAAGTAGAACCAAATGGCAATTTTAGAACTGGAAAATATAATCATCCCCACTTTGCCCTCCCACCTCCCTGCCCCCCAAAAAAAACTCATTATATGGGTTCGATGACAGAAGAGAAAGAAAGAGTAAACCTGAAAATAAATCAATCAAAATTATCCAATGTGAACAAAGGAGAAGAAAAGCTGAAGCTCTCAAGTTTGCTTTTCTGAAAATTTCCTTTATAGTTTTGTCAGTTCTTCTGACCTGGTACATTGGAATAAGGACAGACCTCTCGCTTTTATAAATATTTTTCTCTCTACTCATCGTTATTTTAATATAAATTTTAAAGATACTAGATGGAGCCCTAGTTGATATGAGTATGTGTTTGTCCTTCAAAATACACACTTAACTCGGGAAAGGAAGATGAAAAGTTTGAAGCAGGGAATGGTGAACTACAGTCTGCTGCCCTTGTTTATAAATAAAGTTTTATTTGTTTGCTGACTGTGGGTTTAGAGACATGGAAAGGCCCTCCCTGGGTCATAGTGGTTAAAAGATGCTGTTATTGTTTTGGGAAATGTCTTGAGCTCTGTTTTCCATGGAGAGAAAAATAAGAAGTCGTACTTTATATTTTTAATTTTTTTGCAAACTTTATTGATGTATAATTGACAAACAAAAAATGTGTATATTTAAGATGTCTAACTTGATCAATTTAATATACACACATTATGAAATGAGTACCACAATGAAGTTAATTGATGGATCCATCACGTCACATAGTTACCATTTTTATGTCTGTATGTGGTGAGAACACCTAAAATCTACTCTTTTAGCACATTTCAAGCATGTTATAAAAAAGACAAGAGGTAACAAGTATCAGGGGTGGTGGGGTTTTGGAGAATGGGGAACCCTTATACACTGTTGGTGGGAATAGGAATTTGAATAGTAATAATGGAAAACAGTACAGAGTTTCCTTAAAACATTAAAACTAGAACTACCATATAATCCAGCTATCCCATTTCCAGGTATATGTATCCAAAGGAAATGAAATCAGTATCTCATAGTGATATCTGCACCCCATGTTCATTGCAGCATTATTCACAATAGCCAAGATATGGAAACAACCCAAGTGTCTGTTGAGGGTTGAATGGGTAAAGTGTGTGTGTATATATATACATACATACATATACATATATATGTATATATATGCATATATACATATATATGTGTATATATATCATATATACACACACACATATATACACACATATATTTATATATGGATATATATGTATGTGTATGTATATATAAGTATGTGTATGTATGGGTATATAATGGATATATTATTTAGCCATAAAAAGAGGGACATGCGTCCCTTTGCAACAACGTGCATGAACCTGGAGGGCATTATGCTGAGTGAAATAAACCAGAACCCAAAAGTGCTCTTTTTATGAAGCATTCCTTGTGTCAACCAAATAGTTTCATTCATTGCTTTAACTTTTCTGTAACTTCTTTAATGAAAAAAAATCTTAAAAATTCAGTTCCTTAATCTTTCCCTGATATTTGTCCGTGTACCAATCACGTGGTTTACTGTTGTTCCCTCGATGCAACATGCATGGTTTTCAAGTCATGGTTCCCACTTGGATGGGCCCTGACACCACGGAGAAGTTTCATGTTCCTTCTCCTTCTCTTCTGTTCTCTAGGAGTCCCTGACGTTTGCAGTCTGGACGCGCTCTTTCGGGGAGTCACTCCCGGGGTCTTCATGCAGCCATGGATCTGGATAAACCATCTGTCTGGGGCTCATTCAAACAGAGAACCCGGCCGCTGTTACTCAACCTGAGCAAGAAGAAGGTGAAAAAGAACCCCGATAAACCCCTAGACGTAAGGGGCAGGCATCACCTGGACCGTCGCCTCAGCCTCTCCGTGCCTGACCTCCTGGAGGCCAATGCCTTGGCCGCGGAGGGCCGGCCTTTCTCGGGGCCCCAGTCGTCTTACACTTCTGTGCCCAGCAGCCTGTCCACGGCGGGGATCTTTCCCAAGAGCAGCAGTAGCTCCTTGAAACAGTCGGAAGAAGACCTGGACTGGAGCCAGGAAGGAGCAGGCCACCTCCACGCGCTGGAAACAGACGCCGAGGAGACCTTCGCCTCTCCCGCCGACAGGAGGGCTTCCAGCAATGGCATCTTTGATCTGCTCCCGCCGCCTCCGCCGCTGGGGGAGGAGGTGCTGGATGAGCCAGAGGTGAGACCGAGGCTGGGCGCTTTCCTGTTCCTTTTGCTTGCTTGCTTTTTATTTTTGTTTCCTCTTCAAGTGCCTTCTGTGCCCTTGGAAAATCTGGTTAGGAGTTATTTTCGTGGTTAGCGTGGATGGAGAGAATATCATGTACAAGAATTTAAATTAAGGTAATATTGATTGCACCCGGTGTTCCCATTAGTTTCGGGCTTGACCTCTGTGTATTTTAGAACTATTACAAATAACCTTTCCAGGACACTTGAAGGCATTAAAAGCCCGATTGGATGAGTTTTCCTTTTTCCATCTCCTGGCAAAGAAATTAAGAGCATAACTTTTCCTTTAAATTTGCTTTACGTACGTGCCCACCTCTGTTCCCACCATAGACAGAACGTGCGTATTTTCCCAGTCCTGAGAAATGTATGAATGTATGTCTCCCTTTGACGGCCAGAGAGTTTGAACTCCTATTTCGTGTGTGCGCGCGCGCGCACATATCTGTGGGCAGCTTTCACTTCCATTTGCTAAAAAAAAAGCCAAAAACTAAAAGAAACAAATTCTTAGCAACTCAGTGATTTCACAAAGCTTTCGTATTTCAATAAGATAAAAGGGCCAAATATAATTATGAGACAAGTCTTGTATTTCTGGGAAGAGATTAATTTAAATTCAATCACTCGATCGTGATTTGATGGTCCATGTAATCATACATGTATATATTTAAATCCTATGTTAATGACACGGAAGTAGGCTGCCCTGTTCAGGAAAGGGGTTAATTTTTCTGTATTCTAGGTTACTGTGATAATTGCATAGAAAACTGGTTATTCAACTGGGATTTTTGGTTTTACTATTAGAACCAAAGCCTATTAATTATGTCATTTATTTCAGCCTCATTGGGGGATGGGCTTGTGGATATTTGGTGGATATATTCCAGATTCATTTGGAAGCATTATTATGTTAAGATACCACTACCCATTAAGTGATTTTACTTAACTTTTTTTATTGCCAGTAATATTTATGAAATTCTTTTTGTAACAATTTTATGATTTTTACTGTATTTATAGATTTGAAATGTGTGTTTCCACTAATCAAAATGTAAATTAAGTGAATTATTCCACTAGCTCAGTATGAAGGAGGTAACTTATTGAATAATGAACTGAAGGTTAATCTTTACTTCTTGTTATGTATTAACTGTTGAGAGAAAAAAAAAAGGGTGGGCTTCTTGGCTTTGAGATACAAAGAATTTCCCATTAGAAGAATTTTTTCTAAGTTAGGGCTGTTAAACTATTTTAGCATTTCAGGAGTCTTTGCCAAAAAGCAAAATTTGAATGCCTACTCTAACTCAGGCACCATCAAGGTTACAAATGCAAACAGAGATGGATAAGAGGGTGACCCTTGTCTTCAGGTTCTGGTCTGGTGGGAGACAGCTTTGCATGGCACTCAGAGAAGCCTAAGAGGCAAACATGTCTGTGCAAAAAATCATCCATGCCTCGTCTCCTGGCAGCTCAGTGGATAGCGGAGATCAGTGTGTGGAGCCCTAGGGAAGGTCCAAGCTGGCCCAGAGGCTAAGCAGGAATTAACAGGTGAGCAAACGTGGTGACCACAGGCCTGCAGTGTGGATGGGTCAGTTGAGGGGGAGGGGCTGAGCCTTTGCCCTGCCTGGACGGGAGGCCTAGGGAGCTTTCTGCAGTGATACAGGCCTGGGAGGCTGGGCTGTGCAGAGGGGCTGGTCAGTGGTGGCAGGTGGCAGATGGATGTCTGGTAGATCGATGCTTGGTTATTTTCTCTTCTCCAAGCTGAATGCAGGGAAGCCTGGAATAAGCAGAGTTCTTGAAGGATAAGTTATTCTGGGTAATTTTATTTTCTCTTTCAACTCAGCTTTTATTTTTCTTTCTTTCTTTTTTTTTTTTTTAAAAACAAAACAAAACAAACAAAAAAAAACCTCCTCTCTTGAAAAAGAATCTTTTGCTTCTCTTTTCCTGTCCTAGGAAGTACAGATAGAGACAAAGGGTGATTCTTTCTTCCATGGCCACTTGAGTGTCATTTATCTGCTTGGTGGCCTCTTTGCAGAGGATGGAGAGCCTGGGCTGTAGCTTATCAGATCTGTAGGGTCACAGGGGTCAAGTGCATTGTTCTGCCTCCCCCTCCCTTCCTCTCCTCTTCCCCCACTCCCTGCTGTGTAGGGTGGGAGGGTCTGCATTGGGTGGGCCCCTCCCACTACCTGAGAATCCGCTTTACCTGGTGGCACAGAAGCTAGCCACCCTTCTGCTTATCTTCTCCACTATGTACATTTGGGGGATGGGTGACGCTTTGTCTCCTCTGGGCTCAGCGTGGTGCCTGGCACACAGCATGTGCCCCACCAGGAGGCGTGTGATACAGGCATTAATAATAGCTGAGTGTGCATGCAGGTTAATAGGGTTTTGTAAGTGTCTTTATTGTGAGTTTTCTTCAGTGTACGATTTAATTAAAGTCAGCATTTTAAAATTCCATTTCGGAAAAATCCCATCGCACTGTAAATGAAATCTCTTTGTATATAGACAATAACTGAAACTAGAAAGAGATTTAGGCAGGTGTACTCTTTTCAGCCCAAGTCTAATACGAACTTTAAATTTGAATTTACTTTCTCTGCCTTTTTATAAATGAAGACGGAAGTCCTGTTGAATTCATGTCACCCGTGAGGCTTGGAGTCGGTTAATCCATGTCTCGTATTGGTGCATGTGTTTCTTTCTAATGAACAGTGAACGTCTTTCTATCACGTTCATGGAATGAGGAGGAGATGAGGAGGAAGGAAGGGGTTGGCGTGTGACACGCCTGATGCACAGTAAGGACAAGAACAGGTGTTTGCAAACGCTCTTGGTGTACATGTTGTCTGTCGCTTTCTAGCGGGGGTAAGGGAAGGGTATCCGTGATCGGGGGGCACCCATTGATTTGTCTCCCCTGTTTCGTGCCGGATGCTGATTGGGTTTCTGGCTGAGCCTGCAGCCGTGAGCGATGACCCCAGGTATCGGTATCGTCAGAATGTTCTGGTCACTTCGCCATCCTGCCAGTGTCAGCCAAGGAAGTGTCGGCTTACAGTTACAGGGCAGTGAATGATGAGGCAAAGAAGAACCTTAGAGATGAGTGTCAGTGCCCATGTTCAAACCAGCCGTAAAAGCAAAATGGGGAAATGGGTCCAGAGTAAAGAATACATTGGTGGAAGAGGGTTCCCCAGACTCTCCTCAGTCCTGGATTCCTGTCACACAGAAGCCCTGTCTCAAGTTGCGTTGGCAGAATTCCCGGTCCCCCAGTGGCCCCCACAAACACAGACCATCATTTTCCGGCAACAACACCATTGCTCTCCCAGTTGCTCAAGTGAAACACCCATGAATAATGTTAGACTATTTTCCTTTCCCCGCTTTTCACACCCTAGGGAATCTTCATGTACCCGTGTCCCCCACATCTGTCTCCTCCTCCTTTTGTCCATTTCATTCTGCTCTTCACAACGTCCTCTCCTCCCTCAAGGCCCAGCTGAAACCTTGCTTCTCTGTGAGGCTTTTCCCGACTCTACAATCAGTACACTCAACCTGCTTCGTCTGCACAGCGTGCCACTACCCTGTTTCCCCGAAAATCAGACCTCACTGGAAAATAAGCCCTAGTATGATTTTTCAGGAGGACATCCCCTGAATATAAGCCCTAATGCATCTTTTGGAACAAAACTTAATAGAAGACCCACTCTTATGTTTGGGGAAACACAGTAGTACTGTTACTGAGTGTTAACCTCATCCTGCTTTCTATACAAATTTACTGTAGGAAGAGGAAGGAACAGAAACAGGTATAGAAGAGAAGGCAAGGGTGTGAATGGGTAAGACCCTGAGAAGGTCACCAGGCACCGAGACCTGGACTCTGTCTGGCTCTGAGGACTGACTCGTGATAACCACGTGACCATAGGACTGAGCTACAAGTGGCAACCCCACCTGCTGTCGTTTGCCATGAGAATTGAATACTTTCTAGACCATCATGTCCATTTCGTTGTTGTCGAGTTACTTTGGAAGTCAAATCATGATCAACACCTGTTTCATTACCTTGTTGGGAGAAATGATCACGTTAGGGCGTGGCCAGCCTTGGAGAATCCACGTTGGGTCTTTTCCTGCCCGGAGTCAGCCAGTCACCCTGTGTGAGAAGTCACATAGGATCAGGAGACGGTTTTGTGAATGTGCAAACAGGAAGGTTCCACACCGAACAGCATCTGGCCTGCCACGTACTCCCCAAAGGGACCCGGCTGCAAATGAGAAGCTGACACACACTGTGTTTGCAGTGGAGCCAGGATTCTTAAAGGTTTATGACGTACACACTCTTCCCTCCAGAGGGTTCAAGGGCAAGTCCAAATTCTTACTTAGACTTCCTTGCATGACCTCTCCCTCTTTTTTTTTACTGATTGACACACGATTGTATTAGTTCTATATTCTCACTTTCAGTCAGGCTGATATCCTATTATGGTTGCCTGGCAACCAGGTTTTCTGCTTTAGGTGACTTTGTATGTCTCGTCTCTGATGGGAGAAACGTAGTCGTATCGTTTCATCTCATCGCTCTCATCACGAAGACTTAGGGCTTACGAGGTAGCACCTTCCACTAGGGCCAAACATAACACCTGCCGTGTATTAAGTTAGGTGTTTAGAAGACGACCCTCTCTAGCTTGGAAGCTCCTGAAGATTAGCGAAAATGTCTTCTTTTTCTTCTCCCAGCCTTCCCGCAAACCTTGCTTGTGTGAAATATATAGATCGCAATTTTGTATCCGCAGTTGACTTTCATGCCGCGGGCCACTGCTAGGTGCTGTGGGGACCATAGGAAATTCAGGTGGGTTCGAGAAGGTGGTGATGCATGGAGGCCCTTAGTTTAGGGCGAGTTCTAAAGGAGCTCCCAAATGTTAGATTAAATATGAAGACGCCAAAGTTAAGGAGACTCAGCAGGAGAAGAGTGTATTTTTTCTTCTTTCCTCTTATTTTGCTTTTTCTTCTCACTTCCCTCCCCAGTCAGTATTCCCCCCAGTAGTTGTTTCATAAGATGCAGGGGCCCCCCATGATCAGTGGGGGATATGTTCTGAGATCCCCAGTGGATGCCTAAAACTATGGATAGTCCTGAACCCTGTATATATTATGTTTTTTTCTATGTGTACACAATTATGTTTAATTTATAAATTAGACACAGTAAGAGATTTACAATAACAGTTAATACAATAGAACAATTTTAACAACATACTGGAATAAAAGTGGTGTGAATGTTCTTCTCTCTCTCTCTCTCTCTCTCTCTCTCTCAAAATATCTCATTGTCCTGCATTCACCCTTCTTGTGATTCTGTGAGATGATACACTGCCTACGTGATGAGATGGCGCCACGCAACTCAGAATGGTGTGCAGTTTAAAACATATGCATTCTTTATTTCTGGAATTTTCCATTTAATATTTTCTGACCATGGGTAACTGAAACCTCAGAAAGTGAAACTGCAGATCAAGGGGTGTAGAGCGGGCTGGCCGCTGTCCTCTCATATGCCTTGGGGCAAAAGGAATTGTGGTGTAAAAGGTTAAAACTTGCAAAAACCGCAATTCCTTTTGCACCTACCTCATAAAATCAGTGAAGAATTTCAAAGATCCAGAAAGCTGCCTCTGGTTCCTTCCCACAGTGTCGATGATGGACGTGAGATTGGACCCAGCCCCTGGAAAATGGGACCAGTAAGCAGTCCCTGGTCAGTGCTAGATAACTGGCAGAGGTGGGAGGGGAAGCCACTCTGAGAAGGTGAAGAGGAAAGACTTGAAGAGCCTGTGTTTGGAGGCTAAGAATCAGAGGGAGAGTAAAACTGAGTTGTTGAATTTCATGTCCACAAGGCTAGAAAAACAGCCAGCTCTTAGCCTCGTTCCCGGCATTCAGCAGTCCCCAACGAGGACTGTCGTACTTACTAGTGTTAAGAGGATTTTTTTTATCAGTGTGTTTTCAGAATGAAATAGATGGCCGAGGAAAGTCAATAACTTGCCTCATGCCATCCAGGGAGTAAACGTCTAGCCAGGATCTGAATCCAGGACTGTCTAAATCCGAACCCTGTGCACAAACTTGTGGGTACAACAGGAGTTTGGGGACACAGGCCTGAAACTTGGGAGAGCTCAGAGCCAATGATCGAAGAAAAAGTTGCTCATTAAAAGAAGACATTTATTTTTCTGTGTCCACCGTGCCCTTTTCAAAGCAGGGGTAGTTACATGGTCCAGTGGGCTTCTGAGTGTGGGCCGTAACTAAATCCTGAATGGCAGGATTATGACGTCCCCATCATCCGTGTGATCGCACAGTGGGGGTACATCCTTCCTGGACATTTCATTTGGCAGCTGGAGTTTTTAAACAACCAGCTTTGGTGCCAGCGTGTGTGGATGAGTTGAGTGGTTTTAGCAAAGAACCCTATTGGGATATTTCCAGAAACTGTACTTGGCAACCACAGAGCTTCAGTTTAGTGACCACAGAGAAGCAAAATGACAAAGCACAGAAGAGAAGAGGCAACCTGCAGCTCAGAATTAAACAAGTGTGTCAGTTGCTCCCTATGTCAATTACGTGTTCTTTGCTATTTTTGTTTTATCTCAAAAATCATTACTTAACATCACGGTGCCCTGGAGACAGGCGTGCCAGCCATGTCCCAGGGTCCTTTGACGACCTGCCTCTCTTCTTTCCCTCCGTCCTTCCCATCCCTTGAGCACCTACTATGTGCTGATCCTGTTCTAGGCACTAGTAACACAGCAGTCAGCACTGCAGACAAATGTCCATTTCCTCATGCAGATCCTATTCTGAATGGTGGCAGCTACAGATATATTCAGGCAGCAATCCATTTAATGAAGGAACGTAAAGCAGCAGAGGTACTTGGGAGCGCAGGGCTGAAGGTGTTACTGTTCAGGAAAGACCTCTTCTGAGACGCTAGCATATATGCAAAGACCTAGAGGAGGTAGAAGGAGAAGCCTGAAGGCTCTGGGGAGGTGGGAATGTGCCTGGGTGTTCCAGGAAGAGCAAGGAAGCAGTATGATCGGAACGGAGGGGGTGAGGGGGCAATGGCAGGAGACGTCAGTGTTCTTTCTGAGGCTTCCACATCCGTCCAGGCAACTGTCATGCGCTGTGACAACTCCCTGGGCTACTGAGCGAGCAGGGTCCAAAGGAACCCTGAGGGCTCAGCGCTGAGTGGCTTGCACGCAGGGCAGGACGGGCCAACGGCCTGCAGGTAGTGTTCGCTCTCCCTGGTGTAGACCCTGGAGGAAGCGCGCACAGGCTCAGGCCGGTGAGCTGTGTGTGGGAGGGGAGAGGGCTCTGCCCGAGGCGTCACCAGCCTGTTCTCTAGCTTTGTCTTCATAGCAGTGTCAGTGGGGAAGGGATGGTCAGAGTTAAGGGAGGGACTTGGGGTACTGACTACCTTCATTGAGGTTTTTTTTTCCCTCCAGTCTTCCCAAACACATCTACTGTCTTAGTAATAAAATAATAATAATAATAAATAATAGGATAGCGACACCGATCTCATATCCTTTACTCTGAAGTTATGTGTGGGGAACTGTGCTGAGTACAGTATAAATATGAATTCATCAGACCACATTGATTTGCTTCACTCAACATACACGGAGCCTAGTACAGTGTCTGGCCCGGAGAAGGTGCTCAGTGGATATCCTTTGAATGAATGAATTTTCCTCCTGACAACCTATAAGGCAAGTACCATTTTTGTCCCTTTTATAGATGCTCCCATGTCATGAACGGTAAGTACGTTTCCAAAGGACACAAAGCTAGGAAGCTGCAGAAACAGGACTTGAATGCAAGTCCTTCTGCCTCCTGAGCTTTGCCCACTACTGTGCAGACTTGCCTGTCACTGTGTCAGGACAGTGGTCCTGTGTATGGATTCTCCTGGTTCTGGGCACAGGTGTGGCGCAGGAAAAAGAGGGGACCCCCGGGGTACTCAGGTGAAGGGCTAACTCTCCTGCTTCTCTTTGGCAACCAAGCAGCCCCTTAGCTCTGGCTTCTTTATTTGTGAATTGGTGACACTAATGACAGCCTGTCGGGCCCTTAGAAGAACTTAATAGGAGTATGAATTTGTAAGTCATCAAGTGCTACACAAATGTAACGGGACCATTATTTTTTTCAAAGTATCTACTGCTAACAAGCTTGAAAACAGTGTATGGACGATCAGTGGATAAATATTACCAAATATGGAAAGAAGGGTTTATTATACCAGGGGTTTGGCAGACTTTTTCCTAAAGGGCCAGATAACAAATATGTCCAGGTTTGTCGGCCCCTGACTGAACTTGGTGTTGTAGCGTGAAATCAACCATAGACCATATATACACGAATAGGTGGGGCTGTGTTTCAGAGTTTAAACTGTATCTATAAAAACAAGTGTTGGGCCATAATTAGCTGACCATTGTTTTGTGCCGTCACAGGATTGACTAGGGTGTCTATGCACATACACGGAAAAACACACACAGCTTATATTTTGTATCGTAGATGGTGGTCCAGGGGAATCACTTCTAGAGAGCAGTCTTAGGGTAGCGGAAAACAAAATGTGTATATCTTGATTGTATGGTGACTAACCTCCTGGAAAGTTGTGTAGAAATTGACTATGAGCATTCTCAGCCATCTATCTGTTAGACCTGACTTTTTCTGAGCAAGCATTCCAATCTCGACCTTGAATTGTCATTTGGCTTGTTTCGATTCTATGGCTGTGTCCAGGCATTGCGGGATGGTCTGTCTTCGGCGTCTGAGTCCCTTTGTTAGTTTTGTTGCTCCCGTTGCCCTGTAGGTATTTGAATTTCTGACACAAAGTATTCATGTTTTCAGTAACCTAGATGTGAGTTAAATAATTAAGTAAATGTGTAATACACACACACACACACACACACACACACACACACACACGGTTTGCTATACTCACGTACTTTAATGGAGTATTTTTCAAAGACTAAGTGATCTTCTCAGCCAACATTTTACTCTCATTTAGCTTTCCTGGATGTGGGTTAATATCTTTTTCCACTGAAGTGTAAACCGCCCGTGATGGCTTAGATTGTTTATAATTTGCCTTCCTGTGTGCACTTCATGGTAAGGTCCTTCAGCCACAGGGGAGGTTGTATTTGTACAAGATCACACTTAATGTATACAAGAGGAAAATGTTGTTTTTGCACGTCACAGTCTTGCTCTTAAAATCCTTGGTGACCAGAGGAGATTTTCTTTTTTAAATAATCAGCCCATCCATGCTAATACCTCCCCCTATCCTGCTGAATTTTCGTAAATTTGCATTGTTTCAGGTAGGGTGTTCTAATCTAAAGAAAACACAAAGCATGTACAGTGGATCCTTGAACAACAAGTTACTGAACTGTGTGGGGTCCACCTATACAAGAATCTTTTTAAATAAATATCTGTACTGTTTTTGATGTGCAGTTAGGAGCTTGTGGATGTGGGCGGGGGGGCAAAGGTATGCATTGATATATGCCTTTTATGTAGGGTCTTGAGCTTCCATGGATTTTGGTATCCACAAGGGGTCCTGGAATCACTCCCCTGTGGGTACTGAGGGGCAGCTGGTATAGTTAAATTTGGGGAGAGCCAAAAATTATATGTGGATTTTCAACTGCATTGGGGGAGCCACCACTCCTAACCTCTGCATTGTTCAAAGGTCACCTGTATTACCTTTCCATCAATTGCAATTTAGCAAGGTAGAGTATAAATGCCTGTGTGAACGCACCACCTTTAAACCCACACCCGAAACCCACTTCTCTGGAAGGCAGTGGTGAGAGCTGTGTGAGGGGTGACTAACCTCTACTAGTTTTCCTGCCAAGATGTTAATGCTGTATTTTTTCATGTTTGTATGTAACGGGACAGTTGGTCATATTAGCCCTTTTTAGCATTGATGACGTTCAGAATACTTGTCTTTTCCTGAGTATGTCCTTGGAAACAAGTGGTTTGAAATTGTTTAAACCAAGGCCTAATGGATAAAAAAATGATGGTACATCCACACAATGGAATACTACTCAGGAATAAAAAAGGGATGGGCTCTTCATCCAGACAACAACTTGCGTGGATTTCAAGGCATTATGCTGAGTGAAAGATGCCGGTGTTAAAGATTCGTATTCTGTGTGAATCTGTATGACGTTCTGGAAAAGAAGAAACTATATGTGAAAACAGATGAGTGGTCGCATGGGTTAGGGATGGCAGGACGATTTGACCACAGTGGGATAGCATGAAGGAATTTGGGGAGGGGGCTGACAATTGGTCTGTGTCATGACTGATGGTGGTGAGACAAATATAAACGTGTGAAAAGTCACAGCACTATACACGCACGAAAAAAAGTCAATTTTACTGTGTTTTTTTTTTTTTTCTGGAAGAAATGTAAAAAACCCAGAGTGATTGATTATACTTATTGAGCACATGAAGAAAAATTCTCATGATAGGAGGATAGCAGGGATTCCTGATGGGAAAATATTCATTGTGCCATTTTTAATGAAAACTCACAGATACAGTTACTACTAGGTTTACAAAGAAGGTGAAAGCGATGCAGGTTTTACGCAGCGAATAATACCTTGGGCTCTTTGCTGGTTACAGGGGACCATTCAAAGTTACTGTCCCCCCGCAGCTGTAACCCGGTCCTCCTGTGCCTGTGGAGTATTTCTGCTCTTCTTTATGGTGACCACTTCTCTTTGGTGTGTATATATGGTGTGTGACAGTTACGGTGGCCGTGGGAACCATAGCTGTAACTTCTGTGACTTTCCTGCGAGTAAAACCAGCCATAATGTTGAATTAATGTCGTTCCTCACATTTAATTTCCATGTTGTTGTACGTGGAAGGCTTAGCGCCCATTTGAATAAAAGCTCTGCGTTCGTTTTTGGATGGCACGTAAGCGATGGGGGTTATGTGGACGAATCTTGCCACTGAATTCACGTTTTCATTAAGTACAGGGAGTCTGAGGGGTGATACTCTTTCAGCATCTTCAATTTGATAGCGGAAGAGGCCCCACCACCTCGATCCTTAGCTAATAACCATGCACTTGAAATGGAAATTCTGATCCCAGCACCGGTAGTTTTGCGGAACTGCCTTCACATGGGATTGGGTTTAAGTTGAGCATTGGTTCGTTGAATAAAACCAAAGACACTGAGGTGAGATGGTCGGGCTTCAGAGGATCAGGCAGCAGAGGTTACTGGTGGCGCAGGACGTGAAGTTGCGGGGGGTCTTTTTCGATTTTGAAAATCAGGCAGAAGAGGAATTGCTAAGCTTCCAGGAGGTACTAGTGTGTGGGGTAAAAGGCATGCAGAGAACTGTTTGGAAATTGGGAGAGGTGAATAAGGTTCTGATCGTCCTCATAAAGCGGTTTTCCCAAGTCCTGTCCAACTCACGTGGGTGTCTTTTCACAAACCGGAGAAGCCAAGCATGGGGGTGGGGGTGCCGTTTAGCAAAGGCCCTGCTACCTCGTCTGTTTGTCTGCTGAGCGTGAGGGATCTTTTCCTCATGGACCACGAGTGGTACGTCCACGCCAGGGGCTGTGGTTTCTGAAGTGCTGCGGCCCTTAGGGGAAGGTCGAAGTGTCTGAAATCCCTTACGACCCTGCGTGAGTTGATCTGAATTGAACGGAAGGTATTCATAGCCAAGGGACGTTAGACCTGAGGCTCGTGGAGGGAAAGGAAGACGTGAGGGACCGTAGGGCCTCCATGCTTCCTGGCGAACACTTGGGAGGCTCCAAGCTGACATGTGATCAGGGCGCACTTCCGTCTGTGGCAGCACTTCTCGTGTGTCACTCACTGTATGCCGAGGAGGCAGACCTGAGAGCCCATGCTTGTTTGCAGCCTTTCATTGGTCCTCTTGGGGGCTGAGGAATTGCCTTCTGCTCGGAACCGAGGTTCTATTGCTTCCTGAAGTCCCGTGTGTGTGTGTGTGTGTGTGTGTGTGTGTGTGTGTGTGTGTGAGAGAGAGAGAGAGAGAGAGAGAGCGAGAGAGTGAGAGAGAGAGAGAGAAAGGGAGAGAGAGAGAGAGAGAGAGAGAGAGAGAGAGAGAGAGAGAGACTTGGAAAGCAGCCTGCCATCCAGGCAGGATCTCTGAATTGTGACGGGACCTCCTTGACTGTCACCGTGGGTGGGAAGGACCAATGACCAATGGCACCTCTGGCCCCCCACTTCTATCCTCAATGGTTTATGGGCATCGAAGCAATCTCTGTTGGCCTAATTCATGTCTCCAAATTTACCCATTCCTTTGGAGTTATGCAGCCTTCTTTGGAGGGAGAAATCCATTGTTTTTCAAGAAATCAGGACTGGCTAATGCGAGAGACAAACCAGAACATAACCAAAAGGCTGGGAGGCCATTTGATCATGTCCATTCTACTCCTGCCTTCCCTGCAGAGAACCATCCTTCCATCCAGCCCAGAAACCTTCACTACCTCCCAGAGCTCCTCTTAAAAAGCACCCCAAATTTGTGCAATTGAACCCAATACAGTGGAGATGTCTACTGTTTCCTAACCAACCCCGTGGAATCACTTCCTGAGCAGCTGAGGAATATTTGAATGAGGAAACATAGCCACTTCCTATTCTGAGGTCATTTGTTCAGGATATTGCATTTCCTATGCTTCGGCTGGTGGTTGAACAGTTGTCAGACCCACGAAGGTCCGGTTTGAGGAAGTCTGTCAGATCCCATTTTGAAGTGTTTCCTATCTACCTCGCACGCTTGGTTCTCCGATTCCTGAGCTGCCATCTTCCTTCGGTGGCTGGGGAGGCAGGTGCGCCCACCCTGGGAGGGGCCTGGCAGGATGGCCCTGCTAAGCGTTTGATGAACTAGGGGTGGCGGAGCGGCCCAGCAGGAGAGCACAATGGGCCTTATCTACTCTCTGATCGATGAGTAAGATGACAGAGGCCACAGCTAGATGGACTCTAGTGAGTCGCCCTTTTAATTGCCAAGACTTGCCACACAGGCGGGAAGACACACCTGAAACAGGAGCATGTACATGGAAGATTCCCAAAGAGAAAAGCCTCATAAAGGAGAGTCTTGTGGGTTGAAGTTCTTTTGCTTTTTTTTTTTTAAAAAAAAAAAAAAGCAGGGTGATTAGTTTATTTGTTTTCTTTTTATTTGCAGAAGCTGTGTGGAAGTGGGGACCTCAGTGCTTCTATGACATCCCAGCATTTTGAAGAACAATCCGTGAGTGACGTTCCTTTAAAACAAATAAACACTAAAGTCCATACTATAAATATTTCTCATTGAATGTTCCGATCTGTATTTCTTTGTGTCGTTTATTTCTAAAGTCCACTGTCTCCACCTCCAAAGAGAGGCCTTGCAAATTGTAGCTGGAAAAGATTCATTCAGTGTCTATTGATTTGTCAGCCTGGGATAGATTCTTCTAAAAATACAGAGCAGTTATGAAATCGAGTGAGATGGTACAGGAAACAAAGTCCTTCTGAAGGGCTTTGAAACATGGGTGGGAAACTTTCAAAAGAAGACTGTAGGTGACGTAGCCACAGGATCGATTCATTGAATGTCAAAGAGGTGACCCATAAATTATTTTCACCTGTCCTTTCTCTTTGGCAAGACAGACAATTGAAGTTGTGCGAAACCCTCATTCAAAACATTAGTTGGAGTCATTTAATAAATATTCAAAAACAGACTGGAATCGGACATTATGGCCCGTAGGAGTTGATGCTTTCCTGGAGGGGGGAGGGAACTATGTTGGGGGAGGCGAGACTGAGAGTAAGTGTAGGAGACACAATAGTGGGGGCCCAGGGAACGAGAGAAAACCATGTGAAAGACGGGGGAGCCCCGGGCAGAGACCAAGGATGTCCGTATAGACGGAGAGGAGGACCACGTGTCCCATGGACATGGGGTCAGTATGCTGTCAGCTGAGTGCTTACGTACTGACAGGATTTTATTACACGTGGAGGTGGTGTACAGCGTTGATGGGGGTTGGGGAGAAGTAGGGAGAAGAAGAGGGAGACATTTTACCTCTGAGCCTGGACGTGTGGGCCTGTATTGGTGGGAGCTGGCCTCACAGCTGCCCTTCTGTCTGCTCTTTCTCTGTGCTCCATCATGAGTGACTGAGTAAAACACCTGCCGTCGTGGATGATGCTCAGCAGGGAGTAGCCGATGGTGGCCTACCACGTATCTAATTCTTCTTGGAAATTTCACATCGCAAAGATGTCACAATTGCCTCTGACATCTGGGAGACCGCCACCCCCCACCCCGACCCCCAACTGGGGAGAAATATGAAGAGCAGTATTTAAACCAAGCAGTGTAACCAAGTCATGAGCGTGAACGTGAGGTGACACCTGAAGATTAGCCATTGCAGTGACCGGGACTGTTTTTTTCTTCCTTAAATGTAGAAGCGTTTCTGAACTGTCCAGCTGACTTAACTTAACTTCTCCGTCTGTGCAGACTCTCGGGGAAGCCGCTGATGGCTTGGGCAACCTCCCCAGCCCTTTCGCCTACCTGCTCACCATCCACCTGAAGGAAGGCCGGAATCTGGTCATCCGAGATCGCTGTGGTAAGGCTCCGGGCCGGCTCTGCTACACTGTAGCCGGGAAACCTCTCTCTCCTCTGCCCTCGTAACAATGTTATAACAGTGTTGTCATGCAGCCTCAGCGTGGTTTGCACAGACCAGAACTCAAATCTGTGCCTCTCCAGGAATCAAGTCATTTGCAGCAAGTTATGTAAACATCCTGACGCTTACTGTCCTTTACTGTTACTAAATGAATATTAATGATGGTAATAACCATCATCATCACAGACGGTTGTTTGAAATGAACTGAGATGGCAGAGGCCGCTTTATGCCCGGCTTACAGTGCTGCTCAGGCAAATGGGCCCTTCATCCTACTCTAATTACCCATGAGAAAGAGGTGAAGACATTCTTAGTGTAAAGTCATCAAACATACACGTAGATGGAAATTCCCTCTGAACCCCACCTTCCTGCCCCAAGATCCCAGTGGACTCCCTCAGGATAAATCTGTTACCTATATGATTGACTTAGTCACCTTTTCCACATGTTTCTATGAATTTGCATATGTACACATTTTTAAACATGAAAATGATGCCATAATGTTCTCAAGATTAACCATGCTTTTCTTTTTCAAATTTCATTTTCACATCTTTTCTTTTTTTTAAACATTTTTTTTTATTAGTTTCAGGTGTAGACCATGCTTTTCTATGTACATGTTTCTTCTTCCTTTTACACACTACATAATATTCCATAGTACGGTGTGTTCTTTATCTGTTTCTCTACTGATGAAAGCTGCTTTCCATATTTTCTCAGCCATCTAAATGATGCTGTATGACATCTAAATGACCAGCCCGTGTATGACTCCATGCCCAGAGAAGATTATATTTTAGATCAAAATAGCATGTTTTTAAGAGCAGACAGTGGAGCCAGACTGCCTGGGCTCACGTCTTACCTTCCCCCTTTAGTGCTGTGTGATTTAAAAACTCTCCTTGACCTCTCTGTGACTTAGGGTCCTCATCCATGAAAGAAGGATAGTCATATTGACCTACCCTATAGGCTAGGAGGAGTATTGAAAGTAGTAACTTACAGAAAAAAAAGAACGCCTGACTTTTAGCACTTAATGGAGTTAGCTGTTGTTAGCAGCGAGGACAAAACAGAGAAATGCAAGAATAGGGTTCAGGGGATACTTATTTTTAGAATTTAGAGATCCTGGCAAATTCCCCACTAAAATGTACAGCATGCCCTCTCTTGCAGTCTGTAAATGTGTCCCCCTCCTTGTTGCCACTGAATATTTACTTGTGTCACTCTTCCTAGCTTTTGACACTCCTCAGACAGGTGTCCACTCCCTTTCTTTTAATTTGTACTTCGTGGATTATGCTGATGAATCTGGTCCCTTGTGTTTCCCCTTCTGTGACTTTCTATCTCTATCCTTTGCCCAGTTTTCAACTGAGGTTTTCCTTCTAACTGGTTATAATTCTTTATCATTTTTCAACAGTAACATTTGTTTGTTACACGTTGCAAATATTTTTCTCCCAGTCTGTTATTTACCCGTCATTTTTATGGCCTCTTTAGTCCTTCCCAGGGTTGACATTTCATTATAGGCAAATATATCTGTTTTTTTCCTTGGTTATCTCTTTTCATTTATTTTGTGTATTAGTAGGTGGGACTTTTCTCTTTTAAAGAATTTCGTGTCTTTCTGCTGGTCTTGGGTGCTCTGTCCTGTTGCTTCTCCTCAGCTCTGTTTTGGAACCCCTGCCGGATGAAGGAAGGGCTTTCTAGACCCTCTCATCTGTCTGTATGTCCTGGTTTTCTTTTCTCATTCTTCCCACGACTGCTTCCTTTCATGAAAAATTCCTCAGCTCCCACTTCCAGCTTATTTTCTTGTCAGTTATAATTGTGCTATTCTGTTCATCTATCGAATTGCCATTCATTTCCATTTTTATAACAGTTTATTTATGTGTCATGAGACGTTGCCATCTCATGTTTTGAGAGCATTAAGTATACAGTAAGTCCTTACTTAGTGTCGCCTGTAGGTTCTGCAATGTTAAGTGAAACGATATATAATGAAACCAATTTTACCACGGGCTCATTGGTTTAAACAAGACTTATGTCCCTAACTGCACCGTATCAATGTTGTAATGAAACAATGTTGAACGAAACCAATTTGAAGGAAACAGTGTTACACAAGACAATGCTGAAGGAAACAAAGTTACTGGAGGACCTGCTGTGCACTTAAAATCTCCTGTTTGGCTCTTTAGTCCTTGGGTATCAGGTTGTGTCTGCTGCTCGTGTTTTCATTTGGGTGTCCCTGTTCTGCCATCTATGGGTGCTATTTGTGTCTTGCCTTCGCTGAGAATGAGGAGGGTTGGGACACACAGCTGGACAGGGTGAACCAGTAGTTCAGGCTGCCTCCTTCCCACTCCTCCCCGTATCACCAGCTCCTGGTTCTCACCTCTCTGGCTTCCTGCCCACACTCACGGTGCCTGCCTGCAGTCCAGTGCCTTTGCTGGTCATTGCCTGGCAGCAAGTGGGGGGCAGTGCTGCCCCATCCCCTGCTCTATGTACGTTACTCCAACCAGTCACCCTGACAGTTGCTCAGACCGCCTTCTGCATCCCATGTCCGCTGCCTCCAAGCTTTGAGCATCTCTGGTCCACCTGCCACAGACCCTTCCATCCTTCCACCCCACCTCTTCCTGATACCTTTTTTGCTAACTCTCTACGGCTCATGGATTCTCCCATTAATCTGATCTCATTGACTTCCATCTTTTAGGGCTATATAAAATTGTCCCACTTAAAAAAAAATCCTCTCTCTCTCTCTCCTCTCTCTCCATCCATATTTTTTTTTTTTTGTATTTTCTCAAGATTTTCAAATAATGAAAAAATTCCATTTTCTACTTGTTGGTAAATAGTGTTTTTCTATCAAAATCATAGTTTCTTCCTGTCAATTGTGCAACTTCTCGTGTTCTCTCATTGCACACTAGCAGAAATGCATGCATTTTTAATAGCTACCTCTCTCATGCTAGTCTGGACAATTCAGGGCAGCTTGCATTTTGTACCTGACATGACATGTAAGGGACATGGTCATAAGCCAGCGTAAAGTTCCCTCCCACAAATATCCTGAGTCTTGCTCCAAACTTGTAGTGTCTCGCGGTGCTTCCATGAAGTAATGATTATTATCGAGCTTGTTTTGTGACAACTTATCTGGAGATTTGAGGTGCGATCCATAGAGAATGCATTGAACTTTACTAGAAAAAAAAATAGTGCTCCAAACCTTTAGAAAACATATCCTGCTTTAAATTTTTGGGATCTTTCCAGTAGTATGTAACTTTGGGGAGGTGCACAGGCCCTGGACGTCTTGTAGGGCCAGCTGCCCCCTTTTCAGTGTCCCCCATGCTTTCTGCTTCTTTCCCAGTTATGGATGCAAATTTTCTGGCTACCCCGCTGCATACCGATACCCGTATAGCAGATGCTTAGTAGGTGGTCCGTCAACCTAGTAGATGGTAAGAAGCTAGTGCACGCGTCAGAAAATGATGGAAACAGTGGGGTTTATGTTTATTGTTCCATTTCATTGTTTTAGGGCCACGGGAGAGACCCTAGTCTGTGCCCTAATCCCAGCCATTGTCACCTCACTCTGCATAGTTTCATCAGAGTTAAAGCATGTGACAGTGTCACAATGTGGCTTTCTCTTGTGTAAACCTAATGTAATCCACGTATAAATACCTGATGAGGAGTTGAGCTTGTCCACGGTGCTGTCCCAGCCCGTTTCTTTTAGAACCAGCAGCGATGGCTCCCATTGGTCTTTTTTTATTTATCGTGAACATTAACCATTATCCATGAAGAAAATCTCCCCTCCCAGCAAGTTCTTTTTCTATACTTTGGGGCATGGCGTGCTTTCCTGTACTGTGACCGTGTTCTTTGCTGCTTGCTTTTCACTAGTATTAAGTTAGTGACCAGGGTGTTTTCCAATGCCCACTGTTGACTGATGGAGGCAGGAGTTGTAATTATTGGCACGTAGGCTCCCAGTCCTGTCCCCTGGGCCTGGGACTCACGTTACTTATCAATACAGCCCTGTTTTCCTTGGAACCAAACCCAGCCTCTGAATTGTATCCAACACAGGGCTTTGGACC
Organism: Rhinolophus sinicus; assembly: GCF_057876585.1. Taxonomy (NCBI): domain Eukaryota; kingdom Metazoa; phylum Chordata; class Mammalia; order Chiroptera; family Rhinolophidae; genus Rhinolophus; species Rhinolophus sinicus. The sequence goes on along the minus strand of NC_142513.1, from coordinate 54,771,777 downwards.
GAGAATTCTCAAACTGGAGTGAGCCTCGGAGCATGCTGGAGGTGAAAATGCACACTGCCCACGCCTAGAGCCGCTGATTCAGGAGGTCTAGGGTGGGGCCCGAGAATGTGCGTGTCTAACCAGTTCTCAGGTGATGCTAGTGTCACTTGGGTGGCTCTGGTGACCCAATAAGGAACCTTTCCCGAATGCTGTAAAATGTTCCGGCATTGCCTTGAGCTCACCTTCGTGAGGGGTCTCCAGGAGGAAAATAATAGCCCTCTCGCCCCTCTGTTCTCTGTCCCAGGTACTGCCTGAGTCTCTGTCTCTGTAAGGCTGCTTCCTTTACTGTCATCTTACTGTCCTTTGCTCTGTCCTTCTACTCCTTTTTCCTCATCCTAACTTTTGCTCCTTTGTATTCCCCTATTCCCTTTTTTTTTTTCTTCACATGTTGGAAGCTTTACAAGTTGGATTGTTTTTGACCAAGCAAGACAGACACATGCCTGCTTTCAGCTCTCAGTCTGCCACTGTCTAGCAACTCTTGGCAGGGTGGGGGCAGGGGGGTCACCATACCTCTTGACCTTTGTAAAGCAGAAGGACTAGCATACGGCCAATCGGTCTTAAGTCCATTTGCTTCCCGATTGGCTTGCCCGTAGACGCAGTTGAACCCTGGCTCAGTTTCCCAGGGAAGGGAATGTGGCCAAAGAGATTAGATCTGTGTGTCTTAGATCTGGTGGTGTTCATGCCAGCCGCCCTGTTTTCTAGGCCTGGCGTGAGCACCTCTTTGTGACATGGCAGGCCTCGTGTCCCGGGAAAAATGCTCAGCTCCTCTTAAATCCCAGAGCATGAATTTCTGGAAAACAAGAGCCCTTGCCTTAAAACCCAGTGTTTTTCCTTGGTTCCCTGCTGTGGACTCGTGGAAGCCTGCGTTCCTCATGCCCTCTGGTGGCCACTTGGCAGTATTGCAAAAGGGGAGGCTCTTTGAAGACGTTCAGGGTAACATTATAGGAGGGCCATAAAAATCACTTCGGCTGTAGGTGGGAAGGTTGAGGGGTTGATGGTTCTTCTTTTGGATATGAGTTTTCCGAGATGAAAATTCTGGACTTATTCTTCTAGCAAACTGCTCGCTCTCTCCATTCCCAGCACAGGTCGATAGTGGCCCTTTGTTTCCAAGTCAGTGACAGCTTCATTTGCACATTGCAGGAGGGATGCATTCACAGTAAGAAGTCCTCCTATTTGGAAAGAATGGTTTAGACAGAAGGATTTAAAAGTCTCCCACTAGGGTGAAATGTCTGCCATCTAATAGGTTGTTTAGCAAATGACTGACTGCTACCAAAGTGTTCAATTGTCAGGTACCTCTCATTCCAGATCTGTTTTCCTTTTGTTATTTAACAGGCACATTTTTTATGATTTTATTTTATTTTTTTATGATTACACATTTCTTTTTCAAACAGAAAAGATACTCTTGTGTTAGACCTAGAGGGAAACATAGTCTTCTCCATGCAGCTTTGGATGAAAGAACGCCCAAATCTATTAGAAAAGTTTTATAGACGTTAATTTGAGCCAAAATTTTGAGGACCTGCCCGGAAGCAAAATCTCAACGGATTGAGAAAATGCTCTGGAGAATGGGGGTTTTGCAGTTCCTTTTATGCATTTAGACCCAAAGGTGCAAAAGGAAGGAAGGTGCATGAATTCCATTGGTGGGAGATTAAGGAGGTGGGAGAAAGCAACAGGGGAATCGCTAGGGCTGCAGAAAAGGCAACGTGAAGGGGCTTCTTTTACATGGGTGGGCACAGGACAGTTAATAATCAACATATACAGCACACGGAGATGGTGTTCAGGGCACGAGATGACAATGAGGGCTTTGTGTTCTGGTGTCAGCGGTCCGTGCCTTCCAGCGAGGGGTCCAGAAAAGAAACTCACTGACATTTCAAAGGTACGTTGTGCTAGGTGCATACAAGCAGTGGCAGGGCTCGCTTAGGGTAAACACTGATGTTTGCTAAGGAAGTGACGGTCCCAGGATGTGACTGCCTGCCACGGCCTGCCCAGTTTGGCGTGTATGATCGCAGCATCCTGTGTGGTCACTTTTGGGCACCGAGCTTCTCAGGCCTGCTGTGTGGCCCCCTGAGCTTGTCAGGTGTATTACCTGTAAAGTAACGATCTCCCTTTCTTGTTTGCACCGCTGTAATCGAGGGTCACATGGGCTGTTTCTGCAACTCTGTGTTGTGCACGAGGGAGCAGCCCTATAGCGTCCCGACAGGTGTGTACTGAGAGACTCACCCCTCGGCCTGCAGGGCGTCCCTGCTGAGCCTGGCCCAGCCCGGTAGCATTCTCTCCCTCTTATTAGCTATTATTACTGCCGTGTCTGGCTAGAGTTATTCTTGTTTGGGTTTCATTTTTCCATTTTCCCCCTGGGAGGGGGAATGACTGCCTCGTGGTATTTCTGCCAGTGTTTTAATGTCCTTTCTTCTCAGTTTCTTGATAACTTGTTCCATCTTTTGCATATCTTTTCCTTTTCCCTTTTTTCAGATAGATTTTTTCCCCCCTGCACCCCCCACAATGGGGGCAATGGGTGGTGGTGAATGAGGGTGTTTTGTGAGACCAGTTCTTAACGTCTGTCTGTGCAACAGCAGAAATGAAAAAGGAGGGACAGACTAGCTTTTAAAGGTTCATTATTTGAAGAGGGACTCTCTTCTGGATTGATGATTCTATTTTCCTCCTCTTAAATTTGACTCAGAAAATGCCCCTCAGATTTCACAGCAACTGACTTGGAAAACCTGGTATGGATGAAGACATCCTACTTAGTCACTGCTTCCTGGATGTTTTTACTGAACATACTGTACAGATCTGAGTTTTAAAAGATCGATTTTTCTCTGTAAAATAAAATAGCATCTGACTTTAAATTGCTTGATTACTGGCTGGCTTTCACCACACATATTTTTTTTCCATATTATAAAAGATTTATTTTGAGAAGAAATTAAAAGCCTAATAGTATATCATTCTTCATTTAATCAATGTTCCGGTTTCAGTCCGTTCAATATTTTTATTATTAGCACTGATGCCGCAGCCAACGTTCTTGGGCCTAAATCTGTGTGTATACTTTCTTTTTAGTTATTTGCAGATGTTTTTTGTCCCACGATCTGAGCATTTCAGGATTCTCATTACAGAATTGTCAGTGCACTTTTGAGAAGGATCTCTCTGTTTCACTCACCCACCAGTAGCGTATAAATGGTCCACTTTCCATTTCTCACCTACACTGTGTATAGATTGTCTCTGTTAGTTTGATAGAGAAAAGGATCATCTTGGTTTTTTTCTTTCAGTTTGTATTGATAAACTTGCTTCCTGAGACACGTTTGGTTATGAGATGTTTGCTTCTCTTCTGTGCATAGCTTATTCCAACCATTGTTCTTGCTCATTCTTCTGTTTCTTGGATATGTTCACATGTGTCCTTCAAATTTGTCATGCGCCTTTTAATTTTGTTGCTAAAGTTTTTGTTGCAAAAATCTTTTTAAGCCTTACAATCCTGTTCTAGAGAGTTACTTCCTTTTTTTTTTGTACCTAGAAAGCCCCCCTCCCTTTTTTTTCTCTTGAGAGAGATACACATTAACCTATATTTATTCTCTTTTCTGTCTGGTTTTGCATTTTTCATTTATCTCTTTGATCTGTCTCCAGTTTATTTTGATTTCTGGCCCAGAGTAAGAACGTAGTTTCATTTTTTGCCAAATGGCTATTTAATTAACCAGGACTAAATTTTCTTTTCCCTAATGATTTGAATCGTGTGTTACAGTGCAGCACGTAGTAGGGTCTGCTTCTCGGATTTCTCTTTGATTCCTACAGATGTGTAGTTTTGCTCAGGTGCCAAGCACTGCACCGCAGTTTTAGTGTATTGGAAATGTCACAGTGGGCACTTTTTATTTTGCTAAAATTGGGATTTGCTTTGCATCGGAATGCCCACTCTGAACACCAGATGCCGTGAGATCCTTGCATCCTGTGTGGGAGCAACAGAAACACATCTGAGAGCATAGGTAGTGGTTGGCCCCCCCCCACCCCTCCTCTCATTGAGTTCTGAGCTCAGGCCAAGGCCCCACAGCAAGCAAGGGGAGCTGGGTTTTGAAACCTGTTTCTGTTTATTCCTTTCTCACTTTGATGTGAGTCTTCATAGCCTTTGATGTGTTCCCACCACCGAGCTCTTTCCTCTGGAGGTTTTTGGGGTTCGGTTTTGCTCTGGGACTCTGCACTTGCGTGGGTTGATTAGAAGGTCCTCAGGTTCTTTGACTTTAAAGAGTCCGTTACCTCTTCTTTCAGTGGGATTTGTCCCGATTCCTATGGAGGACTCTGGAGCCAAACTGGCCTGTTTCCTGTGTCTCCTGCAGGTAGCAAATGGCTTTAAACCCAACTATAGATTACTGACTTGAATCTAATGGAGCATGTCTTCCACTTGGGTGAGTGGGAGGGACTTCTGTCTGGCAGGTGGTTACATTAGCTATTCATTTTTGAACCAATATAATGGGGTGGCTTGTTCCAAGTGGTTCTTTGTACTTTGTTTCACTGTGTGTGATGTTGATACGGTGTGTTCTGCTTAAGGGTGTGTGCGTGTCTTACACAGAGGGTGATGTGCACAGAGGTGTATCCCTGTATTTCCACGTGTCCGTGATTTACGTGTGGCTTAATTGTGATTCAGCTACAGCCTCAGCAGTGAGTCCAATCGTGTCGTCACACCCCAAATATTGACAACAGGCTGAATTTGAGGCAGGGTGCTGAATTCATTGACTATCTGGCCTAGTCTTGTCTTATTTATTCCTTCCCCACCCCCACCCCACCCCCCAACCCTTTCTAGTCTCTTCATGTTGCTACATCCCCTCTCCTTTTTTCTATGCTGTTATGCTGTCTTCTAACTTTCCCTGCGTCCCTCCGTTTTCGGTGTTCTAGGCACAAGCATGCCTGATGTGTCTACACAGAATTTCACACCTCTGTCTGCTTTTGATGTGATCACAAGTGAGGTGTAGGCACCTCTTCATGACCACTTCCCCCAAAACCAATTTGTTCAATAAGGCAGTCACCGGATTTATCAATATGTTGACCGTGTTTTTCTTTCATCTATTTATAAAGTTACAGCTATGTCTTTATTTAGCAAATTATTGCATCAGAACTGTTCAATACAGCTTTGAAGGGTCTCTGGATCATATTAGTGAATTGGTTGTGAAGACAAAAGAAAAACCGCATTTTAAATAATACTTCATTTGTCTCAGGCCAAAAAAAGATACAAGAGACGGGGCTGCAGAGCCTAGAAAGGGGATGACGAAGGAGAGAGAAAGAGAAGACACTATTAGGGGAGACAATGTGGGAAGAGGGCTGAGAGTAGGGGAAGGTTGAGAAGTCTGGGGTGGGCTGGAGTGGGGTGGGCTGACGGACGTTTAGGGAGGTCCTGCCCAGGCTGGGGGCGGAATATGGAGATCCTAAGAGGACCTCACTCCCCAAAGCTCCTTTGTGTCCCATTATTTATTCCTACAGACTTTATAACTATTTAAACACGTTTTGGTAAAACTCTATAAATACCATAGTGAAAATAAATAAATTTTGGTAAAATCGATCATCGATTGACTCGTCCATCAGTCATGACTGACTCCAGAGCAAGTAGGTCAGGAGTTTCCCCTTCTTTCAGAAATTGGATTTTGGTAAATCGCTTGGAGCTGTCACGTGACGGAGCTGGCTACCTTAGAGGATGGAGGCCGGTCATACTCCAGAGGAAAGTTCCCAGCTAGTTTAACCTGGATTTCCCACGTGGCAAAACACGGAGAGGAAGTCCCGTTGATGGTTTGGGGGTAATAAACTCCTGCAGGTGGTAACACAAGACCAGCTCCCAGAAGCATGGAGCCACCATCTGCAGAAGGACGGGCCAGGGTGAACCAGGGGATGCAGTGTCCCCTTTATTTAATTCCATTGGGTGAAACCTGGCTTGCAATCCTGCTAGACTTGACCCTGCTGTCCTCTTAAGTCATACAGATTTTGCTCTTCCCAGAAAAACGGGGTTTCTTCTTTCCCATGTGACTGAGGAACCAACCACACACTCTGGATTTCCAGAATGCCCATTGTGGTTTCAGAAGAGGTCAGTGAAGAAAGCAGCCAGCACCTGGGAACCCCTGGATCTGGAAATCTCAGCTTACCTGCTAGAGGGCAGCAGCAGCCGTTTAAAAATCTCCACTAGCTTTTTTCCCCTGGAAATCGGAACTGGCTCTTGCATTTTAGCCAGCCTCCAAAAAAAAATCTGTACTTGCGGATCCCATATAAAAACAGCTCAGATTTAGTTCTCTTCCTGGCAAAAAGCAACGATTCAAAGTATGTGTATATATTGAAGCTTTTCTGAATGTATGTGTATACATAGAATAAATAGCCCCTCACTACTCTTAAGACAGAGAAGAAAAAAGTCAAATGTATACCTTTCATATATTTCCAAATACTGTTCATGCAGGATGAATTCATCTATATGTAGGTCCGTTTCCCTAACGATGTGGTAAATAATTGTTGACGTGGTAAATAATTGTTCAATCCAAACTCTTAAGATCTCCTGATAAGAGGGATCAGATATTACAAAATATGAACTTAGGATAAAAATATGGAGATATTTCCTTTTCATGAACAGACAGCTATTCTGAGAAATGCATTTAATTAGAAAACTTTCCTAGCCTAAGATGACCTTCCTTTTGGAGAGACTGTAATCGTTAACGTTTCTAACTTGGCGCATGAGCTTTGTTGATGGCAAATAAGTAGGTGTTGCCTGCAAATGCTGCTTTTGTGTTCAGTGTAGTGGATTTTTAGTTCAAATGCATAATATTAGTTTTTATATGTTATGTAGTAAGTTTTCATATATATATATATATATATATATATATATATATATATATATATCAAGGTGGTAAAAAGAGGTATACATATGACTTGTATTCATCTTTTGTCATTGGTATATATTGGGTATTACAATTTTAATACAGTTTTTTCATTTCTTAAAATGTATATACATTTTTTTTGGCTCTCTGTATGTGCGCAAATATACTCATAAATGACTTGTGTTTATGAGCATGGAAGGAGACCGATGTGTTATTAGCTGAAGAAAGCAGGTAAAATACACAATAGGAAGGCTTTCTGTGAAAAGTGTGTGTGTTTGTGTGTGTGTGTGTGAAGTACACATGTACACGTATTAAGCTTTTCTAGATTTATGTTAATAAATGGTGGTAATTTTCTCCCTCCATCCCTTCCTTTGCTCCTTTCTTTTTCTTTTTTTAGTGCATCTTGACGTTCTACTTTTTCTAACATGACAATGAGTGGATGGGAGTGTAAATTTGGCAGATTTTGGAAGAACAATTTGACTATGTCTGTCTGAACCAGAAAAGGCACATGCTAATTTGCCCAGCAGTTCTGGTGTTAAAAATTTCTTTTGAACGTAATCACTTATAAACCCCAAAATAGTCATACGTGGATACTTATTGTGGTATTGTTTGTAGTAGTAAAAAAAATTGGAAATGATGTAAATGTCCATTGTTTGGTTACTAGTTACATAAGACACAACAACACAATGATAATTTCTGCAATTGATTTAAAAAACAACTCCCAAATTGGTGAATCTGTATTGCTGATATGAACAGAACGCCAAGGTACCTTAATTGTGAAAGCATGAAGTTCAGGGTATATAATATGATTAAATTTGAGTTAGGAACAATTCTTGTATTTTTTTTTCCCTGCAAAATACCCAAGAAACTGGTACATTACAGGACGGGGGATGAGGAAAAGTATAAGGGTAGAGGCTTTACTTTTTATTCCATACCTTGCAGAGTTGGGTGCACGACTTAACATTTGTTATAATATTAAAAAGAGAATAGGAAAAACCAGAAGCACCCTGTTTTTCTTACAGAACAAAAACTAAACTCATTTTGTTATTTTTAGGGCACTTTGGTCTCTGACTCAAACCTGCCTTTGAAACTCTACTTCTCATTATATCTTTCCCCTTCATTTCGGGATACATTGAGATGCTTGCTTGGCACTGTACAAATCGAATTGCTTTGATCTCCTTCCCCTCCCACCCTTCCCATGCCTGTGCCTCCTGCTGAAATGACCTCCATGCTTCTCTGCAGGATCAGATCCACCCACGTTTCAACTCCCATCTCTATTTCAGCCTCCACTGCTAACCCCAGCTTACGAATCTCCCCGGCCTGTGACCCTGCGTCTCTCCCAAGTTCAGTTCTATTTGGACACTTACCTCCTGTGTTATATTTACAGTAAGCCTACTGTTCATCATGTGCAGAATACAAGAGTCTGAGGTTAATCTTCCTTTGTAACCTCCCCGCCCCCCCACCCCTCTGCCACAGTGCCTATCCCTGAGCCAAGCGCTGATGTCACTTGTACAAGTCGGTGGCCTGTGAGCAGACCCGACAGGTACGAGTCAGGGGAGACTTGACAGTCCATGGTGTCACCGAGCAGGAGCAGAAATCAAGACTGTCACACAGGTTGTCAGGCGTGTAGACTGGTGCAGCATTTTTGGAGGACCGATAAATGGCTGTTAGTCTCTCCCAGCATACATAGGACCACAGTGCGTGTGGGGCGGAGCAGGAAATTCGGGCCGCGGCTGCTTAACGCCTGGATATTCTAAGTTTGAGATTGTGTCACTCCATGAGGTCCACATGGCAGAATTGGTGGCACCCCAGGATGGAGGCAGCCCCAGCCTGGAGACACCAGTGGGGGGTTGGGGGAGGCTAGCTTGATTCTCCTCCCGGAGCCCCACCCTACCCCTCTATTCCGATCAGCCTCATTGTTCATGCAGCTCCCAGTAAAAAAAGGTTAAAGTCCACCCATTCAGGTGTCGTCATCTCGTCATGTGTATAATCTGGGAGTTGCGTTTCTGAGCAGCCGACCCCTTTTCAGAACCTGCCTAGTTGAGATGTCATATCTCTGACAGTGAGGCACTTAGGCTCGGGGAGAAAAACCACACTGTGCTCCCCTGCTTTCTCAAATTTTCCCTAACAATTAACGCCACACTAACTTGACACCCTCTTTCCTTGTTTGGCTTTGTAAACCCCGGTCCCTTTTTCTATTAATTCCAGACATTAATATTTTCTTTCACGCAACTGCCGCCATTCACCCGTGAAACAGTTTGAACATTATGTAGCTGTCAAGATGCCTGGGGATTACCCAGTATGCTTTGCCTGTGAGAAAGTGACACCACTGAGGCCTAGTTTTGAGATGTTTATTTTGAGAGTGCGCTGACAAGCATGAAACCCTGATCCCAGAGTGGCAATTTCATTTAATTAAAGGGCTCTTTTTATTATAGTTTTCCCTCCACTTTATATATATATATGTATGTATGTATCAGAATGATTGTTAAAGTCTGACTTGCCAGAGGTTTTCTCTCATACTATAAAAGGGGGGTGATGGGCAGATTCCTCATTCACTAGTGACCATTCCACGGAATGTCTGTGAATGTATTCATTTTGTACTCTCCCACTCAGAACCATCACCTAACATGGGGTGCGTGCATGTGTGTGTGTGTGTGTGTGTGTGTGTGTGTGTGTGCAAGATTAAAATAAGACTGCTGGGCTACTGTCCCTGTGTTGCCAAACTTAAAATGAGAGACTTGAATGCATGCATATATATGTGTGCATTTGTAGTTTAAGTTCTTCGTTTTAAAGTTAGTATAGCCTTGTGATACTGAAAGACTAACTTCTCAAACTTGTATCTTGGTTCATCAATTAAGACTCTGTAACGCATATTATCTTCTTCCCTAGTGACTTTCCGTTAAAATCGCTGGGAAGTGTATTGCTTTCATTTTCAGTAGTTTTTAGTTCTGCAGCTAACTAGAAACATAAAAGGGGGCTGAAAAAAAATAAAAGGTTGATGTAGTGATGGGTATTAACAATTTGGTAAATATCTGTGATGGAGTAGCCTAATTAATTTTTGACCTAATATTCTTAGACTCTATTGGCTTGACTTTAATATCAGGAATTTAAGTCACTACAGGTACAGGAGCCCATGTTGGGTACTGTCCAAGGCTCTGAGGCAAATCAGTGACCAAAACAGACTATTGGTCTTTGTGCATTTATTCATAGTTCTGTGTTTCCCAATTAATTATAACATGATCATTTTCTTTCCTTGTAGCATTATCGGCTGGCCTTCATTTATTCCCTCGTTGATTATTTATTCCTTTGCGCTTTTTTTATTCATCACTCACTGGGTATTCATGAACAAGTGTGTCCCAGTTGTTACGTGTCCCACGTATGATGGCACACTTGCATGTATGTAACACACATGCACAATGCATAATCCATGTATTATACTTGCAGGCATTTTTTTTTCCCCCTCCATTGATCTGAAAAGTGTGGAGGAGGACCCGTCATCAGCCCTTTTTTCTGCTCGGGACATCATGGCTGGAGGGACATTATTCATTTCTTTTGGCATCCGTTTCAAAGCTCCCTGGGAGGAGCTACAGGTCAGGGGTGTCACCCCAGGCCAGCTGAGGGCCTGGCTGATGCAGCATTCAGCTGGCCGGGGTGAAACAATGTTCTCTGCTTTACTGCAGGTGCGAGAGGCAGCAAAGAATGGCAACTTTGTCCATTTAATCTCTACGCCCTCCCCGCCAGTTCCAGTCTTGTCCCCTCACCCCATCTTTTGAGCCAATGGTTCCAGAGATTGATTTATTTATTATGATTATATTCTGAAGTACAGGATTCTGTTGAGTCAGCCATCTGGCCAAACGTTCGAAAAAAACCGGTGTCTTTCCCTTTTCACTGACTCACTGCTATTCTTAAAGGGCGGGGGCTTCTCCCCAGGACTCCTGACATCCTTGGCTGGTGCCAGTGGGTTTTATTTCTTGACTGTTTTGTGGGTAGTGTAGTGATGACATACCCACAATGAAACAAAACAGAAAAAGCTCAAGGAGCCCATTTATATTCTACCGTCAAAGGCAACAAAAGAATTTGCCCCAAATTATTTCATTTCTCTCTCCTTTCCACTTCTGGGTCCTACCATCTCTGCACAGGGAGAGATTTGTTCTGGGTGTACGCAGTGAAATGCTTTGAGCTTGGAAAGTGTGGACAGCATTTTGACTTAATGGAGAGCCTAGGCTTTCACGTATATTTGAAAAAAACCTGTCTTGCTCTCTTTTCTCTTTTAAGGCACAAGTGATCCCTACGTGAAATTTAAGCTGAATGGAAAGACTCTGTACAAAAGTAAAGTCATATATAAGAACTTGAACCCGGTTTGGGATGAAATAGTTGTATTGCCAATACAAAGCCTTGATCAAAAGCTACGTGTAAAGGTAATGACAGATGGTTTTCACACCTGCTCTTTTATTAAAAAAGCGTTTCTGTCTCGGCATCTTTGCCCTCTTAGAAGTGAACCTCCCCAAATTAATTCTTTTATTTTTTCTTAAGCACCTGTTTACACATATTAGTATGGAAAGGACTCTTTGTACCCTTTGTGGAAACTGTACATTTTTTTTTTTTCCACACTGATGATAAGCATTCTACAGAAAATCAGAGTGACAATAGTATCTTTATTGATTGTATTTAAACTTACCAAATGTGGAAGAATTATTACTGCTAGTGCAGTAGCTGCAAGTACTGAAGTCTTTCTCATTAGGAATATCTTTATACTTAATAGAGCTTTAAGTTACCGGTTGTAAGCATCAATTGCTCTAACATCTGGGTGAAAACTGCATGAATTGAGTGCAGGATGGGATTGTTATAGAATATTTAGCAAATTTCTATTTAATTGGCAGACCTGCTCACTGTGGAAAATACCAAATTTTAATGAGA